>NC_059435.1:41249240-42574240 GCF_021028975.2 Sphaerodactylus townsendi
ATCCAACCAGTTTTACTATTTTTTGACTTATATATGGCCACAACCTACCTATCACAGACAAGGTTAATTCTTTATCATTTGTAACTCTAATTCTTTATCATTCGTAACCAAGCAAGTGAACTGAGCCAGCACAGTGTAGGGGTTAAGAACAGTGAACTCTAATCTAGACAACTGGGTTTGATTCCCCATTTTCTCCACATGGGTGGCAGACATTAATGTAGTGAACCAGGTTTGTTTCCCCATTCCTCCACATGAATCCTGCTGGGTGACCTTGGGCCAGTCACAGTTCTCTGAGAACTCTCTCAGCTTCACATTCCACACAAGATGTCTGTTGTGGGGAGAGGAAGGGAAAGTTTGCAAGCTGTTTTGAGACTCCTTACGATTGAGAAAAATGGAGTATAAATCCAAACTCTTCTTCTTCTGATGTGTGGTCTTAGTAGAAATCTTTCATTCTTGCCATCTCACAAATAATTGTGCTGGTTTTCCTTTTTGTCAGTTTCTTAAAGTTAGAAAGAAACCTCTGTAGTAGATTCAGGAGCTGATCTTTTGCTAATCATGTACTTTATAACAACAGTGTCCATCACCGGGAAAATAGGAGTATTAACTGGCTCTCCTTGAGTAAATCTTTGTACAGCCCTGCTCAGCTTCTTTGGGGTTTGGTATATTATTTATCTTGCTGGAACTCAAGGTAAACAGAGTGAGCCAATACCAGTGGCATATCGCTAATGGGGACATGAGGGATCCCATGTCCCTGGGAGCATGCTGTTAGTGTTTTGTCACGTGGGGGCATCCAGCCATTATCAATTTAACCATAACAGCCAAGCAGTAATTTAGGACCTGTACTGCATCACCAGGAGATTTGGATAAGGATATATAGAGATGCATACTGATTACACACAACCCCTCAAATTACCAGTGATTTGGCCTGAGGGCTTTACATAATGATTGAAGATCATGGGGAATACATGGGAGATTGTGCCTTTTGGGACTTCACAGGATAGGTCCCACACTGATTATAACTGGTCTTAAATGACAATTCTTTGAGTCTAGTCTGTAAGAAATTATTTGAATCACAACCCCTGATGCCAATTTCTGCATCCAGGCACTTCAACAGGATAACATGGTCCACTGTGTCCAAGTCAGCAGATAAATCCAGTAGGAACAACAGGGATGCCTGACCTTTGTCTACATTTAGACAGATGTTATCAATAAAAGCCAGCAGAGCTCTCTCAGTCCCATAGCCCAGTCAGAAACTAGACTGAAGAGGGACTAGAAAAGCTTAGGTATTGTAGAAGACCTGTAATTGTTCTACTGCTGCTCTCTTGATAAATTTGCAGAGGAAGGGCAGATAGGGCAATCATTGGCCATATAATTTCTCTGTAACACTGGTTTTTTAAAAAAAAAGTAGTAGATAGATAACCACCTCTTTGAATGATCAAGGAAAGGTGCCCAGAGTTAGTGATTGATTTATGTAGATATTACAGATTCACTGATGTGGTCTTTCTTTACATGATTTTAAAAAGCTAAGATGGGCAAGGATCCAGGACACAAATAGTGGCCTTCACAGATCCCAGAAGCTTGTCAACATACATCATGGAAATTGGATCAAAGAGGTTCATAAATAGAACAGGCAGTGTATTAGAAAATTCTTCCAGTGGACTTATGTTACAGTCAGCATCAAAATCAGAGCATATTCTTGATAACTTGTCAATTAAAAAACTTTGCAAGTGTATCACAGCTAATTGCCTGTTCTTAATTTGTTGAACACATATCTCCTAGGTTCTTACCAGGACAGGGTTGTATAAGGGTTAGACCAGAGACCCTTCGGTTCATATCTAAAAACTTACTGGGTAGCCTTGGCCCAAAACATCTCTGAGCATAATTTACCTTCCAGAGTTCTTGTGAGGATAAAGAAGCTGCATGTATGGCATGCCGTGCTCCTTTGAAAAATGGGCAGGACGAATTAAAAAGTTTTCATAAACTACAGTAGTTCATGGCAGTTTTCGTTTCTTTGTGTTACATTTGTAACTTCTTTGACAACTTGGTTTCCCTCTGGTCTTTCTTCTCTCATACATTTTTGGGATTCCGTAGATGCTTGCAGGAATGCTTCACTTTTTTCTGTAAATTGCTTTGAACATCAGACAAGAGCCACCCACTAGGTATGTTTGGTTCAGCACTGAACAACTCAAGCATCTGCCAAATAGCTTTGCACAGTTGTTTTTTTTGCCAAACTGCAGGTGCATTGAAAACACAGCACATCCAAAAAGATCAACAGCCACCAATGTTATGGGGACCCTGTTTCAGGATTCCACTGTGCATTGCCCCTCCCATTTACCCTGTTTCCCTGACAGACATCTGGAACTGCGTACAACGCACTGGGTTTTGCACGTTGTGAAACAGCTTCATAAGGACTGTGTGCCGGGTGTGCTCTTTTGCGCTCCTTAAAAAAAAAATTGACGTGTGTGACAGTCCTATATTAACATTACTATATTATATAATTATAATACAAATATAATACAAACTGCTAAAATCAATATTGAATGGCAGGATTTTAAAAAAATTGCTTATGACAGACATATGATTTGTGACTGGCTTTAACCCTATTTTAAAAAGGGGAAGGAGAATGTGATTGGGCTGGTGTGGGATTGTACAGGTGTGAAAAGCTAATTGTACTGTACTCTACTGTTAGGAAAGAATACACTTAAGCAACCTCCTAAACCTCCTGTCTGATTTTAACAGGTGAACAGAATATGTTCAAGCATCCATAGTTGTTTACTTTGAAATAAACCTTTGGTACACATTGGGATTAATTCTGAGTAAATATACAGATTCCATCACATGTGTAAAGATGGTGGGGATATTTCTATCTATTACACCTTCATCCCCTCCTTCTTCTCAGGTTGGTGTATGTGATTCCCTTTTCCTCTATTCTGTCCTCACAACAACCCCCCAAGGTGGGTCATTGCTGCAACCAGCTTGGTGCTATGCAGCTTGGCTTCCTTTTGGAATGTTTTAACAGTCAGATCTGCATCTCCCTCTAGGGAAGAGATATCTTTTTGGCATGTATCCTACCACTGCGCCGAGTAAAGTTTGAAGCCTTCTTCCAACAAAAGAACCATTAAAAATAGTGGAAGGCAGCTTAGATTAGAAGAACTTCCTCCTGTCAATATCAGGGGGTGGGGATAAGACCATTCAGCACAAAGTCTTAGAACTACCAAAGTGCCTCACTGAGATAAGCTATGCCAGCACTGCAAACATCTCCTTCTCGAAGCATAGGTAAGAGTGGGGGAGACTCTTGGATGAAGCCCAGTTTTGTAGGATTAGCTGTTCTACTGCAAATTATCTGAAATAATAGTAACTTGCTGCTAATATTTTATACCTGTTGTGGGGAATTTCAGCCGTCCACCCATTATCATTATTCTAGGGCCCCAGCTAATTAATCCTGACTTTGTTCTCGATCAAGCACCAGCACCATCTCCATGAGCCATGTCAGTCAAAGACAGATGTTTTGTTTAGATGTGGATACATTACTTTCAATTTCTAACCTTTCTGGAGAACATAGAGCATATAACAAGGCTTTTTAAAATGCTTTAAACCTAACTTAGGCAGATTCCGCATGGGCCAAAAACAGTGGTGTGAAAACAGTGTAAAAGGGTTTAAAACGGTGTAAGAGGTTTACACCATTTTCACACCACTGTTTTTGGCCCATGAGGAATCCACCTTAGTTTTTTTCTACAGCATGGTACCTGCTGAGGTAAATAACTGCTTTCTGTTCTCAGTGATCACTCCACTGTCATTAACTGACCCCTGCCTAAATTTTTTTTTTGTGAACAATCAGTGGCCCTGGATAAAAACTCCCATAGTCCTAGTTTATTCTCTCAAATAAGTTAGGGCAGTTTTTTTTAAAAAAAAAAACATTGCTTTTGTGGACTGACTGGGTTTTTTTTACAAGTGCTACATATATGAGTGGAAATCTGCCACCTAACTCTACCTGTCAAACAACCCATAAATTCTTTATCCAGTTTCCTTTCTCCTCAAGGAAAAGCAATAGGTCAGTGGTAGAATATGTTCTTTGAGCACAGAAAGTCTCCTGCCCTTCTAGTAATAGAGAATCCTGATGGGCTGGGAAAGACCCTTGGAGCCCCTGGAGAGCTGCTGCCAGTCATCACAAGCAATGCAGACTGGAGAGGGACTATCGGTCTCTGATTGCATAAAAAGCAACTGTTTATGTTCCTGCTTCATGCTTTAGGCTTCAGGTTTTACAAGCCAACCGGTCATAATACATTTTTTCTGGCTTGTATTTTTATGAGAAGCTTAATAAGGACTGCAATTCAGAATCCTTATCTGACTGTGTCTGGCACTGCTGCCAATTAGTGTTAATTATATAGGCCCTGTGTGTATGAGTGTGTGCATTACTTGTCTTTCAATCACCGAGGCCCAGGCCATCGCTCATTTCACACACCGTGGGCTGCACAACAGCTGTTAGATGACCTAGAGATGAAAGGCTTCTATCCTGTAACCAATTCCCTGAGCCATCCCGTCACCATCCTTTGAATTGCTCTATAAATCCTGATAACGGCTGAACACATTGTAAACCCCAGCGGCAGACTCCTCTGCGACTGCCTCCCGAGAGCTGCCACCAGGATGTGATATCTCAGCTGGTGCTGTGAAAATCCTATGATATGGTAGCTGCTTCTGCTCCCAAACTGTGTTGCAGAGGACACGCCTCTTGGGAGGGTGACCGCCATGGCATGCTTTTGCAAGCATTTGCATTGATCGCATAAGCCAGACAGATGGCTGCCTTGGCCAGTGACCACGAGGTAGAAAATGAGAGGAAAACTATTTGAAAGAGATTACAGCATTACCCACGGTGCAATCCTAAAGTGATGGCTAATGGATTTAGAAGTGTGTAATTCTGTTTCGGATTGCACTGTCAGATATGGATCCTGTGGGTTGCAGGATCAACTAGTTGCTTTCATATGGCCTCTTTAACCCACTTTGGCTTCTGAAAGCAAACTGATTTTTTTTGAGGTTTCACACCTTAAGGATAAAACACTGTTCAATCTCAGTTAACAAAGCTTTCATCTGCATTTTCCAAAATCTATCTTGTACCTCTCTTTTTTTTTGGTCACGTTTTAACCTTAAGGTGTGTGAAACCTTCAAAAAAATCCATTTGCCTTCAGAAGCCAGTGGGTTAAAAAGTCCAGTAGGAAAGAGACCTAAAAGGCCCGTCTCTCTTGATCTTTGTTGGCAAAGCTGGAATTTAGGGAAGGGATGGAGCATCCCACTTCAAGCAGAAATTATAAGCCAAATTCTCATAGTGAATTCTGCCCTGGTCTCTTGATATCTTCAAAGCAATAAATAAATTTTATGCTACTTCATATTTACTCTATTGTCTTTGAGCTTGCAATGAGTTCATTAGTACTGATGAATACTGAGATAGTAACTAGCAAAATGAAAATGACAGACCAAGTAGAGAGACAAATTTAGACTAGCAGTGCAATCCTGTGCAGTTACACCCTTCTGAGCCAATTGACTTCAAAGGAGCTTTCAAGTTATAGTGCTCTTTTTCAAATGCAGTTAATATTTATTACATCTCAAGCACTTTCAGAACAAAGCACTATGCGATAAATAAATTAGAGGCAGCCTAAAGGCTTGGTGTTTAATGCAAAAATTAAAAGGGGAAAAAATCATGTGACACACCCAGGCTAGTGTTACCCAAGTGGAATTGAGAGGATTTTTTAAAAAGCAAAATAAAATCAAGAGTTCTTTAAATCAAAATAGGAAGATTTTAAAATATGTTGTCTGAACAGCCCCATCTTGTAGATAGGCAGCAAAATAACCAATCTTGTTGATATTGACAAGATGTAGGGAAAATCCAGTGAGGATATATGGTACACAGAGATTAAAAACAGGAGTGTTGAAATTGCCATTTCATCTTTTCTATAAATTGGTGAGATTCAAAATGAGAAAAGTGGGTTTAAATTCAGACTGAATGTTCAAATGAAGTTCATAAATACGTTTCAAATGGAATGCCAACAGGCATCATGCCAAGTTAAACTTTGCGTTGTATAGCAGGTGTAATTTAACAATGTGATCTAAGAGATTGTCTCTTCTTGATTCACAGGAAATTTATCTCACTGATTTTCATGCATAGCAATAAATTCTGTAGTTTTGAACTGCTTGTACTCAGAGCACTTATAGGCAGATAATAGCAATTCCATTTTTTTCTCAAGCAGTAGTTTCTTTAGAAATCTCAGTTCCCATTACTTTGCTGAAATTCTCTATCCTAAAATGGGTTACTTTTATATTGTCTTTTAAATACTACATTGCACATGATCTAGTTTTTCCTTTTTCCTTGCAATGATTACAACAATATTCTCAGCATTAAAATCCATATGGCTTCTCTTTGCAGTCAGCAAACACTTTTGGGCTAACATACGATTATCAGATACAATCCTAGTCGTGCGTGTAATATGAGAGTCCTGCTCTTATAGATCGCAACCCCTCTACACTTAACGCCTACAACTTGTTTAAGTTCCATAAATACAATTACAGTTTTAAAAACATTACAGAAAGGGGAGAGACATTGGGTGTGTGGTTTCTCTTGATTGGAAAAGAAAGCAATACAGAATAATAATTAATGGAAACCTGTATAGTTAAAAAAAAAAGTTGTATGCAACTTTTGAAGTCATTGGGACATTTTTTTTATAGGCCTTTTAAAATGCTGTTACCAGGGAAATGTTATGTGATAGCTCCACCACTTGACGTTTTTGAAAACTGTAGTTGCTGTATATTTGCTTTGAAAAGATACATGTTCTGAAACACAACTCTTGAGATCGTTTACAGTTCACCCTTCTTGATCAATGACACCCCTTTCTTTCATTCCCCTTTTTTTCAACCTGTCCAACTTTTTATTTTGCATGCTAATAGTTTTTTTTTCGTTGACAGAAGAACAACTTTTTAAAATGCTGAATTTGACAAATTGAGCCTTACCAGTACCAGTACTGCCTTTAAAAAATCAGGCTGGAGGTTTATTGTTTTTAAATGGTCCTTAAAGGAGCAGCAGTGGCATAGTGGTTAACAGCAGGTGTACTCTAATCTGGAGGAACCGGGTTTGATTCCCCGCTCTGCCGCTTGAGCTATGGAGGCTTATCTGGGGAAATCAGATTAGCCTGTCCACTCCAACACACACCAGATGGGTGACCTTGGGTTAGTTCTTCTGAGCTCTCTCAGCTCCACCTATCTCACAGGGTGTTTGTTGGGGGGGGGGGGAATGGAAAGGAGATTGTCAGCCCCTTTGAGTCTCCTTGCAGGAGAAAAAGGGGGGATATAAATCCAGCTCTTCTTCTTCTACTACTACTACTATCCAAATGTGACTTCTAAACAGGTTAAACATTCTGAAATTAAATTCATAAATTTTATAAAATATCACACTTATGCAAAATACAATTTTGGTGCTTCTTGTTTCCCTTCAGATTATAATATCTTTGAAAGCTGTTCTGACAGACCACAGAATCACAGATGCCTCAATCTCAGCAAGTCCATGACAGGGGGTACCTGTGATGGTAAAATAACCATCTTCTAAGCAGCATGCATTGGTGCAGAAGCCAGGCTAGAACAAAAGAGCTGGCAAGCACTCAGAGGAACAATTGGATGCCCACTTATCACCACTACAGATCTACTACTCCCATATGAACTTACCTGAAGGCATCTTTAGAGGCCTTACTTTGGGTTCTTTCACCATCTGAGGCTAGATACACATAGCAGAATTGCCAAGTCATAGCTGGCAGTCTCCAGGAGGAAATGTGGGATGGTTGCTGGTGAGCTGCATTGCTTACATCACTTCCACGAAAACTGGAGGTGACCATGTGAACCTTCTAACATTTTTCAAAAACTGTGTTGTTTTACTGGAAATCTCTAGGGTTTTGACCAGAAGTCTTTGTGGGGTTTTTTTTTTTACTAAAGGTGAGATAAATGTGCCAGTGGGGGCAGGTCAAGGCATTCCTGAGCGTGGAGCCAACATTAATCAGCATCCATTAGTGTTCTAGCCTGGTAACACCGCCCTGGAAGTCTGCAGACTTGCACTGCACTTTTATGCGGTGTATGCCTGCTTGGACCTTGGGGCTTTCTGGGTGGCAGGGGAGGTTGTTGTTTTCCCTCCCTGCTGTGCTGCTCAAAGCCCCTTTGGAGCCTGCATTGCTTTTACTGCAGTCTCTGGCTGCCTCAGTGTACCCCAGCAATCTGGATTGTGAAGTCAGTGTTTTGTTTAACTGTTTGTTGTGTTTGTTTTTCTAATGTGTCTTTTTAAACACTTGTTTTAAAGCTGTCTGGAAAGGTGGCATAAAAATGCTGTAAATTAGTACAAAAAATAAATTCTGCTGCTATCTGTGTAATAGGCTCATCAGGTGGTTGGCACTTCAAGATTAATGTTGTCCACGCTTTCCTCAATCTCTGTTGGAGGGTTGTTCAGAAAAAGCCAAAAGAGATACAAGAACAATAATGAATAATGTTTAGCAGTGGCAACAGATAGAATTACGGGTTATGCACTCTGTGCATTATGTGAATTACACATTTGAGAGAGTGGTGCTGACTCAGTGTTCCCCAGGTTTCTAGATGCATGTGCCCCACAGGTTGGAATTTCCCTGTTAGATGGCAGACTGCTGTCATTGGGCCTGTACTTACCAATTTCTTGTGGTCAGCTGCATTGGAATTCTCTCTGCAAAAGGGGCACGAATGTCTGGCCAACTTTATGAGATCTTGGAGTGACTGGTAGCCATTCAGAACTCTGGTTGTGCTCCTTGTGGTGGTTATAACAGTATGACATTGTGCCAGCATCAAGACAACGTTCTGCCAGCTTATCTCTCCTCTTCCTGTATTGTTGCATACTGGATCCAGTGATGGGATTCAGCCAGTTCGCACCACTTCGGCAGAACCGGTTGTTAAAATGGTGCTTGTTAAACAACCAGTTGTTAAATTATTTGAATCTGAGCATCGGAACCGGTTGTTAAATTATTTGAATCTCACCACTGACTGGATCCCCTATTTGGGGGACATTGCTAAACACTGTTGAGCAAGGAAGAGTTGATGAGCTAATATGTTATGATAATGAGAGATATTTGGAATGTCCCATGTTTCAGGCAGGGAAGTCCCTGTGCCCTTACTTATTTGCATGAGTGGTAGGGGAAGGTAGTAAATAGGACGGATTAGGATACCAATTAAACCATCCTTTCCTTAACATATTTCCCAGGGCTACTCATTTCTGGACTGATGTTGCCAAGGCATTAGGTTTATATCAGCAGGCCATACATGTTGGCATGTCTCCAAGTTATTATGGCTTATCTCCATGGGTTACTGATATAACGATTAGTCACCATCCTAAGCAGTTTGCAGACTGTTTTTAGGATTGTATTTTTACTTATTTTTGGCTTAAAAACATTTTTGCTTTAAGGTTTTGTTTGATACATAGAATGTGTTTGCGTGTGTATCCTGACATTTAACATGTGCTTTATTGTTTCCATTCAGATGTCCTCTAATAACTGAGAAGGCACACACACACACACACACACACACACACACACACACACACACACACACACACACACACAGAGAGAGAGAGAGAGAGAGAGAGAGAGAGAATTCATCTGGTCATCTGTATATTACCTGGGAAAGATCACTTTTAAACTAGAAAATTAGAAAGAATAGCTTTTTAAGCACAAGGCTAGGGTAAATGTCACTAGTGACTCTGAACACATTTCAGAAATGGCCAAATACAACATTTAATTAAGTAATTATACAAACCAGTCCTCCATTTCATGAGACAGTAACTCAATTCCCGAGTGCATAACTTATGAGGCCGAAGGCCATGTAGTTTATCACAATGAAGGAATCCGATTACTACAAGGAAAATGGGAATGAACAATGATATTACCATGGTAAGAAAATGTCCACTTAATACAAAATAAGGCAAGCACTTAACACAACTAGCAGACTCTGTCAAGTTTAAGGAGTGAGATGGTTGTTTAGAGGCCTGATAAGCACGTCCTGCATGTCTGTGACTAAATGGGCGTAGTAACTTTATCCACTAAAATAAGATGGTTCTAAAAGACATGCAATTTGACTTACCTCTAATTATCCAGGGTGTAGTGCCACCTCAGATCTTCCAGATGATGAAATAGAATCTGTAATGCCTCTGTCTTGTCACAATAGGAGGCTAGGATTGTCCTGCCCATTTATGCCTGAAATTTAGTTGCTATCCAACATTCAAATTTGAATTCTGACTATCTACACCAATATTATGTATGTTCAAGAATCTGAAGATATATCAGTGAATGATACTGAACATAAATTAATGCACATGAAGTTGCCTTGTACAGAATCAGGCTGACAGTCCGTCACAGTCATTATTGTCTACTCAGACTGGTAGTGGCTTTCCAGGGTTTCAGGTAGAGAGGAGGGCAGAAGGGACTGCCAGCTGCCAGCTGCCAGCTGAGAGCCGGGGAGGGGGCCGGGGCCCACCCCCGAGCCCTGCCCCCCTGAGTGTAGCAGGCGGGGGGTGCCTGGAGAACGGCTGTGTCCAGGCACCATTTTCCCACCATAAGCCTCTGGTCTAGGATATTAATTGTGCCACCACTTAATGTGTCAAGTTAATACTTATGCAATACTTCTGTTCTTTCTGGTTGGTTCCAAACTTCTGCAACCTAATGCATTTTTGTTTTTACATTTCCCATTCTGTTGATAATAATAATAATTCACTATGTGTAATTAACCTTGAGTCCCTGTAAGAAAGGGAGGCTATAAATAACATTTATAAATAACATGATAAATAAAATAAATCTTCACCAGAGTTAGAACCTTCTAAGTCCATTAAACTCAATGGGCTCTTAAAAAGGTAAAACTCTGTTTAGTAACTGAGCCAGTTCTAATATCATCTTGTAAATCCCTCAGAGCAAACTTTGTAGGTTCCACAGTCCCATATTAGTGAAAAATATGTAAGCAACATAAAATTGTTTGGAGGGATAGAGCACTAGGTCCAAGCACTATGTTACAAAAAAAGAGGTCCTGATAATTTTCTCAAACATTGCTGCAGAAAAACAGGAGGAAATAAGGTTATGTTCCATTTAGAAATATCCCTCTTCAACAGTTTTTAATTATTAGTGCTAAACTCAGTTCAGCAAATGACAATTTCAGTGACTTAGGGTTTTACGGGCAGTCTGAGGCTAAGTTTCAAGATAGTATAAGCACACAAAAATTTAACGAGGATAAAAACAAGGAAGAAATGCCTACCAGTCCCAGGGCCTATCCTCTGAAAATATAAACCCTAATGCTATGTCAGCAGAGACCTATCTGGAGTGAAATTCCTCCCCAATTGCTCCCTTTTTTGGCAGAACAGAAAAGTGACTATTCAGGTTTTTTTCCTTTAGACCATTGTTAAGTATTTTAAGTGCCATCAAGTCGCTTCCGATTTATGGTGACCCTATGAATTCATGACATCCAAAACATCCTATCATTGACAGCCTTGCTCAAGTCTTGCAAACTGAGGACTGCAGCTTCCTTGAGTGAGTCAACCCATTTAATGTTGTGTCTTCCTCTTTTCCTGCTGCCTTCAACTTTTTCTAGCATTATTGACTTTTCCAATAACTCTTGTCATTGTTGTTACCTGCACATTAGTAAACAATGACCCTGAAGTAAAGCCATGTATGTTTACATGGAATTTTTTTTTCCTATAAAAAAGTATTTGGGGTATTAAAGCAACCACAAAATCATCAAATGATTTTTGTGAATGGGGTAGGGTTTTTAGAACAAGATAAAACAAACATGTTGAAAATACTATGATACAAAATACCACATGAGGTTTTTTTAGAAAACAATGACAGAAACATTCTGCAGTGCTCTAGAGAGAGACAGAAACTCCTTTTCTCAGAAAGATGACAGCATGATATTTCATAAAACTAGCATGAATTATTAAACACAGAAGAGGGATCTAGACAACCTCCTCATCTCATGTGAAAATTTGTCAAGACTTCTGGTGTTTGAAATAGACATTAGGGATTGGACCACCAGCTTGGACCACCACAAACAGACTGTTTTTGAAAGATGTTTTTGTACATCTCCATGATCTACTGAAAATTGTATTGGTACAGTACCTTACTCCCTGAAGTAGCTTACAACATCTGCCCTTTCTTCATTTTTATCTCCCACTTCACAGTCTGCCACCCTGTCCACTACATTCCACAGGTTCTCTGGATCTTACAATTTATGCTTTTCATACTGTTGTCATAGAGTTGATGAGTCCTTCATAAATAATAGAATGCAGGAAGAAACAGCAAGGAGATGAAAATGAAATCTCAACCATTCTTTTCCATCAACCATTCCACTAATTCTGCTTATCCTCATGTGCTGGTTCTGCTGTATTTTTATAGGGTGTCTGTGGCCTGAAACTGAGGACTCTTGGTAGTTGGAGCCAAGTGTTTTATCCTTACATCATATGGAATCTTACCACCAGAGGGAGCCATCAGCTTCCCCACTTGACATATGGGCACTATCTATTCAACTGGCCTGAAAAGAAGAAACTGTGGTTTGTAGACATCAAGTGAAAAATCAATAAATCAAGTGTCAACTAGTCTCAAACTTCTTCTCAGTTTGAGTAACTGATGGTTAGTAGGAGGACTAAGAGCTCTCAAACTGCCCAAATGATTCAGTCAGTTTATCAGCTCACCCATTAGTGTATTAGAGCCTGCACATTACCTCAAAAATTCATCTCCACCAAGATGTCTATCAAACGACAACCAGATTTCTGCCTGACCAATTCATTTGTGTCTGTGTTTCTAGACTGTCAGCTCTGCTATGCTGAATTACTTTGAACACTACCTTTAGATGAAACTGGCCAGTGCAGACAGACACAGAGTACCAGCATGATGAAATGGCTAAATGCTGGACAACTCCTGGGAGCCCAGGTCCACCATACTCATCATGGGATTATCTGGGTGAACTTGAGAGAACCCTTCTCTCTTAGCTTACTCTACCTCACAGGGTTGTTGTGAAAATAAAATGACCTTGGTTAGTATTTGAGATGGGAAATCACCAAGGAGGTCCTGGGTTGCTATGCAGAAGCAGGCAATGGCAAATCATCTTCCTTGAAAACCTTATGGGGTCACCACATATGACATGATGGCACTTTTTATCACCACTACATATTAGCCCTACCTTGCTTTCATTCAAATATTTAACTACTTGTTAACTAATGCACAAACCTCACCTGTCTCCCTCAGCCTTTAGGATAAATGGTCTAAGTACTAGAATGTTTGTTGATTCAACTCATTTGGATGTTTCAAGTGAGTTCTCTGCCATCAAACATATTTGGCCCAAAAGCTGAATTTTAAGCAGAATTTCTCTCTGTTGAGTCCCTGGGCCCTGGCACCCAACACAGCCCTCTCCCCGGGATCCTGAGGTCCCTTTCTTCTGGCCTCAGACAGGACATCCAGAGGAGCCATTCCCAGCTGCTTCTTAGGCCTGTGCTGGGTGACAGCTAACTGCTCCTCTCTCTTTGCAGCTGTGGGTAGGGCTGGCTCTCAGGCTGCCTGGTCTCTGTGGGTGGCCTGGGCCTTGCCTGAGTTGCTGGGGCTGTTCCATTGCCTACACTTGCTGGTCAGGCCAGCCTGATAGTGGGGAGAGGCTGCTGGCTCCTGCCTGGTCCTTCCCCCAGCTGTGCTTTCAGCCTGTGGTCTTCTACAAAGGCAGGCCTTGGGTTCTCTCCACCTCATGCCTCCTGGCTGCCGCAGCCCTCCTGAACCTGGACCACCCAGGTAAGAGTTCTTCCCCAGCCAGTTGGGATGAGCTGCAGCAAGGAAGCTGGGATTCCAGAGGTACAGTCTTCGGATTCTTTCTTTCTTTCTTTCTTTCTTTCTTTCTTTCTTTCTTTCTTTCTTTCTTTCTTTCTTTCTTTCTTTCTTTCTTCTTGTTTTTAAAAACTTGATAGTCACTTCAGTTGTAAATACAACATGCTGTTTAAACAAGTGTTGGGGGGAACATCTTCAGACAAGGGCATGGAGACTTTCCAATCATTATACCAATCCCCATCCCCTGCTTGTACATTGGTTGTCAGGTCTGACCCCACCCAGAAATACTGTCCCTTCACCCAATAAGAAAACTGGCCACTGGCCTGAATATGCTGGCAGGAAGGTGACAGCAATGTGAACTGATGCTCCTTTCTTTACCATACTACATCAGTACTTTAAGTGACTGCCAAAACTGCACAACAATACCAGCAGAATGTCGTGTTTAGAATACTGAGGTAGTATCTGGGAGTTAGAGATTCGGATCCTTATTGTGCCATGGAAGCTGATGACCTTGAGCCCATCATCCCTCTTAACCTAACTTATCTCACTGGGGTCCCATTGAGGAGAAAGATGAGGTATAATCTATATATATAAAAAGCTAACAGTGACTTTGTTAGTCATGCCCTAATGCCGAAACAACTGGACAGATCGCCCCCAAATTTTCACATGACATTCCTCCCTGTTGCAGGCAGGTAATCAGACCTTCAAATTGCCGAAAATCCATACCTGAGCCAGGTAAAACGTCTTTTTCCTGACGCACCAGGCCATGAAGCTGGCTGTGTTTAACTGCCACCCTTAAAATGTTCGTGCAGCATGTCTGTGACCTGAGGGGTTGGTATGCCCTTAGAATGTTCGTGCAGATAACCAGAGATGAGCAGTTAAAACAGTAAATAGGTAATACTGTTAGATAATACGAGTGGAAGTGAAACACATACACACTTTGCCATGTGAGATGTCAGGTGGGGTTCCCCCCCTCACACGCAGGTAACTTTCACTCTCTGTGCCTCACCCACTGCTACCACACAACACACATACTCTCATACACATCCAGCTCATCCTCACACACCTCACTCTGCCCTCCCTCACATCCAACCACCTCTTGCCCACTTCTTCACCCATATTTGCCACAGCTCTCTTTTACTAAAAACGAGCTGGAGTTTGCCTTTTTCTTCTAAGAACATCCGTGGGGTGGGGGTGAACCAACACTACTGGCTCCGCTTCTTTTGCACATGGTCCTTTAAGAACCCAGGGAGCTGGCCTCAATGTGAGCGCCTCACCACCCTGCCTCTGCTGCCTGACTGGGATAGCCTCCTTGCCCCAGTTCTGTCAAGCCAGGACTGTGCGTGTCAACCAGCCTCATGGATAGCGGGATTTGCACTCTGGACAGTCCCATTGTGGAATGGGAAGGGTTACCTTATACTAAAAAAACAAGACACCACCATATAACAATGTGAATTGAAAAGGGAAAGAGGGATTCCATTTGACCACCCCAAAAGGCTATGCTGCGGATCATTGGACCTGCATGGACATCTGTGTGGGTTGTGGACTGTGATGAGAATGACAATTGCCACAGCAACGCATGACCGGGCCCCGCTAGTAAATAAATATAAATGTTTGTAATCCAGTTCTCGTTGGCCATCACTGTGGTTTTGGGTATATAAATGCATGCATGTGCCCCATTCACATGCAGCCTCAACAAAACATGAATGAATTGGAGAAAGGGAGCATCCGAGATGCATTCTGTTCCCTGAGCACCCATTCCCATAGGAATAGTTTCTTGCCTTTTGCCAAGGCTGCCAAAACAAAATCACCCAAGGGGGAGGCTCCTGTCATGAGTCATTATAGACTTCTTGTACACCTGCCCTCTTCCACCCACTTCAGCTCAATGCTAATTTGAAATGCCATGCTGACAGTTGAGGGACTCATGTAGGCTGCCAGGAACAGCACAAACAATACTTTAGTACCTGTTTCCAGCTGTGCATATATCAGGCACATTCTGTACAGGACTCGGTCAAGATGCAAAACGATCCAACCAGCTGCCGGGGTTTCTCTGTGTTACATAGCGTCCTCATCACTTTTGTTGTCAAAAGGCGAGGTGAAGGGGCTCGTTTCTTAGAAAGATTGTGGGTTGTATTGAATTCACCAGGCAAAATATCCCAAGTCCCTAATGGCTGGTTGGAATTCTTTGTCAAATTTATATGCAGTTAAGAGTCTTTTCTGCAATAAAGAAAAGGTAAGATTTTCCAAACATGCCACATGTTTGTCAGTTTCCAAGTGGATCAAAGTGTTTATTTGTTGTGCAGCCTTCTGGGTTCATTAATTAAGGGTAATCTAAAACTTATTGTACAGTTCAAGTCCTGGTAACTGAACTCAGCTGAAATTCACTGATGCGTTATATGTATTATGTGAAAAAAAGTTTTAGTGTTTCCAAGAAGAGACTCCTGCGGGTGCAATGACTGGCCAGGTTTCAATATAAACCTGGTGCAGGCCTTCATGGCTGTGTCTTGTATCTGCAGACACAAAATGGCAAGAATGTGAATCAGAGGATCCCTAATCAGTAGCCATGATGATCTGTGTATGTAAAGAGGATGCTTTGAATACTACTGGCCTTACACATATACAGATCTTTCACCTGATCATCTATGACCCTGGAGAATGGAATTCACACCTTTGCCAGCCCAACAGAACCCACCTGGAAGCCCAGCAGAGCACCAACCACGGCAACTTTAAGGGAGAGTGTTAAAATTTAAAGCCCAATTGCCAGCTTCACAAATGGGCTTTACATTTTATGAATTTTGCAGCCATGGGCTGTGAGACAGCCGAAAAGTCAGAAAAAGCTGAAAGATTTTCAGCTTTTGATTTCATTCAAAGTGCTGCTTTTTTCGCTTCGGCATGTCTGAATGCACACACCTACTCCACCGTTCTCAAAATGTTGTGCATGCCTCTCCAAGATCCCTCAGCTCACTGGTTCAATTAAGACAGCACATCATTTGCTATGCAGCCTTGGTGCCCCATTCTGAACCTCAGTTCAGGAATCAAATTACTTCAGTGGGGATTGGGCTGAGAGAGGATTGAAGGGGGATAAAGAATAAGGTCTCCTTTGCTTCCTCTACTCTCCCTCTTGCAATAATGAACTAAGCATTCTGAGTGCAATATCCAGGAAGTAAATATGAATAATTTCATTAATTTCTGTAATATGAAAGTTTCTCTAGATTTCATTTCTCTAGATTTGTATCTTTCTGTACTGATATTTGGCCATTTGTGTACTTTGCTACTGTTTTTTTTTTTTAACAGTCTTAATTCTTAAAGAACTCATTCCAGGAATCATTGAAGATTTATTCCCTGGAGGCTAGAGATGCTATTAAATTAAATATTGACAATCATTTACAAAATATGCTTACAGAAAACATTGGAAGACTTAATATATGAATGAAATTAGCTAGACTAAAAGCAACCAGAATTGTACAGTCACCAGATGATTTAGTAGGGCTTTTGATTACTTCTGCAGCTGTATGTTCTACCCTAGAGACTGGCCTACAAAATGAATTTCGAAAATGTGAAGCTATTGAAGGCAAGCACATTTCTTTTTTTTTGCAAAGACTCCTATTCCTGTCCTAAATAGGTTGCTGTTTCAAGATCCAGTTGGGATTCCTTTCCCCACCTTTAACATCTCCAAGACAAAGGAGGTACCATGGCAGCCAGAGTTTCAGCTGTCATGGTAACATGGGATGAGTTCTTATATTGCCCAACTATTTAGTCTCTCCATGGTGTGTCAAAACTCAATCTCCAAATTTTAGTAGATGAAGGCGTTGGGGAACTGCTCAATAGAAGAAGATGACAGAACCAAATCTAGGCAAGTCTGCTTGGAAATAAGACCAACTGTATTCAGTTGGGCTTACTCTCAGGAAAGTGCTCTTAGAATTACAGGGGATGAAGCCATAATGGATGCTTCAGTGGAGGTGAGCTCCTGCAAACACTGGCCCATTCCACATAGGCCAAAAACAGTGCTGTACAAATGGTGTAAATGACTCTGGTGCCACCCTGATCCACTTGCAAGGCCGACCCTCCTGTCAACAGCAAGCACATCAGCAGGGCTGCAAGACTTCACATGGCAACGCGGTGGAGTTTTTTTTTGTTATCCACTCATTTCTGCATATCTATGCAGAAATACACGGTATTTCTATGCAGAAATACCGTGAGACTCCGATACAACCCTGTGTGCCTGTGTGGTTACACAGATGTGAACTGGAAATGAAAAACCGCAAGCATGGCCACAGCAGAAGTGTCTCCTGCTCAGCCATTTGCTTAGCGCCAGTTGCAGAGCGCCGTTTTTGAAAAGAATCACTAGTTTAGCAATTTGGGGAAAATAGGGTGTTGCAGGTTCGTTCCACCCAAATCCTTACTGATTGGTTCCCCACCCTGGGACATGGACAATATATACATTTAAAAATAAGCCTCAAGCTCAGCAGGATTTCACTTAAAGAGAGCCACCACCCCCCCCCCAAGAAATTGCATGTTTTTTTGTTTTGAAGTTTCTTGAAATCTGGTTCCCTGTTTTGACAAAAACAGGCCCATTCCACATAGGCCTCACAAGTGGGGGTGCACCAGCATACTTGCCGCTAGTACAACCCCTGGGGCCATTCACACGGTGCCTTGTGAATGGTGCCGGTGCCCCAGCGGCCCGTGGGACCACGTTCGCACGGGCACAGATCCTTCTTATTTTGTCTCCCAGCTGCCGTTGCACTTCAGAGGCCAGGGGACATACCCCCATGGCCATGGCAATGCCTCCAGAGCTGGAGGCCAGGAGGCATATTCCCTGGCCTCTCCAGAGCAATGGTGGCTGGGGAATGAGCTAAGAGGGATCTGTGCCAGCAAGAGGAAAACGCTGGCATTCACCCGGTGCCGTTCACTTGGCACCAGGTGGACACTGGTGTTTTCCAAAAGACTCGCTCAATATGGGGGGAATGTACCACTGCTGCTGTGCTCCAGCAGCGGCAGCAATGCAAAGTCCTCCCACACAACAGTGTTTTTACCAGCCCCACGCCGGTCTATCTGGCCCATGTGGAATGGGCCATACAGGTAATGTAGAAATATAATATAGAAAGGATTGCCATTTGCTCACACTATCAGCACAGCATAATATTTATATAAATCCTGGTTCGTTTCTTCTGCTTCATGATCTGACTTCTATAGTCATGGGTTTTTTCTGCTCTGCTTCTGGAAACTTAAACAACTATACTCTCTCCTTTTTACAGCATACTTCTCCTGCCCTCTTGTATTATCTTCCTTCCTTCCTTCCTTCCTTCCTTCCTTCCTTCCTTCCTTCCTTTGCCCAAGACCCATACATGATTTTCTGCATCTGAATGAAAGGGTACCAAAGATGACTGGAGAGAATGTGAAAGAGGAGGTTCAGTGCAAATGTTCAACAAGACTCAGCAGTATACACAAAAGCAAGGATTTTTGTGTATACTGAACAGTAAGAACAGGCCAGGATGCTCCTTCATGACCATTTCTAATTCCCCTTCAAAGTCCTTATGGTAGAGCTGGTCTGTTTTTGAAAATAAGGATCTGTCTCCACATGAATGTGTGAGAAAACTAAATGAAATATGTGGCATTAATGAACACAAAATTTATGAACTTGGCATCTTTTTTCTAGACAAATGGTCATACCACACTTATGTAAAGGGTGACATTACAAATCCTGTGACTGGTTGCTAGTTAAAATCAAAGGTCTTCAGAAAGACAATGAAGTAAACATACGGACATGAATGTGTAGAGAGGCACTGGAATGCATTCTTCTATACAGAGTCATGTTGCACAACAACATTTCCACTTCTTGCTATGGTTACTGGTCTAATAATGCTTTCTGTTGCCTGGAAACCTGTTCATTTGGTTTCTTATATTGCCAGTTCCTATTGTAGTGCTGCTCTTTTCATCCCTGACTGAAAATTAAGGTGGGAGCTTTTACAGCATGTTTGAAATGAAGATTACACCTCAGTGATGAGATGATCCACTGAATTTCAATTTAAAGAACATTTTGCAAATCTGAGAGAAATAAAAATTATATTCCCTATCGTGGGATTACTTAATATATAATTTGTTATTGCTGAATAGAAAACCAATCTTGTTAACTTGTGTTCATTTAGAAGTTTGTAGACCCAGAAGTGGAGTGGCAGACTCTGGCTATGTGGGTAAATGGAAAGAGAACAATAGATATAATCATTGTTTATCTCAGGAAGACAACACTGACCAGATTTAGTGGGAGCTGAAAGACCAGTTCAATTCTTATTCCTTCATGAATGCTAGTCAGTCAAAAATGGCAAAGTAGAGAAGTATTGAGTCTCTACAGTATCTCACATCGTGACCTCTATGTATCCACCATTTACTATTTACCATGAGCAGTGTGATAATTATATCATAAATGGAGCAGATGCTGTCTGAAAATTTCTAGGAGGAATTGGGCATAATTTTGAAATCTAGCTTTTTACAAGATTTCACAGTCATCCAGACACATAACTGGAATTTAAAAATGAATTTTAAATTCATTATTAAAATGTATTTGACACAATTTATATTTTGTCTTTCTGCCCAATTGGCTACCATACTCAATAACCAAGAGATTTTTTTAAAAAGTATAACTCTGGTCCATTTATTTGTGTGACTATAAAATGGCAATTCCTAGAATGTGACCTGAGTCAATCAACACAGCAGTATCAATCAATCAATCAATCAATCAATCAATCAATCAATCAATCAATCAATCAATCAATCAATCAATCAATCAATCAATCATCCAAGGGAGCACAGAGATATTTAGAATTTTATAAATGGGTGTTTGATTGCTTCATCATAGACACAAATGCTTGTCACGTCTACTGGCATGCCAAAAATGAGGTGCAATCGTGTAACATCAAAAGCCTATGATGATAATCTTTCCTGACTATGTTATCACACAGGTTGAGGTGAATGAGTTGATGCTTCCTGACACACAGAGAAACCTTCAGACCCCCTCACCTTTACTCAGCTCAGCAGCTGCTCCTATCCCTCTCCAGGTACAACTGACAGACCACCTGTGTGTGGTATGCAACCATAATGTCAAGATACATTACATATCCCCCAGAAGCCAGGACACTCAAGCAGAGGAAACCTCCGTGGGGAATCTTCACAAAATGGTGGAGGTAGGAGAATCTCTGCAGCAGCACACAAAATGGCTGGCACAACTTTGAAACTGACCAGCCAGCAGACAAGGAAAAAACCCTATTTTGGCTGGCATCACTTATGTTCTCTGCGCTATGGGAACACAAACTGCCAAAATAAATCTTTTTAAAATGTCTGCAGGACATTTTATTTCTGTTGTATGGAAAGGATCAATGAGGGCCTCACTAGATATATTATTAACAGATCTTTGAAATGGTTTCCTGCTAACTAGACCTAAAGATTGCCGTTTCGTTTTCTCAGATGACAACTGTAGTGGTATTTTTTTGTAATCTAAAAGTAAGAAGTATTTTCCTGAATGTATTAATGGAATTAAGAAACTCAAAAGTGTTGAGATCAAAAGTGTTGAGATAATCCAATTTAATTTTAAATTAAGGATACATGCAAGATGACTTCTGATCATCCTCCAAGTTGACCACCTGGGTAAATAGCCTCTATATGGATGGATTAGTAGACAAATTTTATTTTTTTGGAGAATAAGGTTTTGTGATGGTTGGCATGTTGCTTGGTTGTCCATTTTAGTTCGATTAAGTCCCTTGTGGCTAAGGAAGCATTATAATTTGTCACTAGCTGAGTTCCTTGTGAGTTGCCTCCAAGTTCAAAGAAAGTGACTTTACCATGATCTGAATATCTTTAAGCATTTTCAAAATAAAGGAGAACGAATTAACTGTTAGCTCAACATATCTATTTAAAAGGTCTTTATCAGTTTCCACAGACAGATTTATGGGTTGTTGCTTCGCCTCAAAGCAGAGTCCCCTCTCAATCTTATTAACTTCATCATGATCCTCCTCCAAAACAGTGATACCGGAACGTTAAACAGCATCTTATTTCCAAAAGTAAAATAATCCAATATTTTTGTCTGTTTGCTAACAGGGGAGTGGGTTGCATCATCTCTCCTTTTGTTAGGACCATCATTTTCATTTTCATTGTCAATTGATCTCCTTCTTTTGCCAACGCCCATTTCAAAGTTTTTAGTTTTGGTTTACATATATACCCTATTGAAGCATGGAATAGTGCACTTAATGGAAGTAGCAAAGAGTATACAGAGATAAGGGCAGGCAAAAAGATAGAAGTAAAATCCAGTAGCTGAGGTTACATGGGGAAAAAGTAGGCTGTCAGTGGTAATTAGGGCAGCAGCTAGTCATTTTCTCTCTGAGACCTTATCTTTGTCTTTCCTAACATTAAGCTATGCAATAGAACAGGGGTAGGGAACCTGCGGCTCTCCAGATGTTCAGGAACTACAATTCCCATCAGCCCCTACCAGCATGGCCAATTGGCCATGCTGACAGAGGCTGATGGGAATTGTAGTTCCTGAACATCTGGAGAGCCGAAGTTTCCCTACCCCGCAATAGAAGATAATCAATTCGAAGACAGGAGCAATTCAACACTGCTAAATTTTCCAGTTAAAAATAAGAAAAAGGAAAGTTCTTCAAAATTAAAAAGAAAAGTAAAGGGAATAAAGGATGCAACCCCTTGGGGATGGGGCGGTATAAAAATCTAAATAAATAAACAAACAAACAAACAAACAAACAAACAAACCTTACGCTCTTCACCGGAACCTTAATTCGCTCTAGGGCAGAAAGAAGTGTCCTCTGACACTCCCTTCTCCCGAGGAAGCCTTTAGGAGATATGTGGTTGATCTCAAGTCTACCTCCTTGATCTGGAGATGATAATCAGGCTTGAGAAACCTCTCAAATCTGACAAACCCCCAACTGGGTCTCTCTACTTTCACAGAGAGCCGCAGTCACTTCAATCCCACATCGGAAGTCCCCTCTATTGTTGGTTTTTCTTAATGCTTATTGGGATTGGAATTCTTTTGTTGAGAATTGTGGAAAAGTTAAACAAAAACTTTTTTCATAAACAAATGCCTGGTGATTTCCTTTTTCTTTTCTTTTTTCACTCTCCAGACACAAATCCCTGACAGTCCATGCTTTCATCATTTGCATTCCATGAAGTAATTGGAAAATATTCAAAAAAGATACACTTTTAATTCTCAATAGGTTTAAAATGAAGAAGAAAATTTTCCAGTCTAACCTTGTTTTTAATTTCAAGATGGCTCTCTCTTGAGTACTCTAACTGTAAAGCTTCCCTCTGAAGCCATGACATAATCCTAGTGCTTATGATTTGCTGGAACCTAGGGATCCCCCCCCCCTTCTGCATCTATCACACAATGATCTTCAGGATGGATGGTGTAATTGGGATATTCAACAATGACAAAAATGCCAGGGCTCTGCATGAAGGCTGAAAGCATTTCTGTCCTTTCCCATGGGTAAGATCTGAAATTTACTTTTTACTTTGCAGTCAGCATCCACATATCACAAACCATTTGCATAAAGAATGGGGCTAGAGGTTTCCAAAGTGGTGTTCTGAGAATTAGAGTAAAATTAACTGCTGTTTATTTTCACCACACCAAAAAGAAAAAGGAGGCAAGAGTGTGAAAAAGCTGCCCCTTTTGCTGCCAATTTCATTAACTAAAACAAATCTCAGCTGGAAAGGAGAGAAAAGAACAGAAATGTCATTTGCTGACATTGTCATTCCTGGCTGCCCAGTAAATAAATGTAACATCTATTTGTTGCCATGGAAACACCCTCTGTGGTCCAAAGGATGGAAAATGGAGATATCTGTGAAACCCAGAAAGCTAAGGCAATAATAACACAAACCTGAATGTGGATTTGTTGTTGTGAGTCTTCTTCAAGTGTTGAGGTAATTATATTTGATGCTTTAGCAAAAGTAACACTGTGTCATGAAGATCCTCAGAAAGCATGAACCAATGCTTCATCGACTCTCTCTACCTCCTCTACACAGAGAATATTAAAAATCTATCCTATTTGAAGGGCAATGATGTTCTCCCCCAACACTCTCATGGCCCATCATCATTACCAAGTCACCATTTTTGTAAGTAGCAATCAGGATTTAAACCAGCATCAAAATGATTCCAGATGCAGAACAGTTTAACATTTTCCATTGAAAGCTCTGGGTTCTTCTTGGGCAACATTCCATCTTTGAAAGACTGTTCACCCATCTGGTTCCAATCCAATGCACATTTCCTTGCATAAATTTTCCAGGCACTGGAAAGAACAAAATTGTTGCCCTTACTAAAGTATTTTAACATTCAAGCCACTATCTGAAAAGGCAGGCCCTGTGCCACTAGTTTCCCAACCTTTTACAAAGGGATTTCCCCCCTCATGTTTCTGGTCTATCTCTCAGTTCCAAGTTATTTCTGAGTCAGAAATGAAACTTCTTTCCTCCTCTTTTCTGCCAATTTCACTGATATACACAAATAATTGTCTGGAGATCATTTACACAAAGATCTTACAGTCCACCTGACCTCTCATTTGGAAATCAGTGTCGTATGCAATATTAT
This sequence comes from Sphaerodactylus townsendi, assembly GCF_021028975.2. Lineage (NCBI taxonomy): Eukaryota > Metazoa > Chordata > Lepidosauria > Squamata > Sphaerodactylidae > Sphaerodactylus > Sphaerodactylus townsendi. The sequence continues at coordinate 41,273,658 of NC_059435.1, forward strand.
ATTATACGAACTAACCAACAGCAGCCAAGCAATTTGGATGATGGGATTTTGGCTTCTGCAAAGTATATTACAATGGAAAAAGGAGCAACATTTTGGCAATGTTACAGGACTGCAAACTGGAGAAAGAAAATGCTAGGAAAGGCAAATTTTGGACCTCTGGTATGTGGGGGCAACAATTTATCTGCCAAAGAGATGAAATGTGCAAGCAGGGAATTCCTGTAGTTTGAACGCAATGGTAGCTAGTGCTGCATCTCATTTTCATCAGGTTTAATTTTCAATAACGTGGATGGGATTGAGAACCTTTTCCCCATTTTTATCCCTTCAGGGACTGAGGTGCTTAAGAAATGGTAGTGTATGGTGAAAATGAAGCACTTCCCCTCAGCCCTGTAACTAATCCAGAAGGTGAAAGATGCTTATTATTATAAAAATCTTTCTAGGCAAACCCTTTAATAAGGCACACAAAATAATTGTGAGGCAAATTTTAAACTTAAACAGAACAAAAGTTTATTAAACAAAGAGGAGAAGGGAATGGAGACAAATAACTTGGACAGGGGGAAAAGGTAAGGCATAATAAATATACTTACCAAAGAGCGTTCTCAGAGAAATTCAGTATTTAGTTTAGGCACTGGCTTAATGAGTTTCTTCAGTTTCACATTTTGCTTACATGTTATATTGCTGTTTCATAGATGGTAAAGTTACTTACGATGTTCTGGCTAATGGCTTACAGAAGGTCTAACTCAGACCAGCACTTCACATAGTAATCTCACAAGCCTCACTCTGTTAGAAAACCCTAAAATAAAACATAAATTACTCTCAAAGGAGAAAAATAAAGCAACGCCCCAAATACTCGAGACTACTGGCCCCAGGAATTATTATTCCCTCTCTCAGAAAGATATATTCCTCCCTGGTTATATATATGGCCACTTCAGCTTGGACCCCTCAGTAACCTTCACCAGTTCACTCTGAGTATTACTTTGCTTTCACATACAGAACACCAGCTGTCTCACAGTTTCCCACTCACAGACTGCAACTACTCTCCTCAGAGATTATATTTTTAAAGTACAGTTAAGAAACAACGAAAATGTGTGCAATATAACAGCACTACCAATTAACAAGCCACCATAATAAATAATAAAGTGCAAAGCACACAGGGTCCTCAAAATATCCTGGCAATGGACCTTTAAAAGGATGTTGTACTTTGTGGACTCAGGGTTTGTTTACTTACCAAGAACTATTTGGTTCTGTGTATTGGCCTTCTCTTTATCTTATGCTGTTTGTTATGTAGTCAAGTCAAGTCAAGTATTTATTGTTTGAGCCATTTGTTATGTATATTTATACATTGTTCTGAGTGCTTTGAACTTTATTACACCTCTTTGCACTTTTTTGTCTTTATTAGAGCACTTGCACTTAGGCTTTGAGCTTGTTTGTACATTGTAAGCACCCACAGTATGGTGGCTTGTTAATTGATTGTGTTAAAGTACAGTTAAGGCAGATGGCTCTTAACTCCAGGATCTCCAAAAGCTCCTCAGATAGTTCTTCACAGGGAGATATCCTCCTCTCTCTATGCATAATCAAGTTTGTTAGCCAATGTGAGTGCAGGATGTCCAACCAATCAGGTGACTTCTCCTGTTCTTTAAGAGCTTCTGAGCCTCACTTTGAATGTAAACATGAATGCCTCTGACAGACCTGCACTTTTAAATTAACTTTTCCTCTGTGATCCATCACACACATCCAATTGCTATCTATGTTCTGTCCAAACCAGTCAACCATCACATCTTAATTCAAGTAAGGGAGCCCCTTGGGCCACATTGCTTCAGTTGTAAGAACATGTTCCTCTTAATAGCTACCCTTTTGTCAACAATTCCATGCATTTCACAAAGGGTTGTGAAAAATTCACGAAAAGACAAACACAAGAATGTTATCCAGGAAGAAAAATGTATGGCTCTGTGGCAGAACACATACTTTGCATGTGGAATACCCCAGCTTCAGGCACCAGATCTCCAGTTAAAGGACCCCTTCTAATAGCAGGGGTTGGGAAAGACCATTCAGTGTTGGAGACCCTGGACAGCCATGGATTGGGTTGGCAATATTGACCAAAAATCTGACTTGGTTGAAGGCAGATTTGCGTGTGAGAAAAGTGAGAAACGTCTTAGAAGGTTAGATGATGGGACATCTGATGACACACAAAATACACCTTTATGGTTCCCCAGGTAACATTTTTGCTCATCCATACTGTTGCCCTTGGAATGATACTGTTAACTCTGTCACATTTTTTATCTTTAAAAAAGGGAAAGCAACTTCAGAATGTCCTGTTTTTTAAGATTTTGATTAAGAATCATTTTTTTTATTTATGGACCTATTTGTTGCCTCAAACTACTTTTAAAAACATAATTGCTTCATCTGACTGTTTTCTTATGTTGATCAGAACATGTATTTTTGGAGATGAAGCCATTGCATTTGTGCAAATCTGTCCAATAACTCAAGTAAAGTGAATATTCAGCTGAGATGAATACCCTATTTAGTTCAGGGATAAACCTATTAGAGTCACTGAACTCAAGAGTCAACCAGTCATGTGCATGTAGCGAAATTTATCAAATGAAGAAGTCTCCCATTCATTCATTTATATAAGGGCAATAATGATAAAATGAAATTACTTTAAACACTATAGGCTATTATGGCCATACTGCAAGGTCATACAATAATCAATTGCCTGGCAGTAAATTAAGGCCAATCATATGGTCACAAATAGGAAAACAGTCTAAGAGGTTTGTCATAGGAAAAGCTGGAAAGGTGTTGTGTCAATTGGTGCTTTTTTAATTCTGGAAAATTCCCTGTTTTTAGCTACTAGATATGCATCTCATTCCCTGGCTACTTGCCGTGAATCACCAACTGCTACTGTCCTTGTTGACAGCAACATCATGCAGGCAAAAACTTTACCTCAGCCACCACAGGACACTGTTGTATGCCAGGCCATTACATCAAGATTTTTGTTGGCCTGGAGTTTTTCCTGTGTTGTATCATTCTTGTCTTCTGCAGAATTTCTCTAATTCCTGTGGTTTAGTGTTAATGAAGTCTGACACCAGGATCAGTAAAGTCTGGCACCAGGAGCAGGGAGAATAGACACAGGTTGATCTGGACATTAAGCTGCAGAACCATGGATAGCTCCAAAGGAAGCAGCTTGAGATGAAGAAACTCGGAAGGATATTGGCCTTTATGTAGTGGGACAAGCCCCAGATGTGGCTGAACTCTGCTTCCACAGCAGCAAAAGTATCTCCTTAAAAGTCCCACAGGTATGCATGAAATCTTGTACTTGAAAGCAACATTCAGAAAGATCTCGGAAGACCTGTTTTAACTGTGGTGCCTGAAGCAGTTCCTCTGGGGACTTTAAGAGTCATCTAAATGATGGAACAGGTTCAAGTTTGAAGTTTCTGTTTTCAGAATTCTTCTTGTTTGTCTCATTCACACTGGTATTTGGAACTGCATCTAAGTGACTCTCAGTCCGAAGAGCCTGAGCAGCGTTGTGATAGATAATATACATAAAGGTAATATTTTCCCCACTGCCCAATCAACAAATTCTATTTTCAATAGAGATGGATGAGGAAAAAACTCAAATCACCATTACTTGCAGGGCCTGAATTCACTAAAAGAACACATTCAGTCTTTAAACACCATATATGTCGCTATGTGATCACACTGCCTTTCTTCAGTGCCACCTATGCAAGGCTCCAAGGAACTTTCTTCTCACACCTAATTGCATTGTCCATTTTGGATTTTGAAAATAAGCAAAACCTGGCTACCAGTTCTAAACCTGCCCCCACCAAAATAAAAAACCAGGGGACTTTTAAAACACCATTCAACAATCCACCAGATACTAAAACCTCCTTTCCTACTTCCCTTCTCACCCCACTGCCTCACCTCACTCTGATTTCTGAGATGAGTCACACACATTCAAACCACCAGGATGCACACATATAAATGCAACTGCAAATGAAGTCCACTCAGACATATGCACATGCACTTTATCCCACTTCCACCTCAAAGGTAGACAAAAGCAAATACCCAACTACACAAAAAACCTCTCACTGTGCCATGAAGCTGAGAAACACATCTTACACATCTTACATGCCTTTGAAGATGCTAACTATACATGTAGATGAAACATTAGGAGCTAAAACTACCAGACCATGGCCATACAGCCTGGACAACCCAGAACAGCTAATTGATTTGGGCTGTGAAAGCCTTTGATGATCTAAAATCCTTAAACTTTGCTAAATGATCGATATGTTACAAGTGTGGAAATATGATGCTTTATAGTTCTTTGGAGACAGTCAAAGACAGTAGTGATGTAAGTGATGTGCAGAAGAACAATTACTCAATTTGGCTGAATGATACATATGATTATGGGTTGTGGCTTTGAAGCAGAACATTTATCATTTGCTAGTCTGTGGAGTTCTGTATAATCTACTGGTTTTATTAAGGGTCATTTATTAAGAACCTTTCATCAGAGATTGCAAAAGAGAAAGAGTATGTACTGGCACCCTTGGGTGGGTGGGACTGTCCCAAGTCCTGATGAGGGATTTGGTGGAAATTGGCACAGTCTTACTTGGTTGATTATGACAACCTGACCAACTGCCTTGCCAATGCTGGATTCATGGGTAAGCCTTACAATGACTGCACCCATTTTTCCAGGGTTGGGGACAGACATTGGTGAGAGAACTTCCATACTTTGGTGTGCGGCGTTCCATAAGAGGCAATTCTTTCACCAATATTATTTAACATCTACATGCACCCTACATGCACCCTTGCAAGGCTGATCCAGAGGTTCAGGGTGAGTTGCTTTCAATATGCAGATGACACCCAGCTATATTTGTTGATGGACAGTCATTGGGATGCTACCCCAGCTGTATTAGCCAGCAGCTTGGAGGCTGTGATGGAATAGTTAAAAGGGAGCTGGCTGAAGCTAAATCCAGTTTTCCATTGACCCTGTGGTTACACAGCCTGGGAAACCCACAGAAGTCAGTTTGAGGATTTTCTTTTAGACCCATGTATTTATATTATATGCATTGATGCACTTATATTAAAGGAGTTTTTACAGTGTATTGCTATGCTACTTATATGTCAACCCTATACCTGGAACTTCTCAAAATTAGGTGAAGTAGCAGATGAACAATGGGAAGATTTCCTAATAATTTCAGCAACACAAGTCAACCTGAGCAAAAGCAGTAGCTGAGAAATTCTGCCCAAAAACTTTTTCTTAAAAAAAAAAAGCTTTGCTTTTGGTTTCCACTCAAAGAGGCGTTACCATGGGCCTTATGCTCCAGAACCATGCTTTAAAAGATCCCTCAGTGGCATTTGAATTCCACTTGCTTTCATCTGTAGCTATAATTCCTTCAAACATCTTCAGTACTGAAGTCAATAGACACAGAAGGATATGTTAGGGGTGTGCATTTAGATATTTCCAGTCTGAAATGGTACAGTGCCCCAATTCCTGTTTAGTTTTTCTTTTAGTATTTCTAATTGGAAATTAAACAAGGCATTTGGAGAAGTATTTCAGAACAGAAATATAACTACATTAGGGCTTCTGATAGCCACCATAGATCCCCAGACAAACATTTCACTCTCACTCCCATCCCTTTGATCCTGATCTATATTATTGTTAGTGGAGGTTCTCACATAAATTGTGGAAGGAGGGAAGGAAAATTAATCAGAAATACAGAACACAATTAGAGAAAGTGTTAAGACTCACACACAGCGTGACCATATAAGATATGTAACTGATTCCACAAAACCATCATTTCTGTCCTGCTCCAAGTCCCATTCCCTGCCAGAACCTATTACAATGTTTGGTCTTCATATTCCCTAAAATCTCTATTATGATTCTTCAGAGCATTATCTCTTCCCATGCAATCAACAGTTCCCCCAACCTCCATCCCCCAGTTAACCATTCCTACTGAGACAAAATTTACAAGGGGTCACATAGCATCCTGACAGAAAACAAAGTGTTGAAGCAATGTTTCTCAGTGGTTACAACCTGAGCATCCCTTAAGCCCAGAACCACTCATGATGAGCTGGGGTTGCCTTGAAGCACCTTGGTGCCCTCCTACTTCTCTGTGAAGATGGGGTGCTCTACAGCACTCCCAAGGTATTTGTCTCACCTTACCCCACATTGCAGGGTTGTCATTGAATTAAAAATTGGAAACCTCAGCTGTTCTTGGGTGCCTTTTAAAGATTTGCTCCTTTCATTGCCTTATTTGATCCAGCAGATGTGCAGGAACAAGAGTGAGGGAAAAGGAAAGGGTGCTTTAACATGGAAGAAGGGAAGGGGGAGGTTTGCAAGCAGTGTCTTCTGACCAAAGGACTGACTCTCGTGACCCCATGTGATTCTGCCAAGTAATCCTATTAACCCCTCTTCAATCCTCAGCACTTCAAAGGTGAAGCTAAGAGACCTAGATCTCTCCCATCTGAAATCCATCTTTGCATGCAGATCAGAGACAAGTAGAGGAGGAGCAGCAAAATGTTACAACACAATGGTGCTTTTCTCTGTGTGTTTTACTTTTTAAAGGAGCAGCTGAGCCAACATAGATGAGAAAAAGAGAACAGAAAAAGCAGACTTTAAAAAACTCTTTTTGCATTCCTAAGCAAATGAGCACTCTGTCACTCTCTTGGCAGGACCTGGAGATTTCCCTCACAGATGCCAGTTCTCCCCTGAAGAAAATTAAATGCTTTTGGAAAAGGGTAACTCTCTAAGGCTGTGTACACTTAGGGGTGGGGGTGCCCCAACCTTGAACTGGACCCCTCCATGTTGGGGCTGAAGGGGCTGGGGGCTACTATTGTTACAAAAAGCCACATGAAGGAAGAACATTCTAAACAGGACTCGGTTCTTTCTATCAAGCTCTTAGAACAAAAAAAGGGAAGGCCAGCTTTTGGTTTTGTCCATGTGTCAGGTGGGAAAAGACTGGAGGAGGCAACACTGAAAATGTGTTTTGTTTTTCCTAGTCCCATTTGGCTGCTTCCACAGCATCCTAGTGAGCAGCCGAGCACTTGTGACCTTGCAAATTCTTGATTGATTGACTGGAGCCCTCTTGTGAATAATAGTATGTCTTCCTGGCCATTCCCAGAGCCAGTCCAAGTGAGCTTCTATGAAATAGAACACATTTATGTTTTAGAGACTTGTCCTAATCAATAATCAAAAACCAATAAGGTTTGCTCTGGTTTGCAATAAATTTAAACAGGAGTCACCTTAACAACTAACACAGTTTTATTTCACCATATGTTGTGGACTAGAGCCCCCTTCTTAATTTTAACCCAGAATAATCTTTTGTTGGTCTTTAAGGTGACATAAGTCTCCTGTTTATTTTTGCTGTGACAAACATAATCACGACAAACAGGCTAATCTTTAAAGTACCACAAGACTCTGGTCAGAGTTTGGATGCAACAAACCAACATGGCTGCTTCTCTGGAAGCTCCCCCCCTCCCCTGGTTAGTGCATGAAGAGGCTGGCTATGATGTAGGAGTGCTAAACCAGAGGGGAAAATCCACATAATTAGTGCTACCTCTGGGTTTCCAGACTTTCAATGGTTCCATAGATGCATGGGATAAAGCCACAGAAAAGTGGTTTCTATACCAGTGTGGTAACATTATATCATATTACCACTTGCAAGGTCCCACATGACATGGGCCAGTGCTGACTACTATTCAGCCCATGCTACAATCCAGTGCTCACTGAAGATGTTTCATAGCAGTAAGCATAGCATTGCAACTGGATGTTAATTTATATATTTAGATTCTTATACCTTGTTTGTTTTTTTTCACTGGAAATTCAAAGCATGTGTCCCTCATCTATTTTATCCTCACAAGAACTCTGAGAGGTAGGTCAGGCTGAAAGAGAGTGACTGACCCATGGTCGCTGAGCAGAGTATGGATGGCAGAGTGTGGATTCAAACTTGAGTCTCCTAGTGGCTGTCAAGTCTTCTGTTCTCCTGTTTCGCCCGCATCTATGGCTAGCATCTTCAGAGGCAGATCCTGGACCAGATTCTAGAGTAACCACAGCACCATTAGATAGCATGCAGCTGTACAGTTTTCTGTTCCCCTTTACTCTCTCATCTTGCAGAAGAAAGGGGATCTTTCAAAGAGAGATTTCCTTGAAATGTCTCTCTTGCCTTGTTTATTCTTCAATTATTCCATCATTCAATATATTCAAACGGATTTTTAATGGAGCACTGTGGGGAGGAGAAATCACTTTTCCCTTGTGCTTTAATTGACGAATGATGTGTGAACTAATCAGAATGTGTGGCTGTGTACCCACCATTAAAGCAGCCAATGCGAGCAGTTCAGGAGAGATTTGTTGAATAGCTTCAACCTCTAAGTGTGCAGGATAAATGGATGGTGACATCATTATACCTTGACAAATCAGAATTACAGCATTCTCTTTCTTTTCATTACTTAAGGATGATTTATTTCAGCGGCTTCCATTTTCATAAAGCTATCCATTGTCTCAGAAGTTAAAACCTTTTAAAACTGCAATATGCAACAAAAGCAGCTAATAGAATAATACAAGTGATCTGTTTTTGTTTTCTGAAGTGGGAAATGCTTGTCAATACCTTCATAGAAAATAATGGCCCTTTAAAATCTAAAAGGTTTGGAATTGGTGACCAATAGTTGATTGGATAGTCCTGGACTGGGAGGCTAGGTCTACTGCCTGTAGGAAGTAAAGGAGCTATTATGTCCCATGGAAAGTGGAGACGCTAGGCCTACCCATAGAAAATAATGACTCTTTAAAATTTGAAAGGTGGGAGACACACCACCAAACACTTGTTTGGCAGACCAGCTTCCTCCCTCTCCCTTTTGGCTGCTGGCACTCAAAACCTGAAACACACCTGAAATTCTGGGACATAAATTTTTGTTACACCCAAAATTTGTGTTTTGAGTAATTTTGGATACCCCCAAGCTGACTCAAAACAGCTAATTCTTGGCAGGGGGTGGGGTTCAGCTTGGGTATATCCAAGTGCACACCCCTACTGAAGGCCTCCACAATATTGGTTCAGTTGTCTTCTCTTCCACACTAGGGTCGAGGAGGGCAACTGAGATATCTTCTGCAATCAGCTCAAAGAGACTGTCTCATCATTTGAAGCCTATATCAAACAATATTCCCCATTACATTCCTACAAAGCCCATCTCCACCAGGAAAGCATAATTAGGTAGTGTGCTACTGGGCCTGCCATAGCAATCCCAAGCCAAAGAAAAGAGTTTTTGTTTTTGAACATTTGCTTTTAAAAAGTTTTTTAATGTTATATTTTATTAGCACACTTATGCAAAAATGACAGTGCTAACACTACCTGCCGGAAAGGAAAGGGGGAGTGGACCTCATGGCAGGATATGCAATAGCAGAGAGGCAATTTGTGCCCTGATAATGAGGTGTTTGGTGGGGAAAGAGGAAAGTGAAGTGGACAATCCTTGTCCTGTTCCTCTTCTGAACAGTGACTCTCTGGTATTCTAATCTTTTTGAAGAGTACATTGCGAAGAACAGGTAATGGTAGCAGTATAATTAGAAAATACAGGAAAAACAGTCCTGAATTTCTCAGTGAGCCACATCACCAATGACCTCATGGACCATTCCTTTCTTTTGCAAGCAGTGGCGTATTTGGTTACCCTATGCCCCCAGGCACAATTAACCTGGTCATGTGGGGGGGGGGGTGCAAAATCGCCCCTCCCCATATGACCAGATGCCTTCTTTGCGCAGTGGCTGCTGGGCCAGGATGAGGGGCCGGTAGCAGCGAAGCCAGCTCCTCTTCCCAGCCCAGAGAAAGTTGCATGGCTGCTGCTGGGCCGAGATGTTGCCACCCTCAGACAGCAACAGTTCCTGTTCCTCAGTATCCAGGCAAGACTACCCTTTGACAAAAGAAAATACTGAGCCACACTTGCAAAATCAATCTCCAGAAAGCAACAAACCATTCTTTTTCTCAGTCCCTGCTTTATGTAAAATACCTTGGGGTTGTTAATGACTACTGGACAGAAGGACCTGGATTTTATATCTTAACTTTGACCTGAACTGAAATTAAAAACTGCTTTTGTCTATTTTCAGGATGATCCTTTCACACTATTCTAGTGGCAACTGATCCTGCCATAATAGAAGGACAGAATGTTATGTTCTCATCATGTCTTTTGTATTTCCCCAAATTCTGTTGTCACAAAAGCAGTTTTTGAAACAGAATTGTCTAATATTGATCAGCCTGCACTTTCATTATGCCCCTGGGTAACACAACATAAACAGTATACGGCTCCTAAATGGGTTATTATAATACCTACTGAATATGTTTTGCTGCCTATTGATTTTAATGACTTTGGCATAACCATGACCAGTGTTAGTAAATACTTATTATGAGTGAGACTTTGTCTCAATGGAACGATACAGGTTAAATAGTACACTCTATTTGTGCCTGAGTATGCATTTACTCAGTTCATGAATTTTCAGAGCTTATACACAGAAGCTAGCCTGATACAAAATACATTTTAAGAGCTGACATTAAAGTTAATATGAAAGTTCAGAGGTAGGAAATAATTTAAATGCACAGAAGAGGTAGCAATAATGTTTCTAAACCGAGGCAGTGAATTATGTATATATGAAATATTAAAAATGCAAAGCTGATTCTATTTGCATTTGAAATGCCCCCTAGCTGTTACCAAGCAAGAGAAAATTGCTTTACGCTGAATTGAAGGGCACACTACTTAGTGCTGTATTTAAGTCAAGGAGGGATATCACTCATTTTTATTCGACCACTTAACTTGTGCTTATGTAATCTGTCTGGCCACCAAGCCAGTTGTCTTATATTATTTTCAATCAGAGAAAGAGGATATAGAAATTTAATCATTAAACCTTTATTTTCACCTGCCTGGAGATCTTTCTGAACCATATTATTACATATAAATCAAGGGGTGTCAACAGACCAGAGGTAGAATTATTTGCAATTGGTGGTTATATTTAAAATACCTATAATAATATTTTAAGAATTGGGAAAACAACCTTAAATGAACCCCCCAATTTAGAAATATAACTAATGGTTTTGAACAACTTAAATATGCTGCCATTAGGGTCATTCTCAACTAATTTGGTTTCTTGGATACATACATATCCATTCACATGCACCAGGTGGTCATGGCCTGTACTCCCTGTGCCACAATTATCCACACCACACTGATTCCACAAAAATCAGGGGCAAGAAACATGCACTATTTTGGGCACGTTAAGCTTTTGTCTGCTTTACAGCCTTGCAGGGCTTGGCCTTAGCACTTAGATGGGGAATGGGACATACTCCTTTGTGTCTGATTATCAGTTACTCCCTGTTCCTGTCACTGCTGGAAGCAGCCTGGAATCTGCATGTAAAGACAATTGGCACATATGACCGTGAACACACAAGAACCTACCTTGTATGGAAAACAGTCCTGTGTCCATCAAGGACATTATTTTGGTGCTGTGTGGTTTCCAGGCTGTATGGCCGTGTTCTAGCAGCATTCTCTCCATACAGCCCGGAAACCACACAGCACCAAAGTGATTCTGGCCGTGAAAGCCTTCGACAATACAAGGACATTATTGCCTATTCAGACTGCAGTGGATCTCTCAGCCAAGACCCTCACCAGACAATAAATTTCCAGATAATAATTGTTTTGTCTAATGATAGAGCATTTGCTTGTTATTGGTCCAACTGTGAGAACGTTAAGAAAAATCCTTCTTCAAAGGATTCCTTGCATAGAAGTTCCATTTCTTATTTTAACAACCAATTCTCATAGAAGAATTGCTACTTTGGACTTTATTCTAGAAAAACAAAGAATCAAGTGGGCCGCTGTATTTTCTGGGGGGTATTTTCTGTAATAAGTAATAATTCCATAAGCAACACATGAAAAAAAATTGAAAAATAATATGGTTGTAACTAGTCTTGAGTTGGAAGCCTCTTTGGAGTCGCCTTCATGATGTCTCAGGACATATGCATTCGAGCAGCCCCATCCGCAAGCTTAAGCAGCCGGCTGTGGCACTGCAGCCATTCCACCCTGCCACTCTCAAAAGGGCTTTCTGGTGGCATGGGAAGGCTACAAAAGCATGCAAGTCTCCCTGCCACCAAGAAACTCCCATTGTACTTAATAGACTTCATGCACCCAAAAGGGTGGCTTAATTCTCAACTCTTGGCCACGGCATAACGTGCTGAATGGTTGGGAGGGAGACAACTAACACCAGTTCTTTCCCTGACCCAACCCCCAGCCACCCCTGCTACACTGGTGGCAGCAGGGGCACTGGGACACTGGCACTGCCTCTCAGTGCCGGGGAGGACCACAGTGGCTACACGCCGGCAGTTTCACCCCTCAGTTGGGGTAAGTACCCAGGGAGGCCAAATCTGCCAGCACTGCCACACACCACTTCCACCAGAATATCCTCCCCCCAGATGGGGCTTTTAGATTGCAGATACCATGTTTGATATTAAAACTGAGAACTGGATCAGGCTAAAAGCAACAGAAAAACTAACTCACAAGGAAGTGACCAGATCCCCCAGAGCTGGGTACTTTCTTGACAAAAAAAGGCTGTTCTTTGGCTTCCTGGAGGCTCATCAAAGATTAGGCCATGATTCATGCTCTTTTCCTACTGAACATGCTATTCACAGTCACTTCTTTGGGTAAAACATCTCAGTCTCAAAAGATCTGTGTACAAACATGCAAACTAATTTCCCTTGTTAATCTGAACATATGCTTGCATGTTTGTGGGGGTTTGGCAACACTGTGTTTTGACTGAAACCCAGTCAAACTCAAATCCACCTTCAGCCCTTGCAAATTTCTCATTTATGACAAATGTGAAGTGATATTATTGTGCCACTTGTTGCTCCATCCCGTTTAATCATATTGTACATGATAACAAAGTGCTAGGCTGGGCTTCTTTTAATGACTTGGGGTTTTTTTTAATGATTTCATGACATGGTTTTTACTTGGAATTTACCTTGAGCAGGAGCTTTGAAAGGTGGCATATAATTTTTCTAAGCAAACAAGCTGCTATGGGGAGTTAATTTAAATCAGTGCAACAGTGTTAGGAAGGGATGCTAATACTTTCCAGCAGGCTGTTTCCCCCATCAACAATCCTCACCCCAGCTGCTTTGAACAGCAGTGGGGAGGGGGGAACAATTCTTTCAGCTATTGCTTTTGTATCTTGAGTTCTGCATCCCACAAAGCCTTTGACTGGGATGCAGAGGCCAGTGTTCCTACCTGGAGGGGAAGCCAGCGTCTTGTGTTAGTTTTTCAGAATATAAGGGGCTGAGGCAGGAAGTGGGGTGGACTCCATGGTTTGAAATGGGGTAAAGTTTGGAGTGGATATAATGTCACTTCTAGGGAACCATCAAGGAATTTCCCATTATTGCAGTGATGAAGACCATAGAGACTAGGGGACATTTACATATCATTGCCATGGAGGCCATTTTTTCTCCCACAGTGAAATTTCTTGACAGTGGCAGATTGAGGTTTGGGGAGATAAATCCCAGTCCCAAGCAGTTGGGAAGCCAATTTGGCAGCTGTGCATGTATACTTTTAGAGCCCAGCCTTTATCTCATATCGCTGATGCCTCTCCATTTTACCCAAGTCTCCATGTTACATACATCCAATATTTCATCTGAGTTTATACAATACTGAATTTAGCAGTATTCAATTTCTTCTTAAGTGGTCTGTTAAGTTTCCACTCAGAATTGCATTTGCCTAATGATTTGTGTATATTTTGTGAAATACTGTTCTAAAATATTGAGATCTTCTGAGCAATATCCTATTAACCCATATTTGTATTTGTGCAGAGATGTTTATCTTTCTTTCATCTCTTTTTGACGAGTTTGGCTGCATCGCTCATTGTTTGCATCTTTACCATGAAATCCAGTGAAAAAGTTCCCAGGCTTTTCCTAAACTTTGTACTATTAATCAATACTAAATCAGGATTTCAGGATCTTTATCAATGCACACTGTCACAATGACTGCTATAGCCAATGTCAGTTTTAAGCGGTACAGTGGCTGCCAACATATAGGTAAAAAAGATTAATTCCAATGCAATGTACTTCGTTGAAATGCAATTTAATATTTGCTGAGGATGGAAAATGCTCCTCCCCTTGAAGGTACACAAAATGTTGTCCCAGACAAATGAGAGTTCACCTTCTTTAGCATCTGACCTAAAAAGTCTGCCTGTGGTATATATCTACACAATCTGTCTTTAGCTACACTGTTGGAAATACATGAACTGGAATTTTGCGTGTCATATGAACATACAACATATCAACCAAATCAGACACTTTCCCCTAACTCCCATCTCATAAGTTTCTTTTTGGCAAAGCTGCTTAGATAATGTAAGACATATGACAAAATATGGAAGCAAGATAAGGTTTATAAAATTATACATGATGGCAAAGGTAGCATTTTTACTTCAATGGGAGGACTTGGAGTTACCCAATAAAATTAGCAGTTGATTCAGGACAAACAGAATTTTTTTTCAAAGCACATAAAATCAGTGTTTGGATCTTGCTTCCACAAATTCTGGCATTAGCTCTTAGCTAAGGTGAATTTAGAAGAGAGCTGAACACACTCATGTAAGAGAGGTCTACCAATGGCCAGCATGGGGTAGTGGTTAAGAGCAGATGAACTCTTATTTGGAGAACCGGGTTTGATTCCCCACACCTCCACATGAGCAGGAGAGTCCTATCTGGTGAACCAAACTTGTTTCCACACTCCTACATTCCTGCCAGGTGATCTTGGGTTCTTGGTCATGGTTCTCTCAGAACTCTCTCAGTTCTACCTACAGCATAAGGTGTCTGTTGTGGAAAAAGGAAGGGAAATGAGTTTGTAAGCCCCTTTGAGTCTCCTTACAGGAGAGAAAGGTGGGGTATAAATCCAAACTCTTCTCTTCTTACTAGGCATGATGAATCAATAGAGTCTTCATGTTCAGATTACTACATCACTGAGCACAATTGTCTGGAAAGGACAACTGTGAGTGAGTGAGTGAGTGAGTGAGTGAGTGAGTGAGTGAGTGAGTGAGTGAGTGAGTGAGTGAGTGAGTGAGGCTATCTGCATATATCATAGCTTTTAGGCTTCTGTGAGGCATCTGGTTGCCAGTGTGGGAAATAGGTTGCTAAATCAGATGAAATTTTGGACTGAGAAATTCATTCCAAAGGAGTCAACAGAAGCAGTTATTTCCCAGTGAAACCAATTAAATGATTTTTGGATTTATTAGTTAATCTGTTCTCCGATGAACAGGAGTATTTGCCACATCCCCTGTCGAAATGAAGCATGAGGCTTCATGGGGAGACAGGCCTAGGCTGAGTGCATCATACATCTGAGCCAATGGGGCAGGGATAAGAGTAGTTTTTAAAGCCAGCTTTGCCTGCTCATTGCAGGCCACATAGCTGCCTTGCTTTTTAGTGGGAGTGGAAATTGTGGAAAGATGGCTGCCAGCTTGTGAGGTCCAGGTTGTGTGTTTGTCTCTCTTCTGTTACAGGGACTTAGTCTGGACCCACTTGCCCCATGACATGCTTCCTGGGCCTAATGAACCAACCTGGTAGATATCAAATAGGAAGGCCAGATCTCCCACCCTAATGGGAGACATCCCCTAACCAGCTTTGCCTACTGCTTCCTCAGCTAGGCTGGTGGTGGGGAAATAATAGGTAAAATAGGTGGCCAATTTGCATTGAGCTGACACCATGAATTCACTTCCAGTGCAACTTGTAAGTGGTACAACTGTATTGGCAGCACTCTAGCTTTCGCCCCAAATCCTGTAGTTAAAACCCATTTTATTTTGTGTATCTTTTGTTTCTTTGTTTGGTTATTTACAGTGAGTCTGGTTGGTTTAAATTTATTAAATTGTTTTTGTAATTTTTGTAGGCTGCTTTGGGTCACCATTGGAAAAAAATGGGATAAAAGTATGCTCAACACTAAAAATTATAGCATCTTAAACTTTGTAGAATGTGTTTATGTAATGTATGGGATGAGAAGTCAGAGAATTGCACAGGTAAAGAATTTGGGGTCAAGGATTTTGATACTAGTGAGGAGAGGGTATTTCACATCAGTGCTTTTAGTCAAAGCTTATAAAATAATTCCTATTCATTACTTTTCTTACATTTTATTTTACAATCTTATCTAATTTCCAGTGTTTTCAAACAACTGGCACATTTGGATAATATCACAGTTTACTATTTATGAAATGCTAGTTTTCTGTATGAGTAAATTTGTGTGAGTAAAAATAATAAATTAGACATGTTTGTGAAAATGGATAAATGATAAATAGGGACTGAAGTATTCATCAAAATATACACATATGCCCCCCCAAAAGAATTTGTGCCTTATCCATTTCATAAATCCAGAAAAGACTCTCAAAATAACAGAGAAAATAAACAAGGGCAGTAGCAGGAGCTTTACATTAATTTCCTTAGCATAAATCAAATTTTATTATATGCTCAGTTTCATGATTATGTGTTTCTGATGTAAATAACAATGCAGCATAGAAGTCGAACTCTGGGGGAGGGGGGACAAGGAACAGCTCCTGACTTTTACCTGGTCTCTTTCATGCATTTACTGCATCTGTGCCAGTGTATACAAACAAAAGCTAGGTAAAACATCCATTTGATATTGTGAGATACAGCTTTTTGAATGAGAACAAGCAGTGAATCCATGGTACTCATTTTATTGCACTGCCCAACTACATCATACCATTGCTGAACCTAGGGATGTTTAGTCTAGCAAAACAGATGTCTGACCTTGGCTGTGTCCACACACAACCAGCTATTTCATAATCCCTGCACTATGGCAACCATCTACAATTGGATTTTTCTCTGTGAACAAGGCAAACCTTGGTGAATGACTGCTATATGACGGTTACCACAACATTCAATGATGTCTGGATACACCCCCTTGTATGCAAAATCCATTTGCACACAACCTGGACCTCACAACCTGGACCTCACAAGCTGGCAGACAGTTGAGTTGAGTACCTTATGAGTAATTGATAATTGATAATTTGCTCACAAATCCTTTTGCATCTGCACAATGGTGGCATTCAGCTTAGCAGCTAGCCATGTATCCTAACCGGTTCATATGGAATTGGTAGGTAGACTATACAGCTACTTAATCAGAATTTATGGCTGCTTTGCAGCCCTAGAATGGTAAGATGTTAGTGGGTAATTCTTAAGTATAGTCCTAAATGCTTTAGAATAGAACCATGACACTATTAACATATACTTTTTATCTTGGATTTTGCCTCTTTCTGTCTGACTCTGTTCCAACTTCTAGACCTGCTATGGGATGCCCCTTCAGACACTGCATCATGATTAAGGTATATAGTGACTGGAGAAAGAGTTGTTGTTCAATAGTAAAAACAACGTTTTCCATTCAACAAGCCTAGGTTCAATTCTTGGTATCTCCCATTAAAGAATCTGAAACTGAAGTGTTAAGAAAACCTTTATCTGCCTTGAGGATCTGTTGGGCTGAATTCAAACAGCTTTTTTAGTCAATCCAGCCCCAATCCCCTCCATACTATAGTCTTCATCCCATATCACTTTTGTCCCATGGTCCATGGACTATCTTCTTTGGGAGGTCAAAAGGGTTCTTTCCTCCCTTTTTAATCAATGGGAAGGCTGGTGGGATCTAACCCATTATCAGTAAAAGCAAACAGTACTGAGATAAATGGGTCAATGGCTTGAAATTTTAGAAAGCAGTACGTTCCTATATAAGATATCCTGTATAGGCAAAAGCACTCCATGAATATCAGCTGACAAATCAAGATGGCTTGATCAACCACCAATTAACATGGAGCCACCATATTTCCCCACATTTGTAGGGAGGCATACTTACATCTGCATGCCCTAGCTGTGTCCCTTGATGATCTCCTTCTTATGACTGCTAATGAGATACACCGTCTCATAAAGCAAAGACTTTTTGAGCAGGACTACCAGAAACTGATGGCACAAGCAAATAAAACCTGCTCTCCAATCCATCTGCATATTTTGCCTCGTTTTCCCACTCCTGCTAACTATCTACATCTTCTACATGAGCCCAATCTGAGACATGCCGTCACCCTAGCCAGATGCAATGTTCTTCCATCTACCAGACGATACAACAGAGAGCACCATCTTCCATCCTCTGATAGATCTTGCACCTGCAATCCTGGTCTTGAAGAAACTGTCTATCACGTGCTATTATATTGCCCTCTATACGCTGTAGAGCGGGAAAGACTAATTAATCCTCTCTTAGCTGCTCTAGGCAACTCTACAGATGTTGCCAAAACTTTGTTCTTGTTAGACAGCAACTCAACTATTACCATTGAACAAACTGCTAGATTCTTGTGTGTTGTCATCACTGAACGTTCCCAAATGCTTAGCAGACTCAATCCCAGTTCAGCGGCTTAATATTTCAGCTCTCATGGTGTTTGTTTCTTTTTTTTTCTTTTTTTTAAACTTTTTTATCAGCCAATTTTAATCTCCATTGTATAACTTATATATATGCCATTAAAGGTTATTATTATTATTATTATTATTACATCTGCATGTTCACTTCTCACTAACAATCTAAAGTGATTAAAGAACCTCTATGACTCAATAGCATTCATCATTATCATCAAAACCTTTAAAGGCATATCAAAATGTTTACAACACTTTTCCGCACGTGTGTAATACAGAGGAGCCAGGGACGGCAAAAATGCCGTCCCTGGGCTGCTGTTCGCACAGGAGGCGCTACTGCATCACAGCATCACCGTCCTGGCCGCCAAGGAGCAGCGTGAAGCTGCTCCTGTTAACCTCGCAAAACAAGCGAGGTTTTTCCACAGCATCGTCTTCCCGTTGGCGCGGTGCGAACAGCACCGGCGGGAAGAAGCTGCTTTCCCCCTTTCCTCCACTCACCATCCCATCCAGCATCGCTCTGGAGGGCTGCACAGCCCTGCCCACACTGCCCTCCAACCCCTGGAGGTCGGAGGGCAGTGTGGGCTGGTCCCTGCAGCCCTCCTGAGCGACGCTGGATGGGACGGTGAGTGGAGGGGGGCGACCAGAGGCAACTCTGTACAGAGCCGCCTCTCTGGCTGAGGGGAAAGTCAGGGCCGCTTGCACGCTAGTGTGCAAATAGTCTCCAAGCCTCCGCAGGCATGATTCATGCCGGTGGAGGTGCGTTTCCACCCGTGTCCGGAAAGGGCCATAGACTATTAGATAAAATTTTACAAAAGATTCTCAGGTTTTGATGATGAATCAATAATATTTGAGATACCATTGAGGTTTCTAGTCTATAAAAGCATTCAAAGTCCATTACAACATCTAATAAGTAAACCAAAATGTCATAATCTTGCACAACTTGCTCATCACATTGAAGTCCTATTCCATTATATTTAGCAGGAACTTAAGAACAACTGATCCACCATCATTTGTTTTCTACCAGTATCCAGCCAGATGCCCTTGACAAGCTCTTAACTGGGGCATGAAGACCCAGGACTGACAGGGAAATCCTAAATCATGTTGCACTTTATTAAACCATTGACCTCACTGGGTTCAGAAAAGTGTAAAGATTGCATTGCTTGTCATAGATGACTTCTGTGGGATTACGAGTGGTAGATTTTGTTCATTTCTTCAAGGCTACAGGGAACTTCAGAATTAAGAAGTTGTATTACTGAAAATCACTCTCAATAGTTTCATGTTATCTTTTGAACAGTGCTTATGAATGCTTTATTATTTCTCTGATATAGACAGGCCTTTTCTGAATTTTTTTTCCATAAAAGGTCAGTAGCATCTAATCAGTTAAAAAATGCATCTTCTCATGACTATAATCACTTAACATTAACTTAAGGCCTGTCTGTATTTGAATGCTACCAGCAAAAACTATGTTCCTTTTGGTTAGAAAGGCATAGGCCTTGGTTGCCATTCCTTGCTGTCTCTTTACTGAATTAAAAATAATTGCCATTTGCAATAACAATTTCCATGTCTAGATGCTATCTCACTTTAATCTTTGGCATAACTAGAATTGAAGCTGGCTGATTAAACTATGGGCACAAGGCAAGCAAGTTGCTTTGATTAATCTTAAATCTTCATTCCTTGACACTTTAATCAAAATAATATAAAATTTTATTAAGTACTATATATATAGTGCATTGACATTAGGCTGAAATAGTGCTAGCGAGCAAGACTTTAGGATAGAAATTGGTACTGGCTGGAATCCGAAGCATGCTTAGAAGACTGCAGATGCCAGGGGCACCCCACTGATGTGGAAACTCCTGGCGTGCTATGCTTCAGCTGCGGGCTCCTTCAAAGCTGGATTAGGGATCTGACCAACAGTCCATAAAACTTAGGAGTTATTGAGAGCTTATTAACCGCTTTTTTTTGATCCACGAAGATACAGGAGACATTGTAATCACAAAGTAAGGATGTTCCTAGAATTCTTCTTCCCCAGATTTCTGCCCAGATTCTGGACTTCCACATTTTATTGATTCTTACTTGTTTGTTGCACATGTCCATTCCTAAAGTGTATTTGTATCTCTCCCCCCACCCCAATTTATTGCGAGTTCCCATGTATATTTTCAAACAAAAAGGGAAAGCAAAGCCAAACCAAACAAAAATGCTCTAAATAAATAAGTGCATAAATACTGTTTATACCAAACAAAAGCAATCCTGTACATATTTTAGAATCACAATTTACATGCACTATTGTACTAATGACCAGGATCACATGTGTGCATCAGGAATGCACCCTATAAAAGGTCCCCAACAATTGTATGAGGGCCTATCAATAGGTCCCCCCCCCCCGAGCAGCAGTGACGTAGTGGTTAAGAGCAGGTGTACTCTAATCTGGAGGAACAGGGTTTGATTCCCCGTTCTGCTGCTTTAGCTATGGAGGCTTATCTGGGGAATTCAGATTAGCCTGTGCACTCCCACACATGCCAGCTGGGTGACCTTGGGCTAGTCACAGCTTTTTGGAGCTCTCTCAGCCCCACTCACCTCACAGGGTGTTTGTTGTGAGAGGGGAAGGGAAAGGAGATTGTAAATCCCTTTGAGCAGGGGAGTAGGAACCTCGCGGCTCCAAGGCCATCGGCTCTTACTGCCCTTGCACTGTGAGCTCCACGAGCTGAGCAGCTAGCCCCCCATCCTTGCCTGCCCTGCAGGCAGCAGGCCGAGTGCGCAATTGCCCACGGCTGGCTGGGCGCACCACGGGCTTCCCTCTGCGCCTGCCCGTTGGGCCGGGGCAGAGCTCGGCGGCGGCAAGGCCGGGCAGCTTCATCCTTGCCTGCCTGCGGGCGTGGCAGGCGGGCACCAGTATGCCCGTGGCTGGCTGGAGCCGCGCAGCCTTCCCCTCTCGCCCTCCGTTGGAGGCCAGGCGGGGGAGCTTTCCAGCCCGGCAGCCAGTCTGAGCTGCTGGCCCCATCCTTGCGCCCTGCAGCAGCAGAGCGGGCCTTCAGAATGGCGGATAAGGTAAAAAAAACCCAATATATACAGTGTTATCTTTATTTTAAATGTCAAAAATTATTTGCGGCTCCAAGTGTTTTCTTTTCCAGTGGAAAATGGTTCCAAATGGCTCTTTGAGTGTTTGATGGTTCCCTACCCCTGCCTTTGAGTCTCCTACAGGAGAGAAAGGGGGGATATAAATCCAAACTCTTCTTATTCTTCTTCCCCCACCAAGAAGGAATTGAGCTGGAATTGTGAAACTTGAAGGTACTGTAGACCTCATTTTAAATGGAGAAACTTGATTACCACCCTGCATTCAAGTTTTGACAGTGTGTCACCTTCAGTTATTCTGGTCTAATTCACAAACACTTCAACTTGAGAAAACAAAAATTGGAACATAAGTTTACAAGACATGGGACAACATATTGTCCAAGTTTCACATTTCTAGCTCAACTCCTTTTATGTGAGAACAAAAGCATATTGATAGGCCCTTGTATATATACCATTGTATCAAGATTGATGTTGTGTTTGTGGAGGGGGATGTTCCAACACATCTGTAATGTATAAGGAAAGGATGCAAATGAACCAAAGAAATGGAAACCTGTGGCAAACAGTGCCACAAGTATCATGGTCCAGTGCCACAAGTATCATGGTCCAGGATTAATGTTAGTAATATTCCTAGTTAAAATTAAAGCAGAGGAAAACATAGCGTAGAACAAAATTTCAGCACAATAAAGGAACAGTAAAGGAATGGGATGGGGAATATGTTCTCATCCCTAGTGTGGCTGGCTTCATCACTCACCAAACATTCTCTGACCTCAAAATGAGACAAGCTAGTAATTGACAATGAGCACGTGGAAGCCAGAGAGAATCGACAAACTAAATTTACAGAGGAATAAAACACACTTGCAAAAGATAAGCAAACAATATTCAAACATGCCATTGCTTTTATGTGAATGTAAAACACTCCAAGTGACAGTTCACCTGATGAGATTGGGATTATAGGTACCAGACCAAAACACAACAGGACAACTATCCATCCAGGGCTGTGCCGGAGCTCAGCAAAGTTACACCACTTGGCTGCTCCCTCAGTACCTTGGGACTATTCAAAGATCAGCAGATCTGGGGGCAGAGCGGGAGAAGATGGCAAAGACCATCCTCTGGACCATTGACCATCTAGTTGTAACTAGTAATGGAAGAGAGACTGGATTAAAAGAACTAGAAAAATGAGGAAGGCTTAATGAGAACCAGCGTTTGGGCAGGGATTTCACCCCAGGGCGTTGCTATATGAGAGGATATTGAAGTACTAGAATTTAATTGTGTCATATCATTCAATGCCAGCTAGCTTGGAGATATTTCTGGATCATGAGGCAGCACAGAAATAAAATCAATAAATCAAATATTAAAAATTATTTTCTTCAAAGGCTTTGGTCAGTTTAATCATATTTTTTTTCTTTTGATAACGTTGTTTCTGATATTGTTGCCATTCCTATCTCTCATCTGACTGATGTCTTGCTCTCCTGGTTTTGCCTGTTTACTGCGGGAGTATTTTTCTGTTCCAGCTCATTTGCCTTTTGCTATGATAACTGGAAATGGAAACGTCATGTTAAGAATTAGTCTCAGTCAGATATCAGGAAGTATCTATTGCAGCTTGTTCTGATTATAAACTTTGGTCAGGCATCTGGCAGGAGTAGAAAGACTGTTGGTCTGGTCCAGCATACTGCTACATTCTAATGGTCTTTCTACCATGTTGCTGTTTGGAAACAAAAGCTACAAGTAGCATGGTGCTGGCTTAGCAATAGTCCCACTTTCTAACTCAAACCTACAACAGATCATTACCTCCTTCAAACCCTTATAACAATGATTCCGAGCATACTGCCTATGGACACCATGATACTTACAAAAGTGTTTCCTGGCATGGAGCCATGGGTGGGAGGAGATCAACAAGGTCTTGAAGGGGGAAAATCAATGAGCTTCAAATTCATATGTACAGTCTATGGCCCCTTCCACACGGGCCAATAAACTTGAGATGGGGATGGGGAAAAAAACAGTTTCCGGGGGGGGGGGGGGACTTTGCATGGATCCTGCCCCTAAAGCAAGTCTGCCCCATGTTGTCCCTCAAAATGGTTTTTTAAAGAATCATGCTTTCCACAATCCTTTTTGTAAAACCCAGGTTGCAGCCACACGCAAGTGAACGGTTGGCCGGGAAGCGCTTTAATCAGCCGCACTTCCCTTTGTTTGTAATGTCCCTGCCTCTCAACTGTGTGGCCACACAGGGTCACAGGGTCATCTCGTGGCATTGCGAGACATCAACATGGCTGTGAGGGTCCGTGCCTATTAAAAAAAATTCTTCAAAGGCTTTGGTCAGTTTAATCATTTTTTTCTTTTGATAATGTTTCTTATGTTGTTGCCATTCCTATCTCTCATCTGACTGATGCCTTGCTCTCCTGGTTTTGCCTGTTTACTGTGAGAATATTCTTCTGTTCCATCTCATTTGCCTTTTGCTATGATAACTGGAAATGAAAAAGTCATGTTAAGAATTAGTCTCAGTCAGATATCAGGAGGTATCTATTGCAGCTTGTTCTGATTATAAACTTTGGTCAGGCATCTGGCAGGAGTAGCCCGAATAGCTATGCAGTGGAGGGAGGTAAGAAAAAAAAAACCCGCACCTCATGTGAAGGTGCGACAGCAACCTGCATTGTTTCCACAGGCTCCGTTTGCTGCCTGCACAGAGGCATGTGAACACGAAAACAGGAGAATGGGTTACTTTATCCCGACTGCAACCCGTTCTGCCTGTGCTGTGTGGAAGGGGCCTAACTGATAAGAAAAGTGCTGCACTTATTCCAGATGGCAGCATTTCAGCTATGAATGATTAGCATGACAACAGATACTTTCTTATGTCTCTGGGTGTGGCAACTTCTATTTGAAATGTTTTGCTAGGCATTCTGACCATGTAGAATAACAGCAAAGCTAAGAGCCAGTGGTAGCCATTTTGTAATAGCCTGTCCTGATGGCAGGTACTTTGTGATTAGTCATTCCACACACAGAGTAGCTATTTTGTGTGACAACAGCTGTCCTGTCTCAGAATTCCAAAAGTACCTGCAGACTGTACAGGACAGTAGACTCTAGCCTTGGAAGAAAGATGACAGCTGAGACTCACATTTGGTATAGTGGTAAATTAAAAAATGCTGGCAACCAAAACAAATGTCAGACTGTCCACGGAAAGGACTGGCTCTGAAGGTAAAACTGACAGTGACAGCAGTGCACATAGTGATCGGAAGTACATGACGCATAAGCATATGATGCTAAAGCAGGTAATGCTGTGTAATGTTAAAAAACTTTTCCAAGGATCATATTATTATCCCATTGGACCCTATGCGACATATACCATTGAATGCAACACAGTCTCCTGGTGACCTCATGATCCCCAGGATCAGAGAAAAAAACACAGTATTTTGGCCCATTGACAACATAAACAGAAAATCTTATGTGTACAGTGAATGGGGAGAATGATATGAAATATCATTGGATTTTAAAATATTCTTGTAATCCCTAATTCTCAGAAACGTACAGTAGATTTTATCTCACAGTAGAATAATCACTGATGCAACTCTAGTGTAGTTTATTATAATAAAAAGCCCTCTTCCATATGGTGGATTCACATAAATCTCTACTGGGAATACCATCATAAGCCACTATTTTGCTATAAAAAATAACCATTAAAACCCAGACATGCACACACAAGGTAATCTGCCATAAATTTTGCAATAGCAAAATCCTACAAATGTAAATTTATTCAACTCCCAATGCAATGTGAGTAATTTCCATAGCATTATTAGAAATCCTGTGGCTGCTCTCATTTGGCAATAGCTTATAAATATAGTAGGTATGAGTCAGCATGCAAATTCTGCCTATAGAAGACAGAAAGGTTTTATAGCCAAGATATGATTATTATTTTGCAGGAATTCTAATGCAAGTTCACGTCTGGAATCTGCTGAGAGAATCTGGTATCTTGTTTAGAAAGAGAAGGAAGAAAATCTTTGAAAAAAGGAGTTTGAACTGTATCTTCCTAGAAGAACCATCTCAGCTGAGCACTTCACAAATATATTTTTCCCAGATAACCTTCCTGAAATGACTCTTACATTCCACTAGTGTTAGGCATTGCATCTGAGCAGTTAAAGGGTATCTTAGGTATATACACTATCACTGTTACTTGACTTGTTGTAACTTACTAAATAAGTGCTGTAAATTAATTTAACAACATTGTTTGTAATCCAGTCTTTTGTGTCCTTTAAAAAAGTTCCCCACCAAAGAAAAACCTGGTAAGGCAAATGGATTTCGGATGGTTCCAGATGTCTTGGTTTTCTCAAAATTGCTTTGTTTTACATAATGGATTGTAGCACAATAGAAAAGAGAGAGCACGCTAGAAGAAATTTGCTTAATATGGCCTCAAAATGTTTCTGAAATACAACCACATATGGGCTGTTTGAAGAATACAGACAATTATAATTTTTCAATGGTACAGTAATGGGAATTGGAACTGGGTGATTCAGCTATTGTGACGGTACAATAATTACCAAAATGGCTTTATTTCATTAAAAATGCCAGGAAGAACATTTTCATGGCACAGGATGACAAAAGGATGCATTTTAGTTTGCAGTGGGCCCTGAACTTATTTGAATTAAAATCAAGGTTTAAAAGGACTACTCAGGGAGTAGGTGATGAGAATGGAATCCTAATAACCTCATGAACAGTATTATCCTTACAATTACTAAAAAACTTTTATTTCAACATAAACAACGTAGTAGATTAGACGGGGAATAGAACTGACAATCTCTGCTCAGATTATTTATAATTAGACTCGCCAACTCCATGCTGGAAAATTTCTGGAAATTTGGGAGTGGAGCCTGGAGATGGTAGACTTGGGGGAGGAAAGGGAGCTTAGCAGACATTTGAATTCTTCACCTCCAAATATGCCATTTTCTCCTGAGCTTTGTTGTCATGGGCTTGGAGTCGGCCAGTCAGGAGTCCTCCAATGAGGAATACTGGCGGGATGACCCCGCTGTGCTGGAGCCCCGGTTGACTGGGCATCAAGCACAACTAGAAGCCTCACAGGATGCAGACAGAACTGACCCAAGCCAAAAACCTGAAGTCAGAGTGCTTTCAGAAGGACCTCCAGCCACTGAAGCCTGAACTAGAAGTCCCCCCAGTGAACCTGAGTCTGTGAGGCAGCTGAGAATCCACATGCAGGGACTGCACTCTAACAGGTGCAGTGCGCACTTGGAGGCCTTAAGGCATAGGTTTCAAACTCATGGCCCTCCAGATGTTATGGACTACAGTCCCCATCATCCCCTGCCAGCATGATGCTGGCAGGGGATGATGGGAACTGTAGTCCATAACATCTGGAGGGCCGCGAGTTTGACACTTGTGCCCTAAGGCATCGCAGAGAATGCTGTGAGTCAGGTCAGGATTAAGAGTGATGTGGATGTCGCACAGCATTTTTATAACGAGTTGCAATAATCATAAATGCTCATTTTCCCTTGGAAAATGAATTTATTTATAATGATTGCAACCCATTACAAATATGCTGTGTGGAATCCATGTGACCCACAGTACAGACGTATAAGGAACAGCTCTGGGAAGTGGAAGTTGCAGGATGTGAAAACCAGGCATACTTGGGCCCCAGCACTATTTTTATGGAAATCTGGCACAGACTTACCTGCAGCCACAGGTTGCTACTCAGGAGAAGTGGGGGAAGGTGAAGTGGCTCTGAGCTGACCACATGTTGCCCTGTAGGCAAAACTGTTGAGTGGGCTGGCTAAAAGATGCAGGGTCCACAGTGGCCTCCTGGGGTGGGCCTGAGAACTCAGCAGGCTATAAAAGGTGGGCCCACACAGCCTCTCGGCCTCTTCTGTCTTCTGCCACCCACTTTCCCGCACAGCCTTCCCTCTTTTTTGATTGTTGTTTATGGTTGTGTAACCCCCATGCTCAGAATGGGTTGACCCAGAAAGGGGTGGAGACTCAAAGCTGCAGAGCTCATGTAGTTTGGAGGAGTCAAGGCTACCAGACTCGGACCTTGATTTGTATAAGCCCTTAACACCTTGTTAAGAATTCTTTTTATGTTTGTAATGGGTGAGAGTCCTCCTGGAAACCTTCATCATGTTGAATCTTGTTCATCAAGCTCTTGGAGTCTTCAGGAGCCAACCCACTTGCAAAGAAGAATTGGACTTGGCAGTATCAGTAGACTGTAAATATAAGGACTTGAAAATGCAACCTGAACAGGACCTTGAAGTGTGATGTTAAATGTTGATGTTATATGTTATATGTTAAGAAATTAAACCATTTTGGTTTTTTTTTAAATTTGTTGTTGCAAACTCATTCCAAGTTCTGCCCCACAGAACCCACAGATAGAGGTTACAGTTGCACATACTATGTTATTTTATTTTGTCACAGTTTGGCAGATTGGGCATGGGGATGGATCCCTTGGGGGGAGGATGTGCCTGCATGCTTGCCTCTCCATTGATCTGGAGCCAAAACTGCCCAGAGAGCAAAATGATTGGGCAGGAAAGAGCCTCTCTTCCCCTCTGATGCCTTTGCTGTCTGGAAAGCACCCCAGAAGCTGCCTCTTATTTTGGGTGTGCAGCGTGAAAAGAAGTCGCCTCTTTGTAAGACATCCCAAAGACATATTTTTTGTGCTGTGCAGAATGGACCATTGAATCTCATTTGCCATTTCAATGCCCATCCCTTCAGTCCAGAGCAATTTTTATGGAACCCTTCATAATCTGTTTCAACAACTCTAAACAATTTGGTGTTTTATGCAGACTTGGCCACCTTGATGTTCACTTCCAGCTTCAGGTCATTGATAAACAGGTTGAAAAACTCCAGTCCCAACATAGACCCTGAGTGACCCCCCCCCCCTCTCCCCACTACACACATCCCTCCATTGTGAGAACTGACCATTTATTCCTTCTCTCTGCTTCCTACTTTTAAGTTGGCTCTCAATCCATAAGAGAACTTGTTCTCTTATCCCATGACCATGGAGTTTGCTTATCAGGTTTTTGGTGGGGGAATTTGTCAAAAGCCTTTTGGAAATCCAAATACACAATATTTCCAGGAATGATAACTAATCTCCAGATTCCCTCGAAGAAAATGGCAGCTTCAGATGGTGAACTGTATAGCATCACATTTCTGTTGAGTTCCTTTCCCTTCCCAAACTCCAGCTGACTCAGGTTGCACCCTCTGGTCTCCAGGAATTTCCCAATCTGTCATTGGCAACACTAGGGTGGGGGGAGTCCTAATGTTTGCTGCCTGAGGTAGGAGAATAAGCTCGAGGGCGCGGAAAGACAACACAATTTTTGCCACAGCCTGTTTACTGGTACGCTGGCTGAAGGAAGCAGAGGTGCAGCACAGATGATGGATCCGGCACTGGGCAGCATGACTGCTGTCCCCCAGTAATAACCTTCCCCCAGCCCGATGCATAGAGGAAAAACCAACACCCGGAGCAGAAAGATGCTGAGAGCCAACTGGGCGCTGGTCTCTGGATGAACTCCCCTTGCTGCCAGGGGACACGAGCCACCCGCAGCCCCTGCCTGGGCATGCAGGACACATGCTCGCTACCACCCCCAGGCCTCTTATGGAGGCCCTCACCAAAAGGGGAGGCCCGGCACGCATTCCTTCCATGAACAGATCAGTCCCCATGTGCAACCCACCAGGCTGTGATGGGTGAATGTAAATAATAAGAAAGCGCAACAAACAACAGGGCAATACTACAAGGTCAAAAAACGAGGGAGCGTGGGTGGGAGAAGCCATCATACCTCAAGCTGAAGAGAGGCACGGGAAGGCCCGGCCTGCCCTTATAAGGCCGCAGCCCCGCCCCCTCCACCTACATCATGTGCTTGCGCTGGCAGCAGAATGGCCTCGCCTGCTGGGTTGCACACTAGTGCTAAGCCCACCCCTGTCCCTGTCCACTCCCAGGTAGCAATGGCAGCCAAGGTAATTCTCATCCGTGCTTTCTGGGAATTAGCTCTGCCTGTGTGTTTGGTGGTAAATCCTTGAATTTGTGATCAATCTATAATTTGAAAATAAGCAAATGATGACAAATGTTATAACTGCACTGTTCTTTCATCTCAAAATAAGTTATTCATGTAAAAGCTTCCTTGAACTTTTCTCCACTTGAGGAAGGGTAAATGGAACTCTACATTTCATTTTTACATACACTATGGCTAATCTATTCATGATACAAGAGCAAAAACAAAATAAAGGTCTGGCAACTTCATTTCCAAATATTTGGGGAGTGGCATTAGGTACTAAAGTTGCATTATCATGCTTTTATCAAGTAATTCAATAAATGTACCTCTCTGCTGACCAGTTTTTTAGGTTCATAAACATTCAAGTCTACAAAGAGGTTTGCATTCATGTACAACTCTATGGAACTGATTATTTGAGGTTCTACATTCTTTAGGGTCAAGATTATCTTATTGGTGGGAAGAGATAATGCATAAAATAGCTGAATGATAAAGAAATTACCATCTGGCACATATTTTCAAGCTGAGAGAACTCAAATCCTTTCTAGAAGAATTATTGCTGGTTGTCAGGAAGAGGAGAATCAATAGCATTGTACCTTTCCTTTGCACCATTCTTGTACTTTTGTGATACCTGAATGTTTTTTTTGTTTTTGTCTTCAGTGTTTGTTTCTATTTAAGTGTTTAAAACTGTAACTCAATCCAACCCAGTCCAATATTCTGCACAAATATCTGTAAAGCTTGGGGAATACACAGTATATTCAAGCCAAAATGGCCAGCTTCTGTCATTGCAAAAATAAATTTCAAAATGAATAATATATTGAAGCAGCAGCAAATGTGACTGTTTATGGCTCAGCAATATCCTGATCTCATATCAGGTGGGTCTTCTCGGCAGAAAATGGCAATTGATTTGATTTACTTGCTTCTAATTTTTTTCCAGCAGCTATAGCAAACAAAGCAAGTCACAAATTTATCTCAAACAGATAACAAAAAACAGATCTGATCAGAATCCATCAACCCACTACCACTAGTGAGCTAGACAAAAAAATTCTGCATAATTTCTGAGAAATAATTAGAACACCTTCCATTACCTCTTATAGTTCTCAACATATGAAGAAATTTTTGTCTGGCTTACTTCGTAATCTCCCTAGATTAGTGCAGACTGATATGAGCTGTAATTTGTTTTCTGATCAGGATGAATATGCTACATAGCTGAAACATCACAGAAAACCATAATTTATTTTAACTGTGGTTAGCGTGTGAAATCAGGATTTCACTCACATGATAATTCAAATTCAGGTTTGCCTCAACAAATGCTGGTTTTGCTGCCTTATTTTTCTTTCTATGCTCCCCCAGGCACACAGCTGGTAGCCCAGTGTGGCTCAATACATTTGCTTTGTATGCAGAAAGCCACAGGTTCAGTCCCTGACACCTCCAAATTTAAAGCTTCAGATGCGAGGTAACTCGAAGGACTTTTGCCTGAAACCCTTGGAACTGCTTATTATAGTGGGAACATTCTGAGAGACAGTTGCCTTACATATCTCCTGATGAAGAAACATGTCAGGATCTTTGAATGGTACATATTAAAAAAATCTTTTTTTATTGCACCATCATTTTTCTTTCCTCCTCTGCTTTGATTCTGCATTGGTGTAGCCCTTATTTTGCTCTTTGCGACCCCAGAGTGCCACTGCCAGTCTGAACAGAGAATACTGACCTCAACAGACCAATGGTCTGACTTGCTAGGAAGAGACAGCTTCTTGTGCATGTGTTCTTGTGCACTACAGTGAGGGCACAACTGAGGCAAAAACCAGGGTTCTGCATTTATGTGTCATGCAAAACTATAATTTAGGCTGTGATTAATAACCAAGTTCAAATATGACTTTTATATACCATAGAATGGCCTCCATTCAGATGATAGCCTGCCCCATTTTTCCCTTTAAATGAAATAATCCATGGTTTCACATAATATATGAACTGATTCTGCCTTTTCACTACATATACACAGTGACGAAGGGAGGGGGAACTGTGTCTGGGGCATGAGTTGCGCATGTGCCCCCTCCTGCCCCAAAACGCCCTCAACATGCCCTGCCCTGAAACCCCCCAGCCCCCGCCCACGATGGCAATGGTGGCTTCCGGATGTCCCCATTGCCACTAAGCGTGTATACATAACACTTTTCCACAGGCCCAGGATTCTATCTTCCATCCAAATAAGCAGAGAAGGTGAAGTGTGAAAGGGAAAATAATATAAAGCCTTAAAACCTATAGTTTGGATACCAGTTTTCACTAATCTTGAGAACTTTTGTACAATATGACAACATTTTGGCCAATATAATGTTATTCACTTTGGCATAGATGGAAAGGACATCTATACACAATTGTAACCAGTGTGTCTCATGGTAAGCACAAAAAATATAAATCATCCTAATCCCCTGCTTTTGCCTCATATTATTTGGCCATTGATTTTCCCAATTAAAAAAATATTTGGGACTGCTTTATTACCCTCTTTGCCACATGCAAAATTCAAAACAACCTATGTTGACTTGAAAGTGGTTAAGTTGCTAGCTGGTTTATGCCCCATCCAAAAAAGATGATCTTAAAAGAAGCTCTGTAAACGATTTTATAAATTTACTTGTTCTGTGTTAGCCTTTCAAGAGGTGCCACTGTCTTTTTGGACTCTTTCTGGGCACTGTGGTCTTACTAACAATCGCTAGTGTTTTGAAAATTATTTATTCAGTATGCGTGAAAGCACAGGCCCATTATGCATGGAACACTTACCTTGTGACTCTTAGCCGCACAGTGAGACTGCAGTGCGGTCTCCTCATGTTTTTCTGTTTATACACGAAGAGCCATTCTCTACCTGTCCCACACCTAGGTTGCTGGTCTCAATGGGCCTCTGCAGCTTTTCCTGGGCATTTTCCCCATGGCCAATATATCCTGGGATAAGGAGGTAAAACATCCCGGTTTGGCCATGACTTCCGCATGGTTTCCAGGTCTAACTCGGGCCCACCCCATTAGATTTCCCTTATCCAGCACCTTTCAAAAAATGATAAAATTGGCAGTTATTTTTTTTAAAACCACACCGATCCCACTCTCATGCAAACACCACAGAAGACAGACCAGTTTATTTTTCCTGCCTCGCTGCCTGCAGCCAATCAAAACATCAGAAAAACAGGACATTTCGTCGCATGTACGGCAACATAGGCAAGGAAAATGAAAATAAACTGGGGGCTGTGCAAGTTCTTCCTTCCTGCCTGAATGCGCTATAGGGCTGCCGTGCGGAGGGAGAAACCGATATAGAAACATCCCAGTATGTATGATCCCAGTTTTCCCCTGGGATATTTTGTTTGCCCTGGTTCTCTTAACTGTGCCCATCAACTCCTCTTACTCTTAAAGGCACAGATCTCACCACACCCACAGTTGCAAGATAAAGGCTTCATTAAAGCCCTTTACATTGCATTGATATTGATATACCTGTGATAGCAGGTATATCGATATTGTAGCCCCATTTCCAACATAACCCCCCCCCCAAAAAAAGAGAGGAAGTTATTTCCTGGACCACATACAGCTGAATAAAGGGACTATGTGCTAAATTCCCCTCCCCTCCCCTCCCTTCCCTTCTACTTTCTCTTTCTATCTGTCTCTCTTCCTGCCACTGCTGCAGCCAGGAAAATTGTTTTAAAATACAGGCTTGTTTTAAAGTTGTAAAAAGCCTTCTTGATTATCAAAGAGAGTAGAAGCAGAACTGGGTAGGACCATTTAGAGAAGGAACAAGGGGAAAGGCATGGATGGCAGTGTGAAGCTTGATAGGCTGGTCGTGGGTGGAGGGAATATGTCTGAAGCAAAATTATGCTCACTGGCAAATCTGCCCCGCTCTGGCAGTGAAGCAAATTAAAAGTCTCATTAGAAGTGGTCTCATTTGACATGGAGAGAATGGAAAGTGAAATTGGGGCTTGAGGAAATGCGTCTGTACAAGAAATCTTGCTGCAGTGGACATTCGCCCCCATCGTGCACCAGACACCTTATGCATAATCAGCCACTGCTTGTAAGCAGAAGCTCCCAAACTCTCATTCCTACATAAGTAAATGATACAAGGCTTACATTACCTGTAGATTGCAGGGCAGGAATTCTGAAGCCTTCACAGGGGCTGCCTAACACTCTGTATCAGTGTTCTCCATCTGTAAGATGGATAAATGTTAGGGTGGGGCTCACCACAACATGAGGAACTGTATTAAAGGGTCACGGCATTAGAAAGGTTGAGAACCACTGCCTTAAAGGAACAGTAGTATGTTATGTTTCACTGTCATTTGTATGTTGGTAAGCAGTTTATAAAATAAAATAAAACACCCTATCAAACTGGCCATTGAAGAATTTATCTTACAGTTGATCCCAATTTGCCAAACTAAATGCTGCCATGAAATCAGTGAATGCCATGCATATTGACTGCTTCCGAGTGCGTGTGTGCACATCTTGGCTACCAAATGTGAAAGAACAAAGCACAATGAGCAGCATTTTCGTCCTTCTGAAATACGGCTTGTTCTTTGGCAGTTACCTGGTACTATCTTACTGGGTGCTTTTTTAAAAACAGAGACAGAAAACTGGGATGCTTCAAAAAGAAAAAAACTTGTGGCAATGTCTATAAAACTTCTGCCTTGATTTCTTCTTCCGCTGAATTCATCTGGATATGTTCTGATATAAATCAGAACAAAACAGCTACTTAAATAGAGTGAAAGGAGTAGAAAAAAAATTCACATCTGTGAAAAGTATCAAAAATGAAAGGAGTTAGAGGTTTCCATTTTCTATCCTGAAGCTACCATTCCATCCGCTTCATCTCTGCAATTTATTTCTCCGGGTTGGAAAGAAAAGTAGATTTCCATATGTGTATGCTCCAGAGCCAGAAGCTGTTCCCTTTCTAAATCAGAATAATAATAATAAAGAAAACTAGCTTGGGTGGTAATTCCAATCCAAGTCTGATTTGGCATCAAGGCCAAATGACAAACAAAATGATGAAAAAAGTTACAAAGCTAAACTGATTACATTTAACAAAAGCCAATTTATGATGGATCTTTTGCTGCCTTCAGAAAATCAAAATCAGTTCTTTCTTCCCTTTATATTTTCTGTCTTAGTACATTCTTTTCTTGTCATCTATTGCCATGGCTGTTTGACTTCTATTAAAGCACAGAATATGCTCTTTGGCACAGATTACTTATCCTAAGAGTCCACCATTTCATTTCTCAAACAGGAAAGTTCTAGACTTTTATCTGAGTTGTGTTAAAGACTTTGCCTCACGCTCTGTTCACATCCAACTATCACAAGGAGTTCTCTGAAAACCTGAAACAAATTACCAAAATAAAATCAAACAATTAAAGGTATGAAAATAACTTGCATTATTTATTCTAAATGCAGTCTTTTGATTCCCTCGCATACAATCTTGTCTACAATTAACCCAAACATCTGAAACCTCAGGGGTAGCTCAGTTCACCAACTGATCTCAGCATCACAGAATGATTTCCATGTGTGAAACGCCATTGCAGATCAAAGACCACAGACGGAATATCCCAAAGCTCACGGGCACCTCAGATGGATGGCCCAGGGTTGCCTCATCTTATCAGGTCCTGGAACCTAAGCAGGGTTGATCTTGGTTAGTACTTATATGAGAGACCACTAAGGAAGTCCAGGTCCTTTTTGTAGAGGCAAGCAATGGCAAAGCACCTCTTAATATCTCTTGCCTTGAAAATCCTGTGGGGTCACCATAAGTTGGCTGCTACTTGATGTATTTTCCACCAGCAGCTGGGAAGCTTAGCTATCATTGTATTTATATTGGCGAGTCAATTTAAAATAAATGACTTCAGGATGCACCCAAAGCAATATTTTCTGTAGTTAATAGGTCCTCAATAGGGAGCAGCAGTGGTGTAGTGGCTAAGAGCAGTGGCTAAGAGCAAGTGCCCTCTGATCTGGAGGAACCGGGTTTGATTCCCAGCTCTGCTGCTTGAGTTGTGGAGGCTTATCTGGGGAATTCAGATTAGCCTATACCAGGGGTAGGGAACCTGCGGCTCTCCAGATGTTCAGGAACTACAATTGGCCATGCTGGTAGGGGCTGATGGGAATTGTAGTTCCTGAACATCTGGAGAGCCGCAGGTTCCCTACCCCTGGCCTATACACTCCCACACATGCCAGCTGGGTGACCTTGGGCTAGTCACAGCTTTTCAGAGCTCTCTCAGCCCCACCTACCTCACAGGGTGTTTGTTGTGAGGGGGGAAGGGCAAGGAGATTGTAAGCCCCTTTGAGTCTCCTACAGGAGAAAAAGGGGGGATATAAATCTAAACTCTTCTTCATCTCAATAAAGTCCCCCAAAAGGAGGTAAATGGTACATGGTGTGGTGTGTAAAGGATCTGATAACACGCATGTTCATGCCGGGGCAGATCAGGAGATAAAAAAGGAGAAGAAAAGAGGGAGAGGATCTACCTCATGGTTCCCACCTGGATCAAGCCTGCCTCTTTGGTATGAAGCAGGGGTTGTGGGTTCATGATAATGGCAGCCCTACCTGTCAAAAGCAGAATGGGGGCTGTT
The DNA here is from genome assembly GCF_021028975.2 of Sphaerodactylus townsendi. Taxonomy (NCBI): domain Eukaryota; kingdom Metazoa; phylum Chordata; class Lepidosauria; order Squamata; family Sphaerodactylidae; genus Sphaerodactylus; species Sphaerodactylus townsendi. The sequence continues at coordinate 41,309,656 of NC_059435.1, forward strand.
CATTCCTGAAGGATAGGGTGGCCATGGATGGCAGCAGCAGTTCCCACCCAGTGCCTGCACTGGGCCACTGGGCCACTGAGACAATTCCAAATAATGGTACCCTTATCAATGAAGGGGAGATACTCCCTGACCGTTTTTTCACTTTTGAAATGTCCCATGACATATTCTGCTGCTGGCCTTCTCACCTTTGTAGTTCCCCACAGCTGCCCGGCTTTTTCCTTCACTTGAGTCAGGGCTTGTGCAGGAAGCCCCAGCTGGTTCCCCATGAGCCTGGGGCTTTCCCATAAGCACCACGAGTTCTTCTGCAGTCTCTTCCTGGCATCCACTGGCAGCCTCTGTTTCATGCATTCAGATTAGCTGAATCTCACCCCTTTCACCCCGCTCACTTGCAATGCTTTTTTATTTTTAAAATAGAACATAGGCAGGTGCTGAGAATTGGCGCCCCCCCCCCCCCCATCCTTGCTGGTGCGAGAGAATCGCTAGCTTTCCCCCTGCAAACTCCTTGCATGTGTGAGAAAATCACTGACTTCTTCCTCTTTAAACTCCTTGTGCATGCGAGAGAATCGCCATTTCCCTCCCCCCTGTAAATTCCTTGTGCATGTGGGGGAGGGGGGGAGTCTCTTGTTTGGTGGGGCGGGCATGCTGCTTTTCTGTCCAAGGTTTCTCCCTCCTTTCTAAAAAAACCAAGGTTTCTCTCTCCATTTTTTCCCACTGCAAGGGGGGTGCCGTTTCTCAGCACCTGTCCATTGGTGGGGTGGGCCAGAGCAGCAAGGCTGGAAAAATGGCCCCGTTTCTGCTACCAAGGAGTTTTGCACGGCAGCAGAAGCCACCGGAGCAACAAAGGGGCATTTCAAAAGAACCTCAACCTTTGCTGATCTGGAAATCCATGGAGCAAAGCCCCATGGAAAAAATGTGGCACACACGATGCAGCACCAGGAGCAGTGCAGAATCCCAATTGCATCAGGGCATTCCCCATGCCAACAGAGGAGCAATTTCACCATGCAAAACCGGCCCCTGAGCAACTTATGGTACTAAGGTTGCCAGTTCCAGGTTGGAAAATACCTGGAAATTTTGAGGGTGGAGTCCGAGGAGAACAGAGTTTGCGGAGGGGAGGGAGTTCAATGAAATATAATGCCATATAGTTCACCTTCCAAGGCAGCCATTTTATTCAGCTGAACTGATCTCTGTCATGGTTATAGCAGATCTCCAGTCACCACCTGGCAACTGGCAAACCTACATGTCACATTTACTTGTAAGAAATAAGAATATGGCGTTTCACATATGCAAATGAAGCATTGGGGCAGAGGATGTCCCCTCGTTTTGAATATCCTTTTGCTCCTTGTTTAGTAAAGATTTCTACTGATAGTATTTTTCCAAAATCCTGAAACCTTCCTTCCCATAACTAAACAGAAATATCATGGCAAACTGCACAATCAAATAAAAGGTTGAATGAATTCATACTGGCATAGTACAAACAGGAATTACTGTACATGCATTATAGGGACCAATATTATAATCAGTCAATGTACTGTTATAGCTGTAGATGTAGTACAGTCACTATATCATCCCAAACCATCATTTATCTGCTACTTCCATAATCCCATCTAATTCAGCAGTCTTTCCAATGGGATTGCTCTGATGGCATAGAATAATGGTGTGTGAGATTTCCTGGCCTTTATGCTTCAGCTGCTGGGTGTACATGATTCTGTCCAGGTCCTCTAAGAGGAATAAATGGATTATCAACAAGAGTGATTGAAGACCAGGAAATCGTCTGTATCACAAGCAGACATCAGCAGCTGAAAATCAGTACTCACAAGAAACATTTTTTTCCCCAGTTGTCTATCAGGTAGCAGCTGTCTGCGGAGAAAGATAACCTCTGGAACAAAGCAGAAGAAAAGATTCTCATGGCCATGTCTCGCAATTTCACTTCTATTAAGCAGCATTAGGCTGGAACTGAAAACTTCAGTGAAAAGAAATGAATGTACATTAAATTTCAGCAGTTTATTTGTTCAGTCAACAACACATTTTTTCATGCTATCCTATCAGGGGACTTATATCTTCCCGAGGAATGTTCCTGTGTCAAGAACAAACCCACACCTTGCTTAAACACTAAAAAAACCCCACCCCAAACGGAAAGGCAAAACAACTGGTATATCGTGTCCCCGATCTCCCTGGGGTCTTCGGTATTTCAATATTTCAAAAATTGATGTTGCAACAGAAAATTTGGTGGCCAGTTTAACAGATTCCAGTTCAAAGAGACCCCAATAATTGATTAAATGTATTCCACCTCCTGCAGATTACTAAGGGCATAGATAAACATCTTGACCACCGCCATTTTACAGCTGACCGCAGGCTATCTAAAATGTTGTGAGGCCCACAGTGCTCAGGCCCACAGCGTGGCAGGACCAGGTACTCTTGTTCTTCCTTCAATTCACTGGCAAAAAGGCCGTGGAGTTTATGGGTTAAACCCATAAAAGTGTACTTGCACCCAAAGACAAAACAGAAGTAGAAACTCAAACTTCATAATCATGCTGTGCTCTATTTATGTTGTTCACCGCCCTGAGCCCTTCGGGGGAGAGCGGTTTATAAACCCAAATAATAAATAAATAAATAAATAAAATAATAGTTCATGATTCAAAAGTGGATTCAGACAACTAGGAACCATGTAATGATTGACTGAATACATTGTTGACTATAAACTATTGTAAAAAATTGCACATACATGTTTGACGGACTTTATGCACAACTGATATGATGTTTATACATGCTATGGGTTGGATCCAACCAACTTTTTAATTCAATGCCATTCAATTCCTTGTCTTACTAAAGCATCCTTCCCTCATCACTTTTGTCTATGCAAGTTCCGTAATCATCAGCATAGCTTCTTGATGGTCAGAGAAGATCCCACCCTCCTTTATTACAAAAAACTCTTTTGTACCAGTGTAAAAGCTAGGGAAGAACTTCTTAAGAACATAAGAGGTACTTAGCTGGTTTACAGCAATAATCCATCTAGTCTACCATCTGGTTTTATACAGTGACCAATCAGTTGATATGGGGGTGGGGGGGTTATCAACAAACAGAGCCTAGAGGCCAAGGCTTAATCCTGTTCTTGCCTCTAGCATTGGTAGTAAGATGTTTACTGCCTCTGAATGTGCAGGTTCCCTTTAGTTACCATCAGTAGTTGCCACTGATGGACCTATCTTCCATGTCTTTTATATAAAAAATCCTGTACAAGAAAACAGAAAATGGCACAAAAAGACGCACAGATTCAATTTTTACATGGGAGAAATGAACCAGAAACAAGAATTTTGTGATGGAGACGGCCATATGAGAAATTCTGGTCATTCTGAATCCATCACAAATTCATAGCTTTTAAGAGAAGACTTTGCTTTCTTGTTAACAAAATCTAGTTCAGGGTACCAAGAAGTATCGATCTGGTTGGAATGTTTTAGAGGTCAAGGGGTCTTCTTGTGCTCATATTGCAGTTTGTTTGGTTTCATAAGGCTGTTCACTGGAGAAAACATCTGTCTTACCATGATGTGAAATTTACTACTAATAAAAATGCAGCTTTGCTTTTCAACACAGTTTTCTTGACTATTATGCCCTCCGCTATCCTCCCATGAGAAGTCTCTTGCAACTCCGGATTATCCTCAAGACTGACCCCACACAAGAATCTGGAAGAAAGGACCACCTCTTAGTGACAATGGCCTTTGTCTTCATCTTCTACCAAGTCTTACCAGTTCCACTGTAACTGCAGATCAGTCCTGTGACACATTCTCTTCAGTAGCCATTTGCTCCTTTTGTGTATCATCTCTTCCCCCACCCCACACTCCCTTGCATAAATTGTACTAATGCAGAACTGCAGGATGCTTCCTGCAACAAACAAAGAGAAACAGTGAAAAGCACACACTCCTTCAGCGCTCTCTGCATATGCTATGAGGCCACAGCAATGCGACATTCTTTTAATGAAAACATGTTTCTTTTTGACAGCAGAGAGGTTACAGGGCCTTGTCTGACTGCAAGGAAAAGATCTACACCCTGCTCCATGCCGTATTTGATACATACATAAACACAGAGCTGTCTGACACAAACAGGACTTAGCTACTTCCCCCTCTCCAATACAAATACTACTGCGGGTCCTCTAGAGTCTGTTCTCTGGGCTTAAATAAATAACAAGAATAATGCCTTATTATTTATTATCTTTTTTACAATATTCTTTATCACATGCTGCAGACCTACTTCTTTGCTTGTCTTCTGAGCCTTCAAGAGGACAGTCTTCCCCAAAACAAAGATCTCTTACCCACTGGGGACAAGAACCCCTTTATTTATAGCAGTGTCTAAACAGTCCTAAATAATCCTAAAGTTTCAACAGATGCTATTTTTAAAAAAATATTTTTCTCCTTCCATTAGTCTCTCCTTAGCCTTTTCTTCGTTGAACAGATTAGCAATATTTTAATATGGGGGGGGGGGACTAATAAATTAGAGAATTTGGCAGCAGAAGGTAGTGATGGTAGCAAGGCACAGCTGGAGCGAATGAAATGAGGTAGTTTTCTTCTGGGCCATCATTTTGCCTGTCCTCTGGGAATGAGCAACTAAATGTAGCCACAGCTAATACAGTGAGGATGAATCCTTGTAAATCTCAGGTACAGAACTGGGACTTTGTCTTTCTGCAGGCAAATAGGAGTCTTTCCTCCTGTCCTGGTCGGGTTTCTTCTCCTCATCAGAAGCTCAACAGAACAGCTCAAACGTCATTATGCAGCCCCACATTTCAGGACTTCACATTTGTCATTTTGATTCAGGCGAACACTCCGCGCTCACTCTCATTTGGCAGAATAATGCACCACCTGCTCGGGGTTTTTCCCCCCATTCCTAATTAAGCATTTAAATTGTTTGTCAACTAAATTGAATTTTGTTGCTTTTATGCATCTCCATCTCCTCTCTTGTCTCGCTGTACCTTCACAAACATTTTGTTTTTCAGAAGGAAAGGCGGGGAGGAGGGAGAACACCCTTGAAGGAGGGGGCCCTTCACTCCAGCCGCACTAGACCTGGAATCATAATGGCGTGTTGCACTTTGTGCATCATCATAAAGGTGGGGGGGATAATTTATGAGACAATCTGGGTGCCCCCTATTTTCTCAACATAAAATAATCCCTTCCTTGCTCTTCAACACAATTGCTGAGGGATGAAGCAAAGAGGGTTACAGAGTTCTTGTAATGGGATATTCAAGCTTCTATTGTGGATAGCATGACACAAAGTCTAAGGAACTCCATAAGATATACTTATTGCATGAGAAAATCTCATGTGGTTCACATCATCTTCATCTACCACTTGGAGTCAATGCCTTTTCAAAACAATTCAAGCACAAGGGCTTAGCTAAATGTGATGGATTTTTCCGACAGTGCATGTACTGCTTGTTCCTGCTTCATGGAATATGCTTGCATTTATGGGTATCTGCTAAAGTTTCTATGGAATAATTAAGGGCTTTCTGCTAGTAGCAGAAAGTAAAAAATCTGTGATGGACAAGAAGCTTGCGATCTGAAGACAAATATGAACGAAAGAAGAGTTTTGAGTAGAAAGGGGGATTTTCTGTTGAGTAAGAGGAGACACAAGATTGCGTTGACACATTTAGAGGAAAAACTATTAAATGCAGGTGTTCCTCATGTTTTCACATGCCACAGGTAGTCTGTGTCCAATACAGTTTTAAACAGAACAGTATTGCAGGATGAGACTAAAGGTTCAGCATCCCATTTGCCAGTATCCTATTTGCCTTGACAGTTAATTGGATGCCTCCAGGGAATCTAAGAGAAGAGCACAAATGCAGTAGGCCTCCCCTGCTGTTGTATCTCCTAAACTCCACATATGCACATAACATCGTTTTCATACATAAAAATAAAATCCAATGTAAAAGTGGTTCATGGAAAGAGTTGTAAAGGAGGGTGTGGAAAGAGGAACTGGGGGGAAAAGTTTTCCTTCTTTCCTATAAACTTCCAGTATTATCATATATTTGTTGTATCTATAGAGCTGGTAAATAAAAGTCTTTTTCACTACTGCCTCATTTCTTTTCTTTCTTTTTTCATTACTGGATTTAAAATTAAAAAGCTAGCCTGGGCTTATAAAATTTGAATAATCAAAGGAGCTATTTAGATCGCATAACCAATTTTTCCAGTGGAGTTTCTCTGGAAATACTTGAAAAACTATGTAAAACAGTTTCAATTTTCTGGAAAGAGAGCAAGCAGTAAATCTTGGATCTGCCAAGGCTAAAACAGCGAACTGGAATATATTCAAATGCCTTTCAAGTCAAATGTGTAAAGTCTGGTTATTCCATCAAAGTCTCTTTGAATCAGCCCTCTGAGCATAGGCATGTTAAAAAGCCATTGCTAGCGTAGAGCATTTTGAGTCGATGCATGTACGCTAACAGCCAACTCACCTATTCCCTGTCTTTCTCGATTTCTCAGGTAATGCAAAAAGCAGGTTGGCATTGGGCCTGACTATTTCCTAGGATGTTAAGTATATTTGTCATATTTCTCAGAAGGGTCTTTGCTGAAAAGTTAATGGAATGTGGAAAAGAATAATATTTGCCGCCACAGCAAAAATAGAAACATCACTTTCATTTTTAAAAAACAAAATCCCACCCTACAATAGAATAGTCACAAGCAGGTGATCCAAAATGATTTCATGAACCATTAAACCATAAAATATGCAAATATTTGCACGAGAACCAAAATAATTTATCTCCTTAAATAAGCACACACCCCTACTATAACTAGAAATAAATCTGCTTTTTGTTCTTCAATCAGACCATTTTCAGCAACATGTTCTCATCCATCCATTATATTTTCATGGATGAACAGCTGTGTTCCCCAAACGGAAAAGAGTTGCTACTCAACATTCCTACTCATCCTCTTCCAATCCTGTACCAAGTATTTATCTGTGTTTATTGTCATGCACTCCCCATTTTCCTGTGCAGGGACTAGTGCAAGGGCAGTGTGATAGAGTCTCCTTTGAATGAGACAGCACTGAAGATCTCTCTAGTCCAGTGGTGGCGAACCTATGGCACGGGTGCCAGAGGTGGCACTCAGAGCCCTCTCTGTGGGCACATGCAAGCAGAGTCGCCTCCCCCCCCCCCCACATATAGGCTGGCCTGGGCCGCTGGGCTTGATTATTAGCATTAAACCTAAGACCCAGTTTTGGGAAAGCAGTGTAGTTAATCCTGTTAAGTGCTGTTAAACCCCACTGATTTTCATGCGAAGAACTAAAGCGCGATCCTTTACCTGGGAGTAAGCTCGGTTGCTGGCAATGGGGCTTGCTTCTGAGTAAACCCTCCGAGGGTCATGATTCACCCGTTGCAAGAGGTGCACAGTTGCTTCAAAGCAAAGACACCGACTATCACCAAACTTATTCCCGAGTAACACACATCTCGGAGCCAACCGTTTTTTCTAAACTAAAACCTCAGTATTCAGGTTAAATTGCTGTGTTGGCACTTTGCAATAAATAAGTGGGGTTGGGGTTGCAATTTGGGCACTCGGTCTCGAAAAGGTTCGCCATCACTGCTCTAGTCTTTGTATTATTTGGTTATTTACAAACATGCAGCAGAGCATAGTGGAAGGAAAGCATAGGTCAAGAGCCAGCAGCAAAACTGTTGATCTTGCATCAGAGCACAGCAAGCACCCAAGAATTATTCCATTTTACCTAACTGCTGCTAAAATCTCTGCTTGCTGTCCAAATCCAAACTGTTGCTAGCTGCCCCTCCATCAAAACTATGGTGAGCTGACATTTAAATGAAAAGAAAGACATTTACAGAGCAGTCCTATGCCAAGTTACTCCAGTCAGATTCCACTGAAATCAGTATGTTTCAACTGAAGTAAATCTGCATTGGACTATACTGTAAATCTGTTTTGGTTAAAACCCCAGTCACTTGTTAGTTGTTAAGTAGACAAAACAGCAGAAAAACCCAAAATGTATTTATTTATAAACTGTGTTTCCCACCTTTTTGCCTTTACATGGGCCACTAAGGCAACTAACGATTTAAAATGCATCATAAAACCATTAAAAGAACCCTGTCTCCCTCATTAAAATAACTTTTAAAAGAGTTAAAATTCATATAAAACAAAGAAAACATTGGTCAGGAAGGAGGGATCATTGAGGCAATGCCAAATAAAATGAAAAAGTTTTCATCTGCTGGCAGAAGACAACAACAGAAGATTACAGGCAAATCTTCCTGGGGAGAGAGTGTGTGAGCTTTGATTCTATGATCAATAAGACCTGCTCCTGGGTTGCCACCGACCTAATCTCAGCAGGTGGGGCCACTCAAAGCAGGGCCTCTGAAGATGACAATAATGGTCAGGCAGGTTCTTAAAGGACTAGGCAGAACTTTAGGCATGTTGGTTCCAAATCATATAGGGTTTTAATAGAAGAAGAAGAGTTTGGATTTATATCCCCCCTTTCTCTCCTGTAGGAGACTCAAAGGGGCTTACAATCTCCTTGCCTTTCCCCCCTCACAACAAACACCCTGTGAGGTAGGTGGGGCTGAGAGAGCTCTGAGAAGCTGTGACTAGCCCAAGGTCACCCAGCTGGCGTGTGTGTGAGTGTACAGGCTAATCTGAATTCCCCAGATAAGCCTCCACTGCTCAGGCGGCAGAGCGGAGAATCAAACTCGGTTCCTCCAGATTAGATACACGAGCTCTTAACCTCCTACGCCACTGCTGCTCCTGGAATGACTGGAATGAGGTGGTCCCTACAATCCATTACAGTCAACATCCTGGCAGCCATTTTCTGTACCAACTGAAAATTTTCAACACTTCTCAAGGGCAGCCCCATGTACACTGTATTGCAGTAAACTAATCTAGATGAAGGGGCTTATGAGCCGTGGGGACAGTGGGGTCACATGTCCCTGGGCACATGAAAATTAGTCACTTGGGGGCTCGCAAAATCGCCCTCCATTCTTCTAGCGGTATGGTTGCAGCCTGGCGAAGGTGTTGCCTGTAGCGGCCATGAACAAGCTGAGGCACTCCTCCTGGGCAGGCAGCGCACTACAGCCCTGACAGGCAGCCATCTGTCCATGGTGCTGCTGCCCTGCACCCCCGACACCACCTGGCCTGGCTTGGTCCCTGCCAAGCCGGAAAGAAGGCAGAGTGGGAGGCAGAGCAGAAGGCCGGGCACGCCGGGCAGGAGGTGTTGTGTCTCCGTGCTCCCCTCTTCACCTCTTATGCAGCAGTTTCTTTTCTCCTGTAACTGAGAGCCCGGCTGCCTTTCTTCAATTCTGGCCTCCTTTTATGCCTGAGCCTGCCGCAGATTGGGGGGGGGAGGTTATAATTCTGAGCTGAGCTCATGGGTCGCCTACTGTAGTGCCCTGCCTCCTCCGCCTCCCTGCAGGCTGGCTTCTGCCTTCCCCAGAGCCTGGGAAGAGCAGGAGGCAGCCTGCAAAGAGGTGGGGGCAGCTCAGATGGGCGCCATGACAGCAGGCCGGCCCAGGAGCCAGTTGTTCCTGTAGTGCCTGTCCAAGCTGCTCCCTCCTCAAGCCCCCCTGAGCCCCGCCCTCGAGCACGAGGTACGTGGGGGTGGGGTGCATGGAGCAGGTGTTGTCTCCAGGCGCCATTTCCCCCAATATACCTCTGTCTAGATGTAACCAGGGTTTTCACCATAGCAGCCAAATCTTTTCAGTCCTGGAAAGGCTAGTCTGTTGAACCTGGCAAAAGGCACTCTTGGCCACAGCTGCCACTTGCTTATTCACCCTGATCAACCTAAAAATGCTCACAGCAAGATTTGTTCTTTTTCCCTGCCTTAAAAGAAGCAAGATCTGTGACTGCCAGAGCAAGAATGCTTCCCATAGCAGCCCCGTCCTTATGAAATGTTTCCAGTTCAAGCAAGGACTGCCTGTTCTCTCATCTAGCTTAGGAGGCAGTATAACATTGTGCGGCTTAGGTCAGCTTTTCCCTGAGTTTTAGTGGTGTTTAATTGTGTTGTCAGCGTCCTGGTCAATTTTTGTTTGTTAGTTTTATTGTAAATTCCTTTGTGCAGTGAGGAAAGACTATATATAAAAATATAGTAAAGAAATAAATATATGCCACCATTTCCCTGTCTGTTGTTTCTAAAACCACTCTTTTGCTGCACGTGACTCTGCATAATTGCCTTTTGCTTGGTTTTCTTGATGGTGTTTTTACTTTTTGACCTGAAGAGCTGTGAAAGAGAACACAATGAAAAACAGCAAGCCTCTGCTCATTCCCAGAGGGGAAGTCAAATGAGAGAATACTGATGTGTTTGAACTGACGGTGTCAGAACAGACAGATCTTAATAGAGTCGGGGCATTCCAGAGCTGTGTGTCAAAGTCTGTCAAACCTTCCTCACTAACACCAATTAACTGCAAGATAGACTTTGATCCAAATCTTAAGATCACCTTTCTTGTCTAGATGAAAGCGTGTGTCAGGTTTGAAAGAAAGCTCCAGATGTCTTTTGGAATATTCTTGGTTTTCAGAGAATTTTCATTTGAGGAACAAAAGAGCATCCCTTCTTAAAACTGGATTTGGTTTCATGTGTATGAAGGTTCCAATCCTATGTCCACATTATTTGATGCTCATGCATAAGATCTGGCTGCAAGTGATGGTAACCAACCACTGTTCATTGGTCCATTTCAAGAATCCAATGATTCTTACTAAGCCACTCTCCAAACAAACAAACAAGAAAACAAGCAAAGTTTTATTTTGTTTCTTCTATGCTGATATGCAGCATCTGATCTCTGAAAAATACATCTGGGAATAATGATTTCACAATTGCTGTAGAAGACTGTAAATGTTATCAACAAGCCAGTTTAATAGCATTCCATAAAATGTTACATAAATCCTAAAATTCAAGTACATTCAGGGCATTAGCAGCACACAAACAGGCTTTAAAACTGTATTCATTGCACCATGATTTTCGCACACTGTAAATGAGATAATAGTTTACAGGCAAATTGTTTATTGCCAACAAGTATGTGAAACAAATGTGTCCAGGTTTGGCCTCAGCTGCAGTATCGTTGTACATAGATAATAATGACAAAAACTGTGATTATTATGATGACCTCAATGATATTTGTAGCCCACAGGCTGCAAATGTCATTCTACGATAAGGACATGATCTGTGTTGATGTCACAGTAAGCCTATTGTGAATGCTTTGCCCTCCAGAATCTTCAGTTGTTTTGCTCTCCAGACAGTGAGAACATATGCAATTGCTTGTTCCTTTGTCCAGCTACTCTGTGGAAAATGTCTGAGGGAGAAGGATCGCCAGTGGAATTAGTGGAGGAATAGGTCACAGGGAGGCCCAATATCTACAGACGTTCCCATTGCTTTGAGGCAATAAAAACAAGAGTCTGGTGACTTAATGCCAGCTTTCACAGTCATTGGCTTTGCTGTTCTGATGTCATGGAGGAATTAGTCATCCTTCGGCTGTTTTGCTGACTGCTAAAGAGGGTTGGTGAGATAATTCTTACATTATCAGGCAATCCTGGAGTATAAGTCAAATATAACTAGGTGGCAGGTGGCAACAGGTTTTAACAGAAATCATAAAGATTTAGGGTAATTTGTTAAAAAAATCAGCTTGTTTATTGCTTCTTGTCCTTCTAGTCAGAGTAGACCCTGTTACTAGGGTGACCATTCATTGGTGAGGAAATACATTTTAGTAATGGAGGGTATTAGCCAAAGAAACAGTATAGTCCAAATTGGGAAGAGGAAAGAGGAAAGAGCTTTGGGGGTAAAGACTCTTTCTAAAAGAAGTTCACAACAGAAGAGGAAAAGTTGGATTTATATCCCCCCCCCTTTCTCACCTGTAAGGAGACTCAAAGGGGCTTACAAACTCCGTTCCCTTCCCCCCTCACAATAAACACCATGTGAGGTAGGTGGGGCTGAGAGAACTCAAAAGAACTGTGGCTAGCCCAAGGTCACCCAGCTGGCGTGTGTTGGGAGTGTACAGGCTAATCTGAATTCCACAGGTAAGCCTCCACAGATCAAGCAGCAGAGCGGGGAATCAACCCTGTTCCTTCAGATTAGAATACACCTGCTCTTAACCACTACACCACTGCAGCAGGAAAGGAAAAACTGATACATGTTTTGTTGTGCTATGACAAGGCTAGGGAATCCTATACTTCCAGCTGGTGGGGAAATGATGTAGGGAGGACACACTCCCGAGCATGAAATGTTTTATGGTGCTTAACAAACTACAGTTTCCAAGAAGGTACACTTGGGTCAATTCTGCACGGGCCTGTGCAGTGCCGACACACCGGTATAAATGATACCGGTGGAGCACCGAGAACGTTCACATGCTTCTATGCAGGTGGTCTCGGAGCTGCCACAATCCATGGAGGTGCCTTCACATGGAGGCACCTCTGTTTTGTTTGTAAACTTCCCTTCTCCTGCGGAGCTCTGCAGGGACAAGGGAACTCGCTCCCATGGCCATGGCAACACCTCGGGGGTCGGAGAGCAGGAGGCATGTCCCCTCATCGCTGCAGAGCTCCTCAGGTGAAGGGAAGTTTACAAACAAAACAGGTGCCTAAAAGTGGCACCTCCAACCCAGTGCCGTTTGCTCGGCACCGGACGCAAAACACTGTTTCTGAAAAGACTCACTAGTTTAGCGAGTCACGGAAACACCGTTTTCCCACCAGTTGGGAGAAGAAACCATGGTGCTCCCTCATTTCAGAGGTGGCAGCCGTGCGAAGCTCTTCCCCCAACCGGTGTTTTTACTGGCCCTGCACTGGTGTTTTTGGCCTGTGTGGGCCAAGGTGCCAGGAGAATCTGACAAATAGGTGCCAGCTAATGATAAGGGTGCAGAAAGTGCAAAGAGATTAAGAGAATTTCATCCTTGCTGCAGAAGATTACAGCAGAATGTTGGACCGTATACTGAAGTTACCACTCTAAGATTTCCCCAATCCCCTAAAAAATCTGCCTCAGTGATAATGACAAGCTTTTAATTTTAGAATCCACAACAAAATATCAGGTGTGACGTACTCTAACTTAAAAAGTTACTCCAAATAAAACAACTTTTAATGTGTCCTGAATCCACTTTTGGGCACACTTGTCAACATTCCTTTTTATGCAGTAGGGAACTATGTATTAAGCCATTTTAATAGTTTTCCTAATTATTTTTCTTTCAGAAAAACCAGACAGGTGTCTACAATCTGTGCTGATAACTGGCAGGAGGGTAGAGGATGTTTTGTCCCTTCCATTGATATGTATACTCAAAATGTCTCCCAATATGCTTTTCCACATACAGGAAGAAAAGATACCAGGGTACCTATATTCGACTCTCTTGGGGGGGGAAGTGGGTGGGTAGATGGGTAATAATGAGCAGGCAAATAGTTGATGAGTAAAGGGTTAATCAGCCTCTCTCTTGAATAACTTTAGGAGGGGTTTCTGGTTTTGGTGTTATGCCTTAGGATGTTTGAACGCTATTCTTTCTCTGAGTTTTTATCTTTATGTTTGATTTTTACCATTCACTTGGAATGTTAATGTATTGTTTATTCTTTCATTCTTGTCTTGTTTGGTGGTTTTAAAGTTAGCACTAGTTCACTTGCTACCTTTTCACTGTTAATTGGGCTGGTAGGAGGTAATGAGGTATTTTCTCAGTCAGTGGGGAGTTGTAAGTGCCTGGCTGAAGTTTGATCAATATTTTTAATACTCTAATTTATTACTGGTGATTTAGTTCAGCTAGGTTATTTACAATTAGCATGGATTTAGATTCTCTTAAATAACTCCCTCAAAATTCTGTTGAAAATTCTGATGTGGGGAAAGGGTGTTGTTTTGTTTCATTTATTTCATTTAATCTATCCCTGTGTGGGAACTGAGTGTGGAGATGTTTTTGTGTCTCTATTTGGTATTTAGAATTTCAGATAATTTAGATTAATATTAATTAAAGCTATTAGAGCCTGAAGATTTGGGGAATTGGCTGAAATGAATTAGATTTCGAATTCATACTGCTATAATAACTTGGAAAGGGAAAGAAAAGAGGTCGCCCACTGGGCAGGATTCACCTGTGGTTAATAAACAAAGCCAAATAAATTTTTTTCGGCAGCAAGTTCACATAACATTCTAGTTGATTTTTGTAGGTTTGACTGTCTCTTGAGGGATTTCTTAATTTTAGTGGGGAATGGTGGAAGGTTAATGGGAACTGAGGAACAGAATATGGATGAGGAAGGTGATTTTTTTAGTGAGGGGTAATAAAAATGGGATAAACGGAAGGAATTAAATAAAGGAAAGGAACAAAATAATGGAACTGCTAGTTAAGCAGACATTTTTGATTGCCTGCACTCTCCAGGAAATCCATTCAAAGTAGATACTATGGCTCAAAAATGTTTTAATAACCTGTTGGTAAAACCAGTTGCTTTCTTCTGAGATTTTGAGCAGGAGTGCAAAGAAATGGGAAAAGATCAATCTAATTTAATTATGGATCCATATTCTATAGTCTTTATTCTGAAAAACAAGGTGCAAGAAACAATCTGTAAATATACTGATTTCCCCAGATTTGAATCCAAGCAAAGTGAATTTATTTGCTTCATTTACTTCCCTTCTTTTTCCTGAACAGGATAAAATGATTGATAATTTTAAATGTCTTCAGCAGAAGTCAGTGCACATTTGTTAGGTGTGGTCTTCAGTTAGACAATAGGATTATAAACAAAATTCCAATTTCTGTTGAAGTTTTCTGTATGCTAATGCAAACAATATCCCATTTCAGGTCCCCATTGATTTGAAATTGTAGTTAGAAGCATGCACCTTGTTGCCAGTTGGAAGGGTTTCAGTTTAATAGACCTGGAACATTTTGAAAAATCTGAAAAAAAGTGGACTTCCCCCTCCCCCCAGTATGGATTTCCCCTCTTTCCTGGCTTTTTCCTGATAATTCAAAAAAATTGTTGGGTCTGTTACACCCAAACTTGAAAAATTCCACGCTGTCTCCGAGACCCACATGGATTTTACTATCAGCTTATATCCCTCCATTGGGGGATATGAAGGGGTGCTGGGAGATATCAATTGGCCATGGTGGTGGGGGCTGATGGGAATTGTAGTCCATGAACATCTGGAGAGCTGCAGGTTGCAGACCCCTAAACTAGGTTGATGGAAAACTTGAGGGAGGTTCTTAGTAGTGGGTTATTTTAATGTTAGGGTTAGCACTAATGATGAGCAGTGGTTAGGGCAGGGGTAGGGAACCTGCGGCTCTCCAGATGTTCAGGAACTACAATTCCCATCAGCCCCTACCAGCATGGCCAATTGGCCATTCTGACAGAGGCTGATGGGAATTGTAGTTCCTGAACATCTGGAGAGCCGCAGGTTCCCTACCCCTGGGTTAGGGGCTTGTGATATTACAAGCTATGATGTAGAAGTCATGGGCTATACATTTGTGTATGGTAGGAATTCTATGGATAGGAGGGTTATTGTGGAAAGGCAAATGTTAATGGAACTCATCATTAGAGATGATTTGGTTATCTTAAATTGTTAATAAGGGATTAATGACCTAGGAAATTTTACCAGTTTAACAGCAAGGAGGGACTAGTTTAATTAGTTTTTAGTTTCTCCAGATCTGTTCTCAGTGTATTAGAGGTCCAAGCAGAGTCCTTTGTTAGTAGTAACCATCCAGAATATGGTTAACTATACTCCAGATTATGGTTGACTATAGTCCCCACCCTTGTGAAAGAGTGAATAGACTTCCAGGATGTTGAACCCTTGAAAGCAATACAATGTTCTTCCTTGGGGGAAGATAGGGAAGGACAAATTTAAATTCCCCTGAGGAATACGATCTCCCTTTTCACTTTAGGGCAATAACCTATGTGGAACATTTGCCAGAGGTACTGGATCAATTATTGGGACGGCTGAATTCAGCATTTGTTGTGCAATCTGATGGAGTGAGTTATTATAGATGGATGGATCAATAGTTTGATAAGGATTATAAGTATTTGAGAAAGAGGGGACCCTATGCCTATAGAGAATGTAGGAACTAGTGGGATCCAATGCTTGTTATGATTTTATTTCAACTTAACAGGGATTTTAGATCTTTTTTGCTAATGTAAAAAGTGTGAGAACATTAAAAAGGTTTGGAGTTCCTTGATGTGGTCCTGGGGAGAGTACAAAGGAATTCTGATAGAGGAATGTCTTCAATAAGAATGTTGTGCCTTTTTGTATCTCCATTCAAACATGCACCATTTTACAAAGTTATTTGATGTCTCTATGTCAACAGAAGCATCCCATCATTGGGAATAAATTACCCTCTTGGACACAAGTTACAAGTGAAGAAGTTTTCTGACAGGAAAATGAAGCTGGGGAAAAAAAACCCTGGTTCTGATATAGTTCCTGCCATTTTGAGATAAGTTTTTGGAACAATGTATTGTCGAAGGCTTTCACGGCCGGAATCACTTGGGTGCTGTGTGGTTTCCGGTGGGGGGGGGGGGGGTGGGGGGGGGAGGGGGGGGGGGGGGGGGGTTGGGGGGGGGTGGGGGGGGGGGGGAGGGCGGGGTGGGGTGGGCAGGGGGTGTGGGTGGGTGGGGGGGGGTGGGGTGGGGGGGGGGTGGGGGGGGGGGGGGGGGGGGGGGGGGGGGGGTGGGGGGGGGGGGGGGGGGGGGGTGGTGGGGGGGGGGGTGGGGGGGGGGGGGGGGGGTTTGGGGGGGGGGGGGGGGGTGGGGGGCGGGGGGGGTGGGGGGGGGGGGGGGTGGGGGGGGGGGGGGGTGGGGGGGGGGGGGGG
Source organism: Sphaerodactylus townsendi (assembly GCF_021028975.2). Classification (NCBI taxonomy): domain Eukaryota; kingdom Metazoa; phylum Chordata; class Lepidosauria; order Squamata; family Sphaerodactylidae; genus Sphaerodactylus; species Sphaerodactylus townsendi. Next base: position 41,326,349 of record NC_059435.1, read on the forward strand.
TGGGGGGGGGGGGGGGTGGGGGGGGGGGGGGGTGGGGGGGGGGGGGGGTGGGGGGGGGGGGGGGTGGGGGGGGGGGGGGGTGGGGGGGGGGGGGGGTGGGGGGGGGGGGGGGTGGGGGGGGGGGGGGGTGGGGGGGGGGGGGGGTGGGGGGGGGGGGGGGTGGGGGGGGGGGGGGGTGGGGGGGGGGGGGGGTGGGGGGGGGGGGGGGTGGGGGGGGGGGGGGGTGGGGGGGGGGGGGGGTGGGGGGGGGGGGGGGTGGGGGGGGGGGGGGGTGGGGGGGGGGGGGGGTGGGGGGGGGGGGGGGTGGGGGGGGGGGGGGGTGGGGGGGGGGGGGGGTGGGGGGGGGGGGGGGTGGGGGGGGGGGGGGGTGGGGGGGGGGGGGGGTGGGGGGGGGGGGGGGTGGGGGGGGGGGGGGGTGGGGGGGGGGGGGGGTGGGGGGGGGGGGGGGTGGGGGGGGGGGGGGGTGGGGGGGGGGGGGGGTGGGGGGGGGGGGGGGTGGGGGGGGGGGGGGGTGGGGGGGGGGGGGGGTGGGGGGGGGGGGGGGTGGGGGGGGGGGGGGGTGGGGGGGGGGGGGGGTGGGGGGGGGGGGGGGTGGGGGGGGGGGGGGGTGGGGGGGGGGGGGGGTGGGGGGGGGGGGGGGTGGGGGGGGGGGGGGGTGGGGGGGGGGGGGGGTGGGGGGGGGGGGGGGTGGGGGGGGGGGGGGGTGGGGGGGGGGGGGGGTGGGGGGGGGGGGGGGTGGGGGGGGGGGGGGGTGGGGGGGGGGGGGGGTGGGGGGGGGGGGGGGTGGGGGGGGGGGGGGGTGGGGGGGGGGGGGGGTGGGGGGGGGGGGGGGTGGGGGGGGGGGGGGGTGGGGGGGGGGGGGGGTGGGGGGGGGGGGGGGTGGGGGGGGGGGGGGGTGGGGGGGGGGGGGGGTGGGGGGGGGGGGGGGTGGGGGGGGGGGGGGGTGGGGGGGGGGGGGGGTGGGGGGGGGGGGGGGTGGGGGGGGGGGGGGGTGGGGGGGGGGGGGGGTGGGGGGGGGGGGGGGTGGGGGGGGGGGGGGGTGGGGGGGGGGGGGGGTGGGGGGGGGGGGGGGTGGGGGGGGGGGGGGGTGGGGGGGGGGGGGGGTGGGGGGGGGGGGGGGTGGGGGGGGGGGGGGGTGGGGGGGGGGGGGGGTGGGGGGGGGGGGGGGTGGGGGGGGGGGGGGGTGGGGGGGGGGGGGGGTGGGGGGGGGGGGGGGTGGGGGGGGGGGGGGGTGGGGGGGGGGGGGGGTGGGGGGGGGGGGGGGTGGGGGGGGGGGGGGGTGGGGGGGGGGGGGGGTGGGGGGGGGGGGGGGTGGGGGGGGGGGGGGGTGGGGGGGGGGGGGGGTGGGGGGGGGGGGGGGTGGGGGGGGGGGGGGGTGGGGGGGGGGGGGGGTGGGGGGGGGGGGGGGTGGGGGGGGGGGGGGGTGGGGGGGGGGGGGGGTGGGGGGGGGGGGGGGTGGGGGGGGGGGGGGGTGGGGGGGGGGGGGGGTGGGGGGGGGGGGGGGTGGGGGGGGGGGGGGGTGGGGGGGGGGGGGGGTGGGGGGGGGGGGGGGTGGGGGGGGGGGGGGGTGGGGGGGGGGGGGGGTGGGGGGGGGGGGGGGTGGGGGGGGGGGGGGGTGGGGGGGGGGGGGGGTGGGGGGGGGGGGGGGTGGGGGGGGGGGGGGGTGGGGGGGGGGGGGGGTGGGGGGGGGGGGGGGTGGGGGGGGGGGGGGGTGGGGGGGGGGGGGGGTGGGGGGGGGGGGGGGTGGGGGGGGGGGGGGGTGGGGGGGGGGGGGGGTGGGGGGGGGGGGGGGTGGGGGGGGGGGGGGGTGGGGGGGGGGGGGGGTGGGGGGGGGGGGGGGTGGGGGGGGGGGGGGGTGGGGGGGGGGGGGGGTGGGGGGGGGGGGGGGTGGGGGGGGGGGGGGGTGGGGGGGGGGGGGGGTGGGGGGGGGGGGGGGTGGGGGGGGGGGGGGGTGGGGGGGGGGGGGGGTGGGGGGGGGGGGGGGTGGGGGGGGGGGGGGGTGGGGGGGGGGGGGGGTGGGGGGGGGGGGGGGTGGGGGGGGGGGGGGGTGGGGGGGGGGGGGGGTGGGGGGGGGGGGGGGTGGGGGGGGGGGGGGGTGGGGGGGGGGGGGGGTGGGGGGGGGGGGGGGTGGGGGGGGGGGGGGGTGGGGGGGGGGGGGGGTGGGGGGGGGGGGGGGTGGGGGGGGGGGGGGGTGGGGGGGGGGGGGGGTGGGGGGGGGGGGGGGTGGGGGGGGGGGGGGGTGGGGGGGGGGGGGGGTGGGGGGGGGGGGGGGTGGGGGGGGGGGGGGGTGGGGGGGGGGGGGGGTGGGGGGGGGGGGGGGTGGGGGGGGGGGGGGGTGGGGGGGGGGGGGGGTGGGGGGGGGGGGGGGTGGGGGGGGGGGGGGGTGGGGGGGGGGGGGGGTGGGGGGGGGGGGGGGTGGGGGGGGGGGGGGGTGGGGGGGGGGGGGGGTGGGGGGGGGGGGGGGTGGGGGGGGGGGGGGGTGGGGGGGGGGGGGGGTGGGGGGGGGGGGGGGTGGGGGGGGGGGGGGGTGGGGGGGGGGGGGGGTGGGGGGGGGGGGGGGTGGGGGGGGGGGGGGGTGGGGGGGGGGGGGGGTGGGGGGGGGGGGGGGTGGGGGGGGGGGGGGGTGGGGGGGGGGGGGGGTGGGGGGGGGGGGGGGTGGGGGGGGGGGGGGGTGGGGGGGGGGGGGGGTGGGGGGGGGGGGGGGTGGGGGGGGGGGGGGGTGGGGGGGGGGGGGGGTGGGGGGGGGGGGGGGTGGGGGGGGGGGGGGGTGGGGGGGGGGGGGGGTGGGGGGGGGGGGGGGTGGGGGGGGGGGGGGGTGGGGGGGGGGGGGGGTGGGGGGGGGGGGGGGTGGGGGGGGGGGGGGGTGGGGGGGGGGGGGGGTGGGGGGGGGGGGGGGTGGGGGGGGGGGGGGGTGGGGGGGGGGGGGGGTGGGGGGGGGGGGGGGTGGGGGGGGGGGGGGGTGGGGGGGGGGGGGGGTGGGGGGGGGGGGGGGTGGGGGGGGGGGGGGGTGGGGGGGGGGGGGGGTGGGGGGGGGGGGGGGTGGGGGGGGGGGGGGGTGGGGGGGGGGGGGGGTGGGGGGGGGGGGGGGTGGGGGGGGGGGGGGGTGGGGGGGGGGGGGGGTGGGGGGGGGGGGGGGTGGGGGGGGGGGGGGGTGGGGGGGGGGGGGGGTGGGGGGGGGGGGGGGTGGGGGGGGGGGGGGGTGGGGGGGGGGGGGGGTGGGGGGGGGGGGGGGTGGGGGGGGGGGGGGGTGGGGGGGGGGGGGGGTGGGGGGGGGGGGGGGTGGGGGGGGGGGGGGGTGGGGGGGGGGGGGGGTGGGGGGGGGGGGGGGTGGGGGGGGGGGGGGGTGGGGGGGGGGGGGGGTGGGGGGGGGGGGGGGTGGGGGGGGGGGGGGGTGGGGGGGGGGGGGGGTGGGGGGGGGGGGGGGTGGGGGGGGGGGGGGGTGGGGGGGGGGGGGGGTGGGGGGGGGGGGGGGTGGGGGGGGGGGGGGGTGGGGGGGGGGGGGGGTGGGGGGGGGGGGGGGTGGGGGGGGGGGGGGGTGGGGGGGGGGGGGGGTGGGGGGGGGGGGGGGTGGGGGGGGGGGGGGGTGGGGGGGGGGGGGGGTGGGGGGGGGGGGGGGTGGGGGGGGGGGGGGGTGGGGGGGGGGGGGGGTGGGGGGGGGGGGGGGTGGGGGGGGGGGGGGGTGGGGGGGGGGGGGGGTGGGGGGGGGGGGGGGTGGGGGGGGGGGGGGGTGGGGGGGGGGGGGGGTGGGGGGGGGGGGGGGTGGGGGGGGGGGGGGGTGGGGGGGGGGGGGGGTGGGGGGGGGGGGGGGTGGGGGGGGGGGGGGGTGGGGGGGGGGGGGGGTGGGGGGGGGGGGGGGTGGGGGGGGGGGGGGGTGGGGGGGGGGGGGGGTGGGGGGGGGGGGGGGTGGGGGGGGGGGGGGGTGGGGGGGGGGGGGGGTGGGGGGGGGGGGGGGTGGGGGGGGGGGGGGGTGGGGGGGGGGGGGGGTGGGGGGGGGGGGGGGTGGGGGGGGGGGGGGGTGGGGGGGGGGGGGGGTGGGGGGGGGGGGGGGTGGGGGGGGGGGGGGGTGGGGGGGGGGGGGGGTGGGGGGGGGGGGGGGTGGGGGGGGGGGGGGGTGGGGGGGGGGGGGGGTGGGGGGGGGGGGGGGTGGGGGGGGGGGGGGGTGGGGGGGGGGGGGGGTGGGGGGGGGGGGGGGTGGGGGGGGGGGGGGGTGGGGGGGGGGGGGGGTGGGGGGGGGGGGGGGTGGGGGGGGGGGGGGGTGGGGGGGGGGGGGGGTGGGGGGGGGGGGGGGTGGGGGGGGGGGGGGGTGGGGGGGGGGGGGGGTGGGGGGGGGGGGGGGTGGGGGGGGGGGGGGGTGGGGGGGGGGGGGGGTGGGGGGGGGGGGGGGTGGGGGGGGGGGGGGGTGGGGGGGGGGGGGGGTGGGGGGGGGGGGGGGTGGGGGGGGGGGGGGGTGGGGGGGGGGGGGGGTGGGGGGGGGGGGGGGTGGGGGGGGGGGGGGGTGGGGGGGGGGGGGGGTGGGGGGGGGGGGGGGTGGGGGGGGGGGGGGGTGGGGGGGGGGGGGGGTGGGGGGGGGGGGGGGTGGGGGGGGGGGGGGGTGGGGGGGGGGGGGGGTGGGGGGGGGGGGGGGTGGGGGGGGGGGGGGGTGGGGGGGGGGGGGGGTGGGGGGGGGGGGGGGTGGGGGGGGGGGGGGGTGGGGGGGGAACTATAGAATTCTCTTACTTTTTTCTCTTTGTAATTAAACTAGATAACTAATAAGTGTGCTGTAAAATGAAACACGATAAGCATAGCGGTTATGATTTTTTTTGTTTGTATGCTTGTTATTTGTTTTTTGATTTGATTCTAATTAATGTTATAATTGCATAGGATGAACTTGTATTAATTATCTTGAAATGTCAAATTTGGATATATGACGATTATCGAGATTAAAATTAAGTCTGAAAAATTTAAGCAAAGCTCTTAGGAATGTCCACGTGGAGAAATGTCCTGATACAAAGTTACATGAAACTACAGCAGCTTACCTGGAGAGAGAGTTTTCTTTCAGTAAGATAAACTACGTAAGGTAAGGTTGCCAGCTCCCAGGTGTTGGCAGACAAACCCCTGCTGCTGTACCCAGTTGCCAAACAATGCAGTGGTGGGAGGGAAAATATAGAGAACAACATTGTTGACACCGTGATGCCATTTCTGGGCAAAACTCTGGAAGTGATGTCACAAGCTACCACTCTAGGAATTTCACCTATTTCTATAGTGTATAAAGATTTGCAGGATTACAAGAGGATCACAGGATGGCTGTGATGTCACTTTTGGCTTTTTCCCTGAAAATCATGTCACAAAGTCAGGACACAATACTGTTTTCCAGGGCTGGGCTGTGCCCCAGAAAGCTCATAGAGCTTGCCAACAGTGGACTTGCAAACCTGGGCAATCTATACAGAGTATTAATTAAATCAAACATCTGTTTGAACCTTTCTACACAGCAGTATTTGTGTACTGGAGAAATACCAGAACAGAGTTCAACTGGAATGCTGCATAATATACAGCGTGCATGAAAAATGGACGGGTTTTTCAGTGAAAAAAATGTACGCATTTTTAAATTGTGCTATTTCAAACTGAGCCATAAAATAGGTCATTACACACTGGGACAAAATGAATACACTATGAATAATTCATTTTTATGGAAATCCTTCGATACTTATTGGTGACATGAGTCATGTAACGCGAATCATTTTTGTGTGATGCGTTGTTAATAATGAATAAGGATTTATCATTATATTATTATATTAAATGCAACGAACAATATTAAAATTTGCTCTTCCACTGAAATCAAATGATTTATGGTGCGCATATTAATTTGCTTTGAAAACTGAGTTGCTCTTTTCATTACTACTGATTACATTTTCGTGCCATGTAATATGAAAGCTCTGAGTCTGCAGGCAAGGAGTTCACCACAGCAGGGATGTTTCTTGTATGACCACTAAGCAGTTCAATGTAACTTACATGGGAACAGACCTTGAAATTCCTACTCTGCTATGAAATTTCACTGCGTGACTTTGATTAGTCACACACTCTCAGCCTCGCCTACCTAACGGGGTTGTTGTGAGGATAAAATGGAGGTAATGTGAACAATGTAAGCTGCTTTGGATCCCTGTTGAGGAGACAGGCTGTAGGGGTGAGCCCGCGAACCCAGCAGAACCGTAGAAAGAGCGCCTGGAATGCCGGTGCCGGCTACGGCCTTCTGCGCGCACACGCTCCCCCAACCCCCACTCCCCCGTGAGTCACGGGTCATGAACTACCTGACTCGCGGTCACCAGGTGTCCCATACAAAGGGACAAAAGGGCTCTTGCCCTCAGGTGAGGATTAGACCCAGACGTGGATGCTTCCTCCTGCACGTAGCAGCCCGATGAGATCATGCATCACATGATGATCTCCCGTTCTCCCGCTCTCCCACTCTCCCGCCTATCCAACCCCTTTACACGCCCCTAATGAAACCCTAATAAAAGGTGCAAGAGACTGGCACAAGACAGAGTTGCTAGGATCACGGATCCCGCTTCCTGTTGCTGGCGCTCTCCACCAGATGATATCTCCGCGTCTCGCCTCTTCCTTGCGACCCCGCGGGCACGACTTCAACAGGCACCCCAATAAACAGGAGGTGGGAACAAAGGCTGTGCATTTGGGGAAATTTGGATTCATTGGATTCATGTATATTCATGTATACCCAATTTTTTCCCCAGGATTCCTGAATTTTCCCAAATGCCCATACCAGGATCAGTGTTTTTTAGGGTTGTCAAGAATCCCCCAAATATCAGCTCTGTTACAGCCTATGGGGAATCTTTCCAGGCTGTGAGGGGGTGGGTTTTTTAAAAGTTAGAATCACAAAATTTACAGCATAGCTGCTGAGAACTTTGCTTATACTAACCGCCAAGTTTGGTAAAGATTTGAGTCAGGGGGTCCAACTTTATGAGCCTCCATTTTTCTTCCATTTGGGGCCCCATAAAATTGGATCTCCTAACCTAATATTTTAAAAAAAACTTGTCAAGAGATTCACCAGCAGCTAGAGTGAAAACTGGCTACCCCTACTTTACACAATAGTCCCCAAGGAAAGATTCCTTGTAGATTATAATGGAGAAGAAAGGAGGAGGGATTTTAGTGTTTGGCGTAAATGTGCCAAAGTGGTTTGCCTTCTTTTAAAAAGGGATTGTAGCTGGCAATCCTAAAACAATCCCATTTTTTAAAAGTTTTTCTGGATTGGGGTTTGCCAGCTACTGTTAAAAGGCACTTTTTCAGCCCCTTAAAAATCCCAAAAAATACAAATACATTATTTTTTTAACTTGGTTTGATTTGGTTTTGCTGAATGCACACTCCTGGTGGGAACAGATACACCAATATCATGCCAGTACATTGACATCACTTTCAGCAAAATGTCATGATATCATTCCTATTTTTACTGGAAGTGACATTAGCATGGCTTCACAATTCTGGTATGCTTCCTTCTCCCCCTTTCCTTGGTGTTTGCATTTCAGGTGTCAGAGAACAACAAGTAGGTTTGCAATGAGAGCAGAAGACCTGGAAACCCTATTAAATGAAGCAAATATATAAATAAAACAACCACAATAGAGCTAATTATTAACTAATATTATGTACTATATATTGCCATATATTATATTGGACCAAGCAGTCAAGGGTCCAGAAAGAACAGGCACAACTAAGCAAGGAAAATTTATTTCATAACTGTATTTTTAACCAACTTATTGTTACATGCTAGTTATGAAAGAAGAAAAGACAAAATGAATTTCAACAGAGATAAATGTAAGATACTACACTTAGGCAGGAGACATGCAGATACAGATATAAAATGCCCGACACTTGGCTTTACGACAGTACATGTGAATGGGATTTGGGAGTCTTAATAGACCACAGACTAAACATAAGTCTTTAGTGTGAGGCAGCAGCCAAGAAAGCCAATGCAATTCTGGCTGCAACAATAGCAGTACAGTGTCCAGATCAAGGGATGTAATAATATCATTCTATTCTGCATTGGTCAGATCTCACCTGGAATACTGTGGCCAGGTGTGGCCACCACAATTCCTGAAGCACATTGACAAGCTGGAATGGGTCCATAGGAGGGTGAACAAAATGGTTAAAGATCTGGATCTATGTTCTATGAGGACCAGCTTAGGGAACTATGTATGTTTAGTGTGGAAAGAAGGTTAAGGGGTGACATGATAGCCATGTTTAAATATTTGAAGGGATGCCATGTTGAAGATGGGGCAAGCTTGTTTTCTGCTGCTCTAGAGAGCAATGCCACTCTAGCATGGTAACAGTCTACAATGCTAGAAAACCAAGGAGTGGAGGCTTCCCACTTGCACATTCCTAGAGGGTCAGATTCCATCATCATGGCCCTGGCAAGCCAACTCCAAGGAAAGACTGAGATGTATTTTTTTTTTCATTTGTAAAATCAAACTTCCACTTAATGTATTACAATAAGTCTAGGCAAATAAATTATCACTTCCCAAAGGGAGCCAATCAGCAGTCTATGAAGAGAAGAAAGATTAGGAATTCATTAGTTTTATGTCTTAGAGTTGAATAAAACCTCCAGTCAGACAATACTTAATTCATTAATCCAGCATGAATGTTCAAAGCAGCAGAGGCGTAGCAAGGGGGAAAAGCACCAGGTGCACTTTGCGTCCTCCGCCCCCATCCCGCCCCAGAACGCCCCCGCCATGCCCCTTCGAAGGCAGCCCTTACCAATAATCGCCTACATCGGGCATCGCACCTGTGGCTGTTTCCCTATCCCCCCTGTTCCCTTGGAGCTACGCCTCTGCAAAGCAGTAATGGCTAAAAGTGAAGTTTTAACATTTGGATCATAGACACTGATTGTCATAAAGGTAAAGTTTCCCCTTCAGTCGTGTCCGACCCTGGGGTACCACTGCAAGCAGTAATTTCATAGGCAAGCCGTTTTTGTGGGGTAGTTTGCCATTGCTTTCCCCGGCTATTCTTTACCCGCTAGCTATGAGCTAGGTACTCATTTACTGACCAAGGAATGGATGGATGGCTGAGTTGACCATGAGCCATAATTAATTGCCTTTAGATATAAATATAATTTCATTTGAATTTCTTACATTGTTTGTTATGTGGTTTCTCTTTAGACTGCATCTGAACTGTCTAACAGCCCCACCCAGAGGGACCAATAACAAATGGCTTTCCCCCATCACATGATGGCTAGCAATAGAATTGGTGTCTAACACCAGGTGAGATATGTAGATCCCTCAAAGGCTAAAAGTAGAGAAAGCAATAGTCTTTGTATTAAAAAAAGGTCTGGAGCTAAATTTAAAGTGTTGCACAAGATTTGATTCAGTTATTGCTTCCTGTGTGGCTGTTTGCCTCACAATGGCATTTTCCCCATGGTTTTTGTTTAAACAGGGATCCCTAGCCAATTGTCCCCAGCCAAGCTGCCCTTTTTTTCCACTTCCTTGGCCTTTCCGTGCAACCTTCTGCTTGGGAGTTGCCTGCCACCTTTTGTGGGGGGAGTGTCTGTGGTCAAACATTACTTTGCTAGACTATAAATCACATGTAAACGTAAAGGGTCTATTGCTCAAGTCAGGGTAGTGCCAAGGGGGTGGGGGGGAGACGCATTGGGCACACGCCTCTGCGGGGCCTGGCGAGGGTGTTCCAGGGGCATGGCAGGGGCGTTCTGGGGCAGGGCAGGGTGGATGGGGTGTCACAGGTACGCAGGGCGCACGTGTGTCCCGGGTGCAGTTCCCCCTCCCTCCGCCCCGGCTCAAGTGATAGATCAAAAGCATTTACATATTTTAAAAAGGAAATCCTTTGGATCACTCTGAAAAGCTGGCCCAGAGAATGGGAGGAACTGCTATTGTGGGTGTGGGAAGGGGGAAGAGCAAGAAAACCCAAAGAAAGCAAACACTTGCTTATTTTCTCATTTTTCTTTTGGGGGGGGAGTTGTACTTTACCAGGTTTCGGAAACTGTGGAGATTCTCTAATCGGAGAGCGCAGTGAGTTTTGAAGAGAAGGGAAGTGTGCGTAATTGAGAATGTAATCCAAAGGGAATGTATGCCCAAAGCAAGGGCATAAATGGCCATAGAATTAACTGAAGCCCGTATTCAAGCTTGCTCTTACCATCACTTCTGACTGATCCCATCGATCAAAGTGTTTCACAAAGCTGCTGCTAACTCCCAGCAAAGTAACAGCCAATCTTCTCTTCAATTGTATGTACAAGAAACAGGATATTTTTTACAGCATCCTCTTGCAGGCGCAAAGTGGAATCTAGCAGAGCAATACAAAAGCTACAGCTAGTACAAAATACAGTAGTCAGGGCCCTTACTGGATCCCACCAAATGGAATATATACCACATATTCTTTTACCCAATTTTTGGAACTCCCTGCCGGAAGAAGTATGGTTAGTGGCTTCTGGAGAAACTGGAAAAAATTTTTGCTATGGACTGATGAACTCTTATTCTCTGTTCTAGAAGTTTTAGATATTTTTTATTATAGCCTCTTTGGGCTGAAAGTCAGCATAAAAATTCACCAAATAAATCAAAACTTTTTTCCTGCAACATTCAGTCTTTGCTGTATCTGAGAATAGCTTTCATTTAACATTTCAATTTCGTATCATTTCAACTAACAAACCTCTATAATTACATTCTCATATGCTAAAAAAATGCACTGACATTTTATTTCCAGAAGTTGATGACAGAGGCTGATGCAAGCAATAGGAAGAATGGTGCTTTTGTTTAAAATGCAGTAATTAAGCCAAAGGTGGTTGTGTCAGTCCTGATTACCAGAGCGCTAATTAAGCCTTTTTAAAAGGCAAAGCAAATACTTGTGAAATTATCTGAATTTTTCAAGAAGAAACTCTGTCGTCTAAACAAGTTTCCTGAATTCTTCCAATATATGATTAAACTCCAATTCATATGAAAATGAAGGCGTTTGGAATTAGCGTCACGGTATAAGATTTTTTGTTGTTGTTGTCTAACAGTATAAAACCATGCTACTTTTTCCTAGTGTCCATATGTTGATTTCTTATGTAAATACAATTTAAGAAACATGAGCATTATCTCAATGAATAGGTTTCTTTTATTTACTTTAACCACATGCTTCCTTCTAGCACCCAAAATCATTTGCCTTGATGAATCGGTAATGACCAGTTTGCAGAACAGAGAAGAGTACAGTGATAGATATTCAGAGGTAAGATCTTTATTGGCTTGTTAATTATTTTATAGATCTGTAAAGAGGTCCCCCAAGAAATTGTTAACCAAATATGTGTTTTGACCAAGATTTGTATAAATGTAATAGGTGCTTGAAGCTTCATGCAATGTAAAATGCTTGTCTAAGGGACATTTTGAAATTGTTTTCACTTCTTGAATGGATACGGTTATGGTAGAACGTCCTGACTCTTTCCTATGACTGGCTTGCAAAGGGGCCCCATAAAATTGGACCTCTACCTCAAAAACAGCCCCCCAGAGCCTCACAAAGACTCCCCCAAGAGTGTTATGTTGCTGAAAAAAATTCTAACCATAGCAAGAATGGTGGAAAAATTTGTCTTAGTTTAATTCTCTGGTCTAAAATTGATTTTGACCTTTATTCTCAAATGTTTGAGAATTCTCAAATTTGGCACACAACCTCAAGATTATGTGATTACTGGGAAAATCTGAAAGGGAGACGAATACATTTCTGTTTCCATTGTTTTCCTGGTTATCAGAATTACTTGGCTGCATATATACCACAAATTCAGGGCTTTAGCTCATTGGAAATTACTCCACTGATTTTGATACATTTGCTGTTGGTTCCTTCTTTGACCTCCGTGTATGCCACAAACACTTTCTAATTGGCCACAACCACCAAAGAAATCTGAGTGAATTATCAATATGTCTCTAGTTAATTATCACCCCTGAAATCATATTATTTCATTTAGTCTAATGAAGACATTATAGAAGAAAAGCCAAGACATCTGAATCTTGATGAGCTGAAGGACTGGGGATTAAAGAACATTGTGAAGATGAGTGTACCTACTTTGAACAAGATGCCAAATTCAGTTGCAAATTTGCCTCTGAGGTTTGGTAGAAATTTTCAGGAAGAAAGAAGCATCAAGCCAGCAGCCAACCTGCCTCTCAGGTTTGGCAGGGCATTTGAAGACATCCTTTCAAGCCGTACCCTTCCTTTCACCCACAGGTTTGAAAGAGCTCCTTTTGTTCAAAGCCCCATTCATTCTCTTGCCAACTTGCCACAAAGGTTTGGAAGATCACTTTTCTTCATCCTACCTCAAGAGACCCAACCGTCTGATCAAAACACTATCAAGTAAAACACTTCAAAACATGTCTGATCTGTATAGTGCTTAATTCAATGACATGCTTTATTTATTGCTCATAAAGCAACTTATAAGGATATCATTGTAAAATGTGTTTGTGATAGTTGCCATCTAGTGGCCAAATAGTAGATACTTTTGTATATCAATTAGACTAGGCATCCTCCTGTAAAAGGCGGGGCTTGTGTAGCAGTTTTCTAAGATGGATGCTTGTCTATGTTCTCTACTGTACGTTACTCAAATAAAACTGTTATACGATTGCTTTGCTGATGTGGTCTCCCAATAGTACAATCATAACATAATCAAATTGACATTGCACATATTTGCTCAGGATTGTGTAGATAAGAAAAGATGGTCTGGGGCAAGCAATTGAGAACTTGGTAAAATGCTCAAGTACAGTAACCTAAAGTGTAGAAAATAGATTGAAGACAGATATAATATTGTTAGAGCTGCAGGGTCACTGTGGAAGTATCCACACTGCATTCAGTCGAGACGTACCTTTTCTCTCCAAGTCTGAGCTCAGGGGTGGGGGCACAGTTCTACAAGTTTGAAACAAAAGCTAGGTGGGCACTTTGCTGATTGGCTGGGCCCCCATGATGTCATCAAGAAATCTTCCAAAGCAGTTTAACACTTAAAGTTTCCCTTTTTAAAAGAATACCCAAAAAATCCCACCTGAAACTGAGTGGAAACCGAAGATTACCGAGTGTTCTGTTCATTAGGGTTGCCTGGTCCCTCCTGGTCACCAGTGTGTGTGTGGGGGGGGGGGGGAGGGATGATAACGTTGCCACATCCAGGTTGGGAAACTCCTGAAGATTTGGGGATTGAGCCAGGGGAGGACAGAGGCCTCGGAGAGGTACAGTGCCATAAAGTCCATCCTCCAAAGCATCCATATTTTACTTTGCTCCACTCATTTATTAAAACGCATTATGCCCAAACATACACAATCTGAAAGAGTGAATTACAACAGCCAGTCATGATCATCTTCATTCTGGCCTTTTCTGTATTCGTGGTGGTGAGATGGAAAGGAAGCTGCAGCTCGCTGTGTGTAATGGCATCTTGGCAGTTTCCTAGAAATGGTCAACAATTTGTTTAGTATTCAAACAGCAAGACATTTCAAAGCAAGTCTTCAGACACTGAAGGCGAGTGAGTGACTGATGTAAGGCAGTGGTGTTCCTGCCTAGGGACAGGGGGTACCCTATGTCCCCGGGCGCCCCCCATTTGGTCACGTGGGGTAGCCAACATTCTCAGAAAAGGTCGCTTGTGTGTTTTTTTTAAGTTTTAGAAAAGTGTTTTTTCACGTTCCGGCCTGCAGGGGGCGCATTTTTAAGGCTAGCGGCACCAAAATTACAGGGTACCATCCAGAGACAGTCCTGATGATACCATCCAAATATGGTGATGTTTGGTTCAGGGGCAGCAAAGTTATGGACTGGCCCCAAAGGGGTGCCCCATCCCCATTGTTTTCAATGGGAGCTTTCAACCTGAGATGGGGCTCTTACTCCATTTGAGGGACCATAACTTTGGTCCCCTGAACATAATCCTCTCACCAAACTTGAGGTGGCATCATAAAGAATAGTTAACAGATGATACCCCCTGAAAATTTGGTGTGTCATCTAGCTTTAAAAATACACCACTTCCAGGCACCCCAAGAAATTTGCCCAAGATTCTTTGTTTTGCAGTGACTTTGCTCCATTGTAGCCAATGGGGAATTTCTGAGTGTGTAGGCAGGCTGCACATTTTTGAAGATAGAGGCACCAGACTTTCAGGGTGGCTCCAGGAGGGCCTCCTGGTAATAGCATCCAGGTTTGGAGACCTCTTCTTCTGGGGGTTCAATTTTATGGGCCCCGAAAAGCCTTATTTTGTTTCCCCGCTCCTGCACATGAAAGCCTGCGGGCTGAGTTCTCTAAGAACTCTCTCACTCCCCACCCCACCCCACTCCAGAAGCAAAGCTCACCAAGCTTGGATGCTATTACTCAAGGCCTCTTGGAGCCACCTTGAAAGTCTGGTGCCTCTATCTTCAAAAATGTGCAGCCTGCCTCAGAAATTCCTCATTAGCTACAATGGAGCAAAGTCACTGAAAACAATGGGGATGGGGGCATTCCATTTGAGCGTCCATAATTTTGCTGCCCCTGAACCAAACATCACCAAACTCGGGTGGTATCATCAGGGCAGTCTCTGGATGATGCCCTGAAATCATGGTGCCGCTAACTTTAAAAATGTGCTCCCTGCAGGCCAAAAAACACCAAAAATACCCCTCAAAAACCCAAATACCTCGCATTCGCATTTGTTCATATTTGGGCAGGACATAATCGGACAATTTTTGTCCGAATGTGCCCAAATTTGCCCAGATTCCAGCCAAATCTGCTATTTGTTTCATCTGAATCTCCAACCCTCAAAAGTGATGCTGTTTCAGGGTGGGGAGAATCCACCCCCAAACAGCATCACTTTCAATTTTGTTTTAACCCGGGACCCCAGATTCTCCCTTTAAGGTAGATTTTAAAGAAGAATCTGAGCTCCCTAATTTAAACACCATTGAAAGTGATGGTGTTTGGGGGTGGATTCCACTGGAGGTGTTTTGTGAGAGATGATGCTGACATTTGTTTGGTAAATGTTTTGCTGGGGGTGATTTGTGAGAGATTTACTTGCTTAATACCCACTTGCACTGGCTTGGAGTTGTTTCTCAGGCTAACAACCTACCTCATAGGGTTGTTGTGAGTAGGAAATTAGGAAAAGAGTTGGTGGGGCCATGTATGTTTTGATGGGAGCCATGTATGTTTTGATGGGAGTGGGAGGTATTTTGTGAGCTGGTACAAAAAAAATCATTGTTTGGTCATGGTGGGGGAGGGTGGCCGCCCATACGCCGGGCGGGGGGGCACCAAACTCAGGTTTTGTCTCCAGGTGCCAGTTTGCCTAGGTACGCCCCTGATGTAAGGACCTCCTAAAACGCACAGCCTGCCAGGTCATTCCACTTTTTGGATTCCCTCAAACACAATTAGGATTCACAGGTGAGTTAAAGGGTTTGCCGGTCTGTGCAGAAAAGCCAAGAAACCTGTCTGTTGTCTACTCTCATGGACATTTATTAAGGCAGAGCTTAGGTGGAGCTAGGGAGCAGAGCTTTGCGCACAGTTATTTTCTCATTTTACCGGTTCTTGACCCTTGGACTCCAGGTGTAAAGTTAGATCTGGCCCTTCTTCATACCATTCAGTTTAGGACCAGCTCATATCAGCCATCTCGTCCTTTCCCTTCTTGCTTCCAGGCCTCCAAACTGTAGCAGCAGTCATGCAAAGATTATCTGCTGTAATGTGTACCATAACAAGACAGTGCTGGGTTAATATAGACTACCTACAGCACTTGTTGCCTTATACTTTATGACCCTCCCAAATTTGCAACACCAAGTCATTGTGATGTCAGAAGCTACTTGGAGAGCAGGCCAAGAAACTACAGCAGTATACTGCACCCAAGTGAAAGGTAGGTTTGGGGGTCAAAATGGCACACTTGTTTCACTTCTTTCTCCCTTTTAACTATCATATTTTCTATGAACATCAAGATATTGTTCTAAATGAATAAGGGATTAAGGGGATGCAAACAGCAAGGCCAGGTCTGCACCATACGGTCATCATAGAATCACAGAGATTGTAGGCCATGTAGTCTGGTCTCCTGTTCAGTACAGGAAATCCAAAGGTAGAGCATCCCTAACAAAATGGCTGTCCATGCCTCTACTTGAAGACTTTCCATGAGGGAGATCCCACCCATTCCCTAGGTAACTGGTTCCATTGTCACACTGTTTTTAACCATTAGAAAGTTTCTCCTAATATTCAACTGATAAACTTGCACACTTAGGGTTGCCAGCTCCAGAGTGGGAATTACCTGGATATTTGGGGCAGGGGAAGGCAGGGGCTTCAGTGAATTATAATACCACACAGTCTACCTTCCAAAGCAGCCATTGGGAACTGTCATCTGGAGCAGCTGTAATCCCAAGAGGACTTCAGCTACCACTGGCAAGATGGCAATCCTATGCATATTTCATGGTAGTGGATTGTGCAGTTCACACTAAATATTATGTCTCACCCTGCATCAGGCTTCAATTCCAGATTCTTAGGATCTAACAGTAGTTCATAAAACAGATACTTTTCAGCTGTTGACCAACCACGTATCTGTTAGACAACTTGCCCAGGATGAGCAGCTCATGTTTCATTCATTAGTAGTCATATTAGAAGACAGCCTCCTGGTAGCTGAAAACTCATTAAGGATGCTCTGAATGAGATTCCAATCAGAGTAGATAGCATTTTTCCAGTTTTAAGGAAGAAACACAGAAAACAGTGTGCAAGTTCAGAGAGAGGAGCAGAGCAAGTTGTGAGTTGGATGAAGATGAAACACCCTGGGGTGCCCCCCTCAGTAATCTGACTAGAGTAACGTGGCCTTGTAGAAATACACATTTAATTTCCCTCATGCTCTGCTTAGAATTCTGTAAATAAATCAGATACTACAAAGACAAAATAGATCTCAGCACTCTCTCATCCAGAAAGAAAGGGAGCATGGTATACTCCAGCTTCATCAGATCTCATAAGCTAAACAGGGTCAGTACCAAGGAAGACTCTGCAGAGGAAGGCAATGGCAAACCACCTCTGCTTCCTGAAACCCATAGCTGGGGTCACCATAAGTCAGCTTCAACTTGATGGGACTTCACACATATATATGCATTATCTCATCCAAAGGCAACGAAACTCATAGCATTGTCCTTGGGATTTCACAATGCTTGGGGAAGTGGGGGAAGTGAAAGTGCAGGGGATGAACCTTGGCTCAGTGGCGAAGCACCTGGCTTGCATGCAGGCCCAAGTTAAAACGATCAGGTAGCAGGTGATGTCTACCTAAAACTCTGGAGGGCCGCTTGCCAGTCTGAATACAATACTGATAGGTCAACAATTTGAAGAGCACTGAAATGTCTGTGAAGGAGTTGAGACCTTTGTTTCATCAAGGGGCACATCTGTAGAAGTGCCAAGTTAGGGAGAACTGATTGAGGGGCTGATGGGCCTGGACTGTAAACTACTTACTATTGGATTGTGAAGTACTGTATTCAATAGCTGAAAGGGTTGGAACGCTTTGCCTATGAAGTAGGCTGTAAGCAATGATGACAAGGAAGAAAAGCAGCAGAACAGTCCCAGGAATAGAAAAGCTGCTGAGGAAAACGTTTTGCCAGAGCTGAAGCTGGAGGAAGTGCAGCTTGTCACGGACTTTGACTTTAATATTATAGAACCTTGAACAAAATATACCTGAGAATTTGCTTTCTTAGTTTTCAAATCTGCAAGAATGTGTTGTTCTTTCCTGTTTCAACATTGTTCTCGTTGCCCCAACCTTGAGGAAGGTAGTACACAAATAAGTGCCCAGAATAAATCGAAGGGTGACCAGAACAAGCAGAAAACAGACACAAGCATTATTTGGGAAAATTCTCTATGTTCAGAGGTGTCTTCAGTGAAAATGAATTAGTTGGTTTAATAAAGTCACGTGAGGTTCACACAACTAGCCTATATAAGGTAGCCATTGTCTGTACCCCTGATGGAGTTGCAATAATAATATTACAAATTCCATTTTATCTTTTTTAGTATCAGGAATGACTTGTATGCTTCTGTCAGTGGAATAGAACATTCCTGCCTTCCTTTCACTGAACTTTCCAAAAGGCTGCTCGTGGGGGCAGGGATCCCACAGAAAGTGCAAAAAGGGGAAATTGAGGGCTTATTACAGGGGGAAATGTGCAAAAGTTGCCCACCTCCTTCTGCAGTTGAAAAATACTGTTGTGCCGCATCCTTGTGAGTTCACATTATCTTAGTTTTGCACTGTGCTCTAAAAAAGCAATCTGTTGCAGTAAAGAGAGTAGTCAGGCATTGTTTCAAAGCAGTTACTTGTTCAAACAGAATTAATTTGTCCAGATGGTACAAATGTAGAGCTGTTTGCTTTGATCCTGAATTTCATATCTATGGATCTTCTCTGTTGATATTAAAGATGAAGGTGCACCCAAGGTTGTCGTATTACAATGATGTACAAGATGGAACAACTTTAGTAACAAATACCCTAGAAACTACTAATCACCTGACTCCACTCCATATTCCTCCTGGACCACCTATACTACCGGATAGGTAAGAAATTCTACTCATTGTTTACTTCTATTTATTCAGTACTTCGACTAGCTGATTTTTTTGGCATTTTACCAAATACACATTCATTCTCTTTTGCAAGTAACAACATTTCAAATACATTACAGTTTACATTTGTCAATTGGTGGCTAACTGGACTGACATAAAGTAAGACCGATGTATTTTAGTGATAACAGCACTGGATTGAACTGGGAAGACTTGACTCCCAACCCCAACTGCCCTGGGCCAATTGTTCTCTCTCAGTCATTCTCTTTCAGTCTAGGCTGCCTGATAGGGTTGTTGGAGGATAAGATGGAAAAGAGAATCCTGTGTTGCACCTTGAGCTTCCTGGAAAGAGGATGGGATAATATGGGATATATACAGGTCTGAGTGAATGTTTTTCATTGATGGGAAGCATTGGACTTTTTCATTGATGGGAAGCATTGGACTATTCCTTCTGAAATATATAGCTTAGCTTCAGGGTCTGTGGCTATTTATCCCATTCTAGTTCCCATTCTATGTGAGCTTACTTTACTGTGTATTAACTTCTGTCTCTTTTAATGCCAATAAAGGCCTTTCATTCATTCATTATGTGAGCTTACCTGGAAATTAATTTCAAATTAAGGTAATGGTAATTATTTCTGAGTAAAGATGCCTAGAACTGGACAGCATGACATAGTAATAATGATATATTGAATAATCTTTGAAATTAAACACAAGTAACAAGCAATGTTTTTAAGGCTCCTTGCTGTACTAGTCCCTGGCCGTTTCCGCACGGCCAGGATGCGCCCCCACGCTGCCAAGAGTTCTGGCGGCGTGGGGTGGGGGGGTGGGCCGGGGGGGGGTTGGGGGGGGGGAGGGGTGGGGGGGGGGGGGGGTGGGGGGGGGGGGGGGTGGGGGGGGGGGGGGGTGGGGGGGGGGGGGGGTGGGGGGGGGGGGGGGTGGGTGGGGGGGGGGGTGGGGGGGGGGGGGGGTGGGGGGGGGGGGGGGTGGGGGGGGGGGGGGGTGGGGGGGGGGGGGGGTGGGGGGGGGGGGGGGTGGGGGGGGGGGGGGGTGGGGGGGGGGGGGGGTGGGGGGGGGGGGGGGTGGGGGGGGGGGGGGGTGGGGGGGGGGGGGGGTGGGGGGGGGGGGGGGTGGGGGGGGGGGGGGGTGGGGGGGGGGGGGGGTGGGGGGGGGGGGGGGTGGGGGGGGGGGGGGGTGGGGGGGGGGGGGGGTGGGGGGGGGGGGGGGTGGGGGGGGGGGGGGGTGGGGGGGGGGGGGGGTGGGGGGGGGGGGGGGTGGGGGGGGGGGGGGGTGGGGGGGGGGGGGGGTGGGGGGGGGGGGGGGTGGGGGGGGGGGGGGGTGGGGGGGGGGGGGGGTGGGGGGGGGGGGGGGTGGGGGGGGGGGGGGGTGGGGGGGGGGGGGGGTGGGGGGGGGGGGGGGTGGGGGGGGGGGGGGGTGGGGGGGGGGGGGGGTGGGGGGGGGGGGGGGTGGGGGGGGGGGGGGGTGGGGGGGGGGGGGGGTGGGGGGGGGGGGGGGTGGGGGGGGGGGGGGGTGGGGGGGGGGGGGGGTGGGGGGGGGGGGGGGTGGGGGGGGGGGGGGGTGGGGGGGGGGGGGGGTGGGGGGGGGGGGGGGTGGGGGGGGGGGGGGGTGGGGGGGGGGGGGGGTGGGGGGGGGGGGGGGTGGGGGGGGGGGGGGGTGGGGGGGGGGGGGGGTGGGGGGGGGGGGGGGTGGGGGGGGGGGGGGGTGGGGGGGGGGGGGGGTGGGGGGGGGGGGGGGTGGGGGGGGGGGGGGGTGGGGGGGGGGGGGGGTGGGGGGGGGGGGGGGTGGGGGGGGGGGGGGGTGGGGGGGGGGGGGGGTGGGGGGGGGGGGGGGTGGGGGGGGGGGGGGGTGGGGGGGGGGGGGGGTGGGGGGGGGGGGGGGTGGGGGGGGGGGGGGGTGGGGGGGGGGGGGGGTGGGGGGGGGGGGGGGTGGGGGGGGGGGGGGGTGGGGGGGGGGGGGGGTGGGGGGGGGGGGGGGTGGGGGGGGGGGGGGGTGGGGGGGGGGGGGGGTGGGGGGGGGGGGGGGTGGGGGGGGGGGGGGGTGGGGGGGGGGGGGGGTGGGGGGGGGGGGGGGTGGGGGGGGGGGGGGGTGGGGGGGGGGGGGGGTGGGGGGGGGGGGGGGTGGGGGGGGGGGGGGGTGGGGGGGGGGGGGGGTGGGGGGGGGGGGGGGTGGGGGGGGGGGGGGGTGGGGGGGGGGGGGGGTGGGGGGGGGGGGGGGTGGGGGGGGGGGGGGGTGGGGGGGGGGGGGGGTGGGGGGGGGGGGGGGTGGGGGGGGGGGGGGGTGGGGGGGGGGGGGGGTGGGGGGGGGGGGGGGTGGGGGGGGGGGGGGGTGGGGGGGGGGGGGGGTGGGGGGGGGGGGGGGTGGGGGGGGGGGGGGGTGGGGGGGGGGGGGGGTGGGGGGGGGGGGGGGTGGGGGGGGGGGGGGGTGGGGGGGGGGGGGGGTGGGGGGGGGGGGGGGTGGGGGGGGGGGGGGGTGGGGGGGGGGGGGGGTGGGGGGGGGGGGGGGTGGGGGGGGGGGGGGGTGGGGGGGGGGGGGGGTGGGGGGGGGGGGGGGTGGGGGGGGGGGGGGGTGGGGGGGGGGGGGGGTGGGGGGGGGGGGGGGTGGGGGGGGGGGGGGGTGGGGGGGGGGGGGGGTGGGGGGGGGGGGGGGTGGGGGGGGGGGGGGGTGGGGGGGGGGGGGGGTGGGGGGGGGGGGGGGTGGGGGGGGGGGGGGGTGGGGGGGGGGGGGGGTGGGGGGGGGGGGGGGTGGGGGGGGGGGGGGGTGGGGGGGGGGGGGGGTGGGGGGGGGGGGGGGTGGGGGGGGGGGGGGGTGGGGGGGGGGGGGGGTGGGGGGGGGGGGGGGTGGGGGGGGGGGGGGGTGGGGGGGGGGGGGGGTGGGGGGGGGGGGGGGTGGGGGGGGGGGGGGGTGGGGGGGGGGGGGGGTGGGGGGGGGGGGGGGTGGGGGGGGGGGGGGGTGGGGGGGGGGGGGGGTGGGGGGGGGGGGGGGTGGGGGGGGGGGGGGGTGGGGGGGGGGGGGGGTGGGGGGGGGGGGGGGTGGGGGGGGGGGGGGGTGGGGGGGGGGGGGGGTGGGGGGGGGGGGGGGTGGGGGGGGGGGGGGGTGGGGGGGGGGGGGGGTGGGGGGGGGGGGGGGTGGGGGGGGGGGGGGGTGGGGGGGGGGGGGGGTGGGGGGGGGGGGGGGTGGGGGGGGGGGGGGGTGGGGGGGGGGGGGGGTGGGGGGGGGGGGGGGTGGGGGGGGGGGGGGGTGGGGGGGGGGGGGGGTGGGGGGGGGGGGGGGTGGGGGGGGGGGGGGGTGGGGGGGGGGGGGGGTGGGGGGGGGGGGGGGTGGGGGGGGGGGGGGGTGGGGGGGGGGGGGGGTGGGGGGGGGGGGGGGTGGGGGGGGGGGGGGGTGGGGGGGGGGGGGGGTGGGGGGGGGGGGGGGTGGGGGGGGGGGGGGGTGGGGGGGGGGGGGGGTGGGGGGGGGGGGGGGTGGGGGGGGGGGGGGGTGGGGGGGGGGGGGGGTGGGGGGGGGGGGGGGTGGGGGGGGGGGGGGGTGGGGGGGGGGGGGGGTGGGGGGGGGGGGGGGTGGGGGGGGGGGGGGGTGGGGGGGGGGGGGGGTGGGGGGGGGGGGGGGTGGGGGGGGGGGGGGGTGGGGGGGGGGGGGGGTGGGGGGGGGGGGGGGTGGGGGGGGGGGGGGGTGGGGGGGGGGGGGGGTGGGGGGGGGGGGGGGTGGGGGGGGGGGGGGGTGGGGGGGGGGGGGGGTGGGGGGGGGGGGGGGTGGGGGGGGGGGGGGGTGGGGGGGGGGGGGGGTGGGGGGGGGGGGGGGTGGGGGGGGGGGGGGGTGGGGGGGGGGGGGGGTGGGGGGGGGGGGGGGTGGGGGGGGGGGGGGGTGGGGGGGGGGGGGGGTGGGGGGGGGGGGGGGTGGGGGGGGGGGGGGGTGGGGGGGGGGGGGGGTGGGGGGGGGGGGGGGTGGGGGGGGGGGGGGGTGGGGGGGGGGGGGGGTGGGGGGGGGGGGGGGTGGGGGGGGGGGGGGGTGGGGGGGGGGGGGGGTGGGGGGGGGGGGGGGTGGGGGGGGGGGGGGGTGGGGGGGGGGGGGGGTGGGGGGGGGGGGGGGTGGGGGGGGGGGGGGGTGGGGGGGGGGGGGGGTGGGGGGGGGGGGGGGTGGGGGGGGGGGGGGGTGGGGGGGGGGGGGGGTGGGGGGGGGGGGGGGTGGGGGGGGGGGGGGGTGGGGGGGGGGGGGGGTGGGGGGGGGGGGGGGTGGGGGGGGGGGGGGGTGGGGGGGGGGGGGGGTGGGGGGGGGGGGGGGTGGGGGGGGGGGGGGGTGGGGGGGGGGGGGGGTGGGGGGGGGGGGGGGTGGGGGGGGGGGGGGGTGGGGGGGGGGGGGGGTGGGGGGGGGGGGGGGTGGGGGGGGGGGGGGGTGGGGGGGGGGGGGGGTGGGGGGGGGGGGGGGTGGGGGGGGGGGGGGGTGGGGGGGGGGGGGGGTGGGGGGGGGGGGGGGTGGGGGGGGGGGGGGGTGGGGGGGGGGGGGGGTGGGGGGGGGGGGGGGTGGGGGGGGGGGGGGGTGGGGGGGGGGGGGGGTGGGGGGGGGGGGGGGTGGGGGGGGGGGGGGGTGGGGGGGGGGGGGGGTGGGGGGGGGGGGGGGTGGGGGGGGGGGGGGGTGGGGGGGGGGGGGGGTGGGGGGGGGGGGGGGTGGGGGGGGGGGGGGGTGGGGGGGGGGGGGGGTGGGGGGGGGGGGGGGTGGGGGGGGGGGGGGGTGGGGGGGGGGGGGGGTGGGGGGGGGGGGGGGTGGGGGGGGGGGGGGGTGGGGGGGGGGGGGGGTGGGGGGGGGGGGGGGTGGGGGGGGGGGGGGGTGGGGGGGGGGGGGGGTGGGGGGGGGGGGGGGTGGGGGGGGGGGGGGGTGGGGGGGGGGGGGGGTGGGGGGGGGGGGGGGTGGGGGGGGGGGGGGGTGGGGGGGGGGGGGGGTGGGGGGGGGGGGGGGTGGGGGGGGGGGGGGGTGGGGGGGGGGGGGGGTGGGGGGGGGGGGGGGTGGGGGGGGGGGGGGGTGGGGGGGGGGGGGGGTGGGGGGGGGGGGGGGTGGGGGGGGGGGGGGGTGGGGGGGGGGGGGGGTGGGGGGGGGGGGGGGTGGGGGGGGGGGGGGGTGGGGGGGGGGGGGGGTGGGGGGGGGGGGGGGTGGGGGGGGGGGGGGGTGGGGGGGGGGGGGGGTGGGGGGGGGGGGGGGTGGGGGGGGGGGGGGGTGGGGGGGGGGGGGGGTGGGGGGGGGGGGGGGTGGGGGGGGGGGGGGGTGGGGGGGGGGGGGGGTGGGGGGGGGGGGGGGTGGGGGGGGGGGGGGGTGGGGGGGGGGGGGGGTGGGGGGGGGGGGGGGTGGGGGGGGGGGGGGGTGGGGGGGGGGGGGGGTGGGGGGGGGGGGGGGTGGGGGGGGGGGGGGGTGGGGGGGGGGGGGGGTGGGGGGGGGGGGGGGTGGGGGGGGGGGGGGGTGGGGGGGGGGGGGGGTGGGGGGGGGGGGGGGTGGGGGGGGGGGGGGGTGGGGGGGGGGGGGGGTGGGGGGGGGGGGGGGTGGGGGGGGGGGGGGGTGGGGGGGGGGGGGGGTGGGGGGGGGGGGGGGTGGGGGGGGGGGGGGGTGGGGGGGGGGGGGGGTGGGGGGGGGGGGGGGTGGGGGGGGGGGGGGGTGGGGGGGGGGGGGGGTGGGGGGGGGGGGGGGTGGGGGGGGGGGGGGGTGGGGGGGGGGGGGGGTGGGGGGGGGGGGGGGTGGGGGGGGGGGGGGGTGGGGGGGGGGGGGGGTGGGGGGGGGGGGGGGTGGGGGGGGGGGGGGGTGGGGGGGGGGGGGGGTGGGGGGGGGGGGGGGTGGGGGGGGGGGGGGGTGGGGGGGGGGGGGGGTGGGGGGGGGGGGGGGTGGGGGGGGGGGGGGGTGGGGGGGGGGGGGGGTGGGGGGGGGGGGGGGTGGGGGGGGGGGGGGGTGGGGGGGGGGGGGGGTGGGGGGGGGGGGGGGTGGGGGGGGGGGGGGGTGGGGGGGGGGGGGGGTGGGGGGGGGGGGGGGTGGGGGGGGGGGGGGGTGGGGGGGGGGGGGGGTGGGGGGGGGGGGGGGTGGGGGGGGGGGGGGGTGGGGGGGGGGGGGGGTGGGGGGGGGGGGGGGTGGGGGGGGGGGGGGGTGGGGGGGGGGGGGGGTGGGGGGGGGGGGGGGTGGGGGGGGGGGGGGGTGGGGGGGGGGGGGGGTGGGGGGGGGGGGGGGTGGGGGGGGGGGGGGGTGGGGGGGGGGGGGGGTGGGGGGGGGGGGGGGTGGGGGGGGGGGGGGGTGGGGGGGGGGGGGGGTGGGGGGGGGGGGGGGTGGGGGGGGGGGGGGGTGGGGGGGGGGGGGGGTGGGGGGGGGGGGGGGTGGGGGGGGGGGGGGGTGGGGGGGGGGGGGGGTGGGGGGGGGGGGGGGTGGGGGGGGGGGGGGGTGGGGGGGGGGGGGGGTGGGGGGGGGGGGGGGTGGGGGGGGGGGGGGGTGGGGGGGGGGGGGGGTGGGGGGGGGGGGGGGTGGGGGGGGGGGGGGGTGGGGGGGGGGGGGGGTGGGGGGGGGGGGGGGTGGGGGGGGGGGGGGGTGGGGGGGGGGGGGGGTGGGGGGGGGGGGGGGTGGGGGGGGGGGGGGGTGGGGGGGGGGGGGGGTGGGGGGGGGGGGGGGTGGGGGGGGGGGGGGGTGGGGGGGGGGGGGGGTGGGGGGGGGGGGGGGTGGGGGGGGGGGGGGGTGGGGGGGGGGGGGGGTGGGGGGGGGGGGGGGTGGGGGGGGGGGGGGGTGGGGGGGGGGGGGGGTGGGGGGGGGGGGGGGTGGGGGGGGGGGGGGGTGGGGGGGGGGGGGGGTGGGGGGGGGGGGGGGTGGGGGGGGGGGGGGGTGGGGGGGGGGGGGGGTGGGGGGGGGGGGGGGTGGGGGGGGGGGGGGGTGGGGGGGGGGGGGGGTGGGGGGGGGGGGGGGTGGGGGGGGGGGGGGGTGGGGGGGGGGGGGGGTGGGGGGGGGGGGGGGTGGGGGGGGGGGGGGGTGGGGGGGGGGGGGGGTGGGGGGGGGGGGGGGTGGGGGGGGGGGGGGGTGGGGGGGGGGGGGGGTGGGGGGGGGGGGGGGTGGGGGGGGGGGGGGGTGGGGGGGGGGGGGGGTGGGGGGGGGGGGGGGTGGGGGGGGGGGGGGGTGGGGGGGGGGGGGGGTGGGGGGGGGGGGGGGTGGGGGGGGGGGGGGGTGGGGGGGGGGGGGGGTGGGGGGGGGGGGGGGTGGGGGGGGGGGGGGGTGGGGGGGGGGGGGGGTGGGGGGGGGGGGGGGTGGGGGGGGGGGGGGGTGGGGGGGGGGGGGGGTGGGGGGGGGGGGGGGTGGGGGGGGGGGGGGGTGGGGGGGGGGGGGGGTGGGGGGGGGGGGGGGTGGGGGGGGGGGGGGGTGGGGGGGGGGGGGGGTGGGGGGGGGGGGGGGTGGGGGGGGGGGGGGGTGGGGGGGGGGGGGGGTGGGGGGGGGGGGGGGTGGGGGGGGGGGGGGGTGGGGGGGGGGGGGGGTGGGGGGGGGGGGGGGTGGGGGGGGGGGGGGGTGGGGGGGGGGGGGGGTGGGGGGGGGGGGGGGTGGGGGGGGGGGGGGGTGGGGGGGGGGGGGGGTGGGGGGGGGGGGGGGTGGGGGGGGGGGGGGGTGGGGGGGGGGGGGGGTGGGGGGGGGGGGGGGTGGGGGGGGGGGGGGGTGGGGGGGGGGGGGGGTGGGGGGGGGGGGGGGTGGGGGGGGGGGGGGGTGGGGGGGGGGGGGGGTGGGGGGGGGGGGGGGTGGGGGGGGGGGGGGGTGGGGGGGGGGGGGGGTGGGGGGGGGGGGGGGTGGGGGGGGGGGGGGGTGGGGGGGGGGGGGGGTGGGGGGGGGGGGGGGTGGGGGGGGGGGGGGGTGGGGGGGGGGGGGGGTGGGGGGGGGGGGGGGTGGGGGGGGGGGGGGGTGGGGGGGGGGGGGGGTGGGGGGGGGGGGGGGTGGGGGGGGGGGGGGGTGGGGGGGGGGGGGGGTGGGGGGGGGGGGGGGTGGGGGGGGGGGGGGGTGGGGGGGGGGGGGGGTGGGGGGGGGGGGGGGTGGGGGGGGGGGGGGGTGGGGGGGGGGGGGGGTGGGGGGGGGGGGGGGTGGGGGGGGGGGGGGGTGGGGGGGGGGGGGGGTGGGGGGGGGGGGGGGTGGGGGGGGGGGGGGGTGGGGGGGGGGGGGGGTGGGGGGGGGGGGGGGTGGGGGGGGGGGGGGGTGGGGGGGGGGGGGGGTGGGGGGGGGGGGGGGTGGGGGGGGGGGGGGGTGGGGGGGGGGGGGGGTGGGGGGGGGGGGGGGTGGGGGGGGGGGGGGGTGGGGGGGGGGGGGGGTGGGGGGGGGGGGGGGTGGGGGGGGGGGGGGGTGGGGGGGGGGGGGGGTGGGGGGGGGGGGGGGTGGGGGGGGGGGGGGGTGGGGGGGGGGGGGGGTGGGGGGGGGGGGGGGTGGGGGGGGGGGGGGGTGGGGGGGGGGGGGGGTGGGGGGGGGGGGGGGTGGGGGGGGGGGGGGGTGGGGGGGGGGGGGGGTGGGGGGGGGGGGGGGTGGGGGGGGGGGGGGGTGGGGGGGGGGGGGGGTGGGGGGGGGGGGGGGTGGGGGGGGGGGGGGGTGGGGGGGGGGGGGGGTGGGGGGGGGGGGGGGTGGGGGGGGGGGGGGGTGGGGGGGGGGGGGGGTGGGGGGGGGGGGGGGTGGGGGGGGGGGGGGGTGGGGGGGGGGGGGGGTGGGGGGGGGGGGGGGTGGGGGGGGGGGGGGGTGGGGGGGGGGGGGGGTGGGGGGGGGGGGGGGTGGGGGGGGGGGGGGGTGGGGGGGGGGGGGGGTGGGGGGGGGGGGGGGTGGGGGGGGGGGGGGGTGGGGGGGGGGGGGGGTGGGGGGGGGGGGGGGTGGGGGGGGGGGGGGGTGGGGGGGGGGGGGGGTGGGGGGGGGGGGGGGTGGGGGGGGGGGGGGGTGGGGGGGGGGGGGGGTGGGGGGGGGGGGGGGTGGGGGGGGGGGGGGGTGGGGGGGGGGGGGGGTGGGGGGGGGGGGGGGTGGGGGGGGGGGGGGGTGGGGGGGGGGGGGGGTGGGGGGGGGGGGGGGTGGGGGGGGGGGGGGGTGGGGGGGGGGGGGGGTGGGGGGGGGGGGGGGTGGGGGGGGGGGGGGGTGGGGGGGGGGGGGGGTGGGGGGGGGGGGGGGTGGGGGGGGGGGGGGGTGGGGGGGGGGGGGGGTGGGGGGGGGGGGGGGTGGGGGGGGGGGGGGGTGGGGGGGGGGGGGGGTGGGGGGGGGGGGGGGTGGGGGGGGGGGGGGGTGGGGGGGGGGGGGGGTGGGGGGGGGGGGGGGTGGGGGGGGGGGGGGGTGGGGGGGGGGGGGGGTGGGGGGGGGGGGGGGTGGGGGGGGGGGGGGGTGGGGGGGGGGGGGGGTGGGGGGGGGGGGGGGTGGGGGGGGGGGGGGGTGGGGGGGGGGGGGGGTGGGGGGGGGGGGGGGTGGGGGGGGGGGGGGGTGGGGGGGGGGGGGGGTGGGGGGGGGGGGGGGTGGGGGGGGGGGGGGGTGGGGGGGGGGGGGGGTGGGGGGGGGGGGGGGTGGGGGGGGGGGGGGGTGGGGGGGGGGGGGGGTGGGGGGGGGGGGGGGTGGGGGGGGGGGGGGGTGGGGGGGGGGGGGGGTGGGGGGGGGGGGGGGTGGGGGGGGGGGGGGGTGGGGGGGGGGGGGGGTGGGGGGGGGGGGGGGTGGGGGGGGGGGGGGGTGGGGGGGGGGGGGGGTGGGGGGGGGGGGGGGTGGGGGGGGGGGGGGGTGGGGGGGGGGGGGGGTGGGGGGGGGGGGGGGTGGGGGGGGGGGGGGGTGGGGGGGGGGGGGGGTGGGGGGGGGGGGGGGTGGGGGGGGGGGGGGGTGGGGGGGGGGGGGGGTGGGGGGGGGGGGGGGTGGGGGGGGGGGGGGGTGGGGGGGGGGGGGGGTGGGGGGGGGGGGGGGTGGGGGGGGGGGGGGGTGGGGGGGGGGGGGGGTGGGGGGGGGGGGGGGTGGGGGGGGGGGGGGGTGGGGGGGGGGGGGGGTGGGGGGGGGGGGGGGTGGGGGGGGGGGGGGGTGGGGGGGGGGGGGGGTGGGGGGGGGGGGGGGTGGGGGGGGGGGGGGGTGGGGGGGGGGGGGGGTGGGGGGGGGGGGGGGTGGGGGGGGGGGGGGGTGGGGGGGGGGGGGGGTGGGGGGGGGGGGGGGTGGGGGGGGGGGGGGGTGGGGGGGGGGGGGGGTGGGGGGGGGGGGGGGTGGGGGGGGGGGGGGGTGGGGGGGGGGGGGGGTGGGGGGGGGGGGGGGTGGGGGGGGGGGGGGGTGGGGGGGGGGGGGGGTGGGGGGGGGGGGGGGTGGGGGGGGGGGGGGGTGGGGGGGGGGGGGGGTGGGGGGGGGGGGGGGTGGGGGGGGGGGGGGGTGGGGGGGGGGGGGGGTGGGGGGGGGGGGGGGTGGGGGGGGGGGGGGGTGGGGGGGGGGGGGGGTGGGGGGGGGGGGGGGTGGGGGGGGGGGGGGGTGGGGGGGGGGGGGGGTGGGGGGGGGGGGGGGTGGGGGGGGGGGGGGGTGGGGGGGGGGGGGGGTGGGGGGGGGGGGGGGTGGGGGGGGGGGGGGGTGGGGGGGGGGGGGGGTGGGGGGGGGGGGGGGTGGGGGGGGGGGGGGGTGGGGGGGGGGGGGGGTGGGGGGGGGGGGGGGTGGGGGGGGGGGGGGGTGGGGGGGGGGGGGGGTGGGGGGGGGGGGGGGTGGGGGGGGGGGGGGGTGGGGGGGGGGGGGGGTGGGGGGGGGGGGGGGTGGGGGGGGGGGGGGGTGGGGGGGGGGGGGGGTGGGGGGGGGGGGGGGTGGGGGGGGGGGGGGGTGGGGGGGGGGGGGGGTGGGGGGGATCCATCCCTTGTAAGATCTGGAAGATGGCCAATGTCACACCAATCTTTAAGAAAGGATCTAGGGGGACCTCAGGAAATTAAGCAGGCCAGCTTCAGTTTGGACACATCTGTTCCTGGTAAATTAGTAGAATCTATCATTAAAGATAAAAAGATAAAACATGTAGAAAAGCAAGACCTGCTGAGAAAGAGAGAGTCAGCATGGCTTTTGTGTAGAGGCAAATCCTGTCTTCACAAACTTACTACAGGAGTTCTTGGAGGGTGTAAACAGGCATGTGGGACAGGGGTGAACCCGTGGACACTGTCTACTTGATTTCCAAAAGGCTTTTGACAAAGTTCCCTCACTCAGAGACTGTTGGAGAAAAACTCAGCAATGAAGGAATAAGAGGGGAAGTCCTCCTATGGATTAAAAAAAACTGGTTGAGGAAACAGGAAACAAAGAGTGGGTGTAAAATGGGAAGTTCTCTACAATGGAGAGATGTCGGGAGTGGTGTCCCCTCAAGCTGATCCGCTTTGGGACCCTCAGTGCTCTTTAACCTATTCATAAAATGACCTGGAAGTAGGGTGGGTAGCGTGGTGGCCAAGTTTGCAGATGATACCAAATTATGTAGGGTGGTGAGAACCACAAAGAATTGCTAAGGGAGCTCCAAGCCGGACCTTGATGATAAATTAGATGAGTGGGCTCAGGAAATGGCAAATGCAGTTCAATGTAGCAAAATGCAAAAGTGATGCACATAGGGGCAAAAAAAATCCAAATTTCACATACACGCTTTTTTACAGGGGTCAGTGCTATCAGTCAAGCAGACCAGGAAAGGGATTTAGGCTGCCTTAGTTGATAGCTAGTTCCATGGGAATGTCAACTCAATGCATGGCAGCTGTGAAAAAAGCAAGGCAAACTCTCTATGCTGGGGATCATTAGGAAAAAGGAATTGATAATAAAACTGCAAAATTATTGTCATGCCCTTTATATAAAGCAGTGGTGCTTAACCGCACTTGGAGTACTGTGTCCAGTTCTGGTCACGCGATCTCTCAAAAAAAGGATATTGAGGAGATAGAAAAAGTGCAGAGAAGGGGCAACAAGGATGATTGAGGGACTGGAGCACCTTCCCTATGAGGAGAGGCTGCAGCGTTTGGGGGGGACTCTTTAGTTTGAGAGGAGGCGGCTGAGAGGGGGATATGATGGAAGTTCCGCTACAAAATTATGCATGGGGTAGAAAATGTTGACAGAGAGACATTTTTCTCTCTCTCTCACAATACTAGAACCAGGGGACATTCATTGAAAATGCTGGGGGGAAGAATTAGGACTAATAAAAGGAAACACTTCTTCACGCGAACGCAGATTTCCAAAGGTGCTTTGGAATATGCTGCCACAGGAGGTGGTGATGGCCACTAACCTGGATAGCTTTAAAAGGGGCTTGGACAGATTTATGGAGGAGAAGTTGATTTATGGCTACCAATCTTGATCCTCTTTGATCTGAGATTGCAAATGCCTTAACAGACCAGGTGATCGGGAGCAACAGCCGCAGAAGGCCATTGCGTTCACATCCTACATGTGAGCTCCCAAAGGCACCTGGTGGGCCACTGCGAGTAGCAGAGAGCTGGACTAGATGGACTTTGGTCTGATCCAGCTGGCTTGTTCTTATGTTCTTATGTTCTTTTCAGACATTCAGGTACTTCTATTTCCTGTCAAATTCTAGACATAAATATCTAGATATGGACTTCACACTTTCTTACAAACAGTGGTATATGATTTGGTGCTATCATAACAACACTGGTATGTTTCCTTCCAGGTTAGCAGGTAATTCAAAACAAGGGTGTTTGTTGTTGTTTTCCAATATTGTTTTGTTCTATTAGAGTACATGATCAAGGCATTCTTTGCTGAACCCTAAGAGTTATCAATATTCATTATTCTTATCTTTCTTGTATTAAGAATGTATTTTATTTTCTCTTGACTTTGTATAACTTCTGTTTCTCCAGGGAAAATTGTATTCGAAATAGTCAATTGCCTATCTCCTAAATGCACAAGGGTATTTTATTCTTATTTTGTTCCTTTTAAAAGTCACACCTAGAAGGCACTTATTATTTTTGAACAGGATCTCTACAAAATTTCAACTGAGCATAATTATTACATTGTGTAACACATATTCAGTTTAGATCTGTCTACTATGTTTTCTAACTGCATAGCTTCAAGCAATAGAGATTATGGGAAACATTTGCAGACTACACTATAAACCACGTAGCCAGTTATAGCTGGAATTGCTAGAGCATTCTAATTGCAATTGCTTTGGAATCAGGCACAGCCAACTTTCCCACTCAATAGGCTTGCAGTTGGGTGGACTAGAAACAACTACAGTGGAACCTCGGTTTTCATTGGTAATCCGTCCGAAAACAATTGGCGAAATCTGAAACCAATGAAAACCGAGGCAATGATTTCCATAAGAAATTGGCAGCGAGGTCACATGGGCACGAAAGCAGCAAAATCCAACGAAATCCGAGACAACCAATGAAAACCCAGACAAAATTTTCATGGAAAAAATCAGTGAAAACCGAAACCAACGATAACCAATGTCAACGAAAACCGATGTTTCACTGTACTCAGAATGAAACTTGCAGTATTCATGGATGCAATCCAACTCCCTGATCATTTAGCTATTACACATCTGCATTCATGATCCTAAGATGTATATACAGTTAAGTAATTGATTTGTGTTTCTGTCTTATAGGCTTCCTCGACTGCTGGATAATTCAGCTGAGTGAGTATATATAACTTATACTGTGTCTTCCCTCTCCTCTACACCCACTGTAAAGTTTCTATGTCTTTCCTATTAAAAAAGCCTCCGGAACCGGACACAATATTCCAAGTGGGGTCTGATCAGCACAGTATACTGTGGTACTATCACATTTTGTGCCCCAGACTCTTATGTATATGTTGATACACCCTAAGATCTAATTTTCCTTCTTCACTGATACATCACTCTAGCTACTCATCCTCAATTTGAAGTCCATCGTGACTCCAAGATCCCATTTACACACACTACTACCAGAAGTGTACCCCCCGTCTGGTATATATGCATAACATTTTTACTACCCAGATGCAAAATCTTACATTTATCTCTATTAAATAATATCTGTCCATTTTTCCAATTTGTCCATGTCTGACTATATTACCCTTTCTTACACAGATCCCTGAGGGGTGTAGCAATTGAGCTGACCCTCTTAGCAAATCTGTGATAACACCCCGCCAAGCCCAAGTAGGACATAGTCTTGAGAACAGGTCCACAAGAATACTGTGGCTTCTAAGGGCTTGATGGCACCCCGCCCTACTTGATGCCCTAAATACTGACACTTCTAAATCTTTGTTGTACATCCTTTGTCCCAAATCCTGGCCAACATCTGGCCCAGATGATGCAAATGTTCCTTCCAAATCTCACCAAAGAAGGCTATATCATCTAAGTCCGCACAAACAAAATCAGACAAATCCTGAAGCAAGGTATTAATCAAAAACCACATCTCCTTCTCTCTGACTCTTTGCGATTCTTTAAAAAAAACTCTTATTCCCTGCTCTAACACTCTCCAATCATAAGAAATCATCCCACCAAGCCTCTGTAGTGCCAATTAATATTCAGTTCTGTGCACCACGCACAATAACAGCTCTTGATACATTGCACCTCTTTACGAAGCCACATGATCCACGTTGTAGTCTTACTAAGAAGAGTAGGTATGTTAAAGTTCAGAAGGAAATAAGAGTGCAGGTGAAGAGAAGGACTGGAGTGGGAATTGCTGCATGATAGGAAAACTGAAACGAAGCAAATTGGAGATGCCCTTTCTCCCCTTTGGCTTGTTCCTCAGATCAGGGATGTAACCAAGCACTATTACAGATTAAGTCAGAGCACCTGTTAGTTGCTTGTCCTTATGGCTCCTTGTTTTTCACTGCCAGTGACAAGGCCCATTTGTGCACAGAATCAGGACTAGGGTGACAAATCTTCTGGTGGGGCTTGGAGATATCCTGAAATGACAACCTCCAGATTATATAAATTCCCCTAGAGAAAATGGCTGCTTTGTGGGGTAGACTCTATAGCCCTATACTCTGCTGAGGACCTCCCCTCCCCTCCCCAAACCCCACTCTACCAAGGATCCACCACAGAAAATCTCCAAGAATTTCCTAACCCAGAGTTGGCAACCCCAATCAGGGCATGATCTGAAAGCACATGCTGCTATCAGTTCCTGGATGGGAGATCACCCAGGAACCCTATCTGTGCTGCCCTGGGTTCCACTGCAGTATAACAATTTGTTGTTTCAATCACCCTCTCTTTTTAGAGAAGCAGATATATTTCAAAATGAAAGTGGAGAAATGCTATTTCTTTGTCTAAAATCCAGTTAGGTGTACCAACACCATACAATGCTGGCAACTCTGTTCCCTCATCAACCCTTATCATATCTATTCTGTTCTCCAGGGATACAGTAAATTTAAAATATAAGGTGCCACCAAGAGTTCCAGGTGCTCGTCTTGTTGAGAGTCGCTTTCATCCTTTTCATCCCTATGTCCACACTTCACAGTCTGAGAATGTTCACACTGCAGGTAAGGCATCAGATTGGTGTTTTCATACACATTGAATAATACACTTCCAATCCACATTCAGTCCACTTAACTGGCTTTTACTGTATGGACTGAAAGTGGATTCAGCATGCATGCAAGCATTAAATGTTCTGCTGTGTCAAGTTATAGTGATTAATAAAACATGTGCTGTTAGGGTCACTATAGATTGCATTCTCAAATAAAGACAGCAGGCCTCTGAATTCAGAGGATTTAGGTAGCACGTTCAATAAGGCTTTAGAGGCAGGAGTGGGAAGAAGATGGAATTTGGATAGCTTTGCTTGGCTGGTAGAGGACCAAGTAAACATAATATTTTTAAATTTGTCTCTGCATTCAGGACTTGTACAGCAATACCCCATAGATCTTTTTGAAAGGTGAACATCCTCTCCCCTAACCCCCTTGTCATGTGCATAATCACACCCTGCAATTAATTAAAACAAAAAGCAGCTACAGTAAGAACAGGAACAGAAGAATAGGAATTACTGATTTGGATCCCAGGAGGCCCAGCTGTAGAAATAATGCAGCCCTGAAGAGGGATTCATCGTCATAAGCAGAATAGAATTCTTGCACAATTGTAAATAAAAGATTATGATAATACAGAGTAGAGTACAGGCAATCCGACAACTGAAACCACCGTTCATACAGCCATTCAATTTGAAAGCGTAAATACACATGCTGGACTGTTAAGAAGCATTTAATCACTGGAAGGTAAGAGCATTAAGCTAGAGGTCAAGATTAAATAAAGAGCAAGTCTCTCCAACCACCAGTCTGGGTAAGCATGCTTACATATGCAGTGTGATCTTCCCCTAGATAATATGAAAGACACCATCCAGTATTGAGATTAACTCTCCCCGTGCTTATAGTGTTTCACTTCAGACTTTACTGTCTTTTTTTTGTACCAATGCCAACTATATTTCATGTTGTCATGGTGGGGTATTAGGAAAAGTTTTCAATTAGCAATAATTGTGCATTGGATTAACCTCATTGGCTACAATACTGCCACTGCGCAAAGATCCACTTTATTCTATACCATCTTTAAGAGCTGTATCGGTGGATAGCCCTGCAGGTTCTATTTTTGTTTTACGCAGGGAGGTGATAGAACATGTTCTATTTCAAGCAACACTTATCTGGCTAAGAATTATGGCAGAAACTACATATGACTCTTGTCAGGAGAACGGGGAGGAGCAGGCCATTTACAGAATCATTTTAGCCATAAAAAAACAACAGTTGAATATTTCCAGTGTGAAGAAGCTCAGAGAAAGACCCAAAGAGAAACAGCCAACCAAGCACAGCTGAATTTGCTATTATTATTATTCTGTTTTGAGACTGTTAATCTATACTAAATGGCCTTGCCTTACCCAGATGTCTAGTGATCTCAGCCCATAAATTAATGAATTTTACTTTGGAAGCTGACACCTGTATGGTCTTAACAATCCTCCTTTCTGATCTCCTTAAACTGGAAAATTGTCCACTGAGAAAGCTCTTCCTAGTTGAAACTCCACTTCATGTCTCCTCCTGTACTAATCAGGTGGATATTTTTCCTGATGTCACCTATCACACAGCCCAACGTTTCATTACTCTAACCCATACTCAGTAATCTGATCCTGAAGCCATGCTCAGCTGCATATCCTGAGCATCTTATTCAATGCCCCCCATCCTTACCACATGGCTGTTAAGGTTACCAAAAAATTGAATCCGTGTCCTTGGTAAAATATATATATATATATACATAAGTCCATCGTCTATGCATACACAATTCTAGGCTAAGTTCCACCATTCTAGGCCCACTGACTTCAATAAACTTA
Source organism: Sphaerodactylus townsendi (assembly GCF_021028975.2). Classification (NCBI taxonomy): domain Eukaryota; kingdom Metazoa; phylum Chordata; class Lepidosauria; order Squamata; family Sphaerodactylidae; genus Sphaerodactylus; species Sphaerodactylus townsendi. The sequence continues at coordinate 41,362,003 of NC_059435.1, forward strand.
GAAAGGTAAAAACACTGCTGAGGATAACACTGCAAGATCTTGAAATTTTATAAAATAGCTGATCTGTTTCCCATTATATTTTACAGGTGAACATGACAGTTGTGATGGCAGCAAACCATTTAATAGTCATAAGGAGGCTACAGGGTGGCCAGAAAAAAAGGAACCCATTTGTGTAAGTAACTAGTATTATAGCTGGGAAAGCACCATTAAGCAAAATTACTAACCATATGAGTTAGAAAAACAAGCCATCTAAAACAAAAGATGTGAACTGTTCAGTTCAGTCACTGTCAAAAGATCTTTCAGTAACATAATAGCAATTATTGTGGTGGTAGTGTATTGATTACTCATACTGAGAAAGGCATCTAGACTTGAATTCAGAGTTAGAAGGTGTATTCAGCATTCCTAGGAGCATCATTTTTAACAGTCCAAATGCTCTCCATTTAATGTGAAAATTGCTTCCTTATTCAGTAGCATACTCTTCTGATCTGTACAAAATTTCACATTTTAATTTTTAATTCCAGCTTCCTCAGTTTACACAGCAAAATGACCCAGTATATGATTCAAATGTTCCAGAGTTTTCTAAATCCACTTTCAAAATCCCAGAGCTTAACATCTCAGCCAGAGCTGCCAACATGTTGGAAAATGTAAAGAAGGCCCTTTGGTTATCAACTTACAAGCGTGACTTCACAGGTATGCACTTCTTTTTTTAAAAAAAGTGAAATAATAGAGCTCAATATACTAATGCATATACGTTAAAAAAACTACACATATTCTGTCTCTTCAGAAAGAGTGGGTTTTTTTAAAAAAGGCAAAAAAACTGATGAGAAAAGCTACTTATGTGCTTTTTGACAATGTGTACACAAGACTGCATTTTAGGTGCTTACACATAAATCTGTTCTGCTTAAGGCACAGGTTCCATGAACCCCTTGTTGTTGGATGACCATGATGTCAAGACAATTGGTAGAGCAACTGGAGAGCTAGGCATAAACGTTGATCTGGTAAGTATGGCAACACCTACCTCTCAACTCAGTCTCACACATTAGTTTTGGTGGCAGCAGTCCAAGTGGTCCAGGAAAAGAATTCACATGGGCTGAGAAAAGCCATGACAAGGTCAATAAAAAAAAACAATAAAGCCACACCTTGAGCACGATTCCGGCCTTACTTCTATCACTGGTTTTCATCTTAAATTTACACAAGAATGTATCTACAAGTCAGTCTTATGCCCAAAATATCACCTGGCAAATATCTGGCCATAGAGGCTTAGAGTCCATGGGATGAGTCTTACAAGTCTCTTCATCAAGTTGGATCCTGTGACTCTCATCAAGAATGAAAAATGTTCTCCAAAGGAGAATGGTTTTTTCTGTTGGAGAAAAGTTTTCTTTGTTGAAGGAAGCCTTTCTTTGGCCCCTTCCGCACACGCAAAATAATGCATTTTGAAACCACTTTCACAACTGTTTGCAAGTGGATTTTGCTATTCCGCACAGCTTCATAGAGCACTGAAAGCAGTTTGAAAGTGCATTATTCTGCATGTGCGGAATGAGCCTTTGTTGGAGTCATAGGATCCAACTTAGTGGAAGTACTATTGGATCTAACCCAGTATATGAAGAAACAGCCAAGGCTGCTCAGCTGCCACTTTTGGAAACCAGTGTCTGTTCCCTGCATGATGCTTTGGGACAAAAGAGTGCCTTGCAGGACCACTCCTATGTCACAGAAGTATGTCACAGTATGTAGTCTCCAGGTCCCACTAAAAATGCTCTGTTGCTAGCTTCACTTGATCTATAGTCATTGATTTCTCCTTCATGAAAAAAATGTCTGCCAAAGAAAAAATGGGTAAAAAGACAGGGCCAGTTAATGAAGAAACTGTGGAAAATATGGCAGGGTCCCCAAGGTCCAACTCAGCCAGGAACATACTAAATAATTTTATATAGTACATTTTTTCTGCCAGTCTATAAAATAACTATTACTTGACTCTAATATTGAATATTCATGATAAACACTTTGAATCTATCTGCACAATGAAAAAGGTATAACTTATCCCAAGATTGCAGAAACTTGACTTAGCCAAGGAAGAGATGCAGTTCCTTGTGTGTGAATACTTTTGGGGGGCACATCAGCTTCGCCTTATTGGAATCAAGGGCCTTTGTCAAAATATCTCCTCAATCCTTACTTCCTGCCACAAATTACAGCAATGTTCTATGATGAGTCACTGATTAAGAGTTGTGTTTGTGTAAACATGCAGGCTTTTGGTATAAATTTTCAACTGTTTACTCCTCAGAGAGAAACGTTTCCGTCACACACTTCTCAAGTAAGACCGTTAGAAGGACGTATTGCACGCTTACTTCAAAACAGACGGCCTCTCCTGTCAGGCCAGCAACAGCAGGAATCCTCAGTTGTTCATATGCCTCCACTTCAGCATACACCTGACCCAGTTTTACGTGGTTTTTCAGAAGGGGTACTGAGCTGTGGAGAAGTGTTGCCATTTCCAGTTCAGCAGTGTCCAAATGCAGAAAATGGAACCAAGAGGAGGAACGAGAATTGGGCACAGAAGCGAGAGCCGTGGGATAGATTTCGGAAAATTACAGATACTTGGAAAACAGAATCTCTGTATTTAAGGCAGCTTGCAGTACCACCTGATCCAGACCCAGATCGGAAACCTATAGAGTCGATTTACTATGAAGATCTGAAACCCTCCCGTCTAGATAAATACATAGTGTGGCACCATCCTGTCATGCTCAGTAAACCAGCCTCAGCAGACCTAAATTATAGAAAGCATGGGAACCTTCAAGATCTTGAGTCTACTTCTAGTGTTGAGGACACCCGACCAAGAGACCCGTTGCCAGAATGGATTCCTAATTGCGGAGTGGCTCGGCCTCAAACGTGCTTGCTCAGTATTCAGGATTTTTATACAAAAACAGATACCATCAAGCGTTTCAATGACTTAACTAGAGGAGGAATCAGAGACCTCAGAGATCATGACAGAAAAGGCAGAAGGCACAAATTCTGCGATTTTCACGCCTTTTTCTTTCACTGACACACATCCTTACCCTTTTTAAAAACAGGACATAGAAGTTTATTAAATGTTGGCTAGTTTCTCCAGCTATTGCTTGGGAATTGGCTTCTCTTTCTGTATTTTAGTTTTCTAGTTTTACAGGTTATTCAGAACATACAACAGCTAACAAAATATCCCAGGCAGCTCCAATTTGGGGGATCAAGTGAGGCTACAAAGACTGGGGCTACACTCTGGGACTCTGAGATGTGCACAGGGTTATGTGTACCCAAGGGCTGTCCACTCACTTTGAAGCCAAGAAAGTTCCATATGCTCTCCAGTTGCATCCAAAAGATTTCCCCTGACACTGCAATGAACAGAAGAGTTTGGCACATTTCTAAAAACACATGGGGGAAAAAAACCTCAGTTCTTGTCCCATTACTCCCTCAGTCATAAAGTTACCTCATTTATAATCTGCCCCCCCTCAGGAGAGACCAGACAGGTTTCAAAATTTTAAATTGTGGAATGAAACACTGAAGAAAATACAGTTTGATACAGACCAATAATCTACCAGGACTGAACCGCAAAACTGATTAACAATGCAATAAATAGTGTAAAATATAAAGGGAACAAAACAGTAAAAACTGTCACAGACTGCCCTCCTAAACAGAGCCATTTTCCACATTTTGCAGAATGAGAATTCTGCAATTAGGAACAAGCAGGTATCAGTTTTATCCATTTGCAAGGAAAACATTCTTATTGTCAGAGAAAGTCAATGTGGGGTAGTGCTTAGAAAGTCAGATTAAGATCTTGCAGTTCAAGTTCCCGTTCTGCCACTGAGGTGACCTTGAGTTAATCACAAACTCTCAGCCTAACCTACCTCCCATGATTGTTGTGAAGACAAAACAGAGGAGAGGGGAATGATAAAAGCTTACTTTGATACCCAGTGGAGAGAAAGCCAAAGTAAAAATGAAGTCAGCAAATTAATAAATTCGCTGTTATAACAATGCCCTGATGAACAGTTTAATTACACTATTGGCACTGATTTAGAAAAGTTAACATAAAGTAGAGGAGCAGTTGATCAGCAGTTAGCATAAGAGATTCATCAGTGTTTCTGAGGACATACCTCAACAAATTAGGCACCCTGCTAATGTCTGTGAATAGGGTTTTTTTAAAAAAAATTAGGAACTAAGATGCATTATTTTAAAAAATAATTCTGTCTTCTACATTTTGTATTCATAGCCATCTATGTTTTGGTGAACAGACCCTCACTTCTCTTACGAGTTTATTAGCATCTCAGTCCTAAACTCTGCCTGAGAATCATTTCAGTTATGCTCAATTTACAGCACTACTTTATAGAAATAAGAGCCACTATGACAAACACAATATGTTTAATCATCAAACCAATTTTGTGGTTCTTCATATATGGCCAACTTTGTATTCACTTTCTCTTTCACAGCTCATTGGGATACCAAGCTCTTGAAGATCACAGGAGGGATTTTTTTCCCCAAGCACTGACAATAGCATGGTTCTCTGTAAGGAGCTGCTTACATACAAATTCTCTTTCCAGTATTTCTATATATTAATCCTGCCCCCCTTCACACATACACACACACAAATACATTAATAAACATACTTGCCAAAAGAAAGAAAATGGTCGGAAAGCATTTTCATGTCATAGCATACTGTAATATGAGTTCTTTTTTTTTTTGTGGTCATGCATCACACAACCCACACAAATATGGTGATTGAATGTTCTTTATTAACACTTCCACAATTGCCCATGGACAGAACAATTTGTTTTAATTCTGGGGTGGGGAACCTTTTTATTCAGAGAAGTCACTTTTAAGCATAATAATAACCCTGGTATATTTAATTAAATATAAAACAACCAAGTTTAAAATTACAAACATAAAATTAGACTGTCGTTCGTGTGTGTGTGTAAAGTGCAGTCAACTTATGGCAATCAGTGGCATTTTCAAGGCAAGAGACTGTTTGCCAATGCCTTCCTCTGTATATCGATCCTGGCATTCCTTGGTGGTCTACTATCTAAATACTAGACAGGACCAACCCTCTTTAGCTTCTAGGGTCTGTCAAGATCAGGCTGGCCTAGACAATGCACATCAGGGTATCATTTATAGAGACACTAATATGACCACCAGCCCCCAGTTCCGGTATTGTGGTCACAGAGTAGGTGACAGGACCTAAAGAAAAATCATTGCTGTAAGCAGCTGAAGTCTGCCATAAAGCTGAATGCTGCCAGCACGTAGTTTCCTCTAACCATATTAGGAGAAATTGAACTCCATTGTACTAGCCGCAGAAGGAACATAACAAAACTTTCTCTTTGGCAATATTAACTTACAAGATAGGAGCCTGTCAGAACTCCCTGTTCTCTTTGTTTCACTATTCTAACCATGTGAGAATAATGAAGATTCTGACATGTTGAATGTATCCATAAATGTTTTTGCTTTGTATGCATTTTACTATTTGCCTCCTGTAGAAATGCTTAAAACCTTTGATTTTAGTCATCAGTGTGGCTCCTTCGGTGCTGACTAAACCTGTGTTGATCTGAATAAATTATTTCTTTAATTCCATTTTTGGCATTGGCTTATTGGCTACGGCTGTTCACATCCCTGAAGGGTGATTCCCAGCCAGGAAGCATAAGACTCTAGCTGCCTAAGAGAATCTGGAGGGTGACCTGGGGGCCTTCTGACCAAGGAGCCTAGCATTCCTGGTAGGCACTGGAGGCTGTCCTAGGGTCCGTGCTAACACTAAGAAATAATATAAAATTGAATTATTACTCTGGGAAAACTGCCACAAAACAGCATCATGGTTAATCTAAGGAAAGGCACTACCAATAACTACCACAAATATAAACTAATCAAGTTTGTGTGGACGTCTCCCTGGAATTTCTCGAACCTCTTAACGAGGAATATATATTTAGATTGCTCAGCCAAAGACTGATTGATATGGAAATTCAGTCCCTTCACCCAGTACAACCTGCAGTATGTTCCCCAGATTTTCTAAACCTACCCATCCTACGTGGGAAGATAGCAAAATACTTCTATAGTCTCGACAGTCCATCTCGTCGCAGAGCATTTATGCTTGCCAGAGTAAACGCCTTTCCTTCTAAAGTTACAATCGGGAGATTTCAAGGTGTTTTATTCGCTGACAGACTATGCCCATGCTCTGTTAATGCCGTGGATACAATACAGCATATCCTCCTAGAATGTCAGCTACACTCTGCATTACGTAGTCACTATATAATCCCGATTATTAAAGCTAAAACAAATCTGCCTTCGGCTTATGTAGTGAAGTATTTACTTAGTGATGCATCTTCTGAGATAACCTTTAGGGTCGCTACATATCTAGCGGAAGTAATATCCCAAAGACGGTACTAAAATGTGTCCCTCAATGTATCAAATCATCTAAATTACATTGATTTGATGTCTGAGGCTCAGGTCATTGTGGTGAACATGGGAAGTCATTCAAATCAGTTTTGATTAACATATGGATGTCGCGGTGTGTCTCCGGAGAGTTTGTGTATGATTTGTCCTAATTTGGTGTACTGGATTCCTCGTTGTATTGCTGTTTATCATACAAACATACTGTATGCAGAATTATTTATGCCTAATAAAGGTTTACTGTACTGTACTGTACTGTTTGTGTGGACTTTGAGTGCAGCTGAGATAAATTCAGCAACAACTAAACAACTAAGCACAAACATTCAGTTTGATACCTCCTGGGGATGTAACCTATGAGGCGTACTGGAGATCCAGTGCATTTAAGAATTTGACAAAGGGAGAGTTTGATTAGGATGCACAAAATAAAGATGTCCTTCAGGAATATGTGCAAAAAGCCAGTGTAGTCTACTGGTCAGAGTGGGGAACCAGAATCTTAAAGAGCCCTGGTCAACTCCCCAGTCTGCCATGCAAGCTCACTGGGGGACCTTGGGCCAGTCATATATTCTCAGTCTAACCTCCCTCACAGGGCTACTGTGAGAATACAAGGGAAGAGACAGATGCAAGGCACTATAGGTCTCTATTGGGAAGAAGGGGAGGGTATTAGTAAACAAGTAAACAGGTAAAACATCTCATTTGATAAAGTAACAGGAAGTGGGACAGTTGCACTGTTTTGAAAAAGTAGCATTGAACTCATAGCCAGTGTGGTGTAGTGGTTAAGAGCAGGTGGATTCTAATCTGGAGAACCGGGTTTGATTCCCCACTCCTCCACCTGAGTGGTGGAGACTTATCTGGTGAACCAGATGTGTTTCTGCACTCCTACATTCCTGCTGGGTAACCCTGGTCTAGTCACAGTTCTTTGGAACTCTCTCAGCCCCACCTACCACGCAAGGTGTCTGTTGTGGGGAGAGGAAGGGAAAAAGAGCCTGTAGACCATCTCTAATCTCCTTACAGGAGAGAAATGTGGGATATAAAGCCAAACCCTGATTCTTCATCGTCTTCATATGCAACACTCAATCAGGGCTGGTTCCAAATTGTGAGGGGCCCCAGGCAGACCATTCCCAGGCCTCACTCCCCTCCTCTCCCACCACCAGGCACTCACGTCCTTCTTCCCTCCCACCCATCAGCATACCTCCCACCACTTGTGTCTTTCCCCTGTCTGCTCAGAACGTCTACTGCTCCTGCTCGCAGACCTTTCCCCAGTGAAGTGCTAACAAATGAGTGGGCAGAAGGTCCTGGCAGCAGTAGGCCCAGTCACAGAACCTGGGCTCTGGCAGCAGCCCCACCCAAGCTATGCTGCCGTCAGCCACAGAAGGCACTACTAGAATTTAAACGTGTTATTTTTTTCAAGATAAAAGAGTGGCCTTGACAGCTGCAGATTTGGGGGACAGAGCCTAATGGGGAAACGGGGGGGGGGGGGGGCTCGCTGGAGTCTAATGCCATAAAGTCCACCTTCCAAAGCAGTCATTTTCTCCAGGAAAATTGATCTCGGTCGCCTGGACCCAATACAGGGAGACTGGCAACCTTATAAAAGACCCTTTCTTGTTCCTTGGCACCTGCAGCTCTACTAGATTTCCAAAAGTCCCGCTATCCAAGACTATAATTTGGGTTTTGCGGAACAACATCTCCAACGCCATCACACACCAGGCGGAATCCCCGATTGCATCACTTTCTTCTGCAAAGGTCATCCAATCACATGACCGGAAAAGGTACTCTTCCTTTCTCGTACGCCCTGTCCTTGCAGCCTTCACCGCGCCATCCTACGTTTACGTCATTGCGTAACCACGTAGCCGGCGACCTGACTGCGCCCCCTGGGTGCATCCTACCTTTCCTGATTGACGTTTCAAGACAGGCATGTACCTTGACCAATAGCGATTTCCCTTAGTGGCGCTTGATTGGCTGATATTGAGAGAGGCGTTCACTGAGATAGGGGAAGTTCGGTTGAAGAGACACCGGCTTCTTATCCCCGCGCACGGGTTGCCCTTGAAGGCTTCATTCACACGAGACGTTTGACAGAAGCGGGAGCGGGAGTGGAGGGCAGCGACCAGCCAGAGTGAGCGTTTTCCCTTCCCTCCTTATTTAGCACCGCAAAATGGCGGGATACAGAGAGAGATTCTTGGGTGGGCCGCGTGTGGGGGGAGGCAGGAGGCCGGCGCCAGGCTGTGAGGCGCCGCTTCCCCTCATGGGCCGGGTGGGAAAGAGGCCGGCGCCTATGCTGGGGGCCCATACGGGGCTGGTGAGCCAGTCGGGGGCGCCAAGAGCCAAGGTCAAGCAGGTGACCTCTCGGTGGAGCCGGAATCGTCGCCCAGCTTCCCGCCAGGCCTCAACACCAATATGGTCAAAGGCTGCGAGGCGAAAATTCTCCAGCCGCTCCCAGCAAGTGGCCAGCTATGGCCCCCCAGCGGACTTGCGGCTTCTTCGCCTCCCGCTTCCGGGCACCGGCATTCCTGATCAGGATCGTCTTTCCTGATATGGGTCCTTTTCGACCTTGACTCGCCGGTCCGTAGGCGGTGGTTCCTTTGAAAAGCAGGGGGTCCCTTTGCCCTGCACTCCCAGGTCTTGCCCCGTTGTGGGGTAGAGTCTTCCTCCTGGAAGGGAGAGCGGATGGGAAGAGTGTCTGGCCGATCACCGACCGCCCACGTGTCTTGTGAAAGGAGGAAAGATGGGTGACTAATCCTTGTAAATTCCCCCTTTTAAAATCTTAATACGGCGTTGTCGGTGGTTCGTTTTCCAGGCTATCGGTTTTCGTTGCTGTTAATCAAAAATTAGGATCAAGGCAACTGAGTATTACCTAAGGGTTTATCCGAGATTTTTTTAAAAATAGAATAAGTAGAGAGGGAACTTTTTGCAGTTGTCTATATGTGCTCAGCCATATGCATATTGTTGTTCTCTTTAGGGGGCAGCAGATTAGAAGGATTCCCGGGATTGAATTCTGGTGATGGGATTCCTTCTTCCAAGCCCTGTTTATTTTTATACAAATCCTGCTGAACTCATTGAAGCTCTGTTTCAAATAAGGATGCAAAGAATTAACCTACAGGGCTTTCTAAGAGTTCCCTTAACTGTGTTGCAGGATAGATTAAAAATTCCACAATTATTATTTTAGGAGGCTGTAATTAATGTCTTTACCTGTGTTGAACTGCACCCTCTTGAATATAGAGATAGTTACAGTATTATTTTGAGTTGGACAAAAAAGAATACCTCCGATATCTTGCCCTGTGTAGCCAAGTGCATTTGAAGTTATTGGAGCCCCAGCATATTTCTTTCTCTGTTCAAAGAGATTGTTTGCACATTTTACCCTGTAACTCATAATCAGCAAAGCATTTGATTTGGGGGACTTCTTATTAAAACTTATTATAGTATTATAGTATCATTCTTTACTGTATATGTTACATATGTTTTCAGATGAGTGTATTTAGTTTTGCTTTTCTGTCCCAGTTAATGTATGCCTCAAATGAACTCCACTGACCTTAGAAATGTTGTCTGTCTCTGGTTTTTCCCCCCCTTATCAGTACTGACAATGGGAGACATTGAAAAGGGCAAGAAGGTCTTTGTTCAGAAGTGTGCGCAGTGCCATACAGTTGAAAAAGGAGGCAAGCACAAGACTGGCCCAAATCTTAATGGGCTGTTCGGCCGAAAGACTGGTCAAGCTGAAAACTTTTCCTACACGGAAGCCAACAAAAGCAAAGGTAAAATGGAACCGTTGCTTCAGTCTTGCAGAATCACACATAAGCATGTTATTAAGTAGCTAAGAACCTATTGGTGGTAGGAAGAACATAACAGATGTTCAACATGTGCAGTGAAATACCATACATACTCGAATATATGTCGACTGTTTCAGCACATTTTTGGGCTGAAAAAGCCCTCCTCGACTTATACGCGAGTCTTGCAGAAACTGGTTGCCTCAGCAGCCGGCTTCTGCAAGGCTTTGCAAGCCCTCTCACTTCCCGCCATGGCAGCGAGAGAGGGGAGGCTTTGAAGGGCTCCTTGCTACCCCTGCCATGGCAGCTAGAGCGAGTAGACTTATATTTGGGTCGATTTATACTCGAGTATGTACGGTAGCCCTAGCAGAATAGAATCCCCTTTCCAGTGCTTGTGTGTATTTATTGTTTAGTACACATGTTATCATGCATGTCCTTGAAGGTATTCAGGGCAGTGTATATCATTCTTTCCTCCATTTTATCCTCACAACAATCCTGTGAGTTAGGAAATGACCAGCCCAAGGTCACTCAGCAAGCCTCATAGAAAAGATCCTCACCATTACACAACAGTGGTTCCTGCACCACCTCAGGACTCCCACATCTCCCAAAATGTGATCAGCCACAGTTCTAATCCTTCATGTGCTATTCTTTCCATCTTTACCTGTCATTTAACTCTAATCTTTTCTAGGAGTCTCCTTACAGCTTTCTCTTCCTTATGACCCTTTGCAGATACCATTTTGTCATAGTACAACCCTGGCTAAATTTAGCTTGCTTCCTGAACTACTTACTCTTCCATTTTAGTGCAAGTTAGCTAGTGAAAAGTCTTGTTGAATAAGGTGCTGCTGACATGGTGGTTGCATATACTTGGTAAACGTTAAGACTTTTGTCATCATTTTGAGGGCTAGGACTTTTAAAAAGAATTGGATGCATTAGAGGAAGCATTAGTTCCTTTGGATTGCACAGAACAAGAGGGTGAGATTGTGAGTTAATATGTGGTATGATTTATTGTAAGTAAAAACCACCATCAAATAATGCGTTGTGTTTCATGGCTGATATTTGTAGCATTTATTAAAGTTTAGTGTGCAGCTAAAATTATCTGACATTGCTGTGTTACTGCAGCAAGACAGAGTGGAGATATATGGTTTAAGTAGTAAATTTTAAAAACGTATATGCCCTTGATAGTCTCTAATAACTGTAACCAGTCTCTGAGATGTAAAAATTACACAGCAGTAATGATAATTATAGTCATAAGCCACTGTTTAAGCAATTTCTAGCAATAGCATTCCATGCTTGAATTGTCTGTCCACATCTCCTGTTTGTTAATTTTTATAATGTTATAATTGTTATCATTGTTTTCTAGGAATAATCTGGGGGGAAGATACCCTGATGGAGTACTTGGAAAACCCTAAGAAGTATATTCCAGGAACTAAGATGATCTTTGCTGGCATTAAGAAGAAAGGGGAGAGGGCAGATCTAATAGCATACCTTAAGGATGCCACTGCTAAGTAATGGTTATCCGTTGCCTTATTTATTTCACCAAACAAATGGAAATGACTCTCTGCGATGAGATTAGGTTTTAAACTTTCTATTTTTGCATACAGTGTATCTACTAAATCTTTCTCGTCAGCCAGAGAACTCTGATCATGGATGGTTGTTCAAACATTACGTACTTTGGTCATAATTTATAGAGCTGTATAATTGGGCATAACTGAGTACAGTCTGGAAGGCTGCCTGAAGTGTTCCCTGATCACGTAATTAAAAAGAACCCCTCAATGTGCTTTTCAGGTTTTTCTTTATCAATGAGTTCAAGTGCATTTGAAGCAAAAAAAACAGGGTGCTTTTCAAAACCGCTATTTTGCCTGATTTTGTATTCTTTGTTCCAACAACTCCGTAGTTGCACAGGACAAGGCACATCATCCCCATGTCATGGCTGCATATGAGCTTGCTATTAGATTTCATTGAAACTGGAAGCATAAACAAGTGTTCCAAGCTGTTACAGAATGTTCTGTATTCTAGAGGACCTTGAGGGGAAGGGGGATAACTGTAACAGTATTATGAGCACATTCCTACTGGAACCAAATACTCCACCATGCATTCTATGATTTAAGTTTTAGGTAGTTCTTTATTGAAATGGCTTATTAGGATTACAAATTTGTAAGTGGTACATACTGTGTTTCCCCGAAAATAAGACAGGGTCTTCTATTAAATTTTGCACCAAAAGATGCATTAGGACTTATTTTAGGGGTAGGCTTATTTTAGGGGAAATACAGTACCTTCACAATTCATTAAGGGGGGCTCTCAGCAACCCATTGTTTTCCCATCATGTGTGACACAAGCTGCATCCTCATTGGCAGGGAGCACAGGGTATTGTCCGCGATTCATGATCTGTAGCTACCAGTAAGGCTTATTTTTGGAAGAGGGCTTATATTTTAAGCACCCTCCTAAAAATCATGGAAAATAATGATAGGGATTATTTTCGGGGAAACACGATATGCAATTCAGATTGGAGTAGAGGGAGGAAAGTATATAAAGAAATAGGAAACAAAGCCGTTGTATAGAATGATGGCTTTATTTGAAGGTAATATATTGGATCGAGTAGCTTAAGTGCATATGTAATTTGGCAAATGCGTTTCTCTTCAATTCAATAAGCACATTAGAAGGACATTAAGACTTTCATTGTACCTGGTTTTAGCCATATCTTAGTTCTAATATTTTACCAGCACAATGATAACCTGAAAGCCTAAATTCTCAAGAACTCAATAGGTATAAACTGTACTGTTAGAATTAATGTGTCTTCCGTGTATCATTGCTTATAATCTAAAAGTAATTGTGACCATTAAATTTTCCCCAAATCGAAAAAGCTCTTGAATGTTATTAGCACCTGTCATATAATACTGGGGGGAAATTAGTTTAATTTCAAGATAAGGTAGAGCAGTCCAAGAATTCCCCATGGGAGAGAACAGAACTACATCATGGAAAACAAATTGAATCTCTGAGCCAACCCTGCTGGCGTGCAGGGATCAAACAGGCCTGTGGAAGCCAACTGAGGCTAGCTGCACCCCCAGGCCTGGCCACAAGGTACAGCGCTCTCTGCTGGCAGGCCTGGCTAGAACAGGCAGCTTTCAGGCAGGGTGCTGCGGAGCCATGTGGTGCCTGCGTGCCGTAGTAAATAACCCCCCACCCCCAGTGCATTTGCCCTTTGCAGTGACGGGGACAATATTTCTGCCAGTACAGGGGGTGTACCAACTCCAAAAGGGGATGCCCTCCCCCCAGATTGGGCTGCCCAAATGACCATTCTTTGGAAAACAACAATATAGAAAGAAGCCACTTTATTTATTCATTTGAATTTCTATCCCACCCTACCCTGGCAAACCGGGCTCAGGGTGACAAACAACAGTTATATGAAATAACATCATAGTATAACAGTAAAATTCCAATTCGTTTTGTTAGGCTGGAAAACTGGGCTGAAAATATTTCTAAGTGTATTCAGATCCCTAGCAAATCACCATGCAAGGCAAAACTATTTTCTCTATCAGTCTTAAGTTTGCTGATTATGTTATTTTTCCAGAGTAACATAACGAGTAAACCTTAAGACTGGCAGAGAAAATAGCTTTATCTTGCGTAGTGATTTGCTAGGGATCAGAATAAACTTAGAGAAATGTTGGCTAGGAAGTCAAGACTAGATCAGAAGGAAGTCCAACATGAGTAGCACTTCTTGAAAAAGAAATAAGTGAACATAATTGCAAACAATGCCTGTGGCAAAAATGGAAGACTGCTAAAGAGACTAGTGTAGCTGCAGGAAAAGCCAAAAGGACATTTATGGGACAAAGGACTGATTACTTGGGATGTCTACAAATAAGTACATCCTGTATTTTCAAGGACTGGGAAAGCTACAACTCAAAGTGAGTTGAGGCTGGCAAAGAGAAATTTTGCAGGTACATTCAAAAGAAAAAAGAATGTCAGACACAAGAAATGTTCAATTTTTACCGTCTCCACCTTGCAAATGAACAACTGTGCAACCTTGCAAAAGGTGTGTGAATGATAAGAAAACAGCTCAAGATAGATATGGAGTTAGGAAGTACCTGACTACCCTAAGTGAACTCAAGTAGAATTGCATCCTAAAGGAATTTGCTGATGTGCTGGAGTACCTTGATCTAGCATCTTTGAGAAGGATGGGTAAGGTCCCACAAGACTAGAGACAGGCCAGTGCTGTCCAGTTCTTCAAAAAGGCAAGGGGAAACTACATACTGGCCAGTCTGACTTTGTAATTCTGCAGGCATCTGTGATTCCTTATAGAGTAAAAGGAATGTGAAGGGAGGAGAGTAGAAAAGCAGAAGTGAAGAAATCAGTTGGTGACAGTGGGAGTTAAGGAGCAGAGATGTTTGGAGAGGAAGGCAAACAGGCATTGAAAGTCAGTAAATTCAAAATTGTATGGATCATTTTAGCCCAACTTTCCAGCCTAACAAAATGAAATTCAATAGAAACAAATGCAAAAGTTCTGCATTTAACCAAAAAGAAACAAGTACAGGATGAGTAGCTGAGTAGGTAGTAATACATGTAAAAAAGAATCTCATGATTGCAATCAATCACAAACTGAAGATCAGTCAGCAGTATGATGTAGTTCCAAAGAACGGCTAATGTGATTTTAAGGGGCATTAATTGAAACACACTGTATTAATGTTTCTACTCTTCTTCATGTTAGTCCTCCTCTAGAGCACCTGCATATTACACATTGAGAGGGATTTAATGTCAAGTCCTGGATCTTTGACTCAAATCAGACTCTGCAATTTGAAAGCTTAGACGTCTTTATTGGTAGATACACAGGCTGGAGGGGAAAAGCTAGTTTTGCTAGAACATTTGAGCAACCCCAATACATCAATCTCGTATCCTCTTCCCTATCCCTTAGCTCTATCCCACACTACGGAGGCATGAAAGACAGGAATGCAAGATGGGCTCAGGGTCGGAGGACTGAGATGCTGTTGCTTGGCCCTTGGTGCCTCTACTTGGTTACCTAGGGAAAACAAAAGTATTTTGCCATCAGCTTGTTCATTCCCCATCCCCCTTGGTGTTTCTCTGCTTGATGCCAGTCTCCAGCCTGACATTTTAGACAGATTGGAGTGTGTTCAGAGGAGGGCAATAAAGATGGTCAGTCCAGATCGCCATGTTGGTCTATAAGCAAAGTCTATAGTCTATAAGCAAAGTCTATAAGGATAGCCATGTTAGTCTATAAGCAAAGTAAAGTAAGAGTCCAGGGGCACCTTAAACACAAACAATAAGGTCTGACTCATTAAAACACTTGCAGGAATCAATTTTATTAGTTTTTGAACTGGGCTCCTAAGAAGAGGATGAATGAAGTGGGTGACCTTAGACAGGGGTGGCAAGACAGCACAAATCAAAAATCTGCCTCATGAAAGAGGACAAAGGTTTATTTTATGCAGTTACAGAGAAAGAAGCCAGATCTAACATGGTTAATTACCTAGATTTCAGTTAAATATTAGGGGAAACTTGTTAATCGTAAGAGCCATTCAACAGAGGAATCGCCTGGGAAGAAGAGCTGGTTTTTATATCCTGTTTTTATCTACTTTTGTGGAGTTCCAAAGCAGCTTACAATTACCTTTCTTCTCCCTACAGCAGATACCTTGTGAGATAGGTAAGGCTGGAAGAGTTCTGAGAGAACTGTGACTCACCCAAGGTCACCCAGCAGGCTTCTTGCAGAGGAGCAGGAAAGCAAATTTGATTCACCAGATTATAATCTGCCACTCTGAACCACTACACGACACTGAGTGAAGTATTCCCTCTCTTGGGTGACTTTAAGCAATGACTGTTTTGGAATTTGTCTATGATTGCAGGTAGTTTTGATGGTTCCGGTTAACTGCTATGGTGCTGTAAGTAAAATAAGATTCACTTCCAGATACGATTTCTCAGCTAAACCCTTTCAAATAACACAGCAGTGTTAGCTTAGGGCTTGGGTCGGCAACCTTTACCACACAAAGAGCCATTTGGACCTGTTTTCCATGGTCCGAAGGATCTACTGAGCCAGAGAGGCGGCTCCGCATGGAACTGCCTCCTGTTCAGTCCCTCCACTCACCTTTCCTTCCAGCCCTGGGAGACGGAAGTGCCGAGCAGGGAAATTCCCTCTGCCCTCTGCTCCATGGGGCAAAGGGGGGATGGTGACCACGACCTGCCTGGTGCCGCCGCCTCTCGTGCTGCAGGAGGCAGCGGCATTGGGCAGGGAAACCCCCTCTGCCCGATGGAGCAGGCAGCCGCCTGCTCTGTGGGGCAGAGAGTGGATGGCAGCTGCGGGGATGGCAGAGGGGGATGGTGGCTGTTCCGGAGGGACGCGCCCACGCTACCCTCCAACCTCCAGGCCACACGGAGCTGCAGTATAAGGCTGAAAGAGCCGTGGGTTGCAGACCCCTGGCTTAGGGGCAACAACCAACAAGCACCATGTCAAGTCATAAATTAATTGAGTCATTTGCCAAAAGGTTTCAACTGGAAAACAACTTTTTGTCAAAAGGGCATTAAATTAGATTTACTGTCATATATTCAGAGAATAAGCATAATTTTAATCAAGCAATATGCTGTGTGTTTTAATTAGCTGTTCCAAGAAAGAATTGCTTTCTGGAAGAAGGTTAATCAGAAATAGTGCTTTAATGATGCCAGCAATTTGAGCAGGTCTTTCATTGTTCAGTACAACCAGAAGAGGGAGCCAAAGTAGTGGGAAACGGCAAGACGTTTCAAGGAATTAGTTATTTTTCTACAAGCAAAATACTTTCCTGTGCAAAAATAGGATTAAGAACACACGTAAACCATCAAACTGCCCACACACAAGTTTAGAAACTATGATTACCTGGTTTCCCGACACATGTTCGTGCATGATGTATTTCTCTTACAGTGTAATCCTATTTAAATTTTGAATTTACAAAATTTAAATTTTGTATAGTCCCAAGACCATGAATTTTGATTAATTTCAACTGGAGTCATTCTGCATATTAGATTTTAGTAGATTGTCTATCCTATAGCAAGTTTTTAAAAGTAATTGGTTTTCTCAAGCAAGTGGAAATTTAATATGTATCAAAAGAGGAAAAGTGATAGAATAATTCAAAACACAAAAAATATTCATATCATTCTATTGCCCTACCAGCTCATAAAAGTCACTTGTCCATAGGGAATAAAACAGAAGTAACTCAAATATTCATTTATTTTTAAGGCTGATGTTTATGCAATGCTTGCCTTAGCAATGGCCACTGGCCAACTTTCTTCAGCTTGGGAGTGAGCCAGTCCATGCCCACCTCAGTTGCTTAGGAACCACAGCAAATTCTGATCTGACACCAATCCCTCTTAGCAATGATGAACAGGCCTCTGGAACATCTTCCCTTTTTTGTACTAGGAGGGTTACTTGCTAGTCAGTATTATACCACATCCACAGCACAGGAGAGAAACAACAAGTGGAAGGACCCTCCAAGTCACCAATAGTTCATCCCTGGCTTATATGAGCTATTGGATTAGGGGTTTTGGGATACTCATTTGGTGGTACATAGACAGCTAGAAACCGTGGCTGTTATTTGCAGTGGACAAGCAGTAAGTAGAATGTGGACACAATTGTCCTTCCAGCAGACATTTTTCTCATCCACTACTTTCCTTTTGCACTCCTTCCTCACCACTTCCCCCTTGGTTGGGAATCTCAGTTGGCAGGGGATTGCAAGGGGAGGCAACTGGATGGGAGAAGCATCACGAAGTCTCAACTTGAGACCACTGAAACCAGTGGATTTGTGTGCTTAGTTCTAAACTCAGTGTGCCCAGTTATTTCACCACTTCCAGGTAAGCTATTCCCAAGTTAATCTATTTAAGAGCACAGGCAGAATATGAAATATATTTCCTTCTGCAGAAAACTGTCTGAAAAGGTGCCAGTTTTCAGTGGCGTAGGAGTGGCGCAGTAGTGGCGTAGGAGGTTAATCTAATCTGGAGGAACTGGGTTTGATTCCCAGCTCTGCCACCTGAGCTGTGGAGGCTTATCTGGGGAATTCAGACAGCCTTGCACGCCTAACACACACGCCAGCTGGGTGACTCCTAATAGTCACAGCTTCCTTGCATTCTCTGGCACCTACCCTCACATTGGTGGTTGTTGAGCTAGAGGGGGGAAGGGCAAGGAGATTGTAAACCCCTTTAAGTCTCCTACAGGAGAGAAAAGGGGGATATAAATCCAAACTCTTCTCCTTCTTTTCTCCTCTTGGATGTTAATTGTTTATATTACACATTAATAAATGGCTAGTTGAAGTACAATGCGACTGTTGCTTGCATGTATCAAATGGAATTTTGTGAAGTCTCAGATTTTAATCCCTTTTGTGAAATGCTACACACTTCAGATCCCTAGTGAGAGACAAGGACAGAATTACAGCAGACGCTGCATTATCCTTTAGAGCTCTGCTCTGGATCTGGTATTTACTTGTGTGGCTCCATGACTGCATTTACTTATTGTTCCGGACAGCAGGCAAGCCAACAAAAGAGAGGAAGGAGAGCTTTCTACCACAGAACAAATATTTCCATTAATGTAAATATGAAAAATAATCCAGGGTGTATGTTAAATGTATATAACTGGTTCTGGTGGGTTTTTCGGGCTGTGTGGCCGTGGTCTGGTGGATTTTGTTCCTAACGTTTCACCTGCATCTGTGGCTGGCATCTAGGTGAAACGTTAGGAACAAAATCCACCAGACCACGGCCACACAGCCCAGAAAACCCACCAGAACCAGTTGAATCCGGCCGTGAAAGCCTTCGACAATACAAATGTATATAACATTATAAATCTGTATTACCCATAAGTCAGTTTGCATTTAGGAGCAGATTCCATTGGGACACTTCCACACAAGTGTACATAGTATTTGGGTTTATTATGAATACAATTGTTTAAAGAGATAGTCCTAGGTTTTGGAGCACTCTGGGTAGAGAGTATCCAGGAATGCCCTGACCACATCAGCCCCCCCTTCCTGCCCTCCATCTACATGCCTCATGAGTCCTAGCTCCCCTGCTAGGGTTGCCAATCTTCAGATATGGCCTGGAGACTCCCCAGCATTACATCTGTCCTCAAGATGACAGAGATTAGTTCCCCGGTAGAAAATGGATACTTAGGAGGGTGGACTATGGCATGATGCCCCACTGAGGTCCCTCCCATTACCAGACCTCACCCAAGGTCCCATCCCTAAATCTCAAGGAACCTGGCTTTGCTAACTTATTCCCTGCCCGAGAATGGCAGCGGTGGTGCACAGGCAATGGGTGAGCCGCAATGGGTCCTATCAGAAGACCTGGCAGCTGCTCAACCTCAGGATACAATGACACCAGCCCTGAACCATTATATTCTCGCTCTCTCATTTGATTTAGTGACAATACATCCATTAACTTGTCTTCCAGTAAGCATCTGAAAACAAAGGAAAGCACAAACAATTGAGTGTCATTCGTTTCCCAGCACAGTATTTCATTTTAAAGGTTAATCTTGCATGAAAATATTATGAAGGGATAGGCTGTCATCTCTCTGAAGATGTTAGAAGAGCATGTAGAAAAGAACATGCCTTTTAAATTCAACATAACAGGGACTAGAAAAGATGAATGAAAATTGAACTGGGAGAGAGGCGAAGCTTTTTACGGGCAATTAAATTCCATTGATAAATTATAAGCTGTTTGCCCAACTGGATCAATTTCAGCTGGATAGAGTTGCCTTTGACAGCCATTATCCCATTTTTTCTCTCTGAGGCACAATTATAAACACTCTTTCCAGGGATTAAAAGACAGATTTTAAAAATACTTATTTAAGAAACATACAATATTAATTAGGGAGCCCTGTTTTAACCAGCAAAACTGTGTAAGTTGAAAGATTAGTCCTTCCCTACACAGCCGTGAGGCTGTATAAACCTCCCCTTTCCACTTTATAGGCAGAGATGTGTGCTTATTAAAACTATGCTTGCTCTTAAAATTCAACAGCATTCAGTGGGACTGGTATAGAAATAAATAATCTAATAATTAGGGTTGCTACCCTTCAGGTAGCACTTGGGAGTTGCCTTACTGTTACAATTGATCTCCAGATAACCACGATCAACACTCCTGGGGAAAGTAGCTGCTTTGGAGGGTAGGCAGTATGGTATTATATCCTGCTGAGGGTCCTCCCTTCCCCAACCCCCTCCCTCCCCATCCTCCACCTCAAAATCTCCAGGTATTTCCCAAGCCAGAACTGATATCCCTTCCAACAATCTTGCTGCACAGGGCTCTTGTAATGCAAAGTTCTGCCATAGAATGGTGTGAGTCTAAGATGGAACTTGTGATACATGATTGTTTCAGTAGCTGATGGGAATTGTAGTTCATGAACATCTGGAGTGCCATAGTTTCACCACCATGGTTCATGCTCTAATAGTTCATGCTCTAAAACAGTTTGTGCCATTCCAGAGTCAGCTGCCTGTATACATCCAACAGTTTTTCTATCAAGAAGACAAGCCTTAGAATTGGCAGATCTTTCCCTTTTCTCAAACAGAGCCAATGTCTGGGCTTCGAACTTATGACGCCAGCATATACAGCCAAGTCACACTTTGGGTGACAAAACAATGTACAGTGATGTTTGGAAGACTATCAGTGAAGTCCTAAGCGTAGTTTCACCTGTAAACATAAACATGAAGATGAGCTGTTTGCCTCCCCACTTTTGAGGAAAGACACTGTAGAATCAACAGAAAAATCTGAAAAACCAAGTTCCAAATGCAAAAATATTTCCCATTCCATAGAGACCCATGCCCAGAAATGTTGTGGTGAGGAGGTGGAGGACAGGAAATCATGGCAGAACCACCCAAGCACAAATGCAGGACTTACTCTGTTCCAAGTTTTTTTTAATTGTGCTAAATAATTTTTAATAGATATAAAGGTCTATCCTTGTCAATTTAGGGAGCTTCTGGATCAGAACATTCGAGATCAAAGGGATCAAGTTTATTTCTTGGCACATAATTAGGTACAATACCAGTTGGCATTTCTCCTTCCATCTCCATAAGTAGAGGCCTTTCTTTTTCATGAAAGAGAAGGAAGGGAGGAAGCCTGAGTTATCCCTGCAGGGACCAAGAACCCCCACTGTCCCCCCTGTTGCTACAGCCCTGTTTATGAACACTGTATGTGATGCTTTATGCTCTCTGTTCTGGCAATGGGTGTTCTTGCTTATAAAGTGGCATTAACACAGCTGGGCTTTTTTCTTCAATTTCCTTTTTGTTATGTTAATGGAGTTCAAACCCCCCCCAAAAAGAAACTGTTATAATATTATTGATTTATATTTAGGATTTATAAACTGTTTTTTTCTACAGAAGCTTAGTAGTATTTCACCCCATAATTATAGAATCATAGAGTTGGAAGAGACCACAGTCCACTCCAACCCCCTGCCATGCAGGGTCACTCAATCAAAGCTCTCCCGACAGACAGATGGTCAGCTAAGACTCCCAGATCTCTTTCACATGTGCTGTTGTCAAGCCAGGTGTTGCCCATCATATAACTGTGAGAACCAGTGTGCTATAGTGGTTTAAGTGTCAGACTATGATCTGGGGAATCAAGGTTCATATTCTTACTCTGCCATGGAAACTTGCTGGGTGTCCTTGGGCCAGTCGCGTATTCTCAGCCCTGATCCTGGCTAGTATTTGGATGGGAAACCACCAAGGTCTACCAGGGCATAACACAGAAGCAGTTGTCTATTGCAATCACCAGAGGGAAATCTTTCTTTTCCACAGATCACTAGATTGGTCTTTTTCAACAAGGTATCTCTGCAAAACTGTAAAGTAATATTTCTGTCATTACCAAAATAAAAACCTGAATTTTCTTATGTGGTCCAAGAGCTGTAATGCTCTGAATGTAATGCATCTGAAAAAAGTAATCAAAAAAAAGTTTGGCTTGATTTTTCAATGAAATACCTCCTTTTGAGGGTAAAATTTACTGTGATGAAGAAATTGACTAGTTCTGCATGTCCATGGATGGTTGATAGGCAACAGTTTTAAATATGGCAAACACTGGTCTTTGCTTTGCTTTCACAGGCAAAGTAAATGTCCGGTCCAGAGCCCTTTGGTGGAACATGGTATCAAATCACAACCAACTTATAGTGACCCTGTAGGATTTTCCAGGCAAGAGACATTCAGAGAGAGTTTGCCATTGCCTGCCTTTGCATAGCAACTGTGGACTTCCTTGGTAGTCTCCTGTCTCCTCCTGACAACTGGAAGGGAATGGAAGTTGGTGGTCTTATTAGTTGTAAATAGAGGACAGGGTTGATGCATTGATGTCACTGCCAGAAGTGGAGTCATCAAGTCACCAATGACCACAGGGATGCTCTGCTATTTGGGCAAAAACTCTATGGTAGGAGCTGTTTTTACCATAGAGGTTTGTCCAAATACCAAAGCACCCCCATGGTCATTGTCAATGTGATGATGCCACTTTCAGAAGTGACACTGACATGCCGACACTGGCCTCTGTTTATAACTAGTAAGTTCTCCAGTCAGCTGCCTAACTGATGACAGAGGGTTGGAGGTCATAGCAGGGATCACCCTATCCCCAGAGAGAGAATGGCAACCCTACATACAGGTCAGGGCCAGCACAGAATTAGAGTGTCCTAATCCCAGTGAAATCAATAGGTTAAACAGTCTTAATTCTGTGCTGAATTGTGGCCCAAAACAATTGAAATGCAGTATAACTGAGAGTGTTCCAACTGCTGCTTTAAAAATGCATTCCTTTCTGAGAAAAGACATTTTAAACAGTGATGTAAACAAATAAACAATGGATGAGGAAGAGATTTATCTACATGCAAATAAGTCCAGAAGAATTGCTGTGTTAGTCTATCACAACAAAAAAAACAGGAGTCACGTGGCACCTTAAGGACTAAAAATACCACGTTCTAGTTTAAGTTCTCCACAAAAGGTAATGCCAAAATAAAAACTCATTAATCTTCAAGGTGCCAGAAGACTCCTGTTTATTTTAGCTACACTGAAAATGGCCCTGCTTGCTGCTGGTACGTCATGAAGCACTTGGATTCAGATTTGCATTTCCTGCTGAATTGGGTTGAAGGCAGCTGCTCTGGAAGGACTGTCTGATGTGAAAAGGTCCACACAGGAGAAGAATTCATTCAGCAGGGAGTAAAACAGAGCTGAACATTTTCCCCTAATGTGTTAGCTTTGCTACTTCTGACAAGTTTTTAGTACATTAAAAGTATTTAAAATGGTACTCTTCACATGCCGTCCAAAGTGATACAGTCCAGTCTGCCTCCAAAGTGGTATTGGTCCAGTCTACCTCTTCATTCACTAGCGGCTTAGTGGCTGAGCACATGCTTTGCATACAGAAGCAACACATTCAGTCCCTGGCATCTCTCCTTAAAATGATGGCAGCAGGTGCTGGAAAATACCTTTCTTTGCCTCAGCCTCTGGTGAGTTGCTGCTGGTTCAAATAAACAAAACTGAGCTACATTGATCAGTGGTTTGGTCCTAAGTAGCCCATCTTAGGCCAAAATCATCAGAGACTGGAAGATAAACAAGGTTGGCCACAGCCAATATTTGGATGGAAAACCACCCATGAAGACTGGGGTTGCTGCACAGATAGAAGAGGAAGAGGGAAAGGAGTTGGTTTTTATACCTTGCTTTTCTCTACTTTGAAGAGTCTCAAAGCAGCTTACAGTCACAATCCCTTCCCTCTCCCACAGCAGGCACATTGTGAGGTAGGTAGGGCTGAGAGAGTTCTAAGAGAACTGTGACCAGCCCAAGATTAGGCAGCAGGCTTCATGCAGAGGAGTGGGGAATCGAACCTGGTTCTCCAGATTAGAGGCCTGCCACTCTTATCCACTACATGATGCTGGCTCTAACAATTGCAATGGCAAACCACCTCTGCTCCTACTTATCTGGAATTCTTTGTGGATGGGTCAGTTGCAACTTGATGGCACATGGTCCCTTTTCTGCTAGACGGTATAAAGTAGCTTCAAATGTTTACAAATTCTAGCTAGGAAACCAGTCATAGCCTTTCTCTACTGGAGGAAGACCTGGGAGGAAGGAGTCATAGGATCCAACCCATGTTCTTATGTTCATGCAAGTGTGTTTCAGATAAGCAGAAATGTGAGACAGCAAAGGTCACAGGGTCCCACTTTTCTCAGTTTTAATGGTGAGGCGCCTAGAGAAAGGAAGCAGTTGTCATACATTACCTCCTTCATAGCAAAGCCCAGAAAGAGGAGACCTGGGAACGGATGTCTTTAGCTGAGTGCGTCTATGAGGGGGAGAATATGGCAACCCTACATACAGGTCAACTCATGAATACTGACTTCTCAGAATCCCAAATTTATCTCAAGAGAATTGGAACTTGGAGAGGTGCCCATATACTCCTGTTTATATTTTCTAGTTATTCCAGCCTTTGAGTTTTGACATTTCTTTCATAGTATCAGTCCATTAACAACTTGGAATAAGAACCCACAGAAAAATGCATTAGCATCCTTCAAACACTCCCCTAAAGAATCAGAGGCTAACATGAACAGAAAAAGAATCATACATTCCTGGCATAATCAACATATGTCTCACTAGTTGGGCAATCATTCCTGGGCAAGTGATCATGCAGACAATGGCAGGGAGGTATTTTGAACTGAGTAGCAATCCATAAAGATAAAAGGTTGGTTCCCTTTCATTGTGCCCCTTTGCAATTGCATAAGGAACACTGTAAGTGGGATGCTGCTGACATTGCAGCTGAGCACAAACCATTGGATGCACAGTTTGTGATACCGGTAACTCCCGTAGTTTTGCTTCAGAGGGTATTTGCAAGCTAAGGATGCTAGCAACATGTTGGGAGTTTCAGACCTTTAAATCATTTAAATCCTACTGCAATCTAAAATGACCACTACAGCTTCACTTCCAACACTGGATGTGAATTAAGGAAAGAAAAGATGACCAGGTAGGCAAGAAGGAAAATATCAGGTGGGTGGGAAGGAGGAAAGAAAATGGTGCAAAAGGGAGGGAGGGAGGTGGAAGATAGGATGAGATAGGTAGTTGGGAAATAGAGGGGGAACTAGGGAAAGGAATGAAGATGTGAAAGGAGGGAAGGGGGGAAATTGAGATAGGTTTGGGAGAATGATCAACGGGGGGGGGGGGTTTCGCTTGTGATTCCTCAGGGGTCCCTTGCTTGTCTAAACCAGCAACCATCACTACATACAAATAATTCCATAGGTAGTACTTCTTTTTGTCTGTCAAACATGGTCCTATTATAGTATCAGTGCACTAACATCTTGGAATAAGAAGCCACATAAAAATGCATTAGCATCCTTCAAACACTCCCCTAAAGAAAACTATTTTATGGTGCTTCCTAAAAAATGACTGAGGTGAATGCCTTCCTGATAGAAGGTGATTCCATGCAGGCTGTGCCACTACAAAGAATACCTATCACCAAGATAGACAGATGTCATAGCCTTGAGGATAGGAACAGATAGGAATGGATATTTATTTATTTATTTATTGTTAAAGCTTCTATACCGCCCCATCCCCTAGGGATAGAGGAACAAAGCTGGCACACTCAAGGTAGTTCTTTACATTTATATGACAGTGTATGTTTACGCTGTACATAGTCACTATAATTTGTAGAATCACAGTGGACTGCAAAAGAGTTACTGAAATCACCCACATCACAGCAATAGCATGCATAACTAAGTTCCATGTAAAAATGTCTGCCCTCACAAATGGTGTCTCTGCATAAGCACTTCCTGACTATATGAGCAGTAATCCTCCATGCATGCCCAAATCATTCATATTTGTGTCTACCATAAATGTGTATCTACAGTACTGATTGTAGCTTGGTCACCTGGACATGTTTTTGTTCCTTTAGACAAGTTTAGTTATCTCAGGTCAGCAACCCTCAATAACAGCCCCTAAATCACTATAAACAAGGCCTATCGTGTGGTGTCTTTGATAAGGAGTCCATCTTCTGTCTTTGGAGTACAGTGTTTTAACTAATTTTCTTCCCAGACCAGTTTTCTTGTGCTTTACAGATAATGTCTATATTCCAGAAGGTGAAAAGAGCAAGAGAATATTTAAGGCACTACTGGATTTAGCTCTTATCTACAGACAAACATGGCTGCCCATCATGATCTATATTCAGGATGATAATGAGTTACAAAAATAAAGCTTCAGGACCTAACAATAAAAACCTACATAACTAGTTTAAAACATCTGTTGTTAAACAGGCATATGATAAAACTGAAGGACTAGTTGCATGGTTGAATCACTCAATATCCTGGCTTTGGTGTTCAATTTTTCAATGTGTATTACCTGTCTCCCTGCCATAATAATATAAAATAATTGGACTTGAATGGTGCTTAATGTATTCTGCTCCTCTGTTAAGTTTTTTCAATCATAATAGGCTTTGCAGTTAAAAGCAATCCACTGTTGTTCTAGGACAGACTGTGGCTGTTTAGGTTTAATGGGTGATCTAAAATTTAGGCACTGCTATCAAAACAGAAAGATGAATTCCATTGGAAACCAAGAAAGTTGTTGCTCCAAAAAACCAATTGCAAATGCATTAGCAAGACATTACTTCATTGTGAGGCATTAAAAAGTTAGTATTTACGGGAAGCCAAGATTTTAGATTGGCAAGTGTGTTGGAGCTCTTACTTATTTGTCAAATTATTTATGAAATAGAAGAGGTGAAATCATTGTCAAGATCACCTTTTTCCCATTAGAACCACAATTTACAGAACACTGAGTGTACTTGAGTGGGTTTTTGATTAGCTGCACGTGTGAGAAAATTACATTGCAAAGTATCTTCACCTTTGTGAAACAATAAGACAGTGATAAAGATGATGAGAAGAAAAACCTTGGCAACAATCCAAGGTAAGCATGCCTCCGATTAAGACCACTGTGAGCAATGAGGTTTAAACGTACCTATTATTGAGTTGGATTCTGGCCATTCTGTATTTCTGTTGCTCTTTGACTTTTTGAACTTTGCTCAGTGCCTCTCAGGTTTGCCTTGTTCTCCTTCATTCTTTCTCTCTGTAAAATGCTTCCCTCCCTGCAGTTTTATCTAGCTTCCAGTCTCAACAAAGCATAACTTCCTTCCAGGATTGCTTCCTGTTTGGAGATAAGCCATCATGGCATGATGGCCATAGGTCCCAGCATGAGATGGCAAAGGCACTATTTCACAGTACAGAAATCTCTCAGGCTGCATTAATAATGATGTGAAAAACTGACATGGAGGAGGAGATGCTCTGTGTCAACCTTTTTGAGCCTGAGGGCAGCTTTGGAATTCCAACATAGGGTGGTGGGCACAATCACTATGCCTTCCACAAGAAGTAGAGTAAATGAGAACATGGCTGCAACAGGAGGACCACAAAATGTCAGAGAGTGAGGTCATACCTTCTGCTAAAAGTAAAATTTGACATTTCAGACAGCAGTTCTGTTTAACAGGGTGCCTTTAATTTGCATAGCCAATTAGAAACCCTGCTGGGCACCTAGTCCCTCCTACTTTCTAAAAAAAAACTAGCAGGCACCAGGACAGCTGTTGGCAGCACCATAGTGCCCATGGACCATGGACTAACAAATTCATATAGCCTTAATGAAAAGATCATAAACAGTCATCAAAACAATTCATAGAAAAATAAATTTGACTTCAGATTTTAAAGCAATTGTAGATTTTCATCTGCTAAATTGGAGGATCTGATGATGAACCTCAGAGTGGTACAGTAGTTGTAGTAAGGATGAGTTCAAATGAGGGATGAGTGGTACAGTGGTTGCAGTAGGGATGAGGAGACCCAAGTTCAAATCCTCACTCAGCCCTAAAGTTCACAGGATGAGCATGAGCCAGTAACACTTTCTCAGTTTCTCAAATTCATATAGCCTTAATGAAAAGATCATAAACAGTCATCAAAACAATTCATAGAAAAATAAATTTGACTTCAGATTTTAAAGCAATTTGTTGTCTTACAGCAACGGAGGCAGCATGTTGTTTCAGCGAGTGAGAGAAGCGCGGGCAACTCTGCCGTAGTGTCTTCTCCCCAGCCCTTTTATTGACAGTTACAGGTGGAAAAACAAACAGGGGGGAAGCACAACACAATGGACGGGGCAAAGAGCACAGGGGGATTTGAGCAGGAGAATTGGCATTTTCACGTGCACACATTGGAGCCAGAGAGTCTGCAATGTCAGCAGGTTTCTTCAAAACCACCTTTGGAAGGAGAGGTCAGTTGCAGGTGAGAGGCCTTTTTCCAAGCAGTCTATTGCTGTACTCGGGCACCCCCCTGGGTGTTGGGGGGTCCTTTTCCAAGCAAGGTGCTGCCGTACTCGAGAGCCTCCCGGGCGCTGTGAGACCCGTTTCCAAGCAGAATGGCTGCCGTACTCGGGAGCCTCCCAGGCGCTGTGCCCCCCAACAGCAATTGTAGATTTTCATCTGCTAAATTGGAGGATCTGATGATGAACCTCAGAGTGGTACAGTGGTTGTAGTAAGGATGAGTTCAAATGAGGGATGAGTGGTACAGTGGTTGCAGTAGGGATGAGGAGACCCAAGTTCAAATCCTCACTCAGCCCTAAAGTTCACAGGATGACCATGAGCCAGTCACACTTTCTCAGTTTAACCCATTTTACAAGGTTGTTTTAATTATAAATGAGTGGGGGTAGAACATGTGAACCACTTTGAAATCTTTGGGGAAAGGTGAGTTAAAAATACAATAGGTAGGTGTGGAGATGAAAAAAGCATTGTATGTGCAATCTCAAAATAGCAAAAGTTCAAGGTTGGCACCCCTTGCTGGCACCCCAGAAGAAGAGTTTGAAGGGTGGGGGTAAGTTTTTTTAGCATTGTGCTGAAATGCAATGTCACTTCCTGTGTGAAACCAGAAGTAATGTCTTCAGGTCAGAGACACATTGTAGAATTCAACCAAGCACTAGAGTTAGACCATAGACATGCTAACTGAATTCTTGGAAGTCTGAGGTGAAGGGCAACAGGTATATTTACAATATATAATCCTGTCAAGCATAAGAACATAAGAACATAAGAACAAGCCAGCTGGATCAGACCAGAGTCCATCTAGTCCAGCTCTCTGCTACTCGCAGTGGCCCACCAGGTGCCTTTGGGAGCTCACATGCAGGATGTGAAAGCAATGGCCATCTGCAGCTGTTGCTCCCCAGCACCTGGTCTGTTAAGGCATTTGCAATCTCAGATCAAAGAGGATCAAGATTGGTAGCCATAAATCAACTTCTCCTCCATAAATCTGTTCAAGTCCCTTTTAAAGCTATCCAGGTTAGTGGCTATCACCACCTCCTGTGGCAGCATATTCCAAACACCAATCACACGTTGCGTGAAGAAGTGTTTCCTTTTATTAGTCCTAATTCTTCCCCCCAGCATTTTCAACGAATGCCCCCTGGTTCTAGTATTGTGAGAAAGAGAGAAAAATTTCTCTCTGTCAACATTTTCTACCCCATGCATAATTTTATAGACTTCAATCATATCCCCCCTCAGTCGTCTCCTCTCCAAACTAAAGAGTCCCAAACGCTGCAGCCTTTCCTCATAAGGAAGGTGCTCCAGTCCCTCAATCATCCTTGTTGCCCTTCTCTGCACTTTTTCTATCTCCTCAATATCCTTTTTGAGATGCGGCGACCAGAACTGGACACAGTACTCCAAGTGCGGTCGCACCACTGCTTTATATAAGGGCATGACAATCTTTGCAGTTTTATTCTCAATTCCTTTCCTAATGATCCCCAGCATAGAGTTTGCCTTTTTCACAGCTGCCATGCATTGAGTTGACATTCCCATGGAACTATCAACTAAGACGCCCAAATCCCTTTCCTGGTCTGTGACTGATAGCACTGACCCTTGTAGCTTGTATGTGAAGTTTGGATTTTTTGCCCCTATGTGCATCACTTTGCATTTTGCTACATTGAACTGCATTTGCCATTTCTTAGCCCACTCACCTAATTTATCAAGGTCTGCTTGGAGCTCTTCACAATTCTGCTTGGAGCTCTTCGCAATCCTTTGTGGTTCTCACCACCCTACATAATTAGAATAGTTATCTCTCAAAAGACCAGCCATTTTACCTCAGAAGTTCACAAACATGAGAACTTTACCAAAGGCCCCTTCCACACATGCAGAATAATGCACATTCAATCCACTTTCAAAATTGTTTGAAAGTGGATTTTGCTATTCTGCATAGTAAAATCCAGCTTTAAAGTGCATTGAAAGTGGATTGAAAGTGCATTATTCTGCATGTGCGGAAACTGAGAGAGAAAACATGAACTATATATATATACACAAAGTATCACATATATAAGGTTACATTCATGGCTCATAGTTTGTTATAGTTTGGTTGTACTAGTAAACTTTTACAGTATCTTTTAGTCAGAGCACTTTTACATAGCATTGGTTTAGCAGTACACAGAGCAACCTCTCTCTTCACTCAGTCAGTCAGGGAACAACAGAACACAAATGGATTTTAACTGTCACCTTTAGAATGTTCGTGCAGCTTCCCAGAATTCCCTGCTGCTTCTGCTGCTGTTGCATGCAAACAAGGCTGGAAATTCCAACATGAGGTTGGTATCTGGGGAGGGGAAATAACTCAGCAGGAATGTGATACCACAGAATCTGTCCTCTAAGCTACCATTGGCTCCAGAAAAGCTGATTTCTGTAGTATGGGATCAGTCATAATTCCAGGAAACCTCCAGGGACTGGTAACCATGGTACAATTTCCTGCACAGAAGGATGGATAAGAATCAAAGAAAGAAAAGGGCAGTGGTGAGGCAGAGTTTTGCTTAACTCCCAAATTCTTCCATGAGGCATCAAGTTCAGGTTTTAGTGAATGATTTAAAAATCAAATCATGGTGGCTATCAGTATTCACGTATGAGGAACCAGTTTGACTAAAACTGTAATAATATCTTCCTGAGTTTTGCAGGTGCCCTCATACAGGGAAGGAAATTGGGTCTGCCTAGGAGATCTGATGAAAGGTTTTGTTGATGAGCAGTGGTGCCACAGTGGCATCAGTGGAGGCAGGGGGAGGGGCAGGGAGACAGGGGCAGGCTCTTAATTTGCAGGTGTTATTTCCTACTTTGGATAGAAACCCAGAAAAATAAATGTAACTTCCCAACTGTGTATAAGGAAGTATGCTCACTGGGGTTCCAGGCTGATGCATATGGAGTGGAAAGTAAACAAGCATGAGCTTGTTGGCCCCTTTATAATTTAATTCAAAACACACTGGAAATAAAACCTCACCTGGAGGATTGGTATTACTGATACTTCATTCACATCACAGTTCATGTTCTGTGAAATTGAGTATGGGTACATTCTGATCTGCCATTTTAAATAAATCAGATAAAACTTAGTTTCAGAATGTATTGCACACATTTGGTTAATGCATAGTGGGGATCCAGTATAATTGCCTCTCTAAGTTTTCCAAAGAAGAGTGTAATGCAAGTATAATGGATAACAACATCTATCTTTAAACATTATTTCATATGGAATTGTGCAGCAATATTTTTATTTTATTTTTAGATTTATACCCGCTCTTCCCCAAATAGGCTCGGGGTGGCAACAACATTTACAACAAACATCATAAAATCATAAAAACATGTTAAAACAGCATTACTAAACCTAATTTCAGATGGCAGCTTACAGTATCAAATATATCCCTCCCCCACCCCTCCTCCAGGAGGCCAGAAAGATGTTAACGATGTTAACCTGGTTGGCCATCAGGGAACTGGCAGAATAGCTCCATTTTACTGGCCCTGTGGAAACTACTCAGGTCCTGCAGGGCCCTGATCTCAATCGGGAGCATATTCCCCCAGGTAGGGGCCAGGACCAAAAAGGTGATCTACAAGATATTAATAGCTTGAGAAAAGAGTAATAAAATATTGACTGCATATACACCTCTCTTAATCCTGCTACCTTTCCAATGTAAGTACTTTCCAAAATGGAATTAATCTGCCTAAATATGTTCTGCAATCCGGGGCAGCTGGATTCTATTTTGCATATCCTTCTACACTGCCAATTATACCAGAAATTAAAATCCAGTTTGTTAACCCAGGTCATCGATCCTATCGAGGCCCTCCCAGAGTCAGACAAAGTAATTCTTCTTTTAATCTGTAGTGATTTTAATGGTTGTCTCACAGTGGCAAAGTTCCTGGCTGAGATCTGTAAATTGAACTCTTGATCAATGAGAAGTTATCTTTACTATTTTAACTGTATTTTAAATTAGTCTGTTTTGAATGCCAATAAAGGCTTTCGAATCGACAAGGGTGGAGAGTTCTAACCCTTCAGGGTGTATAGCAATTTTACTATAGGGCTCTCTTCCCATTTAGGTAGTCCCCAAGGCCCAAACTTGGTGGTTCCCTCCCTCAAAAAAGCCCTATTAATCCTTAAATTAACAGGGATGACATTCCAGTTCATCTAGTTCTTATCAGTGTCACTCCTACCATTGTCTTTGGATTCCCATGACTCACAATAAACCACAATTCAACCAGCAATAAGCCAGCTGCAGCAACAGCAACTCCAGTTTTGCAAGACTAGAGTGCCCACAAGATTTGGAGAAATTGTTTTGGGATTGGACCATGAAAAAGATCAGGCCAATTTTTAAATTGCAAACATGCTGTGTTAATTTAGAAATCACTTGAACTTTGTATTTGACAAGATTTGCATTTGAAGAGATTCAGATTCTATCAAACTCCAAATCAAAATCTTTCCTCTATGGCTCAAGGCAATATTTACAGTGATCTTGAGAATAAATGAAAATTAAACTGGAAATAGGATTCCTTGCTTTCATTGGAAAAATCTAACTTTTCTAAATAAAGTGCAGTTGTTACTGTTCAAAAAACCTTGTTCCTTAGCAAAAGACATTGCTGAAGTTTTCCATGTGGTTTTGACTGAATCATCAGAGCAATTTGTATATTCAGCATCACAAAGAAATTCCCCAGCTACTGAAGAACAGTCATGCATCCTTGTGCTCTCTGGGTCATCTTCAGCCTGCCAGTGATTAAAATGTGTAGTTATTATCTTACGTTCCAGGGCTCCCAATCTGTCCAGAAGTCATGTCCCCTAACCTTGAAGTATGATTTTAATACCTAAATTTGCTGTAATCCTAAATATGTGGCAGTGAGATAAATCATCTCTGCATACGTGCACAGGCAACCTTCATCAATGCTCTGATGTTTCATGGCTGGAATCAAAACCAGTTTATGAGGCAGAGCTCTGCAATCTCTGGGTAAAGCAACTTGCATACCATTGTATCCTTCCTTTCCAGTCCGCTGTGGGATCAAACTGCAGTCCTGTTGATTACACTGATCAGTGGAAGAGGATTCTCTGAGAAACAAAACAGGAAGTGCAGTAGGCCTTCCTACTACAGCCCCCATCCCCCATCGTTTTTGCGCATTTAAGTTCCATATTTCTCAGCACAGCATTTTCTCCCTTTTTCACCAGTGGAGAAGTTGGCTGGGTCTAAAAAATTTTGTTGGAAGCCATTAAATGAGCATGTTCTGAAGTGGTATCCTAAATCAAGAGCTAGATCCATGGTGCTGCATTCAGATAACCCCTTTTCTGTTGATATTTTCATTTCCTGACAAAGAAGTTCTGCAGATTGAAGAGTCCTCAGAGTGATCATGTTAAGTGGAATGTGGGAAGCTTGGAATAAAAATGACAGTTGCTGCTTGGTTTGTAGCCTTTGATTTTTCTAAAGCTAACTCTTTTACTTTAGCCAAAATAAAGATTTTTCTCTTCTGTAAATTGCCATTTATGTTTTTGTGATCTCCTTCACATTGAACATATGTTCCTTTTGGGTTGGATTCTCTGTAATGCACATGTTTTACCCTCTACCAAATTCACTGCACCTCAGATCAGAGAATGTCTGCTGTTTCCAAAACCTTTGAAAGCATAGCTTTTCCTCTTGCTTTACAGGGAAAGTGAAGAAAGACAGCATGTGTTTAACTTGCATCTTGTTTTGTTGCTCTTCCCCACCTTCACCTGCCCACCCAACAACAGTTGCTCCTGTTCTTTGTAGCAGCAATTCAGAGCAGTCAGAAGAGCTTTCTTTTTCATACATTTTAACACTGCTGGTCTATTGCTGGAGCAACAGATTGGGTGAAATCTACTTGAAATTTACATGATCTAGTAAAATAATGCTAGACCCAAGATGGTGTACACACACACAAAGGCAGCAGAGAACAACCTCCCCAGCCGGAGGTTGCACAGTGAGAATGGGTGGATAAAATGGTGGCTTGGCTCGGCTAGGAACACTTCACAGCAAGCAAATCCCATTTAAACAACAACAACAAGCAGCAGGACAAACCCACTGTGAGGCTGATGGCTACAGGGTAAGCACTGCATATATAAAGGGCCCCCTTTTCAGCCATATATATTCTTTGTCCTGTTTTTTCTGTCAGGACACAGCTGATTTGTGGTGGAGTTTTCAAGGTAAGAGAAATTCAGAGGTGGTTTGGCATTACTGCTTCCATGTCATGACCCTAGTATTCTTTGGATCGAAATACTAGCCAGTGTCAGACCCGAGGTCACCCAGTGGGATTCCTTGGTGCAAGTGGGGATTTGAACCTGGGTTTCCCAGCTCCTAGTCCAACACATTATCCACTGCATCTCTCTGGCACTCTTCTTGGTACTATAGTAAGTGTTTTTCTGTAAGGCATTCTCTAAACAACTAGCTCAATGTCTGTTGTCTTTCAGTGTAGATTGGGAGATTCATGGCTGAATCATTTATGGAATTTCTGAGTTCTGTTTTCAGGCTCTTTATTGTGTGAGAGGCTCTTGAACAAATATCAGGAATAGCTGGTTCCCGTGGTGGCTTGTTTTGTTCCACAGACATAGAGTAGTAAGCTAAGGTCCAAATATTCAGATTAGAAACAGAAAGCATCTCATCTGCTAAAGTGAACAGGCACGATTCATAAGTGAAACACTTGGGAGTTGTACTGGATTTAATGAAACATAACATAGGAAGTCATAGCCTCCCCCTTCCATCTCAAACAATTATGGCTAAAACCATTAAGCATTTATTATTATTTTAATGTAGCTAGGTATCAAACAGCAACCCTTGTACACTTTTGTGTCATTCTTCTTTCAAGGATCCAAAGGTTTTCCTATCTTTATTTTATAATGACAACAATCCTGTGAGGTTGGTTAGTTTGAGAGAGTGACAATTCGAAGACAGTCTGAGGGTTTCATGGCAGAGTGGGGATTTGAATCCAGGCATCGCAGCTTCTCGTCCAACACTCTAACTCTTGCCCCACATTAACTGTCCATGCCATTGTCTATCAACATCCTTATGCACTAGATAGATTTTACATTTCCATTATGTACTGCTTTATGTTGCACGCCTAAGCTTAGCTGTTAGGACAAGCTCTTTACATGGCTGTTCCATTTCAGATTCCAGTGTGGTGCTTGTGATAGTCAATATTCCTCAATGCAAAAGGTCAACCGCATCCAGATTTCATTTTGATGTCTGGTATGATATTCTGCTATTAACAAGGTTATGATCTACCATCACTTAGCAAAAACCATGTTTCAGCTTAAGAAAAACCTTTGTATTTCAGCTGCTTATAGTGGTCAAATCTTTCAGAAACCTTAGACCTGAAATTTAAATGTTCCTAACCATCATTTCTGGTTCTATGATCAGGTGCTTAATAACGGATGTTACCCTGCTGCAATCAAGTGCTTCAAAGAACCATGCTTATACAAGTTCCTGCCCATGCTATCCTAAGCAAAGTTACATCCTTGTAAGCCCACTGACTTCAATGAACTTGGAAGGGTATAACTCTATATAGAATGGCATTGGGAAATGTTGATTCACTGTGTCAGCTTCTTATCAGTGTTATGTAACTTTTCAAGATAACTGGTATGCGCCAAGAGTCTGCCTCCCTCCCCTCCCCCAAGTGTTATTCGGTCCTGATGATTTACTCAGATAATACTCATATTTCAAACAGGGCAAAAAAAGAGTTGGTTTTAGTCTTTTGCTCACGAGATGAAAGAAATCTATGTACATAAATAGCATCTGTCAAAGTGGGCTATAGTCCATGAAAGCTATCCTAGAACAAAGATGTTAGTATTTTATTTAGGGGAACCCTGGTTATTGGTTATTTTTGCAAAGCAAGCAGGTAGGTCATTAGAGTACCTCTAGAAGCAGAAGCAGATTTTTGGTGGTGCTGCAGTTAGATTGGAAGGAGACCAGTGACACCAAGACCCCCAATAGGAAGGCACTAGGAGGACAGAATTCCATGGCCCTGATCGTCCTGAAGACCCAGGAAGCCAGACAAAGCAAAAAACTATAAAAGATTACTGAGACAGGACCTAGTTTTGCAGAAGCCATGTTGGTTTTTGCTCAGCAGGGCTTGCCCTTCTCTATGTTTGACAATTCTATCTTTAATAATGGTTTCCATTGATGTACCTGGAGCAGATGTTAAGTTAACTGGCCTGTAATTTCCTAGGTCCCCCCAAACCTTTTTTATAAATGGCCATTCTCCAGTCCTCTCACACATAGCCTGATCTCAGGGACAAATTTCATATCATTAGATGATCTGCATAATTTTGGTCTTTGGACTGACTAAAGGGCCACTCTCGACAACAAGTCCAAAAGGCAATTCTGAAATCTTAAATGCTCCTGATAAATAATTAACTTAAGCATATAAGCAAGTGGCTTCCAGGGGGGAAAGGGAAGTGATGCTAAGCCCATTTAATTATAATAGGATCAAAAAAGCCTAATGTTTAGAGCATTATATGTGCCAGTGTTTAGCCCCTGTCATGAATGTCAAGCATGGGCCTGTGTTTGATGCCTTATCATGTCAGTCATTTTATTTGTCAAAAAACATCAAAATTTGCACAAACCATGTCAACATTTGCCTCCTTAATCTACAGAAGGGGGGGACAGTGAGTCTCCAGAGCAGGAGAGACAAAGAGTTTTTTTTTACTTCTCTTGTCTTCCCTCTTTCCTTGGGGTAGAAGAAGATGAATTTTTAAGGCCTGATATAACCCTAACCCACATAAAAGTCCATTGTGACAAATATAAGACACAAGAGAGACTGTAGGACTCATGGATATTATGTACACAAATATGTACAAGTTGCTGCCATCAACCCTTCAGCACTGTATAGCTCCATGAAGTATGGCATTGGTTCTGACAGCATTAGCTCTGGAACATGGTAAGACATAAGAATGTGTCTCTGAGCATGTGAAAAATATTGAATTTATGATTTCTGAGTAATTATAGTCTATAGACCCACCACATATATGTGATTAAGGTGCAAATGATAGTTTTCTCATAGGTTAGAGCGCTGACACGTTTCTTTTTGAGAGGGTTATTACTAGTCTCTTGGCCCAGAGATTTGCTGCCATACTTTGTGAAATACTTCAGTTACCCATTGACAGAATTATTTCTTATTTGAAATATTAAAGCAATAAGAATTTACTGCTTCAAGGTCATCAAGCTCCTTTTTGTGTCTAACCAAAGTTAAAATTTTCTTCAGAAAAATCCAAAGCAAAACTCTGTCATAACATAATTTCTGCATATGCTTTGCTTCTCCTCTAATACAAAGTTTTAATTCTTCTCACTTCTTTCCAGAGGCCATATTTAATATTGTAGTAGCAGTAAAATCTAAATTTGGAGAATCCATTTCGATTCACCATTCTTCCACATGAAGCTTGCTGGGTGACCTTGGCCAGTCACAGTTCCCTCAGAACTCTCAGCCCTTGTGGAGGAAGGCAATGGCAAGTAATCTCTGAACATCACTCGCCTTGAAAACCCTAGAGCAGTGATGACAAACCTTTTCAAGACAGGGTGCCCAAACTGCAACCCAAAACCCACTTATTAATTGCAAAGTGCCAACATGGCAATTTAACCTGAATACTGAGGTTTTAGTATAGAAAAAAGGCTCATTCCGCACATGCAGAATAATGCACTTTCAAACTGCTTTCAGTGCTCTTTGAAGCTGTGCGGAATGGCAAAATCCAACAGTTGTGAAAGTGGTTTGAAAACGCATTATTTTGCGTGTGCAGAAGGGGCCAAACAGTTGGCTCCAAGGCACGCGTTACTCGGGAGTAAGCTTGGTGGTAGTTGGTGTCTTTGCTTTGAAGCAACTATGCAACACTTTGAACGGATGAATCACGACCCTAGGAGGGTTTACTCAGAAGCAAGCCCCATTGCCAGCAACCGAGCTTACTCCCAGGTAAAAGATCACACTTTAGTTCTTCCCATGAAAATCAGTAGGGTTTAACAGCGCTTAACAGGGTTACCTACACTGCTTCCCCAAAACTAGGTCTTAGGTTTAATGATAATAATCTCCCTGAAATAATTGAACTATTATCACTTGACGAATTCTGGGCACGCGTGCCCACAGAGAGGGATCTGAGTGCCACCTCTGGCACCCGTGCCATAGGTTCGCCACCACTGCCCTAGAATGTCACTATAAGACAGCAGTGACTTGACAGCATGTGAAGGCACACACACACACACACACACACACACCCCTTTAAATAAAAGAACTCTACAGCTATTTGACATTCTAACCAGAGATATTAAAACACAAATACATTTCCTGGCCTCACTTGACCACAAAGTGAGAGGCAGAATGGTTAGAATGTTGGACAAGCATGAGAAGACCCGGCTCTGAACCCTGATTTGCTATGAAACTCACAGGGTTAGCTGCGCTCTCTCAGTACAACCTACCTCACAGGGCTGTTACAAATGGGGAGAATACTGCACAGTAAATTACCCTGAGTTTCTTGGAAAGGCGATCAAGAGAAAAATGAAATAAAATCAATAGAGTCCTTCCTCTTACTTACCAGTGAGTTTTGGAAGTTCAGACAATGAAACATATGCCATTGATAAAGCTTAAAACAATCAAGTGTCATCAATGTAAATGACCCTAAGCCCAGCCAAGAAGACCTTGTTAAAAAGGGAAATGTTGAAAAGTATTTCCAAAACTTGGTCAGGGCAAGCTGGTGAGCAAACCTGCTCAAAGGGAAAGAAATCTTGCAAATGTAAAACTGCTTGCAAACACCATGTTTCTCTTCAAGCTCTTGAGGGTTGAACTTTCTGTCCAAATGGTATATGACCTCTATTCATATTTCTTCACAATGAAGTAACAGCTGCAACTGCAACATTGAGCTAAATATTTTGCTTCAAAGGTTATTACAAAGAAGGAGCCAATAACTTGACCTTTCTTCTTTTCCATTGCAATTTTTCTTTCTACATTCATTTGCATTTTTCTTAGAGACAGATGAAACATTGATCACTTTGTATAAACAATGTAAATAACAAGACTGCAGATGGCATTGCACTGCCAGTAAGGATGTTTGCCAATAATCAGATTCTTTATGTCATGTTTAGAGGTCCAGTTTTAAACACTAGTTTTCCTTTGCCTTGAAAAACTGTTGTCAGAAAATAGGGTGAACTGGTCATTTAAGTTACTTGGACATTTCCTGGTGAGCCAGGCCTGGTGAGGCAGGCAATGGCAAACCATCTCTGAACGTCTCTTGTGTTGAAAACCCCATCAGGGTCGCCATAAGCCAGATGTAACTTCATGGCAAAAAACAACAACACCTTTAATTCTGATAATACAAAAGAATAAGGGATCCAGTTCAGTGATTTGAACAATTAACCAGCAAGCCAGACGGAATACCTTAACAATTAACCAGCAAACAGAATACCAGAACAATTAACCAGCAAACCAGAGAGAAAACAGACTTTTATCTTTTACTGAGATAAGACACTATTCTTTTTATTGAGCAAGAAAGAAACAAAATATAGGCACGAAAAAGTTAACCTTACAATTCCTGTGAAGATAAATGCTAAAATTGTCCAAGTTCCTGGCATTGCTTAATCATATCATAGCAAGTAATAGTTTTAAAAGCAAACCATGTTTTCGCTTTTGTCTACTTCTTTTAGAGATTAATTTAAAAAACCAAAGTTATCTCACCTAGTCTTCTGAGACTTCCATACAGAGAAATTTAATTTGCTTGTCACAGTAATGCCTGTTGATAGAAATATATAAATACTATCTTTCTCTAAAACTGTTCTATTATAATCATGTGGTTATTATTTAGATAACTGATTGGTTCATAACTAAATATGAGATAATCAATATAAGTGCAATTAGGTCAATCGGCATGTGCATATGAGCCACATCTGACCTCCTAACACAAAAAGGCCAATCTTAACTCCTGATCTCTGATAAAGTTTTAATCTAACTTTTCTGAAATTGTTTCAGTTAACTGTCTAAGATTAACACAACTTTAAGGAAACAAAGTTCATTGAGAGTTAAAGAGTGCTTAAACTCTTGGTGAACTTGAAAAATCAGCAAGAAAAGGGATGCTGATACCATAACTACCACTTCAAATGGATGAGAGGCATCTCTCAAAGCCTTGTAGTTAATACCACTAAATCATACCAGGCATATCAAGAGTTATGAGGCAGGCTACGTTGAAGCACTGTATGAGGGAATCAGCGAGTGAGAAGACAAACTGGAACAAATAGGTTTCCCTGTGAGTCATGCAGGTTCTTCTGGCGGCAGACCTGCCTGAACAGTACAAAAATCTAACTATATGATCCAATATTTACTTAGGGGATCCACAGAATACACCTCCATAAATAGAGAAGATACAGGAAATGTAAACTGAAAATTTGTTTACAACTACTCTCATCTTTCCTAATGCCAGGGCCAAGTGAGAATGACCACACTGTTCTGGTAGTGAATCCTTTGTCAGTCTTGGAGCCCTGGCAAATGGCAATCTTACCAGACTCTACAACCAGCTCTGTTGGCATCTTGAGCTGGTATCTCCCTTATTCCCAGTTTCCCCTCAAAACTAATGCAAAAGTGACAGGTTTGACTGTCAATCTGCTAAAATCCAAATTTACAGCCATGATTTCTTTGTTACTCATCTAGTCACTACTGCAAGTCTCCTGTGCTGTTTGTAGATGCAGCTGAATGGGAAAAAACAAAATTCAGAAGCACCTTCAAGAATGAATCTAAAGCCACTAATCAAAAACATGATGAGATCAACTTATTAATAGACTGGCTATAGATTAATCACAGATAACCAATTTCATGGAACCTCAGAATGGTCTGGTAGCAGAATTGAAACCTGCCCTGTGACAAGGTTGTACTACTTATGTGAGGTATTGTGGAAACCTAGAACAATCAGAATTCCTATAAATTTAGGTGACTTGTGGGGGAAATGATGTCCCTGAGGCAGATCTTCCCACAGCTGTCACAGCTTCAACTGGATCAAATTTCCCTGATGGGGCTATGAATTCTCCAGGTGATAGTCTTGAATGTCCTGATCTTACCACTGAACCATATATGAGCAAGTGTCAGCCCGAACAGTGCTGCCTTTGCCTCATGGATCAATGTGATTCCTGAAAAGACCTCTGGGAAATTACCTGTAGACTGAAGCAGCCAGTGAAGCTTGGGCAGAATAATCCCTTCCTCTGTTGACTGCCAGCATGGTGTAAGAACAGCAGACTCCAATCTGCAGAACCAGGTATGATTCCCCACTCCTCCAGATGAAGCCTGCTGGATAACCTTGGGCCAGTTAAAGCTCTCTCAAAACTCTCTCAGTCCACCTACCTCACATGGTGCCTGTTGTGGAGAGAGGAAGAAAGGAAGCTTTGAGATGCCTGAGCATAGGAAAAAATTACATTAAAAAAACTAACTCTTTCTCTTCTTCTAGTTAGTTAATTGTTCGTTGTATTCATTCAAATTGTTGAACTTATTGATAGACTTAGAAGAATTATGATAACTTAAATGTTAATCTCCTGTTCTGCAGAAAATAACCAGATGGTTCAGACTAGGATTAAAACATAATTAAGAGAAGGCTTTCTGGTATCTGTTCCAAATACTCATTGTTAGCTAGCCCTGTCTTACAACAGGTATATCAAAGGAGTCTATGAATAATCTACCAGCTCAGGCTAGTGCAGAGAATTAGCATCCTTGTGGACCAGAACATGTCAGGTGATGCTCCCTGACACAACAGCTTACTGATTTGAACAATTTGTTCTTGCTACTGAGAGACTTACCTTTTCTGTAGAGTAACTTAGTAAAATTGCTAAATTATTCTGCAATCTGTCCTGGACGTGTGGGAAGGAGACAGGATAAGGGCTATGAGTCAATGGAAAAGCATCTTGTTGAATGTAGAAAGACCCGGGCTTATATCTGCCATGCCATCTCCAGTTAAAAGAAGTAGGTAGTAGGTGATGCAAGATCCTGACACTGTGGAGAACCACTGCCAGTCCAAGAAGTGTGGTTGCCCAGTGACTGATGAAAAAATGCCTGTTTCTTTAATAGCAGCTTAATAGGCTATTAAGATGATGTTATAGGTAATAGGTGATGTTAGTTACTTCCATGCCATGAAAAACTTCACCTGCCCATTTCTTCTGTCAAAGGGGCAGGAATCTTTTCTCCACGTTGTTGGGAATCAGAGGAGGCCAACAGTCTACTTCCTGCATTCATGTGTGTAGTTTTGGGTAGGAGTTTTTTTTCTTGCTTTTGAGTCAGTGGCAGAATGACAAAGTGTTTCTTCTCACCTTCACCTCTGCTCCTGTACAGAAGTTTGCCCTATACCTACCCAAGTACCAGATTCTTTTCCTTTTCCTTTTAAATGTGGCAAGCCCAGAGTTTGGTCTATCTGCCTTCTTATTGCCACAGCTACAGCGCAATCCTATACCTTGTTACTCTGGTCAAAGCCTACTGATTTCAGTGGTCTTAGGCAACAATAATTCTGTGTGCAGTTGTGTTTTTTCTATTGTAGAATCTCAGCTGGAAGCAATTAACTTACTTCAAATAACCAAAAGATACTGAAGCAAGCTTTCAAGCATTAATGCATAACGCAGCAAATGACTGACTACTTTGGACTGCACAAAGTGCTCATGAAAATCAAACCAATTAAGACTGTTGTACACTTTAGAATGGTGAGGAAGCTTTTCTGGAAGCAGCTGGGTGGTTTTGGGAGATCTGGTAGAATGAGCCAACTTTGGCCTGATGGACACATACAAACAAGGGCAAATGAGATGTGATGTTTGGCACACGTTCTCCACAGAAATAGGCAGTCATACATCAGCTGCTGAATTTGAAGAATTCCCTCCAAAAGTGTGCAGGCTTCTAGTTTAATCAGGATTATATAATGGGGATAGGAGGGACTCCCTTGCAGCCACCCAGAGGGACAAATAACACCTCTCAGTGCTGTTTGGTGTCAGGAGAATGGTGTAAAAGGAGGGAGGAGCCCCTTTCCCCCTACACAGTGTTCCTGAGCAGAGGAGAGGTTGGAACCTGTGGCACTGTCCGAGAGAGTTTTCCACAAGGACAGGCAGCAGGTTTAAGGCTGCCAGTCACCCATGGAGAACAAGTGACAAATGCCACATCTAGTTTGGCCCAGAATTAGATGGTACTACTTCACATTGCAGGTGCTGTGCTACTTCAGATCCTACTTCAGTATCACATTTTGAAATCTTCCAAAATTGCCGTTTTCTCCTGGTGAATTGATCTCTGTCGTCAGGAGATCAGATGTGATACTGGAAGATCTCTAGCCACCAGCTGAAGGTTGGCAATCCTAGCCTGGGCACATTTCCAAGCACTTTGGATTTCGGCTGGCAGCAACCAATCCAGCTTGCCAGAAAACAAATTAGAGTTAGAGTCTGTGCTTTTGTCCTGATAAAAGCTGGGGAATGTTGTGAAACTCTGGTGTCATAAAACTGTAGTGTCAGTTCAGGGACTAAACTCTGCATAACTTTAAAAAAAAACACACCCAACCGGCCTTTAAATTCTCCTGCATGGCTGAGGTGCTTCAGCCAGCACCTTCCTAAAACTGTCTGAGTACCAGCAATTATGCCAGCTAATCATCTTGGCTCAGAAGGTTAATCCCTTGCCAAGACCTTTTCTGGCCAAGAACAAGCTGCACTCAATTGAGCAGTGAGAAATTCAATTGAGTCAGCCTTTCCATGCTTATTTCCCCATGAAGGAGAGAAGAGTAAGAGCCTATAGATTGTTTGTATTAATCTTTCCAATATAAAGTTGCCAACTGGAAGAGCGCAGTAGCAAGTCTCAGAACTGCTAATCCTAAAGTTGCCATGTCCCTCCTGACTACTGGAGGAGGATGGGGGAGTAGGGTTGCCAGATCCAGGTTGCAAAACTCCTACAGATTTGGGGAGGGAGCCTGAGAAGAACAGAGAGTTGGGTACAGTGCTGTAGAGTCCACCCTCCAAAGGATCCATTTTCTCAATGGGAACTGATCTCTGTAGTCTAGAAACAAACTGTAATTCCAAGCAGTCCTCAGGTCCCACTTGGAGGCTGGCATCCCTAGCT
Organism: Sphaerodactylus townsendi; assembly: GCF_021028975.2. NCBI lineage: Eukaryota > Metazoa > Chordata > Lepidosauria > Squamata > Sphaerodactylidae > Sphaerodactylus > Sphaerodactylus townsendi. The sequence goes on from NC_059435.1 coordinate 41,406,426, forward strand.
AATCTCAAAGTAGTCTACCTTAGCAATTCTAAGTAAGCTTCTCTTATTTTATTCAAGGGGGTTTTATTCTGGAAAAAGTATTTTTAGGAGAGCACTGTCATTCTGCCCTCTCCTCAATGATCCGTATTATGTTTTTCAGCCCCAGATTCTCTCAGACTCAAAACCAAAATTCACCTTCCTACATACACAGCATCCAAACATTTCATTTCTAGAGTTGCAGTCCACATCAGGCTGGACAGTCAAACAAGTTCTATGGAATGGGTTCCTTGTTCAGAGGAAATTGCTCACAATCGGCCCAAAAGGTTTTCTCATTAATTTGTGACACTCCCTTCCTATTCCAAGGTGAAGACAACAGTGCTCAATAGTTTGCTATCATGCACAACTAAGTTATCACAGAAAGAAGCAAATGATACTAACGTTAGTTTCCATCCCTCTGAAAATAAAATCCCAAATCCAAGTATACTTAATATAAAATATAAAAATTAAAATATAAAATTTTAAAATTCTCTAAAGCTAGCTTTCATATACCTTAAGCTACACAGCTCTCCCTTTGGGTCTTAGAACTGGGTCTCCAAAACCAGAATTTAATAACATGTTTCATGCAGCTCAGCATGTTCTACCTTAAATGAAATAAAGAAAAATAGTAAACAATTTCCAGTGTGCATATCTAACAATCCAAGAATGTTTGTACAATGAATGCTAGTTACTGATGTGTAGGAAGAATGAATGTTACACAGTAATGTCTGGCACATAATAACTTGGTACAGTCTGACAAAACATGAATACCTGATGACATGCAAATTTAGAAAAGCAAGCTGTGCTGTGGTGGTTTGAGTTATATTAGTGCTTGTTTCAGAAAATGACTTGCCTTATGATCTTGCAATTTAGCAGTGTAGTTAATGAATTACATTCATGCCTGTAAAAGAGTAATTGGAACTTTTCCTTCAGATAGAGGAAACCTGCAGTTACAACCCAAAGTTCAGCTTCTCTGTGGCATTGATTCCACTAGGACATCTCTGAAGGAAATTGATTGTGGATATACCCTTTGATACAACAGCATGATATATTGTCCTTGTGTCTCTCCTGTGCCCTCCATGGGCCTTGTCAACTAGACATGCACTGGAAGTTTAGCAATTAGAACTTAATTCTCAGGCATGTAAGAGTCTGATTCAGTTCAGGATTTGTTCAGAGGAATGTGGGCTTAAATCTCCCCCCCCCCCACCACCACCATTTCCTAACCTGAAACAGGCCCAGGGAGCTGCTATCTGCCCTGTTGGTGAAACCTATGTGTACTTATAAGTTAAGGTACGTTTTCCCATGTAGCCCATATGTGGGAGACCTCCTGTCAGCAACCACCCCCAACCCCTCCCACCTAAGGATGCCAACCTTCAGATGGGACCTGAGGATCCACTGCAATTACAACTCATCTCCAGACTACAGAAATCAGTTCCCCTGGAGAAAATTGATTCTTTGGAGGGTGAGCCTCGTGACCTTGTACCTCAATTATGTCTTTGTCCTTTCCAGGCTCTGTCCCCAAACCTGCAGGCATTTTGCAACCTGGATCTGACAACCCTACTTTCCCATCCTCCTCTGGAGGCCATGGGGGACCTGGCAACTCCACAAGGAAGAGACTGTAACTCAGCAGGATAGTTAGGAAATATCTATGATCCATTATTATGCACAGAGTGCTTCCCACGATGTTCCTTGCCCAGCAGTGCGTTTCCATTGTGGTCTCTTTGCATTTCTTTGTTTTCATGCAAGGAGGTGCACCACTGCCTGCTGCATGGCTTGCATTCTTCCCCCACCCCCCACCCAACTCCTCACAGGGCTCAACAGCTGGCATTTTCCTAAAAAAAACACAACTATGGCAGCTTACACAATAGCAATATTACATCTAAAGGGCTTTTTTTTAAAGAGCTGGCCAGGCTGACTTAAAACGCTGTCAGCCAAGCAGTGGAGGGCTAGGGGCCCGGCGAAGGCTCCAGGCCCGTTTCACAAGATGCGCTGTCAGTCCTCACAGATGTTATGAGGTCAAGGTCAAGTACTGGCTCGGCCTGGGCGCTAAAGCGCAGGGGGCCCCAGCTGATAGGCGGCGTGGCTCTCGCGATACGCTGGGAGCACGCTCTGTGGAGGGGGCGAGAGGCTGGGCCTATAAAAGTGCCCCGGCCTCGTGGTCGCCGCCCACTCCGCTGGCCGAACTGGGCAGTGGGATTCCCCACCCACCCTGATCCCTATTTTTTTTTTGAAATTAAGTTTAAACGCTAGTGCTGTTGTTGTCATAGCCATTATGGCTGGGCGCGATGGGAAGTGATCTCGGCTGGCAGGGGGAGCTGGGAGAGCTCCCCCTGTTTATTACACCCTCATTAAGAGGTAGTGGGGTGGAACAAGTCCACGGTTGGAACGCTTCCGCTGGGGGCTAAGGAGCTTGCGCCCCTAGTGAAGGATGGAGATGGGGCCCCAGTCATGGGCACTTCGCCGGTCTGGAATGTCCCACTCCAATCTTCGGCTTGGCTAGATTCCTCCAGCAGGCGGGCTGAGGGAACTAGCCATCCTCTGGGTACAGCACTCGGGCTGCCCAGATGCTTGGATCACCTCCCATGCTGCGCCAATTTGCCTTCCTGTATTTTCGGTTAATAAATTCTTTGGCTATGGCCATTTGCTTACCCACACTATATACATACTGTCCTGTGTATTATTCTGTGTATCTAGTCACTGAGCAGGAAGGGCCACACATCTACACGCAACCAACTGTCTTTTTAAAAAAGCCAGCCTGTTGGAGAAGGGACTGATCTGGAAGGAAGAAAACCCTGAAGTGACGGGGAGCATGGAGTTTCCTGCTCTCACTAACTGGGATTTCCAGCACTGCAAGTGGGATCATGTCAATACAGAAATCTCTGCCCCAAGGAAAAATATACCCTCACTGCAGGGCAGAGCACCAGTGAACAATTGACCAGGGCCAGGAGTAATGAGTTCAAGGAAAAGAGATTCCACCTAAACATCAGGAAAAACTTTCTGACAGTCAAGGCTGTTCGACAGTGGTGGAGTCTCCTGCTTTGGCAGCTTTTAAACAGAGGCTGGATAGCCATCTGTCAGGAGTGCTTTGATTATGTGTTCTTGCATTGCAGGGGGCTGAACTTGATGGCCCTTGGTGTCTCTTCCAACTCTATGATTCTATGACCTATATAGAAGTCACTGGAGAGCTACTGCCAGCCAAAATAGATATATGGGATAGACAGACTAATGACTGGACTCAGTATAAGGTTGCTTCATGCATTCATATAATACCAAGCCTTGCCAATATCTGTCAGAACCAGTTGTTGGTTATAAGAATGGGGGAAAGCCCTTATGACAATGCAGTCTTTTCCCTTCTGAGCCACCAATATGATCAAGCCCCTTCACACACAGGGATCTGGAGCCTGGATTCTGTTCATTCCAGTGGGACCTATTTTTCTGTAATTCGGTTAGGATTTGGTTGTCACTGACAGATTTCAGGCTGAATAAAAATTGGGCTTCCAATGGTATATGGAATGCTGGGGAGGCAAAGTATATGGAGAAAGCTGATTGCTCACGCAGAGCATTAGAATGGCCTTCACTCACAAGTCCTGGTGATGAGTGGGCTGGCTGACTAAGAACAGCACAAGCATTAAAGTGGGCTGGTTTAATTACTGCTAATTTCAAGGCACTTGAATGCAATCTTTTTATAGTCTTACTCAAGGGCAAAGAGCTGGAATTTCACTGTAGCAACTGGACCTTGAGCCATATGATGAAACAAAGCTAAACTGACATCATCTAATAATAGTTACTCTTAGTGTTGGCAGGCCTTTAACAAGGCAGAACTATCAGAAAGCTTTAGCAACATTCACTGAATTAATAAGCATTATGAAGAATTTGATCAGATTAGCATGGAATCTGCACAGATTTTGGCTGGTTTGCATGTCTCTTGCATGCAGCTCCTGGGTAAAGGTAGTCCCAATGCAAACCAATGGGCTGATGTCACATCAAAACATTTACAAGGCAGAGCAGTTTGTGTTCCCCATTTGTCTACATTTTATGCCCAAGCAAGCTGGATACTCCTTTTACCTACCTCAGAAGGATGGAAGGCTCAACCAACCTTGAGCCAGCTTCCTGAAACTAACTTCTGTTGGGATTGAATTTGGGTCATGAGCAGAGCTTTTGACTGCAATACTGCGGCTTACCACTCTGCAGCATGGAGCTCCTATGTGGCTCTTAGAATCAATGAATACATTATACCAAATACTACTAACAATAATCTAAATTAGCAGATGGTTACTTAAAAATGAACAAAAGGAGTCCAGAGATCATGGTTGGTGTGCATTTTACTTGTAAGATTCCTTCCAGGAAACATTGGTTCTCTTTCGTCTGATTAACAGATTGCCTCCCCACAAGCTTCTTCTAATACACCATGTACAATACTCATTCCCCTTACGTTGAATTTTAAAGCAAACATGCCTGTTGATGGTCCAGTAGGACTGGTTTCACTCAATAAGCAAAATCATTCTGTAAAACAAGATGTGTAACTACCCTCACAATGCAGCATAGGAATGGCTACTGTTCTCTTTCAAGGAATCTCTCCCATACACAGAGACTTCCCAGCTAACTCAGTTTGTAGTGGCAACTGGGGCTGCTTTTGTCTGAGCACACAGTAGCCAGTTTTCTTTCAGTCAGGCATCCCACACAAAGTGCCTTTCTTCATCAACCAGGCATACGTGTGCTTATGACTCACCTCACTTCAAAGCATTTCTAAATGGAAACTTGGAAACCTCAAAAATGTATTCATACACAACAGATTTTCACAAACCACTCATAGTTATAGAAAAACCCTTGGAATATCTGAGTTTCTGACAGACTAACAGGAATGTAAACCCAAAACAAAGTCAAAATATGTATTGTTGAAGGCTTTCAAGGCCTGATTCAACTGGTTGTTGTGGGTTTTCCGGACTGTGTGGCCATGGTCTGGTGGAATTTCTTTTCCTACCACAGTGCCTCATGAAAGAAATAAGGATGGGTGATTTTGTGATGAAAATTTTCATGCAGGCATTTCCTTTAATTTATTTAAAATAGGTATGTGCCTTTATCCCAAACAATTGTGACCCAAGACAGATAACAACAGATTCTAAAACAGATTCTTAAATGCACATTTCAAACCCTGCAACCATAGCCAAAGCTAGATCAGATAAAACAACAGCTTTAGGAATGTATGCCTTTACAGGGCCATGTAAACAGAGTAATGGGCTCACAAGGGTGGAACTCTGCTTAAGACTGTATGGTTAAACTCCCAGATGCCCTCTTAAATAACTATTTTCCAGCCTTTCCTGAAAATCATGGGGGGCTTCCTCAAGCTGCCAGAGAGGTTGCTCTACAGTACTGCAACAGCAAAAACCTGAGAAGGGACTGGCTGAAAGTTCCCTCGGCTAAGGAGGGCACAGAAATGAGAAACTGTCGTGATGCTCCAAGGTGCCTCAGAGAGACAGGGTTCTTCAGGTATGTGGTCATGAAAGACTTAGAATGTGAAAAAAAAGATGCTGAGTGCTTTTTATTGTGCTGTTCATTTTAGCATCCAACAAAATGGCCTGTAGTCACACAGTGAGTCAGAACAGTCAACAAGATGGGACGTTCAGTTTATTGTGTTTGTGCGATTTAATGTACTGCCCACCTCGAAGGGCTCTGGGCAGTGCACAATAAGATGCTAAAACATTATAATAAAACCCCATACAATACCGAAACTAAAAATACTAAATCATAAAATAATACATAATAACCAATGCATGAGGATTTTAGAAGTCTGGAACCACCAGGAAAAAAACTGTAGTATATAATAAGCCTTGTCATGACACATTAGGTGGTACAGAGAATACGTAATAGGATCCTACTACAATAACAGCCCAATCATGGGGTGGGGCAGGCAGCAAACTGTTTTGTGAAAGCACAGCTCCACAGCACCCAAACCCAGAAGTGCCCACTGCCCAGCAGCTATGCTGGTGTAGGAGAGCACACTAGCACAGCAGGGAGCAGGGTGGGACATTCCCAGAGGTGGAGCTGACTTTAGTTGGCTTTCATTGGGGTTTCAACCCAGAATCGCCCCTCCCCGTCCACATACTTACACCATGGGAAATCATGATGTAAGTAATTTTATCCAATAGGATTTTTTTTCCAAGACAGCAGGAAGTTTCATTTTGTGTGTGTGTGTCTTGCAGTGGCATAGCACCGGGCAGGGGCATCTTACACTGGGCGCGCACTGGTGCGGGGGTGTGGCAGGGGCGTTCTGGGGCAGGGGCATGACAGGGGTGCAGGGCACACACGTGTCTTGGGTGCAATTTCCCCTTGCTACGGCTCTGGTGTCTTCTGTGTCCCCAACCACCACAGAGCTCCCACTGCCTCAGACGAGGCTGTTAGATATACAGCAGTATAGACCATAATCCCAAAAATTTATCTAGGTAAGATTGTGAATCATTTTGTGCAGTGTGCAGAAAAATCCCTTTTGAATAGTTTAGTGTTGCGTGGTCCACAGAAGATCAGGACAATGGCAGCTTTCCTGACCATTCCACAAGGCAGAAGCCACAGCTAAGAAAGCAAAGTTACACGTGTCCTTCCAGCTCTTAAGGAATCCTACTTTTTAGAGCATGGTCTTAGGGCATAATGCCCATTGGGCAAGGTGGGCAGATGCCCAGGGCACCACCTTGTGGGGGGGCATCAAAATGCAGGGTTCGTTTTTGGGTATTTTTAGCGGTTTTCCATTTTTGGCCTGCAGGGGGTGCAGTTTTTAGGCTAGTGGCACCAAAATTTCAGCATATCATCAGGAGACTGTCCTTATGCTACCCCACAGGTTTGGTGAGGTTTGGCTCAGGGAGTCCAAAGTTATGGACTCCCAAAGGGGGTGCCCCCATCCCCCCATTGTTTCCAATCGGAGCTAATAGGAGATGGGGGCTACAGTTTTGAGGGTCCATAACTTTGGCCCCCCTAAACCAAACTGCACCAAACCTGGGGGGTATCATTAGGGCAGTCTCATGATGAGACCATGAAATTTTTGAGACTGTGCCTTCAGAAATGTCCCCCCCCCAGCCTGCAACCCCCATTGACAGCAATGCAGAAAACTCAATGCAGAACAAAGATACTTGGGCCAATTTCTGGGATGTTCCTGCAGGGGGTGCATTTTTGGATGTATCAGCATCAACATTTCAGGGTATCATCTGGAGACTGTCATGATGGCACCCCCCCCTCCCAAGTTTTGTGCAGTTTGGTTCAGGGGGTCCAAAGTTATGGACCCTCAAAAGGATAGCCCCCATCTCCTTAGCAAAGAATGGGGGATGGGGCACCCGCTTTGAGGGTCCATAACTTTGGACCCCCTAAACCAAACTGCACCAAACTTGGGGGGCCCATCAGGACAGTTTTCACATGATACCCTGAAATTTTGGTAGGTGCAAGGTCACAAAACTTACACTGCTACATACGAAGTAGGTGCAAGGTCACAAAACTTACACTGCTACATATTTGTTTGCCTTTAAGGACCTTTTAATTTTTTAAACATGCAAATGGTGACCTTGGGCTAGTCATACTCTCACAGCCTAACCTACCTCACAGGTTCTGAGGACAGAGGAGAATTATGTAAGTCACTTTGGCTCCCCATTGGGAAGAACGGTATGGTACAAATGAATGAATTAAATATGGTATGGGTTAAGCTAATAACTAGATATTCTTGTGACATTTTTTTAAAAGCACATTTTAAAATTCCCATGTTTAAAATGCATCTCTTGACTTCTTAGCAATAGCATGATAACTATACTATTAGCAGTGCGTTCCACTTCTGTGGTCCTTGAAGTCGTTTTTTCTATTGTTTATTTTACTCAGCAGAATAAACTCGAACCACAGAAACCACAGTCGTAACGAATGGGGACAGACAAAACTAATGGCAGGTTTGAAAACGTTAAGTAGGTCTGTAGTTTTATGCAGAACTTGATTCTTCCTTGCCTGCACCAACAAACCAGTCTTTTTAGAATATCCATGAAAGGTTCAAAAGCATTCATTTAGACAGTGACTTCGATGCTTGTAAAAATATCCCACCCACTGCTTTGCTTGCCTCCCTGCCACCCCCAAAATCTCCGGCTAATTTTAACACTGTAATTGGTGCCTGTTTTGTGGGGGTCCTGCTGAAGTATTTTAATCCGAGCCAGCGGGATTTCTCATGCAGGGGGAGTGGACTCTGGGAACCAATCAGCTCCCAGATGGGCATATCCGCGGGGCAGCATCCTAACCAGCCCCTGCGAGGGTTTGCGGGTGTGAGAAGAATTGACCTCCTCTTGACAGCTACAGTCGTGAATGGGGCCACGGCTTTGATACGATTACTTGATGAATGGCTCAAGAAACCCGGCCCTCTCCAGAGCAGCCAATAGCGTCCGCAGCCTCGGTAGAGGCGGGACTCGCAGTCTCTTTCCTTTTGTTACTGCTTTAAGAGCCGCCCCAGAATGGGAAGGTGACTATCCAAAGGCGAGTGTCCAGAAATTTGAAATATGCCTGGAGCTGTCTGAACATGTATGGGGACACTTCCTGGCGCCTAATAGAAATCCAGGTAGCACTCTTTCGTTTCTCCTCCTCCTCCTCCTCCTCGGATCCTGGAGTGAGTTTTCTCACTTAGATGCTTTGAAGATAACTGCAGGCTATTTTGGTGAATTAACTCTGCTGTTCGTTTTCTGAGCGGAGAGTTCTTTAGATTGAGGCTCCCAAGAAAGGGCTTTAACGAGGTTACGGGAGTGACGTTAGAGGGCTGCAGCTTTCTTTTAGTTTGTCTGCTGAGTTAAGGTATTTGGGGAAAAAAGGATCTGAAGTTTTTTTTCTCTCTCTATTTCTCCAAACTTGCTTTTCACCGAAGCGCGTCTTCGTTCCTTGAAGCCTGCTTCTGGTCGCCTGTGCTGGCATTCTAGTGGTTCTGGTTGCTCCTCATTTGCCTGAGAAGCACTTTAGGGGAGTTTAGGATGCAAGACGTCGTAGATCAACGAGTTAGTCAGGTATCTTGTAAAGAAAACCTGCTCGATTTTTATACGCTGGGAATCACGCATGCGGTTGTGATGCAAATCCGAAGTAATTATGGAAACCGTAAATCGCTAAGCTCAGGAAGAGGTGCAGTAAAGCTGGTTTGGGATTAGTTTGTTGCATAGAAATCCTGACTATCTGCAGGGCACCGGTTGCCCTCCCGAGACGGAATTGTGTCGCTTCGCCTCAGGAACTTTCAAAACCTATCATTGCATTAAGCCCCTTTTCTTATCGTCCATTTGGGTTAAACGGAAAGGCGTACCTCGGGGTATCGGGTCCCTTGACATGTTTGCGCGCGTGTGCGCCCTCCCGCGCCGTATCACCTCTCTCTACCTGTCCGAGAACTACTGCTCGCTGACATCATGGAAACAACCGTCTGAGATCGCCCCCACCACCCTGTTCTGTTCTGCCGGAAGATTCCCCTTGGTGTATAGCGCTGTCAGTCAACGGTGACGATTGGGTTGCACTCACTTTGGACCCTCCCCTGGAGCAGAGCTTAGACGTCCCTCCCGTTTTCTGCCGGCAAAGGGAGAAGCGAGCGCACAGGTAGAGCCGCTTAAAGAGTTCATCCCTGTGTTTGTCGCTCCCGCCCGTGTTGTTATTGCGGGTGTCCTCCTGTGAATTACATTTTGGCTTGAGTGGCAGGTGGCTCAGAGGTTGTGGTAAGCTGCTTGGGTTCCCCCCCTCCTCCCATTCGCTACCCTGCCTGCAAAAAGGGCACCGTGGAAGGTAACTCTCAGGTAGGCAGAAAGCTCAGCCTAAGGAGAACTTGTTGCTTTGGATTTTCAAAGTGGGGGACTTTTTCTATGCCAAATGGAGGTTTGAATCAAGCAACTCTGTTTCCCCTTTCTGTCACACCCACTCCTCTTAAAGCCCTTAGCACTCAATTTTATTTGTTGTGTAAAACCATGCAAATAGGTAATCTTACCCATTAAGGAATCATTGCAAAGAGGAGAATCTGCACGATCAAAGGCTGTGTACTTCTGACATGGGGGTGAGGAATGAAAGGTATACTTGTGGTTGTAAGGCCTTCCTATGACATCTGTCTGCCTATTGGTGGGGACAGAATTCAAGGCTAATCTTGCAAAGCTGTTTTTGCCTTCACAAGTTTCTCTCCTCCTTATGATGTTGAATTACCAGGCTTGTGTGAATTTCTACTTTGCAGAACTTGAATCTGTTTTCTAGGCAATTGTTAGAAAGCAGATTGGGGAACTTTAACAAACATGACTGTGCTATTATTTGTATTTGAGGTGTACTCTCTGATAATAAGTATAGTCTGGATGATCTGTTTTCTGACTCCACTAAGAGAGTTCCAAGTAGTTTGTTCTGAGCTACATTATGCATTGCCCAGGGATCTGCAACATGCAGTTATATCAACTGGTTCCATTTTACTACCAAAGAGTTAGTGTGGATTGTTAAAATTTCCTATTGCTTCATTGAGTAGGTACATCAGATGAGATTATCTTGTGTGTATTTTTTCAAGTTATAGGAGATGATATTTTTAAGAATCCAATTTACCTTTAAAGACTGATTTTTAATTTACCTTCAGTGGTGCTACCTACTTTTATCAAATGTTAGCAGAACTTTTGATTGCATGTAAGGGAGAGCATATGGTGGAATGTTGTACTCAAGAACTCTTAAAGGAGAATTCGCTAATAAAAGATATATCTGTCACAGTGTGTAAAGAAGCTGTAACCCTGGTATGGGCCTTATTCAAGCTCTCTGTTCTGTTAACTCACAGTCTCCGTATCTATCTGAAAATGGGCTTTGGATGATAGCTCCTTTTAGGTCTCTGATGAAATGACTAAGCATTTTAAAACATTCAGCCAAATTTCCAAGCTTTTTGCAGATTTTTTTCATCTGTTTTGTAAATTCTTTTCATCTATTTAATCTCCCCTCCCCCCCAAGCACAGCCCTGTTGGCTTAGCGTAGACTTCTGATAGACAATCTCTGCAAGATATTGCATGCATGACACTTAAGAATTTGAATCATTTTGAAAAATTCATGGAGTTGACTTTGTACACTAAAATGTAAGAATTAAGCCTATCTCCTTGTTTAGTTTGCTAGATATAGAGAGGTCTTAACCCTAGAATAGTAAGCAACTTACATCAAGGTGGTAACATCAGAATGAAAAAGGAAAAAAAAACTTTTCTTCCATGCAAGGCTTTGGGGGAAGACTTCTGTTGGAGCATTCTGGAATCTATGCTGATTTCAAACAGGTTTCTATAAGTTCAGGTTTCTATTTTCCTGTGGATGTGGCTGAAGTGATCTAGATATAGCTAGTTTGATACAGAAGAAGATTTTATAGAACCAGACTGTTTGGTAAGTGTAACCAGCACATAAAAGGCACTAAAACCTACAGTAAGACTGCACCCCTCCCCCACCCTGCCATCCCTGGCAGATCCCTGCTAGCCAAAATGGTAGAGCTAACAGAGGTAGTGCTGGTGGAATAGCTCAAGTTCAGGTCCGTATGTGAAATACATAGGTGGTGTTACTCCTGAGATGTAAAACATATCTGGCTGTGTTTCAGATTGCCATTTGGATGAAACCTAAGCATCACTTTCTTATTAGTGCTTGCAATCCTGTGCAGCAAGCGGAGATGTGTCATATTTTCTCTACATTTGTGTGTGTGTGTGTTTAAAATGTTAGCAGTGCAGCTGCATGGCTCCCCTAGTGTACTTAGACTCCTAGCTGTTAACTTGAGATAAAACTCATTAGCCTGAATAGGCACGAGCAGATGCCCTAGTTTTCTTTGTGCCTAAAAAAGATAGAGATTTTGAACATCAGTCTAGCCTGCTCTTATAAAACATATTGTGCTCTTCAATAGAGAAGTATTTGTTGATGTTGAATCTCATTTACTCCCATCACAAATGTGTCTTTAGCTGCTTTCAACATATTGCATTTGAGGATTTTATGGCTTGTCTTTTTAAAAAGCATAGGGGTTTGTGCAGTGAAATGTACATAATTCCTGATTTATTGATTCATCAAGCATTTGTTTCCAAACACTAATGCTGTATCACTTACTAAATTTGGGACTTGAGCAAGGAATTTCCTGGAAGGCGTTCATCAGGGAATGACTGCAGAGCTTGCTCTCTTGCTGTGTGCCTTGGAAATGACAACTGGCAGCCAGAGACCCCAAGAATATCTGCACATTTCTTGCTTGCAGAAATAGTTGGTGACTTTTTTCAGTATGAATAAGAAATTACTCTTTTTCCATGGATGCTTAGGAGGAGGTATCTAATAGGAAAGTATTGAATCTGTATAAATAGAAAGTACAGGCACTCAACACAATTATAACACCAACTACACTGGTATCCAAAAGCTGTGAACTACAATTATTTATTCTTACAATGATACTAGAGTACTTTCCTGCACCGTTCACAATAGTCATTTCCTGCACCTGAGAGAAAGGTGCTGGAGTTCCTGGCATTCAGCATCCTTGTAAACACTTGGCTAAAAACATTTGTTGTTCATTTAAAATTGTCAATTTCAGGTAGCTGGTCAAGGTTGACTCAGCAGCCTTCCATTCTACTGAAGTCGGTGAAATGAACACCCAGCTTGCTAGGTGTAAAGTGTAGATGACGTCAACCCATGGGTCAGTGATCACCCAGTGCTTGCCCTGGGGGCCTCCTTTACCTTTAAAAAAAATTGGCACAAGACCCCCATCCAGATTAGGTGTGTGGCGCGGTAGTTCCAGGAGCTCTTGTTCTCCCCCTGCCATGCTTTTTCAGCTGCAGAATCCCTGCGCTGCATGCCCAATCTGGATCATGGTACAGCAATTTTTAAAGAATTATTTAAAATGGGCTTAGAGGCCGCGGGACGAACCTGTGCCCTCCACCACTTGTACTTTGGCCCACTGACTCTGCACAAGGAGTGACCTAAGGCTGTTTGTGGGAGTGGTTAGCTCACACTTGTTGTAGTTCTCTGGTACAGAGCAAAACTAGCACTGAGTACCCAGCAGCTCGGAAGGGGAGCAGGTAAAGCAGAAACATATAGTCTTAAATGCAGAGAACAGGCCAGTACTTACAGCAGCCCCACATCCTTCAGGGATCAGCGGCATCATGGTACTGAGTATGGATGTAGAACTAAGATATTTAAGCTCCCTTTGGTATCTCTGGTTTGAGCATCTCAAGTCTTGGGTTGCCAATTCCAGGTTGGGAAATTCCTGGATATTTTGGAAGTGAAGTCTAGGGAGAGTGAGGCTTGTGGAGGGGAGGGTCCTCAGAGGGGTATGATGGAAAGCAACAGTTTTTTTCTCCAGGGGGATTGATCTTTACAGTCTGGAGATCAGTTGTAATTCCCGGAGATAGTCTGTCTTCTCTGAAGACTGACAACCTGACTGAAGTCTGACCTATTAAGGCTTCTTGTTTCTTGTTCCTAACTCTGATGTGCATTTTAGGTCATTTTTACACCTGATAACATTGATTATTATGGTGGTGTGGTACTATGAACATGCAAGGCCTTGTGTGATGATACTGTGTTTCAGGACAATGCATCTCAGCCTTGTTCACTGATTTGATGTTTTTAGCCAGGCAGGATTATTTCTTTTCTGTATAGGACTGGTTAGCAGTGTTTGCTGGACAAATTATATTTCTTAGATGGTTTTGCACACAGTAGCTGTGTCTATTTCTGTGGAGTCTATTTCTAGTAGTTCTTGAAACTCCTAATGTTGAGATGAAGCACACAAACATGCCAGTTATAGTACTCTCCTTTGCTATCAGTTTTAATATTTATGTTTCTCCATCTGACTTAGTGCCCCACTGTAGTTGGCCAAAGAACCTTTACTTGTTTTGGTCTCTGAAATAAGCTTGTCCATATCTCTATCTCAGGATATGGGAGCTTTCCGTACACCGAGTTCACATAGCCAGGATATTTGTCATCAGTTTATTGAATGCTTTTGAAAAGGCTTGCATGTGCTGGGCAGTTTTCTTCAACTTGCCCCCTCCCCCCATGTGGATTCCTTATGCACTTTTCTTTCCTACCATGACTCCCTCTAAGCATTCCATTTTGTTAAAATATGCTCAAGTGAAATGAATTGTATTGCTTTTATCATACACTGGGAAATTGAAAGAGTATCTTACTGTAGCTGTAGAACCAATTTTATGTTATGCTTGTTCCAGTTTGGGCAAATCTGCAGAATATGTTTTTCTTTTCTGTATATTCACTTCTTTGAATTCACCATCTCTCATAATGCTGGCTTTACTTCATAGAGTTGTTTGGCTGTTTAATATTCCTCCATGTGTAGAAACGGAGAGGTTGCCAATGGAAAAAAACCCTTGCTCTCAGTATGAATTAGTTTGAGGAAGAACAGATGGGGCTCTGCAGCTGTGGTAAACCTGAGGGTTTGTAGGTTATTCCCAGAACACAGGAAATAAACATTTCAGATAAAGCTGATGTCTTAAAGTATGTAAGATGTTTTGTATGACAACCTTTTTGAGACCTTGCCTATCAAAGTACCATATGTGAATTATTTGGTTTATTTTCTGAAGTTTAATCTCATTAGTGATATAAAAAAGAACACTTAAATTTCAGACTTTGAACCATCAATGTAGGGGTGCTGTTCAGAGGTCAGGTGGGAATAGATAGAGCATCATTCTATCAAGTGTACACTGTAGAGAAAGCTGAACATTACTAATTGCCTAAACAAGCAATATTCATACATAAATCATCTTTGGTTGAACTATTAATTCACTTTTAAGTTAGAGCCCCCATTTCATGCATTTTTTACATCAGGTTTCAGTAGAACAGAAGGGTTTTTTTGCAGAAAGAAGACACTGCAATCTGCAAGAATTTTTATCATATCTTCATTCTATAGCCATACTTTTATCCTAGAAGGATGATGTGGGCTTTGTGGCAGTCATTCCTCCAAGGAACTGCAGGACATAAAATGCCTATGCCATTTTCCCCATGCAGTAATCCTTTGAGTTAAGCAAGCCTATAACTTTATCTCAAAAATGACTAAACAGGGGACTGAATTCAAGTTTCCACAATCCCAGTCTAAGCTTTATCTAAAACAACATGTTACCTTTTACCGTGCTAGTTTTGTCGTGTTGGTTTAATGGTGTGTAAAATGTTTGGTTGGTTGGTGGTGCAGGGCTAGAACTAGCTTAACTTCCAGGTCTCTCTTAGCTTAACGATTCCAATATTTAAAAGGATTTGCTGAGAAATACAGTATCTCTGGTACCATTTTGGAGAGGAGCTCTTCTTTTATGTGCTCCCATGTGATAGGCCCATGGTGGTGAACCTATGGCACTCCAGATGTTCATGGACTACAATTCCCATCAGCTCCTGCCAGCATGGCCAATTGGCTATCATTGAGCAAAGCTGATCACAGAAAGGAAGCTTGCACATGGTCCAGGGCTGCATCTAAAAACCATCATTGTCTGAAGAACTAATTTGATTATTGCACATTTTATCCTTTCTAAAACTGTGTGGCCTTTGCTGTTTGTCTCTGTTGTTCCCCATCAGTGCCTTCTGAGGGGATATTTATTTTTTATTTATTTTTTCTATTTATAAACCGCCCTCCTCCGCAGGAGTACATACCTAATTTTGCAAATAGCTATAACTTGCTGAACTGCTTGAAAATGTTAATTTGTGGAATTCTGGCTCAGTTTGTGTGTATGGCTCAGAAATAGCTAAACCATTCAGTTAATGACAGTTTAGTTTAACTGGAGTACAGACACACTGTGCCATATGCTTATTGCCAAAAACACAAGTCTAAGACATCAATCTATAATCACTTATTGTGATACAGCCCTGTAACTGGACTGCTGTGGGGATTATAGCTAGGTAATTTCATTTAATAGGGCCGTTTCAGCTGCTGTGGCATAAAGAGATATTTCTTACCACAGTTGTGCCAGGGCTCAGTGCTTCTAGTCCAGGGTGCAGGGGAACCTGCGGCTCGAGAGCCGCATGAGGCTCTTCTGCCCTTGCACTGTGGCTCCACGAGCCGAGCCGCCGGCCCCATCCTTGCAGGCAGCAGGGCGGGCGCACCAACTGCCCACGGTCGGCTGGGCCACGCCACGGGCTTCCCCTCTCGCCCGCCCCATTGGAGTGGGGCGGGTGCTTTCCCGGCGGCCGGCAAGGCCGAGCCACTGGCTTCATCCTTGCCCGCCTTGCAGGCAGCAGGGTGGGCGCATCCATGCGCTTCTCAGAATGAGCGGAGTTAAAGGTAAAAAAAACCCTATATATCCATGGTGGCGAACCTTTGGCACTCCAGATGTTATGGACTACAATTCCCATCAGCCCCTGCCAGCATGGCCAATTGGCCATGGTGGCAGGGGCTGATGGGAATTGTAGTCCATAACATCTGGAGTGCCAAAGGTTCACCATCACTGCTATATATATAGTGTTATCTTTATTTTAAATGTCAAAAATTATTTGCAGCTCCAAGTGTTTTCTTTTCCCGTGGAAAAAGGGTCCAAATGGCTCTTTGAGTGTTAAAGGTTCCCTACCCCTGAGCTAGGTGAATAGACTAGAGTCATGAATCTGGCTCATTTGATACTGAAAATCTACAAATGGGGATCACTCAATCTGTTCAAATGCATGTAAGAGTGAGCCTACCAGAGCAGCAGCTCAGATAAGAAAGATTCACATTTGCAACTCAAGGTCAGTAGACTGAGGAGATAGAACCCAATCCACATAGTCAGTTGCATGCAAAACAAAAATGATTTGTGATGGTAAGGCCCAAAGCATCAATAGCATATTGAACTTATTTGAACCTTGATATCTTTCTGAGATATAATTCCTTCCCACCACTGCCCTTATAGTGAACCCCTTGCAGACTGTCACGCAACATAGTAGTGGTAGAAAGTGCCATCAAATCACAGGTAAATTATGGTCAACCTGTAGGGCTTTCAAGGTAAGAGACAATCAGAGGTGGTTTGTCATTGCCTGCCTACACATATTGATCCTGAACTTCCTTGATGGTCTCCCATCCAAGTACTAACCAGGATCGATTCTTCTTAGCTCCCAAGATCTGAAAAGTTTAAGCTAACCTGGGCCATCCAGGTCAGAGCAGTCCTTGTGTTACCAAAATATACCTAGATTAATCTGCAGCTGCAGCTTGGTGTCATGACTTTACTGTGCAGTTCTCTAGCAAAAGACAAAAGACAAAAAAAGACAATTACTCAGGCACATATGAAATGATCCCTTTGTGATATGCAAATTAGGATATGCAAAAAATTGCTATGAGGAAGCCTTTGCAATGTGACAGAGAAGGTTGCTATCTTGTTTCATAAAGGGTTAGGATGCAACGAAACAGGATCCTTGCAACACGTATTGGCTTGCCCTAGTCAAATTATTTTGTTCTGCACAGTTCCCTCATGCTGGCATAAATGTTGAGCAAAGAAAACAGTAGTTAGGAACCAGTGACCATCTTGAAACCAGCTACTTATAACAAGTATTGTTAACTAACTGTAACAAGCATTGTTATTGCCATTTATGACAAAATTACATTCTTTAAAACTACTGTGGCAGTCTTTTTCTTTTATAGAAAAGTTTACTGCAACCATATAATCAGATATACAGCTCAGACTAATGCATGCTGACTTTCAAGTAGGCCCCATAGAGTTCCATGGTGTTTTTGGAGAGCCAATGAGGTATAGTAGCTAGGAGCAGGCGGACTCTGATCTGGAGATCTGGGTTTGATTCCCCACTCCTCCACCTAAGTGATTAACTGTTGTCGGGTGAACTGGATTTATTTCCTCACTCTTCCACATGAAGTCTGCTGGACGACCTTGAACTAGTCAAAGTTCTTCAGAACTCTTAGCCCCACCTATCTTTCAAGGTGTCTGTTGTGAGGGGAGGAAAGGAAAAGAGTTTGAGAACGGAGTATCAATCCAAACTTTTCTTCTTCTTCTAGTTAGGTGTGTGTAGAATTTCTGCTATTGTTCCTTACCAGACAGGTTCCAGGTAGCAAGTTTCCTTCAGAGTTGCCAGCAAGTCAACATGTTTTTGAAAATTATCTTGATTAACTTTCATTGATTCTTCTTCAGTGCTTGATTCTTCTTTAGTGCTTGTAAAATGCTTCTCTACAGCTTTAGTGCTATATATTGCTCTGGTGCTGTACTATAGTAATCATTTGCAAATTGATTCCTGTGTGTTCAAGCCAGTTCAATTGCGGATTATAGTGGTAGTGCGAAGATAGCATAATATCCAGAGATGTGTGGATGTAGCCCAGAAAGCAATATTGTGGCCATTTGAATAAGCAGAGGATGCTGATGGGTTGCTAAATCTTACAGTGGTGTGAGTGAAGTGCCATCACTTCCCACCTATAGAGGCTTCCCACTCATGATGACTCTATGCATCAATGCCATCCTAAATGTCCCATTGTTAACAGCCTTAAGGTGGGTGGACCATGAACCTTGTGGCCACTGTTTATGTCAGTAGATTGTGTCTACATTTTATTTGCGCAAAGTCTACCTCACAAGTGAATACATGGGAGAAGGCTTAAAGTCACATGCTATCTGCCTGTAAGTGGAGACCTGCAGGAATCAGGGGAGGAAGATTCCATCCTCCTCACCCCACTTTTCCTAGTTGGGCCATCTGCCAGACTGCTGTACCCCTGCTTCATCAGGCCAGAGTTGATGTGAGACTAAAATGAGGATGGTAGAACTCATATGCCACTGTAAGATATCTGGTGGACTGGCAGAAGAAAAATACACAATTAATAAATACTGTGGCATAACCATAGCTAGTCATTAGGAGGAAAACTAAGATCACCCAAAAGAAAATTCCAGGAAGGTGGGAATGGCTTTCACACACACACCTGTTGTGAGGACAACATAGGTAAGGAAAAGTCCAGGAGCCCTGAGCTTGTCTATGGAGGAAAAGTAGGATTAAAGAGTGGTCTGAAAAGTGCAAACTGAAGCCTACCTTCCACTTCTTTCTGCAGAGATCTGACACCCTCCCCATTTTCTCCTTCACTTTGGGAAGCAGAATCCTACCCACCCAGTTCTCCTCTGCAGCACTGTATGGAGGACAGTAAAGAAAGACTACAGGTGCTGGGTAGGCTCTCTATGGGAGGCAGCTGGTGAGCCTCCCTGCCTTGCAAGTTGAGGGTGCTACTGCAGGAGCTCACCAGGCCTGGCTGGGAATGGAGCCCTGAACAAGGCATACGGAGCAACCTGCCTTGGGAAAATGAGTATCACCTCTGTGGCTAAAGCAGCAGCCTGGCGGGGGGCAGCAGTGTAGATGGGCACATGAAGGATGGGAACTACCTTGCAGGGGCATACGTACCTACAGAAAATGGTGCCCAAGCTCTCACACTGTGCCACCTCAACCTGTTGCAATCTGCATTTTATACCCCTATTGATACACCCCAAGACTGCATTAGATTTTTTTGTTGCTGCATCACGCTGGATGCTCATATTTAACTTACTGTCCACCTGTACCTTGCTATCTTGTTCACACACACATCACTCAATAGTGTATCCTCCCCCCATGTAGAGAGAAAGGGGGGAGAGAGAGTGAAAGGGGGAAGAGAGCTTTGGTAGCAGGGGGGAGAACATTGCCCATGCATGTCCCCCCCCCCACCCCGCTGCCACCCCTGCAGCAAAAAAAGCCTCTGGTTTAAAATTAAGCTTAAAATACTTCTAGGTGAGCAGTGCTGAGGCCGGGAGGAGACTGGGGGTGGGGACAGACCTGAGAGGGTGCTCTTTCCTTGGCCTTGTCCCCACCGTCAGTCTCCTCCTGGCTGCTATTTGCTTAGAAGTAAGCTGGTCTTAATTTTAAAGCAACCACAGGCCTTTTTAAAGGCAGTGTGTGTGTGGAAGGGTGTTCATCGGCCTCTTTTCTCCCCCCGCCCCGCCCCCCGATGCTGCTGAAAAAAAAGGCTGTGGTTGCTTTAAAATTAAGATTAACTTGCTTCGAGACTGTGAGGCCTGGGTCCCAAGGAGCACCTGGGGTTCTCCCCTGCTCCCCCCCACAGCTACACATTTGCTGTCATGTCATGAACCCTTTGGCACATATATTCCTCCTGCACAGGTAGGTGAGCCACCCATGTAAATGTAACTAAGTTTTACTATGATTTTTAAATACTACGAGTCCCCAACCTGGCATGGGCCCAAGGTGAAGCGTTTTCTCTCCCACAGCCTGCACGTGTTTTGGCACTTGAAAAGGTACAGCGTGTGCCATAAAGAGCTCCATGCCACAAGACTGACCTGGATTGGGGCCATGCAGCATTTTGAAATGACAGTAAAATGTAGTTTTTAAATAGAAAGAAAAACCAAGAGTCCTCTTCCTGTTTGCAGTTTTGAAGCTTCAGCAAATGGGTGGGGTGGTGGAGGAAGTAGTCTTGTTATACGTACGTTCCTTTGCAGTTCATGTTTTTCTGTATTTGGGATTATTGTGCCTAGTAAAGGTGTGTGTGTAAACCTCCCCCCACCTTTTTAAAGAACTTTTCAGATTTTTCTGCAAACCCGGGGGGTTCCCCAAAGAGATAAATCTCCTTTCTGCAGATTTAAATATCTGCAGATGGAATCACACTTGACTATTCGAATATAAGATGGGCAAGTCAAATATGTGTACATCTCATACTTGATTAATTTAAGATGCATGAATGCCTTTAATTTTCGTGTATCTGTGTCTTGTCTGGGGCTTTTAGTTTGGCTGAACATGACAGCTGACTTTGCTAAATATTGTGACAGTCTGGCTAAGCACCCTTTTTAAACGCTTCATTTTAGACCTTGTTTAAAAACAAACAAACAAAATCTGCCCGAGACCTCTTCAGTCACAGCATGGAATATGTTAGCAGTAGGAATGGAGATGGTGTTTCAAGAACGGAGAAATGATTAGTGCCCTGATATTTGCATTCTCTAATGTGTTTAATGCTTGGAGTTGTGACTTCTTGCCTGCAGGGGTGAGAATGTTAATTGGAAAGATCAGATTTCAGCTACTGGCTGATTATTTAGTCTAGATTTTGCACAATCAGAAATTGCCAGGATTTCAATCGGCAGCTTTTCGGTAGATTATTTGTGATAATCTTTAGTAGGAAAGAACTGTACAGCTCAGTTTTGAACCCCACTCTCTCTATTTTCTCTTTCTCATGCAAGTGTTGTGTAATGCACATGTATACATGAGCCATTGTGTATGGCCGTACAACAGCTTCAACAAAATGATTGTGCCTGTTGGCCATTTAGAGATATTGACATCTACTCTAGTTTTGCTTTTTAAACTGTTGAAAATACATAGAAACCATTCTGCTACGGAAACCATTCTGCTACTAGCCATTTGGGGTAAGGAAGGGAGGAGGTTGCATTGGGTCTGAAATTTCAGTTCCTGAAGCATTCTCCCAGTCCACTTGCAGCTTGGGTAATTTTACCTATCGATAATGTATTGTTTTTTGTTGTGTTACCAAACAGCGACAGTTGCATGAGATGGCCTTATTTACTTGAATGCAATTAGGTCGGTGGTAAAGTTTGGAAAGACAGTTGCGTATTGTTGGATCAGTGAAACTGAGCTTAATCTTGGGAGGCTCATCATTTAATTTTCTTGGGGAGGTTCTGGGTTGGACCTGTATCTTATTACATGGGTGGAGCAATGATTTGGGATAGCCATCTTTCCCCCTTTGACCTAGTGAAACTCAGCGGTTGATGGATTTGTATCTGTACCCTTTTCGTTCAGCCTCGGGGTTCTTGTTGCCACACTGTGTGGTGAACAGCATACTGAATTCCAGCAGGGAACATTGAGCATGGTGGGCTTGCTTAACTTTGGGCAAGTTTGGACAGTAGGAATAGATTTGTGGTCCTTTGCTATTTAGAAACAAAGTTCTCACCCTCGACAATTATCAGCTTGTTTGATTTTACTGTTATTTTTTTCCTGATCTTGGGGTTTTAAAAATGTTTTTATATTATCAAGGCTAATTCATTGATGCTTCTCCTAACTTGTGGAAATATTGGAACAGGTGACGTGTTTTATACGAATATGACTGAATTGGGGGAACAAAAAGCAAAGAGGTAAAGCAGCAGGGCTTGTCCACAGATGGACCTCTAGGCCAGTGGTTCTCAACCTTCCTAATGCCGCGACCCTTTAATACAGTTCCTCATGTTGTGGTGACCCCTAACCCTAACATTTATCCATTTTACAGATGGAGAACACTGATGCAGAGAGTCTTAGGCGACCCCTGTGAAAGGGTCATTCGACCCCCAAAGGGGTCCCAACCCCCAGGCTGAGAACCACTGCTCTAGACTTTGAGATACTCTTAGCAAATGCTCCCTTCACTCATAAAAAAATTTGATATAACAATAGATTCATAGTAGATTAATATTATGGTTCTGTAGCACATTTTATTATGTAGCACATAATGTTATGGTTCTGTAGTACCTTTTGTTGAGTCAGACCACTGGTTTATCAGGATCAGTACTGTCTACTCTGCCTGGCAGCAGCTTTTCAAGATCTCAGGCAGAACCTCAGGTGACCTAAGTGAGATCCTCACCCTTTCTTGGCACTTGTCAGCTTGGGCCTTTAGCCATTAATACCTACACATACCTCTTCTGGTCAGGTTTGTTGTGTTATCAGCTGAGCTGCAATTTTCCTTAGATACACAGAGATCCTCCCGCTTGGCTCTACCTTTCTCCACATTCTTGGACAGAAAGTGTGTTCTAACCTGCAAAGTATTTTCCATTCAGATAAAGAAGACTAACAAGCCAGTGGAATCTTTTATTGCAGTCGTTGCATGGTTTTGATTGCAAGCTTTCGTACAGGATTATTGTGGCTCTCCACAGTGTGTCTCCCTCCAACTTGTTACACTTTAATTACAGTCTATTTACTACCTTATAGGAATAAATCAAATATCAGTGCTTTCTTACTGGGCTGAAAATGTTTCTTGCAGACTGCCTCCATTCATGAAACAAAAATATACAAAGTACAAAGTATATATACAAATATACAAAGTTGGTACATGTTCACTGAACTCAACCCGTCTCAAGGTACTGAGAGGTGTGTGTGTATAATTGTCTATAATTTATTTGCACATGTATAGTGATGATGTTGTGCTTTGAACCTTCTGTGGTCGCTGTGACAACAGTAGTCCAGTATTTCATGTTTTATTGTTGTCTGGTGGTGTTGACCTTGTTGATAACTCTGCACTTGCCAATTCTCTCATATCTGACCACCTTGCTTCAACCTTGTGAGGTAAGCTAGCCTAAGACACAGTCACTTTGCCAGTTCTGCCCAGTGAGTGTGAGTTTCATGAGATAGTGGCAGTTTGAAACTGGACCTTACGAGCCCAAACCACATATGCTCAGTTAATGTACAGTTTCTGTGAAACTTGAGCTGAAGAACTTGCTGGACAACTTTGTGGGAGTGTAGGCAAAACAAATTTCTTGTGCCGAAGGTAAGACAAGTGTTCATACTCCCTGTTTTTGGATAATTTAAGATGAATGTGAATACTACATGAATATTTGGCTAGTTAAATATAATATGATTTAGTATGCAAATCTAATCCATTGGAATCAATAAATATATAAAACAGACTATTCTGGGAGATCAAAACGAGCACATGTGAGAGTGTGTTTACTTTTATTTATGTTTGCTGAAATGGCAGAGTTTGAGTAATAGGTTTTGTTGGGAAAGGGATGCATTTGCTTAAGATTTATTAGGGCCTGGATTGTACCAAGATCTGTGCCAGCACAATTAATTGTATTTATCATTAAATAAAACCAATTGTATGCATCTGTCCCTTATGACAATCCATAGACTTCTGAAATTCATTTGTTTGCAAGGATGCCTGTGAACATAGTTGCATCTCTAGAGGCAGAATGATAAGCTTGCGGCATTCCTCTTCAGTAGAGTTTACTTCATCACTTGTGATTTTTCTTTTCCTGCCACAATTTCTCTCATGGTGATTAACAATTATGTCTGGAGTTTAGGAAATCAAAACATAAGGAGATGATTTTATGCTGGGGCCCATCTGTAACCTTAGGTGAGCAAGCGTGTCTGATGCTCGTGGGAGGTGCAGGATTTGGGAGAGTTATCTTTGACATTCTGTCCTGCGTAGCTTAGGGGTAGGAATGTGATGGAAGAAAACAACATTTCTCATGCTGTGCCTGGGCAAGCCAGTGTACAGCAGTATTGTTAGAAATTCCTTTTCATTTAGGAATGTACTGCCTGTGGTACTCAGTTCTTTATTGAACAGAAAAGAGGAGAAAGATTCAGTTATTACAGTTATATCCAAAGACTAAGGAGAAAGGAAATTGCTCATTATTGTTCCCAAAAATTGGAATTAAAAACTAAGCAAGACTGTTCAAACTTCCTTTTTTGGTACACATCTCAAGTAGTTTTCTGTTATTAAATCCCCTTTCCCTTTCAATTGCGTTTAATTCTCCCATTACCATTCCTTTTGCTTTTACCTTTCTTTTCTTTTACCTTTCTGTGTAATGATGTTGCTCAGCAAACTTGCTGATTCTTTCCAGTGCTTAATGCATGCGTAGTTTATCATATAGAAATACTTATCAATGGAAAATCAGTTATGGTACTGAATTGTCTTGTTTTTTTAGCAGCTGGTTACAACTGGACAAATATTAACATACAGTTAAACAAGCACTTTATTCCACGGGCACCACTGCTCCCACCAATATCTTCCCTTGCGCCCGTCAAGTGTTTTTAGAATGTAGGTGCAGCTTCTGGTCTCTGGAATCTAATTGACTGTATATTTTATATTATAATAACTGTTGTTTCAGTGACTGCTAACCCCACAATGTTGCTTTTATTCTCTCACTCCTCTTTCTCAGTGTATTTTTAATTACTCTTTCTGTCTTCTGCTTTTCAATTCCCTTTATGTGTGATTTCACCTCCCACAATGGTCATTTTGTGGTTATGTCCACCACCTTGTGTGAGAATTCCAAAGACTCAAAAAGTACAAAATATTTTGACTTCACACATAGGTGTATTTTACAAAGGAATGGGCTCATGTTATTTCTCTGTTGCTGCTGCAGCTGCCCATAGAGTGCAGCAGTAATGGAACTTCTGCACAGCAGATCTCCCCATAATTTCCCTACACCAGTACCCTGGCAATACTATCCTGCAGTGTCACCAGGTAGGGTTGCCAGGTTCATCCTGGAAGCAGGGTTGGGAATAATGATCTGCATACCCAGTACAGTGACATCACTTCCAAGTTGATGCAGAAATGTATGCATCAGGCCATGGGATGCTCTAGCACTCTCCCCACAAGCACTATGGAATCCATACAGTTTTGGAAGAGAGTGCTAGAGCATCCCTCATCATGATGCCAGCATTTTTCTTCTGCATCAACTTGAAGTGCAGATCTTTCACTCTTTCTTTAACCTCCTTTCAACTTCTGTGGGTTGGTGAGCAACCAGATGAATTGACAGGCAATTGACCACCAATACTGGGCAACTGGGAACCCTACACCAGTGGGTTGGGTTTTTTTTTCATTTTTCCAGCTGTTTTATTTTTCATTTTTCCAGCTGATCAGCAGTTAAATACCATTATATTGTTATAGTATTATAATAATGTGTGTAATCCGCTCTGAACCCCCCAAGTTTGTTTTTAAAAAGTCTCTAGCCTCTTTTCTTTCTCTCCCTGTCACAAAAGGTGCTACAGCCTTTTGTTTAAAGAAAGCTTGGAAATCAAAGTTCTTGGCCCATTATGCTTGGAACCCTTCCCTTGAGCCTGTTTTCTGTGCAGTGGGCTTGTAGTGGGCTCTGTTAATATTTCTCTGATTACACGTGCGGAGGCAGCCTGCCGCACAGTTTGTCTGCAGAACACTGCTGGGCCTCTGCTTCTCCCAGTTCTCATAACTCCGCCCATCAACAGCCTTAAAGGCACAGAGCTGATATTCTCTCCCCCACAGCTTTCCCCTCTACGCGCACACGCACTTTCTCTGTGTATCTTTTCTGTCTTCGCAAGAAAAGAGAAGAGAGTTTTGCCAAAAATAAAGTTTTAGAAGCAGAGCAGGGGAGATGCTGTGGAGCCAAAAAGTCGCCTGCTTCAGCTGTTCCTTGCAAAAGCCTTCTCTGTTGTTATTTTGTATTGAAAGATTGATCTCAATGTATGCACTTTAGAGAAGCAGGAAGGAAGTGGCAGCATGGAGGGGGCAAAGGAGAAGGCTCTAGGGCACCTGGCAACTGAGGCTGTGCTGTACCAAGGCTGTGCTGGTGGAGGAGAGACTGAACACAGACATTAGACAGAGATGAATAGAGGTACACACACACACTATACATATGAGATATCGATCTCTCGATCAATGCACTTAGGGAAGCAGGAAGGAGCCAAAAGCATAAAAGAGAGAGTGGGGTGGAAGGCATGCAAAGTGCTGTGAAAGAGTGGAAAGGCTGGCCATGGGCAGAGAGAAGAGATTCAGGGCAAAGCTGTGTCAACTGGCAAAGCTGTCCCACTTTGGAGGCGAAGCAAGATTTAAATCATGCTATATGTGGTTTCACTTGCTGCGAACAGAGTGGAAAGTGAAAGTGGGGCTCCAGAAAATACATTTGTACAAGAAATCTTGCTGTGGTGAACACTGGCCTCCACTATGCAGCAAAGACCTTGTGTGTAATCAGCCCTTGTTAAAAATGTTGTAATGTTAAAATAATATATTCAATGCCGATTTTAAAAAACCCTAGGGGGTGGGAGGAGGAAATGGCTGCTGAGGGGGAAATAGCTGCCATGTGGATGGGACTGGGAAAAGTAAAACTTTCTCTTCCACAATGTAGCTATCCACATTTTGCTGTGATTCCCCGCCCCCCCCCCCCCGAACTTTGCAGTGAAGCAGGTTTGGGAAAGATCAGGGAAACCCCAGAAATGGCATGACTGCTGTAGGACATAAAAATTCAAATTGCCATTGCTTGGATGATGTGACTTCACTGCCAGCGCATAGTTTCAGTGGGATTCCACAGCATCATTCAGAAGAAACATCACTCCATTAGAGCAATGGTGACTTTTCTTAGCATTTTCTCCTGGTGCCCTACCAAGGGGTGTGTGTGTGTGTGTGTGTGTGTGTGTGCGCGCGCACGCATGGGTGTGTTGGGGGCTGCAGCTGAAGGTCTCCACTATAGGAGCAGACCTGGCAACCTTAGCTGTAAAGGGAGTACAGGAGAAAAGTGCTTCACAATATCTTTGGAGGCAAATAACCTAGATGGAAAGGACCTTAGTCTTGGCAGGAGCCTGTGCTGAGACCACATTGGGATTCTTGGGGTTGCTAGTAACTTACAGCACTGTCCAGTAAAAGCATCCCTTATGCATAGATCTATCTGCCTTCTCCCTGCTCACCTGCCAGTACTTGAGCCCTTTCCCAGTCATGGTGCTTAAAAGAATAACAATGCCCATGCCCGTATGGAACATCTGCCATTTTTCTTAGAACACCACCACAATCTAAGGTTCTGCTGTTCTAAGTTTACAGAGGCCTGAAAGTGAGTGATGACTTTCTCAGAGCTATGCAAGAGTAAGCTGGACTTTGAATCCAGACAAAGCTATTTTTTGGACTTCGGTGCATGCTGCTTCTGTGTTCAGTTTATTACTTGGGGAAGCTGTGGATGAACAGGATTTATGCTCCGCTCTTTGATGTTGGTGTTTCTTGCTTAGGGTTTATGCGAAATCACGAAACCATCAGTTTTCTGAAGTACAAGAAAATGCCTTTTGTCTTTTTTTAAACTTTTCAAAATTCCTTTTTGCTTATAAAGTGTTCAAAATCAGAGTCAGTGCCTCACATTCCGACTGAAGAATTGTGCAACTACGCCACACCTGGAATGTTTTTATATGAATCACAGTGGCAAAGACTACATTGCATTTCCTGGATACGGATTCTTTTTATCAGGGTAAGACCCTTGCAACCCTATTTTGTTGGAGTCACTTTCAGTAAAAACAGGAAGTGAGCTTTTGCTTACAGCTTCATGAATTTGGAGAGTCAGCTACTGGATTGCACTGCAAAGTTTAAAGGTAAATTGCAAAATTTAAACTGTGTGCAGCAGCTTTAATGTGCAGATTTTTTAATAAACAAATCTTCCCCCCACCACTAAAGTGAAAAGTGGGAGTAGTAGAATCCAACATCTTTGCACCTTTCAATGTTATCTTCCTGTCTGCTGCAGTGCAAATAAAATAATATGAGTGTTGTAAGCAGTAACTATAATTGGAAAAGAATAAAAACCTCATAGCTATAATTACAGCAAATACAGGTTTCAGGGGAGGAGCTCTAAATCACATTAATATTTTTCTCGCTTCCCACGATTCTTGCTTCATCGCTCAACCCTGCCTATTACACAAGGTTACATCTGAATTCCAGCTATTCTTCTCCCCATCTGCCCACTCTGATGGTAGGACTGAAGTCAAAGGTCTGTTGTTTATTCATTTACAAAGGCTAGTGACAGTGCTGTGAAAACTGGGACAACTTCAAGCCCACAGGTGAAAAATGTCGAAAAGCTCACAAAGCAAAATCCTTCAAACCTCTGTAAATGTCCCAGTTACTCCAAAAGATGACAGTAATCCAAACAACAATGAGCATCTTTCCCTTTAAAAGTACAAAAGGACATGGTTCATCCCTTGCTCCCTTCTCTCTTCAAGGTTGAGAGTAGCTGAAGAGCAGTGAACTTTATATTGTTAAAACCAAGAAATAATTTTAGTTTTCCAACAAGTTAATAAAAGCCAAATTGAGTGACATTACCTAGTGAATGTGAAAAAGCCAGTGTGGTGTAGTGGTTAAGAGTAGCAGACTCCAACCTGGAGAACTGGGTTTGATTCCCCACTCCTTCTCATGCAGCCTTCTGGGTGATCTTGGGCCAGTCATAGTTCTCTCAGAACTCTCTCAGCCCACGTAGCGGCAGGTAATGGCAAACCACCTCTGAACATCTCTTGCCTTGAAAACCCTGCAGAGTCACCATAAGTCATCTGTGACTTGTAGATGTGTGCACGCATCTCCTCCCACCCTAGTGGATAGAGATCATCTAATTAATCCAGTCTCTGGTTTGGAGATTAATGGGCAATTAGTTTCATGGAACCCAATAAAATCCCACTGAAATCATTATAATGTATATGTGGACACAACAGCAGCCGAAGGCTTACTTAAGATGATTATGAGGACTTTCCATTTCTACTAATCCAGGTTAAATAACAGAAGCCAATGGGGGGGGGGCAGGTAGATGGGGTACAGTTGAGCCTATGTGTGTGGGGAGGCAGGGGGTTAACTTTCAAGGGTTCAAGACTTGGGAGAAAAAACAAATAACAGCCTTCTACATGGGGACAGAACTTGACCAGATGTAGATCTATGTATTGGTGGAGCAACTGATGCAGAAACTGTAGAGCACAGAACTTTATGCCATCTTTCTCCCTCCCAACGAAGCTTTGCTCATGCCAAGGTTTGCTCAAGCTGTCTTCCAAGATAACAGCAAAGGGTCAGGTAAATATATGTTTTCTAGGATTGTCTAGGATTGTCTCCCATCTTTGAGCTCTAATTACCAGAAGCAGGTGCAGGTGCAAAGAAACTGGTAGCTAACATAACAATTAATATGCTTGATTTGCATATTATGCAAATTAATCTGTTCAGATTTGTGGAATATTAGTACAGCTTAGCAACCCTAGGGTAAAGCATGCTGCTTGGAAATGTAATCAGAAATAACTGAAAGATCTGCAAACAGTAGAAAAAATTGTGAGACCTGTGAAGACAGTTTTTCCTACTCTTGAAGGTTTTGGGAGGGTGACTGATCTTGCTCCATGTGCTTTTGTTTAAGGCTATATCTGGGTATGCCAGCTGTGTGTTATACCAATATTGAGTTGCAGTTCTAAACAGGATGTGTGTGTGGAGAAACCACTTCAGTTCAGAAGCTTTCTTGTAGATAGTCATTCCTGAAACTAATTTACTGGATGAAAATGTTTGTTGTGGTTGCAAGTTGTTTAAGCCTGCTTGATATATCATAGAAGTGTTGTTCCTAAACCACTAGAGGAAAAGTACCTGGACTCCTAAAAGAATGGAGAGGCCTTGACCTTTTTCATAGCCTTAATATGTCATTGTTAAGATGGATGTCTGTTTGTGACTGCAAGAGCCGTCGATCTAGTTCAGTATCTTGTTCAAATCACCAGGGCAAAATTATAGGCTTCTGGAGGGGATAAATTAGATCAGGAAACTGGGATTCTATGTTGTATATATTTTATTGTTGTTTGTTTTTCCTGTTGTGATGTTACTCTTTGAACTAATGGTCAGAAATCCTGTTTGTTGGTGTATCCATAATGTGCTACTATTTGATTTGCTGGTGAACAAACTGGCAGGCTTGCGGTTGAGTCTCACCCTGCATAGGCATAGCCATTCTTCCAAACAACTCAGAAACAGAGGGAGAATTGTGCAAGTGGAGAAATGTGCAGGAGGAGACATGTGCAAGAAAGCTTTCCTGTGTCCAGAGCTTCTCATCACACAAGGTGTTCTTGGTAACTTCCTTATAGAACCTTGTGTTATTCAGATAGGAATTGGAAGATGAACCCTTGCTAGAAACTGAAAACTCAAGTGTAGTGAAAGTGGCACCTGTAGACTTGTTTGTGTCTTGTCATTCCTCCCTCCCTCCCCCCCCCCGTCATGTCATGTGTTTCTCTCCAATAATTATGACAGGAGATTTATGGGAAAGGGGAGAGCGATGAGTTTGGTGCAGTTATGGACTCTCAAAGGGGGCCCCCATCCCCCATTCTTTGCTAAGGAGATGGGGGCTACCCTTTTGAGGGTCCATAACTTTGGATCCCCTGAACCAAACTGCCCCACAATTGGGGGTGCCATCATGACAGTCTCCAGATGATACCCTGTAATTTTGGTGCTGATACCTCCAAAAATGCACCCCTTGCAGGAACATCCCAGAAATTTACCCAAGAATCTTTGGCCCTTTCCGCACGGGCGGAATACGGCGACCTGGGAACGGCAAAAACGGCGACCTGCGAACGGCAGCAGCTCCGAGGCGCCTTCCCTCCCCCCATGTCTGGGCGACCTACCTGTCCTGTGGCCCTCCGGCAAGTTGCCGAGGCCTGGGGACACGCCCCCTCTGCCGGAGCAGTCGCACAGGGCAGGAAGGTGTGTCCCCTGGCCTCGGCGATGTGCCGGAGGGCCGCAAGACAGGTAGGTCGCCCTGACGACGGCGCAGCTCTGCGAATGGTCCCAGAGGGGTCGGGGCGGCGTCATCTACGCCGACCTGACCCCTTCCGCCTCCGTGCAGAAACTGCCTTTGTTCTGCATTGAGTTTTCTGCATTGCTTTCAATGGGGGTTGCAGGCGGGGGGGGGGCATTTCTGAAGGCACAGTCTCAAAAATTTCATAGTCTCATCAGGAGACTGCCCTAATGATACCCCCCAGGTTTTGTGCAGTTTGGTTCAGGGGGCGCAAAGTTATGGACTCTCAAAACTGTAGCCCCCATCTCCTTGTGCTTTCCATTTAGAGCAATGGGGGATGGGGCTGCCCCAGGGAATCCATAGCTTTGGACTCCTCGGAACCAAACCTCATCAAACTTGGGGCTAGCATAAGGACCAGTCCTCCTGATGATACGTTCGTGTTCCTTCCTGTGTCGGTAGCCTGTGTGGTGCCCTGGGCAGCTGCCCACCTTGCCCAATGGACATTGCCCTGAGTGGGTGGGCAGGCATCCTTTTTAGTTGTAAAGTGTATTGACCCAGGAAGTATGCTTGGCCCTTTTTGCCTTGCATTAAAATAATTCTATTAGGGAAGGCTGGGTAATTCACTTGTTGTGCTGCTACTGTTGTTTTGGAGGTGGATGTGTTTGTCCCCTTTTGTACTGATTGCTGGTCAAAGGCTGCACATTGACTGTTTGTGTAAGTTGGAATAGGGTCTTAGAAGCTAAGTTCAGAATCACTGTTCGGTTTGGTGATCTTAGCCAGTCATTCCTTCTCATGCTCACATACACTCACAGGGTTGTTCTTCCTTTCTCCATTTTAAACTCACAACAATGTTGAAAATTGCTTTGGGTCCCAGTTGTGGGAAAAATGGAATGTAAACATTACTTGTATTGTGCCTGCCTTTCTCGGGGTATGGAGTATTAGTTCCAGAAAATATGCAGAGAAGAGTTTTTACCCCCACCCATGTCTCAGGCATCATGATCGTAATCCATATCTTCCACAGAGATAGTTTCTCTGGGTCTAAATTGCTCATCTGGAATCTCGGCCATAGACCTCCCGCATCATGTGTTGTTTTGGCTGTTGTTTGGACTTATTTTGAGGTTTATTTTATTTTGTTGACATTATTTAATGTACCCTACTTTTCTTCTCAATGGGGACCTAGAATACAACATTCTCCTGTCCTATGTTTTGTCCTCACAACAAGCCTGTGTGTGTGTGGCTAGGTTAAACTGTGTGTATGTGGCTAATCTAAGGTTCCCTGGTGACCTTCCCTGGCAGAGTGGGGATTTGACC
This sequence comes from Sphaerodactylus townsendi, assembly GCF_021028975.2. Taxonomy (NCBI): domain Eukaryota; kingdom Metazoa; phylum Chordata; class Lepidosauria; order Squamata; family Sphaerodactylidae; genus Sphaerodactylus; species Sphaerodactylus townsendi. The sequence goes on from NC_059435.1 coordinate 41,438,813, forward strand.
CTAAATCTCCCAGATCTTAGTCTGACACTCTAACCACCCGTTTTAATTTTGATATAGTTTAGTCTTGTTAGCCACTTTGGGGTACTACTCAAATAGTGGAAAGGGTCGAACCCTTAAATAATAAATGTGCAGTGCAGACTCCAGCACCAGTGTTTTCCTTGAGTGGGTGCAGCTCCAGCTTTATTAACTGTGCTTTTGTGTTGTTAACAGTGCAGTCTTAAAATGGAGGATCTGACAGATTTAGTAGGATGTAAGTTGGCATAAGACTGCATGGTAAAGGACTATAAAATGGGTATATATTTCTTCAGCAGAGTCTGAATAACGTTGCATCTTTTTGCTTAAGCTTAATCAGTTTTGATTTGAGCATGAAATCTGTATTGCATTATTGACAGTTCCTTGTTCCTTGTTGGGACTTGTTTGTCTAAACATGCCTGGAAGAAAACCAAAATAGATCAAGGGACCAGTGTTGTATAATAGACAAGCAACTATGTTTGCAGGTTTGAAGGCAGAGCATTTGGGGCTTATGACTGGAAGTCAAATTAACATTTTGTTGTGCTGTCTGAGGGAAATGTCTGTAATTCTGGCAATACATCATTAGAATTTTAAATCACAGCAACAATTACCTTTCAAAAAACCCCTCAAAGCTTTCTGATAGCATTGAAGGCAAAAAAAATTGCACAGAAAATAGTAGCTTGATATGTGGATGCAGCCATAGATAGTAATTCAGTCATGAACAAATTCTGGGGATGTTTTTTAACCTAACTTTTGGTGTTTGGCTTGGACCATCAGCACTTGTGCAGTTTTTGTGGTGGAAAAATGCAAAGCTGTTGGGCAGGCATTTGAGTTGTTTGCTAACAGTCAATCTGATTGGGTAATCAACTTGCATCTGATTGTCTCATTTGAGCACATTTGACGTGAAATTCAGAGCATTGCTTCTTGAAAGCAATCCTGTGCAAGTCGCTTATCGTTTGCCATTGGCATTTCCTTATGCAGGATTGATTGTAACATATAGCTGTCCCTAGTAACTAGAAGCAAAACTGATTTGTAAATCCATCTACCACATTTTCTTTGTCTGGATTCCAGAACCCAATTAGTCTTGAAAAGTGATGGCGCTGAAGCTTTTTATGCCTTTCAGACTAACAAGAGTGGACAGTAAGCTATGAAATATTCAAAGGCTTCAGCAAAGGGACTAACAGGCACGCAATAAAAGAGTCAGTTTCTGTGTTCAAGAGTGATTTCAAATTGAAGCTTTTAAAGCCTAGACAGAAGCATTTCTTGTGTTTTTCAGATAGGCCCGTGAAAGAATACTGTCTAAATGCTACCACACATACAGGGAAGCTGCTTTCTCTGGCAAACAGCAAGTATTGAGCTCATGGCACAAGTTATGGGGATCTCCACATATAATTGTTCTCTCTCATCAGGGATTTATCAGCTTTAATATCTGCAAGGCAACACCATAGACTCTGTGTATGTTCCATTAGGAGATTAGAAACGTGGAAGGTTAAAGGCTTTTGCTGCTCATTTTATTTAGGGCGTGTGGATGAATCACCCTTTTTATTTGCCAAGAGGCTGACCTATGTTGTGCATATTAGAGGCTGATCGCAGTGACTGCAATGCATGGAACTTCTGCTTGCAGAAGTCATCTTGCACAACTGTATGAAAGTGCTTCCAGGCAATTGGGTTCACCTTTCACACATATATTATTTAGCACTGTGCAGTTTGATAAGCGGGTAATATAACCTATTACAAGTTGTAAGCAATATGAGTGTCACACTTATATCCAAATAACCATGGCATTTCCAATTTGTGGATCAGGATAGTGCTGTCCTTGTATGTAGTGGGCCTAAAGGGGTACTAAGGAAATGTGTGTTTGGAGGCCTGTGTTTTTGTGGCAGAGCAAAAACTGTTATGATTTCTGTGTTCTGCTGTCTAAGATAGTAACAGCTATTGGGAAAGACCTTTTTGTGCCTGAAATCCTGGCAAGTTGGTGACAGTCAAAATGGACTGAACTAGAGACCAGTAGACAAACTCTGTCTAAAACAACATCATATATTCATATTACTGTGGGTTTGACACCCAGTTACAATGAATGGGTCTATACTGCGGGCTTGAAGTGACTTGCCTGGTTGGAGCCAGGGCCTATTACAAAAAATGTTTATTTTATGGACACCAATTGTTAAGAAATGGCTTTGTTCAAGTGTCTGTCCAAGATTAGGAAATCAGCTAGAAGGTAATCTGGAAGACCTCATCCTGAGATCCTGGGAAGCCACTGCCACTCTGAGTATACAGTACTCCTCGTTAGAAAGGAGGGATCAGGTGTGCTCATTATAGAAGAGCAATTTGAGAGAAAAGTAAGGAACAGTAAGTTTGCAAAAGCACCAGTAAGCTTTGTGTGTTTAGGATATCTCTATCTGATGTGGATTATTGTATCTGTTTTTCTGCTCCACTTGTATCCCACCCTTCCTTCAGGGTGGAATAGATGGATCTTCTCCCTGACATGTTCTCTCAGTAACCTTGTATGATAGCTTAGGCTAAGAGAGCATCTGGGTCAGAATCATCCAATAAGCTTATAGCAGAGTGATGATTTAAACTCAAGTCTCCTTAATTGTAGTCCAGCAAAGAAAACCAGCCCAGGGAAGGCTTCCCTTGGAAGTGGTCTCTCCATGGGAAACTGGAGAGTGCATATGTTCTTAATATTAAGGTTACTTTTGAGGAAACAGGCATTGGGAGAATCTGGGCTTCCTGGCACCAGATTCAGGGACATATCAGAACCTGTGTGCCTAACCCCTGCCTGTCTTGATTGGTACTGTCTTACACTGAATCAGACCATTGGTCCATGAAGGTTAGTACTGTATACTCAAAACGGCAGTGACTTCCCAGGGTCTCAGGATGAGGTCTTCCAATCACCTTCTAGCTGATTTTTTTTAACTGAAGAAGCTGGGGATTGACCCTGGCATGCAGAAGGTCCAGGGTTTGATCCCCAGCATCTCCAGTTCTGGATGCCAAGCAGGTGTTGTACCACTAAGTCACAGCTATCTGAGTAGGGAAGAAAAAGAGCTTTCCAGTGAGACAACAGCTACCTATATATGCAGTTTTCTATTGCGGAGGGAAAGGGGATCTTGAGGCTATGGAGATGTAGTTGTAGAATGGTGTGGACATTTTATAAATATGCAGACTGTTACCTTTTTAAGATGTCCTTCATCCACTTGCTTAGTACCTCTGTAAATATCAATAGCTTTTCATCCTCACAGAAGCTTTCATTTTGTTACTGTGCCTTGTGGTTTTCATAAATTATAACATTGAACATTTTAGGTGCCATAAAACCAAAACAGTCTAAAACTGTCAATCTAAAATACGAGGTACAAGGGCTCTGGGATGTTTTTCAATGTTTTAAACATCTGTCTTTGTTTTGTCCTTCAATTAGTGTTGAAACAAAAAAAGAACAGATGTCAAAACAACATATTGATTGAATGCCTGCTTTTGAGATTATTTATGTACCTGAGCCATTCAAGTTCAGCAAAACATTTTCTGACTAGTTGAGCTAAACAAGTATGGGGTGGGGGGTGTTCCTCAGTTTCCCTAAATTAGATTCTTAATATTATTTGTCAATCTGCTGAGACTCTGGGGGCTACATGCGCCGGGCATATTCCTGTTAAAAGATTGATTCAGCAGAGCTTCTTTGTTTGGGTGCCGTACATCTTCTGATGTGTAGTGGAAACTGGATTTCCCTACAGGTTAGCTTTCTGTTAATGTTTAGAAATTAGTCTATTGATCCCTCGTGTAAACTGAAGTCTCCTACTTCTGTTTCTGTGAGTATGCTGGCTGACTTCACTGATTGTGGGTCACTAGAGGAACTCTGGATGGGACTTAGAGGATTTGAGAAAACAAGAACCTTACAACTCTGCAGTAGCTTGAACGTTTCTCAGAATGGGCAGTAACTGCCTGGCAGAAGAGTGTAGACAAAAAAACAGCAGCCAACAGTTCAGAATTTGCAGATGGAGAGCTGTGAGATGTGAAGGTGGAGAACTTTAGTCCCTTTGGTTTCTGGTATGAAGTAACAGATCAGCTGTCCTGAAAGAATGCCTGTTTATGTAAACTCGGCTAGTAATATAAACCCTCTACTAGCGCTAATCCTCAAGACTCATAACAGCATTTTTTAGTTTTCTGGTGTGGTTCTGTTGGTAGGGCCCTGTTTAGGCAGAGATTCTCTTTTTGCCGTATTCTCTTTTTTAATGCAGATTAAGTCAGTTCCCTCTTATTGTAACGCTGCTCATTGGGGGAAAGGGTCTGTTGTATTTTGGAATGTGCATTCATCATTGTGCTGTTTGTTTATTTTTCACATACTTCCTCAGCTACCAGCAAGCAGTTTTTTCAGATAGAAAACAGATACACCAATGAAAATTAGTCATCATACCCAGTTTTGATGTTTTCTGTGTTTCTTTGCATGCTAGGTGTCTTCAGAATAATAATACTTCAGTACTTGAAAGTGTTCAGTGGGCCTCACATAATTATCTCATTCTGAGGTACACTGGTCAATCTGCTTTCAGTTTCAGTAAAGAAGGCAGACAATTAAGAAAGTTAATTAGGCAAGCAATTTGACAGTGCTAAAGCCTTACCTAATATTCTCCAAAGCCAAGGATGTCACCTGTGTGAAGTTCTCATCTTCCCCTTTTTGTTCTGTTATGGTGGCATTCCTTGATAAAGGAAAGAAAGAGAGCTGCTTGTCTTTTAGTAGTGCAGCAGTCAAAGGAAAGCCTAGAAATATAGGCAGAAATATGGCCACCTATTATAATTGCAGGCGTTTCCATTCAGGAACTTGTGCATTCATTGGTGGCCAAAGTCACTGCTTTGGACTTCTCTAGCTGAACAACCTGTAGAGTATCTCCTCTTCCACATGAATTTAGCTTGTCTATTCTGTAAGGCACCTAAGAGGTTGGATTTGTGCAAAGTAGGCAGCAGGCTGGTCTTCTAGCTCAACTCCTCTTTACAGTTTGATACAATTTCTCTGTTAAATTATAAACTGCCTCTGGCCTTCCAAGATAAAATCCCAACCAAAATTACTGCTCTATGAACCATTCATGTTTTGTAGAAACCTCACCTAACATTGGTAAAAACTATTATTCATTAAAACATTTCACAAAGTGAATTTATTGTTCTTGCTTAGAGCAAAAGGGTATCCTGACTGATGGGCGACTCTTCCTTCCAGATCTCGAGGCAAGACCTTGTTCCAGTTTCCTTTCTCCTCTGGTTGGAAGAAATGGCCTCCCAGTCAGTTTGCATTCTGGTACTGGCAAGAGGACTGCTGTTGACAAATCTGATAGTAGCAAATATAAGGTTAGAGAAGGTAGAAGTCTTGTGTGGCATCATACTGGTTTGAAAGGCCTTGGTTTTTATTGATGGCCTCTTTGTGAAGAGGCATGGTGCAAGACCTTCATCTCAAGACCTTAAAAATATAGGAGACAATTTTTGTGACCAAGCTTCCAGCCATTTCAGGCGCTCTGAGTTTAGACACCCAGAAATAAAGTGTTTTCTCAGGAATATGTCCTTTTTGTTCTTTCAACTATTCCTAAGTTTTCAGTAGCTCCACCTAGTTTTACAAACTTTTCTACCTTTTTTAGCCTATCAGAAAGGTCTGGTTAAAGTTCTTACTCAGCGCTGCTCAGCATTTGTCCAAGATAGGAATATTTTACATTCATCCAACTCTTTATGAAAAAAATATAAAACTAAAATCCAACCTCACTCAACGTACTCTGGATGAAAGTAAGGCATATTGAATGTGACCCCTTCTTGGCTGTGTACAACCGTCAGAACATGAGCCCAGGGTCTATGCACGTAGGCTGCACTCCAGATATCTATGCATCTGTACATGATGGCATGTAAGTGGGAAATGGGGCCAGCATGCTCATTCCCACTCCCTCTGTGTACAATTATTTTCACCCTGGATGTGTTGAGTAAAAAACACTGAAGTGATGTTACCTCATCTCACCTTACTAACATGCATTTTGCTTTCTGTTGTGCTCAAGAATTTTGTTGCTTTCCTTCTGCCCCAAACCAACATTTCTAAGGGGAGAAACCAACACACCTGCACGTTTGAAGAGCACTATAATTTATATCTGGAGTTTCAGTATATCTTAATCCAGAGATTACCCTGGTAAGGGGGAGATCCAGACAAAAACCCTTAAATAATTGCCTGGAACGTGGCATGAATTTTCACATCCTTAAGGTTCCAGCAAGTGAAGCATGGGAACTGTAATTTTATTGTAATTTCCAGCACCTGGGTTCTTTATCAGCTGTTGCAGGTCACAGCTCTGGTATTTTTTGCTAATGCACAGTTGAATTCCCTCTATTATTTCATAGCAGACCTAAACCAAACTTTGAAAGAACATGGAGCTGAGTTGGAACTCATTTTTTTTTTACAAGAATCAGCATCTCCTCTGTTCAGAAACTCTGTGTTTCTATTTGTGGCATTCCATCACTCTTGTTCAAGAATGAAAATGATCAACGTTTCATTCAACAGGCATTTATAGTTTTGGCCCACATTGCTCAGAACACCTTTGTACCTCTAAGCATACATCAGGTCTGAGGGGTTGATGCAGCTTTGGCAATAATGGAAACACATCCTTGGAGAACATGTGCAAGGATGTTGCATAGGCATCAGCATTTAATCAGCAATGCAAAGTACACAGCATTGACTCCTCCAGTGTGGCCTTTGGACCCTTCAGCAGATCCTGCTCATGTGATGCTGCTTGGTAGTATAGTATCCCATCAACCCTCCTCGGTCCATTGAGATTGGAATATGAATATTCCTTATATGTGGAGAAAGGGAGGTCATCATGCTCTGTCTTGTTTCAGGAATGGAGAAAATTATCTCTTGAAATCAGGATCCTGTGTTCTAATTTCAGTTAGGTGAGGCAATTCTTCCTTGTACTTATCACTGAGCTGTAATTCTGTTCTATCTGTCTGAGTTATTTGTACATAATTCTTTAGGCTGCCCTAGATGTGGGAAGGAAGGGCTGTTTACATCTTCTAGCTTCTTAGCAGATAGATACCTCCAGCTTTGGAAATAATATGAGTGGAGTTCTCTTGCATCATAGGAGGCAGCAAGTTGGATTTAAGCCCTACATTGGAATGCCCTCCCTACTTACAAGTAGTTCAAACACTCCTAGAAAGTCCTATGTTTCATTTTCACAAGAGCAGTTAACTCATTTGTTTTTGTAGCTAACATAAGTACCTATCCTTTTGATGGTCACAGGATCTTTGTTGTTGTAATTATGCTTTAAAATACACGTGGTGTTTTTCTGGTTAGTTGTGTTTCTAAATGGTCAGAAGCCCACCTCTCGTTTCCACTAAGCTCACTTTCTGTGTTTCCATGCTGTATGAGCCTGTAAACCTGTAGGTCCATGTACCTTGCAGTTGGGAACTGGCATCACATTTCTGTGATGATTTGGATTTAGGTGCACAGATGGAGGTTGAAAATTCCCCTTGGAAATATATAGATGGGTGGCAGTGGAATGGTTTCTCTTTGCATCTAGTTTTTCTCATCCCTGTTTTTGGTGGACGATGTATCATTTCTCACAGCACCAATATTAACATAGTCCTATATCTTTAGCACTTTAAAATTTGTATGAAGCTTTGCTCTATATGCCAAAATCTTCCAGAGTTCACCTTTCCAGAGTTCACCTTCCAAATCAAGCTGTTTGTAGAAGATGAAATTTTGGAAATGGAAGGAGGGTAGCGTAGGCTTGCTATTTGCCTGCTTTAGGAAGGCGATCCCCTTGCAGTTTGGACCTTCCACCTACCCATGTGTCTGTGCTGGCAGGAGACATGGGGGTGGGGTGCAAAATGATGTTGTGTGAAGCATCAATGTCACTTCCAGATGAAAACATCAATGAAGCATCAATGTCACTTCCAGGTGAAAACCCAGACATGATGTCAGTGTATTAGGGAATGCTTTGAAATTCAAACCAAACTCAGACAATATCATTTCTGCCCCTTTCTCCACATAGGGATGTTGCGTTCCTTTTGCTGGTTCAAGGCTAGCATGAAATCCTTCTCTTAGGGCTGATATCCTCTGAAAAGTTTCTCTGTCTCCTGCATTTCTTTCACATTCATAACATGCATCTCTTGCTTTTTAAAAAACTGGTTTCATGTTTTTCTGTCCTTGTCAGGTCTTGTCATCTTTTTTTTTTAAATGACTCCATGGAGTATAAAACAATCCCTGGTCAAACAATCCATGGTATACAGCATTGCTACCCAGTTGCTCCAGACCTTTCTTTGTGCACTTAAAGTACTCTTACTAACAATGGCTGCAAATAAGCTTGTTTTCTTTCTCCGTGCCATTTAGGGAGAACTGCATGAATGATGAAGTAGGTGGTATTTATAGTGACTGCTTTGTATATTCTAAAAATACAGTGGATAACCACTGGGTGAGAGATGAGCCATAATTCCAAAAAAGTCTTGGGAAATGCTAAGCAATGACAAAAACTTATAAATGCTCCATGGCAACTCCTCTGCCAGTTTGCTTCAGATTTTTCATTTAGAGAGCCAAGAGGGTGGAGCTGGGAATGAAATCATGCGTTGCTATATGGTAATAGTACAACAGATTGTGGAAGTGAAGCAGTGCTTATAGCCTAATGCCAAGGTTTTAAAAACCATTTTAAATTCTAGTTACCTCTGTTGGAAACGAACAATGTATTTGGAATTTGGCACCAGTTAGCTTGTGTGTTTTTTATGCTCTTTTGGCTGCATGTTAATAGTATTTACTGACATTGTATTAGCCCTTCCACACAAAAGAGAGTCAATAAAATAAATGACCAGGGGCCTTTAAAACATGAGCTCCATTTGCAAAATGTGTTGTGGCCACGGGGGAGAAAAAACTTAAAAAGGTTTGCAGAGAGTTAAGATCTGTGAATTGCCTGAAACTCCCATTCTAATCCTGTCACACACTGAATTGAGAATGTAGTCTTACTTTTGCTTGCTGTGCAATCCTAAGGAGAGTTACACCCTTCTAAGCCTATTGACTTCAATGAGCTTAGATGGGTGTAACTGTGCTTTACATTGCCCTTCCAATCCTTTATGTAACAGTTGGCTTGGCTGCCTGAATCTGCTGTGCAGGTGAATGTTTACTTTCTGCCATACATTACTTTCAGCCATCCCCTGCTTTGGGCCACTCCCCCCAGTGTTTTCAATTGACTGTTGGCACTGAACTGAGGTCTAGCCCCATCTCATCAGCAACATGTCGACATCACTTCTGGTATTCATCACGAGTAACATCATCTCATCATTGGGGATGTTCTGGCATTCAGGCAAACACTCAACACTTAAAATGACTTCTACTGCAGAGTTTTTGCCCAAATAGCAGTGTCACGACATTATCAGCAACATGATGACTTCATTTCTGGTAAGTGCCAGAAGTGAGCTTGACACGTTGCTGATGGCATGGGGTCTAGGCCTCAATTTGCCTCTGATAAGTTCCTTCCTCATCCCCTCTCCCCCTGCTGGTTGCTAAGGGGGTACTTGGTAACCCTAATGTGGGTGTGAATTCGTATATCTTCTCAGAATTGTCTTCTTGCCAGAACAGTTAGAGAGCAAGTTGGTCACAGGGTGGCAGGAGCTGTGCTGTTCCTTCCTGTCCACCTTTCTGAGACATCCACGGAGGTGGGCCAAATGAAATTATGCCTAAACAATCAGATGTCTAGAGTTCCAATAGGATGAGCAGTTGTGTCTTGCTTGCTATCTAGATCAAATTCTAGTAACTTCTAAATCAGATTCTACTACTGGTGAATATTGTTGACGTATTTCATATTCTGTTGTTGTGGAACATCAAAGTTAAATGTTACCCATCAGTTTGCTTTGACTGTCAAAATAAGGAATTGGAGAGGGAACCAAAATTGTTCTTTAAAAGCCTTTTGGAGGTGAATGGAATCAGCACTTAAAAATGAAGACTTCTATGCATAATTGAAGGAATAGTAATATATTCCTCCATTACAGCCACAAGGTTCAGTTGTTTAGAATAGCATTGGTTAAGATTAAAATTTGCACAAGTGATTCTGCTCTTGTTTGGTTTTTTTCTTTAGAAACAGTTGCTAATGCTAACAGTTGCACCGGTGTCCTCAGAGAGGTTGTGAATATGCAGGTACCTGTTGCTAACTATGTGGCAAGCTTTGCCTACCCATAGATCAGTTCTGAACTGCAAATGTATAGTATGACAATGGCTCAGAGTTCTGCTAAGTCTTGTATTACATTTCAAGCACACTAGACAACTAACCGAGTTCTAAAATATTTAGTGGTGCTTTCAAGTCACAAGGTTATCATTGTATGAGATAGCATTCATTACCAGCCAAATTATAGCACCCAACCATTATCCACAAGTCAGTGAAAACTTTGGATCTTCTCCCAATCACATCACATTTATATCATGACCTTCTCCTAAGGAGCCAAGGCAGTGTACATAGTTCTCCGCCTCTCTGCTTTGGCTTTGCAACAACACTGTGAAAAAGATAAGAAGACTGAAAGTAACTAAGTTACAGTGAGCTTCATGGCTGGTAGGAATTTGAACCAAGGAGTTCCTGGTCCTAATTTGGTACTATAACTCCACATCACACTGTTGTTGTTGTTTTTAAATGTATGTTGAGTTTACATACAAGAATTAATATAATATATAGTGTTATGATCCCAGGATGTCTTCTCAATAGACTACATCAAAGTGAAGCCAAATCTAGGTTCAGGTTCACTGGAACAAACATGTATTGCCTCTTGGCACACAAGTTGGTTAAAAAATGGGGCAATCCTGAGAAGAGTTACACACTTCTAAACGCACTGACTTCAGTGGACTTAGAAGGGTATAACTTTTCTTGGGATTGCCCCATAAATATTGCAGCAGTTAATAACCACAGGTGGCCAGGCCAGTGGCAATAATACAGTATTAGTCTTCACTATAAATGGAAAGCAAGAATGTGAGAAATATGGCAGTGTTGACTGGGGACAGGGAGTGTGGTATTATAACACACCCATGAGGCATAAGGGAATAAAAATGTATGATATTCTCTGCATGCATTTGAAGCACAAAGAAAACTTGCTCCAGATGGTGTTGTCCACGCTTTTATAAAGCATATTTGGACTCCATAAAACAGTCACCAGTCTGTCACTCTGAGATAATTAGATTGTTTCACACCCTTAGAAGAGCTATTTCTAAAATATGTCTTTGTGAATCCATCTCTGTTAATCTAGACTGGCTTTTTCAGTCTTTTCCCTAATCATCTTGTTGCCATTCAAAATTTTGCTTGGTTGAACACTGTGCTTTGTGTAACGAAATGGTAAAATAAGAACATTCCCCCTCCTCATGTTTGCAAAAGGTGTAACCCTTTAGTCTAGTTTATGCAAAGTGAGAAGAAGCTGTTACCATGGTAACATGCTCATGTTATACACTGTCACACTGAAGGGAGGGGGTCTGGCAAGGATTTTATTCATGTTGCTACCCCTGCTGCTTTTAAACATCCTTCTGCCAGGATCAATAACCTCATCATCTGCCAGTACTGCTGTGCTGTGGCAGTTAAATTTTTTGTGTGTCATTTCCCTAATCCAAGTTGGCATTTTTCATTCACATACTTAATTCCCCATGTGGGTGAGCCACCATTGTCAGCTATGTTCAAATGCATAATTAAATCTATTTCCACAAGACTAGGTGAGTGAGTTTGGCCACTTAAGATGGCCATAGCATTAAATATTTCTGCAATAATTTGGCTGGAAGATACTAAGAATGGAGTCTATGGATACAGAACTGCAAAGTAACCCCACAGATCAGCTTCCCTAACACCTTTGCTGCAAAACAGAGTATCTCGCACCTACAACATCACTGAGAGCTGATCAGCATTTGCTAACATTATAGTCCAGCAGAGTAATATATTTGAAGTCCATTGAAGCCAACTGTCTTAGAAGGGTATAATTCAACTTATGATAGTACTGAGTTTGAATCAGCTTCAGCTTAAGTCTCTGCTATTAGCTCCATAGGTAGCCTTAAACCTACATTATGGGTTTGCTATAGGGATTACTGAGAATCACTATGAAATGTTCTTAATAGTACTACTATTAATAGAATTCCTAATCCACCTTCTTTTTGAAACTCTCCAAGAAAGTAAGTTCCAAATGTGTAATTAATTCTTTCCTGTCACTTTAAACCAATTTCATTTTTTTTAAAAAAAACCTGGCTATTACCTTTCACCACATTTACTAATTGTATAGCAATTCTGCCAGAGTGGATTTCTGAAAAGGTACAGTATTGACCTGCATCTTGGGTGTTCTTTTTATCTCTTTTAGGAATCTTCTTGGAGCGTCAAGAATGCCATTGAATTGCATTTGTGGAAGCGATGACTCTTGCCTTTCTTTCCTATGTCTTCCCATACTTCCAATAGTTCAGTAGTTGAATTGATACAAAAGAAACCCTCTCAAAGATCATGACTGAAGAAAAGAGCCTTGGTGTGTCTCAAAAAGTCTTGCCACCTTCACGGAGTACCAGCAGCTGCTCCTCTAAACAAGGGAGCAGACAGGTAAATGCACATCTTTTATAAACCCCAGTTTGCTTAAAGCCTTATTGTGATTATGAAATATACAAACCAGAAGGTAAATTTTATGTTTAACTTCCCAGTGGTGGTTTGCCAGATTTCAGCTTGTCTGGCTCATTCACATGAGTAAATTGGTATGAAATGTGAGGTAGATCCTGGATAGATTTGTTATATATGAGTTGTTTCTATGATGGCTGCAGTCTGTCTGTTTGTCAACTTGGCCTTCCCCATGTTGGCATCACCAACATTCTCCTTTGAATGAAGGATTTGGTAGTAAGTATATAATGTTGTTGTTTAATTGGGCTCCTGCTGGAAAGATTAGTGGAAAGCATGCTTTACTACATTTATTGGAAAAATATCCATGTTAGCAAAATTCTGGCAAAGCTCCTACTACCCACTGGGGCTTGAATGACATCAGCTGAGTCGTACTGTGGTTGCTTGGATAAATCCAGATAACCTTCAGCTTGGATAAATCCAGATAACCTTCAGTGGAGGAAGTATGGCCTGTTTGAACCTAGCCAATGTTGTCCATAGTATGGGAGTTCTCTTGGACCCAGGTTACTGCTGCATGTGCAGGTGGCATTGCTGGCTTATTCAGACCATTGAGAACATATCTTGCCAATGATGATCCAAACTGCTGGTTCTTGCCATTAAAGTATACACGGTCTGTAATTTGAGCATGTAAAGGTTCATCTGCTCCAGTATAATTCTGCCCAGTTGCTGTGATTCTCTTCAGAGGCCCAGTGGCTGCCCCTTTTTGAGGTAAGGGGACTGAACATCAGAGATCGTTCTTTTTTCTGTTTGGTTGCCTTGTCTTTAGAGCTCTCTTCTTATAGCAGTCTATTCTTCATCAAGGTTGTTGACTTCAGGTGACAGTTTAAATTTTCCCAAGCACTGTTAATTAATAGGTCTGTTGTTGTTTTGGCTTTTAAAAAAAATAGCTCCTATTGTTTTTATTGTTTCTTCTACTATTGTGTTGTTTGATTTCTTTCTCAGTTCTTTTAATAGTGTTACTGATAACAATGTTGTGGGTTTTATGCTGTGACTTTTTATTGTCTTGTGCTGCTAGCTTCCTGTCATTTGAATTGTTATAAGCCCCAAGTTAGCTCGTTAGCTGAGACTGCAGAATAAAAATGACTTAACAAGAAACCTTTTTATTGAAAATAAAAATACTAACAATGTACAAAAATTGTACTTGTAATCCACTTCTCTTTCTGATAGAACGTTTTTACATTACTGTTTGTAAATGGACTTACAGTGACATGGCCCATAATTTTTAAGCATTCTTGAATGTGTAAAATGATCCTTACAAGCATAAATTATATATCTTACTACTCGGTATTTTCAGTATTGGTATCCACATATTTCTTATTCTAGCTTTTGGCAAAAGTACCAGTTCTACAGACACATTGCAAGTCTTAGCAAGTATTGAATGTAAACATGAGGTTAGGAATTCTATGCTTTAAGTGCTCATCTCACATCAAAATTCAGTTTCTTCAGTTAGTCTGTCTCTGGCATGTAAAATAGTGTTAGAATTCATGTGTAGGCGCTTTCATTGCTTCCTTGCTTTAATACAGTCCTTAAAATGCATACCAATTCAAAACTGTTTCTAGATATGCCCTCCTAGTTGAGTTTCATAGTGATGAACCTAGTTGTATAAGTAAATGTTTCATGGTATGGCTGTGAGATCCGTGTACCCAGATGTCTTCACAACTCTTAAAATTTAATAGTATCAACACTAGTAAATAAAGCAAGATAAAATCCCAAAGCTCTGACCTTACAAGCATAATTATGACCTTACAAGCATAAATTAGGCCAGGCTAGCCTAATCTTATCAGATCTCAGAAGTTGGATTAGTCATAGCTAGTACTTGGATGGGAGACCCTCCAAGGAATACCAGTGTCATTTTGCAGAGGTACTGCAGAGGAAGACAATGGCAAGTCACCTCTGTTAGTCTCTTACCTTGAAAACCCTGCTGGGTCGCCATAAGTCGACTGTGACTTGACGGCACTTTATACACATGTACAACACCATTCTGAAATCCTTGGGATATTAATAGTACAGTCAAGCGCATGTGCATGAACACACATGCATATGAAAATTCAGAACTTTGAAGGACAATTGTGTCAAGCATGTGCATTTTGTTGAAAACTATGAAATAGTGAATGTTTTTAAAAAGAAATTGGACAAAGTAGAGATGTCGTGTTCTGTTTCCTGCAAAAACAAAAGTTCTCCATAGTTTAATCTCAGCATCTGGTTTCAGTGAGATCCTGAACTTGAATGTTAATATTCCATAGGCAAACGAAAGCCTGAGATTCCCTCAGATACCCAATTCTAAGTATTGAACTTGAAAAAAATCACAAGTAAATTGAATGTGAAATGTTATGATTTTGGAACCTAATCAATCTAATAATACCTCTAAATAAACTACTTCTAATCAAAGCTCATTGAAAGAGCCAAGTAGCAATAAATGTTTTCATCTTCTACTTCATTGAGATGGTGATTTGCATCTCCATTTCCTTCCAGTGTTGGCTGTAGCCAGATTCTCCGGCTTATTATTTGGCAGAGTTCACTGAAGGATAATTTCCAGTTGTGAACACAGTCTGTGCTGTTGATAAGAGTTAAGTGAATCAGATTGCGTTGAAAGAACGCTATTTAAACAGCAGCAGGGGAAAGAATGAACAAAGTACACATCTTGTGTATACACTGAATAATCAGATTTCCATCACTTGGGTTAGCATTTCCATCACTTCTTCTCACATACAAGTGTCACCCCCCACACAAGAGCGTCAAGAACTTCTGTACTTGGCTTACTTCAATCTACTGAGTTCCTGTCATCTGTGCACTAGAGAACTATGAAGTGTTGCCAAAGAAAATATTTGTGGTACATAAGAGAGATGGCTGGACTTGAGAAAACTGTCAGATGTAGGATTTTGTGTTAGTTTTAGTTTTGGGGAAGCCTGCTATTATTGGATGGCTGCAGTGCTTTAGGAGAATTAACCACCACCCTCAGACTTACTCCAAAATAAAATATAACATTCAACCATTTTGTTTTTATTTTTTAAACCCAGGCATTTTTAAAGCATGTACAAGCATATGTACAATTTGAGATACTTTGATTCCTAAGACAGTAAATCTGAGGCCATTTACTTCAATGAATTTATTTAATAGAGTGTTACTCTGCTTAGAATTGCACTGTGAATTGTAAAAAGAAGACTAATTTAACAATTTTATTTTTTAATTTTAAAATTGCAGTAAAGTATTAACAAGCTTAAACTGGTGCTTTTGTGAGGAAGGGGCGTGGTTCGGAGGTGCAGCCTCTGCTTTGCATGGAGAAGGTCCCAGGTTTAATCTCCAGCATCTCTAATTAAAAGGACCAGATAGGACAGACCTGGGCATTATACGGCCCGCGGGCCACATCCGGCCCGCTGGATGACCCTGACTGGCCCCCCTGCCATGCTGAGGACCGAGGTGCCTTTGAAAGCCCCGCAGAAACCGGTTGCCTTGGCTGCCGGCTTCTGCGGGGTTTTCAAAAGCGCCTTGCCCCCCTGCCTTTTGGCCCGGCCCTCCACAATATTTTCTGTTTCTTATGCGGCCCCATGGGGAAAAAAATTACCCACCCCTGAGGTAGGAGGTGATGGGGAAGACCCCTGCTTGAGACCCTGGACAGCCACTGCCAGTCTGAGTAGACAGTACTGACCTCAATGGACCAGTGGTCAGATTCAGGGTAAGTCAATTTTATGGGCCATCACAAATACCTTAGTTGATAGTGATGCAAAATTTTATCCACCTCAAAGCAGTTTTCTATAGATGTGTGTTTATACATGTACTTATAAGTGTGTGTTAAAGTGCCAGTAAACTGTCTGTTCTTTTGGCGGCAAGAAATGAACACTCCTCTGACACACTTGCTCGTATCATCTCTCCTTATATACCTGACTGTTCAAGAAAGGACTGATTCCATCAAAGGCAGAGTTATTACCACCAGTTCTCCTCTCCCTACCCTATTAGTCTGTTGATAGGAGGTAGGTTCATTGTTCCGTAACTTGTGTTTTAATTTCTGTGTGCCCAATTGATGGCTTTCTGTTGTTTTTACATTGTAAAATGATTTAAATCTGCATTGGGCAAAGAAAATCTGGTTAAAATAAATGAAATTCAAAATACCTCCCAGTTCACTTAGATTTTTCTACTGGGACACATTTACAAAGCAATCTTCTGCAGAGTTACTCCAGTCTAAATCCACTGCTTTCAGTAGGCTTTGATTGAAGCAACTTGGCATAGGCTTCCAGTGTTATTCTCTTACACTGTGCAGACTGATCTTGGCTTTTGCCTGACTGATTGTGCTTGCAGAATATTATCAAGAGTCTGATAATTAATTTGCGTTCTACCCTCTAGCTTTTTCCTGGATTGTTATGATGACCCGAGACATTTTATTAATGCAAGGCAACATTTACAACTGATACTGTGTTTTGTGCTTAAGGATCAGAGATTTTCTTGGCAAGCCACCTCTGTATCTGTAGTTCAGGAAAATCTCTAGCAAATGTATAACTGGCAAATATTGCCTTGATGACAGTATAGGACTGTACTGAGTATAGTTAAAAACAATCATGGTACCATGAGAGACATAGTGCCCATAATAGCTCTTGATGGGGAATATAAGGAAAGTGAAAAAGTGAAATCACGTTTAAGGCCAATTTTATGGACCATCACAAATGCCTTAATAGTTGTTAGTGATGCAAAATTGTATCCTCCTCAAAGCAACTTTCTATTTTTGGCACTTGCAAATGATCACTACAACTGACTGCATTTCCTTCTTGATGAAAGTCTGGCATTACTATCTGGTGTGTTCAAGGAGCTGTCAAGCCAAGAGCTATTCTAGCTCACTGCTTCATTTTTCTTTTGACCTAAAATAAAAACGTGGCCTTTGGGGATTCCATGCACACTGTGAGATAGGAAATAGGTGGCTTCTAGTTTATTACATTAAATATCGATTTGACAACCCTGGAAATCCAAGGTCATTTTTTTAAAAAAGACTAGCTGGATGGATTTAGAGGTCCATGTAGTCCAGTATTGTGTCTTAAACAATGGTCAGTTACCCAGCAGCATGTGCTGAAGAAAAATGTTCCTGGAGTTTGTTTCTAACATTTGCTACTAGAGAAAGAAAGTGAGGGTTTTTTCCCACTATAATGGCTAATTAGCACTGACAAACCTGTTTTCCATCATTTTGTCAAAATCCTTTTAAAACAAGGCAGTTAAACTTTTAAGCATTTTGCAGCAAATAATTATTCCAGAACTGTTGTCGACCCACGTGGTCAGCGCAAGAACGAGACGAGACGCGGAGATAACATCTGGTGGAGATCGCCAGCAGCGGGGGGCCGAGTCCGTGCTCCTAAGCGAGAGTCCTCATAGTCTGCTTGATTTCCTAGCACCTTTTATTGTTATTCTATCGTGTGGCGCAGGAGGGAGGACCAGGGAGTTCGGAGGAGCCGGAGTGGGGAGATCATCATGGTGACGCATGATCTCATCTTGGCTCACGATCTTGAGGAGAGGAAGTAAGCGTCTGAGCCTATTCCTCACCTAGGGCAAGACCATTGTCCCTAAGCCCGGTGATTGAGCCAGGTAGTTCCTGCCCCGGGACTCATGGGGGGGATGGGGGGGAGTGGGGATGCCCCGGTCACGACCAGCAAGGCCCGTGGAGTCCGTTGGCGTCCCAACGTTTCTATACCACGGTACTGCTGGGTCAACAGTGCATCACTACATCTCCCTCCCCTTTTACATTTTAGAAAAAGGGGACCAGAAATGCTAAGGGAGCGATTTAAAGGGGCGCTTGTCTCCCTCCGCCATCTGGTCAAACTGGACCAAGCTGCTTGTGTAACATTAGAACTTAAGGCTCTGTGAGAAGGAAATTGAGGGTTTCTTACACCACGTTACAGGCAATATTAGACATACATTGAGCGTAAACAAGATCCGATACTTGAGGCATACAATTAAACCAATGCAGAGCTGTACAATAATAGCACTCAACTCATCCCTCCCGCAGCCAGCTAACAGAGGGCTGTACCACCAATAGACAAAACATCATACTTCAGATTAGATACAGCTTCCAGCAATTCGAGCACTTTCATATGGAATCAATTGGGAATTATCAGAAAGATTAAAACAACACATATTATGTTTATTATCGCCAACCTTGGTGATGTAACAACAACAAGTAATCCAATAGCGGCACGATTGTCTAGGGTCGGCAGCTCGAAGTTCTGCTGGGCTGAGGAGGCCAGGAGGTCCAGAGCGGTGGAGGTGGAGATGATGGACTTCATGAGGGCACAGGCCAGCCGGCATTTAATAGTCTTAACATTGTAAGAAGCCGAGTCGGGGACTCCCCCCCACTGGGGGAGTGCCAAGGGAAACATACTCATGGCTTTACAGGAGCCGCCATGCAGCTACGGCAGAGGGGGTCGAGGGAGGCGAGGAGGCGGCACCGGTGCTTGGGCTCCCCGAGGTGAAGCCTGATGCAAAACAATGGTGAGACTGACGTGAGAGTCCGGCAGGCAGATAGGCGAGGAAGGCAACAACCAGTACTCAACAATAATTCCCTTGGAGTCGGCTCAATCGGGCATAAAGGGAACAGGCATCAGACATTGCTAAGTGCTGTAGCAATATATACAAAGGCGTGCATGTTTGTAGATAGGCTGACATCATATAAATAGAAACAATAAACATAGCTAAACAGTACATGCAGGGCTAGATGTAGAAAGGAAGGCAAACCCGTGGTTGCACTTGTTGATGTCCAGTGCATAGCTCTTTGGCTGTTTGACTACCAAAAGCTACAGAGCGATGGTGTTAGAGTCCATAAGGTTTCTCAAGAGCGTAGAGAGCTACTGATAGTCTTTAGCATTACGGGTTCAGTGACTCTCCGCGAGCAAGGTTAATGAGGAAGAAGCGTGTTCCGACAATATTTCCAGCGGCTGAAAACATGGAGGAGAGTTCAAGGGTTAATCTATCAGGAATGTTCCTGGCTGGCAATTCAAGTTCAGCCAGTGGGCGGCTTGAGAGGAGAGTGGCTGTAGATGAGGGAGCAGCGACACACAGCGTCCAACTGCTTGATCCATGGCTGGCTCCAGGGCTGCCATTCCCTGGGGGGGGGGGGGGGCAGCGTAGGGTTCTGCGATCTCTCCGTGGAAGAAGAATGGGTGTACTGGTTCCAGAGAGGTCCCTCTCCCATCACCCAGCCCAGGCTGGGGGGTGTTCCGGGCTCTCTCTCAACAGAGGCCCGGCCGAGGTCGGATCCTCCAGGGAGGCCCAGCTCCATCTCCGGCTGGGATAGGGCTGGCCACAACCTGGCGAGCTGGACTCCTGTATAGAAGAGAAAAAAACAAGCGGCGCTTTCCCAGGGGTTTTGGCGTGCTGGCTGAGTTAGTCGTTCTGCTCTATAGATGACAATGGAAAGCTGAGCCTGAGTGGGGGGGCGGGCAATTTTTTGATAGAGAATAGAGAGGTACGAGAATAGAGAAAGAGTACTTTGGATATGGTCTGCTGGATGAGACCTTGATTAGGTCAATAGGGGGAACTACTCCCCTTTCTTTCGCTTGTTTTGGCCAAGTTGCTAGCTTTTACGTTGGCGGTATTTATTCCGACAACGATCATTTGCCACACTCCAAGAAGTTTAAGAGATACAAGGCAGGGAATTGCCGAAGGCTGTTTAGGAGAAGGGAGAGGTCAAGTATCCAGGTGGGATGTTTGTTTGTAAACAATCCCAATCACCGTCTAAGGTGTGGGTTTTGCAAAAAGCAACTTAAACAATTCCTGATTATAGTCATATCATTAATCGCACCTATAGGAAAGATGTTGAGAAGATGCAAAGAAAACAGTTCCTGGGCTTGAGGGAGGTTTGGATCACGGGAGCAAATTGGGGGGGGTTTTGCAAAACCCTTTATCAGATCCTAGATCTAGAGGTGGGGTCGTCCCAGCCCATTAGAAAGAGGGAGGGTGTGCAGAAAGGAGGGCGGGGGGGGGGGGGGGGTTTGGAAGTCAGCTCTACCTTCCCCTCCCGTGAGGGGGCTTTTGGCGGTTTGAGCTCGCTTCCTACCTCTCTCACAGCCGGAGGCTTTGTGTAAGATAGAATGGGCTAGAGACCCCCTTGGCACTAATGACTAGCCAGGGGAGCCGCCAGCAGAGGAGAATGTGGGAGCATGAAAAAATGTGATTTGACTTCATGTATAAACTTGCGCCACGCATAATGTGGCAGTGTAGGCTCAGATGGACAGAAGGAAAAGGTTCTCAGAGGAGAGGTTTTGAAGAAAAGTTTTGAAGGTTCTTAAACTAAGATGGAAGCTGACTTGAAGCAGGTCCCATCGGTATCCTAGAGAACAAGCACGAAGCTGTGTCCCGTTTAAGTGAGGATGCTGTAATGGGCTAAACCTTTCAAGGCATTAGCACACATAATCAGAAGGGAGAAAAATTTTAATTGAAGCACAAGAGCATAGCTTAGAAGCAATGGAAAAATCCCTATGAGGGGAAAAAAAACTTTAGGAGGTCTCTTGAAAGGGGCAAGACACTTACAGAACAGCCACATGGGCATACAGAGCACATATAAAGAGTAGCGCAGGAGGAGGTTACAGCTCTGATTTGGGAATTTTTACTCTCTCTGAGGTGCTGACGCATTTTGCTACCACTAGGGAGCTTTTGAGCTTAGGGCTTTACACGGGCTCAGGAGGCTATGAGAGAGATCTGGTTTGAACCTTACAGCTGGAGAGGGCCAGGGGCTGTACTTCTTCACGAGGGACCCTTTGGCTTGAGGCCATTGTCAGCGAGCATTCCCTTCCGTACCCTGTTGTCCTGTAGATTGGCTATGGGGGGCATTCTGAGGAGGAAGAGGTTCAAAAGCGAGCAGTCCCTCTCTCCGTCAGCATTTCTTTCATAGAGTTTCACCAGTGACTGTGGACTCTGCAGGATTTTGAAATGCGTGCCATTCTAGGGCACTGGCCCGGAGGCATGGTGACTTGGAAGTAGAAGGGAGCTAGGCAGAACTGGGGAAGTATAGGACGTAGAGGGGGGGAGCGAGCAACTTGAGATTTCTAGATTAGCTGAACTTAGATTAGACTCAGGTGAGAGCATAGAGGCAGGGTGTTCAAGGTGAGGCTTGGCAGTTTCGCGGGATGTTTGTGCATACTTGGATGTGGATGCTGGCTCCCTGGTGCATGGGGTCGGATGACCCTCTGGGATGATGAACAACCCCTGTTCAGCGGCCGGGCTTTTGGCAAGACCAGCCTAATGGTCTCCGTGGGGATGGGATCACTATACTGAAAGGCTGGAGCAGCGAAGATCTCTGCTGGGGAGCTCTGGGGAAGAAGGGTTTGAGGTGCGGATCTTGGTTCCGGGCACAGGGAGATGCCCAGCTAGTCTCGGAGCCTGTGAGCATTAGGGCGCCAGGTCTTAGACTTTCCTGTGGGTCTTAGCCCTCTGTGGAGAGACCCTCCTCCTCGTCAGAGGTTGTAGGCCCCGCCCCGCCTGGCAGCCTACAATTCCTCCGAAATGTCCTGGCTTGCCGCACTTAGTGAGACACTCTGTCTAGGGGACTGTCTCATGGCAGCGGAGAGAGCTGGCTGACTAGAAGGCTGGCTTGATGGGCTTGTGAGCCGATATCCCTCCGGCAAGCTTTGAGCATAGCCGACCCTTCGAGGGGTTCCCTTCAGGCCTGTGTGTCCAGCTGGCGGCACTCAGCGGAGCCGTTCTCCTTGGCAAAGCGCTTAGGAGTTGCTTTCCGGGCCTCCTGGGCTCAACCTGCCTCTTGAGGGGCCCTCCTGGAGCCTGTTCACCGACTCAGCATAGGGCTCCTTTGGGGGCTTCTGCGGATGCTGAAAAACTTTGGGTTGGCTGTCCATTTGGGGACTTTCCAAAAGCTTCTTGAAGTGGCTTATTCAGAGGCGACCGTATGGGGTGTCACCGCAGGGCGCATCTGCGATTGTTGGGGTTACTGAAGGCATTGAAGCCCGTGAAGCTGAGCGGCTGTGTAGAGACGCCGCCCGGGCTGCCCTACTAAAGCATTGCTGGCCGGGAACTTCGCCTCCCAGATCACAAATTGTGCAGGGGCTCAGGGAGCATGCGGAAGGTGGTCTTCTTCCAGTCAGTCTGGAACCATTAAGTGATTCCCTCGCTGACCAGCCTCTAGCATGCCTCTCACACATGGGGCTGGTGACTCCCTATCGTCCTTACCGCTGCCGGAGCTCCAGTGAGGGATATGTTGTAGCTTAAAGGCGTTACTCGATTTACAGCCCGCCGAATGACGCCACCCTCCCCTGGCAATTTATCTGTGAAATGGACGGGAGGCACAATGCAAGAATCTCGGCATCGCTCTTCCGTCAGGGGTTTTCTTTCTTCTGCAGATCATTAGCTATCTACCGTTCTCGCGAGCTTCAAGGAAACCAGCTACGTTGGCTACGATGGCGCTTGGACCGGAGGTGCAGTGGCCGGAGAAAATGAAGGCGAAGTAGGGAGGCTGACTGAGCGGCAGGAGAGTTTGAATTGGGTGAGGCGAGCTTAGGGCAGAAGGAGGACAGAGGCGTCCAATTTGGTGGATAGAGAAAATTCGGGGTTGAAATTGAAGGGTGAAAGATCGAGAAGGAGGCCTGACCTACAGCAAAGGAGCCCTTAGGTCTGGCAGGCTGATGGCGACATTAACATTGTCTCAATCGCCAGTAAAGTATGGCATTGTCGGCGAGGCTCTGTCGCGAGAGTCGCTCGATGTTTCTCCCAGTCCTTAAGATTCAATGTCCCCCCCCCTCTGGGTACCATGGACACTCGAACTTCAATCTCCTCAACCAATTTCGCGAAGCTCCCTTCTCTTTCACGGGGACCCTTGCAGCATTTAAGCTAACGCTTTCAGTTCGTCAACGTGCTTGTCATAAGTCTCCTGCTTTGCAAGCTCCCCATACTCACCGGGTGTTCCGTCGGACGAGAAGTGTCCTAGGGCGCAGCGTGTCTCTGGATCGCGCCCGATTCAGAGGACAGGCGATGCCAAACCAGTGGTCCCTGGGTCGCGCCCGATCCAGCCGGACTTCGGTATCGCAGCCCTTCCCGAAGCGGCGCGTGGTTGCAGGCGTGGAGAGGTTCGAGGATTCCGGGTTTTGACACCAACTGACTGGCCGACCACGTGGTCAAGCATAAGAAACGCGAGGCGAGGCAGCTGGAGATAACATCCTGGTGGAGATGCGCCAGCAGCGGAGGCGAGGAGGTCCCGTGGTCCCTAGCGGAGTCTCTAGATCTTCGGTTCCTGGCACCTTTTATTGTTATTCTATCAGCGGTGTAGGGAGTGGGAGGGACGGGGGAGTTCGGAGGAGGCGGAGGTCGGAAGTCATCATGTGATGCATGATCTCATCACAGCTACGTCTTGAGGAGAGAAGCGTGTAAGCGTCTGAGCCTAATCCTCACCTGGGGGCAAGACCATTGTCCCTGCGCCCGGTGATTGAGCCAGGTAGTTCATGACCCGTGACTCATGGGGGGATGAGGAGTGGGGGTGCGGTGCGACCAGCAAGGCCGTAGGTCCGTTGGCGTCCCAACGTTCTACCACGGTGCTGCTGGGTCAGCAGTGCATCACTACACAGAACTTCACGTGTTCTTAGCATCTTGCTCATGCTAGCCTGACGCTGGACTGACTTGGGTATTGCTGTCATAATTCTACATATGATATGTTTTGCCTTCTGCAAAATGTTCATACATTCCTCATTCAAGGTTAGAAGGGAGATTTGGGGCGAGTTCTTGCATTCATTGGGCTTCTGTCTACTGTTTCCTAGAACTTCCTAATGCTGGAGTGCCAGGGTTGGTTTTTAAAGAAAAGCTGTGTCCTTTGCGCTCTGCTTGACATTTTCCGATGTCCTTGGTAGCTGGCTGTTCAGTAATTGCTCCAAGTTACATTTGACATATTTGTACAACATACACTTCAGTGCTTCCTGATACCAATTGTGCAATGCAAGGACAGAATTCACCACGAAGAAATGTAACAGCATGAGTAAGGGTGTTTGAATTTAGTGGGCACTGAGGATCACACTCAGAACTAGAATGTTGGTTCATCCAACTTGCCATTGTTGCCCTGGATTTGCATATTGTTGGTTTCACCAGAAATAATTTAAATGACAGTGGCTTGCGTTCTAGCTGCAAAAGGCACTTCTACCAATGGAAATATGTGTGGGGAGAGGGCTGATTCTCCTCTGCCACGGCAAACTCCCACTTAATACCCGTACTATTTCCAGAGGTCCAGTGATGTAATGAGGCAGGAAACTGCAGTGGTGGATTGAATGATGAAAAAATGTGCTTCCATGAGTCCTAATCCAAACCAATGTTTTATCTTTATCACCATTTTAACTAGAGTATATTTCTGGTAAATTTCAATTATGTCTTTATTATTCACACCCTGTATCTTCCTTGAGTCTGAATGTTTGATATTGCTACTAATTTTGGAAGAAAGTCTAGTTGCCTTTTCTTCTAAAAAATTGAAGATATTTTGTGTCAAAAGTCCAGACCTATGCTTAAAGGAGTATTCTGTTGGCATTCCCTGCTGCCTGCATCACTGGTGAAATGTCCAGGTTTGGACTGAGCCACTGTTCTGGAGTGTAACTGGTTGCCAGGAACAGGTTGAGCCAAGTCACAGCAGTTCTGCCAGCTTTGCAGGAATAACTTGGCTCAGATCCTTCAATAGCAGCAGTGGCGTAGGAGGTTAAGAGCTCGTGTATCTAATCTGGAGGAACCGGGTTTGATTCCCCGCTCTGCTGCCTGAGCTGTGGAGGGTTATCTGGGGAATTCAGATTAGCCTGTACACTCCCACACACGCCAGCTGGGTGACCTTGGGCTAGTCACAGCTTCTTGGAGCTCTCTCAGCCCCACCTACCTCACAGGGTGTTTGTTGTGAGGGGAGAAGGGAAAGGAGATTGTAAGCTCCTTTGAGTCTCCTACAGGAGAGAAAGGGGGGATATAAATCCAAACTCTTCTTCCTCTTCTTCTTACCCAACCCACAAGTGATGAGTGAGTTGATGTCCACTGTCAACACTGATGACTGGGCTTGTTCCTGAGCTATGTAAGTTTGCCACATCTATGAAATGTCCTCTCTTCTTCTTTGCCTTCTCTTTGCTGTTAGTGACAAATTTGAACAGACAGAAGAGAAAGCAATCTGATACAATTTGAGTGGATGATAATAGTAAGAGAGTTCTTTCTGGATGAGATGCCATGGGGCAATTCATGAATGCCCTCTTCTAGAACCAAATTCTGGATATTGTGTACAATTCATTTCTGATTACCTCTGCAGAGCTAATAAGTATAGGAAGGGGTATAGTAGTCCAGAAAACAATAGAACAATTTCTGCAGTAAGAAGCATAAATATTATATTCTTCTTATACAACTGTTACTATGTGTGATTGATTATTCTGGGTTGTATCAAGCTAGCTTTTTTACACGGTCTGTCACAATTCCTCTCCATACTTCAGCTGGCTTCCCACTTGACTTTTTAACATGTAGGTATCTTGCTTACCAGATTGGAGGAAAGTCCCAGACCACAATCAGTCTATCAGCAAGAGTTATAGGGTTCCAGTCCAAAGTAAAAGTCCAAGGTTCAGTGGTATAGTCTAAAATCACAATCCAAAAGTTGTCCAAGGTCAGGTTGGAAAGTTCTGAAATATTAAATATAGTAGGCAACTGGTAGGATCACAATGGCGGGGCTACAAGGGGTTGGGGGAATGCACCTTGCACCAGGCCCACACCAGTGGGTCACGTGGAGGGTGGAAAATCACCCCCACCCCTTCCCCCATGCCCCCCACTGACCAGAGGCGGAGCTACCAGGGGGCAGGGTGTGTGCATTGCACCAGGCGCATGCCTGGGGGGCGTAAAATCCCCCACGGCGCCCCCCGCCCCCCCACACTTACTTTAGTTCAGCCTGAAAGTGGAGGCTGGAAAAAGCAGCCTGTTCACTTGAGGCTAAAAACGGCCTGGTGGGAACTACACTTCCCAGGAGACCTTGTGAGCCCCAAAGGCGGAAAACACAGAGTGCACACCAGGCGCAGTATGGCCCAGCTATGTCTCTACCACTGACCTTAGTTTAAAGGAGCCTGGTGGGAACTATACTTCCTGGTGTACAAAAAGTAACCTAGTGGGAACTACACTTCTCAGGAGACCTTGCAAGCCCAAAGGACTCCTGGGAAGTGTAGTTTCCATCATTCTGCTTATTTTACACCAGGAAGTGTAGTTCCCACCAGGTTGCTTTAAACTAAGGTTAGTGAGGGGAAAGGGGAGAGGGCTGGGCCAGGAGCCATTTTTCCCCATACGCCTCTGTAGGATCATGAGCAGGGTTGTAGACAAATTGATCCCGTACTGGCTACAGCTTCCATGGGGAGTTGCCCTTCAGGTGTTACTGAGTCCCACATTAGGCTTCTGCTCACCAGCTCAGTCAGTTCCTCTATCCATGAGGATAGAGCCCCAGATCCTATGGTGACTTATCCTGTTTCTCCTAGCATTTCTTTAGCAGAGGGAGTGCTTTGGTGTGCTTGTAGGTGGGTTCATGATCGGGTCTCCAGACCTAAGGACCTTACTGGCTCAGGGGACAGTGCCAGTGCTGGATCAGGGTCCCTTCAGGGAGGAACTTGAAAAATTGTTTTATTGGAGGATCTACCAGGGGCTTTGGGGCAGGTCTTCTTTTGAGGATGCCTCTTCCCACACTAATGCAGGGCGGCTCATGACACCAGGTCACATAATTCTCAGCATAGCTCTTTTTGGTGGTCACAGAGGACCTCTCTTTTTTACCTGCAGAAAATCTGGGTGAATCCAACTCATTCTATATAGTAATATGTAGTAAATACAATATTTATTTAACAGTTGAGTAAACGAAGCAAGAATATGCCAGAAGCTAGATTTTCAGAGTTGTTTTTTTAAAAAGCATGATGATCTAGTTGCCACAGGTGGCATCTATTGTGTGGTGCCAAGCAGCAGGTGGCCTGTTGACTTGTCTGCCTCAGGGATATTTCAGCTGTTCTCCTTGAATTGGCAGCTTACTTTTTCTTTATGGAAAGATAAAGAAAAGCCTTTCAGGGTTCTGTACCTTCTTTCAATGAAGTGGCAGTATTCTACCCAATTGAGTACAAAGATATAAACTTGCACCTACCCTTTAGTATTGTAGCCTATAAGTGCAGAGGCCCTGAGGCAACAGATATGCTCTAGACTCTTATTTGTACACTTTGTAGTATTGCCTTGATACAGAATGCAATTAAACAACCTTGAAAAGAGAGTACTACCTGTATCTATATTCAGGATGCTCTGTAGCGATTTCCTGCACTCTTAGGCTCCCCATACCACATCATTTTGGCCAGCAAGCTTGACTACTAGTCCATTTAGGGTTTGGAAATTCCATGAGTCATTTGGCAGTAATTAACTTTTTAAAAAACCTAAAAATGGGCGTACCTGCCAGAGGGACAGGGGGTATCACCTGTCCCTGGGCGCCACCCATCAGGTCACATGGGGGGTACAAAATAGCCCCCCACATACTGAAGCCTGCTGCAGCCCCTCCGGGTGCGACTCAAGTCAAGGGACACTTTGGCAGGCTTGTGGCAGGCTGCTGGCTTGGTGCCGGCTTCTGCCAGCCTCCCCACCTCTATTGGAGGCCAGCCTCTGATAGAGGTGGGGGGCAGCAGCGTGCCACAAGTCCACCAGGCACCCCTGAGTCGAGGGGCACTTCTGTGGGCTTGCAGCAGGCTGCCAGCCCGGCTTTGGCTTCTGCCAGCCTCCCCACCTCTATTGGAGGCAGGCCTCTGACAGAGGTGGGGGGTGGCAGCCTGCTGCAAGCCCACCAGGTGCCCCTCAAGTCGAGGGGCACTTTGGCGGGCTCGCAGCAGGCTGCTGGCCAGGTGCCAGCTTCTGCCTGCCTCCCCACCTCTATCAGAGGCCAGCCTCCAATAAAGGTGGGGGGGGGGCAGCAGCCTGCCGCAGGGAAGGGGCATTCCTGCGCCTGGAGCAGGTGTTCCCCCCGGGCTCCATTTCTCCCCAATACACCTCTGCCTAAAGGTATGGTTTGTAATGAAAAATTCTTGAAAAACCACTTTTGTCCCGGCAATGAACAATTTAGTGCAGTACTGCTATTTTTTTTAATGTATTCAATGGTACTAAGATAATCAGAGGTTTCATACACCAGTCAGTACATATCAGCCTGGATGTTTTAGTTATTATAGGAACTCAACACTGTCTTTTATCTCTCCTTCCAGTGCATAATGCTGTTGCCTTTGTACAGGCAGATGAGCTTTCTTCACGTTACTCATCAAAATAATGACTATGCACCAGATAAGAATGTTACATAAAGAGAAGCTGGAGCATGACATATTATTGTTGGGGAGAAGACTTAATTTTAATGGTTTTAAAATGTGATTTTATCATGTACGTTTTAAATTGCTGTCTGCCTTCATGGCCCTTGTAAGGGTGGAAAGGCAGGATACAAATTTTGCAAATAAATAAAATAAATATTTACATTACTTACCTCCAAGATGGAAATTTAAACGAAAAGCCATCAGCTGCTGAAGAAATGAAACGTCATCTTACCTTTCTGTCATCTTACCATTCTGAACAGGTCCTCAAGTCACATCACTAAGCCTCCTTGATGCTTGTACAAATTTTTTGTGTATTTTGAATCTTGGGAGCAACTTGATTCTCAGAGTGTAGTATGGCTAGTATCAGGGATCTGAAAGTTATATGTGCTGCAAATATAACAAATAAAAAATATGCCAATATGAATTTGCCTACTGTTTTTTAATCTCAAATTAACTTTAATCATACATAATAAATAACTTAATATTTGACCTATAATGTTATTGATCAGAAATCCAACTAATCAAGTGCCAATCATTACACGTTATATATATATATATATATTTCTTTATTGGTTATATTTGTGGTTTTACATATACTGTACCATATCCAGTGGTGGGATCCAAAAAATTTAGTAACAGGTTCCCTCACCAGCCCCCCCCCCTCAGCAAAGGAGGCAGAGGCGTACCTAGGCAAACCTGAGCCCTGGGCAAAACCTGAGTTGGATGCCCCCCCATGGGCAGCCACCCCACCACGATCCCAAAATTTTTTTTGCACCATAGGGATCTTGGAGGCAGTTTCCCCTTTCCTAAAGGGTGCCTGGAGGAGAAAATAGAGTATCATTTTTTCATTTGCCATTATATCTCGTGCTGCAAGATAAGGAAGGGTACAAAAGATTGGAGCTGTGTTATTATTGAATACTCTGGGAGCAGAGAAGGGCTGTAATCTTAAATATATTTTCCTGGGAGGAAGTCCCATTGAATATTGTGGAATTTACTTTGAAATAGATCTTGCTCATACAAAAAAAGTTGAATTTTACGCAACACTAAAAATACTGGGGTATTTTTAAATTTTTCAGTTTTTCATGAAACATAACAATGTAAAAACCAGTTGAATAAACAAAAAAGAATAAACACTGAGAACGAAACTTAACTTAGTCACAATTCTAAATATAAATATGAGGAAAGAACCAGTATAGTTATACAAATGTTCATATTATGTTCAACTGAAGTTCAGTCACAATTGTTATTGTATTCCAAATATTTTTTGCTCAAAAATTATGAACTTTATTGAGTTATGAGTTTCATCTATTCTCCTGCATGAGTATGATGATACTGATGCCTACGCATACTAATAATTGTGTGTGTATATCTGTGTGTGTATAATTTTGCCTTTAGCATCTGTCATATCTTGATATGTGATATAAGCAGACTCTTTCATCACTGTTTTGTCGTAATTTGCTTCAGTAGATGACATTAATGGAGATGTCATAGGACAAATTATTTTCCATGTTATATGCCATATTTTTAAAGTCCATCTCTTATATGATTTTCCTTTAGATCTTTATTTCTTTTTACCATTTTTTCTGTCCACAGTAAAATACTGTGTATAGTAAAAAAAACTGGGGTGTGAGGTTACAGATTCATTTTTTTAAAATATCAAAATTACAATGTCATTTTCTTCTAAATGATAGGGCTAAAATGATAGGGCCCTTCTCTGACAGTGTATCACTCCCAACAGAGCACAGGTATTCAGTCTCATGGATCCCTGCACAAACAGAAACACCTTTTCTTTTGCTCACTTCCCCATAGCCGCTCCTGGGATGGAAATGCTTGTTGTGCTATTTTGACTTGTGACAGACAACCCCCTTCAGAGAGGCCATCTGTCTCCTTGTACATGGCTGATAAGACACCCAGAATCCGAGAGTGCTTCATTCTGCTAGGAATTCTCTGACCCCAGGTACTCTAAAAGAAAGCATTCATGTGATTTAATTTTGTAAAATCCTTTCCAACATTAAATTACTACTTTAAAAAGGAGGAGACAGGTGGCTGAGGGGATTTATCTTTAGTCTTGGAATTTCAGAATCAATCTCTGTGACATACCAAAGCTGGTATCCCTATTTTTGTGATAATTGTATTTATCATCTCATGAAATATGGGTTGCCTTCTTTCCAAATTGATTGCTTTCAAATATACCCTGGCATTTGAACTTGACAGAACTAGAATTCTGCTATTGACAACATTTTGGGGAACAAGTACTTACTGTGAAGAAACAACTTAAAAACACTATGTAAAGTTCACCAAATGCATACGGAATATGTAAACCGCAGTTCCTTATGGGAGAAAGTAATACTTTGAGGCAAAAAATGTAATGACTTCAGAAGTGATTTTCAACACTACACAGCATGTAGGCCTCTAGACATCTGCAAACCAGCAAAGTATATATCTGTGGGATTTATAGTAATCCAACTCAGGTTTATGTGAAACTAAGGAATACAGATTAGTCAAAAATGATTTGTCAATTAATGGACATTCTATCCACTCTGCTTTACCAGAGCTAAGAACTAATCAGTTGGTGGTCTCAGACTTAGCAAAACCTGGAGAGGTCTTATTGGAGAAATGGAAGGCGGGGTACAGCCTGGTTGGAGGTTATTGGCAGCTGATAGCAGTGGTTGTGGCACAATAGAGGAGGACAGTAGAACAGCAGCAGTCTGAGGAGAAGAAGCCTGCAGTCCAGCACTGAGTTGAAAGGAAGACAGAGGGTGGAGAGAGAAGAGCCTGAAGGGGGTCAGCTCAAGGCCAAACTAAATGACACAATGTCTCTGTGTCCATCATAAGTATACGGTGCCAACTCAAAAATTGTGCTTTAACTATTCAAAATTCTGTAGGGGCTGTTACTTCAGAGAACTATAATGTGATGGAATAAGGGGTACTTGAAAATAGCTGGATAGGAGCTCCTTATCCTCCCCAGACCAGTATTAGATTCCCATGGATTCCCAAGTTAAAAACAAACTCAAAGGTTGCCAAATACCTGTGGGAAATTCAGGCACATGGCATCATCTAATTTGGCCCACGGTAATAGTGCCTTGGTATGTTTGTGCAAGGACATGCATTAGGCATGAAGTGTTCTAGAATCTAATCTTTCACTCAGCTTCTAAAATATCAGAAACGACAGCTGGCAGTTTCTGGGGATCGGTGAGAGTCACAGTTAACTTTTGGGTAGCTTGGGCATAGCTAAAGATCCATGGTTATTGGTTTCTTCAGAGCTTGAAGATGAGTAACACACATATTGAATGGGGGTTCACATCTGGGTACCAGTGTGTGTGAACAACATCTTGGGGTATGGGTGAACTGTAAACTAAAAATGAGCAGCCAATGTGATGCAGCAGCAAAAAAGGCTAGTGTAATCTTTGGGTTGTATCAATAGAGGTATAATTTCCAAATTGCAAGATGTAAGTTCCACAGTACACCACATTGCTCAGGTCACAGTTGGAGTGTGTAATTCTGGAGGCCTTACTTCAGAAACGATGTGGACAGCATGGGAAAAAATTCACAGAAGAGCTACAAGGATGATCAGGGTCCTGGAGACCAAGCCTTACAAGGAAAAGCTGAGGGACTTGGGAATGTTTCATCTGGAGAAGAGGAGGTTGGGGGTGGGGAGCAAGATCACTCTCCTGAAGTATTTAAAGGGCTGTTACTTAGAAGAAGGTAAGGAGCTGTTCCTTTTGGTAGCAGAGGATAGGACTCACAATAATGTGTTTAAATTATGGACAGAAAGGTACCAGCTAGTTATTAGAATTTTTTTTCTGGCAGGAGTAGTTCAGTGGTGAAACTGGCTGTCAGGGAAGGTGGTGAGCTCCTCATTGGTGATTTTTGAGCAGCTGCTGAATGAACAATTGTGAAGGATGTTTTAAGATGATTCTGTACTGAGCTGGGGATTGGGCTAGATGGCTTCTAAACCCCCTAACTCTGTGATTCTAGATTTCTAAGATTCTCTCAGAGGCATTGCTATCCCTTTAGTAGATGTATTGCATAAAATTGAGCCTAGGAACATGTGTTTAATGCTTGGTATTCTGTTGATCTGACAGTAAGCCATATTTCTGCAGGGTTTTTTGTTTTGTTTTTGCTGTAAACACATTCCTCAAACACTACAGTTAATCAGTTTGAATGTTGTATTTGATTAAAGGGTGATTTGCTGCTGCTCTTTTATACC
The DNA here is from genome assembly GCF_021028975.2 of Sphaerodactylus townsendi. Lineage (NCBI taxonomy): Eukaryota > Metazoa > Chordata > Lepidosauria > Squamata > Sphaerodactylidae > Sphaerodactylus > Sphaerodactylus townsendi. The sequence continues at coordinate 41,471,911 of NC_059435.1, forward strand.
AACATAGGTCAAGCCAAGAGTTCAGTGGGGCTGTCAAAGCCAACTTACCTGGGCTGGGAATAGAGGCTGTTAACATGTCTATTTAAAATGTTCTTTTTTGGGACCTCTCCTCTTGTATGGAATAGGGAAGATCAGTCACATATATGTATCTTGTTTCTGAACAGGACAGCTGGGAGATTGTAGAAGGACTACGGGGAGTTGTGAATTACACCCAGGAGCCACAGAAACAAGAAGGCTACCTGCTGAAAAAAAGAAAATGGCCTCTGAAAGGTTGGCACAAGGTCAGAAACAAACATTAATCACAAGTGTTTATTGCCCTTTAAAATTACGTAATTTATTCTTGTGTCCTTGCTAAAAGACTGTATTTTACCGAATCATAGCTCTCATTTTAAAAAAACTGTAACATTTTATGCTTCCTGACTAAAAGACTTGTCTGTATATTACAGAGATGCTTCTATTTGGACAAAGGAATTTTGAAATATGCAAAGAGTCCAGCTGACGTAAGTATCTGGAAGGCATGCTGCTCCAGTGTTTTCATGTGACTTGAGGGATTACTTCAAAAAACAAAAAGAGGTAATCCTAAACTCCTCTTCTGTGGTTCTCTCCTTCCCTTAATTGGAAATAACTGGTTTTAAATGTTTTTTGGCAGATAGACAGAGGGAAGCTGCATGGATGTATAGACGTTGGGCTTTCGGTGATGTCTGTGAAGAAGTCAACAAAATGTATAGATTTGGATACAGAAGAACACATTTATCATTTAAAGGTGATCATATTCAAGTAAATAATGTGTATCCAGCAGCTGCAAAAAAAATAGCATTCTATATGTATTAATTTTTTTGCAGAATCCACTGTTTTCTTAGAATGCAAACGAGTTCTGTCCTCTCTACTGGGAGTTTCTGTTCTGCATTTTGTTAACTGGAAAATACACCTATATCAATTGTATGTTTGAAAGTTATATTGGGTGGCAAATTCGGATTGTTGAGTTCACTGGCATGAGGAGAAAGTTGGAGGGAAACAGGTTAACCTTGTTTTGATGCTACCACATAATAAGTTTTTTATATCTTTGTTACTGATTATTTTATGAATAGAATATTAACTATCTGCCCCTTGACACAGTAGATACTAATATGTGTAGTGTACCAAAAGATAGAAGATATGGAAGACCTGCTTCTAATTTTCAAAGGAATTAGTATATAGAGTGTTTCCCCCACCTCCTAGGAGCCACCTAATTAGGGCACAAGTGCTGCAGAATGAGTTAACTCATCCATGCGGTTGGGCTTCCCCCGCCTCATAAGAGCAGTCTAATCTGGGAACGGAGCAGACTCGTTGCAGAATGAGCCATTTCTTCCAAGCAGTTGAGCTTCCCCCCACCTCCTATTGTTGTCCCTTCTTTGCCCGCTGCCCAGGGCACCTGCCCCCCTCACCCCCCATAGATCCAGGCCTATTCAAACTCCATGTGCTAAAGGAGGAGGAGGGGAATGGGTGAGGGGCATGCATGAAGATAGCAGCAACCTGTGTTTGTGCTCCCTCTGAGTTTAGTTGCAGCTTGTTTTAAGATATGGATGCGGTACACCATCAGAGTTTGGCTTTAAGCCTTCAGTGCTAGATTTTGTTCTTAGGGGAAAATGCTTTGGCTCATAAATGTGCTTCACGATAGAGTTAAAGCTTTCCATTTAGTATTGCTGTGAAATGAAATGTTAAGGTGATGATTCTAAAGCTCGCATTTATTTGTGATCACAGATGAAGCTATAGTGCATCTTGGTTGGGTATATAGCCAAGGAGTGGCATGCAAGTGAAGGGGAGGGAGGGAGGGAGAGGGTGGCATGCAAAGGAGGGGAGGGAGGGGGAGGGCCCCCGGCATCTGGACATCGCCCACCCACCCTAGTGATGGGAGGGGGGAGAGAGGGAGGGGTGGCAAGCAAGGGGAGGGGAGGGAGGGAGAGGGTGGCATGCAAAGGAGGGGAGGGAGGGAGAGGGCCCCCAGCATCTGGACATGGCCCACCCACCCTAGTGATGGGAGGGGAGAGAGGGGGAGGGGTGGCATGCAAGGGAGGGAGGGGGAGGGGGTTCAACTCAGTGGGATATGTGGTACCCTGGGCCATCTCACACGTGGCTAGTAGATTTATGATGTATGATCCCCTTCTGGGATGGGGCAGTATAGAAACAAACAAACAAACAAATAAATAGGTGCCTTGGGATGCTGCTGAGATCCAAGTCTCTGCCTGAAAGCATCAGAATGTGCATTGATCAGGCTTCTGTTTATATAATACAGCTTATTAAGACATGTGCTGAAACCACCAAAAATTACAATGTTGCATTGATCATGACTTTATTTTTGCTTTGCTAGCACCAAACACAGCCTAGTCAAGCCCCAGATCTGTAGACAATCACCCGACTCTGGATTTCAACTCAATAACCTTTATTGACAGACATTGGATGGCATGGGTGGAGAAATCCAGTTCTAGCAAACTGTAATTGGGTACAACCTTTTATCCTCCAGGGTCTCCCCCTCCCTCTTTCTCACCCCATATCAAAGGCAGAGCAAACAGGACAGGAATGCTAGCCCTTATTTTCTCAAGGCTGGCGTAAAAGATAAAATCGGGGCTGGCTCTTGGGCAAATCCCTTCCATCTGCTGCAGAAAAACTATCCCTTCCTGGGGGCTATATAGACTCATACAGTAGCATTGTAGATCCGGGCTATAAAACAGCACAAGACAGAATTGTTACTATTTTCCCAAGCTCAGAGTGTAAATAAATGTGGCGTACAGTCCTATTATCCTTAATGTTTGTAACCTGTAGAATATATTCTTTATTTATACAACCTGTCCTTTTTCCCACAGGCAAAATCTCAGGAAGTCTTTGATGAGTGGGTAGCTAAGTTGCGCCATCACCGAATGTATCGTCAAAATGAAATTTCCAAGTTTCCACATGACATCAACAATCATTTCTTCCCAGCATCCTCTGTTATTGAGTCTGTGTCTGGCCTTTTGGAGTACACATCAAACAGAAAGGTAGAGACCACATGAGGTATAGATAATGGGCTCCCCTCTGGGATTACTTGGGTTTGATCTCTGAGTGGAAACTACAACAGAGAATGTAATAAATGGCTAAAGGTTGATGTTTATATGACTCATTGTGCTTAAAGCATTATGAAAAATACTGTGGGGTTTTTTTTATGGCCAAGTAAATGTAAAGAATGTCAGCATTCCTAGCTAGCATTGTAGAAACTGGATGATAGTCTATTGGCTCCCAAAAAGAATTTAAAATGTCATGACATGGTTCATCCATAACCATGTTCTGGTGTGTGACTTGAGTTTAGAGATCCCTGATGTTGTTCTCTGCCTCCCCCATCTTGGGACCCTGGTTCTCAACCATAACATCTTTAAGAGCCTCCAAGGCTTCAAAATGAAGGGGATGCTTCACCTTGTTGTGGTACCATTTCCCATGACTACCAACTCGGTGCTGGCTGACAGGATCACTGTCCTCCACTCTCTGATCCTTAAGGATATTTTAGGGAGTCCCTGGCCTACCACTGACCCAGGTAGCTGTGTGGCACAACAGGAGTACCCCCACTTGGATCATACAGGCCCTCCCTGTGCCCATCTCATGCCATCAAAACCAGCAGCTTGCTAGCCTGGCAGCCCTATTCTGTTATCCCCTGATCTGCTAGCTGCATCATGCAAGTCAGTATGAATTCTGGGGTGTGGCTCTGCTTTTGGCCCTGCTGAACTACTTTCATGAGGGGGGTTCTTTGCCACTTATCAAGTCTTGCCAATCTCCATCATCTTTCCTAAGCACCCAGAACTCATAGGTAAGTCTGTCTGGTCTCTGCGACTGGACAGTTTGCAAGCTGCCTTCCAGCATAATGATCTCATTAAAAACTGCCAGTATTGTGCAAGCCATTCTGTGATTATGTCAGAACACCAAGGGTGCTTTGTTCTCTTCCCTGAAAACAGTATTCCAAACTCCTGCTTAAATGCTGATTTGAAATCCTCTTTTATAAAGAAGAGAGCAATCCACAGTTTGTGATTTAGACTTAAGGAAGAAGTAGTTTTTGATTAAATCCCAGCATGCAAAGAAGATCTCCTGCCCTCAGGCTATGCAACCCATGGTCTTCCACTATCCCTGAACTATTCCTTTCTGTTGGGTCATAAATTCATGCTCAGAAAATGCATTCTCCAAGGCTATCCAATGGTCTTTATGGTAGGACATGGATTAAAAATAACTGATGTGTTCTCCCCTGAGCCGGAGGACACCTTACGGGTGTTTCCCATGCTGTGCTCAGGGAGGCAGGAAATGATGTTAAAGTTTCCCTTCCCCATGGGAATGCCCCTTTCTTCAGTCGTTTCCTGCCTCCAAGGGGAGAAGCAGCTCGGGTGCCTGCACTCTGCATCTTACTTGGAGTCTCCTTTCTACCCACCATTGTGGGTGTCCTTTGGCCAATCTTAGTATTTGTAGTTAAACTGCACCACATAATGTGTTGAGAACTTATGATAGACTGAATGGTGCTAGTGCACCGTAAAGCAATATGATAGTATTTCAGTTTTAACATAAAGAAACAGAAGTTTCAAATTGGCCTTACGTGTAATGCTTAATCATTGTTAATTGTAGTGGGAAATCAATAGTTTCCTTTTGTGGGACAAGACATGTGAGTCAGGTATTCAGATGATCTTCAGATCATCACAGGTACAGACAGAGCTTTTATTGCATTTAGTTTTTATAAACTTCCAATATGGTGTAGTGGTTAAGAGTGGCAGACTCTAATCTGGAGAACCAAGTTTGTTTCCTCATTCTTTCACATGAAGATTGCTGGGTGACCTTGGGCCAGTCACAGTTCTCTCAAAATTCTCTCAGGCCCACCTACCTCCTTAGGGTAGAAAAAAAACAGGATATAAAAATCTATTCCTTTTTCTTTTGAATTTGGGGAATTACTTTTGCATCTGTCCTGGATCTGTACTTGAGCCTTTATACCTGGCTTTGAAATATACCTTGTGAGGCAGGTGGGGCTGAGAGAGTTCCGAAAAACTGTGACTAGCCCAAGGTCACTCAGCAGGAATGTAGGAATGCAGAAACACATCTGATTCACCAGATAAGCCTCTGCCACTCAGATGGAGGAGTGGGGAATCAAACCTAGTTCTCCAGATTAGAATCCACATGCTCTTAACCACTACATGAGTAATTCTCATGAGTTTTCCACTGGAATTCTTCTTTTGATGAAATCTTGTTTTCATGGTACAGAGAGGCAGCTTGATGCAACAGAATTCAATGCAGACTGGAAGTAGCTTATCATTCTCCTGCTCAAACGAGTCAAGGATTCCATCTTGGCTTCAGTCTTCTGAGGATTTGGAACGATGCTCGAGAGGTAACCAGGGTATAATGATTTCAGACTTCCAATTGTTGTACTTTATAATGTTTTCTTGCACAGTTCTCCAGAGGTAACTTTCATGCAATCCCTTTCTCATAAATTAACCTTTAAAATAAATCTGTTTATAGCAAGATCTACCTTTAAGGTTGGGTACCAGTTCTCCAGCACTCTATGAACTTCTTCCCCTTTAAAAAATGCATGTTAAATATGCATGACTGAAATCCCATTACCTAAGTAGGATGTTGGCAAATAAAATAATAATACTGAAAGCCAGTATTTCTTGCTTCTTCTTTTTTGACTCTTGGGCAAATGTTTGTTTCTTTTTCTTTTTCAGTCACTGAGGCCATTTCTGCATGGTCAAAAAACAGTGCCCTAGTGACTGTAAAAACACTGTCCCTGCAGCAGCGCCATGCTCACCCCCCCCCCCAAATGGTGTGAAAACACTGCTTTCAAAACACACTCCATGAGCGTGTTTTTTGGAAAGCAGTGTCTTCCCGTCTGTGCCATGCGAAGGGCGCTTTCAGGCGCTGTCTGTTTGTGTCTGTTGTTTACCTTGTCTTCCCTCCAAGGCTCCAGAGGGAGAAGGGACATGCCCATGCTACCCTCCAACCCCCGTGGGTCAGAGGGCAGCATGGGTATGTCACTTCCTCCCTCTGGAGCCTCAGAGAGAAGACAAGGTAAACAACACACACAGACTGCAGTTCGCAGAAGTTTCGGGGCCACCTACACGAGATCATGTGGATGGTCCGGTGGCTCCACCAGCACTAATTATGCTGGTGGACAGCCACTTCTGCCGCTGTACAGAAACAGCTTTAGTTTAATCCAAGTACACAAAATTCTGAGTTGCCAAAGTACAACACAGAGGCATAAATCCGTGTCATAGCAACTGTGGGACCCATCTCTCAGCTTTTAAAGCTAGTTGTTGTAGGGTTAAATACTCTTATTTCACCAATATTACTACTGCTACCTTCCTTAGGTCAAGGAGAAAGGAAGTGAGTACTCCAAACCTCTTGTCATCCCTTGCACTGGTCAACCTGCACCTTCCTTCCTTTCCTAAGGGTTGAAAAACTTATTCTGAGCAAGGAGGAAGAGCTGGGAATCAAACCCGGTTCCTCCAGATTAGATACATGAGCTCTTAACCCCCTACGCCACTGCTGCAAGCTGGAAGAATGAGTAGGTCATATGTGTGGATGATCTTTCAAACACTTCTTTCACACTCCCTGCAAAGGAGTTTGTTTTCTATTTAGTGGGGAAGAGCTTTTAATCATAGGAGAAATATTATGGAAAGGACTCTCCATAGTCCAGTTTCATTCCTGGACTTGTTTACGGATAGCTCAGTTTTATTCAGTGCATTAAGTTTTATTCATTTCTGCTTTTCTAACTGGGCATGTTAAGATTTGGGCAATATGATCAAAGTTCAAGAAAACTAATAATCCTTTTTGAAAATTAAACATTATTTACATTTTGATCTTTTGAGTAATTATCAAGCAGTCATTTTGTTCCTATTCAAACATTCCATATGTACAGTCCTTGTGCTAGAGTTCCCCTGTGCATGCTGCACCAGGCAGTTACATGTAGGTCAAATATCTGTCCTCCCATATTTTCCTAGTCTTGTTTTCTACTGAATTTTTCTATTCTCCAAATCAAGACTTTTTAAAAAAAGTTTAAACAAGGCAAATTTTTTGAAAAAGTGTGGCCTGGAAAAGCTGATGCAATTATGAGGGAAAATAAAAATGGGTGAGTATACAGATTTGGTATTCTAAAAAAATCAAAACGCAAGAAGTTGCCCTGCCTCTCTGTAACAGGCAATTTCTTGTGTACATTTTGCCTTTATTAAGCAAGACACCGAGGAGGGGAGCGATTTTGTAAGTCTGTGAAAAGGAACAGAGAAGAACTGTCAGTGAGACATTTTTGTAGTTTGTAGTGTGACTTGTATTGTCAAAGACTTTCACGGCTGGAATCACTGGAGTGTTATGCGGTTTCCAGGCTGTATGGCCATGTTCTCCTCCAATAAAGATAAGATACATACCTTTTGCACCCTGTACCTCAAGTATCCAGAAATCAGCTATAGTTTAAACTTATGCTGAAATATTTTTAGCAGTGTTATCAGTTTCTCCTATTTTTTTAGGTGCTAAGCAAAAAACAAAAAATCCCCTTTTATTCCAAACAGACCTCTCCTACTGTCACAACTATCTCTTGGAGATGAGCCAGCTTTTGCAAAGCATGGAAGTTCTCCATAGGACATATTCAGCACCCGCCATAAATGCCATGCAGGTGAGTTGTGAAAATTGCTACTTCTGCAGAACATGCTGCTGGCTGATGTTAGCATTTTTTCCCCTAGATTTGTGACAAATAGCACTCTGCTCTTTCCCTTGTTCTTTCCTAAAGGGCATCCCTTTTGAAAGTCCTAAAAAAGAAAAAAGGACACACAGAAGGTGGCGTTCCCGAGCTATTAGTAAAGATGCTAAAGCAATGTTACAGGTAACTGGCATCTTCTTCTCTTCTTCCCTCCCTTATCCTGGCATACACTATGTACATGGGTGAAAGCTCAATTTCTCCAGTTATAAGGGAGGTATAATTGATGGCCTTCGTAATTGCTATCTATTGACAGATGGTTATTTCATTCCATTGGTAATAAGCAGCATGTACAATGAGCAGGGAGTATTATATCAACTAAATCAATGAGTCTCTCGTCCGCTGAAATTTTAGCAGCATAATAAATAGAATTTATCTTTCTCTGAGTGAGTTCCATTCATTTGGAGAGTACACATTTATCTTGGTTGCTGGTTGCAGGTTGCCTCTGTGGGCAAGATGGGAAATAGCAGAGTGGGAGGGTACATAGTATCTCATTCCTAAGCATCTCTAATTAAAGGACCTTGAAAATCAAGGTAGAGAAAAGACTTCTTTCTGAAGCCATAGAAAGCTGTTTCTAGAATGTATTGGACTAGATGGACAGTATTCTGTTTTAAGGCAGAATACACAGTATAGGGTGGACCTTAGTCAATTGACTTGTGAGATGTTACTAATAAACTGCCTATTATTGTTTTAAGTGTTCCATATTGTCAAGAATTCTCTCATACACATGCAATATACCCATCATATGATAGCAAAGGGACAGTAACTGTGTCTTTCTATTCCTGAAGGAGTCTGGACTGTGTCTGTTTTATGTATGTATTCCTCTTTTAAGAGTGAGCACATGCTGACCTACACCTTGCTTTAACAAGTTGCTATCCTTCCTTCAATTGATTTTCTTACCAGTTGTGCGCTATATCTGTAGTTCCTGCTGAACTGACACACATAGGGCTTGGGAAGGAAACATAAAACAAAATCACACAAGTTGCTATCAGAGGAGCTCTGGTTCTGGGCTTGCCAACTAGCCTGAATTTGAGCATCTAGGCTGCTTGAGAGCCCCAGACCCAACCTGTGTTCTCCATAATGACTGAACTATTCATGGCCACTAGATTACTGCAGACAAACCAGAAAACCAAAAAAAAAGAGCTCAGACCTCTTTCCTTCAAACATCTGATTTCATGGCTTAAGATGGATGGTAGGAGAGGGGACTCTCACCATAGGCTGAAAGTGAAAATAGCAGGTTTCAGTTACTAGACAAGGCAGTCCACATATGCTGAGGAACATTTTGTGCTTGGGTCCCTTTTTGAAGGAGTTATTTCCTGGGAGATACAGAAGAGGAATGCTGCACATATATTCAGAGGAATTCAGCCTTGGTGTACCCAAGTACATATACGTAAAAGGTGGCACAGATTACATGTTGAGACTACTGCTCAGTCAGTTGGGTCTACCACTGAGTCAGTTGAATTAACTAAAGTGAGGACGAGGGCCCCCAGGTGCTCTGACGTAGTTTTCTGTAAAACTTCTGAAATGAATGGGTCTTCTAGCAATTTCTGCATTTAGCATAATTATTTCCATTGTTCTTTACCACTGTAATGCTGCAGGTGTTTGATAGTATTTAAGTGATCAGTTGATCAAATTGTTTTGGGTGTGTTGGGTGACTGGTCTAATATACTGGTTCATTGGGCTTTTGTCATGGCTGTGCTCCAGCCTAGCCATCCCATCCCTTGCCCTTTGTTTCCCCACACTTCCAATCCAGCAAGGCATTTGGTGAGGAGCTGGAGCACAACTTTGCAGGTGACTGACTGATAACCTCCTCTGGCTAATTTAAGAAGGAATTTCCAAAGCAGGAGTAAGGAATGGCAGTTGGAGAAGGGTACTGCTCATCTGAGCAGGAAAAGAGAAGCAGAGACCAAGGAGAAAGGGATGACACAGAAATCTCACCTGGAAGAGAATTTATTCATGCCATGATCTTTTAGATGCACTGTAATCTAGTTACAAAATACTTGGGTCATGATCGTAAATCATGCTGCATTTTGCACAAACAGTTCTGCTATACAGCCAGCAACCCTATCTGTTAATGTTGATTTTGATGCCAGAATTTTGTATAGGACACCATGGAGATGTGGCTCCTACCAAAAGAATGATGTCAAGAATTATCAAGTAAGGACTGGAAAAGGACATGCAGCCATGTGTACAGTGAAACTGGGATAGTTGAGAAGCATTTTTTTTTTGTGAAAACAGGTTTGGAGGTAACATTTGGCAAAGGAAGTGGCTCAGTTTATAGTAGAAGGATGCGTTAGGCAGAATGAAGATTAGGGAAAGAGGCTCAGGAAAGTGAGTGGGTGGAGGAAACAACAGTGGATCATTGGCAAGGGTCCCCAAACCTTGTTGATCCTGTGGGCACTTTTAGAATTTGGGAAAGATTAATATGCATCATAAAAAAATGGCTGCTGTGGGAGCAAAGCTGGCTACACAATAGTTGCCATCTAGGATTTGTGTCTATAGCCTAGACAAGGGTGCATAGCTATAATTCTCCCGCCTGAGATCAGTTTAGAGCTCAGCTAGTTCAGTCAACTGGTAGGGAGTCACCCAAAGCTCTCTATTTTTTTTCCTGTTCCATTCAATAACTTTTGGATTGTATGTCTAAGAGTCAGGAAGTAAGGGAGAACTGCAAAACACACCAGTAGGTACAGTAATGCTATTGGGTGCTACTTTAGGGATGGCTGTTATTGTAGAGAATGAATGAAGGTGATAGAGCTGGGAATTGAGAAAGCTGAAGTATTTCTACTGTACAGGCAAAACATTTTAAACCAATCTAGAGAAGAGTATTGATTGGTACAGAAGATTAAGGAGAGAGGAAGATAACCTGAAGAGGGGAGAAAAAAATGGGAGACAAGCACCACCATTTCAAAACTTTTATGCATTTGAATGGTAAAATAACAATTTTCAGCAAGACTTTTAGAACCATAACTACTCTTTCAGGTATTACACAACAAATAACAAATCCATAGTTCTTATCTATGAGGATAAGAGTCCACTTAGGCTCAGTGACTTTTCTTCCTTTTAATATAATTTGCTGGCACTGTGAAACCTTTTGTAGTAATATTGAAAGCCGATGTATATTCCTTCTAGGTACCAGCTGTTCTTTCTGCTCCATTGAGGCTGCATGCTTCCAATCCTAATTTATCTACAATAGATTTTGTGGAAGAGAAAGGTTACTCTAATGGCTCTGAAACATCATCAGAATTTTCTAAAATGCAAGAGGATTTGTGTCACTTAGCACATAAAGGTAAATGGGGTTTTGTTCACTGTGATACTGGTAAAGATCATGGCAATTAATTGGGCGGGGGGGGGAGGGCAGGGTCTGTGAAAAAATAATAATTCCTCTGTCTCTCCCGCTGTCCCCAAAATGTAAAGATGTGCAAAATGTACAATTGACTTTAACTAGATGCTAAATAATCCTTTCTTACTTTTGTGACCTTGTCAGAATGTCTGCACACATGTCAAGTTAGTTATCTAAAAAAGAAAAATACAGTGAATTATAAGTACTTCCCGTTCATGATATATCCTGATAGCTCTTTGAATTTTTATTATTAATTTGTATTAATTTTGTGACAAGCCAATCCAGTCTGGGTTTTATGAATGAATCAAAATCTTTGAAATGGCCATGGTGTTCCTGGCTTGAAAGCCAAGGTGGACGTCAGCTCCACCCCCATGCATGCCCCACCCCCCACACCCATATCACCTTGTCTCTGGCATCATTGCAGAGCTGAGAGGTGCTCAGATGCCAGTGTCTTTGTTCTCTCCACTGATGGGATTTTCCCTTACACCAGTTTTGCAAGTAAAACACAGTGGTGCAGCCCCATGCCAGATTCATTGGTCCACTTGCCCCCCCCCCCCCACCCACATAGGATTGGGCTGTAAATCTGTTTGAAAGAGGTTAGTGGTTTGATTATGTGCATTGTTTAACCATTTAATTGAAACCCTCAGCTATGTGAGACAGAGAGTTCTGTGAGCCATGCACTGTTTTACTAGACTTGGTCTGTAGATGATACCTTTCTGTAACCTAGACCACTTTTGCTATGTTTTTATAGTGTACTTTACCTTAAAGTCGGCTTTTAGTATGTTATCCACGGAGAGAGATAAACTGAAGCAGCTGTTTGAACATGATTCAGCTTCATCTCCATCTGCTCAGATAGTTGGACTGAAGAATGCCTTATCATCTGTAAGTTACCCATATTGATAGGCCTATAAGTTGCTCATTAACTTTAATTTTGTTTATAGCACATGAAAATGGAACTGTAAGAATACCAACACATGTATAAAATCAGAGCCATTATATTCTCAAATCTTGATATATGCTTTTGGTTCAATAGCCAAATACCAATCATTATAATGGACAACTATAAGAACATGTCATATGCTTTGTGCTTGCCTAAGACATACATTGTACTTCTAGCATGTCTTCCCTGTTGCTGAGTAGGCCAGCCAGTGTGAGCAGTGTCAGTAGGAATGAGTACAAAGTTACAAACAATGATGGTTTCATCAAATGCAGTACCTGTTTTCCTCTTATTCAGTAAAGGGGCACACCTTAAGGGGATATTTGAAAGGAGGGTGTACTTGTGCCTGGAGCCAGCCCTGTGACTGTCCATCATGCCCATCATCATTGCATCTCAGATTGCAAGCCATTTATTTTGTCTATGAAGCTTCGTGGGAACATTGAGAAATACCTCAATGTCCCTGTTTGCAGCCTTTTGTGTATCTGGATAAATACACTGAAATGGCTGTGCTAATAAATATTTCAGTCATGAATGTAGTGTTGTGGCCCAACAAATGCTAGGAAAACATTTTTGGTGGTCACATCCTTAAAGTTCTTTTTTAAAAAAAGATTTATGGAATCTGTTTCCCTCATTTCTGCAGATACAATGCTCCAACAGTGGCTTTGAAACATAAATCAACAACAATATGAACAGACTAAAACAACAGATAATTAAAATAGCTTCACCACAGAAAATCAACAGCACCAGCATTCTAGCGGCATAGCAAGTTGAGACACGGAAGCTTAGCCAGCAGTTACTAATAGCAAGCAAATAACTGAATCTTGTGTGAGATGCTGAAATTTCAGAGCCTGTTTTTCAAAACTTTTTTAAAATAACAGCAATTGTGCAATCTAACACATGCCTTAATCACAAAGCTATGTGTTTGAGAGCAGAAGGAATATCTTTTTGATTTCCTGGAGTGATAACAAAAACATCTAAAGCTGTGATCATTAATGATGTTTGTTAAACAAGCAGAAATTTAACCAGATTGTTAACTGCTGTCTTGGATGCCTGTATAAAATGCAGCTCATGTTATGGGGGAAAGACAAGGCAGTATGAAACTGATGTGGCAGTACATCATGCTAAGACAGTCAGCTACCACAGTTCTCAGGCCCTTTAACAAGGAGAAAGTACTGTTACTCTCTTAGTTTAGATTATGCAGTGTACACTTAATCGGAAACAGATGTAAATAAGGGATGAAGTTACTTGACAGGCCAGTATACACAGCAGGTATTCTGAACATCTTGAAAGCATTTTATCCGTTTTATCCTGACTCTGCCCCAAGGACATAGGTAAGGGGGGGTTCTCAGATTCAAACCCCCCCCCCCCCGCCAGATGTCCACTAGATACACTGAAGATGCCAGCCACAGATGCAGGTGAAATGTTAGGAACAAAATCCACCAGACCACGGCCACACAGCCCGGAAAACCCACCAGAACCAGTTGAATCCGGCCATGAAAGCCTTCGACAATACATTTGAAGAATCAGTTTTCTCTTTGTCAGATGTCAGAGAGTATTAAGTCTTGAAAACTTATACCCTGTAAACCTTGTTGGTCTCTAAGGTGTCACTGGGATTGAATCTAGCTGCAAAAATATTATATGTGATATGATTGACATACTCAAAATAAATCCTACAAAATTGAACTGGAGGTGGGACCTTAATCTCAACATTGACTGTAAAGCCATGTTCTTTTCCTCTTTTTCCCCTCCCCATCCTCAATCCCTCTGAGTTCAGAAGCAAAACTTTAGTTAATTTTATTGCAATCCTAGACAGCCAGTAGTAACATAGTCAACAACACAAGAAAAACATTTTCTGGCAGTTATGCAAAGCAATGTTCCCAGCATTATTTACCCCAAAGCACATAATTTTTTGACAAGTCATCAAGTCACATCTGATGTCTCATTATGGTGGCCACTGATGTGGTTTTCAAGGCAAGACATTCAGAGGTTTTGTCATTGCTTGCCTCCATATCACAACTCTGGTATTTCTTGGAGGTTGCCCATCTAAATACTAACAAGGGCTGATCCTGCTTAGCCTCTCAGATCTGATGAGATCCCATTTCTTCTCCCAGACTGAATGATCCTCCATGGAAGCAAAACTCAATTGGCACTTTTTGCACTCCTATAGGGCACTTTAATCTAGAGCAGGGGTCCCCAAACTTTTTAAACAGGGGGCCAGTTCACTGTCCCTCAGACTGTTGGAGGGCCGGACTAAAAAAACTATGAACAAATTCCTATGCACAAATGATTGTAAAATGTTTGATTTCACCTTTCAGCCTTTCTGTCCTGGTCTATTTTTAGAACAGTGACCAAAGTATGTCAAGTACAGGGTGGGCTCCAAATATTGTTGGGGAGGCTGTGGAATACCTTCCCCTGTAAAAAAAAAAAAAAGCAGAACCTTCCCAATGAAGCATTCCATCTAACCCAGGATCAGGTATCTTCCTGAGTTCTTTCCTCCCTAGCAGCCAGCGAGCGATTCGCCAGCCTGGCTGATGCCAATGGGAGTGAGGAGGAACAGAAAGCCTGAGAGCAACACATGGAGTAGCTGAGAAGGAAAGGTGGAGCAGGCATTGCCACATGTAAGGTTTCCAACTCTGGGTCAGAAAATTCATGGAGATTTGGGGGTGCCATCATGTAATTGCAATCAACAGTCATTGGGGCCGGTTCCTCCTCTCCCTCGAGCCCCCACTGCACATGAATGGAGCCATCGCCGCCATGCCTGGCGGGCCGGATAAATGCCTTCAGGGGGCCACATTTGGCCCCCGGGCCGTAGTTTGGGGACCCCTGATCTAGAGCCTCATGAATATCATGTACTTATTGATGTGCTGCACATGCAGAACAAAGTATGAGGTTTAATTATTTCTGTGCACTGTGCAGATGTGCAATCTTTATTAACATTCTACCTGTTCAGCTGGTACAAATTGGAGTTATCAAGCAGATTTAATTAGTTTTCTTCTTTCCTTGATTTTATTATACTGGAGGAGAAAGTGAGCTTTTCTTCCTCCTCTTCTTCCTCTTCAAGTTCTTTCTTTCAAAAATAAAACAAAGATGTTCGAATTGCACTACTAGGTATACCTGCTTCAAAGTGAGTCCTTTTTAAGAGTGTTTTTTTTCCTTTTGTTTAGTACTTTAAAAATAATTATTGAAATAGTTTTCTGACATGAGAGTGTACTTGCTAAGAGGGCTCTTGTTCACATGAGTGAAGGAAATGATTCCAAAAAAATCATAGTTCATATAAAATCAGAACCACTTCT
This sequence comes from Sphaerodactylus townsendi, assembly GCF_021028975.2. NCBI lineage: Eukaryota > Metazoa > Chordata > Lepidosauria > Squamata > Sphaerodactylidae > Sphaerodactylus > Sphaerodactylus townsendi. Next base: position 41,487,201 of record NC_059435.1, read on the forward strand.
TGCTTTATGCAGCAAATTCAATGCATTGGTTGTAGTAATGCACTGCTGACCCAGCAGCGCCGTGGTAGAACGTTGGGACGCCAACGGACGGTACGGCTCTTCTGGTTCCATCTCCCGCATCTTCTACCTCATCCTCTATGAGTCACTGGTCATGAATCTGTCTGGCTCCAGTCACCGGGCTTAGGGACAATGGTCTTTGCCCCTCAGGTGAGGATTAGGCTCAGACGCTTTACGCCCTCCTCGACGTGAGCCAGGGTGAGATCATGCATCACATGATGATCTCCAGGTCTCCCCGTGGTTCCGCTTCGAATCTCCCTACCCACCTCCTACATCGCCTAATAATGAAATCCCTACTGGGGCAAGCCAGAGACCAGCACAGGCAGAGCTGCCAGATCACCAAATCCGCTGCCTTGTTGTTAAGGACGCTTTCCACCAGATGAGAAACCTCCTCCGCAAGGCCTCGCTTCTATTCCTTAGCCATGACCCCTGGGCGGGATGACTACAAGCTGGTGTCGAAAACCCGGAATCCTCTAACCTCCACCCTGCTCACCGTCAGCTTCTGGGAAGGGTCACGATACCGAAGTCCGCTTTCGATCGCCGCGATCCAGGGACCACTGCTGTATCGCTTCGGCTTGTCCCTCTGGATCGGCGCGATCCAGAGACACGGCCCTAGGACACTCTCTCTCAGTCCGACGGAACCGCGAGTAGCGGAGCTTGCAAAAGCAGGGGCTTGCGACAAGCACGCTGACCTAACTGGAAAGCGTTAGCGAAATGCGGCAGGGTCCCCGTAAAGAGAAGCTGGAGCTGCGAAATTGGTTGAGGAGATCAAAGTCCAGCGTCCATGGTACCCAGAGGGGGGACATTGAATCTTAAGGACTGGGAAAACATCACGCGACTCTTCGCAGACAGAGCCTCGCTACCGACAAGTTACCGTTACTGACGGAGACAATGTTATGTCTATATCAGCCTGCAGACCTATAATTCCTTGCTGCCGTAGGGCCGCCTCCTTTCGATCTTTTCACCTTCACTTCAACCGGAATTTTCTATCCGCTAAATTGGACGCTTGTCGTCCTTCTGCCCCTGTTCCTCCTTCAGCCCATTCCAAATTTCTCCCACGGCTCAGCCGCCTCCCCTTGCTTCACCTTCTCTCATTTTCCGGGCTACTCAGACTCCGCCAGCGCCATCGTGAATGGCGCTGGTTTCAGAACCTCGCAGAGCCGTATTAGCCACGACATCTGCAAAGAAAGTGAAACTCCTGGACGGGAAGACGAGCGCCGATATTCTCGATAAAATGTGCCCCGGCCCATTCTCGCAGATACCGAGGGGAGGATGGCATTGTTCAGGCGGGTTGTCGAAAATTTCAAGCCTCTATAACAACATCCTCACTGAGTCTTCGAAAGAGTTTATGCGCAGACGAGGGAATCACTTCAGCCCTACGTGAGAGGTATGCTGGTAGAGGCAATCACGAGGGAATCACTTAATGGTCGTCTTGACGCACTTGGAAGACCACCTTCCGCAAGATGCTCCTGGAGTCCTGGGTACAATTTGTGATCTGGGAGAGCGAGTTCCCCGCCAGCAATGCTTAGCAGGGCAGCCGGGTCATTCCGGGCGGCGTACTTTACACCGCCAAGCACAGTGCTTCTTTAATGGCTTCAATATGCCTTCAGTGCAACCCCACCAATCAGATTGTTCCACGGGTGGCCACCCTTACGGTCGCCTTCTGGAATGCTCTACAAGGCGCTTTTAGGTGTCCCCAAATACCGATGAGCTAACCCTAAAGTTTTTCTAGAACACCTCGCAGGAAGCCTCAAGAGTCTCTATGCTGAGTTTGGTGAACAGTTCCTGCAGGTTCCCTCGCGAGGCAGGTTGACAACGAGGGAGATGCCCAGGGCGAACTTTGCTGCTTTGCCAAGGAGAATGCCCGCTTTGAGTGCCGCAGAAGCTTATCACAGGCTCTAGGAAGAACTCCCCGAAGCTGGTCGGTATTATGCCTGTAAAGTTTGCCAGGATATCGGCTCTTTTCAGCCTCATCGCCAGCTCTTCTAGTCAGCCGCCAGCCTCTTCACAAGCCATGAGAGACAGCCCCGAGACGCAGTGTCTCTCACCATTGCGCAAGCCAGGACATTTCTCCGAGGAATTGTAGGCTGCCCGGGCTGGGGCTCTACAACCCTGACGGAAGAGGTTCCTCCCCAGAGGCTAAGACCCCTCAGGAAAGCTCCAAGACCGGGCGCCTCACGCCCGCTGGGAGGCCCGGGCGCTCGGCATCTCCCCAGCCCGGAACCAAGATCCGCACTTCAAAACCCTTCTTCCCCGGAGCCTCCCCATGAGATCTTCGCTGCCCCAGCTCTGCATAGTGATCCCATCCCCTAATGGAGACCATTGGGCTGGTCTTGCCAGCTTGCTCCCCACGCCTATACTTCCTCCTGCTCTGCTAACCACTTCTACTTCCAAAGTCACCATGTCTCCCACTAGTGCCTCCGGAATGGCACGCGATCTCAAAATCTCTGCATAGTCCACAGTCACTGAATCGTGTCAGAAAAGGAATGCTGACGGGAAGAGGACTGCCGCTTTGAACTCTTCTGCAGAATGCCCTATAGCCAATCTACGGGACAATGAGGCATGGAAAGGGGAAGATGCTCGCACAATGGCCTTGGCCAAAGTCCTTCTCAGGTGGAAGAAGAGGCCCCCTTGGCCCTCTCTCCCAGCTGTGGCACCAAACCAGGATCTCATAGCCTCTGAGCTCTGTGTAAAGCCGGTTCTAAGTTCTAGTGGTAGCAGAATCGCTAAAGCACCTTAGAGAGAGCAAAATCAAAACCAGAGTTGCAATCCCCTCCTCGCTACTTCTTTTATATGTGCTCTCAAAGCCTAAGTGTATGTTCTGCATGTCTTGCCCCTTTCAAGAGACCTCCTAAAAGCTTTCCCTCATAGGGGATTTTTCCATTGCTTCTAAGCTATGCTGCCTGTGCTTCACTTAAAGTTTTTCTCCTTTCCTCTGATTGGTGTGTGCCAATGCTCTTTGAAAAGTGTTTCGCCCATTACAGCATCCGCTTTTAAAACGTGGACACAGCTCGTATGTTGTTCCCTTAGGATAATCATGGAACCTGCCCCAAGTCACCTTCCATCTTAGCTTCTAAACCTTCAAAACTTTTCTTCAAACCTCTCCTTGAGAACCTTTTTTCCTTCGGCCCATCTGAGCCCTTACATCTGCCACATTGGCTACATGCAGTTTACATATGAAGCCAAAATCATTTTCATGTTCCTGTTACCTTCATTAGCTCTGGCTAGGGTCACAGTGCCATAAATTCTTCAGCCACACCTATCTTACACAGCCTCCGGCCAGAAGGGGCTGCAGGGAAGCGAAAGCCTAAACCGCCAAAGTCTCTTACGGGAGGGAAGGTAGAGCTGACTTCCAAACCCTTCCCCTGCCTTCCTTCTGCAATCACACCCTCCCTCTTTCTAATGGGTCGACGACCCCACCTCTAGATCTAGGGGATCTGATAGCAAAGGGTTTTGCAAACCCTCTCTCAATTCTGTTCCTGTGATCAAACCTCAAGCCCAGGAACTGTTGCTATATCTTCTATATTCTTTCCTATAGATGTTATATTACGATAGCGACTATAATTGTGAATTGTCTGCTGCTTGTTAGAACCTACACACTTTAGACGGTGGATTAGATCAAGCTTACAAACAAACATCCGGACCTGGATATGACCTCCCTTAAGCTTCGGCAATTCCTCGCTCTTGTATCTCTTAACGCCTTTGAATGTTGTAAGTGATCGGCGTCGGAATGGGGCCAACTGCGCCTAACGAAAGCTTCTGGGCCAAAACAACGAAAGAAAGGGGAGTAGTTCCCCTCTATCGCACGTCCAATCAAGGTCTCATCCAGTACCTATATCCAAAGTAACTTCTTTCTCTATCTTCTATCTATCAAAACTGCCCGGCCTCCTGCTACTCAGGCCTCCGGCTTTCCCATCGTCATCTATATGGACTAACCCATCCAGCACGCAAAACCCCTGGGGAAAAAAGCTGTTAGCTTGTCTTTTTTCTCTTCCATACAGGAGTCCAGCTCGCCATGCCAGGCCAGTCTCATCCCCGGGAGAGATGGAGCAATTCCTGGATGATCCCACCCCGGCCGCCTTGCTGAGAGGTCTGATGCCTCCCCAGCTCCCAGCCGACGATGGGAGGGATCTCTGGAGCCAGCACACCCATTCATTCCACAAGGATCACAGCCCTCGCTGGGGCCACTCTGGGGAACGGCAGCCTGGGCCACAAATGCTGGCTCAGAGGTTGGACGCCGCTGCTGCTGCCTCATCTACAATCGCTATTCTCTCTCCTTTCTGCCGCCCTGGCTAGAAGCTTGGAGTTGCAGCCAGGGACATTCCTGATAGGATTAATAACCCTTTGAACCTCCTTTCGCCGTTCTCAGTCATTGAATATTAAGTTGAACACGCTTCTCTTCACAACCTTGCTCGTGGAGAATCACTGAACTCTGCAATGCTAAAGACTATCAGTAGCTCCTCCCTAATGCCTTTGGAGTAGAAATCCATGGGACTTAACGCCATCACTTGTAGCTGGTAGTCAAACAGCAAGAGCTATGCATTGGACAATTATGCAACCACTGGTTGCTCTCCTTCCGTGACATCATCCAGCCTATGTATCGCTTTAGCCATGTGTTATTGCTAAGTTACTGTGAACCAACTATTGCTGAAGTTATTGCATGTCCCTTTAATTTTAGAAGTTATGTTATTTGCTGTTGCTGCATTTCCGCCTGTGTTCGCCGGAACTCTCTGCTAGCACGCCTCACCATCGCTTCTGCCTCAGGCCTCACCCCGGAAGCCTGCTACTGGCCACCGCCTCCGCCTCTTCCCACTCTTTACCGGAGGCGACGCTGCTGCTCTAGCCATGGATGAGTGTGTTTCCTCGCCAACTTCCCTTTGTGGGAGTCCCCTCGACTTGTTTCCCAACACTCAAGACTTCATTGGGTCGGGCTGGCCTGGTGCCCTCTTATGGGTCCACCAACTCCACTCTCCATTATTCTGATGCCCTGGCCCTCCCGAAAGCAGCAGGAACTTCGCCGTTTAATTTTTTAGATAATCGTGCTCAGCCATTGATTATTTGTTGTTATTGGCATCAACAAGGTTGTGAGAATGTACACTAATATGTGTTGTTTTGTGAATCTTCCCTGATAATTCCCCAATTGATTCCATATGAAAGTTTGCGGAGCTGCAAGAAGTTGTATCTCCTTAATCTGAAATAATATGATGCTTTGCCCCATTGGTGGTCAAATTCTCTGGAGCTGGCTGCCGAGGATGGTTAAGTGCTACAGTAGCCCTCTGCATTGGTTTAATTGTGCCTCAGGGCATCGATCTTGCTTCGCTCAGTGTGTGTGTCTAATATCGCCTGTAACGTGTAAGAAGCCCCCAATTTCGACTTTGCACCCACAACTAAGTTCTACTAATGTTACATTAAGCTAGCTCGGTCAGCTTCTTGACTACAGACGCAAGGAGGCGATATATTGCCGCCTTAAATCTCACCCCCTAGCATTCTCGCCAGGTCCCCCCTTCTAAAATGTAAAAAAAGGAGGGAGATGTAATGCACACTGCTGACTCCAGCAGCCAGTAGAAAGAACGTTGGGATCGCTTCTAACAGACCTACGGCCTTCTGGTCGCACCAAGACTAATTCCCCACTCCTCATCCCCCCTATGAGTCACGGGTCATGAATCTGTCTGGCTCAGTCACCGTATGCAGGGACAATGGTCTTGCCCCTCAGGTGAGGATTAGGCTCAGGACGCCACGCCTTCTCTCCAAGATTGTGAGCCAGGTGGAGATCATGCATCGCCATGATGATTTCCAGGTCTCCCGGCCTCCCCGCCCATCTCCCTACCCACCTCCTCTTTACACGCCCGGCCAATGAAACCCTCTAATAAAAGGTGCCAGAGACCAGCACAGGGCAGAGTTGTCAGGGATCACTTAAATCCCGCTGGCTTCCTTGTTAAGCTGGACGCTTCCACCAGATGAAACCCTCCTCCGCCTCGGCCTCTTCTATTCCTTAGCTGCACGATTCTGCTCAAGCGGGGATGACTACAATTGGTGTTTCCTTCAATAAACATTTAAAGCATGGGTGACCCATATGCATCTGCATCACCTGTATAGAATCTCTGATTGGTGGAGTAGAGTTTTCTGCTGTATGTAAGATGTATGTAAGAAAACTGAGATCTGATGGAGGAAAGTAAAACACTTTATAAGAGACTCCTCTGTAATGCATGCAAAAGCAACACAAGATTCTTCAGTCAGAGAATTCAAATTTTCTATCACAGTAAATAATGAACTCTATCAAGGTATATTTGCTGAGTTTTGGATAAGGTGTTGCTTTTCTATTGAAAGCTGAGATTCTTGGATGGTGGACTTCATGCTGGACAACTAGTTATGTGTGGCAGTCCTGCTTATATGTCAGATTCCTACAATTTTGCTTAGGATCATTGAGAATCTTTTGAGGTAGAATATTCCACATTGCTTGTTCATGCTAATAAATGTCATACCTGATCGCCACTGCCTGGAATGAGGCTTATATCTAAGCCAATATTTTCTGGGAAGAAATATTTATCATAGCCAAGCATCTCCAGGAAATGAGGAAAGGTTGTCAAAAAAATTATGTAAGCAGATGACCCTGCCAAATTCTATTAGGATTGGAATGCTATTCTGAAAGTGGACCTCTGGCTGTATTCCAGCAGATTCTCTATCCTCTATGTGGTCATCAGATCTTTTCTAATGAAAAATATTATATGTATTCGATTCTTTCTCCCAATTGATCTATTTTAGTCTGGGAATCAGATTGCCACCAGACATGTAGTCAAAGAACCTGACTCTAAGCCATCAGAATAGATTTTTTAAAAATGTGTTTTGTGGTATTGATTTAAGAATGGAGTGCCAAAGGCACAGACTTTGAAGGAAAGTTTGGGCTACCACCTCTACTTTAATCATGTCCTGGTTTGATTTAACCCTTGTACCTTTTTTGGGTTATTTCAAAACCTAAGCTTGGAAATAGCATTTTGTTTTCTTGTACATCTCCTTGATTGAGTGAGATTGTATTAATTTATGACAAAAAGTTCTACATCATGACAAAAAAATGCAGCAAAGAGATGCTGCTAGTGCCATCTTAAGAGCAGAGAACTTCTAAAAGACGGAAACAAAGGCAAGAAATGTAAACATGGAATGGAAGCTACCCTGTTTCCCCGAAAATAAGACATCCCCTGAAAATAAGACGTAGTAGAGGTTTTGATGAAGTACTAAATATAAAGCATCCCCCGAAAGTAAGACGTAGCAAAGTTTTTGTTTGGAAGAATGCCCATCAAACAGAACACCAGAGCATGCAGCTGTGGAGTGGAAAAATAAGACATCCCCTGAAAATAAGACATAGTGCATCTTTGGGAGCAAAAATTAATATAAGACACTATTTTGGGGGAAACACGGTATCTCACAGTTGCAAGGTTCTATGGTTTATTTCAACGCTTGGCTACATGCAGAAATCAGGCTCTGGTATTGCCAACTAACTTGCTAGCATGGAAGCTTGTGAACTTACAACTTAGAACAGCCTCTTGTATAGCTGAATTGGTCAAGTTTCCTTTCAGATGATTTGCTGAATTGGTGAAATATCTTCAGAAACAAATGTACAAAGTAAATTGTGGGGGGCTGATTGCAGGAAGAAAGTGGGAAGTGGGGTGCTACAAATAGGTTCGTCATTTTGTCTTGAAAGAGAACTTTTCTATACCTATCTTCTCAGGGGCTGGGCAAGTGGTTAGCCATGTGGTGGCAAAGCCAGCTGCAGAACCCAGTGAATTTTAAATATCCAGCTAATTTCTTTTCCTGTCAGTGTGTGGCGTTTGCAAGGAGTTAGAAATTACTGCAAAGATCTGGCCACGTTGATTAATTAACTAGTTTTTGCCACATATAATTTTGGCAAGAAGGTCATGGCAGACGTAATTAACTAGCGGGACCATTGAGTTACTGGCCATAAAATATTTTAAATTATTTATTTATTTATTTTTAATTAATTAATTAATTAATTAATTAATTAATTGGTTTAGTGTACCGCCCTATCCCCAAAGGGCTCAGGGTGGTGAACAATATAAAAGCGTATATAAACATAAACATATAAAAGTTTAAAATTTACATTCTAAAACAGTATCCCACGAACCCATATGCAACCCTCCCAAGAAGAATGATAGGTCCCGATGATGTTAGGGACCCTATACAGCAGGGGGGAGGATGAAACCTACGATTTCAAGTGGAGATATTTTCATCCTGATTCTAAAGACCTTTACAATGGTTGTGGAAATTATTCTGACAATCTGTAAAGCTCAGGTGTATAATTCATGAAATGAGTGCGCTTCAAAACATGTCACATCTGAGTCACCTTCTGAGAAACAGGCTTCTGTTTTTTGTTTCTGTATGTAACCACATCATGGCATGTTTAAATACAAATACGGAAATCTTGGAACTTTCTTATTTTTTAGAATTTCTTTAAATTTTCTATTACTGTAATAATAGCTTTTCTGATGACCATGAACAACAATTTGTCTCAAAGCTGTGACCCCCGCAGTAGTCATGTTATTAGTTGTTCTACTGCTAGGACAGTAATTAACAAATATAAATTCCCAAGCATTAGTCATACTTGCGCTAAAAATGATGTTTCATTTGGGAGAAATGAGTGTTACTCCCACTTTCTGAAAAGCTGTTTGATCTTACCCTGCTTATTCATACAATCTAATGTCATTTTTTATTACTGTGTTAGATGTGCCTTTCCTACTGTTAGAATGGATTGTCTTCGTCATTCCTTTGTTAAAGCTCTCTTCCAGAAGATGGGCTTAACACTCAAAGAGCCAATTGGACACGTTTTCCACAGGAAAAGAAAACGGAGCTGCAAACAATTTTTGACATTTAAAATAAAGATAACACTATATATATTGGGGTTTTTTTAACCTTTTACTCCGCTCATTCTGAGAAGCGCATGGATGCCCCCCCCCCCCCCGCTGCCTGCAGGGCGGGCAGGGATGAAGCCGGGGCGGGCAAGAGGGGAAGCTCGCAGCGCGGCCCAGCCAACTGTGGGCAGTTAGTGCGGGCAAGGATGGGACCAGTGGCTCGGCTCGTGGAGCCACAGTGCAAGGGCAGAAGAGCCGCATGCAGCTCTCGAGCCGCAGGTTCCCTACCCCTGGGCTAGCTTATATTTGATACCATTTACTTTCCCAGTCTCTCTTGGTTGACCTAACTTGAGTAAGTAAATGGAAGTAAAGTAATGGTGACATTTCCACCTAGAAAATTTTTTGCTAAGATCCTCCATACCACAGTGCTGGCAGAGCAAGTAGCTATATTGGCTGAAAAGAGGCCTATTTATTGCCAGTGACTAATTAAGCCATCTCCAGAATATTAAGAAATGTAGATTTCAAAGTGATTATACTGGCACTAAAAAGAAAAGTTGTTCTGTCTGAAGAAGCCAAATATCTGTATGAAGTGTCAGGAAGTAGATATAGCAATGACTGATTTGATGTCATTGGTTGCAGAAAACGCTGCTGCCTGTGTAATAGTATCAGTGTAGTACTGAGAAGATCTTATCTGATCTCATTGCTACATCTAGTTTTTTATTTTATTTTGCTTTTGCATTCCAAACACTTCTTAAGTGGATTGAGAGAGTTAATGGAACCCATAGCCAAGTGGGAAGGGAAATTACCTGTAGCCTCTTAAGCCAAATGTTTACTCGTGTGTGCTTATAGAAGTGTTTTCTACCAGCTGCTGCACAGTAAACTTTCAAGCCAGTCCCCATCATCTAAATCCATCCCTTCCTTGAATCCAAAAAGAAGGTGCAGTTTTAAGTTATTTAACATGCAGAAGGATCAATAAAAGTGCAGGTGTTTTTGACAGAGCTCTGTTTCTCATTTTTGTGGCAACAATACAGGATTAGCTAAGGCACTGTATTTCCCCAATGTACTTTCTTTTGTCTTAAATATTACAGGCCATAGCACAAAACACAGATCTTAAAGACCGGTTACGCAGAATACATGCCGAATCTATGCTACTTGATTCAGCAGCTAATGCAAAATCCAACCCAGATTTGGCAAAGGTGGGTATAGATTTCCTGTCTTTCTGCAAAGCTGCTTGTTGCATCCTTCCCATTCTCTGCTTCTACACCTGCATAGTAGCATCTTGTTTTATTTCAGTTCTCCTTTCAGTAGCCCCTTCTCTCATGCTATTGACTCTTCAGATATTATACTGTGGCATGAACTGAGTATACTTCCCATAGAAAGAATGTTATTGCCAAAAATGTTTTCCTTGTATTGTGCCAACAAGTGACTTCCTGTTCCTGCCTTTCCATTCTCCTATAGATAATATAGCTAGCAAAACCATGCTGTCAGTCTAGTTTGGTCTTACCAACCCCTCCGAACACTCAGCTTTACTAGCTCCCCAGTTAATTCCCTGTGTTACAGCTTTTGCAGAAAAACACAAACTGCTCGCTCTTTGTAAACAGTGGATTGGATCCACTGGCATGTAGCCTTTCCTAAGGCTGGAGGAAATAAGGAGACTTTCTGCAACTTAAGTGAGATTTTGTTGAAGGAAAAGCCACTTAAGTTGGAGAAAGTCTTTTAAAGCCAGAGGAAGGCCTTAGAAAACTTGGAAAACTTTGCTGAGTGGACTGAGTGGACTCCTCACTAAGGCTATGCGGAAAGGGCGCCTCTCCACCGGCAGAAATTATGCCGGTGGAGGGGTGGTGGTGTGTGAGCGGCCCCACAGAAGCCGGCGCAGAAGAGGTGGATTCACACGGAGCCACCTCTTCTGCGTCCCACCCAATCATCTCGTCCTCCAGCATCGCTCTGGAGGCCATCATGGACCCGCCCACGCTTCCCTCCGACCCATGGAGGTCAGAGGGCAGCATGGGTGGGTCCCTGACAGCCTCCAGAGCACACTGGAGGACGAGGTGAGTGAAGGGGATGGGGAAAGCGCCATCTTCCCAGCGGTGCAGTTCACACCTCGCCGATGGGAAGACAGCGTTTTAGAATAACCTCGCTAAATGAGCGAGGTTATTAGGAGCGGCTTTACGCCGCTCCTGGGCAGCCAGGATAGCGCTGCTGCAATCCAGCAGCGCCTCCTATGCAAACAGCTGCCCAGGGATGGCGTTTTTGCCGTCCCTGGGCCACTGTAAATGGCCCGTGCGGAAAGGGCCTAAGTGAGGAGTCTTGTACAGGTGGCAGCTTTTTTGGGTAAACATTTGGTTCCACAAATTCTGGGTATAGTACGGGGCTCTGAAGGCTAGAAGTTCCAAAGTTAGTCTAAACTAAGGAATGTTCCTACTGCATTTCTGGCTCCCCCTTTCTGTTGTAATAGAAGTGTTTTCTACCAGCTGCTGCACAGTAAACTTTCAGGCCAGTCCCCATCATCTAAATCCAATGTGAATTCTGTTTATTGCTTATAGGACTTCTATGCTACTGGAGGGAAAGAGTTAAATAACATGGTGTAGACTTACCTGGGTCTGAAAAGTAAAGCTTTGGGGTGGTAGTGGACATTTTTTTTTTACCTTGGGGGATAAGAAAGAAAAATCTTCTTAAAGTAGGTCTTGTTTTATACAGTTTGTCATGATGTCCAAATGAAAACAGTTTGAAAATAAGTACTCTGATAAATTTTTGTCTGGTCTTGCTGGGGATGTATTTCAGACTCCCTCTAAATAATCCCAACACTATCTATTAAAATTTGTTTGTCCCTTTAAAATCTCAATTTTTTAGAATGATTTTTAAAAGGAAATACTTATTTTATTACTTGGAAAGTTCAATTGATCTGTTATGTTGAAAAGCATTGGTGAATTATCCTTTAATATCATAAACTTCAGAATGTTGTATTTCTTATTTAGCCTTGAGTATTTACAACCTGCTCTTCAAGAAAAGTTTTCCATTGGAATGAGTCCTATTGCTGCTTTTGCCCTTACTGTGTACTTTTATAAGCTTCAGAGGAAGTTGTCGTTTCCCTATGAATCTCTTAATAACAGCCCAGAAGGAATCCCATGACTTACTGTAGTAATATTTTTTGGTGAAAATTGAAAATCAGTCACAATAAATTGTTGCCAGGTTTCATCTAACCATGTCAATTGTCACACTCATCTGCTTCCAAACACAATGGGAAAAATAGTTGTTGCACAGCATTCAGATCCATTTGTCTAATCCAGGGGTAGGGAACCTGCGGCTCTCCAGATGTTCAGGAACTACAATTCCCATCAGCCCCTACCAGCATGGCCAATTGGCCATGCTGACAGAGGCTGATGGGAATTGTAGTTCCTGAACATCTGGAGAGCCGCAGGTTCCCTACCCCTGGTCTAACCTAATGCTACACTTGAAAAGTGGAATGTTCATAGAATTGAAATCACTATATTTTCAACTGGTAAAGTTATGTCTGGAAAGAGTACTTGTTATAAATGTTGACTGTTGAAAAATGTTAATCTGCACCACATGGTGTAAAGGATTAAAAAAGAATTTTCGTCACTGCTCCAAAGGGTTCTTGTTCCGTAAAATACTGCAAACTTCCTAGAGGAAATTGTAGAACCCAGTAGTTTGAAAGGAGAGCCATAGACCCAGATGGCTATTCTTTCAGACAATTTGGAATTAGTGCTATGGCCTGCCAATACTGTATACTTCATTTCCTGGGAGTATAATGCAAATTTTAGAATGTCACTTTCCAACAATCACTGAAAACCATCACAAAATTCATGAGATCAATTCCTGAGGTGGCAAGCTACCACCAAATCAACATGCAAAAGCCTTGGTGGAAGCTAACTAATGATGGCTCCACCCTCTGGTCATGCCTTCAGAACACCGCCGCGATGCCAGGGGGCTTCCAGCAATACGTCCAGGCATTTTAGAGGGCCGTGTCAGCCGCTGTCCAATTTGCCTTTCTGCCAGGGTAGATGCCCCTGGGAGGACAAATCCACCAGCACAGCCCCGTGCTGCCTGAAGTCGTCACTTTATCATAGTTTAATTGTGGTTTAGAAATCTTTTTTAGTGGGAAAGAAACAAACTCTAGTTCTAAAAGCATCTGAATTCAGATTTCACAACAAATTGAAGTTCAAAGGTTTCTGGAAGGAGGATGTCTTCAGACATGCTTCGTGTGCATGTAATTTGTTTGTTTTTTGTGATGGGGTTGAATAGAACTATTGGTGTGCCCCCTTGGCATGCCTGTGTCATTTACGAAGTTTTAAAAAAAGTTTTATTCCTTGTTTTGTTTTAGAGGCCAAGTGCTTTTCCCCAAGACCACTCAATCAAGAGTGTTAAAGGTTCATTAAGCAGAAACAAAACCAGTGATGTCTGTCAGCAAGGCGAGCTTTTGTTCTGTTAAAGCAATGTGACACCATTCTGTGATCCTCTCATCCAATTTGCAGTGTATTTCAATTACTGTAAGGTCTAAATTCCAATTCTAAGTGCCATTCATTTAATTAATTTTTTAAAAATATATTTAGTGCAAAGCCCTGACACATTAAATAGCTCTTGATGGTTAAGAGACCAAATTGACTGTCAAAAAACAGCAAAGCTGTCAAGAGGAAAATATGCTCATAAGTGTTATAACTGGAAAACAATTACAGAAGGGGTTGTCAATTTAAATTAGCCACTCGTGATCTTATTGGAGATAGTGAAAAACACTACATTTGCCCTCTGACAAATGCCTCCATTATTGTTAAGAATCTTTAACCAAGAATAAATTAATAGGAGTTTCCAGATTTTGCCCCTCACAAATCAGTGCAAAATGAGACAGCATCAGGACTTCTTGGCATGCTTCTGTACATGCACAATTCAAATGGCTGCTTCTTACCTTTCAAGGCCCTAAACAGCTTGTGGTCAGTACACCTAAAAAAACTACCTTCTCCTATACAAGCCAGCCTGCCAATTACAATCTACCTCTCACGTCCAGCTCTTCATGCTCCCCTCTAAAAGGGAGGCAAATGGCAACCAGAGACAGATAATTTTTTGGCCTGGCACCTCACCTTTGAAACACCCTCCCTTTTGAGGCAGGCTTTTAATTAGCTGTTTCATTTTACTAGCTTTTTTAAAAAAAATGACCTGCTTCTGGTCTTAGGTCTGTTTTATGGATAGCTTTTTGCTGCTTATGTGTAACAGCCTGCTGTTTTACCTTGTGATATTATTTTAATTGTAAACCACTTCACTCTAAAGCGGCCAGATATAAATATTCTAAATAATTAAATGATAAACTTCTGTTCATTCTTAGATGTTAATAGTGATTGAACCTCTTGCATTATCCATTCATTTTTGGGATTATGTGCCAGTCACCTGCACTTGATTGGTTGAGCAGTGGGAGAAAAATGAGGGGGAGGGGTGTCACAGCTTCCACAATGCACCATGGCTATCCACTGAAGTCTAGGATTGGAATGGATCAAAGAGTTTGCCAGCACCTTTTCTGGAGGTTGCCACCAAGTGTTTTTAGAAAGTGGATGGGGCCAGGTGGGCCTTTTGCCCAGCAAAGCTTCTGATGGGCTACTGGAGATTTCATTGGCTATGCACATTTTGAAAAAAATGTTGCTTTGGCAACAACTCTAACCACAGTGACTAAACTTATGCTGTGACAATAAATTTGTAGCTGTCTATGCCTCCTGTGACAGCCATTTTGCTGCTGCATGAACCACACTGTGTTAAAATTCCAAAGTTACTGCAGTCTCTGATAGCTTGGCAAACTCTGCAGTAATCTCTGTGATCCTTCCGGATGACCACTTGGAACTGATTTCATAACGTCGCTGATGTTCCCCCTCACTAGGCTTTTCCTCCCAAAAGCTCCCAGGATGTACAGGTACAGGGCTGGCAACCCTCTATGTGTGGGATGTGGTCTTTCACCGCATAGTCACAGGCTACTTTTCATTGGCTCTACCCAAGAAAGCTTTCCCTGAAAAAAGTGCTGAAGAAAAATGAACAGTTGGCAAAGCTGCCCAAAGGGATCTTTTGTTTTCGTACATAAAACCACTTTCATACACAATTAGATATATTTCAGTACATTGTTTCTCTAAAATGTTGCTAAGGAGTCCCATAATCCCATAATTGTTTAAAATGTTGCTAAGGAGTTCCATTATCAGATTTCGCTCAGGCTTTGCACGTGCGATAGAATGAGCTGACAGGATCATAAACTGGCAACATGAACTGGAGCATTTCAGACTGTGGGTGGGAGGGTTTTTTAAATCTTTGGCTCATTCCGCACATGCAGAATAATTCACTCTCAAACTGCTTTCAGTGCTCTTTGAAGCTGTGCGGAATAGCAAAATCCACTTGTAAACAGTTGTGAAAGTGGTTTGAAAACGCATTATTTTGCATGTGCGGAAGGGGCCTCAGTAAGGGGAAAAAACGCCCTGCAGATGAAAAGGTAGCACAGTAGTGAAAGAGCTTGCGTCCCTGTTAGCTGTTTGCTGTGTCACATTTCCCCCTGCAGAGATTTTTTAAAAATACAACGAAGTATTGAGAAATGTCACTTAAAAACTCCCTGGCAGTTTAAAGAGGCAGTGTCTGCTCGGTTACTCAGAATGTTATTCTCTCACTTATTGTTATTCTCTCGCTGTATGTGGAGAGCAAACCTGAGGTAGAACTGTCTACAGCTTTTCAGAGTTCAGGTGGAGGTTCGGGATCCTTGCTGAGCTCATTCACCTTCCCAAACTCTTCCCTCTGTAGACACTATTCTTCCATTTCCAGGAATTTCCCAAGCCAGAGTTGACAACCCTAAATAAGAGAAGCAGATTGTACAATATATATGAGGCTTGCCTAGACCTGTTGAATAGACCTTTTGTGTTCTGCCACTTATGACCTTCTAAAATGCATTCTATCAGCTATGCACTTGTGTTATTGGTGCATAATTTATCTAGTCTTTGAAATCTCTACTCATTGTGACACTGCCCTGTTTTTTCCATTTGGATTCTCCATGCCAGGGGTGCTGCCTCTCCCCCTCCCAGTGATCCCCTATTTTTCACTGTGGCTTATTATAACTGCAAATATTCAATTCCCTGCCTTTGTACTTGTGGATTCATGTGCGCTAGAAGAAACGTGGCAGCCAGTACTAAAGCTCTGGCAGATAATGCAAGTAGCAGGTGCATTAATTTAACCAAGGAGATGAAATCCTTTGTTATAAATGAAGTGGAGCAGCCCCTCAGGGGTTGGCTGGCTTCGTTCTGATTATTTAAACAACATTCCTTAAATGCTATTTTTGTATCGGGGTGCTGTGTGGTTTCCGGGCTGTATGGCCCTGTTCTAGCAGCATTCTCTCCTGACGTTTCGGGCTGTGCATGAACTACTAGTTCTGCGATTGTGAAGAGAGACACAGAGAGAATGCTGCTAGAACACGGCCATACAGCCCAGAAACCACACAGCACCCCAGTGATTCTGGCCGTGAAAGACTTTGACAATATATTTCTGTATCCTTCATGTCTGCTTTATGTTTTTCCCTCAAAGGCTTTCTCTAACCCTTTTTTTTGTAGGAAGATTCAGAGGAAGAAAACAGGGGCCTGGTTCATCAGCTCTCCAACGAAAGTAGGCTGTCTATAACGGATTCTCTCTCCGAGTTTTTTGATGCCCAGGAAGTCTTGCTGTCTGCCAGCTCTTCAGAAAATGAGGTCTGAGGTGCTCATAGTGAAACATTAGACTCATGTTGCTTGTTTCAAAGTGTTTTGACCTTTTCCTGCCTTTGTACACTAATTGCTGTCTCAGTGCCACAAGTGGCTTGTTAGCCTCTGTTTCAAAACACAGGCTTATTGCTGCTTGTTTAAAGGAATTGTGAGAAGCAACAGGGCGTGAGAAAGGAACAAAAATTGCTGCTTGAATGTAGATGTTACCAGATTTTTGAAAAATCAGATCCCCAACCCCCATGTATGTTCTAAAATAAATAAAAAATTGACCTGTATTAGGCAAAGAAAGATGCACTGTTTTATCAAATGCAGTATTGTTTATTTGGGCCTCTTTTGCCCTCAGCTCATCTGGAGTTTAAGCTAGATACTGCAACAGCATTTTCTTGTTGCAAGATCCATTTCAACTGCTTTGACCTATTTTTATCAGCTTTTTGAGTTTCCTCAACTGCTCCTGTATATTATGCAAGTGAGTTGTTTCCCTCCCACTTGCCCCTGCCACTTTAATCAGAATGAAAGTGTGTTTCCTTCCTCCTCAGGTAACTGATGATGATTCATATGCCAGCGATATCAGCGATAACATCTCTGAAGACAATTTAAGCAATGACATAGAGAATGAAAGGCAAACTCTTGGTAGGAGACTTTGTCATTCTGTTCTTCAGAACAAAGTGAGATTGGGGAGGGCGGGGTCCATTTTCTTTTTAAACTTACGTTGTGTGTAAAGTATGGCCATTCCTCTTCTGCATTGTTCCCTATCTGTATTGACAGAACCACCTCTGTGTGGAAGAAATAGCCTAGGACTGAACACAATCATGTCTCTCTTCTCCTTTCAAAAACTGAGTATCACCCATGCCCAAGTGGGAAGGAAAGAAAACTGAGCTTTGTTGAATACTGTACTGTCATTCTTCTACTCCCGACATTCATACATGGATTGCTGCATCCATGTGAAGGTGGATTTTCCTGTACGTTTCTAGTACAGTAACATGTATAGTCCAGATGGCTTCTCTTCAGATTGTACTTCTGTTGAAGAGACCCTGCCTCTTGCTTCCAGTGGAGGTGCTGTCTTTTATGCATTAAAGTGGCAAAACCAAGAAGACGAGCATTGCAAGAAAAACATGGTGGCCTTTTCTTTATTCATTACAGACGTTCTATCCATGGCCTTTCTGATACTCCTCTCCATTGTGGTCAGTGCTACATTGTTTGTAATTCCGTACTGTGCATTCCAGGGCTGGAATTTAAAACCTGATTTCAGATTAATATAGAGATTACTCCTTTCTCTCCCCCATCTCCCGTCCCCACGGCTTTCAACTGCCGGAGAATTAAGTGCTTGTATCAAATAAGGAGTCATCCATTCTTGTCACAGGGAAAAGCTACTAAAGTGCAGTGACTGAAGGGTTAGGCTTGGAAGCAAGAAGCCCCAGGTTCAGATTTGTGCATGTTAATGTCAATCATTAATGATGCTGTATTCATTTATTTCCTGTGTTGCTGCCTCTTCACTAAAAGTGTATAATACATAAAACAATATAAAATCCAGAGGTTTTTTGGATTGTATTATTTGTAGTACATGTTATATGGTTTATTATTGCATTGGTTGAATGTATTTTACTGTTTATATTGTATTCTGTATCAGAGTTACTTAATGTCTGGTAGAGAAATAATTGTCCCTTTAACAGAGGCCTAATGGGGGTGTTGTTTACCTCTATACTATGAAATGATTCAACTGCCCCTTTCCACACATTGCCTATATTAAAGGGACAGGGCATTTTTCTCTAGGCCTATTGACAACACTATTCTGTAATTATCACACTCCAGCACAACAAACCAGAAGTTCTGAAACGTGACCCTAAACTACACTTAAAGTCAAACGGAGACAATCTAGATCACTGTAGGAATTTAAAATAATAGCCATGTATGCAGTGGTGGAATTCAGATAATTTAACAACCGGTTCCGGTGGTGGGATTCAAATCATTTAACTACTGGTTGTTTACAAGCACCATTTTAACAACCGGTTCTGCTGAAATGGTGCGAACCTGCTGAATCCCACTACTGCATGTATGGCAGTGCTTTACTAGGAGCAAACACCACCCAGTTAACTAAAAGGATGATCAAATAGCCCAGTGTTGACAGATATCCACCCAAGGTGGCAAGTGTGTGTAAGGAGGGCTTTCCAGCACCATGGGTCACCAACAAGAAGGCCAGCTGGGGATGGGTCAAAAAGGAGGGCCTGAAATTGAGAAGATTAATGCAGAATGATGTAGGAACAGGAGGTCCTCCTCACCCTAACCTGCCTCACAGAGCTATTAAAAGGATAAAAACTTTGGAGGAAATGTTGATACAAAATAATAAATAATATTTAAAATATATATTTTTATAACTGGTTAAAGAGGTAGGCAGTAGGAATGGCAGCCTCCAGGTGAGACTTGGGGACTCCCCAGAATACAGCTCATCTCAAACTACAGAGATCAGTTCCCTTGGAGAGAGTGAATGTTTGGGAGGGTGGATTGTACCCACTGAGGTCCCTGTCCTCCCTAGGCTCAACCCCAACTCGCCAGGAATTTCACACCCTGGATCTGGCAACCTTCTCCCCCATCTTCTACCAGTAGTGAGTCAAAGAGCCCAGAGCCCCTAGAGGATGGGGCGGTATAAAAGTTTAATAAATAAATAAATAAATAAATAAATAAATAAATAAATAAATAAATAAATAAATAAATAAATAAATAAAGAGATAGAAAAAGTGCAGAGAAGGGCAACGAGGATGATTGAAGGATTAGAGCACCTTCCTTATGAGGAGAGGCTGCAACGTTTGGGACTCTTTAGTTTGGAGAGGAGATGTCTGAGGGGGGATATGATTGAAGTCTATAAAATTATGCATGGGGTAGAAAATGTTGACAGAGAGAAATTTTTCTCTCTTTCTCACAATACTAGAACCAGGGGGTATCCATTGAAAAGGCTGGGGGGAAGAATTAGGACTAATAAAAGGAAACACTTCTTCACGCAAGATGTGATTGGTGTTTGGAATATGCTGCCACAGGAGGTGGTGATGGCCACTAACCTGGATAGCTTTAAAAAGGGCTTGGACAGATTTATGGAGGAGAAATCGATCTATGGCTACCAATCTTGATCCTCCTTGATTGCAAATGCCTTAGCAGACCAGGTGCTCTCAGGAGCAGCAGCAGCAGCAGGCCATTGCTTTCACATCCTGCATGTGAGCTCCCAAAGGCACCTGGTGGGCCACTGCGAGTAGCAGAATGCTGGACTAGATGGACTCTGGTCTGATCCAGCAGGCTTGTTCTTATGTTCTTATGGGGCACCTGTCAACCCTAGTGGAGAGCTATAAAAATCCATGAGTTAACAAATTGATCCCACCATCTATCTTCCAGACTGTGTTCCTGATGGTAGTATAGAATGCCAATCCCAGCGGAGGACATGTCTGCCAGCTCCATGCCCCAATACAAGCAATATCAGTCTTTGGAACATTTTGCGGAATAACATTGGAAAAGACCTCTCCAAAGTGGCAATGCCTGTTGAGTTGAATGAGCCGCTGAATACCCTGCAACGCCTGTGCGAAGAACTGGAATACAGTGAACTGTTAGATAAGGCAGCACGGACACATAACCTGATTGAAAGGATGGTAAGAAGAAATACTCCGCACTTTCCACTGACCCAGTCTGACAGTGATTTGTGTCTCTTTCACACTTGCCGTAAAGACATGGGGGACAGTAGATCAGTTCAGTACAGTATATCTTAGAAAACTGAATAGGATGATTTCCCCACACATTCACACAAACACACTGCTATATTTGGAAAATCAGCTGAGCAGTAGATAGGGAAATAATGGGTGTGTCTCTCCAGAGGCATAGCTCGGGGGGAAGCGCCCGGTGCACCGGTACATCCTCCACCCTGTCCCGCCCCACCCAGAACGCCCCCACCCTGGAATGCCCCCTGTCCTGTCCTGGAATGCCCCTGTCCCATCCCAGAACGCCCCCGCCATGCCCTCACCATGCCCCCACAGGGGTACGCGCCCAGTGTGTCATGCACCCCCCATCCCCTTGAAGCTAAGCCTCTGTGTCTCTCTTCATAATAGCAAAACTAGTAGTTCATGCACAGCCCAGACCACAGCTCCCACAGCTGTATAAAAGGACCACTTTGTAGCAGTACTATATGGTACCTTTGGGGAGGAGGGAAAGGGGCTTGGTCTGACCTCTCAGACAGTTGCCTGATAGAAAAGGAGGAATGAGAACAGTTGCATGTTCACATTGTCAAACACGCATCCTCAATGGATCAGTAAGCAGATCTACATGCACAGCACCCACTTGAGCACATGTCTTCATACAGTTGGAGGTATATGAACTTGTGTAGTGCCCTGAAACTGGAGCAAAGTCTCTCACCCTAGGAGATTCCGTTACCAGTTTTTATGAATTGAATTGCAGGAGTAGTAAATAGATGGCAATAGAAGAGCCTGTTTTAGGAGTACAGAACTGGGTTGTGGCTTGTAAACGTTATTCTGCATATTCCCTTCTGTCTTATCCTAAACTTTTTAAAATGAATGTGTCTTTATTTTCTTTTTGGTTTCTTTTAAACATTTCACATTGCTGCTTTTTAAGATTATGAGCCTCCCTGTATTTCAATAAAGTAACAGTAAACAATGAGTCATGTTACAGTGCTCAAGGGTATAATACTCCATTTCGCAGGAGGCACAGATACAATTCGATTTAAAGTAGAAATTATTTTAGGAAGAGAAAAATGTGTCTGACATCAGTGGAGGGTCTTTCTGCTATAAAAGAAGCACTTTTCCAATGCAGGAAGGGTGTATACACTTGCCCCGTGATTAATGACACTATTTTGTGCATTCTGCTTTTAGGTATACGTGGCTGCTTTTGCCATCTCTGCCTATGCATCCAGTTACTATAGAGCTGGAAGTAAGCCATTTAATCCTGTGCTCGGAGAAACCTATGAATGTATCCGCGAAGATAAGGGTTTCCAGTTTTTTTCTGAGCAGGTACTTCAATGCTGCTGCTGTCCTGTTTTGGTAAACTTACTAATTCTGATTGCTTATGAGGTTCTCTAAGGTGGTCTCTGAATTTGAGTTGTGAGCATGCAGTGAAATTGCAAACAGCATCACTGATGAAAGCATTTCAGACTCATGAACATCGGAATGCATTACACAGGATATTTTCTAGCAGGTGTGGGCAATGTGTTGGCAACTGGAGGCCTTGCCGGCAATTTCACTTCTCTGGGAGGACCATTGTTATTTACATAATGTTCTTGCATGTGATCGACACAGTCTGCTTGTAATTTTCTCAGTCACGGCTGATGCCAAGCCGCAGCTGGGATTCATATTACCATTTCACTTTACTTTAGAAGGATCATTTGAAAAGCCCAAAGGCAGCCATTTAAGAAATTGCTACCGTGCTAATGATAATCCTTGTAGTTGTTCCATTGTTTTTAGCTTTATTTGTTTGTCACATTGTTGGAACTTGATTCTGAATTCGTAAAATGTGTATATGTGTGTGGGGGGTGGGTAGGTATTGAAATGGAAATTCTTGAGATTCTTAACAGGATGCCCTGAGCTATGCAGAAAGATTTGGATGCCTAAATGTTGCTTTGGTGCCATAAATTTGGAAAGCAAGATGGTCAAACTTTTAAATCACAGTTCTTGTGATTCTTTTTTAAGCTGAGGAAAAAACCTAAAAATAGCAAGTGATTCCAACCGATAAGGAAGATATGGAGGAAGTCTTCGGGGAAAGATGTGTGGAGTCCTGGCACTCTAAATTCAGCTTTCTTCCTGGTTATGGGATTTGTGGACATTACTATTTTTGAAAATGTCAAGAGTACACATTTTTCTATGCCTAGTACCATCCAGTGTCAAAAGCATCTTTTTTCCTCCTCAATTTACAGGCTTGTTAGTTTGCTTTTAAACTTCTACATTGTTGATTTTAATGAGCAGCCTTGCTTTATTTCTTGAGAGGCTCTTTGGTGTATCGTTGATTTTCATTTGTCAGGCTCCCTCTTGTGGTTAGCAGTATATTTAAAGCATGAAATCATTCCACTTCCTGAGAGAGAGAGAGAAATAACGAATTGAGAACAAACTTGTCAATGTAACAAACCTTTTCCTTTCTCTTTTTAGGTCAGTCATCATCCTCCTATCTCTGCCTGTCATGCTGAATCTGAGAATTTTGTCTTTTGGCAAGGTGACTCTTTAATTTTTCATTTACTGCTATAACTTTCAAAATATGGGAAAAGTCTAGATGTTCAAAGTTAAGGTCTACTTCAGACACATATGCACCAAGCTGAAGCCTGAACATTTTAAAGCAATGTGAGAAACAGACAATGGCATGTTCCGTAGACATAAAATACATCCAATCAAATTTTAGAATTTAGTCTCTTTGAAATGTGGAATCATGTTGTATCGAACAATTATTGTTAGAAATTGTTACTATTTCACTATGATAGATTTGAAAAAGGCCAACAGTGGGAAATGATGTACATCTAATATTCAACAAAATAGCATTTCAGTTTGTTTTTGTTTTTATTCTGTCTTCTCCTTCAGTGGGGACTCAGTGTGGCTTAAACACTGTGCTCCACTTTTCCATTTGCTCAGAATGATCACCCTGTCAGGTAGGTTTGGCTGAGAGAGTGTGACTGACCTAAGGTCACCCACCGAAGTTCCATGAGAGACCAGGAATCTGAACTTGGGTCTCCCTGGTCCAATACTTAGTCTCGTTTTTAAAGGAATGTGGTGGACAATCATAAACCCAAGTAAATATGTTTGCAGGCTTTAGCTTTTTATCAAGGTATTTGAAAAGCAGTTGAGTAAAAACCTTGTTTTGTTTCCCCCAACATTTGGATGGAAAAGAAGGACAGTCTCATAGGCTGGTGTGCTGTGGTATTTAGAGTACATGTGTTTGCTGCTAAGAGCATACTTAGGTTTTGTTTGTTTTTAATTTCAGATATTAGATGGAAGAACAAATTTTGGGGGAAATCCATGGAAATTGTTCCGGTTGGTACAACGCATGTAATTTTGCCAGCGTAAGTTCTAACAACAGCTTGTTGATGAATCCAGTCCAGGTTTGCCAGATGGACTTTTTTCTGTAACCCAGAAGTTTTCAAAGGATCTGTGCTTGCAAACTGAAATTCTCCCATAGGGTACTGCATGTAGACTGTAGAGTTATGTACATTAACTACTGTACGAAGGGATCAAAGGCCATTCTGACCATGGAAAACTTGACCATTAACCCCAATGCCTTCTTAGATTGACCTGCTGTCAATTTCCCATTGATCATAACCCCACTCTCAGCCTGTCTTGCTCCACTCAACACACACCCTTGCCAGACGTTTCTCTATTTTTGTTCTTCCAGGATGGGCTGGGGAGGGAAACAGTTACCAGTGCAGCTTGTTACTTTGTGGATTAAGAATGCTTCCATAGATCATCTGTTGAGTGGAGATAAGGAGTGGTGACAGTAATGGGGCTGGTTTTTATTATGTGCAAGGCAATATTGTACCTTGAACGTTCTTAAGCAAGGCATGTATTTTGCTACTAATCTGTGACTAGTATACATTCTTCTCTTGTGAAATGCTGGTGTAACCCAACTTAATTCCAAGAGAGATATTATTCTCAATTGCAACTAAAAGAGTGCCCTTTTTGACAGTGTGATCCCACCTTGTGACACTAAACACTTACAAATAATTTCACTAAACCATTTTCCAACTTGTTCTTTCTTTTCTCTTTTTTTCATAATAAATACCATACAGAACAGTAAATCTAATATAGAAAACAATAATTAACATATAATGGTTCAGGTCTGTTGTGCTCAAACAGGACTAGCAGAGTCTCAGTCCCTTCTGGATTTTGTCTAGCTGGAACCCTTAGAGATGGTTGGGCTTTGCGGCTTTGCTTTGCCTTTGCTGAGCGATCTGTTCTTCTCTTCACGGGTTCCAATATAGCCCTGAGTTATCAATATATAGTTCATAACAAATCTGGTGTGCTTCTGAGGTGAACTATCTACAGCTTCATGCTCTCCAACAAATCTGGGAGAATTGCACCTTTTCTTCCTTATATGGGAATATCCCAACTCTTCAGCTCCACTAGTGGACTCTGGGTTACAGTGGCATTTCTGAAAAATTTTAATTTAGATCTTAATTTATTACCTAAAAGTGCCATTCTGTGTTTTTTCCCCTGAGTGAGGCATTTCCTCACTCTTATGAATGGAAGCAAAATGAGATATTCAGCATTTCAGGCAGTTATTCTAAATCATCACTAGCTGTTTCTCATTAGCTGTTTCATGGATCATGAGCTGACATTTTCCCTTTACATTGCAGTTTTAGGGACCATTACGAGTGGAATAAGGTGACCTCATGCATTCATAACATTTTAAGTGGCCAGCGATGGATAGAACACTATGGAGAGATCATAATAAAGAATCTGAATGATCCCACCTTTCATTGCAAACTTACTTTTGTAAAGGTACAGTTCAAGATTGTCTTGTATATAGTATAGGTTTTTTTAAAAAAAACACAGGATGACTAAGCGCAATCTTAAGCATGGTTAAGCCCTCTAAGTCCACTGACTTCAATGGATTTAGAAGCAGATAACTGTGCTTAGGATTGCACTTTTTTGAGCAACCAGCTAAATGAAATGCTGAGGTTGACTTAATGATCCATGTGGTGATTTTCCCGTTTTCCTTCCAGGATTGAATTTTCTTGTGTAGTAGCCTCACATGGTGTGATGTGGTCTAAGTAAATTATTTTTATAAATCTAAAAGTGTTGTGAAATCAGTCCAATGTGCTATAACGTCTAGAGTATCTAACCCAGTGGTGGCGAACCTTTGGCACTCCAGATGTTATGGACTACAATTCCCATCAGCCCCTGCATGGCCATAACACCTGGAGTGCCAAAGGTTCGCCACCACGGTTCTAACGGGAACTGAGATGCCCATTTCAACAAAAAGCAGTGTGGGTGACTGTTTGAACCAGTCATTCGCTCTCAAGCTGGAATGCTTTACAACGTTCTTGTGTCTCCACATTTATTTTATTTACAAAATTGATACCCTGCCTTTCTGCTTTTATTAGGGCCACCATGGCAACTAATAGATTAAAATTGTGCATAATTTAAAACATGCCTTAATCATTAGAACCAATGTAAGCAATTTAAAGACACGCAATAAAATACATATACTTGAAAACAACAATTAAAAACAGGACAGGAAAGAGGATCACTGAGAGACAGCTAAATGAAACAAAAAAGTCTTCATGTGCTGATGAAAGATGGCAAAAGAAGAGGACAGGCGAGTCTTTCTGAGGAGGCAGTTTCAGTGTTTTGGAACCATGACTGAGAAGACCATCTCCTGTGTTTTTGTCCACCCTGTACCAGAAGGTGGGGGCATCCATAGTTAGGTCTTGGAAGATAAACGTAGCAATCATGTAAGTTTGTGAGGGGGTAAGCTGTCCTTCAGGTTTATTGGTCCCAAGCCACATATGCCTTTAGAGGTCAAATCAGCACCTTGATTTGTGGCTGGAAACAGATTAGTATGCAGTATAGATGGACTTAGACTGGAGTGATATGGCCCCTACAGTCCACTCTGGTCAACAACCTAGCAGCAGAATTCTATACCAACTGAAGTTGCCAAATACTTTTCAAGGACAGCTGCAATGGGCTAACCAGTCTCAACTGGTAGAAGGCATTCCTAGTGGCAACTGCCAGCTGCTTATCTAATAGTAGAGATGATGTAGTAGTCAGAGATGATGACTTGCAGGGAGGAGGAGATAAAGCCTTCTGTACACTCTGAATGGATCTGGGAAGCCTCCATTTGCCTCCATTTCCCCCGTTTGGGAATTGCATGTGTTCTGATGGCTTACATGCAATTTTATGTAAAGGGAAAGGTAGATTCCTCACCCGCAATCAGAATTTATCATTTTTATGCCACCTTTCCACAAGGATAATGGTCAGGATAGTTTGCAAAGCATAAAATAAACCAACACAGTGCACGCACAAATGAGCTGTAAAATAATCTCTTCTGCCATTACACTTAGCCTTTTCATCTACATGTATCAGCCCGACTTATTTCTGTTAGTTCTCTAAAATAGCAAGTTAATAGACACATTTTAACTAACCTTTTAAAGTAATTTTAGTTGCACTGACTATTTCTAGGCAAAATACTGGAATCACAATGTTCATGAGATTGAAGGCAGTGTTTTGGACAAAAATGGAAAAATAGTACATCGGCTTTTTGGAAAATGGCATGAAAGTATATATGGTGGGACACCATCTTCACCAACCTGTATCTGGAGAGCAAGTTAGTGACTGAAGTTTTATTTTTATGCATTCGCGAGTCTCTTGTATTCTCAAACAATATACTTCCATTTCTCTCTTAATTTAGGCATTTATTATTTTAACATGTTCCTAAACAGTATTCGAAGGATGGGGTCTCCTGCTAGATAAAACCAAATAATAATTTCTTATAAATAACTGTCTAGGCAAGTAAAATTTAAGGCTGGTTTCTTCCTTTTTAAAAAATATTTATGTGGCAGGAGTAATAGCATAGGCTCAGCATTATACCTGCAGTGAAATTGATGAAATGAAAATTGGGGTGGGGGGAGAGCTGTGGGAAAGCTGTGCATGCTATCAGAGAAACATATTAAAATGCTAGGCACTAGGTTATGAAAATAAGCAAATATGTTGGTTTTGGCCTGGGGAGAGAAACTGAAGCCGTTTTTAAATTTATAGGTCCAATGCCTAAAGATTATGAGCAGTGGTATGGTTTCACACAGTTTGCATTGGAATTAAATGAACTGGACCCAGTCACAAGACCGATGTTACCACCTACTGACTCCAGATTTAGACCTGACCAAAGGTAGTGTGGTCTTTCTTCTTATTGTACTGAATTCTTATGATGACACAGATTTGTTATCTTTGACTCTTCAGATGCAGGAGCTACCTAGTGTGTAGTGCAGGGGCTGATGGGAATTGTAGTCCATGAACCTCTGGAGAGGTGCAGGTTGCAGACCCCTGGTGTAGTTTGTCTACCATTGAGGGTAGGGGGCAAGAATCAGTTAAATCTGTCATTTGTATTAGCGTGAGGGAGATGAAATATCAAGAAAACTGTGTGACAGACCACTGATCTCTGAGTGCCTCCAGAAATGCTGGCAGCTACTTTCCACCACCTTTTTGGTCTGTATCTGGAATCAATTCCACTCGGTGTTGGGGTTAAGGCCAAATCTGGCTACTGTTGCTAATTTGTGTTCTATTATTCATCCTAGTAGAGGGATACAGTGGAACCTCGGAAATCAGCGCCTTCAGAAATCACCAATTTCGGTTTTCGCCTGTCGCCGCCGGCTGTCTCAGATTTCGCTAACAGTCTCAGATTTCGCCAACAGTCTCGGATTTCGTCTACGTAAATTGTGTAATTTGCGCAATTTGCTACACTGTTTGCGCATGCACAAACGTTGCGCATGCGCAAACAGTGCAGTTTCGGAAATTGCTGATTTCGGATTTCAATGATAATCGCCGGACAGATTATCGGCGAAATCCGAGGTTCCACTGTATATCATTCCCTCCTCCTCCACTGTATCCTCATAATAATCTTAAATAGATTAGGCTAGGCTGAGTTGCTAGGGAGTATTTGAATCTGATTGTAGTTTAGCGCTGTAACCATTTCTCTAAAGGGGATGGGGGGAGGGCAGTGTCTCATAAAAGCTCCAGTCTCCAGTAAGGCTCGTGAGGGTCATAAAATTAAATGTACTGTGCTTTCTTTTCTATCCTATATACTCCAGGCTTCTAGAAGAAGGGAATATTGAAGCAGCAGAAGTGCAGAAGCAAAGGGTTGAGCAGCTGCAGAGGGACAGAAGGAAAGTTCTAGAAGAAAACAATATAGAGCATCAACCTAGATTTTTCAGGTACTTTTCTGTCAGATAATTTACATTTCAATGATCTCTGAAAGTTTTTGATCTGTTAACACTCTGTATATTTCACGCGTACACAACATCCAGTTTTGTTCACTTTTTTTACAACTTGCCTGTTTGCTTATATATTATTTAAAAGAGTGAGATGGGAAAAGGACTAAATAAATTGTAAGGATTCTTTTCTTTTTTAGTGCCTGTAAGATTTTTCAGAGAAGTTACAAGTCAAGGACTACATGCACAGCTTTATGTTTTTTGCAGGAAACATCTGGGAGTAAAATATTGGAGGCCAGTCATTGCTCACTGTTCGTTCCTGGCAAATCCATATACATATTTCATTTTGATGTAACTATTTTCCCGCATCTATTTCTCATTCGGCTCTATAGATTTTAAAAAATCCTTTCCTGGACTTGTAGTCCAAGCCGCTTCTGATACAAGTGACAGTTATTGCCTTCTGGCTTCCTAAGCCAGTCCTCATAGATAGGACATGGAACCCAGAACTACCATTTTGGTTGCCCTCCTCTGGACCCGTTCCAGCTTGGCAGTACCCTTGCTGGTGCTGAGAAAATTTGGTTTGGGTCAGGACTAGTTCACCACCTTCATGGTACTAGACAGCAATGTGAGAGGAGGCAGTGGTGTGGTTTACATCTGTTGTCACCTCTTACATCTGTGCTGATGCTGCCTTTGATTGAGCTAAGCTGCAGGGGCATTGAAAATGGACCCTGCTTTGGAATCAGTGGGTATGGGCAAGGGGAGAGAACACTTAAGGTGGCAAAATTCTTTGAGCCCACCCTAGACCTGCTAAGTGCCTGAATTGGAAATTACCTGGAAGATCCTACAGTGAAGTCCCTGAAAAAGAAAGGAATGTGATGTGGCCTTTAGAAATTTCAGAATCAGTCAAAGATACATGTATAGGTTGTTGTTTCCATTAGGCCTAGTGATGTCAGTTCAGGCAACTATTTTGCTGGCTTCTGCTCTGAGGTAACTTCTGCAAAGTTTGGGCGCACTTAAAGCCTGTTTAAAATGAATTCTGGGCATTGTAGTCCCTTATGTTATCCATAAAATTAAAGATCTATAAAATAATATACACAGCAGAACTAAGGCACCCATGTTAGTAGGAGGATAAAAGACCCTTTGTTCACTCTTGACAGGAAATCTGCAGACGACTCCTGGGTGAGCAATGGCACCTACCTGGAACTGAGGAAAAATCCTGGCTTTTCTAAGCTGGATCATTCTGTTCTCTGGTGAGAAAGGACAAGAGAAAGGGGACCTTTAATTGTTGATCCCCTGATCATCATTTAATAAGGAAAGAAATGCTGCATTATCATCTTGATCTTCTAGTATTTTGGTTAATTTCTTTGTTCCGCTTCTTTCTTGCTACTTGGATAGTAACCATGGTTTTTTGAATGTACAAAAACCTCTAGTTGTGTTTATATTTAATAAACTTATTTGAATGTTATCTTTGAAAATGGAGGGGGGTTGGGGAGCAAAGCTTTAACACTATTTTTTCCAAAGGATAATGCAAAGTTAAGAATTAATATATGCCTTATTGAACTGTGTGATAGACAGTATCAGCCAGCAGTTGTCAGTGCTACGTGGCAAAAGCAGAAAGGATACCGTCACCTCCTTGTGTCTGTAAGCTACCAAAGCCAGAGTCAAGTATATTTGGATGTCTCTTGCCATCTCAGTTGCTGATGGTGCTGGAGTCTGACTTAAAAAAAATCAAAATAAAATAAAATTCCTATTTTTACTGTATTAGAAAACACATTCTAAGAAATAGTATGAGTGGTAAGTAGAATTCATGGTTCCTACTGCCTTACATGTGACAGGCTTGGCCATTTGGTAGCTACTTATGCCTTGTTGAAATTAACGGAATTTTGCCATTGCAGAGTTAATGTCAGCAAGATTTGCACATGAAATACCCAAACACGTTGTGTCTCAAATTTATACCCTGTGGTGGGTTATGCTATGAATTAAACTTTTAGGGCACAATCCAAGAAAAGCTACCCCTAAGTTCAGTTACAACTTATTCTGTTGATTCTTTTAAATGGGATCTCAGCTACCTTTCCCTGGATTGTACCTTTTCAAATTATAACAGAATGGTTTCTCTCGACCTAGAAAAAACAGTTTAATGAAAAAAAGGGTGACCTTTTTGCTTTCATCTTAAGCAAACTCTTTAAAGAGCATAAATTCTTTGTTTCACTGGTACAAGATCCTACCAGAGAAAGAAATCCTTTTTCTTCAACATTTGCAAGGTAGCTAATTGTTTTAAGAGACAAAATTGTTTTCTGAAAATAAGATTTTGGTATTTTCTACCTCTTCTGAGCAGTATATTTAATATCTAGTATTTTTTAAAAAAGTTGACCATCTGCCTTATAGATAAACGTATGGAATATATAATCTTCCTTTTAAATGTTTTGTGTTTAGGTAAATGTTTGTCTTGCACTAAAAGATCGTATGTCTTCCCTGTACCTTTTGTATGTATAGCACTAGTATCATGAGCATGTTAGAACAGGAAATGAAAGTAGATGAATTAGCACTTTTGAACAGCGGTAGAAACCTTGTGTTTATTTTTCTTTCTTTTTTAAAAAAAATTCCAGTTTATACAGCATTGCATATTATCAAAGCATGTACTCAAAATAACTGCAGTCTGGAATGCAGGTTTGTTTGTTCGGCTTTTGAATCCATTATATCCAAACTGAGAGGAAAGTGTTACTATTAAGCACTCGTTCCATTCCTGTTTTACTTTGCATATAACACATAACTGCGCATCCCAATTCTATAAATGCTATTTGGAAGTAAGATCGATTAATTTCAGCGTGGATAGGGATAGAAGAAGAAGAAGAGTTTGGATTTATATCCCCCCTTTCTCTCCTGTAGGAGACTCAAAGGGGCTTACAATCTCCTTGCCCTTCCCCCTCACAACAAACACCCAGTGAGGTGGGTGGGGCTGAGAGAGCTCTGAGAAGCTGTGACTAGCCCAAGGTCACCCAGCTGGCGTGTGTGGGAGTGCACAGGCTAATCTGAATTCCCCAGATAAGCCTCCACAACTCAAGCGGCAGAGCAGAGAATCAAACCCTGTTCCTCCAAATCAGAGTGCACCTGCTCTTAGCCACTACGCCCCTGCTGCTCTACACATGCATGTCTTCCAGGTTTGGAACTTTGTGTGAGTAGGGAATTCACTGTGGGGGACTCTGTAGCAGCAGAAGCTGTCTAAGGAATGAAGTCCGATGAGGAAAGGTTTTGGTGTCATTAACAACACTCAGTGTGCAGCATCTTGCTAAATTAAAATGTAACCATTTTTTGATTCTAGATGCACATACTGAGGTAGTGATGACATTTTTCAAAAGGGAATAACAACTTTGGAAGATCTCCAGTTTATGTCTGCCTATGCAGTTTTGAAGAAAATCTTTTAAATACCGGACCAAATGATCATTCTGTGTAACATTTACCAAGTATTTCAGCTCAGAGGTGTTCTCTGACATCTTTTAGGGGTTATCAGCTTATTTGTACAAGATCCTAAATAGAGACTATAGCTGATAATCATTAAATACAAAAGCCGTATTAACCTTTCTGAGAAAACAAACTTGTGTCCATATAGCACATTCTCATTGTTAAGGAAATGGTTCATTGTTCTTGTTTTTCTCCTGCCCAAGTTTTAGTTGGCCATGCCGTGATTAAATATTATCTAGTGCTTTACACGGTGATGACTTTATTTTCTGTAATTTTCTTTAGGATTATTTTTTCTAAACAATTTAACATAAGTTGCTTTTGCACTCATATATAAGAAACCTATATTAGTATACATATAAAAAATTTTAAAATTGATAGTTCCCTTCCCAAATCAAATCCATGCCAAACCGTTCCCCATTTTGGACAGGTCCATTATCTCCCACACAAATTGTCTCCATGTTTACAGTCAGCTAAGAGTGATTATTTAATTTTGCTTTTAGAAACTTTACAGGTTTGGAGGTGTGGCTGCTGTTGTCCTTTGGAAATCTTATCTGCTTTGTATAGTCCAAGTGCAGTTTTTAAATGTTTAATGTAACTATTGAAGAGAAGAGTGAAGTCATTGTTCATGAGCCAGGAGCACTCACAATGCATGTGTTAATCAGTTTGCATGCTGAGATAGAAATCTAGTTGTCAGGCTCTGTCAGCATAAGGACAGAGTCTGAGACTGTAGCGCTTTCTCCAGTGTTTCCCTTTTTTATGGGTCTCACTCAAAATTAGGTGAGGAGGGGGGAGTTGCCTTTTCTCCCCACCCCGCCAGTTGTCTCTCCCATGGCTTGTGGGACTGCTCTGGCCCTTGCTCCCTGGGCTAGCCTAATAAAGGATTTCCTGTGAGGTCAGCTGGCTCTGGCCTTCCCCAATGCACTCTCTTCAGGGGCTGGCCCCTGATGATTAAAGGGAATGGCCACTTGGCTGGCCTCTTGCATCTTCTGATATGAGTGTTCAACATTTGTTAACATTTTATTTTTTATTTAGTACAGCATTTATGAACCTTGTCAAGAGGTCTGTTTCCATGGTTGTTAACAGCCATGTATAAATGCAAATAAAAGCAATCCCTCCGCACTAACCACCTTGTGGAGCTTCAGGGCAGATCCATCAATATAAAGCTGGTCCCAACCAGGCCAAGCCTGAAGTTTGACACTGGACTCGGCCTGGCTGGGTCCAGATTTAAACTTTGGGCTCTCCTTCAAAGTCCCTGTAGACTTCAGAGATGGAGTACAGTCTAAAGATGGACCCAGGGGCAGAACAGAGTTCTTGGTGGGGAGGAGGCAGGGCAGCAGATGACACTCCCCTTCAAGTGGTGTCCAGGACATGCACCTTTGGCTGCCCCACCCTAGAAACACTATTGTTTGTAGTTATGACCACTGGGGAAGGTTGAATAGGCCAAAACACATCAGAACCTCCCCAAACACTGGAGAACTTGCTGAACTGCTCCTCGGCATTTTAGATAATAGTCACTAGGCTTTGCCTTTGTACTTTCACACCTCATTTTGCAGCTGTAAAGGCAACTTGAAAAAGTAGGGGCTGTCAGGATGCTGACTTTTTGTTCTCTAGTACCATGTTTTGATTTGGTACGGGGTCATCCCAGCACTAACTTTACTAATCTTTTTGGTACTGAGCATTTTGAAATGAACTGACATTTGTAATTTGGTAAAGACCATTTGTGTCTCCCTTTTGATTGCTATGGGAATATGGTGTCTATTACTAGTGTATTATCTGGATGGATCACAGAACAATTCTGATATGGACCAAATTCATCATGACTTGAAATCTAATATTTGTCTTCATGCAAGCTGTAGTCTTAACTTTCTGTCGAGCACATCTAAAATGGAACTAAAGACTATTCCTTCTACTCCCATTTTTAAAAACAGAATTCAAAACCAATTTCCAGTCCCTATGGCTGTGGGAGGAAATTTGGATGAGGGAGAGGTGCTTACTGATACTTTAAACTGAGCAAATTCTACTCTGCCTCTCCCTGTTCATCTGGTCCTCTCCTAGAGCCTTTTCTTGTTCACTGATAATCATCATTCTGTAAGATGACTATGTATTTAAAAAGCAGCAGCAAATTATGCAAATATATTTAATTATTTCCAGAGTACCTGCATCTTCTGGTTAGTTTCTTTGGAACAGAATGTAACTTATCTTTTCACAAGGCAGAACGTTGGGAGGAGGGCTTCTCTTTTTTTATGCTGACACACCATGGGTACATCTGCACCTTTTTTCCAGTGAATCATGTTTTAGCTAATGAAATTATCTGAACTCGCAGCCTTGGTTTCAAGAAAAGTTGTCTTCTATACTATTTAAAAAGAAGCTGCCAGTTAGACCACCTAAGTTTTCTTCCCGATGTCCTGCTGTGCAATAAATGTGGAATAACTGTAGTGTAGTTCTGTCGTTGGTACAAGTTAGACTGACAGAAAACTAGCGCTACTGTTGGAGTGTTCTTGTGTTTCCTTTTATAAAAGAAGTTGCTGAGACGAGAGGTAATTTCACCGGGCCAGCCTCCTCCCATCGTTGCTGCAGTCTGATGATGCACAATCATGTGGTCAACTAACTCAACCTTTTCCTTCCACAAATCTCCACACGATCATCATCAGATTATGTTTGTATCATTTATGAAGTTACAATGACCCACACATTTGGAGTTAATGAGGATATCATGTTAGAAGTTCCTGCTGCTGTTTTGAGTTCACCCTTACTGTGTTGCTCTAGTATACATAATTCTGGATATTGTTGCAAATTTGAGTGTGATTTGATATCCTTTATTCCAATAATTTTTCCAAATATTCTGTATGTTTATTTTCTCCCTTTAATGTCACTTTAGGGTGATTTGAAGAATGTGTAATGGCAAGAACCCCTCCATATTTAAGGCACTTTCAGATCCAAAAGATAAATGTAAATTGTCTTCCTTTGACAGACGGGCAGCCCCATTCATGAGTCGCTCCCAAACATGCTTCACAGCAGCGTGGAGAGGCTCACAAGTGCAACAGCCTGCCTGCCGCTGAGAAGTCTCAATGGGCCACAATGGACATATGCCAGCAGACTTAAGCCTGCCATCATAACGTCTAAAGGCCAGGAGGGAGCCGACTAGCATCGGCTCCTCCTCCAGCCCTGCCCCACACCCGCTACTCTGCCGGGGGTGCTGGGAGGGCAGCAACCGCACACTGGCTGCATCACCCCTCTGCTAGGGTAAGTCCCCCAGGGAGGGCAAATACGCTGGCACAGCCAGTGCACCCCTCCAAGAAGCAGATTCAACCCCCTCCCCCTTGGATGGAGGTCTTAATAAATAGATCACAATTTCTCTCTCCATAGTGTTCTTGCTTAAATCAATTTTTCATCTCCTAATTCTAAGAGCAATAAATTTATAATCATTCTGTCTGATGTTTGCAAGTAGTTGGCACATTAAATTATGTTATTTAAATTTCTCCACCTTACTTTTAAAGAAATGTCATGGAATTCTTTTAAATAATAGCTACTGTGCGTGATTTGTAAGAATCCCCTGCTTCCCTTGGCTTCTACTGATTCAGTAAGAAGTACTTGCAGTTGTTGTCCTTTCAGAATCAGGCGGGCCTGCCTTTTTCCAACTTATATTTCAGAACAGACTTGCTTACATATGCATACTTCATCTGCTCCAAATGTTTAACTATTCAAAAGAAAAATCTCAATGGATTGGTTTTGTCTGGGAAGGTACTGACTTGAACCTGCTGTACCATATTGTCAAGGGTATGACTGCTGCATTATGAGACTCTTGTCTCTTCATAGCTGTAATATTCTTGTCTTCCATTTTTCTCTGTTTTCTTTTATGTAATGTGCTCGCTGTAACAGTTCTGGCTCATCTTACTATGTAAAGTATGAGGCTTTCTATTCCTGTAACTACATTACCTAGATGTTAATAAATATTACATCTCAAACATCATCCCACATTCTGATTTTTTTTAAATGCCA
Organism: Sphaerodactylus townsendi; assembly: GCF_021028975.2. Taxonomy (NCBI): domain Eukaryota; kingdom Metazoa; phylum Chordata; class Lepidosauria; order Squamata; family Sphaerodactylidae; genus Sphaerodactylus; species Sphaerodactylus townsendi. The sequence goes on from NC_059435.1 coordinate 41,523,188, forward strand.
CGCTTGGTGGGTTTTGTGAATATTTCTGTCAAATGAACAGGATGATTGGAAGCCGGATTTATTGCCTTTTAGTCATCTGAGGGTGTGATCACTTTACATTTTGCCAATAGAAAATGTTCAGCTCTTTGCTGTAACATCTGCCCACTCTCCTGATTAATGAAGCAATTGAAAAAACGTACTGTAAAAATCCCATGGTACAACATGGATCAAAAAGCTGAAGACTTCACAGAGAATAAGATTACACATAGCCATGGAAGACTATGAACTGGCTTAATTAAATTGGAAGGTGGCCCCATATGGACCAAAATGAAGTTATCTTGGTCTACATGCCCAGATAAGCAAGCCCTCTGAATGTGATACTCCTGTAGGTTTACTTACTATCTAGGTTTTAGTCTTCTAAATAGTTCCCCAACTATTCAAGCAGCCCCGATAGTGCTGCACTATATTGATTAGAACTGTCAGACCAGCTCTAACCTACCAGTTGGCCTGGCTGATGAAGTCCAACAAAGGACTACCATAAACTAAACCTATAATCATGTGGCAAGGATGCAAGGATGTTCCCGTCTGTTGATGTGGAAATCTTTCTTCATTGACATGACCAACACCATCTTAGTCTTTTTTTTCTAATGGTTTAAAGCAGGGGTAGGGAACCTGCGGCTCTCCAGATGTTCAGGAACTACAATTCCCATCAGCCCCTACCAGCATGGCCAATTGGCCATGCTGACAGAGGCTGATGGGAATCGTAGTTCCTGAACATCTGGAGAGCCGCAGGTTCCCTACCCCTGGTTTAAAGGTTGTTCACTTTTGTTCTGAATTAAGTAAAAAGGCAAGTTGCATCTGTAGAAACCTCAAGTGTCTGTGCAACTGAAATTCTTTTTAAAAACTTGGATTGGGAATGGATGGAGGAATCCGAGCAGCAGTATAGCAAACCTATACTATACACAATAAAGGCTTAAGTTACCACAGCAAAGGTGGAACATCTTCCTGAACCACCAAGCCACTGTTGAAGCGGCTACCTAATGCATTCATGGCAGAGGAAATCAGAGATTTCCTGCTTGTTAACTCAGTTACTGAGGGCTAAATTAGACGTGATGATTTTTAACAAGTCAGTTTCCCTACAGCCACACAGCAGCTGCAGGGAATTTGTCTTAAAGCAACACAGGATGGCTCAAGACCATAGTGTGTGGAGCAAGAAGCCTTCCTTCCCTGGGGCTGTTTTGACTCAGACAATGGTACAGGGAGGCAGGAGGCTAAAGCTTCTCTTTTGCCCACACACCAGAGTACCAAACACAATTGGGCCCTGTGGTGATTCAAAGGTGACTGGCTGCAGGGAGTCATTTAAATGGACAACTGAAAAATGTCATCCTGATCAGACCTGCAGAATGCCAGAACAAGGTAATCTCAGTCTCAGGGCTCAGATGGCTATGATCCTCCCCTACAGCCATTTCAGTGCTTGAAAAGGTGCTGGAGGGACAACAGCACCTTGTTCCACCAGGCAGCGTTTTTAATTGCTCATTCTGGCTTTAAAATGGTGTTGCCATCCCTGGGTCAGACATGAGGACATTGTCATATGTAAGTTGGCCCTTAGGTTTTGGTGATAATTCCTTTGGTGGTGATAATTTGTGATAATTCCTTTGAAGTCATTAATTCGCCCCCACCCATGGATGCGTTGCTACATCACTTCCAAGGAAAGCTCAAAAGTAGTGTACGGTAGTTCTAGATAACATCAGAAACTGTATGCCAGAAACCTGGAAGTGTTTGATTTCCACCCCCGAGCCCCTCTTGCACAGCCTGGCTACCCTAGCTTCTGCACTAAATTAAAGGAATAGTATTTGCATGGGAGACCTACAAGCAATACAAGTGTTGTGACACAGTGGCAAGCGATGGTAAACCACCTCTGAATGTCTCTTGCCTTGAAAATCTCCCCAGGGGTCACCGTAAATCAGATGTGACTAAATGGCAAACAAAGGCAAAACAAACCTGGGCTGAGTTCATATATGACAGTGGTGGCGAACCTATGGCACGCGTGCCAGAGGTGGCACTCAGAGCCTTCTTTGTGGGCACACATGCCGTTGCCCCAGTCTGGGCACTTGGCAATGGCATAGTATCAAGGAGGTGAGGGGTGTGCGCGCCCCTGTGGGGGCGTGGCAAGGGTGTTCCGGAGGCATGACGGGAGTGTTTCAGGGCATTTGGTGGGCATTCAAGGGCGTGGTATGGGCGCAGGGCGCACTTGTGCCCTGGGCGGAGTTTCACCTCGCTCTGCCCCTGGCATTCGGTCTCTAAAAGGTTCACCATCATTGATATATGAGATTATTCTGCAAAAGTGTAGTAGAATTACAGAATCTGTTTTATGCTGCCAAATCAGTTTCTTGAGTTCAACACTTTTTTTTTAGTTTCTAGTCCTTATGATTGAAAGGATTTCAGTAATGCTTGCAAAAATCGCTGTAGTCATTCAGGTGGCCAGAAATAGCCTTAATGCCTCATTGCCCATCTTCACGATTACTAGAAAACATACATTATGCAAACCAGTTGCAGTGTCCATACTTGTCCAGATAATGTGAAATTTAATATTTTATGGGTCTCTGTGTGTGTTCATATATAGAAAAAATAATGCAAAAGTCCAGTGGTATGTTAAAGACACTCTAGCATGTGCTTTGCTAAGTCAGACCTGATCCAATTCTTCAGATCCAAATTGAAGCAGGTGAAAGGACCTCAAAGGCCAGGGCATCGAGGTTACTTCAGAAGCAATCATAAATGGTTGGACTCAGAAGTTTGTCCCATTTTATTTGGTTTCAATTTACTCCAGGAAACTGTTTTTAGGACTGCAGCCTCTTGTTTGATTTGCTCTAGGCACCAGGGAGTATTACTGTTTTATGTCTTTATATAGCCACTAGATGTCACCACAACTGACATAAAGAATGTTTTTGTAAAGAGCTGGTAACCTGAACTCTTTTGTTATGTTACAATCAGTTTCCTGAGGGTTAAGGCAAGGGCAGGGGCTCAGGCTTGCGTTAGTGTTACGGTGAGTCTAGGGCGCAGTCCAAGAATGGGGCTAAGGTCAGTTTTAGGTTCAGGTTTTTGTTTCAATTTTGGAAACAATTTAAGATTGAATAAATTAAATAAAAATAATAAATTAGAGTTAGGATTAAGGCAAGGGCAGGGGCTCAGGATTACCTTAGAGTTACATTGAGTTCTAGGGCTCAGTCCGAGAATAGGGCTTCAGTCAGTTTTAGGTTTTTGGACTTTTTTACAATTTTGGGAACAATTTATGATTGAATAAATTAAATAAAAATAATACATTAGGGTTAGGGTTAGGGTTAAGGCAAGGGCAGGGGCTAAGGTTTGCCTTAGTGTTACGTTGAGTTCTAGGGAGCAGTCCAAGCATAGGGCTATGGGCAGTTTTAGGTTTCGAGTTTCTAGGATCTTCCTCCTCCTCATTCGCTCCATTAGAAAGAGTGCAATCCAAGTTTTTAAGATCATTAGTTCAGGTTCCAAAAAATGTTTCCAACTCATGGATTAGGCTTGAAACCGGGATGCTAAAAGTTGAAGCCCTAATCAGCCTATCATCAATCAAAAAATGGCTTGGCTGCATTCATAACCCACAAGGCCTTCTCCCATTGGTCCTTCAGGATAATTTTCAGTCCAGCTGGCATAAGAAAGTCCAAACCACCATACAACAGATGGGACTCTCCATACAAGCTCTAATAGCCATGGGAGCTGATAGGGCCCGTATACAGGTCAAGCAGAGAATTTTTGATATTGAGAGACAAACAGATCTCCTAAAAACACCTAAGTACATTGCACGGGAACACCTAAGGTGGCAAGTAACAACAGCACCATATCTGTTTTTCCTTGAAAACAGCAACACAAGAAGAGCTTTCTCATTGGCCAGATGTAATTCTCTTCCCTCCTCGCTGTTAGAGGGGAAATACAAGAAAATCCCTTATGAAAAGAGGCTCTGCCCTGCCCTCTAGGCAAAATAGATACATTAGAACACATGTTATTTATATGTCCACTTTTGAAAAGCCCCGAAAGGAAATCCTCAGCCCAGCCATGACAGGTCTAATAGGCCTAAACTACAAAGATGTACTGGCCTACATATTGACAGGTAGGGACCAGAAAATTACATGGGCAACGGCCCGTTTTTGTTCTTTAATATACAAACACAATAAGAGACATCTGCCGGTTGAACAGTTTAGGGAGGGAAAGACTGAAGAAACTGTGATCCTTAGAAGATATGGTCGAAGGCCGGAGTTTTCTAGTAATGTCACTATAGGTTTTAGCAAGACTGCACAGGCACTTTACAAGTGTAGTTATATTAACTTTTTAATCTTTTGACATAATCAAATGTATTTTATCTACTACTTGCTTTTTCGCGAGTTGACCTTTTAGTAAACGGTCACCGACTATGTATAAGTGCACTTCTCAATTTGTATTATTATGTGCTGGTCTTTGACTGCAATAAAGAATTTGATATATTGGTTTTGAGTTTTTGTTACAATTTTGGGAACAAACTATGACTGAATAAATTAAATAAAAATAATAAATTAGGGTTATGGTTAAGGCAAGGGCAGGGGCTCAGGATTGCCTTAATGTTACATTGAGTTCTAGGGCGCTGTCTGAGAATAGGGCTATGGTCAGTTTTAGGTTTCAGGTTTTTGTTACAATTTTGAGAACATTTTAAGATTGAATAAATTAAATAAAAATAATAAATTAGGGTTAGGGTAAAGGCAAGGGCAGGGACTCAGGCTTGCCTTAGTGTTACGTTGAGTTCTAGGGCGCAGTCCGAGAATAGGGCTATGGTCAGTTTTAGGTTTCGGGTTTTTGTTACAATTTTGGGAACAATTTATGACTGAATAAATTAAATAAAAATTAAAAGTTAAGGTTAGCATTCTGGCAAGGGTGAGGGTTAAGGAAAAACCTCAGCGCTCAGACATGAATCAAATAACATGAAAGGCACTGCAGAGTATTTCAGCCAGAAAAATCAGCAATAGCAAAACACATGATAAACCAACCTGGACACAGAATATTATTTGAAAACACAGAAATTCTGGACGACTCTGACAACCACTACATCAGACTACACAGAGAACCCACTGAAATCCACAAGCATATGGACAATTTCAACAGAAAGGAAGAAACCAGAAAAATGAACAAAACTTGGCTACCAGTGTTGAAAAACACTAGAGTCAAGACAGTGACTAATCAACTCCACCCAAACACAGGATGACTACAGGCAGTAATACAATTAAAGAGAACAAATGACAGGCTACTTCTATTCAGATGCCCTCACCTAGTGACCTTGCTATCTTCATTGTGACTCACATGCTAATAGGTGGATACCATTCAACACATTTAAATCTAGCTTGATAATTGCACCCTTTACTTGTTAACAGACAATGGTTCTTTCCCCAACACTGGACACTTCAACAGGTATATATATACTCCACTTGCTTCCCTACCATCAGATCCTCTGAAGATGCCAGTCACAGATGCAGATGAAACGTCAGGAGAGAATGCTGCTAGAACACGGCCATACAGCCCAAAACCACACAGCACCCCAGTGATTCCGGCCTTGAAAGCCTTTGACAATACACTGAAAGATCCAAAGATGGAAGTTTTCTCTTGAATCAGAAATATACAATTATGGACTGTGTTGAGTTTATGAATCTGAAGGATGCGAAAGGTGTAAACACTCCACTTGAACCACCATACCTCAAACTAGAGAATGGAATCAACAGCTCAAAGAGGCAATTGACATACTTCTGAGCCAGATTACCATTACAAAACTGTTGGAATCTACAACTGTTGGAATCTTAAGCAGAAAAGTAGATTTATCCAGTCATCATGATTGGAAAGCTATAAAGAGGCTGGCTAGATACCTCAAGAAAACAGCTGATTTGAAACTAAAGATCTCATTTTTGATAACCTGCAACTGATTGGGGAGACAGCCTGATCAGCTGGTGATCTGTTAGAGTATAGTGCTCTAGTAAAAAAGCAGTCACAAGTTGCCCTATCAGCAACTGAGACTGAATACATCTCTGCTGCAAATGCATTCAGTGAGCTTAAGTGGATTGTACAACTACTAACTGACTTTGGCATAGATGAACCTAAGCCAATAACATTGTTTGAAGACAACCAGTCATGCATGGCTTTATCAAAGAGTGAAAGCATCCAAGCAAGAAGCAAGCGTATTGTTGTCAAATATTATTTTGTGAAAAAGAAGCAGCAGGGAGGAATGATATCAAATACTGTCCTTCAGAAGACATGGTTGCTTACATACTCACCAAGCCGCTGACCAGAGGAAAGTCCGAGAACCTGCACAACAGACAACCTTCATAACTTCAGTGGCTGATATTTGAAAAGGGGTGTTGGTATAGCAATTGTCAGTTCTTCAGTCATGAAAGAGTTAATGATGCTACCTGTTAGTAAACATTAGATAGATTAGCATAGCCAATAAGATGCCAAGTAACTAGGTATCTGAACTAATGAAGATGATGTGTTTCAAAGCACAAAGGCCCTTTGGAAGGAAGTTGTAAACTTTCTTTGTTCTTAGTTGGAGTTATACCTTCTCAAAATGTAGATGTAGAATGTACCTCAGCTTAGAGAGGATATTTTATTGTTTTTCTACCATGTTACCTTTTCCTATATTTTCTTAGTAAAGTTTATTTAAGCTAACCCGCAGCATCTGCAATTATTTATTTTGCAAACTATGTTTTTACACCAACTCATACACTGTTAGCTATTAATCTGTTGTTCTGTTACAGCAGTCATTTTCAACTGGGTTGTCTTACCTGCACACAACTATCCAATTCCAAATGACTGCTATAATGCAGCAATAGCACAACAACCAAAAACAGGTGGAGGTTACATCAACAACTTCTCCATTGACTGTGTTTGGAGCCTTTCTGCCCTCCCAATACATACCATACAGTATACAACATTCTCAAAGAATTACTACTGTCTAGAGATCTGAAGGTCCAGGAAAAAATGACAAACATTGGAGGGAAAGGATTCCCCCCACCCCCCACCCCTGGTAACTGTTTTTCAACTTTTCTGGTGGAAACGTTGGGAGAACATTGAGGGGGAAAACCTCCAAAGATGTATTTTCTCTTTTAGAATGAATAAAATGCTGGAATGGTGTTTCACTCTGGTTGCGCCTATGAGTACTCCTAGACTACCCTTTGCTGATGGGGCTATTTTGCTGGCTGCAGAGCAAGTTTTTCTTAGCTCTCACCTCCCCAGATATTGGGGACCTTAAAATGAGACAGGTGCACTGCAGAGGTCTGGATTCAACCCACCAGTTCTAAAAAAAAATCCAGAATCAGCAGAGTGGGAATAAGCTGCTGAGCTCTTGGAAAAAGCCTCCCCTTCCTCCTCCCTCTTTTCTTTGTTTTTTTTCTCATTAGTCTTTCTTTCCCTTTTCTTATCTTTTCCCTTTTAAATCTTCTTTGTGTTTTTTAATAGAATGAAGAAAATGCTTTGTAAGGCAAGGCATTTTATGCCCAAAAAGTACTTATATGAACTTAGACTTCCTGGCTCATTCCGCACATGCAGAATAATGCACTTTCAAACTGCTTTCAGTGCTCTTTGAAGCTGTGCAGAATGGCAAAATCCACTTACAAACAGTTGTGAAAGTGGTTTGAAAACGCATTATTTTGCGTGTGTGGAAGGGGCCCCTGACTGGGAAACTGCAACTTAAAGGCCCCTTCCGCACACGCAAAATAATGCGTTTTCAAACCACTTTCACAACTTGGGTGCTGTGTGGTTTCCAGGCTGTATGGCCGTGTTCTAGCAGCATTCTCTCCTGACGTTTCGCCTGCGTCTGTGGCTGGCATCTTCAAAACGTCAGGAGAGAATGCTGCTAGAACACGGCCATACAGCCCGGAAACCACACAGCACCCAAGTGATTCCGGCCGTGAAAGCCTTCGACAATACACTTTCACAACTGTTTGCAAGTGGATTTTGCCATTCCGCACAGCTTCAAAGAGCATTGAAAGCAGTTTGAAAGTGCATTATTCTGCATGTGCGGAATGAGCCAAAGATACACAAGAAGATTGGTCATTACTGAAAGAATCCCTTGGGACTTCATTTCATGTACTTTAAATTAATTTTTTTGAGATGCATTCCTGTCTTCCTTTTTTTTTACGACTTGATGATTGAACATTTTAGTCATGCAAAATCAATGTATTATTCTAAGCTAGTCGATGACGTATGATTTTAAGTTTAGAGAATTGTTACAACGATTGGTTGAAGTCTAAGTTGATAGAGGTATGGTATGTTGAGTAAATATTGCAAGGTAACTCCTGAGTAGGGGGAAGTATTATGTATTAGGTTCAACAGACTTTTTAAGTACCACAAGGAATTTTTTGTATGTAATCGTTCAATATGGAAAATTTAATAAAAAGAATTTTTAAAAAGAATTTAAAAAAACAGTGGAATGCAAAAAAAAGTACAGCATAAAATGTCTAAGGACTTTCTCAGTTTTGGATAAAATTCTGGATAAAACCCAATGCAAAAAGTAGGAAATTTTGGGCTGCCCTGAAAACACTCAGAGGCTAAGAAGTGTCAGCCCTGGCTAGCATTTGGATAGGAGGCCTCCAAGGAGTACCAGGAGTGTGATGTGGAGGCAGGCAACAGCAAACCACCTCTGGATGTTTGTTGCCTTAAAAACCCTACTAGGTCACCATAAGTCAGTTGTGACTTGAAGACAAAAAGTGTAAATAATGATGGCAACAACTAATATGTTTTAATGTGTTTCATAATAATACACTACTATGGAGTTTAGTGTTTTCGGTATTATAACGTTTAGCTCATAAGAACATTAGACATAAGAACATAAGAACGAGCCTGCTGGATCAGGCCAGAGTCCATCTAGTCCAGCACTCTGCTACTCGCAGTGGCCCACCAGGTGCCTTTGGGAGCTCACAAGCAGGATGTGAAAGCAATGGCCTTCTGCTGCTGCTGCTCCTGAGCACCTGGTCTGCTAAGGCATTTGCAATCTGAGATCCAGGAGGATCAAGATTGGTAGCCATAGATCGACTTCTCCTCCATAAATCTGTCCAAGCCCTTTTAAAAACTATCCAGCTCAATATCTCATCATGCTGATAATTCTACTTATAGTGACTTTATGGCAGATTCCGCATGGGCCAAAAACAGCAGTGTGAAAACGGTGTGAAAATGGTGTAAAATGTTAAACCATTTTATACTGTTTTCACACCACTGTTTTTGGCCCACGCAGAATCTACCTGAGAGAGAGTTTCTAGGCAAGTAATACACTTCCTTTTGTTTATTACAGCATTTTTCTATTTTAGCTTCATCTCTCTCTCTCTCTCTCTCTCTCTCTCTCTCTCTCTCTCTCTCTCTCTCTCCCTCCCTCTCTCTCTCAGGTAAAAAAAAATTAAAGATGAGTGTGCTATGGTGGCATAGGGAACAACAGTTTGCACCTCTTTCAAAGTATTCTGCATACTTGCCATTTATCTTATAGAAAACAAATGTATATATTCAATTCTGAAGTGGGTCCCCTGCCTGCAGGTACTAAATCTGCAGATGAGAGGCACACTCCCCGCCCCTCCCGGGTTTCTCTGCAGACTTTGGGAACCCCCTAACTGTACAGAAAAAAAATGAAATTAAATAGGGGAGTTTAAATCCCTCTTTTTTTAAAAAAAAAAAGAGCAATGTCTGCACATGCACAGACAATGCATTTACTGTTGAGATGAGAGCACTGGCAGACAGTTTCACTGGGTCCAGGATCATTGGCAGTGGCAGTGTGGGGTGTGGGGAAGTAAGCCACAGTGGGCTCAGGAGCAGAGGCTGGGAGCATCGCTGGGCCTGTGATCGATTGTCAGCAGTGATGATGGGGAGGGGAGGAAGCAACTGTGAGCTCAGCAACTGTGAGCTTGCAGGGCCCAAGATCATTGGTGGCAGTGAGGGGAGGAAGACTGGATTCTCCCCCTTCCCAATGAATTTCAGGGATCTCCACTTGTATTTTTATATGTTTAAATCCCATAAATATGCCAAATACTAAAATGTTATATGATAAGTTTTGTATGTTATTTTTTCCCCACCCACAGCTGTTATCTTACATTGTAAACTCTCTGGAGTGCTTTGGCAAAAAATAGCCACATAAATGTACAGTAGGTAAGCAAATAAATATTTGACATAAAATGTCCAAGGAGCTCTTTAAACTAGCATAATTCACCTGTGCTCTGTGCTCATCCAGGCATCATATCTAGCCTCGTGATCTTTAGATTAAGAATACCCATGTACAGTAAGTGTGCCTGGTACATACTGGATGTGTCTATCTAAGCACCAATGCACCACTGATCCCAGACTGTCAATATGTAGGCAATATATCATCCAAGGGAGAGAGTTAAAAAAAATACTGGGATTCCCAGAAAGCAGCATGTGTTATAGTTGTTACAGAAGAGGGAAAATGCCAGAAGCATCAGTGTTGCCCAGAAAGCACATCCCCATTCTTGAACTGACTGAGCAAAATGATGATGCGAGGTAGCATTCATTGTAAGAACTTTAAATAAGATTATCTAATTCAGTGTAAGAGTCATATGTCTCTAAATTTTATCCAGAAAAAAAACCCCATTCATTTGCTATTGAGCTAGATCCACCATTATGCTCACAGGATATTCCACACCAGGGGCAGAGTTCTGAGATGGACTGTGCCCCTCTCATTTAGAAGTGCTAGTCTGATGAGTGATTCATTCTGACCTAAACATGATTAGTGAGAAGTCCTGTGTTCAATTATGGTCTTTGGAGATATGCTTAATATCCCAGAGATTTAATGTAGGTGGCATCTACAAGTAATCTGAAGGAAGTGACCACTTTCAGACTAACAGATCAGTCCCTGTGCAAATGAATAAATGGACATACATCTGACATTAAAAGCCACAACGCTCAAAAATCAGGAGGAGAACATTTTAATCTACCAGGTCATTCAATTGCTGACTCTGAGTCTGTTGGACACCTAAGCCAGATACATCCCAGTTTCAAAAAAAACGGCACCTTTTTATTGCGGTTTCTTCCTCCCCACTGCAGTGTGTGTCTCGTGGAGACCTCAGCATCTATCACGGTTTCAAACAATGTAACATTCCCCACAAACACACGATATGCTCAATGGGTCTGTTCTTTCTCGTCCTGATTGGATGTTGTGTTGTGGCGGGAACTTTTAAAAAACTTTTTTTGCACGCAGCTCCGGCGCTACGTAGATGCATAGGCAGAATTTCCCCACCTCTGCATTTGAGAAGATTTCTTCTGATTGGCAACTGTGTTGGAACGGGAACACTACTCTGCCCCTGATTGAAAATTCATGTTATTCTTATTTTCGTTTTAACGTTCGAACGTAGCCACGCGTAAACAATTTTATCAACAACATAGTACCATAGCTTCGTATTTATGTTTATTCCTAGTCATGCCCAGTGCAGCACCAAAAAAAGACTGTGTGCGCTCTGATTGGCTGGAAGGTTCGAGGGGCGGGAACAATAAGCTGTGTCTGTCCCCTGTTTCCCCCCACAGAACCAGCTTAAGCACATGATTCAGAAAAAGGTGCACTTCAATGCAGGTTCCGAAAAAACGGGTGATGGGTGGGGGACGCGTGCCAGAAACGGGATGAAGCCATGTTTGGCACTTAAGTCATGAGGAGTCCTTGCTTAAACCATGATTTTTGCCATGAGTATCATGGGATAAATTGACTGTGGGAAATCGCTCAGTGAGGAGCTCCAAATATTTTATACAAAAAGATTATTTTATTCTTTCCACTTTGGAATTCCAGGCATTGATCCACAAAGGGATCCCATATAAAAGCTGGGGAATAGCTTTCATGCTGAAAACTTTCAAGGCGGTAGGTATAAATCTATTGCCTCTTGTAAAGAACTTCTCAACGCCAGCCACTGTGGAACTACAAGCTTTCACAGCAAGATCTTTATGTTTGGATCAGTGTGCGCTGTGATGGAAGACAATCCCCAGATATTTGCAAAATTTAACTTGTTCAACAGGTGCATCATTAAGTATCCACCTAGTGGGCTTAGAGTAATTGGAAAACACAATCACTTTAGATTTAGAGGGATTAATGGATGATTTCATCACTGGTGATTAATCCTGGGATAGCCACCCGAAATATTCAGGTTCCCTCGAGATCTCCTCACAGCCGAACCATGGAACACAGATCAGTCCCATTTCTGGCGCCCCCCCCCCCCCCTTATCAAGGGATTTTCCTGGACCTGCTTGTATATGCACCTTTTTGGGAAAAACACTCCAATGGGAGCTAATAGGAGATGGGGGCTACACATTTGAGGGTCCATACTTTTGGCCCCCATTAACCAAACTTCACCAACCTGGGTGGTATCATCAGGAGGGTCTCCTAAAGATACTCTGGAATTTTGGTGCTGCTAGCTTAAAAATGCACCCCGACAGCAGGCACCTCCCCAAGGGGCAGGCCTAGATGTCTTCACTAGAAACATGCTGCAGTGAGGATGTTGGAACCTGGATGAAAAGGTGCCAATTCTTTTGAAACTTGGTTGTATCTAGATTAAATTTTCAGTGGGAATTCGGCCATGGATAATGAATTTCAAGTGCAGTACTCACTACACTTAGCCAAGAGGCAATTTAGGCCAGCCCTTGTTCTGGACAGGAGCTTAATTCACAGTTCAGAACAATGGACTGCCTTCCCCAAGGGTTGAATAGAGATTCTTATCTCACTACAGTTAGATTTGAGTGCAGTAGCACCTTAAAAACTAGCAGGCGTTGAAGAGTACAAGCTTTCAAGAATCAATTCTCCCTTAATCAGACATGACTTTTGTTCGTCTGTGAGGTACTATTGGACTTGAATCTATTCTACTGCAAACCAACATGGCAACCCTCAAAAATGATCTCACTACAGATGCTAACTTTCGGGGGGGGGGGGGCTCCAGCTGACATGTTTTGAAAACTCTATTCCTTTAATTCAGGACACTGTCCTAGTCCGTTCCAGGACTTGGTATGGGCAAGAACAGAGAGAAAGGAAGCTCTACTCACTGTAACTCCAGACCAATAAAGAACAAACCGTGTTGCCATTTAAAACAATTCTGTCTTCTTATTATGATACTTAGCATTAGGAACACAACACTGGAGATGAAGGAATAATTAAAAACCTCAACAAGAAAACTACAAAAAACATTAGCAGAAACATTAGCAGAAACATACAGCAAGGTATTTTTTGTGAAGTCCAACAGCTTTCCCCAAAGTGCACTTCGTTACTCAAAAGTACTTACTCCTGTTGGCCACAGAATAACCAAAAGAGTTTTTGGGCTAAAATACTTACATCCCAATTTCTGCAGATATTGTACTGAATCATTCCAAGTACTGCAGCAGCTATTTTTAAAACTTTCTGTCCCAACAGCTTCAGTTCGGTCTACAGAGTATCTTTCTACTGCTTTTCATGTAACAATTGTGTTATCAACATGCTTGCCATATTTCCTGAATTTCCAGTTCATGAGTCTAGTAGTGTATTGGACAATGTATTGGGACGTTGACTTGTATGGTTGTGGAATTTATTTCCCACCATCAGAAGGGCAATGTTATTATATTTTGCAGGTAGTGAAGCACACCAGTTTTTCAAAACATTACCTAATACAGGAGACAGCAACAATTATAAAAAGCAAAATTAGCACTTAAATACTTTAAACCAAAACAAAATAGACTTTGAACAATATACTTTTTGACAAGCACACTAAAAAGATGAAATGGGTATCACACTAGGTTATGCCACCATGCACATTCATGTGAGTTTGCACACAGTGACCATGGAATAAAGGTACAAATACTGCAAGGATGTTCATCAACCAAGATCAAGAGGCACATTTTGAGAGAACCTCAGATGACTCTCAACAAGACACCTGACACTCCTTGAGTGAATGAAATGTCTGAAAGTTATGTACAGTAGCAGAAAGGAAACACTCAGCACAAATAGAAACTGCTGAGCACTTCAGAAATAGTCCAGTAAGAGCCATCCAGCACATCTCCAAGATGGCAATAAATTTCCTAGTGCACAACAATTGGTCCTGGAGGCAACATAGATAGCCTTCTACAATTGTGGAGGATTCTATCCATTAAATGGCACTTGTCCTGCAAAGGAGCTGTTTGTCACAACTGTAGAAAACAGGATAACTACGCAAGGGTCTGAGATCCTCACAATTTGCCTCAAACATGTACCACCACAGCCCAAACAAAGTAAACGCTGTTCAGGGTGACCTTCCAGAAAAAGATAGCTCATATGTGTACAGATGTTTCCCACTACTTCCACACAAAATGGTCAGCCACATTGTCATATCTTAATACAAGGATACAGAATTCAAGTTCTAATTGATACTGGTGCGTAAGTCAACAGGATGTCTCAGAGAGCCTATGATGAAATCCCTCAGAAGTCACCTCTGCAAACCATAACTTCCATGGAACTTAACAGCCACGATCAACATCTGGCATGTTCCAAATTCACTTTGCCTTTATCTGTTATATATGCCCAGTATATGTAGTGACCAGTTGCACTGATTAGGCCTAATGAAAATGATCAGAGCTGTATACTCTGATGGCCTCCAAGCTCATGAGGCCCTGTTTTAAGGAACTGGCAGGTTTCATGGCAAACAAGTTAAACGCCACATTAATGATGCTGTTCAGCCAGCTGTTCTTCCTCATGACATAGACACATTCTTTTCCACTTCAGAAAACTAGTTGAAGAACAACTGTGGGGTCTGGAACAACCTGACATCATTGAGCATCCAGAGGGCCCTACCCCCTGGGTCTCTCCAATAATAGTGGCCCAAAAACCTAGGTAAATATGAATTAGTGTGGATTCATGCCTGCCTAACCAGGCTATCAAATGTGAAAGATGTATTACTCCCAATGTGGATGACATTACTGCGGATCTCAATGGTGCACAATTCTTCTCAAAGTTTGACCTCAACTTCATCCTTAGTCCACTTTAAAAACTAACTTCCATTTGCTCCTGCAAACTTTCCTTGTTCAGGTAGGTACTTAAGGTATTTACTATATTGGCAGTTCTTTGGCTGAAGATGGGTTCTGGTTATTTTATTTTTTTTGTTAGAAGGACAAAAGAAAATCCCCCATCCCTCCCGCCTGCCCAGGAGAGGACAAATGTGGGTGAGAGATTACATTATAATGTTTACTGTCTACATAGGAAAAGATAAAAAAATCCCTCATCTGTTTTCTGTGCATATTGCCGGGGGGGGGGGGGGGGCGCAGAGAGTGTTTCGCAAGAACCTTGCAACATTGTCCACTGCTGTTATCTCTAGCTGAGGGAGGGTGCAAATTTAGAGTGGAGAAAGGTAAATCCCATTATCAATCGAGGCTAGTGTTGTTATTTATTTACTTTACCTATAGGCTGCCTGTCTCTCAATAAACTCAAGGTGGATAAAAATCTATGCAATTGTAGAGAATAAAACATCCAATAAACAATGCAACTGGCCTAATATTGCAGAATTGGTGGACAATGTGCACCACCACTGCCTAGTCTTGAGCATGGGGAATGAGTGTTACAACCTGCCATGCACAGTGATCATGATATTTCTAAAGGAGTGAGGTTGACGATAACAAGATCCTTGAGAGCAGGGGCGGAGCGAGGGGGGAAATGCATCCGGGGCACACTCAATACATGTTTTCAAGAGGCAGAGACGTAGACAAGCACATAGGATATTTCTGGGGACTAATTTTGCTATCAGCATCCATTATCTAATAGTGGTCCATTGTGCACAGCAAATGTATCATGGGTTTCCCATTTTTCCCATTCACACGCGTGCTGTGCAGGCAGCAATTGGAGCCTACAGAAACAAGCTTTTGCGCCTTCAAATGAAGACACTTCTCTATTTCCTGTAACACATGCATAGCTACACAGGTATGCAGAAATGAGCCCCCTCGGCCATAGCGATCATCCCACAATACAATTGGCTGCACCTCCTTAGCTGTGCACCTGCAACACACAAAATTTAAAAAGGGACCTCCCTGCAACAACAGAGTGGCGGATTCTCCCTGACTGTAAACAGCACAGTGGAAAGGAGGGAAATAAAGCACCTTTTTGCCTGGCTGTTCGTGCAGGAGCAGCTCCAACCCAAGATTTTGCAAAAGGATCTCTGGTTTAGTGATTTCGAAAATCCCGTATTGAGGGAAACAAAATGGACAGCTCATTTTGGGCATGGGATTTGTGTGAAGTCTCCCCCCCAAATGGTTTACATAGTTGTTGTGGGTTTTCTGGGCTGTGTGGCCGTGGCCTGGTAGGTCTTGTTCCTAACGTTTCGCCTGCATCTGTGACTGGCATCTTCAGAGGTGTATCACAGAGAGAAGGGTTTACATAGTGTTCTAATATTTCCCTTGTGCGGAATCCACCAGTTAATTCCCAGGCATGTTTACAGGGAAGCGAGTCCTACGGGGTTCAGCAGAATTCCAATAAATGTCCAAGCAGCTTGCACTGGAAAGCGCCTCAAATCTTCCCGGGACCCACAGAGACCCCTAGTCCTGAAAACAGCTCACTAGGAGACCTGGCCCCAGTCGCCACAAAACCAGCCCATGCCTCAGGCTGTGGCAAAAGTCACAACTAGTTCAAACTGCTCCCGCTCTCATGCCGAAGCTTTGCCTTCGCTCCTTCACAAGCAAACCAGTGCAAAAGGGAGAGTCAACGTCAAAGAAAAGGGCAAGAGGGAGGGCGCCTGTCTTGCCACCGCGTCCCCCGGTCCAGAGTTCACTCCTCCTCCTCCTCCTCCCTCCTCAGGAGTCAGCGGGGCGGGGCGGGAGAAGTTGGAGAGCACAACAGGCCCAGCCAAAGGAGAGGGCGTGGCGCCCCGACTGATGGACGAGGGCAAACCATGGGCAGCGAGCCAGTCGGGCCGGAGCGCCGGTGAGCGGCTTGGGGCGGTGAGCGGAGGTCGCCCACGGGTCACGGCAGTCCTGCCACTGTGGGTAAGCGTAGCCCCCTCCGGCGACAATTGCTCGCCGCCTTCTCCTCCTCCTCCTCCTCCTCCTCCTTTCTTGCCTCGTTGTGGTCGCTCTCGCTTTCTTCCCTGTGCCTGGCAGCAGGGCTTTGTGTGCGTCTCAGTCAGCCCAGAGCATCCATCTGGGGAGCAGCTCGCGGCTTTAGCGCGCCCCTGTGAACAAGGGCAGCCTACAGGTGGCTGCCCCTTTCTCCCGAGAGTGACTGGCCCACGGGCGCCATGTGAATGTCTAGGGCAGAGTGGGATCTGGACCCCGGGCTGTCTCGTCTTACTTAGTCTCTGTCGGCTCTGTTTCATTTGAAAACATAAGATCAGTCTACTCCAGCATCTTTTTTTCCTGCAGCCAGATGGAAGCCCACCAACAAGGCATGCATGCAGTAGCCCAGCCTTGTGGTTGGCCTCACTAACTGATATTCAAAGATTTGTTGCCTCTAGATATGGAGGTTCCCTTCTGCTATCCTGGTGAACAGCAAGGTCTGTCTTCCTTGGATGGATTCGTTTTTAAATAGGCTATCTAAAAGTAACTGACTGTCACCCCACATCTTGCAGCAGTGAATTCCATAAAACTGATCCCATGTTGTGTGAATTTCCTGAAGCACATTTGATCTGCTGATCCCACACTCAGCGTTGCCAGAAGTGGAGAATAATTGCCATCTGTCCGCTTTTTCTGGTTTGTCATTTTATAAACTACTGGCCCGTTTCTTTGTCTCATCTGTAAACCCCAAGCGCTTTACCCTGCTGTCCAATCTGTTAGTAGTTTCTTGTGCTCATCCCATGACTATAGAACGTATTTTCCCATCTTAATTGCTTGCTCTGTTGTGCATAGGCACACTTGCACATGCATATGATGTAACACTTCACACTTGTTTTCTCCATTCTCCAAATTATATATTATGGATTAAAAGTACTTTTTGTATAGGTTTGAGAGAGTTAAGCTCCCTCACTCTCTCCCCCCGCCAGCTCTGCTGTTTGTAACCTTGTGTGTTTGTGCATTCATAATCTATGCTAATATTTCACGAATCTAATTAAATGGGCTCAGGCTCACAAAAGTTTATACCACAGCAAATTTGTTAGTTTTTCAGGTGCCACAAGGCTCTTGGCTGTGGAATTGTCACACTTTGTGTACACCATTGTGCATGCTTTCAAGGCACAGTTTGTGTGCACATCCTGGCCTCTGCCTTTCTCCAGCACATGACTACCGGTACATAGACTGTATTATCCCCACATATTTGACTAGGCTTTCTATTTGTACAGGCTTCACATATTTATGATCCTATCATGACAATAGGAAGCAGTTTTCTTGGTATTACGGTATGTTATAGCCACGGATCCTCTCCTCTAGTCCTACTTTGACCTGTTGTGCCCCTTCCTAGCTGTCCAAAGTTGTGAGGTTGACTGTACTATTTGTGTCTTATTTTCACTCTTAACAGTAAAGAGATGTTTACGTGACACTGCCAGGGCCAGCTCTTCCACTAGGCAAACCTAGACAATCAGTCACCAAGCATACCAGAGATGGAGGGGCAACAACCAGTCCTGCCAGCCCTACTGTAGCATTGAGGTCTCTTGCAGCAAGTCACAATCCTGGGAGGAGCCCTCAGCCCCAGTGGCTGGGTGGCAGGGATCCTGCCCCCCTTTCATCACAGCGGTGACAACCCACTTTCCAGCCCCAATCCTCTTCCTTTTTCCCTCACTGCCTCCTGTCTCTGTGGCAGGGAGCAGCAAGAAGAGTGGGTGTAGCCTCACCTCACTACCTCCACACCCTGCCGGTCTGTGCATGGAGGGCAGGCTCTTCCTTCACACCTTGCCTCACTGTCTGGGGAAGAGGATGGCACTACTTCACCGCTGCACCTTCTGGTGCTGAGCAAGGATGGTGGGCACCGCCTTACTTCTACATGGAA
Organism: Sphaerodactylus townsendi; assembly: GCF_021028975.2. NCBI lineage: Eukaryota > Metazoa > Chordata > Lepidosauria > Squamata > Sphaerodactylidae > Sphaerodactylus > Sphaerodactylus townsendi. The sequence goes on from NC_059435.1 coordinate 41,542,074, forward strand.
AAGGAAGGCAGGTGCCATCTTCTTACCTCCCCCATGATCAAGTAGTTAGGCAGGCACTGAAGCCTAGGGCCAGTCCTGGAAACAGACCCAGTATGTAAAACAGGAGTGCTACAGTAGACGTAGGTGGCTACATTGGTCCACAGCAAATTCCAAAACCAAATCCATGCAATACTTTTTATTAAGACCAGTCAAAATAACAGAACAGTCTGTGCATTTCTATGCAGATCTACCCCAGTGATCCAGTGGGCTTTGAATAAAGTCATTCTGCGTAGGAATACATTGGTAGTGTGCATAACTCTCAGGCAAGAATTTTAAAAAACAAAAAAAAGGAGAGGGGGAGATTTATAAGGCCCCTCTGTCACCATCTCCTTTGGAATGTTTGCAGGGTGCAGGGAGTGGCCAGTATCAGGTTGCACTCTTGGCATTCTGGGAAGAAAAAGCAAAAAAACAGAAGCCATCTGTAGAAGGTACATACATGAGTGCTGTCAAGTTGCAACCAACGTAGGGTGACCCCAGTAAGGGATTTTAAAGTCAAGTGAGCAGTGGAGGTGGTTTGCTGGAGTTTTCCTTGGTGGACTCCCATGCCCCCTGGGCTTAGTTTCTATCTCACAAGATTGGTCTGCCTTCCCTTTCATATAGTCCATAAAAACTGATCATTAACCAAATGTTTCTGCTGCCAGAGTTTCTTAAAAGGTTGTAAGCAACTTAACTTGGAACATTACAATATCAGTAAAAACAGATTTGTCACAAATAGCTGATGGTTTTGATATGTTCTCTCCCCCTTCCCTTTCATATAATGTGTCTGTTTCATACAATGAGCTCCTTGCCTGAAAATAAGGTGGCCAAGTTGTTGTACAAAGGTGTAGCAACAAAAATAACATGTCAAACTGTGGCCAGTAGATTTATTTATTTTTAAAGGGCTGGGGAATCTGCTACCGCATTAGGGAACTTTGAGTCACCACCTACTAGCTTGGGGGATGCTTCTTTTGCCAGTGCAAACCAAGCAGCTTGTTAATGACAAACCTGATATGACCTACTGTGATATCCTCCTTATCCTTCAACTTCACCCTCAGGGAGAACTCCAAAACACTTTGGTTGTGAGTTAACTCTGATGTAATTTCTATTATAAGGAAGTCTTTGAGATAATTAGTTGACATTTGCAGTTCTCCCACCCTGAGTAAATCCAGCCCTACTCAATACTCTGCAAGTCTAATGCAATTACATTTATAGCTGTGTATCTGAAGCTGATCTGAAGGCCAAACTGCAAATGCCATTTCTGTGTTCATTTTAAAATACTTAAAAAAAATTTTTTTTCAAATGCAGCCACTGGAGCTGCTTTTTCAAGGAAAATAGATTTGGGATGTAGTTCTTAGGCCTTTCAGCCAGGGGTGTAGGGCAAGAAAATGGTGCCCCCCCCCCCCCATGTTCCCCTGTGACCTCGCCTCCCGTGGCCATGACTGCAACCCTGGCTTCACTTACATTTTTCTGCAGGCTGAAAATGGGACAGGCTGGTGGGGTGGGGCCAGGCCTCGCAAGGCGGGGCAGGGCGAGGCAAGGTGAGGGAAGAAGGGGCAGAGTTTCGAGGCAATTTTCCACCTCCGTCAGCGCTCATCCGGTGCACAGCGCAACCCCCTGTCCCCTTATAGCTACACCTCCATTTTCAGCCTTATCTTGCTGAAAATAAAATATCTACCACTAAGTAGTTTATAACCCTGCTATGAAAAAATATGAGTACCTGTTTTTCCCCCAGTTGAGGGAAAATCAATTCAAGGTTGCTTTTGTCAGTGATAAAAAGATAAGGAAAGAAGAAGTTATTTTTATTTATTAATTCGGCTTTTATACCGCCCGATCCCCGAAGTTAAAGAGTTTTCTTTCCCAGTTATGTTTTTCGCCTTGAAAAAAACAGCCATGGTGGTTACACTTGCAAAAAGGGGGAAAGAGACAAAAGAAAAATACCCAGTAGGGTTTGTCCCTCACTGTCATGCATTGCTAATACACAAATCTTGTTTTTACCAGGGTTATGTGCTATTTACTGCCAGGCAAAGAATGAATCTATTCTGCTTTAAGGTTTGAGCAGTTCCTGTTTTAACTCTGTTTTTTCCTATATATGCTACATCACTGTGGATTGCGGTTAGCTTGGTTTAAGTTCCATATTCAGAATAGACATTCATTAAAAGTCAGAGTTTGCATAAAAAATGGATGCATATGCTAATGCATGTAATTGACAATCTGCTCCTTGCGTATCTGAACAATTCTGTAGCACATTTTAACAAAAGTCAAACTTGTAAGCAATGTAATATTCTCTGTTATCTGCAAATACAGTCTTCAAATTAATGTTGAATGTATGTCTGCAGCTTTTATTTCTGTGCCCCGCCTCCCTTCATTTTGTGATATGTACCAAAATATTTCACCGATGTGGGCTGTCTTCCTTTATCATAAAATCACAAAGTTGTAAGAAACCACAAGGGCAGCTCCCTGCCATGCAGGAACACATAATCAAAACACTCTCGACAGAGGGCCTTTCAGACAAAGTTTAAAAACCTCCAAAGAAGACTCTACTACCCTCCAAAGCACTGTATTCCACTGTCAAATAGTGTTATTCATTCCTATTTGCTTTTCAGGGTTTTTTATTGTTTGGAGCCTGGAATTTGGGGGCTGACCCTGTCTGAATAGCCCAAGTTAGCCTGATCTCATCAAATTTCAGGAGCAAAGCGGGGTTGACCCTGGCAAATGGTTGGATGGAAGACCTCCAAGGAGTATCAGGATCGTGATATGATGGAGGCAGGCAACGGCAAACCACCTCTGAACATCTCTTTCCTTGAAAACCCACCAGGGATCTCCATAAGCCAGATGTGACTTGATAGCAAAAAAACAACCCCTTGGTTGTTGTACCAAGTGCAAGTATGCATATGCCACCAATATAAATGGCACTTCTTGCCATTTAGTGTGCGGGACCCAATCCTTTTCCAGTTATCACATGGAAAAGCAGTGGTTTGTACATATTGCTGCCATTTACAGCGGGGTGGATTTGATTTAAATCAAATCAATTTAACTGACAATTTAAATCACAATTAATATCACTAGCCAGTAAGACTTGATTAGAATTACGGGGTTTTTTTTTACATAAAGACTCATTCTTACTGGTATAACCTGAACATTTACAACCAGATGAAGGTTTCAGTTTTTTGGGGGAAAAACTTTTCAGATTATATCAAAAATTACTCATTTGGTTTTACCATTAGAAGTACATAGGTAAATAATTATGAAATTATTGCAAAGTGAACTGTCTCCAGTTTAATAGGTCAGCAACTCATATATGGACAACATTTCTACTGTAACTTGTTGAAAGGAAAAAAAATAATTATTACCTTAATTTAAACAGTTTTATTTAGCCAAAACAATTACATTATAGCCTATGTATTCTTGTATTGCTTAAACATCCATGTTTGTTAACTGATGTATTTAAACAAAACTTATTTTTAAAAACATAGACTGTCAGCCAAGTCTATACATGGAAAACCTAAAATACTCTATCTCACTCATCTTCATCTTCATTATCTTGTTTGTTTTGTTTATTATCTGGAAAAGAAAAACAAGTTTTCCTGCTTTATCAGCTCCCCACTGTTTTCTCAATTTTGAATGAATGAATCCAGAGGAAGAGGGTATTCTGTCTATGCCAGTAGAAGATGCATCTGCTGTTAAAAGTGAAATAATTACTTCAATGGTCTCTAAAACCAAATGCTTAATTAGTGACCTCCACCAGTTCACTGGTATGACTTTTTAAAAGACATCATTGGCAAAAATATATTTCTTTTAAAATAATTTTTAATTAATTTTTAAAACTACATCAACTGCAAGATGGTGGACCCACCATCCTACATGAAGAGAAAAAACAGATATGAAATTCAAAATGTCATCCTCAATCTCCCAGAAAATAGCCAATAACCCACATAGTGACATTTAGTAAAGAAGAGATCAGAATCACAAAGTAATGGAAAGGAACAAATTTAACTGGTTCCCATTTTGCCTTCACACCATGTATAATATTTCCAACCAACTAAACCCCTTTTTCGTCTAAACCAGCTTATGTTATTATTGTTCCCATCTTTTCTTTTTTGGCTCACCATTTGCATTTCCATTCTGCTTTCCATTCATTTACAGAAGAGGGGTCGGTTGGTTTGGATCTTGCCCAATGTGTTTTACGTACATATCTTGAAATGTGACTGTGACAATCCCCCTGCTAATCTTTGCAGTACAGATAAGATTTTTCAGGAACTGTTGTAGACTTGGCAATGTCTCCTTGTTGAGTGCACACTTGGAGGGAAGAAGGTGTTTGACTCTGTAATGTGTGAAGCTTGTGTCAAAGGAGCTTTCTCACCTGAACACTCAAGCTGCTCAGACATCACAAACAAACTGGAGCTTGAGCACAGACTTGAGTGGTCAGACTTTTGTGCTATGCCTTCTCATACAGCGTGCTTACAGATGGACATTGTCAATCAGCTCCATTTAACATGACAGCTGAATGTGGGAACATGAAGTAATTAGAGTTTTCTTTCCTAGTTTCTGGGATGTTTAAAACCTTGATTTAATTAATATTAAAGATCCCAGTTACTTGGAAAGATAGAAATTCTTGTTTGCATTCAGATGCCATGATTAACTGGAGTTAGTAGAAGACTCTCCTTTTCAATCTTGGCACTCTGTGCAATGGGAGAGAAGGAAGACAGCAGGCCAGCCATGCAGTTAGCCAGGTTGGTGATTTTCAAGAATATTCGTCTATGATGTCTAAATTCAGCCATGGTTAGCTGGTGGAGCCTAAACCATTAGAACTGGTTGTGTTAAGAATGTAGTTATCTCTGATTTGGACTTGAAAAACACTGCAGATGCAGTTTGTTTTGGAGATGACTGTCCAAGTTGGTATCTTCATAAAAAATGTAAACTGCTTGTGCTGCTTTTCATGATAACTGTATTTGCCAAATTTCCTTTTGTTCCATAAGGTGCTGCAACAACATTTCCTGCAAGGATGTTTGCCAAAGCAACAAAGAATTTTGTGAGAGAGGTTGACTGTGGAGGAGACTTGATCCCGGTGTCACGACTCAATGACTTAGATAAATTTCAGCTCCTGAGCTTGGTAACCAAGAAGAAGAAAACCTGGTGTTGGCAGAAGCCAAAGTACCACCTGTTGTCAGTCACACTGAATGATGTCCTCGCTGAAGGCGATCGCATAAAACCAGGTAAAACAACAGCTCCAGGTGTTAAGGCAAGGTGAAGTTATGACTATCAAGTGTTTCATATCTGAATTGTGGCAGATGTGTCTGCTTACCTTTTATTTTTATTTTTTTTTAGAACTTTGAAATATTCTGCACTTTCTGGAAAGCAAGCTGTTGCCTTTTTATTGCAGTTTAACTTGTCATCTTGATTTTGTTTTCATTTCAAAAGTATTTACAATGTATTCCAAAGTCGTTTCTCCAGTACAGGCAGTGAAAGATGATTCTGAATGAGGCTGTTGTCTTGAATGATTTCATTTGATGGGTTTGATGTTGTGAAGCATTTATTGGAATGACTGTTAGACATTCTTGCATTTCAGACCCTTTCAGTTTGTAGAGTTCTTCATCCTTGAATATACTGTGGGATATAGTAGGCACTTCCTTTGACTCTTGGGTATCTTAAAAAGATTTCCATAGCCCAGAATCAAAGAGGGCTGTGCATGATTCATCACAGATGCAACTGAAGGCTGAGAACCCCCTGAAAGCCATTCTCACAAGTGCCAGAGAATTCTACTGGTCATAGCTGCATGAAATATGGGAGGGAAATTGGCAAATACCTCTCTTGTGCATGAGCAGAAATATGTGGAGGTGGGGCTTTTTGTTTCCAATTCTATTCTTCAGGGCCAGGAATGGGACTTTCTCCTGGATACCTATTTATCCTTCGCAGTTTATCTCACCCTTCAAATTTCTCCGGACAGTCTATATAACTAACTTCTCTTTCAGGTTTTACCTGCATAACATCCTTGTGAGATAGGTCAGGCTGATATATAGCCCCATCTGGGGTGGGGGGGATTTGCCAGTGGGAGAGGCGTATGGCAGATTTGCCTTCCCCAGGGCACTTGATTTGGCAGATGGGCAAATTTGCCAGCATGCAGCCACCAATGTCCTCCTCCACAGTGGGATGTGGCACTAGATGTGGCGCCAGCATCCCTGCACTCCCGCCACCACTGGCGTAGCAGAGGGAATCTGAGGGCATGACCAGGGGAGGATCTGACACTAGTTGTCTCCCTCCCAGCCATTGCCCATGTTGCGCCAGTGGCTCAGGTTTCGGACTTACACCACCAAAAAGACAGCGTAAGTCCATTGTGGGGAGGCTTTTTTTGCCTTTTAAGCTTCCCTACACCACTGGGAAGCCTCCATGGGAGTAGCAGTCCATCACAGCCACAGCACCATGGCCAGGTGCTCAGCCCATTGATGAGATGCCCATGACCCAGAGATCACTCGGTGAACTTCATGGTTCAGAAACACTATGAACCTAGATCTCCCAGATCTCAGTCTTAACCATGATACCATGCTGGTTCTCAGATAAACTCACTACCTATCTCCCAATAAAGCAAATCACATTTCATCCCCCAATCCTACATTTCTACACCAGCAGATTTGCTTGCAACACTGAAGAAACTGTTCTTCTCAATCCTATTCAAATGTAGTGATATGTGATGTTGTACTGGTCCCATTTGTAAGTATGGGACATTCTAGGGCCGTGGTGGCGAACCTTTGGCACTCCAGATGTTATGGACTACAATTCCCATCAGCCCCTGCCAATTGGCCATGCTGGTAGGGGCTGATAGAATGAGTAAATGCGCCTAGTCGCTAGGGCAAGGAGGTTACCTGTAGGGGAAAAATTGCTGTATGACTTTGCTTATTTCATTTACTAGAACAAGCATTGGCTTTGAAACTGGTACATTTCAGAGCTCAGGATTTGCAGATTGTAGCAAGTGTCCATTCTTCCTTTTAAAAATCTAGTTCCACAGTGGGGCTATTTTGCTGTCCCCATCTGTTGCCATTATGGCACTTGGATGTTTAGATTGTAACGAAAATATGACATGACTTCGTTTTCTGTAAAGTGGCTCAGGGAAACTCAAAGTAGATGAGATTACAGATATCCATTCTCTTCAAAATCTAAATTACAGCTGTACCCAATTCAAGTCAGGGCTGTGAAGAGATAAGTCTTACAGCCCAATCTGTGGGGAGGGGTGTGTGAAACAGCTTCAGAGAGCAGAGCAACCTCCTGCCAATGTGTTTACCCTTTCACCAGCTTGTGGGGCCAGGCCAGGGCTTCCCCGGGGATGAAGCCAATTATAGTCAGTTTCTACCCTGGGTTCACAGGCAGGTATACCGCTGCCCTGAGCTCTAACTTAGCCCTATGGTTTAGCCCGGGACTCAGTCTATTTAGCCCTATGGAGGGTGCTCCAGCCGTGGAGGAAAAGCCCTCTGGAGGCAGTGGGTCGGCACAACAGGGGTGCCATCCCTGGCTGCCTCAAACTGTGGATTGAGCTGCCCATCCTTCGACCTATGCATGGCTTTACTAATCAAAACCACCCCCCTGTACTACTGTGAGCTCTTTGACGGAAGAAAGGACTCGCATGTCTTTTCCTTTAAAATGTTATAACATTTCAATTAACGAAACCATGTGAGGTCTAAGAATTACAAGACTTTCAACCCATTCCTGTAACCTGGAGAACTGCATACCTAGAAGAGCTGCTTTTATTGCTGAAATAAGACCCTCACAGGGCACAAAACCATTCCCATGTTTTTTGGGGGCTTCATTGGCACCATGACCCAGATTCTTCTCTGCCTCTGTTTTCTGGATCACAAGAGCGCACAATGCATGGGCAGGATGGCTCAAGTGCAGTAGACTGGTTAGTAAACTTTTCCATTTGAATGGATTTGATCATTCCTAATTTTACTTTTTGGAAAAGTTTCCCCTCTTCTGTTTTAAAATGCTGATTGTATTGATTTTTGTTGCTATTTATTTTTTCTTCCAAGTTGTTGTGGAATCTGATTTTGTGAAATATGAAGGGAAGTTTGAAGACTATGTCAGTGGGAGCATCGAAACGTCTCTTGGAAAGATCAGTCTCGGAGCAGGTAGAAAAGGCATTGTGACTAGCCACTCATCTTTTGGAAACTTGAAAAAACAAGAAGCTGACATGCAGAATCTTATGAAGGATATCCAGGGAAGGTCAGTCTAGGCTTTAGAGTTGATGTCTGTGTGAAAATTTGTGAAAGAAATTCAGAATCAGCTGGAGAAATATGGGACATGACATGTAGTTGTGTAGAAAAGAACTGTGACCCTCATATTTACAGGACTCCTGATATACTACCCAGAGAGCTTTACACTTTTCTACAGACAATCATCTGGTGTTATCTGGCTGTCCTCAGCAAGGCCAGAGCCTTCTCAGCAGTGGCCATCAGCAGTGGTGGAACTTGCTTAAAGTGACCACAGCGTTGAAAGACTTAAACCAGTTTTGAGGGGCTTGCAATACAGAGATGTTCCTCCAGCCTTCTGGTTGAGACAGCAATGATAATTACAAAGTGCTGGCCAAACATGACACCTTCCCTCACCCCTCTTTTGCTGGTCCTTCATCAAGTTCTTTTTCACTTTTGGTGTCACCCAGTCCAGAACCAATCAGCATATATTAAGGTTAGGACTTTTTGCAGCGATGTGTCCTTACACTTACCAACGTTGAACTTCATTTTGTTGCCTAGTCATCCAATTTAAATAGATCCTTCTGTAGCTTTTCATAACCATCCTAATTTAAACATCCTGAGTAATTTGATATCATCTGCCAACCTGGCCACTGCTCTGCTGACCCCCAATTCCAAATCATTTATGAACAAATTAAATAGCACAACTCTCAGTACCCACTGCTCACTTCCCTCCACTGTAAAAACTGACCATTTGTGCCTACCCTCTGCTTCCTGTTATTTAACCAATTGTTATTCATAAAAAGATCTGTCTTATCCCTTGACTGCTAAGCTTACTCAGGAAACTTAAATAATTGGAAGTCCAATTATATAGTATCCACCTGATCAGCCTTATCTACATGCTTGTTAAGCTGCTTAAGGAACTCTCAAAGGCAGGGTTTCCCTTTCCAAAGTGTTGTGACAACTGTCTGGGATGTTCCCTGACCTTAATGGCCCAGGCTAGCCTGATCTAGTCTAGTCAGATCTTGGAAGTGAAGCAGAATTGGCCCTAGTTAGTACTTGGATGGGAAACCATCAAGGAAGTCCAAGGTTGCTATACAGAGGTATGTGATGGCAAACCACTGCCAAGTGTCTTTGTCTTGAAAACCCTACAGGGTCACCAGATGTTTGCTGTAACTTGATGGCACTTTCCACCACTGTTTGGGATATAATGGTGCTCATTGGGATAATGTGCATTCCATTCTGCCACTGCCAGTTCTTTTAATTATACTATTTGAATCCTGTTCTCGTGGTAATTTTATGGGAGGGAGGGGAGATGCTAGGTGATAAAATCAGATCTTGGCATAACAGTTTTTGTTCCCTCCTGTGTTTTTCTCTGTGCCACATTGGGACTTGGGACTTCTGAACTGATGGCACACTTAAATTACAGCTGCATTCTGACAGCATAGTGCAACTCTGTTTATTGGTAACTATTTCAGTTACAGAAGCTTGTCTACTATGCTTACTCGCAAATTGGAGTTTTTCTTGTCGCAAATTGGGATACTAAACCACAGTTTAATCCCAGTTTTGAATCCTGGGCCCCTTCCGCACACACAAAATAATGCATTTTCAAACCACTTTCACAACTGTTTGCAAGTGGATTTTGCCATTCCGCACAGCTTCAAAGAGCATTGAAAGCAGTTTGAAAGTGCATTATTCTGCATATGCGGAATGAGCCCTGGTTTGCTGGGAGAAGGCAGTTTGCCAAGGCATCCTACCTTTGCCATCACAGCAAGTTGGCGCTTGGCTAAAGGCTTCTCTGACCAAAAAGTGGTCAGTTTCATTCTTTGTGCAAGAACTGTGTCAGTGGGAGGGAACTGCAAGCACAGCAGATAGGCTAGTTGGGACATTTGAACACAGCCTGTGGAAATTGATGCAGCATGTCTTTTTTCAGAGTGCATGGTAATTTCTTAAAGCAAGAGAGCATTCATCAGTAAGTGAATGCTCAGTGAGCCATTTTTTTTTCATTTTCTAGCAATACACTCGCAAATAGTAATTTATTTCAGTTCAGCTTGCCAGGCACTTTTTATAAGCATCCATCAAACACAGCTGCTGTTCCAGTCCTTCATTCTTCTGACTCTGTTACTGTTCTTCTCCCTCTGGACAAGTGTGCTATTTTGCAGTGAGTCCCTGCAATGACACAAGATGCTACTGACTAGAGCAAGGTAGCTGTGGGAAGGAAATTGTGAATCTTCCCCATGCGTATCATTCTTCTTTAGGTTTCCCCTTTTTAGGTAAGATGCAGTCTGAAGTACAGCCACAGCCTGAAAAGCTGTTTTGAACTAAGCTACAGAGTTTTACAGTACAAATTATGCTTTTGACATGTCTGAAATTAATCCACTGGAAAGTTGTATTTTGAATTGGATTAATAGGGACTCTGCTTGGTGGAATGTGACAGAGGATTAGACTGGGGTGCTCTAGTTAATTCCCTTCGGAGGAAATAAAGCTGTGCAAGGTTTGGCATTATAAAATTGCAGCCACTGTTTTTGGATAGAGGAAATTGGGCTGTTTTTGATCGCCCCAGTACCCTGGACAGAGGCCAGGAAATGAGATTTGGATTTCAAACTCACCTACAGTTTCAGTGTCACAAATACCGCCATGGGGATGTTAGCATCAACATAGGCCGTTTCATGATGATTACCATCACCACCCTGTGGGTTTACTTGCACGAATGTTCCCAGAGTGGAGCCAACATCAGTCAGCTTCTACTGGCATCCCAGCATGGAACACCAGCCCCCAGACTTTCAGACATACTTTTGTGCGGCATAAGTAATTATCAGGAATGGGGATAATTTGGGCTGCAGGCGGGATTTTGAATTTCCCTCTCTTCTGTGCCTCCTGAAATTCCTTCCTGTGCCGCCTCCGGCCCCTGCTGTACCCCCCCCCCCAAATGAATTGTGCTGTTATTTTACTAACCAGAGGGCCATGTGCTCCAGTTTCCATGCTTTACTGAATCATTAAAGGCTATCCAAAGTCATATAATATTTTAGTAAAATAATTTGCTCTTAGACATCTCCCATACAGGATTAAAAATCTTTATGCAAGAGGATGAGCTTTATGCATGATTCAATTGTCACTTTATTCTTGATGAGGTTGTAAATTGGGGAGGGAATATGCGAATATGAAGCATGTGGAAGATATCTCAAAAGGTCCGATGGTGATCTAAATTTGGAGGTATGGATCTCATGCCGATGTATTGTGAGTAGCAGGTTTTAATAATAGATGCTTTAAATGAGAAATTGCTCTATTGTACAAGTGCTACTTCTCAATTCTGGTTATGTTTTGTCTTATACAAGTAAGGATTGGTGACTGAAGAACTAAAACACCCTTCATAATGATTGTCCACATAGCTAGTAAAACTATATGTTCTTGGCAGTGAGTTCTATATGCGTTCTCTTTTCTTGCAGGACAATAAATCTACGCAATACTTTCTTGCAACAAATGCTTGAAAGAAAGCATGAAGTTCTTTGTATCCTGACAGAAAGAATTGTGACAACTCAGAAATGTTTAATATCTGAACAGATTCAGACAGAGGAAAGAGTGGCTAGTATGGTGGGGATACGTACAAAGGTTATAAAGGTAAGATCAAGGGATGGGATATATCATATAAATCTATTAAAATAAATTATAAAAGCCAGACTGTTGGCTTGAATTCATTGGCTTGCTTCCACTATTTTTTCTCTCTCCATATGAAGAAATCTTAGCAGAAGAGAATAATGATTTCAACCTTCAGGTTTTTATGTACAAATACTTCATTCATATTTAAGACTTAACAGTGTTTCTTGCTTGCTGCATCTCTTCTATCTTTCCTATTGCCAATAGTATACTGCAGACACTAAGACCATCTTGTATGCAAGCTTTATTGAAACTAGTGGAATTGGTTAAAATATACTCCTTTAACATTGCACAGGCTTTGAGCATGTGAAGGAGAAGTTCTTGGTGGATTGTGCCCCAAGCCTATGTATACATTTTTCTGTTGCTTCACAAAAGTGCTTCATCATGTTTGCTAGATTTGAGCTAATCTGGATTTGTGGATTTGTGTCAACAAAGTGTGAATATATGTGTTATTGTGTTTTGGGTGTTTTTGGAGTGAGGGTTGCTTTGTCATATTACTTGTAATTCCATTCTGTAGAAGTGTAGTGTCTTTCATGCATTGCAAATAGTCAGCTACAAATTTGAGATTTGTATTCCTTCAAAGTTGTCTTTGAAGAGCTCCGCTAAACTTGTATGTTGGATACAGACTAAGCTACATGATTTTTGGTGACTCCGACTAGTGGTTCTTTGAGTACAGTGTCCTGTAACTAGCAGTTCATCCTGAACCTGTTTCCCATTTACAAAGACCATGGCCTCTGGCTGCTTCCATGGTTGCATTTTAAGGATTTGAATTGAGGATAAATACTATAAGAAGTCTTCCTCAGTTCTTGTCCTAATCTCTGGACACTTTCACTTCCTGTATCTCAGATTTGTGTAACTAATGAAGTAGCAATGAAAAGTGTGTTTAACTCCATTTCTATACCATTGCAGATCAAGTATTTCTTTTTCTTTACCTTGACGGTCAGTTTGTGGCTAAATTACTGCTGTGCTGGATTAAACCACTGTAAATTAATGAATGAATGCCTCTTTCTCTCAGGTATCAGTGAGTGAAAATGCGAATGTGATGAAGGATTCTGATGTGATTTTGGAGATCCCAGCTCCTACAGCTATTGCTTATGGTGTAATAGAATTGTACATAAAACGTGATGGTCAGTTTGGTAGGTAATGGACCTATTTCTCTCCTCCTCCTTCCCCCCCACCCCCAGCAGCACTGCAGAGCATTGCTGTATAGTGAGGTAGGTTTAGTGGAACATAATAGACAGATAGATCATTTAACCACATTTTATTCAAAAATTGAGGCAAAAATTACAGTTGTGCAAGTATACGCAATTCCAGGTTTGGTTGTTTTTTTTGTGGTACTCCAGGATGGAGTACAGGAACCTTTTTGGGGGGGGGGGCGGGGTCTTTCCCAAGTCTTGACAGGGAATCAGTGCAACCTGATATATGAGCATTGGCACATCCCCTCCTCTCCTGGTCGTTGTCTTCCTCCTCCTCCTCCTCCTCCTCCTTAAATAATAAAAGCTCTATATGACTCTGTAAAGCAATTCCTGGTTTGGCTGAAATTACAAGTGCATTGCAAGGAAGCTGTAAGGAACTTATTTGTGTATCACAAGCGAGAGTGTATCTTGACTGATTCAGATCTGACAGCATCATTCCTGTGTCAGCATACATGAGTAAACAAAGGAAGCTGACTCACCCAAACAGACCCATCTGTCAGAGTCAGTCACATTCTTTACTAATTCACGCAGGAGCTGTACTCTGCTTATCCACCATCTGCTTTCTTACTGGAGCTTCTTTATGTCTTTTCTTGTTGATGGTTAGCTTGAGCTGAGCCAAGTGTGTCATTTTATGGGAGATTAGATTGCCCAGCTCCTTTTTAATGCTAAATGATTGCTGGGGTGGGGAGGGGGAGTTTGGATTGAGGCAATGGAAAGAGATTTTCACTGTTGTGCCCAGGCTGGATTAGTGGAATGGTTCTCCTAGTCTAACATCCATTGTTCAAACAATGGCCAACCAGATGCCCCCAGAAAGTTTACAAACTGGACAAGCAGGCCAAAGCTCCTCTTACCAACATCATTTTTGCCTTCCCAGCACCAGCCTTCCCCAATACCAGAACAAACAGAAATCTTCCCTTTCCCACAGTTGCTACTGGGGGAAATGGCACAGGAGGAAAGGATCCCCACATACCCTCAGTTCCCTCACAGGGTGACCTCTGTCCAAATCTTCTCCATCTTGGTTGTAGTGGGCTTTCCGGGCTGTGTGGCCGTGGTCTAGTACATCTTGTTCCCACCCCACTACCTTTTAATACTAAACAATATGTCAGGAGATCTATTTGAAGATTTCCCTTGTGCTGTGTAATGCACCCTGGAGTTCAACCAATAAAAAACAAAAACCTTTAGATTTTTCAACAGTTTCAGCCATCTGGAGGTTTTGCTCAGAAACTGTTGCCAAGAAAACTCCTCCCCACGTTTTCCAATTTCTTTGGACTGAGTTTTGTTTCTTGTCAAAGATTTGAGTGAAAGCTGTCCTGCAGACACTTTGGATGGTAGTAAGGACTGCCTGTATAGATGTGAGAGGGACTTTTTCCAGGAGAGCAAGCAAACAATCAAGGCCCGTGTGGTATAGTGGTGGTAAGGTACTGAACTAGGGTCTGGGAACGCACATTCAAATCCCCACTCTGCTTTGGAAGAAGCCAGGATACCTTGGATAGTAGTCACTTTTTCTCAGCCTAGTCTACCTCCAATGGCGTAGCTACCACAGGATAGGGTGGGGACAAATGCCCCAGGTGGGCCCCTGTCTGGTCACAAGGGGGGTGGAAAATCACTCCCCACACCCCTTCCCCCCTCAGGCCCGACCCCACCAGGCTGCTGCAGAGCACCCCTCAGCCTGGCCCTGCCCCGTCAGGACCGGTGGAGGCCGCCACAGGGTGCCCCTTGGCCCTGCCCTACCAGGCCCAGCAGAAGCCGCAGCCGAGCGCCCCTCAGCCCCACCCCGCCAGGCCTGGTGGAGGCCACTGCCTGGCATCCCTTGACCCCGCCAGGGCACCCGGAACTGCCACTGGCTCAAGTAAGTAGGGCATGGGGGCGTAGCTACTGCAAGGGGGTGGGGCGCTGAGGGGGCACCATTTTGCCCCAGGCGCCATTTCCCCCACTATGCCTCTGTGTACCTCACAGGATTGTCATTGTAAGAATAAAATGGAGGAGGAGCAACCAGTGTTATAAACTAATTTGGGTCCCCATTGGGGACAAAAACAGGAGATAAAGTATCAGAATAAACGAATAAGATAATTGAATTGGTCCTCAGCTGCCAGATTTCTCACATGCAACAATTAATTAGCATAATTGCCCATTGCATTTTCTGTGGTTGTGATTTTTTTTCTTGTATATTCTTCCCAATAGAAGGAGCAGCAGATGAGCTTGCTTGGAATGATGTATAAGAAAGAATGTACACAATTTCTCAAACTGTTCAGAAATCCAATTTGACACACAAGAGGTATCTGGGATGCATGAAAAAGCACATGGGAGGTGCTCTTAAAATGCAGAGCTTTCAAGCCTCTCAATTTGTTATGTGTTGTGGAGGACTGCAAGTATAAAGGAGCAGATTCTGCTTGTCTTATGAATCTCCGTGAGAGTTTATTGGCTGATAGTAAGAGAGGGGAACCAACATAGTCACCCATGGTTGCTAAGAGATTGTGCATTTCCTCTCTGCATAAACAGTCTGAAAATCTCTTTCCGAAAAGGATATAATTTTGTGGTAACCTTATGTGTATGGTTGAACACATGTGTGTAAGATACAGATTAAGTGCTTATAAATTCACTTGTATTGTGACATTTTGTAGCTATTGTTTTTTCCTGATTGGATTGCCTACTTTAAGCTCACTGATAATGAAGTTAACACACCTGGGTTCATTAACCTTTGCTCTTTTCCCTATGTTGTTGAATCTGCCCTGCCCTAGTTTATATTTAGTTATATCTAATCACTCAAGCCATAAAAGATGCAGGGTTTTGCTGTCTCTTTATCTTGGTTGTTGTAATGTGAAGGTGAGGGAAGAGGAGGCACTAGCTGTTGCAGAGCCCAGTGACTGGGATGTGTCACCAAGAAATCCAAATTCCTCTGGTACTCAAGTGTTGTCCTCTTCCATCCTCCCCCGCCCCCCTGCACTTTCAAAGCAACAAGTGGAATAATCATATCAGCATATCTATAATCCTGGTTGTTACTGGAAGGGCATCCGTAATCTGTGGTGCTCAGCACCTTTTGTAATACATATGAATTTGCATCTAAACTAATTGAACTTACCTAAAAGCTTTATTGACTTGTACAATAATGTTTCATGACAGTAGATCATAAGAGATTGTACTGCTTATTTATCTTGCTTTGTTTTATTTGGCTGTTTATATTATACTTTGAAGTTAAATTTTGAGTTCTGAACTTTGTCTGTTACATCTTCACCTCCAAGGTGATGCTGCTGCTATTATTTGCTACATCTGCTTGTGTATTGGAGGCTCTCTTTGGCATTTTCCCCATGGGATGAGGAGGTGAAACATCCTGGTTCAGGCATGGCTTCCGCATGGCTTCTGGGCCTAACTTGGGGCCGCCTCACAAGGTTTTCCTTATCCTGTGGCTTTCAAAAAATGATGAAATTGGCGGTCCTTTTGAAAAAGCCCGCACCAATCCCAGTCCCATGCAAACACCACGGGAGACAGGCCAGTTTATTTTTCTGGCTTCGCCACCTGTTCTCCCTTCCCCTTAGCTGCAGCCAATCAGAAGATCGGAAAAACGGAATCTACGTAAACTACGCGAACAACGTATTATTATTATTAATTAAATTTAATATACCGCCCACCCCCCAAGGGCTCTGTATACAATCTATATATGATCCTGGGTCTGTTCCTGGATATTTTGTTTGTGGGGAGAACGCCTTTATGAAGACAGCTTTCAAATAGATCTGCTCTCTTTCAGTTGCATCTGCAGAGACCTTGCAGTTTTGGTTAGCTTCTGTCTACTATCAGAGGTGCTGTGTTTACACCTGGCATGTGTTCTGCTTTAAGGTGAAACTGGTTGATTATGCACAAGATGTCTGGTGCAGGATGGGGGCGAATGTCCATCATGGCAAGATTTCTTTTATGGACATATTTCCTTAAGCTCCACTTTCACTTTCCATTCTCTCTGCGGCAAGCAAACATCACTTTTAGGACAACTTTTCATTTGTGTCACCACTCCACTTGGCTCCCGGTGGAGTTCCGGATCATCTTCAAGGTATTGGTGTTGACCTTCAAGGCCTTACGCGGCCTGGGACCCTCGTACCTTCGGGACCGCATCACCCCGTATGTCCCGGCACGGCCTCTTCGTTCTGTGGAGGCCAATCTATTGGTGGTCCCTGGCCCCTCAATGATGCGGCTGGCCTCCACACGGGCCAGGGCCTTTACGGCTCTGGCCCCGGCCTGGTGGAACAGCCTTCCTCCGGCTGTTCGGGCCCTGCGGGACCTTAACGAATTCCGCAGGGCCTGTAAAACAGAGTTGTTCCGCCGGGCCTTTGGAGGGTCCAGCCGCTGAAATGGTGCCCCCTCCAGTTTGGCCCCTAGCTGATTCTACACCTGGGCCTTCCATCTAACATGGCTCGCCACCTCCCCCTCCCTTTTCCTGGGGAGAATTTTTAAAATTGGGGTTGGCGGACGCCTCTTTTATTGTTATCACTGTTTTAAAATGGTTTTAGTAATTTATTTAATTGTATTTACATTTTTGTGTTGTACACCGCCCGGAGCCCTTCGGGGATGGGGCGGTTTAAAAGTTTAAGTAATAAATAAATAAATAAATAAATAAATAGAGCAGGCAGATTTGTCAGTGAGCACAGCTTTGCTGTGGACATGTTCCCTCTGCCCATAGCCAGCCTACCTGGCTCCACCCTTCCCACTCCTCTGCACTGTCGTCCACATGTTCCCCCTCACTCCCACCTTCTATGTTGCAGACTCCTTCCTGCTTCTCTAAAGCTTATATCAAGATATGGATATCTTGATATAATAATAACAGAGAGGGCTTTTCCAAGAAACAGTACAAGCAGTGTCTCTTTTGGGCTCTGCACCACCTTCCTCACTGTACTTTTGGACTCTGCACCACCTTCCTCACTGTACTTCTGCCCTTCTCGATGACAGGGAGGGCTTTTAAAAACTTTATTACAACACACCAAAGAATCCTCTCTCTTCTGTAGCAGAGCAATGGCAGGAAGTGTATGTGTGTGTGGAGGGAAGGGGAGAGGAGAGGAGGGGGAAAGAATATCAGTTCTACACATGATCCCCTTCTTCAGTAGTGTGTGGTCCAAGGAATGGTTTTGTCTCTTTCATTTAGGGGGGAGATTATTTATGGAAAGGACTACAATATTGATATAAAAGTAATTAAAAGGCTTTTACAAAGCCAGCGATCTTGAGACTAGTGGGTGTGATGAGATCTGTGCCTTTAAGAAGGAGCTGATGGGTAGAGTTGAGAGAATCAGGAAATGCAGGCCAGGGGGAGTTCTCAACAGGCCTGAGAGAGTTCTCTGCAGAAACATTGTGAGGCAGAAGTGCCTCCTTGTGTGTAAACAGAGAAATGCAGGACAACCCACTACAAGCCCCCTGCACAGGGGAAAGTTCCGAGGTAAGCATTCCACTGGTGTATCAATGGGAGGTGTGGGGGCATGCGCCATCTATCTAGATCAGGGGTCTGCAACCTGTGGCTCTCCAGATGTTCATGGACTACAATTCCCATCAGTCCCTGCCAGCATGGCCAATTGGCAGAGGCTGATGGGAATTGTAGTCCATGAACATCTGGAGAGCCGCAGGTTGCAGACCCCTGACCTAGATCACGAGGGAGGCACATTTTGCCCTCCTGCCCTCTTCCAAACTCCCTCCTCTGCCCTCTGCTGAACACCCCCACCCCTTGCTAAACACCCCCTGTCACCCCCACCCCTGCACACCAGTAAAAAAACCACCCACTCATCCTCTTTTGAAGCCATGTGGTCAGCCACCTGGCCACAGCTGCACAGTCAAGGAGGGTGGCAAAGGGTAGGCGGCTGCACGGGAGCCCTGGTGCACAGGGGCTGCTAGTTGAGCTTTGGACACCTTGTGTGGCATTGGATTGTGCCTGCAGGCAGACAGGGCTGAGTGTCATTCGTGCGCAAATGGTAAGCAGCTTCTTGCCACACCCAGCCCAGAAACCGGAGCCCTTTGGGGAGTTTGGCAGGGGAGCAGGGAGAGTTAAGTGAGGGGGTGGGGCAGGGGAGTTCGGTGGAGGCTGGGCACTTTGTGATAGTATGCCTCTTTTCATATATAATGGGCCCCTTTGTGGCTCAATGTGAGAGCCTATTTTTTTTATGAAGTCTCAGGTTCTATCCCCATCATCTCCACTTAAAAGGATCTGGTAGGCAGTGGTGTGAAATACCTTTACCTGAGGCCTGGAAAGCCACTTCCAACATGAGAAGGCCTTAAAAAAACCAATGGTATGTTGCAGTACAGGGCAGTTTCATTTGTTCATATATTCTTGTGTGCTTTCTGGGGAGTTTATCCTGTAACCCATTCTGAATCTCAGTGGAAAAGACAGACTATAAACAAAACAAGTAAAAATAAAATAATCCCCCCCCCTTTCCTGAATACTAGTAGTACTGGGCGTATGCTTTCTGCACTCAATGGGAGCGAGTTTTTGTGACCCTTGTAAGTTAACTTCATTCAACCTAACTTCTGGAGATATTTGCCTAGAAACCAGTCCTGAAATTTACCAGCATAGAGAGAACTGGGCCTTCTCACCAGTTCAAATAGGGAGAGTGAGGTGAATAAACTGCTAGTTGCTGATGTCACAAAGGCATTGAATCTTACCTACTTAGCCCCTCATGCTGTGGCTTTCTTCAGGTAACTTTCTAGTGCAAGGGATTTTCTCTCCAGTGTCACATATTGGGTAATTGCAGCTGCTTACTTTCCCCTCCATCTTGATTTTCTTTAAAGCTACTTCTTTGCCTGTGCTGGTTCTGGAGACCACCACCATTCTGACATATTTCAAGACTTGGAACATTACTAGATAAGATTGCCCTGGGAACAGGACTGAAAGTTCGCAGCACTGATCCATTTGCCTTTCAGTGTTTACACGCTGCTTTTATTAGCCTGAATTGAGGCACGAGAAGCACCCTGGCAGTCTCATTACTCTTGAGAGGAAGGCTTGAATTTGTATTACTCTTTTTCTTGTGCTGTGTAACTCTCAGTCTCTGAGGGACATTTAATTTGTTAACAGTGCCACAAACAACTGCTTTCTTCATTCTCATTCTATTGTTGCACAAAGCAGTGGCTGAGGGCTTTTCAGACTTTCTTCTGGCTGTGCTCCTTTCCTGTTGGTCTTTGTGCTTCCCCTTCCCTTTAGACTCAGTTCATTGAGACATGAATGTGAAAACGTTATATTTAAATTCTGAACATGAGTTGTGAACATTGTGCTTTTACCCTTAAAAAGTCTGTTTTTCTCTCTTCTCTGTGTGGATTTTATTACAAGTTTGAAAAAGTATTTTGGCCAATGTATAAGGTGGGATTCAGGTTTTCTGTTGGTGCTTTATTTAAGACCTTTTTATTCTCTTATAGTCTGAGCGCAGGTTGAGGAAATCAGTGCTGCTTTGTTTTCTGAAAGTAAAATGTCTAATGTTTTTTTTAATTCAATGAAATGACCATGTGATTGTAAACACATGTAAAGCCAAGATTGAACTAAACTAGAGAGATGTTGGGAGGTCCACAAACAGATCTTTTGCAAGTATTTTGTTGGTAAAAAGTTGTAGGGCAGGAATGTTTTGAATTAAGGCAGTGGCATGTGGGGTCTAAATTAGGTGACTCCATGGAAATCATGTTCTACTATTAAAAGAGGATCAGTCAAAGAATAGAGTCTTGAGTCATTTACTTGTCTCACGAGCCATGTGTTGTGATATTTGGAATTTATCACATCATGATAGGGAAAATTGCCTCATGGCAGTCTTTAGAAGAAGAAAACAGTATTTATTTACTGTATTTTTACAGTACTGTATTTCCCAGCATGGGAAAAGTCCATTTTGATTTTGTTAGGTCTCAGAAGTTAATCAGGGTTGGTCTTGGCTACCGGTAGTACTTGGATGAGAGCCCACCAAGGAATATCAGGGTCATTATGCAGAGGACAGTGATAGCAAACCACCTCTGTTAAGCTGTTTCCGCACGAGCAGAAAACAGCACCTTAGGGACAGACTGGATTACACAGTATAAGAGCAGTCCATATGAAATGTGGTACTTGGATTCATTTCTCATTTGATTCTTCAGACAGAACTTCCAATATCATAGTAAAAGCCTTTGATCTGTCTGTTGAAAATGGTGGGCCATAAATATCATTTGAATTCATAATTTTTTAAAAATATGCAGCCCATCTTTCCAAGCAACAGAAGCATTCCATATTGATTTGACAATCTTTTGGAAGCTAAGCAGATGCAGGTTTGGTCTGGGCCCTCACAGTATATCCTCAGCAAACCCTCACAGCTCACTCTCTGGTATCCATTGGCATTCCCTTGCCGCTGATGCAGTCCTGCAGGGTGCACTTTGGACCTCAGCAAGGAAAGAGTCCATTCTTGATTTATGCTTGCACAACGTTTAATCCAAGCCAATGTGGCTAACTAGCAATCTAAATAATAAATAATGAAACTAGGCAAAAAATGTGTGGACAGTAACACATTTTATTTTTTTCTCTATGTTCCACTGTACCCAGTAAGATGTTTATTTGGGTGGGTTGAAATGCAATCCAAAGGCAAATGCAATCTAAAAAAAATTGCCTTCCTGAATGACTGAATTCAAAACCATTTTAAATTGACAGAGTTCTGCCTGCTGGATGAACAACAAGGAGGTTTTGAAAGAGAGAGTTCAGAAGTCCCACCTCATTCTCACTCAGTAATCTTCAGAGATGTTATGTTCCTCCATCAACTGGATGCTGTGGATGGTGGGAAGGCCTCTGGGCCAGAAAGCTCTATCCCCAGTGAGGCTCCATTGAGTATTTTTAAAAAAGGTATGCTTATGATGCTATATCAAAAACAGAATGCTTTATTCACAATAATTGTGGATAATTAGCCTGCTCCACTCTTTCTCTGTACCTTCAATGTCCCCAAGAACAGGGGATATTGTTATGTCAGAACAGAAGAGAGTTGATTTCGTTACATGTACCAGAAATCACTAATTGATGAGAACAGGGCATTGGACCATGGCAGAACTTGCTACAAAACTGTGGAGACAATGTTGGCTTTATCCACTAGCACATGAAAAGTTTCACCCTCAGAATCCTCCTATAGCATTGAAGTTATACGAATGATGACATGTTTCAGGTTTTTTTCTTAAGCCAAGACCCTGAAACCAACTAAATGGATCAGTTTGTATACCATCTGCATTTCTTCCCTAGCTTTCCATGTATGTTTAGAGAGTTTGCATTGATATGGAGTCCCAAATAGGTGTGTGTTGAGGAAAGTTAATCATAACCCTTCCTTATCCATTCTCTGCACACACACACACACCTGTGTTTGCTTGTAACGGATTGCTCAGTGTTTGCCAGAAGGCAAGTGCTTTTGCATGGCCAGTAGAGGCTTCCTGGTAAGTTTGTAAAAACATCTGAAGGTACCTACTGGCCAAAATGTGATGCCTGTGGAGAAAGTACATGTGAACATAATTACGAAGCATTTCCTGTTTTTAGAATATCCTTGCCAAACTGCTCTCAATTAATAATGTTTTAGGAGGCATAGATGGAACAGCAATTCTTGAGCATTTGTTACACAGCATGGCAACAGTTTCTTAATTAAATTCCTCAGTGGAGACTTACTTAGCATCTTGACCTACAGAATCTAATTTTCTCAGCAAGTGCCATCACATTCTGAGAAACCATAGACAGACAGACATGTGGCAGCTGAGGACAGAGATTACACTGAGAGGACATGTGGAAAGTCAGTGAGAACCATGTGCTGAAGGAACAAGTGACTGGCTGTACCTTAGGTAATCAAGGTCCGTCCCCTTTTTCACAAAAAGAAGACAATGCAATTGTGCATTCTTTGGCAGAAATCGAATGTGCGTGCCTTTGCATGTCAAAGAAATCCCGATTCTCTTTTAAGAATAGATAATAATATTTGAGCGCTGGCTTCATCAAAACCATTATCCTTTGCAATGTTTAACATAACAGGTTGTGATGGGTTTTCCAGGCTGTGTGGCTGTGGTCTGGTGGATCTTATTCCTAATGTTTCACCTGCATCTGTGGCTGGCATCTTCAGAGGTGTATCACAGAAGGAAGTCTCTCTGTGATACACTTCTGAAGATGCCAGCCACAGATGCAGGCGAAATGTTAGGAACAAGATCCACCAGACCACGGTCACGCAGCCCAGAAAACCCACCACAACCAGTTGAATCCAGCCGTGAAAGCCTTTGACAATACATTAAACATAACACTTTGACAAAAGAGCATTTATTGTGCTCTGGATGGCTATCAGTACCACTTTCGTTTCCTTACAGTTGCATCCACCATTTTGTTTCCCGTTCCTGCTGTGGGAACTCCCCTGGGCCCTAAGATCCAACCCAAACACAAATAGCAAAATGGCATGGGTTACATTGGCATTTAAATATGATTTTCTAGCCTTAAAAGAGAATCGGAAGGAGTGTGGGGGCGCAGGGGGAGGCAAGCGTTAGGATCCCAGTGGAGTGTTCCTCTACAAAAAGGTCCAGGAACATGTGGCATATTAAATCACACGTCACCTGTCTTGTTTTTGTGAAAAAAGGTATAGATAGGTATAGCCGTGATGGAAATGTGGGGTTTGAAGATGGGGCGGAAACAGAACTTTGTTGACCTTCAAGGTGTTTGTTTGCTTGCTTTTTCCAGCTGCTGATCTGCATTTGTGTCAGTGCACTTTTTATGTGGACTGAGAAGTTGGCCTTCTGTTTCTAATTAGTCTATAGCAGTGCCCAATTCACCCATTTTCCAATATCTGGGATTTTTGTTTTAAAAAGTACTTTCTCCAGAACACAGCAATGGCTGAAAGGAATAAATACATCCCTTTGTATGTCTAAAAGAGCAGTGTGTTTGCTAAAAGCTTCATGTGATTGTATTTTCTTTGGTCACCTGCTGTGCACATCATTCTTAAAGGCTTCTGGCTCTTCCTTCTTATTGCATTAGCCTATTCAAGCAGCATCCCAACCTATTTGCAGTGGAACCCCAAGTATGTTCCATTGAAGCTCAAGATATCTAGTTTGTGGTTATAAATGAACAGAGCATGAACTGAATTCTTTTGTGGCTTATGTTGTGCAACAATCTGCCTTGGCAAAGATCATGGTTCATCCCAACCACCATTCATATTGTCTGTCACTCAGGTTTTGGCCCTCACCGTTCTACTACTCATCTTCATAGCTTTTCTGTACATTTCTCTATTTATTTATACATGACATAAGCCGGATTGAAAATGCCGCTATGCATTCTGATGTCCTTTCTGCAGTGTGTTGAAAAATAAGCTAGGTCTAAACTTGACTGCTTGAAACTGGGAATTTTACTGAAACGCTGCAAATCCATCATCTTAAAATTCTTTTATTAATGGCAAGTAGGACAAAGATTCATTCTAGCGCTTCTGCCAAAGCCATTTTCCAGGTTCTATCTCCTTAACGTGCTA
This sequence comes from Sphaerodactylus townsendi, assembly GCF_021028975.2. NCBI lineage: Eukaryota > Metazoa > Chordata > Lepidosauria > Squamata > Sphaerodactylidae > Sphaerodactylus > Sphaerodactylus townsendi. The sequence goes on from NC_059435.1 coordinate 41,566,548, forward strand.
TAGGATTTTCCTGCAGAAAAACAACTAAAGGAACATAGCGTCAAATCCTGGCATGGCATAAGAACTGGACTTGGCTTTATTTTCCAGTAAAGATCGTGCTCTGAATTTAAATGATCTTTAGTCATGTTCTAAATTAAAATGCTTTATAAATGTTTAACCTTGAATCATTACACTTGATTGATAGTTTTACATATTGTTTTCTATTAAGCAGGTATTGCTTAGTATGTCCTTTTGTCTTTGGCAGATATTTTACAATTAAAGACCCACTTCCAGCCCTTCATGAAGCTTTCAGGAGAAGATCAGAGTACTCTTTACGAAGCGCTTCGTGAACTTCTACTTCATGAAGAAACAGTGACTCAGTTGGAGGATGTGGTAATCTTTTTGCTTCTTAAACAGAGAAACATTTCCCAAGCACACTTGGTTCTTTTTATTCACAACCAGCTTTTTAGAAAGAAGCAGTGCTGATTGTCATATTTCCAAAGAGCCACAGGTTTTTCTACTTAACATTTACCTCATTGAACATTTGCCTCGGGCCTTTTAGCTGTGTGGTGGGGCTGAAGTGGTGTCTCCTCATGTTTCTCTTACATGCGAAGAGCAGCCCAGTTCTCCCTGCAGTTAGTGTCAACTGGCCTGTTTCCTGGTTCTCTTTACACTGTCCCTCTTAAAGGCACAGATCCGACAACACTCAGTAGTCCAATACTACAGAGTTGATATTCTCTCCCACTCATCTTCCCCTCCACAGACACTCACACTCTCTCATCCCCAGCCTCTCTCTTGCTGCTGCTGTGGGGAGAGGCTTGTTTTTAAAAAGAGGCTTATCTGAAAAAGAAGTTTTTAAAAGCCCTCCCAACAGTGGTGGGATCCCAAAATTTTAGTAACAGATTCCCATGGTGGTGGGATTCAAACAGTGGCATAGCGCCAATGGGGCTGGGCATGGCATGATGGGGTGTGGCCGGACATTCCAGGGGCGGGGCATTGATAATTTCTCTGTTACTGTAAAAAACTCTTACTGTAAAAAAAAGTTCCTAATTTCCAGCTGGTATCTTTCTGTCCATAATTTAAACTCATTATAGCAAGTCCTATCGTCTACTGACAACAGAAACAACTACTTCTCCTCTAATTGACTGCCTGTCAAATACTTAATACTTTCAAATACTTAATTTTGTTTCTAGAAATCAAAAGAAGGATACTTTCCTTAAACAAGGAACTTTACCATATTTCTAAAACATGTTTTTAAAACAGCCCAACAGGGAGAATTATCCCGTTTTCTACCTTCGCTAACCAGCCACATAGGAAACAACAGGACTTTATGCCAACTGTGAAATCATGAATGGTCACTACAGTTTAGTGAAGATTCACCAAATAATTAGTAACCCACTCTCATGAACTGGTGAGAACCTGCTGGATCCCACCTCTGCCTCCCAATCATCAGGGAGGGCTGAAACAGAATGGGGGAGAGGGATTTGAGCCAGAAACAGACTTGTGCTGTTCCTCTATTATAGTGATACATTGCTATATCAATATGAGGGTTTAGAGGAGAAGGAAGGAGCCAGCAACATGGAGGGGGTGGGGGTGGGAAAGGCATGACCAGCAATGCGAAGAGCTAGGTAGGCTGGCCATGGGCAGAGGGAAAAGGTCCGGTGCAAAGCTATGCTTACTGGAAAATCACCCTGCTCTAGCGGTGAAGGAAAATTAACTTCATGCTAGAAGTGGTCTTGCTTGCTATGGGGAGACTAGAAAGTGAAAGTGGGGTTGGAGGAAAAACATCTGTACAAGAAATTTTGCTGCATCAGAACTTTGCCCCCATTGTGCAGCAGATGCCTTGTGCATAATCGGCCTTTGTCTGTTTTTTTATTGTTGTTGTTTACAGCTGGACAATATACACTTAGAAGGCATGCTAGAAAGCTTAGTGATGAAGGAGTTAAAGCTGCCAGAGCGAAAAAGCATAGAAGAGTTCTTACAGCTGATGGGAATCAGTTTACAAGAGAAACCACTGAGGAACCGGCATCAAGATCAGGCGCTCCTTTTAGCTGCTCACATCCTCCTCAGTGCTTTGGCAGGTATGGGAAGGAGAGAGGAATTAGCCACTCTCTAATGAGGATCTGCTTCTATGCACAGCTTTGTTTTACGAGGGACTGATGGCAACATGTGGACTGAAGTTGTATGTTTTTGTTTTCCTGAGATGCTTGGGGTGGGTCTCCGAGTGTTATGTGAATTTGATGATGAAGAGTGCAATCCTAAGGAGAGTTACTCCAGTTTAAGCCTATTCATTTCAGTGGGATTACTCTTCATAAGGTTGCACTGTAAAGCTTCTATGCAAGCCCTAGTCACCATTGTGTCTCTTGCACACATAAGTGGACATTATGCTGGAAATCACTGAACTCCCAACTTCCACTGGATACTGGCTATTTCAGGTAAAGTTTACAAAGTGATGGCAAGGTGGTTGCACACCTGATGTACTAGAGCCAGCAAACAACAACAAAAATCCATACACGGTAAGATTGAAAGTTTTGTAAAAAAAAATATGCTGCCTTAACAGTACTAGGATGCCAGTGCCAGAAGAAAAACAATATTTCATAACAACATGGAAATTAGGTTGTCCAGCTACCCAAATATAATGGGCAGAGGCATGAAGGAATTATTATTTTTGTTGATTTCACAGCTGCCAGTTCTTTAGTTGGTTGTTGGCCTTTTATTTCAATTCAAGCCTCACCCAGAGGCCTAGGACATTGCAATGTATTGGCGTAGTAGTCATGCGAATCCCAGCAGGGCTGCCTTCTGAAACTGACAGATGTTAATTTTGTCGATTTGAAGATGTTTCAAGTGCTGCCCTAGTGTTTTCAGAATGGCACCCACTGGGATGACCTCAGCTGGTTTGTGCCATAGACGCTGAAGCTCGATTTTCAAATCGTGGTATTTAGTGACCTTCTCATGTTCTTTTTCAATGACCCTGCTGTCACCGGGTACTACTATGTTGATGATGATCACTTTCTTGACCTTGATCACTGTCCAGTGTATTGTGTGCCAACACTTTGTCCATTTGGATTCAAAAGTCCAATTTGAATCTTGAACTTCTCAGGATCTTGAACTTCTCATTTTCTGTGACTTTCTTGACCTTCTCATTTTCTGTGTCTTTCTCTAGACAATGTTCCCACCAGTTTTTAGTTATTATGTTGTAATTGTTTTTAGCTGTCCTTATGTTACGACTTCTACCATCTAAGCTGTACTGAAATAACTTACAAGTCATATATTATCTTCCTCAAGTTTCTTCCACATCTCTTTGACTCCTCTGTTGCCTTTGAAAACCTCTGAGCCACTCCTACATGTCTCCCTTCATGTCTTAGGTTTCTGTGATAATGATCAGCTGGTTTTCTTCCTGTCTTTGTTACTGTTCATTTCAGAGAATTGTTCTGCTTTCTGTCTTCTTTGGGGTCTCCGTGTGAGCAGGGAAAGTGTGTTTTGTCCTTGGCTGCATAATACTCTTTCTTTTTACGTAATAACTCTTTAGGATTAGTCAGTCTGTTCTATGCAACGGCCTTCTTTTCTTTCATCTCAAGTGTTGGCTTCATTAAGATTTCAGAACATGCTTCAATAACAGCAAATTTGCCATTTTGTACTTCTGAAAGCTTGTTTTGCATCTGATTTTCCCTTCCACAGAGCTGTCGGATTATGCACTTGTCCTGCTGTGGGCCTGCTGTGACCTCCAGGTCGTCCCTGCCTTGTGTTGCTTGGTAAGTTTTGAGGCATGAGAGGTCTGGATTGGTGGCCAAGCTCTGCAGGATGCCACAGCTGGCCTTCAGCACTATGTGCCAGAAAGCTCTAAACCTAAGGAAGAATTCTGCAAGCTCAAATGAAGCAAAACTCTTTGCACGGTCAAGTGTCTTGCTGAATTTGAACAGCATGTTCTTGGGACAGAGTGGAGGCTGTTTGAAAAAGAGCTGTGTTTCTGTGGCAGTGATTCTTTCTTTCCATCTTCCTGAACAGCCTGATATGACCTCCCTGGATGGTACATTGACACTCGCAGACCCAGTGCTGGCTCCGCTCACTGACGTGGGAAGATTTCACCTAGTACAAAGGCTGTTTGCTTCATCAAACATTAACCTTGAAATGACAGAGTCGTCCATCAGAGCTATAACCATGAAGAAACCTCAGTTTTTACCAATAGTTATTTACATAGCATTGTACGGTTTCTGTGCATTAGGCTGGAAAACAGAACTGCAGTGAAATAGCAGCTTGCTTAACTGTACTAAGACCACTTGATTCACATGTGTCAAACTGAGCTGGTTTGCGGCAGTGAAACTGGAGATGTAGCAAGACTGGGTCATGTGACTCTACTGAGAGCTGAAACTTATGTACAAATGAATAACTATGTAAAATGTGGTTCAAGGGATGTTTGTACCAATCAAATCTATATAAATATGCTTTTTGCACAAATCCGTTCATTGTCCTCCACTGTTGTGGTACACAAGTCAAACACACATTCCCCTTAAGCCAGCTCATGTTTGTACATAAAGCATTTTGTTTTCCAAGGCATTTGAGTCTTGAGCCCTGTTTGTTCTCCATCTTTTCCCCTGGACACACACAGTGTATTCACCCAAAAGCTTATCCTTCACTTCAGTGCGGGCATTCTCCTTCCTTTCTCAAGGATGATGAACAGATCTTTTATGGATCCCCCATTATCAGGGACATCCTGATTGCTTCCTTTCTCTTTGTGCCAAGGCAGAGGGAAAGCTGGGAAAGTAATAGCGCCCCCCCCCCCCCTTGTTCCAGTCTTACCTTATTGCTGGCAGAGAGAACCTGCCCTGCCAACAACATTTGCTTCTTGGCCTGCTATCTGGCCAGGCTGCAGCACAAGGGAAATGCAGCACACTAGCACAAATGCAGTTGTTCTCACACTGTATGCTACCTGCTGCCCTCACAGACAACTCATGGATATACATGATGATTAAAATGCTGTGCATTCCAAAATGCCTTCTGAAGAGGTTTGAGGCTCTGTATGTACTGATAGATTTAATTCTAACTTTGAATAACTCAAGTGTATGGCAGATTTACCACTGCCCCTATGCCTTTAACTACCTTGACTGCAATAAGGATAGTCTGTATTTGAACGTGGAATGGCTGTACTTTTGTAGTGATTTTTTAAATCTCCATGGCCTGAGTGTGTGTGGAGGGGCACATCCAAGACCGTGGGCCCTGAAGCTTCTGTTCTTTTCCCTTTAAACTTTGCTCATGTGCTGTGGAGTCCACTGCCTTTACAACCCTCTTCACTTCCTGCTCCTTAATTTCTCTTTTTCCACAGGACTGCTTTTCAGTATGTGCCAACGGTTCCTTACTCCCCACCTCCTTATTCAAAGCAGCCTTTCTCTTCCAATACACACAACTGAACTGTGGCAACCATTGTGATGTCCCCCACCTTCCCTAACTAGACATGTCTATACGCATTCTATAACCTCAAGCTAAGGATTCAGATCACACAAATACCAGATTGCAGTTTCTTTTGAATTAGGAAGTGACACAGGCCCTCCATAACAAAGTTAGAAGTGTGCCTGATGCCTGGGGAATAGGGAGATTAGGCTGCTAGGGGACTTAATACATGCTGTTCTGAGAAGAGAGATGCTCACGGGGAAAGTTTTAATCCCTTGGCCTATCCAATACAGGATGTTGGCCGGTTGATTTAATTAGGATCAAAGGGAAGTAGTTTTCAGCTGATTGTAAACTGATGAGCTTGAGCTGGTCTCTAAGCACACTAGGTAGCATTCTCTTTATTGTTATTCCAGGCAACGTTAATAGATTGAGTTACACTGTTGGCTCCAGTATTGGCAAAACATAACAGGCAGAGCTGCTCAGCGTTGAGAGCGCACAGCAGATAAGAGGGCAGCTCTGCTACAACAGAGGAATTAAGTGAGTCAGTGTGCTCCTAACTGGAATCAAACACCTGCCCAACAAGAAAGCAGCCAAGAACAAGGCAGGTTGGCTCAAACAATGAATACTTTTCAAGTTTATCATCACTGATATTTCTTCCATCTTCCAGCTATAATACCCTTTAGTTTCCAAAAACTTCTTAACTGATCCATTTGTCTGAGTAATTAATAGCTGACTAATTTGTGTTACTTTTCTCATTGTGTCGCAGCCCTTGGCCTTCTTTCCTCACGAACGCTGTATGCAACATAATTCAGTGGCTGATATGTAATTTCTGCCGTTAGAATATTTAGGACCATTCTAGGGCAATACAGCAGCCCATTCTCTGGGTAACTTATTGGTAACAGGCAACAGCGACATCTTACCCCCAATATTATTATTATTTATTTAATATATACAAAAATACTTTCAGAGTTTACAGGATTTCACGGATTTATACATTTCAACAATTATACAGAATGACATGGCAGAAGTTTCAAAAGTTAAACTAGAAGTTATAGCTGACTGGCAGTTGGTTTACCCCTCCCCCTCCCCACCAATATTGTTCTTGGGTTACTATATTTTTCATGGACCTTCGTCAAATTACAATAGAGTGAATGTGGCACACAAACATTTTACTGATATTTCATTCAAGAAACCCAAAAAGTCTGATCAAATGCAATATTTAACCTCTGTTGCACAAACAATGCTCATTTAGAACCCAAAACACGTAGATGACATGTTTAAAAGCAATATTGTTTAAGCAAATTGTGAACTGCATAACCTTGACAGAATTCAAGATTTAATTGATAAAAATGCCCCCCAAAAGGATCTACTTAACATGCTATGTTTCATTTTGAATACAAAGTACAAAGGTGTGTTTTCCCAGTTGGTTGGTACCCTAAGTTTTCTGCTTGTATGTAGATTGTCAAATTTTATCCATGAAAGATTTGAAGGCTGGCCTTATGCCAACTGATAGCCTTGCTAAAAACACTATTTCTTTGCAAACTAGTCACAACCATTGTTGCAAAAATTTAACAAAACATACCCACACCTATTCAATGCAGAATATTTCATTATCTCTTGAGCAGACACCTCCAGGAAACAAGCAATTTGCCTATTACTGAGGACACTATGAGCTATTCACATGTTCTGCCAAGTAAAACCATATCAGGCAAAGTACTTTTAAATAAATACATAATTAATCCAGATTTACACAAATGGTCAAAAATGAATCGTTAGCGCTTTCTGCTAGATTACGGCTTCCTTGTTTCCTATATAGATACTAGTTAATTAACCTTTGGGAAATAAATTTCTTCCTGTGAAAAAAGAGTTAGGCACGCCTGCTTACATTGCCTTTCTATTACTATAGCAGCTACAGTCACATTAGAATAAGAGCCTTTTGAGCAAAAGGCTTTGCACCAGGTGGGGGAAAGCACTAGGTAGTGACACGTCAAGGGACAAAAATGACACTTCAATTTCCCATCCCCTTCTTTGGATATAGCTTCTGGAAGAATTTAAGGGACACTCACTTTCCTCTCTTGCTGCTTCCGAGATTGCTTACAGGCAATTGAAGCAGTTATCAAATGCACTTTTCTCCTCCAACAAAATAGGTTTTGCGTCCCCCACCCCAGTAGATGCAAAGCATGTCTGGTGCCAAAGCAGTGATATTCACTCAGTGACTGGGGAATGTCTCTTCTGAGCACCACTTCCCAATGTGCAGTTTTGCCATGTTCCAGGAAAAGGGGCCGGGCCATTGCCTGGTAGGGCTTGTGGTCTGCAAGTGGTTCCCACCTAACAGCTGCAGCCAGAGAGGCTAGAAGAAGATAGGTAAGCTGCAGGCTGCTGTTATTTAGATCGCATCCCAAGGATAAAAAGCTCATCATTTGCAACAATCCCCACCTCTGCATTCTCATCCAGGCACCAGGATGGCCATCAGGAAAGCAATAAGCTGCCTGTATAGAAGAGAGAGTAAAACTACCACCATATGGCAGCCACTTGGAAAGAGCAAGTGGCATGATTTTACTCTCTCATTCTCCACAGTCAGCTGCCCCACCCCCACCTGGCCTCCTCACCCCGCCTTGCCTGACTTGCTGAACCTCGTCCTTCAGGTACATGAGAGCTGGCTAAGGTTCAAACATGGTGGCTAGAAACAATCCTACATACTCAAAGGTACTTGGGTAATTTTAAAAGTTAACTTTGTAATAATAGTTTGCATTAACAGCTGTATTATTATGTGCGTTTAGTGGGGCGGTATATGGGGCATTAAGTAGTCACGTGACATTTTTAGTTGATAGAAATGTGAACTGTTGCTCTCTGCAAACCGCAGAGCACCATTCCTCAAAAACAAATGCCGCCCCTTCCCCCCAAATCACCAGTTAGGCTTCTGCAAAAAGCTAATTTACTTTCAAGCGTTTCCGTTGTGGTTCATCTTTAATGGTTTTCTGACTAGAAGTCCAGTACAATCATTAACTGGGTGCCCCACAAAGGCATGGCAATCAATTTTCTGCACATCTCCACTTCAAGAACTGGAGCAGGCCCTCTCCCCTGCATATGCAGTGGACAAGAAAGAGGGGGAACACATCACTCTTCTTGGCCTTGCTAACAAGAGGGAAAATTGCATCTTTTTTCCATCCTGCACAAATGGCAAAGGATATGAAATAGACATGCTGACACATGCATTGATTTTGCATGATTTATTCTGCTTCGATTAGTTTAAGGAAAACAAGTAAAAATATTCATCTTAGCAGCTTACCCTTGTCTGGGATTTCCCCAAACAGGTCTTCTAAGGAGGCTTAAGGACTAGAAACTTGCCTGTATAAAATCTACCACAAGTAGAGATTCAGCAAGCTCAAAAGCAGGGGGTGTGGAACTCATTTGTTATGAGGGCCAGTAACATACATGTGAGTTGACTGGGTCAGGCCCCGGGGGGGGGGGGGGGGTGGCTCCCTTAGCTGGTGAGCCTACAGCTGGCTCTCCAGCCCTGATTAGCACTGAAGAAGGGGTGACTGAGGGCTTATCAGGGCCAGGATCTGACTGGGAAGGGTGGGGGGAAGCTTTGCCTCAGCTGGCTTGCGGGCCTGATAAGCCCTCTCAAGGGGCCGGTTCCAGCCCCCAGGCCCATGTTTAACACCCCTGCTCTAAAATATCAACCTGCTCTTGAATATTTTTGTACCCTTTGCTATAGTTACAAGCACAAGGAATACAGTATTTTTTAGCAAAACATTTATGAACACTTAGATTTCAAGTCCACAGTCATTGGCAGAGCCATTGTGACAGGATGTTGTGCTCTAAAACACAAGACAGGAAACTGCTGTAGGACAAGCTCTGCCTCTCAATTGTCTACGCCTGGGTCCAGTTGTGTTTGCTACTTTCACCATGGTACGCTTTATATTACGCTTTCTGACCATAAGGCCACTTTTACCTTATTTTGAAACTGTACTTGCATAACCCAAAACAATTGCAGCTCTGTCCTTGAAAAAAGCATCCAATAACTGAATGTGCAGAAAAAAACATTTAAAACTAAAATTTGATTTGAGTAGCCGTGTCCTCCATCCATTCAGTTTACAGCTGTTAGAATTTTAATGTCAATATTTCAGCCAAAAAGTTGAAGGTCAATCCCAGCATTCTCAAGCAAAGCTATATAGGATCACAAACTCAGCATCACTTGATGAACTGCATAGTTTACATAAAAGCCTAAAGCTGGGTGCAACTTTCTACTGAAGACGAGAAGAGAGAATCATGATCCAGCTATGATTTCTGGAACACCCGATTTTATTCCCTGGCAACATGCATAAATTTTTATTTTCCTTTAATTGTACATGTTAAAATATATATAAACTTTGGCTTTCCACTCCCATTTGTTTCATTCAACACCAATCCTGCCCACTGCATGCACAAATATTTCTGATTTCTATTGGCCCCTAAGACTTTAGACTGGGCCCAGTCAAGAGAACAGCCACTATTTTTCATTATATCTGCATCCACCAATAGCTGCTCCGGTACATTAATATCAGGACAGGCAGCTGTGCACTTGTTAAGCAACAGCTCTACTTGGCGGAAACATTAAGTAGCATCTTGCTACTATTTGCATGTACTAATATAATACTAGCAATGCATATATTATCTGTTCATGGAAGAACCACCAAAGTACCAGGTTTTAAGTCAATCCTACACAGTAACTCCAGTCAAAACCCATGGAAATGAATAGGCTTAGACTGGAGCAACTCTGGATAGGAGTGCATTGTTAGCCTTCTAGCCAACAGTTTGCCTGGGAGGAAGTAGAAGTTGATCTGAGACCAGCAATCAGTTCAGAAAAACAAAGGTGATGCAATTTGTCCACCTTTCAATTAATGGCAACTTTTCAATGGCTGATCTTTGAAAACAAGCGAAATACACATTTAAAGTCCAGGTGGTAGCTAGTCTTGCAAGTAAACGGCTGGAAGGAAAATTAGTTATTCAGCAATCTTTCCCCCTATAAAGATCCAAATTAATTTCAGTTGGGCTTCCAGCTGTATCCAAGCCATTACAAGTTTGCATAGGTTACTTATATACACCTGCAAACAACCCAAGTTTGTGGAAGACCTTGATTAAGCAAACCAAGTTGCTAAACTGTAACTAGTTGGAAACCATTCACAGAAAAGCTGTCCCTCTGCTTCTCACATTTGCTTCACTCCAGTCCTAAAGGACACCTTTAAAATAACCCTTCTGTTACTGCCTGGTGCCTAAGCCTTACTGCTCCTCCTTTTTTGTATTTAACGTGTTGTCATGGTCATGCCCTGAGTGAGAGGACCATAATTCTGGCTAATGTTCTTTTTTCTTTCATGTCAAAGGAAAGAATACCCAAACATCTTTATTTTCAAAATGTCATATTCTGCATGGTTTAGTGGCACACTGATGTAAACACTGATGTAACTCCCCCCATAGCAATACAAAATACAAAGAGGCTTACTTTCTTCATTTTAATTCTACCCAAGAGATAATTTCTAAGCCCAGCTACCTAGAGCCCCTATCTCAAGCTGGCCAAAGGCAGTCAGATCAAGCTAGCTGGATCTGTTGTCCAGTAAGAAACTTGAGTAAGCACAGCAACATGAACCACAGCTGAAGGTGAAGTTTGCTTCACAAAAGTCATTTTCTAGTGGGAAATATCTAAACAAGAAAACGTTTGCCTGATAAGAGTGGTCACAACATTGTACCTCTGGAATCCATCATGTCAATATTTTTGTGTTCTTGTAGAGTTGCTCTAGGGTCTAGGCGCTGACCTCACGAAAATAGCTTTTTTTAACAATCTGCCATATACATTTTTAAACATTTAAAGTATAATTTTAATGCACCAGAAATTAATGAGTTTATTAAAAATATTTTATGTTGTTAAAAGCTAAACTCTTAAGTACCAACAGCAATTAAAACAAAGATACGCAATCGTATGCATCATATTTATAAAATGTGTCTTTTTAAAAAAAAATCCCTAAAAGGGTTTTTTTTGTCATTTAGAATACTTTTTTTTGGTGTCTCATTAATTCTCATAACAACTATCCAAACCCTGTTTTCTTATGCATGTGATCATTTGAAGAGGAGCAACAAAAACTGTTGGTGCGGCCCCAGCCTTTTCCCAAAAATGCTCCTTTGAAGGGACCCTGCAAAATGATACTTTGGTATTGAAAAAGAAATTCAGAAGCCAAATGCCCGTCTTCAAATGGGCTGAAATAAATGCAGTGGGCAAATGACCACAATTTTAGGCACCCAGCATGTCAGTAAGGATGAATGTGAGTTCAAAAAACAAGAATAAAGTGAGAGAGTGTCACCAAACCAGCCTGTCTTTGTGGCCATCTGCCCTGATATTAATTAAATGGAATATACATCAGCAAAAACGTTTAAATGTCCAGGATGAAACTAGTGATAATAAGAAGATATCTGCTGGGTTTACTGCCTTAGAAAGAGAAATAGAACGAGTCTTCTCTTGATCTTATGTAAAAAATTACAGTTGGAAAACAAAAAAATAAACTCATTTATAAATAACATGTTTGTCAGCATCCAAAAAACAACTGTAGTTTTCACACGCTATTTGGTAATAAAGCAGTTTAAACATAAGATAACAAGTAGCTCAAAATCCCATCACATCACATTTCATAACACATATAAGCACTCGAATATTCCCAAGTGAAAAATAAAAGCCTGTTAGTTATATCACACAACAATATACAAATACAGAGCAAGGTCATAGTACCAAAAAATAAAAAGCAGACTTTGTTCTTTTAAGCAATGGTTTTTCACAAGTGAGAACATCTATCCTACAGCAAGGTTCAATATTGTAAGGCGGTCACTCGAGCTTTTTTGCCCTGATCCCAAACACAATGAAGAACATGATACAGTTCTCCTATACAGCAGGACTAGTTCTAATGGGTTGGTATAGGCTGCTAAGACCAGCCTTGTAGAGGAAGTCCAAGGTATTGCTTTACTTCTTTGTAAAAGGGTAATATAGAGAAAGTCTATATAGTACATCTGCCTAACACAACGAAACAACTGCCGAACTTATAGAAATATTAAGCAAAAAAATGTGTCTGTTACACGGCTCAGTGCTGGTTTGTTTCCCAAGTATTGAAAATTCAGCTCGCATCAAGAAGAGCAAGATGTTTATTAAGGTAAGGAGCAGTGTCTTCTCCTGAAAGAGAAAAAAAACCTGACCGGATGAACAACTTGATTTGAACAAGAGTTTTACAAAAGAAATCTTCAAGTATTTTTTTTCCTTATCACAGTGAAAATGTAAGACCAAAATGTATTAAAGCGAACGACTGGAAAGTTTCGCAGATGAATAGAAGGCAAAAATAGTAAAATGAAAACATTTATAAAATGCTTTAACACATTTTCTTCATGTGGTATGAATAGAAAGGTTATTGGTAAAAAGTTAGAAAAATTAAAATAAATTACATATTTAAGTACACTTTCCCTTTCAACATTTTGTATAAAAATCTGGAATAGCATACCACTATTTGAATATACACAGAGTAAAAATTTATCAGATGCTGCTGTTTCAACTCTCTTCTATTCTGTACAATGTTATCTTGGTATAATGTTCAGTGTTGGCGACCATCTTAGTTTGCATCAGTAGACCCAGCTAATGGGGACCCACTGTGGTTCTGTCCTCAGTTTCTCGGTAGCAGATTGCAATTTTTCAAAGGCTTTGTCTAAATTGTCATTCACAATGACCAGATCAAAATAGTGGCTGTAAGCTCTTTGGATCCGTGCACTCTCGTCTACAGTTTTCTTCAAATCAGTGTCCTGTTAGAAGACAAAGAAAGGGGTTGAAACCATGATATGAACAGGCAGGGGGAAATGGCACTGGACCCTCAAATATTGGTTTCAACACTAAGAAGCACTTTTTAAAATACATTTAACTTAGAAAGCAACATAATTGAGTTCAGTGGCACTTCCTCAGAAACACAACAGAAAAATACACGGATTTTATTAGATGTGGCCAAAAACATTCGGTCTTGGGTTGATTGGTTAGAATACTAAAGATTCCAGCTTTTTAATAAAGAAAACTTTCTGGACCATGTGTATAGAAGCAAAGGATTTGTTTTACAACAGTCCATAACTGCACAAAGGAATATAACATAGACAAAAGGCAATATCACTTCATTACCATATCTGCTCCATAACATCGTATTAATGCACAAACATGTTACACTTCATACGTTACTACCCACAGCCATCACAATATGGAGAATCAGACACCTCTCCCCTTCACATGAGCTTGATGCTCAGCAACTAATACCTACTTTCATTCACAATCCTGCTTTCTCACAAGGCAGATGATACGTCATGAAATTGGCCTACAGTTCTGATATTCTTGGAAGACACAGATACCCCTCTGAGCTCCCATCATGCAAGGGCCGCTATGTGTAACCTATGACTGACAAATATCAATATTCCACAAGCAACCTGGTGGTAAATCAGTAACAGTTCACAGTTTGAAAGTCACAGGAACCAAAAACTACGTGTTCAAATTAACCAGCCACATTTTTGTCTCTCATTTGAATTTAAAAGACTGTTTCTCCAAATTACAGCTTTTGTTAAAATTCACAAGCTTTTAAAAAGGTATTTGAGCCCCCCCCCCCCCCCCCCAAAAACAAAAACCAATCAAGAGAATTGTCTATTAAGAACTCCTGGAAGGCAGGGAGCAGTTTAAAAGGAAAGAATGGAAAAAGAGTCCAACAATGTCTGGCGAATCAGGGCCCCCGTGCAATGATCTGAAAGGGAGTTAAGGGAAGATAGAACTGGATAGTCCCCAGCTAACGTGATCTCATCAGATTTGAGAAGCTAACCACAGTCCGAGCAGGTTGTATTTGGGCAACCTCCAAGAAATACCAGAGTTGTGACACAGAGGCAAGTAATGACAACCCACCTCTGAATGTCACTTGCCATGAATGCCCTCCAGGGTTGCCATAAGTAAGATATGACTGGACGGCAAATGAAATAAATAAAAGGGAAGAAAGCAGGGCTTCAAGAAGGCCAATAATGTCTCACTATAATTGTACAACACAGTTGTTAATAGGTCAACATTTGTTCATTTCTATTTTAAAAAAGAAAGTTTCCTTACTGTTAGAAGCTTGGTTGTAATTCCAGCATCCACCACCGCTTTGTGCATGCCACGGAGAGTCTCTAGCACTGGAGCAGCAATAAAAACTACATAGGGCATAAACTCTGCAGTGCGGAGTATTTTCAGTGCCTGCAGAGAACAGAGAATTAACCAGATCCAAACACTGAATGACAGAAAGCAGTCTCATAATAATAATTAACACACTAAAAGAAGGCAACCATCATTTTGCACACTGTGCCATTCTGGAAGATCGCTACCTTTTAATATATTCAGCATTGTCAAACAAAAAAGTTATGTTCCTTTAGACCACTATTTTTAAAAGTCACCAATAGATGGCACATGCTCCTTTCACCTGTTCCAGCAAGGATAGCAAAACCCCATGACTACAGGTGGCACAACCCTATTTTCAGAGGGTACCCCCCCCCATTGTAACGATTCTGCTGGATTGCTGCTCTGCCATACCTGTGGATTCACATCCAAGATGCATGTCCTTCCAGTCTGAACCACTTCAAGGATAGAATCTATTTTGGTGCCATAAAGGTTTCCTTCATATTCCCCGTGTTCCAAGTATCTGCCACCTTTAATATCTGCCTCCATTTCCACTCGTGACACAAATCTGTAGGCTTGCCCATCTTTTTCATCATCCCGTGGCTTTCGCGATGTAACTAGACAATTGTGATAGCATGCACACATTTGATATGAAATAAAAACAGGACATGCATGGTTGGGTGGTTGTTTCTAAAAAAAATCATGGCGCTTTACAAAACTATTGGGTTAGTTGATTGTTCTTTGAGTTTCTCACATAAGTTAATATTATTCCTGCTCTCTTGCCCATTTAAGAGGATTTCAACAACAGCATTCAACTACATATTATTCCTAGTCAGATCAGTGGTCATTCAAGACCAGCACTGTCTACTTCGAGGAGAAGAAGTTCTCCAGGGTCTCTGGTAAAGGTCTTTTATTTCATATTACCTACCACTAGATCTTTTTTTAAGCTGCTGATGCTGGGGCATGAGCCTGGGACCTCTTGTACACAAGAAGGATATGAACTAGCCCTGAGCCACAGCCTTTCCCCTACCGGAGTTCTGAAGTTTAAATTGTTGACAATGGCTCATTCCGCACATGCTGAATAATGCACTTTCAAACTGCTTTCAGTGCTCTTTGAAGCTGTGCGGAATAGCAAAATCCACTTGCAAACAGTTGTGAAAGTGGTTTGAAAACGAATTATTTTGCATGTGCAGAAGGGGCCAATATAATATTCTCAAGAACTACTGTTGTTGCAAAACACAAATGAGTTTGCAGAATCTGAAAGAGTAATCAAATTTATTCCACCATATTTTTTTATGAATTAGAGCCTGTTTTTCAGATTTAACACA
The DNA here is from genome assembly GCF_021028975.2 of Sphaerodactylus townsendi. Classification (NCBI taxonomy): domain Eukaryota; kingdom Metazoa; phylum Chordata; class Lepidosauria; order Squamata; family Sphaerodactylidae; genus Sphaerodactylus; species Sphaerodactylus townsendi. The sequence goes on from NC_059435.1 coordinate 41,582,421, forward strand.
TCTCTTTTCTTACTCAATTTTACCAACTGTACCAACTATATCAACTATACCCCAACACAGATTCTAATCCCTGATTCACATCACTACAAAGACTCAGAGCACAAATCAATCTTAGAAACTTAAATGAGAACAGGAATTATGATACTGCTGTGAAAATAAAACCATAACAGAATGGGTGAATATCAGGTGAAGCAGAGCTTCTAATCAGGGGAGAAAAGAAGCTGGTGTAACAAATAATGTAGCTGTCCTTGTAATTTCCAATTTAAGAAGATATTTTCTCTTAGTAGTTCTCAAAAATTAGATATACCTATTCAGGAAATTGATTATTAACATTTGTAAGCACTCCCATCAGCCCATGGTTTTGAAACTGGAACTGCAAAAGTCCACATGATGTGTACAGTTCAATCCAACTTGGCAGTGAACCAAGACGAGCCCCACTGGGAATTGCTCTCAGTCAGCTGCAGCACTGAGCCTGCTTGTTCACAATGTGTTGTGTTTGCAGACATTTCCTTACTATCAGACTCAAAACAAGGGAAAATGCAACTCTGTTGATCTCTGGAAATCTAGAAGGCTTTCACTACTATCTGCTATGATGTCCTTCCTAGGATAGGAATACACAACACTGTTCCAATGGTTCAGTTTTTATTGGAGAAGTCCCAAACACAATGCTCTATCCTATGATACCTACACTATGAAGTTCAGAGAGATTGTAACTGTGTAGCCGATGAGGGTTTTTCAGCACTGGTGAAAAATTATCACAAATCTGCAGGCACCAGCAAATACCAGGATCTGGCCTACCACTCTAACTACTATACCACACTGATTCTCAGGTATAACAAGTTTGAGGGGGAAAGACTGCCAAACTTTTCTAGGAACCTTTCTCCTTTTGCAAGTTCCTGGGGCTTTGCTGCCAGCCTCAAGGGAGTATATCTTGGTAGTAAGTTCCATGCTCAGATTGCCAGTATATCATCCTCATAGCATGCCAGTAGGTACCATGTTTGAGCAGCCAGAATTGGCCTCTTTGTGTCTGGAAATTCCCCAGGAAACAGTCCATGGAGGCTTCATTCATGCAGGGGTGACCTTGCATGGCCATATTCAGAACATTTTGGTCTCTGTGGCTACCCTGAATCTATCCCAGTGCTGACGGCACCTCCTCCAAGAAGATGGGAGAGGAGAGAGAAGCACAAGTTCTTACATTTCGATCACTTAACTATATAACCTCAGGATACCTGAACAACCATCTGCTTCCATACGACCCTGCCCGTGCATTCACTGAAGCCTTTAGAAGCATTCAGTTGGTATCACCCCATACGTCCCTAGGCAGCCTCTCCGATCGGCGGAGGCCAATTTACTGGTGGTCCCTGGCCCCTCGACGATGCGGCTGGCCTCCACGCGGGCCAGGACCTTTACAGCCCGGGCCCCGGCCTGGTGGAACGCTCTTCCTCCAGCTGTCCGGGCTCTGCGGGACCTTGGGGAGTTCCGCGGGGCCTGTAAGACGGAGCTGTTCCGCCGGGCCTTTGGAGGATCCAGCCGCTAATAGTGCCCCGCCTTTGGCCCTTAACATCTGGGCCACAACTCCATCACTGAGACTCGCCATGCCTCCCTTCATCGTGGGGAGGGAGGGATTTTATACTATTGGAACGCTGGACGCCACCCTACATCTTGAATTTTAACCTAAATTTAAACCTGGGCTTCTATTTGTAAACGCATTGGGAGATTTTATCGCTGCTTTTAAATGTTATTTAATTATACTGTTTTAAACGCTGTACACCGCCCAGAGCCCCTCGGGGATGGTGCGGTATAAAAATCCAATAAAATAAATAAATTTCTGGGCCTGTCTGCTGTTAAGTTTTGATTATAAAAAATTGAGTCTGTCTTCAATTTCGATCATAAATTATCTTTGAAGGCTGGGTTAGGTTAAAAATGCAGTAAAATTCAGAAGCAAGCTTCTTGGCATGAGACATTTTTCCAGCAGTAAAGCAACAACGGTTCTCAAGCTTAGCCCTTGACAGCATAGAGCTCAATAGGGGAATATACAGTAGCCTCACATTACCACAGGCATAAAAAATTGGGGAGGGGAGAATCAACCTAAGAAGCAAATACATTTGATTTCAATGAACAAATCCACACATTGCTTAACAACCTACTCCTTAAAAACAGCAACTTACATGGCACTGTGGTTCCAAATTTGGAGGGATTCAATACAATAAATCTATTTTTCAAACTCCTTCGACCAACTCCCTGGGCTCCTATTAAGACTAGTGTTTTTCTCTGAAATGGAGGCATTTTGGCTACTTCCTCATATATTTGAATTTCATGACGATCAAATTCTTGATGCAAAGGAATAAACATATTAAAACTAAAACATGACATCAAAAGATCATATAAATAATCACGTAATTAGCATATTGTTTAAAACACATGGCTATACAAGATTTCTTTGGGTAAGTTTCTTCAGACAAATATAATTTCACCACAGTTAATATTGACAATACATTATTTTGAACCTACTATTGCAATACTTACTGGTATTTAACTTTTTATTCTTTATTCTATTTATTATGCAAGTGGTTTTAAAAAGAATTCAGTTTCCATTCAAGATGACATACTGCAAAGCTTTACCATAAAAATACTATAAAAATACATAAGCAATAAAAATGAGTTTTCTAAGTCGCAGATTTGTACAAATTACCACATTCTACCATTCATGAATATTGCAAATATTTATATATGTGTGTGTATATAGTAAGTATTTTATATTTACAAATATGAAGGAAAAAAAATACAAGTGCCTGAAAATTATCGCGGAATAGCATGCTGGTCAACAGACTGGGCAAATATTCCACAAATCCAAGAACATCGCTATGTAGGTGCCAGCATATCTTTTTCACTTTAACAGGTTTTTTATTTTGCTTCTCAGTCACAAGGCAGCTAACAAATGATAAATTAGAAGAAGCACCCTACATACAAAACATACACTGCAATCCAGAACAGAGCTGCTCCAGTCTCAGCCCATTGATTTCAATGGGCAGAGACTGGTGTCACTCTGTTCTGGATTGCATTGTTAATCTCAGTACGGACACCAGAAATTACAAGTTGACAGTTTCATCAATAGCGAAGCAGAATAAAGCTAAACATTTATTACTGTGTCATATATTTGGCAAGGCAGCATGGAGGACAGCTTGCCTCCTTCCACTCTACAGAAAGCAGAGGAGCATACCAAACTTCTCCTCCTACCTGGCCACCTGCTGAAACTGCAAGAATCCCCCGAGAGAAGCACAAATAGTTAATCAATAGTCTAGGACTGCCCATAACTCCATCTAACTTGTTGCAAAACAATCTTGAACAATTTGCCTGTTACCTTTAGAAAAAAAACTTTGTTACAGCATAGCTGGTGCTACTTTGCTTTATTTTAGTTTTATTTCTTTAAGCATTTTGGAACTGGCTCTTTCCTGGAACACCTCGATCAACAGACAAGGAGAACTATCCACTGTGTTCACAATGATAGATGTTAAAGTAGGGATCCCCAACATGCCCCTCATGTTTGCCACACCACTCAACACCTTCCCTTGCACCCGCCAGGTGTTTTTAGGCCAGGTGGAGCTTTTGTCCAGTAGGACTTCTGATTGGCTGTGCACAGCACCAGGATCTTCACTGTGTGACTTAAGGTAAGATACGTGTGTACAAGAAAATATTTTAAATTTGTTCATTTTAAAAATCATTCTGTTAAATGGAGTTTCTGCATTAAGTGTTGAAGAATTACTGATAAGAGTTATGCAAAATCTTAATCCCTGACATTTTGTATTTGGCTTTGCCTCCTGTGATAAGACTTTTTATTGCTTAAAAGCTTAAAATTTGGAACAATCAATGGTTCAAATTTATCTAGGATCATTTTCTGGATCACTATGACTAGCAGCGTATGAGTATAACACAATAAGAGGATGGTGAAGAGAAATAAATTACTTTTAACTAGCAATATTATGTAAAAAAAAAATGAAAGGCAGAATTCAACACATTGTTCAGTTGGGATACGATATTTCAAACAAAGACTAAAGTACCTGCATTCCTAGTTGTGAGATACATCATCTTTTTCTTCTTTTTACTGCTTAATGTTCCACAAAATGGACCTGAACACAGAGAAGTAGCAATTTAGAAATTCCAAATTCTTACAGAGAAGCCTTAGATAGCAATTCATTAAATAAATAATGTTATTCTGAATAAAGTCTTCATCCAAGTCATGACCATTTACTGTAGTACTTGTTTTAAAAGTAATTTTAATCGCACATTTAAAGCACATCATGATTAACATCTGTAATATTTACACAGATATAACTGGAACAAAAATATGTCTGGGTAGCTTAAGTGCCGTCAAGTTGCTTCTGACTTATGACAACCTTATTTAAAGACCTCCAAATGTCCCATCCGTAATAGCCATGCTAAGGTCTTGCAAACTGAAGACTATGGCTTCCTTTATTGAGTCAGTCTATTTCATGGTGGGTCATCTTTTCCAACTGCCTTCAACTTTTCCTAGCATTATTATCTTTTCCAGTGACTCTTGTCGTCTCACAATGTGAAGACAATATGATAACCTCAAATTTGGTCACTTTAGCTTCTAGAGAGAGTTCAGGCTGTAACCGATACAACTGGCACAGAAAAATGGCTAGCATTATTTGTTTACAGCCTTCCTTTCCACAAAAAGACTCGGGGGAGTATGTATATTAAAAAGCAATAAGCACACACTAACACACTAATCAAACTGGACAAGTGCAAAAAAGCAATGAGACAGCCATTTACTCACCAATCGCATTCTCTGTTCAATATTACCTCCTTGCCAGCAGGTGGCAGAAAGGATTCAAATTTGGTTATCTGTCGTTCCCAGCTAAACTGAAACAGCTCCTGCACCATGTTATGCCTATTCCCTTGGATTTGGCAAATGCAAAAGTGATGTGAAGAATCATGAGATCATGAAACTTACCTGAATTGTCCCAGTCCCGCCTAACAAATGCTTTCCTTTTTTCTTCCAGGAATTGACTAGGAATAAGTCCAGCACTTCCCCCTTCTTTGACATGACTGGCCTGGAATGAAATCAAGCATTTATTCACTTTGGCATTGACCATATTCATCAACACGATCCAATCCGATTACATCAGGATATTTTGATGTAAACCACACCGGAAGCTCCTCTTGCTGCATCCCACTAACCCTCCCAAATTTTGCTCCTGGATGACCAAGCAGCCTCATAAACAACATGGAGTGAGGGCAAATGGGGGATTTGCAGTGGGAAGCAAGAATGGGCAAGAGTTGCTTCCTTCAATTAATGGAACAACTATTCCAATAATGGACACGATGTTCCTTCAGCATTCAGGAACCAACTCAATGTGCAGGTTTCAGATGAAGGAAGCAGGTGTAATTAGGTCTTCACAGAATAGTGATTCAGTGGTTTTCTGTTCCCACTCGCAGCAAATGTAAACCACGAGCTTCACAAGTAGACTTAAATAGTTCCTATACAGGTTTCACATGTTTTATAGCCAGACACGTAGTGTGAACACACCCTAGACAGGCAAACCTACAGCACAATTTGGATCATTTCTTAAAATACACTAAGTGAAGGGCAGAAGGTGGGAAGACTCTGAATGCAGCTTCTCTGAAGCAATTGCCTTTATTGTGGTTTGGAATACCTGCCCAGCACAAAGAATGACCCTTTGCTCTAACTACACAGGACTATGCTTTTATAATTCAACAAGTTTGTCTCAGTCCAGATGTTCTATTTCAAGAAATGTTCTCCACCCTAACTTATGGTATCACAAGGTGGCTAACATGTAAGTTACTGTAGAACAGAGAAACCTTGTGAATGAAGCTGCATCTCACTATTTGCAGGAGGTTTCGTCCATTCTGCTTTGACCTGGGTTTCTAAGAATTTGGGAAAGGGAAAAACCTTTTCCTTAGGAGTTATCTGTGGGAAGAATTCTTGGTCCCCTGTGTGAGTGGATATTAGGTCTGGGTCCTGCACCACCTGTGTCTCATTTGCAGAGGATTTCAGATTTAAGGCCATAAGGGACTTGTTGAACAAGTATTAAAAATCTTCCAGTTTGAAAAATTGGGGGGATTGTTCTGCCACCTGGATTTTCTCCTCTGCCTCATCTTGTGACAAGAACTCGCCCTCCTCCCTGGAGTCAAAGTCACTTGTGAAGGGGGAAGAATCCAGCCTTAATGGGCTTATTTTTGCCCTTCTCCTGGCTGCCTTGGTCGCCCAAGGGGCCTTAGTCTTCTGCCTTGCTCCCTGCTCCTTTGCCTGATAGCTGTAACTGAGCATATCCAAAAGGTGACACCACCACCCTCTCTTCCACCAGTGAGACTGCATCATCCCTCATGGTGGTCCTGAAGGCTTCCAAAACCTGTAGAACATTTGGGTCTATGCCCAGGATTTGAGGGTTACTTTGCATCCCAGGGTTGGGTTGGGGGCTCTCTGTCGCTGATTGGAGCTGGTGTGGAGCCTCAGGCACATTTATACAGCTAACTGGGGTTTCTGCAGTAGCCGCTGCCATCTTGGGAGCCTCCCTGCCCTTCCATGTCTTTTTTGCAGTGCAGGAAATGGCTACCGCCATGTGGCCAGCTGGAGCAGGAACAGCACTCTCTGGGGATGTGCTCACTCGAGCTGCAAGGCGCAGCTCCACAGATGCCTTCGAGGTCCCCAGCTCTTCCTCTGAGAAAAAAGTCTCTTCGGAGACACTCTCAGCCATTTTGCCCCCCCCTCCCAACCCCAACCTGAGAAAGCCTGCCAGCAATGCTCCTTGGCAAGCCAAGATTGAGCTACACAAATCACGGGAGGCTACAAAGACGTAGATAACTGGAGTTCCAGGTTGGGGGGGGGGGGGGGAATTGGCTAACTAACTAAAAAGAGGATAGAAAAGAGAATACTGAAACAAAGGCAGGACAGAACCTAGAGGACTGCTTCTCCCTCAGAGGCAGGAAAGAAATTGAGGAAGGTGGAGTGGTCTCCCACAGGAAACAGGAAGCTGAAGTTTACTTCCTCTCTCTCCGGCAAGATGGTGGGAAATGCCCACAATAAGGAGATGTCCCCCTGCTCAGGGAAGAGAGTTCCCAACACAAAACCAAGCTGCAAGATAGGAATGCAGTTCTGCTACAACAGTTCAACATTTTTATTCTTCTTCTCCAAAACTTTTTTTAGTGCAACCTGAAGAGATCTGCTGAATGCAAAAGCTTGCTCCATAATTGATGAGGCTTCAGTTACTATAGCAATTACATTCAGATTAGGATTTGGCAGACCAAGGTTCAAATCCACACTCCGCCATGGAAGCTTGCAGGGTGATTTTGGATCAGTCATCTTAACTGGACTCACAGGGTTGTTGTAAGTATTAAAAGGAGGAGAGAAGACTGATGTTATCACTTCGGGTTCCCACTGAGAAGAAGGGCAATGTATAAATAAACAAAATGTATTTGTTCCAACATCCACAAAGTTTGCCTATTTTGGACTGCTTAGTTTAAGACATGCATGATTTGCTAGATTTTCTGCATTTGTTCCATTGCGCGTTCTGAGCAAATTCAACAACATTAGCTGACCCAGGGATAGTGTCAATCAATTCTGGACAACTAGCTAATCTGAAGGTTTTTTTTAAAAAAAACGTTCTCTGTTCAGTTTCTTTTTTTATTCTTGATGTGAATGCACACACCAGTTTGTGACAGTTAGAAACTGATGGACTAATGGTTTGATTCTGCATGACAACTCCCGTTTTATGTAACAGTTCTTAACCTCAGGAACATCGCTATCTACAACTGAAGTATGAAAGTAATCCCCAATGGCACCTGAGAATAACCATATCAGCCCGTGAAAAGGAAGACTTTATACTATGTGAAAACATACAATAAAAGGTTTAAAAACTATGCCAGACCAATACAGCTACAGAAAATTTTCAAGAACACTAAATTAATACCCCCCCACCCTTCCAAAAAAAGAGCAACACCTAACCTGCCACCAATTTGGATCTTCTCGATTTACAATCTGAAGAATTTCTCCCTTGGAAAACTTCAGTCCTGCTTCTTTACATGGAATCAGATTGTCATTATATGGATTATAATCAAAATGACACTTCACAAATACCTGAAACAGATAAGAAAATGTAATATGCTTCAGGCATTACAATTCTAACAATTTTAAAAATGTTGAGCAAGTTTGCAGAAGACTTGCTCCACAGTTGAATCTTCTGAAATTAGTTAAACAGAAGAGTACCAATGGCAATTTTTAAAACACAATTACGCCTCTAGCAGAGGTGAAAGCAAGGGAGATTAGCACAGCCAGTGATGAATGACAAGAATCAAGCTTAGCATTGATACAGGAGTATCTCCATAAACTGGGCCTCAACTGTTTCAAAACATGGAGGGGAGCAGGGGGAGATTATGTTCTCAAAATTCAACTGAGGCATGTGGAAGTACAGCTTAAGGGGTTCTTTTTTAATTAAAAAAGGCATATAATACTTTCTGATGCCTCAGTTGTAAGTGTCGAAAGACTTCAGCTGATCAGCAGTTAATGGGACAGGAACATTCAACATGCTCAGAAACCCTTTCCCTTTATAATTTAGCTGAAGTCTGATAAGAAGGGGGGGGGTCTTTATGTTTCTTTTCACACCCCTGTAAGGCTGAACACGCTCAAACAAAGTCGACTTTATAAAAAGGAACAAACTTTATTGATTTATGTCGCCCTAGCTACAGGGTGCTGGAACTGAGGGTTCTTGACCTCAGTTCCAGTATATATGGGGCACTTGGGTGGGCGGTTCTTCGTTGCAGCGGGAACTAGAGGACTCAGAGAAACGAAACTTAGTCCTGACAATCCCATTTCTCAAGCAGAGAAGCGGGCCTGATCCAACACCTGCTGCTCCACCTGCTGCAGCAGTCTCAATGATGTTTGTTTTCATGGGTGAAGAAAGGGGTGTAGCACAGACCTTCAGTGAATTTATTTTAAAGTGCTTAAGAGTTAGGTTTATATCGCAGTTTTCCCTCCAGTTTTTTTCCCAAATGCATGGGCTGCTATATTTTACGCTACACTGCATTACTTCTAACCGGAAGTTGCCTAGACTTTTTATGGTAGGCGGCGTCAACATTTGAAGAATTCTGAACACTTCAAATCAATCCACAAGCATCCCACATTTGCTTTTAAAATGACAAAATCAACATTGGCCAAATAACTCCCCAGAATGATTTATCCTGTGATTTAAGAGATATTTTCTGTCTGAAAAAAAGTTTTTTTGATTGATTCTCTTTTGGGAAAGGCTGCTGCATTTTTCACATAATGGACTTTTCTTCTCTGCTGTGTGCATTTGGGAACTGGAGTAAAATCTCAACCGACCGCACGTCACTGTCTTCCAAATGTATTGCATAGATGTCAAAAATTTCTCTGCGTGGCATCATTATAAAGTGGAATGGTGGATGTAAAGTGGATGTAACCCCAGATTCAAATGAAAACCTGGAATTTAGGGAGGGAAAAACACACACCTGAAGAAGACACATTGCTCCAACCATTAAAAATACATAATTATTATTGGATAAAAAGCACTGAATTAGATATCAGTAAATGTACTACACATCTGCACCATGAAATGGAATGGGCAGAAGACAACTCAAGAAGTTTATGTTAATCCCTCTTGTGGACAATAATAACTGTTCACGTGCGTTAATACACTGAGGAGCAAAGGCAATTGCAGCTGCCCAGATTGTACAGTGAACAGTCCTGGTGTATTGTCATGCCTTCTTACATGCCTCCCTTTCCCTTCCCCTGTGCAAATGTTTATTTTATGGAGGGTACAATCTTGACTGGTTGCCTACCCCCTAAGGTGATTGTGGCACTGGGATAGTGATAACTATATTTCATTGACTGTACTGTTATATTTTAATGTTGTAAGTCACTCTGTGGCCATATGGGAAAGGGCAGCCTATAAACTGAATTTAAAAAAATTAATTTACACAGAGCATTCATATTACCTTCTACGAAAGGATTTCATAACTCATCAAAGAACTGTTGATGAGTCACTGATAGTACACAACTGGTTGCTATATACTGGAAATAGTTAATATACTTAATTAGAAGGAAAGGGAAACAATGAAGTAACTTGACAGATGGTCTAGATTAATCAAAAGGCATATCCAATTCCACTGAAATATGAACATTTTGTTTCTATAAACAGATTCAAATGAAGAATAGCACTACTGACCTGCTGAGGAATAATATTATCTCTGTAGCTAGGAAGAATTTTCAGAGTGACACTACCACTAATGTTCTTGAGAAGTTCTTGCAGTTCTTTTGGATTGTTTCCAACTTCATGACCATTAACCTCTTTAATGATATCGCCCACATGGAGAAGACCTTGTCGATCTATCATTCCTCCATGAAGGATTCGTGCAATTACCAGATCATTATTCTCAACCTTAAATGTAACACCCTGAAGAACATTTGAAGGCCAACATTGTTAGTTTACAGTTTATCACCATTAGAAACACTGCCATTTATTATACTAATTATCAGCAGGCACCATAATAGCCAATGAGGTTTGCATATCCCTAATAATCCAAAATCAAAATAGTACTTCAAGCTGATTAATATAGATTTACTCACTTTCTTTTATCTTCCAGCCCAACAATAAAAAGGAAGAGTAAATAGTTTTACTAATATATCTCAAGCTAGATTTAACAGCTTAGCATACACAGTGAACACACATACACTGTAGTTACCTAATCACTTGGTGTATCTTAACTGCTTCTAGCAAGCAACTTGCCTCACAAGAGTTCTGTTTCTTCCCATTTTACCACCCTGACTTCAGCTCCTCTAAATATCTCTGGACTACCAAAGTATTGATTGCAGGTACAGATTTAGCCTCTTGGCACTCAGGGCAGCTGCCCAGGACCCTGTCAAGGGCCCTGTGCTGGAGTACCCCCAACTGCCCCAGGATGCCCAAATGCCACACTACTACTACCCTGTCTTACAGATGCTGTAAGTAGCATTGGCTTCATAACAGCAGTCAGCTGTAGGGTGCCCTTCACCCCAACTGTACAGCCACCACACTCAATGATCTTCGAAAACAGCCCTAGAAAGGCCTCCACACCCCTCTGGGGAACAAAACCAAGGAAAGCACTGTGGCTGCTTGTTCAAGTGGCAGAGGCTACTGCTCCTCCCACTGGTGTATTTGTGGAAGAAGCTGCTTATACCAACCATGTCCAGAGCTTGGGCCACCTGTTCGCTGCAACAGTGCCACTGGCTGCTTGAAGCCAAGCTGACTCAGCAGGGGGCTAACTGGAGGAAGGGGACGGTCATTTTCTGAAGCCCCACTGAAGTTCCTCTCAGGGCCTTAGAATCACAGCCCCATCCAAAGGGGCAGGGCCCAAATCTTCCCTTGGAAGTGGTGCATGGCCACACCAGCGGATTTGTTCTTCTGGGGCATTTTCCCTGGTAGAGGGGTAAATCTGCCAGCATTCAGTCATTGCTGCCCTCCCCAGAGCTGATAAGCTGCACTAGACACTGTGCCAGCGTCCCAGCGCCATTACCACTAGCACAGCACTGGCAGGCTGGGGGAGGAGACATTAGTCAGCTTACCTTACACTGGTGGCTTGTACTTTAGACTTAAGCCACTGAAAAGGTGGTGTACATCTATAGAGCACCATGGGGGCTTCTCAGTGGCAGTGGTGGGGTGGCACAGCCACAGCCAGCCACCTGGCTGCTTAGATGGGGCTGTAAGACTGCCCCCCCCTGACTAATTATCCAGTGAGCACTTTCAGATTTTCCTGTTCCACTTGTTCTCTGCTGTTAGTTTGTAGTTTTCGCTAGGAACAGGTACATTATAACTTTGATTAAAGCAGAGCAACAAAGCAAAACATCCAAGTAAGCCAAATTTCTTCTATACTTATGTTTGCACCACATTTAAGGATCAATGAACACTCACCAGTGGTTCTCCTGCTCTTTTGTGAATGCCAAGTATGCGAATAGCATCTACGGGTACTATCTGATTGTTCACCGAAGAATTATTCATTTCTGGGCTAGAGGGAGGAGATTCGAAGCACTTTGATGCCACAATGTCATGGGCTTCCAAAAGGGACTGCAAATATAGAATACATGAATTGATGTCAGGGGATGATTGAGATACATTCCCGGAACCGTGCAACTGCTTAAAATAACAAATTACCATATGACCCGTGCAAACAAAATTGGGAGCATTGGACAAGATATATTAACGCAAAAGATAAGATACATATTTTTGTATAGAATATTAAGATAAAAACACCTGGCAAATTAAAATATAGGATAAGAATATATAGTATTACTAGGAAGTTAAAGAGAGAATAGCTTGAATTCTTTCTATTTACTTTATAAGTTCATTATACATGTAGTGATGAAACATAATGTTATAATATTTGATGTGCACAATATATAATTTGTCTTTCATATCTTGAAAATTTTAATAAAAATTAATATGAAAAATATAAATAAATAACAAATTACTGATGCTAGAAATACATATGTAACCAGCCTGATATATGTATCCACTGCCATCTGTGTATTCTTTCCTTGATCTTTACTTCATGGCTTCTTCACAAGCTTTGTCGACAACTACACTTTCCCTGGCACCTCTGCCCCATGGGAACTGTATTATTTATTTGTTTGTTTGTTTATTTTAATAGACCACCCTACCCCCGAAGGGCTCAGGGCGGTTTACAAGACAATGAAACACAATACATCATATGATTTCAGTTAAGACAATAAATAAATTAAAACATTAAAACATTAGCAGCAATAATCTTCTATCATTAAGATAAGTAGATGATGTTTGGCGTTAACCCCCGGCCAATATTCAATCAGCAGATGACATATGGAGTGACAGAAACAGCAAAGAGGGGTGGATTCAGCAGCCAGCCTCACCAAAGGCCCGGTGGAACAGCTCGGATTTACAAGCCCTGCGGAACTCCCCAAGGTCCCACAGGGCCCTAACAGATGGAGGAAGAGCGTACCACCAGGCAGGGGCCAGGGCCGTAAAAGCCCTGGCCCGGGTGGAGGCTAGCGGCATCATGGAGGGACAAGGGACCATCAGTAAATTTGCCTCTGCCAAGCGGAGAGGTCGACTCTGGCTGTTATCTCGTAGGGCAGGAGGGGTTACCTCTGAGCTCTCCTAACAACCCAAAGTGCTTCTCAGATGCTGTTACAAGAAGGCTTCTCAAACCATGGGTAACAACAGTTGTTTTCCATTATTTGGATGTTTATCTCGTTAAAATCAAACACACCATCATTAAGGCTAATTTTTCATCAATGAAAAAAAGTACAGGCCCTCGAGTTCAAAGAAAGTCATGCTTAAATCCCAATGAAATCAACGGGAATTAGCCAACTTTCTTTGGATCAGGGTCACTGTGCTTTTTTTCATTTGGTTAAAACAGATTCTGATCCACTGCAACAAGCAATTCCTCCCCTTCCCCGCAAACAAAGTTATAGATTAAAAAATACTGCATTACCAGAAAGTGTGGCTCCTTCAGTATACCAACCAACTCAGCAATGTTTTCATCTTTGTTCACTAATGGACTGATGTCTTCAAGAATCTCATTGACTAATTCTATATTGTTGTCACTCACAGCCTCAAGTTTAGAGTCTTCCAGTCGTTCATGAGCCTGTGGTGATTATAGAAGAAGCATAAATCAGTACAAATAGTGAACAGGAACAATATGTTTGATTTTCCATTTTCATCATGAGGCCTCCTCCATGTTTTGACAACAACACTTTGTCTTCATCAGCACTGGCTCTGCTGGAAGTTCATTCTAGATTTTGCATACACTGCATAGATGCAGCCATTCTCAAAATTCATGGTTGTCCATGCTTTATTAAACCAATTTAATGAACTTCCTTCTTATTTACATATTTACAGAATTTTCCCAGCCTCCATTTTATCCTCCTAATCCTCCTATCCTCAAAATCAATGGTAGAAGAGCAAGATTTGAGTATAGAAGCTTCTTAAAGACCAACAAGGTTCCCAGGCTAATTTACAAAGGGAGCTGTGCTTTTTGGCTTACACTCTGGAAATCATGTTGGTCTTTAAAGTGCTCCTGGACTCAAAGCTTGCTCTTCTTCTGCAGGCTAACATGGCTACTCACCAGAAACTATGTATACTAGGTTAGGCTGAGAGTGTACAACTGGCCCAATTCACACAGGGAGTTTCCAACACACAGTGAGGATTCAAATCTGAGGATTTCAGATCCTAGTCTGACATTCTAACCTTTGTGAAGCACTGCCTGCCTCACAACTTTCTGTACAGACATTCCATTCTCTAATTCTAGAAATACAGGCAAGATATTACAGCAGGTATACAGTCCGGTAGAAGGAATAAAGTATACTCAGACTACAGAACAGTTCTTTACTTTACTTTAACAGTCAGTTCTTTACTTCAGGCAACCATAACTCTGCAATCAAGGATATAGACCTCTGACAAAATTCTTAACGTGCCTGTCAAACAACAATTGCTAGAAGACTTCAGGGAAAAGTCATGCCAGTCTAACTGGTATAAGACCAATTCTTTTAACAAGGAAAAAAGCACTGAAAAAGCAGCCTCTCTTTTGTATTCCATCTTTCAAGTCACATTAGAGGAGCCAGGCACGAGCCTTTTCCTTCTGGCTATGCTGTCGTTTGTTTCTTCAGTAGTCAGATCATCACTTTATAACTGGTTTGTTTGCACAAGATGTATACATTTCCAAGCTTACAAACAAGCTTTGGAAAAAGATAATCAATCTGCCTTATGAAATGTAGCCTGCCCAACTATAAACATAATCGTTTGCCCAGCCCCCATCACTGCAAGGCAAGCTTTATTTTTTTTCTTCACAATGTTTTTCAAATTTGTTCTTCAAAATCAAAGTCGAAAGCATACACAAAGACAGAAGTTCACCATTTTATAAAGTACTTAATACATATAGACAACAAATATTAACTCTTAAAACCCTACACTTTCAGCACTTGGCCAATAAGTATCAAAATGAAATTAACTCTTTAGCATTATTAATGAACAGTCTAACTTTTCTTTATTGGATTTTAATTTAACAGTTCTTAACCTTCAAAACCACTAGTCATTAATTTATTTTTTTCTGTTTTATCAACTTGGCCATCTTGGCCAACTCTAGTACCTTCACCCACCATTCTTCAATTGTAGGAATAGTTGGAGTTTTCCATTACTGCACATATGATATTCTTGCTGCTGCTGTCATACATAAAAGCAAAGTTCCATGTTTTCTTTTCAGAAATCTGACCGTAAGTCCCAACAGATAAGCCTCAGGTTTCATTAGTCTTCAAAATCTTCTGAGTTATTGTATGTATTTTCCTCCAATGTTTTTTAGCTTTTTCACAAGTTTGCCATCTACAATAAAAAGTCCTCTCTTGATGCTCGTATTTCCAACAATTGAGATTGTTTTTTTAGTGGTGGAGGGGCAAACATGCATTTAGGTCACCCCATGTCAGGATGCTATTTGCTGGGAGGGGGAACTGCTGGGAAAAGTTATTGCTTTGGCTTTTGCAGGTGCTTATCTGGTTCTCTGGCCTTGGAGTTCTGCGGCTGGGACGGGCTCTCAGACTGGACCCATTCTGCTGTCTTGGTTCTTATGGTGGGGTTTGCTACAACATATTATCAACAGTTTTGGCGCCTTCTCGCCAGAACTGTCTTTTGCTGTTGCTCTCATGTCATCAATAAACTCCTTGAACCCATCAAGGGAGTTATTGTCTGAACAGGGAGTTTGACACCCCACTGTGACCACACTGATAAAATGATGGAAAAATGGGTCTTAACAGGCTCAGTCCTCTCCAAAAGTTTCCAAGGCATCTTCACATGCCAGGTGATATAGCTGGAGTAAAAAGAGCTGTTAGGTCTCTGTCTCTACAGGCTTGAATCTTGTTTTCCCGACGAACCGACCTCTAGAGAAGGGCTCCTCCAACCAGGCTGAGCCTACAGCCACTTTCAGAATTTTGAGAAATAATAGTGAACAGCCACGGGTGGCAGGATCATCTCTTTGGTTTGGAAGAGATGTGTGTTTTTTGTTTCAGTTTCAAAGAAACCACAGGGTTTGGTTCCCATACAGCCACAGGGAGAACATGCCAAGTCCACCAAGACGCAAAGAAATCCTTGCCTAAAACCAAGCAAAGGACTCTTAAACTTACAAAGAATTTAATTTCACTCCCAGGCATTCCTTTCTCCCCCACCCCCCTTTTCCATTCAAGATGCTTCTCCCTCCTAGATTCAAACAGTTTCTGGACACCAGGAAACATGTCCGCAAGTGTTGTGTTTCCCATGGGCACCATTTTGGGGATTACTGTTCTTAGAGGCCTCCAAGAGACTGGAAAGAGAACAATCCTGATCAGGATGTATGCAGGAGACAGCTCTCATTACACACCTAATTAAGTTAAATTATTCCGTATGCAAAGCCTTAAGGAGGTCTTAGCACATCTAACAGACTTCCATGAACTAATAACATCACCTTCCAAAGCCTAATTTCACATTATACATCACAGTCAGTGAATGTATGTGTGTGACTTATGATGACCCGATGAATTAATGACCTCCAGAACATCTTATCATTAAAAGCCTTGCTCAGGTCTTGCAAACTGAAGGCCAAAGCTTCGTTTATTCAGTCAAGCAATCTCTTGTTGGGGTTTCATCTTTTATTGCCTTCAGTTTTTCCTAGTGAGTCTTGGTCTTCTCATGATATGACCAACTGTCAGTTGAGTCATTTCAACTTCTAGGGAGAATTCAGGCTTGATTTGATCTAGAACCCACTTATTTGTCTTTCTGATGGTCTAGTTATCTCTCCTACAACACCTCTTTTCAAATGACAGTTAGTGAATGTTAGCAGAAAAAATCAGTTTACCTTAGCAAGTGATCTTACAATAGGATTCTCCATAATTCCTTTCAAGAAAATAAGATCTATTTCTTCAGCTCCTGATGATGGGGACAAATCCGTAAGGTTATCCAAGACCTGCTGCATCGCTGCTGAAAAAAACATAAGGGAAGCCTTTGAACAAAAGCTTGATAGTTTTTAATAAACACACTTCTCTTTGTGATACACCTCTGAAGATGCCAGCCACAGATGTAGGCGAAATGTTAGGAACAAGATCTACCAGACCCCGACCACACAGCCCGGAAAGCCCACAACAACCAGTTTTAAATAAGTTCTACTGTATCCAATAATGAAATTCATAAGTTTTGTTCTAATGCAAAATCATATAACTGATTAAAAGCTCAAACTGCCCCCAGTTTTTTCAATTTAAGCATCTGTTTTACCAAGTCATTTCAACAACAGTTCTTCAGGCACACACATAAGTGTATTACAAATGTGATTATATTCATGACCAATGCTAATCACGCAGTGCAAGTCTAACTGCCTAACTTGTCATATGTTTCAGTACTGTTTTGAATGTAAACATGTAAATGAACAGGCCAAAAACTGTTTGCTGACCTGAGCTCCCTTTAAGGAGGGATGGGGGGTGGGGGGAGAGTGATAGAAGGGAAGAAATGGAAAGTATTTTCTTCATACAGTTCCAACTCCAGTGATGTCTCAAAGCAGACATATTAAATTATAACAACTTTAACCAAAGAAGACAAATAATGTGTTGATTCAAAATCTTACACCCGAAAAATCTTGTTGGTCTCAATCATGGTGGTCTCTAAGGTACCAATAGACTCTAATCTAGTTCTTTTACTGTAGACCAGGGGTCCCCAAACTTTTTAATCAGGGGGCCAGTTCACTGTCCCTCAGACTGTTGGAGGGCTGGACTAAAAAAAACTATGAACAAATTCCTATGCACAAATGATTGTAAAATGTTTGATTTCACCTTTCAGCCTTTCTGTCATGGTCTATTTTTAGAACAGTGACCAAAGTATGTCAAGTACAGGGTGGGCTCCAAATATTGTTGGGGAGGCTGTGGAATACCTTCCCCTGTAAAAAACGAAGCAGAACTTTCCCAATGAAACATTCCATCTAACCCAGGATCAGGTATCTTCCTGGGTTCTTTCCTCCCTAGCAGCCAGCGAGCGATTCGCCAGCCTGGCTGATGCCAATGGGAGTGGGGCGGAACAGAAAGCCTGAGAGCAACACATGGAGTAGTCGACAGGGAAGGGCGGAGCAGGAGTTGCCACGTGTAAGGTTTCCAACTCTGGGTCAGAAAATTCATGGAGATTTGGGGGTGCCATCATGTAACTGCAATCAACAGCCGTTGGAGCCGGTTCCTCCTCTCCCTCGAGCCCCCACTGCACATGAATGGAGCCATCGCCGCCATGCCTGGCGGGCCGGATAAATGCCTTCAGGGGGCCACATTTGGCCCCCGGGCCGTAGTTTGGGGACCCCTGCTGTAGACCAACAGGGCTACCCTTCTAAAATGAGCAAAAAAATCACCAAAATAAAATAGGCACTAAAAGAACACAAAACTAAGCAGGGAAGGACCTCTGAGGGCTTCAGCTTTCAGTGGTCAGTAAAGGGAAGCTATTTATTTACTCCTATCAACAGCTCAAGCATGTAAAACAAGAAGTCTTCGTGCAAGGAAAAGGGAACAGAAAAATAAGCTGGTGAGAAAACTCTAGGTTTTGCACTGTTGCCTATGGAAGGGAAAACAGGGCACTTCAGTAGTCACGACAAGCAACCTGCATGACATTTGCTATGTTTTCCACAGCTTTCCTTATATAAGATTTTAATTGACACCTGCATTTATAATAACCCCACCCAACTTTCTGGTTACGGTTACTATTTTAAAATTATACATTTAAGAGCTTCTCCCTAATAAAAATGTGTAAGTTAATATGCTTTTGTATGATTTTTAAACCTGTCAAAATTGGTATAGCCCTGCTTTACAATAAATGCATCACCCTGTACTTCTAGCAAACAAGTGCTCTTTGAAAGCATGTGTAGGAGGTAAATGACAGTCACATTATGCTTTCAGAGACTGACAGGATTTTTTTGCTACTTAACAGGCAAAAGGTGGTTGCCAACCACACTGTGGTTTTTGGAGCATAAAGCACTTTTGTCAAAATTAAGGAGGAAGGGAGTGTGGTGGAGAGGCACTGGGGATGAGCAGAACATGTACAAGTGACCCAACCAGATAAAAATCTCAAGGACAGAGATAATGAATAACCCAGCCACCAAGGTCATCTGGAATCTTAAATGTTTCCAGATCTGCAGGAGACAAAAAAAATCAATACAATCAATGTTAGCTGCCAACATATTTAAATTAATGTTAGCTGCCAACATATTTAAATTAAGCAGTCTAAAATCTACTAAACACAGGTGTCAGAAGCTTTTATATTTTCCTATGAGACATCCATGATTTTCCAAACATTTCCACTGGTTTTCCAAACCAAAAAAGCACACACAGCACCCAAAAGTTTACCACCTTGGAAAACAAATGCTCCAAGATCATATCAAACCTCTTTTGCAATCAGAAGACCTATGCCTGATTTGTGACAGGCAGTTACACAAATTTATGCACTCCATCCTTCCATGCATAATATGCAAAGGAATGAAATCCAGAAGTTACCACGTCACAACAAAAACAGACCTATAGTACTACATGCTCCTAAAGCATAAAGATAACCCAGGTCTGTGGGGAAGGACGCACAGCCACCTATCCACTCTTCCTCTGCCATGAACTGTCTAAACAAAACTGTTCCCAAAAACAATACAGAAAAAAAATGTGCCCTACAGCCTCTCATGCCAATTCTGTCATTATCATGGATTAGCAACAATTGGCTCATACTGGTATCCAAGTTTCATCCTTTCCCTCTTAAAGAAGGGTCCCATACATTGTTTTTAATGT
The DNA here is from genome assembly GCF_021028975.2 of Sphaerodactylus townsendi. Classification (NCBI taxonomy): domain Eukaryota; kingdom Metazoa; phylum Chordata; class Lepidosauria; order Squamata; family Sphaerodactylidae; genus Sphaerodactylus; species Sphaerodactylus townsendi. The sequence continues at coordinate 41,602,246 of NC_059435.1, forward strand.
TTTCCTGTTCTTGAAATGGTGCCTTGATCATACCCATCTTTCCATGGCAATGGGAAGGAGGAAAAAATATCCAGGGGCATTTTTGAAGGCATAATTGTTGTTATTAGTTGCTATTACGCTTTCATTGTTGTACGTCGCCCTGAGCCCTCCGGGGGAGAGCGGCTAATAAATCTAAAATATAAACAACTCCACCACTTTGTTGATTGCAGGCGATCTAAAAGGACATCTCTGAATGAAGAAAAGCACATTTGTGCCCTAACGTAGGCCCTTTCCACACAGCAAATTTAAAGCGGGTTGCAGGTAGGATACGTGAAGTGCCTGCGTGGCTCCACAGATGGGAGCCGGGAGTTAAACGAAAAGAGGAAAGTGCAGCCACATAACGTGCCTCCTGCCCGACCGCAGCTGCTAGGTGCTTTAAAACAAAAGAATCGCACAAATCGCGATTCTTGAAAAACCTGAAAGGGGGGCTAACATGGAGTGGACTCGTGTTAGAAGCGGGATCTATGCGAAGTTTCCCCCAACCCTGGTTTTCCCCCCGCCTTTAACCCGTGTTGATTGGTCCATACATATGTATGTTCTGACACCTGACAGTTCTATCCATGGAACAATTATACAGAAATACAACTTCTCACTATATATATGAGTGGCCACAGAACCCCCAACAGGGAACATGGTGGTAGACAAAAGTATTTAATATGGAAACAGATTTCACTTTTGTGAGCATGAGACAAGAAACAAAAAAATTTCATTCACTTTTATTGAGCAGACACAGCAAAACACAAGAAAAAGACACTCCGCCATTGAGCCTCCAGTTGATACAACAAAGCAAAAATCAAGCCGTGGTATAAATAGGAAGAAGGGAGGTGGTCAAAGAAACTTTTGTTTTTCTGAGTCTTCAGGAGATTGCTCAGAGATCATATTTTTTTCTTAGCAGTTTTCATGAATTGAGTGTTGATTTTTATCACTGCAATACCATGTTATACATCAGAGACCTGAGTCCTCAGGGAAGTGTATGAAAGCTAAAATGGCTTTTATTGAAAGGAAACTCTTGGGGCTTTAGCCTAGGACCACAATTAACATTAATGTAACAAATATGGTTTGGAGGTCCCAAGGTTGGGATAAACGGGACTGATACAACTACAAAAAGTACTGTAAACTGCTGCCTTGTTTTATTTATTAGTTAGCCCATCTTTCTCTTTGGTTGTCTTCTCCTGTTTGGTTGTGTGGTTCTTGAAGGTTTTTTGTAATTTTTTTTTTTGCTCTTTTGTGGGAGGCTCTGGGTTTTTTTAAAAAAGGTATTTCATTGGGGAGGATTTTTCCTCACCCCTGTTCCAGGGTTGTCTTTTTCGAAGGAGGAATTCTTTCTCTGGGTTTCAAAGTCTGGGGGAGGGGGGGTTAGTTTTTTGCACCAATTCTTCCTTCCTTTTCCCTTTTGTTTTCTGGTGCTTGCTTCTCTATTGTGTTGAGGTGTTGTGGTGGGCCAGGCCCTTGTTCCCTGATTTTCTTTCTCTAGTTTTAAAGGGGGGGGGGGGTCTGTTCACTGTTGCCCTGTTGAGTTTGTGGAATTCTATTGTTGTGCTCCTCCCTAAAGGATTCATTTGAGACATTTTGATATAGCAATTGAGAGTTTTAAATTGAAACTAGTATTAATAAGGGCTTGGTAGGAATTGGTTTAAAAACCTCAAATTTTAATTCAAGCGTAAGACATCAGTTTCTTCCTAATCAAGCTTATGGGAGGTGTTAAGAAGAGTCAAGGATCTTGTTGGGAAATAGTTAATGAGCATACACTAACCACTTTTGGTGTCAGCATTGAGCTTCATTACAATTGAAGCTAGGCGGTCTTAGAAAACTAGCCCCTCAGTAAGAAGCTTTTCAGAGGAGCTCTTCTCAATTCCTTTCTCTGGAATTGGGAAGCTTGCAGTAGAGGAGCCGGGAAAATTTTTAGTGCAGTTACCTTTCCCTACTTAAAAGGTTTTGATATTCATCTGCCAGATGGTTGCAGGTAGATCCCCAGATAGGTTCTAGAATAGTAATGTACCAGGTAGATGTTCCTTAAACACACACACACACACACACACACACACGGTAAACCACACTTTCAAGCAAAGTCAGATTAGGAAACTTTTTACAAAATAAAACCTTCCTTTTCTTGGGAAAGGGTTATTTAAAAACATTCAGGGGCTATTAGGTTGCAGTGAATGAAAGGGAGCTAGGCACTTAATTTACCTTGGTTAGTTAGCCAGAGTTTGGCCCAGGGAACAATGAGCAATCTGAAGGGAACACAGTTGGGGCTCTGGGGGAAAGGAATCTGCTCCTGAGCCATCTTCCACCACTTGACATCTGACAGGAAAGATGAAATGAAGACGCCACACAATGCCCTTTCCATTGAGGCAGCTGCTAAAACAGCACCACCGGCACAAAGGACTCAGGCCGCCCCTTCTCCAGCTGTTATTGAGCCTTCCTAGCAGCAGGAGGAGAAGCTGCCTGAGGTGCCTTCTGAGGTGAGCTTTTGGGAGGAGAGTGTTCAGGTTGTGGAGCTAACCCCAGAGACCAGGAGGATGCTGAAGGAACTAGAGGAGAGACTGAATGCATCATCTCCTCCTTTGGTTTCTCTGAAGTTCAGTGAGTCTTCCAGGGAGACAGGAGAGGTCAGAGGTGGTGCAAGAGAAAGAGATGGGGGTGCCCCAAGGTGCTGCCAACTCAACCCTTCTTTGGTCATCTCATCCTGGACACTCTATACACAGCGTGGCTGCCCCAAGCTCCTCACAGGAGGCGGTTCAGGGGGTGTCTGCAGCTACTGGTCAGTCTGGGTTGCTCCCTCACATCTTCAGTCTGGAAGCACTTCAAGATGACAGAGGATCCAGGTGTGCGCAGGCCAGCCATGTAGGGCTGGGATCAGTCAAGGGAAAGATATTTATAATCTCCTGACTTCTAGTCTCTGGAACCATCTGATGAAGCTCTACCAGACAGAGAGATGCTAGTGAGGTGGCCAAGTGACTACTAGCCAACCAAGGGGTGAGTCAACCAGCAACTTCACCTTGTGCTCTCCCTGCTGCACACAGCGAATGGTCCCCAGAAGACAAGGAACAGCAAGCATCTCTGCTGGAGATGCTCAGCAAGGACTGTGCTAGGGTGCCAAGAGATAGGAAGCAGGTGGTCGAGAGAAGGGTCACCCATATCATCAAATGATCACAATTGACAGGAAGCCCTTCAGAACAGTAGAAGTCAGGTTCCACATACTGCTCCAAAATGCCTATCCCAGGTACATGCCTTCCACAATGAGCAGGAGGGTGATGACCCTCATTGTACAGGGCCTCCAGGTGTCCCTCATTTGGGTGCTCATAGAATTGGACCCCCCAATGCAAACTTGGGGGGTTCTGTGGAGACTCACCTGCAGCTATGTTGCAAATTTGGTCCCTGTAATTTGAAAAACAGCCTGTTCTTCCTACCATCATTTTACCCAAGCATTAAAAAAAAAAATCCCTGTAGACTTCAATGAAGCCAAAAATCTCCAGATATCCAGTGAAAAAAAACATTTACCAGTATGGGTATTAAGCTTTTGGGGAAAGGGGTTTTTTTTGAAAAAAAATTGGATCCAACATACCTTAATCCAAAAAACATGAAAAAAAAATTGTGCACGCACCTACTGGCAACAGCTTGCATTGGAAATCTGCAAAACTCAAAGGACTCAGAGAGTCTAATAGCCACCTCACCTCCCAGCCTCCCCAGCAGGGCTGCTAACGGATCACAGAACCAAAGAGAGTTAACAGATACATGACATGCTAGTGGCCCACTTAAACTAGCACTGTTGGACAAGCAATGCAGTTTTCCCAACTAGCTTTCTTCCCATTAGCTGAAGAGGAGAAGGTGTTAAGTGCTGCCAGGTCACAGCTAACTTATCAAAATTCTGTAGAGTTTTCAAGGCAAGAGATGATTGCTCACTATCTGGATAGCTGCTTGGGAGCTGGAGGAACCCTTGCCAATAACATCACAGAAAAGGAGCTCTAGGTAGACGAAATGAGAGTATATCTCATCATCTTCCTTCCCAGAAGCATTGCTTCTCAAAAAGGCAGTGTTTATTCCAGAGTCTTTTGCACGATTGTACAGGATCTATGCAAATGGCTCACTCTAGTGTTCCTGCCAGACTAAGAGTGGTTTGACAGTCTCTTGGACAGTATTTTAGCTTTGGCAACCATGCTCTGAGTTAAGAAGTGGTGACATCCATGCAAAAAAGCATCACACAAGTTTTCTGGGAGGCAGACTGCACAAAATAACCCCCAAAAGCTTCTTGAGAAAGTTGTCACTTTGTACCATGTACTTGTCAAACTAATATACAGGGCCTGTGTGATGCTTTTGGCATGGGCAGCACAACTCCCAATTTAATTCAGGGACAACAACTGCCAAAGCTAAAAGCATCACCCAAGAAACTGTCATGCCACTCCAAGTCTGCCAGGCATACTGAAGCAAACCCCTTCTTTGCACAGGCCTCCACAGACGCGCAGAAGACTGTAGGACAAGCATTCCATTTCTGGGGTGGGAGCGCAGAGAATTAGCGTAGAGGTTTGTCTTAGCAGAACACCAGCTGGCCTAGGATACTGCCAACTTATTACAAAGTTCACTATATATGATTTGTTGACATGTCCTCTAGAACATATCAGCACTTACATGTGATTGATGGAAAAGAAAAAGAAAAAAATCCCACTTGCTTGCCACAGAGTAGATAGTCTTACCTTCAATGAAACAACACACGGTGCCACTCCTGAGACAACTAATACAGTGTAACCTTGGAACTATGTATGACCCAAGCATTCTTTTAAGGCAGTTTGAGAACACTGTACTAAAACATTGGTTTAGAAGAATTTTTAATTTTAGCTACATTAATTACCAACTTAAAAGTTATAACAATAATGCTCTTATTTGAAAAGAGTTTTTTAAAAACAAAGTACACACTAAAACACCATATCTTGAACACTAACCAAATTCCTTTTTTTTTTAGAATAGCCCCTTTAATGACAATTTATAAAGTTAAACAGGCACACAATTAAGCAGGCAGATACAAAAAGATTAGGCTCTGCCACCATTTTCTACCATCATTTCCGCTATTCCATGTCCCCATCTGCTGCCATAGTTTTTCTTCCCTCCCACTTCTCTATTGATTTAATTCATGCCCAATAATACACCAGAGTGTTAAAAACAGCCTGAAGGTATAACAGATTCTGTAGTTGGGAAGTGAGGGGAGTTAGAATGCAATGTCAGAGCATGAAGAGAGAAAAATGTAGGGCTACCAGCAAGTTCTATCGCTTGAAAATTTTCTTAAAGAATACAGTTTCAACAAGATGAAAGGAACAGAATAAAAGCAGGCAACACTGCTACCAAGACAACCTTTCCTAATTTGCAGTCACAGTTACTAACTGTTGTTCCAAAATATCCCATGGCCATACCCATAAAGTTGAGGGGGGGGGGAGAAGAGAAACAAAACAAAATTAAAACAGTATTAACCCAGTCAGTTTTAAACCATTCAACATACATTATCTGCGGCTATGACAATGGGGGGCGGGGGGGGGGGATCGTTGGTGTTCTTAAGCCTTCTCACTGACTTGTGCTTTGAGGAGATTTTTCCCTCCAAAATTCTAATGGTCACTTATGTTTTGACTGATCCACCTTTTGTTTGTCAATATGCAATGCAGTAGTGTGAATGTGGTAATTTAGACTTTGTGTATACATTTTGAATTTTCACACTTTTATAAATTTATTTAAATTAACAGTAAGAATGGTCTTCAGTTGTTCAACCAGGCATTTCACAGACAGGAAGATTAACAGCTCTGTAGGGACACCAAAATACAGTGGAACCTCGGTTATCGATGACATCGGTTTTCGTCGATTTCAGTTTTCGTAGATTGTTGACAGCCATTTTTTGCCGATGAAATGCTGTGACTTTTGCATTAAGTCACTGCGTCATTTGTGTTGCACCTGCGCAGAATGCGTAGCTCTGGTTTTTGTCGGTTTCGGTTTTCGTTGGGTGTTTCCGAATGGATTACCAACGAAAACCAAGGTTCCACTGTAATATTTTCCCTAACGTCAGAAAGTAAAATAATAAACTGGCACCAGAGACTTGTAAACTTTAAACAAAGAATCAAACTTTTTATTCACAAGAAATAAATCAGGATTTTTTTGTGGCAAAGGATAAGATTGAAATTATATACAAGTGGGTTTCTGAGAAGTCATTTTATAAGTTGTTTCAGTATCTTTTTACAGTTGATATAAGGTTCACCCAGGTCACTATCTTTAGTGTCTTCAAGCTGTTACAGCCACTTAAATTCTCCACAAACTAAGGACCCACCAGGATAGGTGTTCAGTTTTCTGTTGGCTCTCTAGTTAATGTACTAACAAAACCTTAATTTCTACCCTCAGGTACATATAATCTTTACAGTTCCTCAAACACTAAATCTGACAGTCTCTCTTCAAGAGTGTATATCTTACACGGTGCTTATCAGAGAAGGTCTTCCAGATTTCCTACAGGAAACCAATCCTTTCTCTATTTACCAACTAAACCACCTTCAAGAGCTTCACTGCCCCATATCTGGGTGGGTTATCCTCAGAGAAAAACAACCAAGCCACCAGTGTGATTAATCAGTGTTACTGTGTTATATGGTTAATTCCAGGACCTTGGCATGGATTCTCTAACTTAAATCTGTCCTTTGGGCACTTAATCAGAGAAGCTCAGCTCACTTAGAACTGGCCCTCAGCCTCCAGAGAATGGAGCTGAAACATTACACACTGCAGTTCTGTTCAGCCTAAGTGTCTGTGTACGTTACAGCTGCCAATAACATAACAGATATTTAGGAACCAAAGTGGTAGGTAGCACTGAGAATAACACAAGAAGAAGCTTAATGTCTTGGACATTTCATCCCCACCAAAAAAAAAAAAACCCTGAAAGTTTGGCTTCTTCAAGTTTGAGAATTCCTGTACTACAGCTTATAAAGAAACTTTACAACAGATAACAGTTAAAGAGAAAATAAAAACTCTAAAACTAGGACATGGAACAGCGAAGCTTCCTATATGAACAGAATAGATATCCCACCTAATATCCAGTCACTTGATCCAAGATGACATGCACCTCAACTGCCTTTACTAGCAAACAATACACGTGAGAAACTCGTTGTATGACTCGTTGGCTGTTGCTAGTCTTGAAAAAACAAAGAATTAAAATCCAAGTCCAATAAGACGACAACATGAACCCTTTCTGTTAAGATTGATTAGGATTTGGAATCAATAAAAAGCAGGTAGCAGACAATTTGCCTTACATGTATAAATGGATTTTACTCGTGTATTTGGAAAGACATGTCTCATTTAAACCATCAAGCCAAGAACTTCTGCATACTTTGAAGTTAACAATGTCTACTTATCCTTACTGTAATGACTGAATAATCAGAAAAACTGGTATAATTTATACTTAAGAAAAACACTTTAGTACTAGGAACCTATTCAGAAAATGTCTATGTTGCCTCTCCAGAGAACCTACTTAAGTCAACTTACAAAAAACATAAAATGTTAAAGAGTTGTTAAGAACTAAAAACCCAGCAAGAACATAAAGCATCAGACAGCTTTAAAAGGAGTCTCACAAAACATTTTGGATTAGAAGCAGGCCATTAAAAGGATGTTAAAAAGTCAATGCCTTAATTAAAAGCCTGGGTTTAAAACAAAGTTTGGGCCCAATGCCTAGAAAAGAGTAGGACAGGCACCAGGTAAGCCGCAAAGGGAATGGTGACGTACCATTGATGAAAAAAGTTGAACTGTTTCCAGGACTGAGAACAGGCCAAGGGACATCTCAGGGTTTTTCAACAGCTCACAGCATCGCTATTCAAGTGTTAACAGATTCTCTACTTACAACTTTGTGTACCCAGATGACACATGCCCTCCACACTTACCACCAGATCAGCTCCTAACCTATGATTATGTGATGTCACCACCCAGTGGCTTAACTTAACAATGGGTTTACATATCTGACATCATCGTCCTGCCAGGTAGGCAAGACTTTTATTTCCTAAAGTTCAAGACTCAGAGCAACAAGTAAATTGCCAGTTAGCTTGCTATGGAAGAAATTAAACCGGGGAGGAGAAAACCCTTGCTATGATTGCTCTCAAGAGGCTGCCAAGCAAGGAACTGAATACTTCAAAGGAAACTGTACTCAATAATAGTTATAAAAAATATTTTTTCAAAATACAAGAAGAGCTGTTGTTTTATCTGATGAAATCAATTCACAAATGAAAACTGGGAAATTATCTTTATGGAAGAAATTAGAACAATTATTTGAATTTGATCATATTTAGTTCAGACCTTGGAAGCTAAGCAAGGTTGACCCTGGTCAGTATTGGAAAGGAAACTATGAAGGAATACCAGGCTTGTGATGCGGATGAAAGCAACGGTAAACCACCTTTGAACATGTCGTGATTTGAAAATGCCATGTAGCTGCCATGGGTCAGATATGGCTTGACCAAAAAAAAAAAGTACTGTAAAAACTGATGTTAACTTAAAGACAGGAAGACTGCAGGACTGCCCTTTTCAGTTATAAAGCTGATATTCTCAAATCATACTTTTTAAATCTAAAAAAAAAGTTAATATATCCTGAATGTGCAGTACAAAGCTCTCATGAAAAGTTTAAGAAAATCCCTGCTGAATCAGATCAATACTCTATTTTTGCTGTTGCCTCCATAAGCCAACCAGATGCCCTAAGTATGGAGTCAAAAGCCTCCTTCTGCTCTGCCTTCTTAGCAATTGGTATTTAGATATATACAACCTCTGAAAATGTTGTTTCCATAAGGCTAGTAAGTATTGATGGACCTTTCCTTCATGAGTCACAGAAAAATCATTAACAGAATAGATCATTTAAATTACTATTCTCTCAGAAGTCAATAGAATAATGCCATGTCTGTTAGCACCATGCAAATCCCATCAAGTTCAACAGGATTCACTCCCAAGTAAGGCTGCATAGAATTATAGTCTTAATTAAGTTTCTCTACAGTTGGAGAGAGCGCTCTGCTTTTAGCCTTGTAAACGAACAGCTGAAACACACCCTTAAGGACATGTAAGATTACTTGTTCACCTAAGGATAACAAACGCTGTGGTGAGGCAGGAAGGAAGATATCCAGTGTTACACACAGTTGGTTTGGATGCCAAAATGTCAGGTTCAACCCCCACGAAGCAGCTTAGGGTAAAAATTAGACAATTTGAACTGTCTATTTTTGATGTTGCTTTATTTTATTTTATTTTTTGCTTACAGTCTCTTGGGGCTTCAATACAGCTATGAGCTACTAACAAGAAAGGCAAGAAACAAATGCATTAAATAAGGAAACCCAGCACAGCTTCACATCTTTTGTGTTGCCCATTATGAGCAAGCTTTTCAGCCCACACTCAAAATGATGATGATGCCACAATCACGTAGCAAGTGTTGACAGAACTATTAGGAACGACACATGTAACAGAATCTAACATATTTTCATGCTGCTTCCCCAATTATCTCCCTTCTAAATTCAAAGCCACATTTAAGAACTGAGTGCACACATATATAGAACCATTCAATGTTTTCAAATAAAAGTTTTTTTATTTTTAAATAAAAGTTTTACTCAGTAAGAAGAAAGTTGAATACAAAACGTTAGAGGGCCATTCTGCACTAATTGAACATTTGGTTTCTTTCTCGCATCTTTCCCAATTTTGTTCAAGAGCTTTCTAACCTTAGTTAAACATCACTCTCCGGCATCTAGCAATTAGCATCTTTTCACTTCAAGAAACCTTGAACTAGATCAAATGTAGCCAACTATTTTGGCAACTGCTGTATAAAAGTCACCTCCATCTTATCAAAATGTCTACCACAGTATACACATAGTAGTCCTGTATATTTTTCTTTTAGTGGGAAGTAAGATGCATCTATAACCTGGTGTAAGATGCATCTATATATCTGGGCCTGGTGATGCTGCCCATGCCAAACATGGCACCTCTGCTTCAAACTGAGCATCAAATTGTGGCATAGCTGCTTATGTTATCAAACTAGGATCTTAGAAAACTAGTTTCAAATCCCCAGTTGATCCTGGTCCAAATCACTCTCAGCCTAACTAACGTCACAGGGTTACTGTAAGGATAAAACAGAATAGAACAATTATGGTATAAGCCACCCTGAACTCCTTGGAAAAAGGACAGGACAAAAAAACCCCCAACATAAATAAATATTGAGCACACTATTTTGAGTACATGCATTAATTGGGAGGTTGGGGTAGGAGGGAGAGAAGCAACCTTTTGTGAAGTATCTTGTTTTAGAACAGGTTTCAGATGGAATATTTTCTGTTTGTGTTGCATAGACACTAGACAGAAAGAGACACTGTACTGCTGGCCAGGAATGATTAGACTGGTAGGAAAAGACCAAACTTCTCAGTAATTTTATCCCATATTTTGACTAATTAATTCCACAAGGAGGTTCAAAACAGTATTATTTCCTCATAAAATATATAGAGAGCCTCAAAGACTTCCCTAAAGAGCAGAGCATCTAAGTAAAAGTAGGGAGGAAGTTTAAGAAAAATTTCCCTTGGGAGGAGTTCCACAGTTTTAGTGCCACTGCTGTAGGCTTTATCTGTATCTAGTTTCCTATCAGATTTCCAAACATATGAAATAAGGCCTTTCCTAAGCAGGAAAGGTTTGATCATTGTGGTGCATGCCCTGGCTACATCTGGATCAGAGTACTGCAATGCCTCTATGGGGGCTGCCCTTAAGATGAATTCAGAAATGTCCATTGGTACACAATTCTGCAGCCAGGATGCTGACTGAAGTGGGCTGTACTTGGTACATGCCCCTCCAGTCCTGGCCTATCTACACAGACTCCCAATTTGTTTCCAGGCATGATACAAGGTGCTGGTTGGTGTTGACCTTTAAAGGTCTGGATGGTTTGATACCAAAATACCTAAAGGACAGCTTAATCCCTAATGAACCTGCTATGATCACCTGCTTCAGGTGCCTTCTGAGAACAGGCTGATGGTAACTCATGAGAAGGCATGGAATTAAAGCTCTGGAACTCTCTCTCCATGGATATTTGTCTTTTCCCTTCTTTTGCCATCTTCTGCCAGTGAGTCAAGACCTTTTTGTTTCGTTTGTCAATGATCTCTTCTTCCTAACCAACATTTTAATGTTTTGTAAGTATTTTAACTGTTTTCAGTTGTTTTAATGCTTGGTTTTAAAGGTTTTTTAATATAATTTTATCATGGATGTTTTAAATTGTGACACACACACACACACACCTGGTGGCCCCTATCCAAGCAGAAAGATTAGATACAAATTCTGTCAATAAATAAAAGGCCTCAGAGAAAAGCTTTGACAAGGTTGCCACAGTATTCATGAACTCAAGTCATGTAGATCTTTAAAGATTAGCTGCACTTTGAATTCGGTCTCGAAAAACACCGGTAGCCAGTGCAAGATTGTCATGTATCCGTGCCCAGAGAATGTTTCAGCTGTTCCTTTTTTAACCAGCTCAGTTGTAGCATCAGAATACTCTTCAAAAGACAGTTCTATATACAATGCACTGCAGTAAACTAATCAGGGACATCCCTGTGAAGAGAAGCATCTAGGGTGGGGAACGTGCCAGGGCGCATTTCCTAAGCACCACTGGGGGGAGGGGGAGGACCCTCAGCCTTCTGGCCTCTTTTCCACCAAGAACTCCACTCCATCACAGACACAGCAGAGGTCTGCCAGTCTCTAGCACCTACAAGTCTCCTCATAAGACGCCTGGGCTCAGGCCACCAAACTCAGCTGGGAAGGGCCTCAATTTGGTGGTCACCCCAAGCAGAAGGGGTGGGTGGGGGCGGGCGTGGAGTTTGCCCAAATCATGGAGGATGCTGCCAACTGAGCACCAGTTCAGGACATTCAAGTGCCCACTGTCTTTCAAGTCAAGGCCAGCACCCCCTTCAGGAGAGCTCAATGGCTGCAAGGCGTTTGCCAGCTTTTTCTTGATCTCCCCCCACCCCACCCCGTATTCTTTACTCCACCAAGTGGAGCCCTGCATGCCCAGACTTGCCTGTTTCAGCTGGCAGAGGATGGATTTCCCTAGCACCTCCTGTTGGAATGATCCCCAGCTGGATCTGGCCCTGCTGCGAATGTGCTCTCCCACAGAGCTGCAAAACCCTGGGATGAGTTTTGTTCAGAAGCAGAAATCAAGGGGGCAAGGGGTGGAGACCAGCTTAGCTCCTGTGGCTCTTTCTGCAGGCCCAAGCAGAAGGGAGGGCAAGGCCTTGCAATGAGTGTTCAGGGATTGCAGTACACTCACCGTTCACAGTCAAAGCAGGTGCTTCTTCAAGAAGAAAACAATGTAGCAATCAGGAGGACAAGGAAACAGGAGCTACCTGCATGAGTGAAGTCAGATGCCCCAGAGAAAGGGCAGCAGGTCTCTCATGATGACCCAGAGCCTCTGGAAGGAACCTGGAAGTCCCTGGTTCAATACTCACCTTGGCCAGCAACTCACAAGACAGCCTAATGCAAGACAGCCATGCAGGCTTCACCCCACCAATCGCAACACCTGAGGAGTAACAATGTCTACTAGAAAAGGTTGTGGTAGGGTCACAAAAAAGTAATGTATGCAGAGGAACCAGGGCATTATCCGGAAGGATGGGCAGGTGTAATGCCATGGGCTCTAGTTTCCCTATACGCCCCTGTCACTGCAGGCCGATCATTCTCCTCCAATTAGCCTTAGCTGATAAAACCCTCTCATGAGTTGCACCTCAAGTACAGTAGTGGATTCAAGAACATGCCGAACTGCAAATCTGAAGGGGAGTAAATCTGATGTAAGTCACTTTGGGTTCCACTGGTGGTTTCGATTAGACATTTTGTGTGATGGGGAACCTTTGAGGCGTGGGGCAGGGTAGATAAAAGTTCACCAGCTCCAATTTCTGGAATCAACTCCTGAACAAGGGTGAGAACCTCTACAAGATAGGACTGCCCACCTCAGACAACCTAAAAAAACATAGTCAGTAGTATCAAAAGTTGCTAACAGATGAGGAGAATCAACAGTAATTAACTCCTCAATGCAGGTCATGTATTAAGGCAAACAAACTCAGTTTCAATCCCAAAACCAGACTGGAGGCCTAGCTAAAGTAGACTGAGTATATTCTAAGAACCACTGCCACATAAACACTCATCTAAGTAGAGGAGTTGCTCAGCTGCACTATTTTATTCTAATGCTTGAAAACAACATTGATGCTGAAAGCGAAACAAATCAGAGAAGCAACCGGAGATTTCAGACAAACTTAATGACAATTCAAGTCACGAAACACAGAAATTAAGTCAACTAGAAGGGAATATAATAAGAAATAATTCAGGATGTTCCGAGGATCTGGTAAATGGCTAAATGGAAACACTCCAATCCTAATAATTTTACTCAGAAATATCTCTGTAATGCTTACTCCCAAGCAAGCATGCTTAGGATTGCAGTTTAAAAGCCCAAACCAGAGCCCCTGGTGGTTTTCTGGTGGCACTGGGAGAAAGATAAGGGGGAGAAACCCCCCCCCACACACCAGAAAACCCTCCACATGGCTTGATGGACTTGCACCCTCCCTTTGGGTGGGTTAGCTCCAGGACATGGACTGCAGCGCAACTCGCCGCAAACCTGGGATGGAAGATGACTAATGTAACGAACTTGCCCCACCCTGAAGGGCTGGCGTACAGCAGGCCAAAGGGAGAAGGCCTTAGCAACAGCCAGAATAAGAGAAAAAGGCTCCACAAGTAGAGAGCCCACCTGATTGGGTGGAAAAGGTCCAATAACGTTTGGCAAAAGCTAGGGGGAGCTAGTATGCTTACAGCACGGAGAGTGAAGGCAGGGCTGATCGGAGTCTGTCAGAGAGCAGAGCAGAGTTGGGCAGTCTGTCAGCTCTGACAAGAAAAGGATTCTGACTCAAGCTGAGGAAGCTTGAGGGAGTGTGTGGAAGGCCCTGAGTCTTGGTGGAGTGTGAACCGCCGGTCAGGTGCCTGGCAGCTAGCCTGCCCAGACATAGTCGGTCCATCCCCTGTTCTAAACCCAGTCACCAGAAGTCCAGTCCGAAAGGGGGCATTTTAGGCCTGAGTAGGGGACTGAGAGGGTAGGTGGCTAGTGTGTGCCAGTCCTACCAGACTTAGACTTGGGGTATATGAATGAGAAAGGGGTGTGTGGAACAGAGACCATCTAGTGTCTGTGATGTAACCTCTCAAGAAATAAGTTTTTCCTTCTGCAACCGTTAAGTTTAAGCAAACTCTCTCTGAAACCAGCACGCTTGTTTCCTCTCCAGTTTACCTGAGAAGCCTCTGTGTTTAAGCCAGCAAATAAACGTTTTAAGTTTTGTTATATAAAAACCTCTCCAGTCTTTTATTTGTCTGTGTGTCTGTGTTCCCCAGTCAGGGTGGTGTCCGTTGAAAAATCAGTTTTGTGGGGCTATATAAGAAAAAAATATTATTGGTGGCAGCGCAGAAAGCAGAACTTATATGAGTGCCCTTTCGTTACAACTAACGTCTCCACCCCTGGGAATTCCCAGGCCTACCCCCTCATACCAGCATTCCATTAGGACACCAGCGCAGCACACTTGCCCCCTCTACTAGCAGAAGGGAGAAATGCATTGGCACAGCTCTGCGCTACCTCCTCAAGAGCATTCCCCCCTCCCTCCCCCGGATTGGGCTGCAAGTCTCCTGGCAACTATTTAGGGCATCAGTCATTAACTACATGAAGACAAAAAAAAAGTAGCTAAAATTGAAAACTGAATCACAGAGGACAGAATGGAAGCTATTTAAATGTACTATGAGTGGCTATAACACCACCTATAACACATATTTAATAAGAAATATATGCACCCATCCAACTAACAAGCTATGTGCACTGCATAGGAACAGGCATACATTCCAGGTACCCAAAGAAATATACCTGGTTCCAATACAACCCTTTTTTTGTAATGCAACAATACATTTTTGTAATGCAACAAGAGCTGAATCAACAAAAATGGCTAAACGTGATTGTACGGTTAAACGGCAGCAGCATCAAAGAGGCTTTAAAGAATAAAAAGGCTTAATCAAAGTAATCATCTTTCCTAAATTGGGGGAAAAGCCCAACTCCAGCAAGCTAAATATAGAAGAAAAAGAGACAAGGTGAAATTTTAAAAGAACATCCAGTAGTAGCATGAACTTATACAGGAATGAAGCTTAAAAAGCAAAGTTCCAGAAGCATTCTCCACTAAATTGAACTAAGCATTCTTTGCATCCATCTTCACTAGTGACAATTGTGGAGAGAGGTATGTGAAGATCAGCTATTTTCCATCAGTAGATCAGAAGCACTCTTGTAAACAGAGGGAACCAAAGGATGTTTTTAAAAAATGGAAACCAGGGTGGATAAAAATCAATGATTATTAAAAAAAAAAATTAAAAATCAGATTTGTAAAATTTAAAGTAGACTTCTTAATAAAATATTTTGATGAAAACTCTACCTAAGGATAGTTTTCTATGTAAAATACATAGTCTAAAATTATTCCCCATGAAATAAGGATAATTTAAGCATGAGGATGTATATTCATGCAACGTTTACTTTTTTTGCTAAATAAATTCCATTAATCCATTCACAATGCCGTGCTTTTCCAGAGGCTTCTGTAAAATTATTTTGGGCAGCTAGTTTATCGAGAAGATATTATCACAAATGCTTGGTTTTGCACTTTTCAAAACTGTGAATTTGTTTCTTCAGAGATAACATTCCTCTTCTCCTCAGCAAAAATATTATAAAATAAAAATACAAAAGACCTTAATCCCACTGTTCCTTTGCAAATCTATGTGAACAGAATTGACACCTTACCTCTTAAATGCTATGTTTTAAGAACTTCAATTACCGTATATACTCGCGTATAAGTCGACCCGCATATAAGTCGAGGCACCTAATTTTACCACAAAAAACTGGGAAAACTTATTGACTCGCGTATAAGTCGAGGGTGGGAAATGCAGCAGCTGCTGGTAAATTTCAAAAATAAAAATAGATGGCAATAAAATTACATCAATTGAGGCATCAGTAGGTTAAATGTTTTTGAATATTTATTTCAAAGAAAAACAGTAAACTGGCTCTGTAAGTGGAAAAGAGGGTCAACAAGAACAATATGGTATCAACAATAACTTTAAAAGTACAAAAACCTTAGCTCAACCAGCAACCAAGCTAAAACGCAAGAGTTAAAATCCTCCAAAACTGGATTCCTCATCATCATCTGTATGTCCAAATGTAACCCAACTTAGATTTTAAGAGGGATATTATCAGAAATGGAAAATCTACTATTAGCTTCAATTGTAAACAATGGGGGATGGGGCATCCCCTTTGGGGGACAAAAACTTTGGATCCCCTGACCCAAACTTCACCAAACCTGGCTGGTATCATAAAGAGACTCTCCTGATGAGACCAGCCAGGTTTGGTGAAGTTTGGTTCAGAGGGTCCAAAGTTATGGACCCTCAAAAGGGTAGCCCCATCTACTAATAGCTCCCATTGAAAACAATGGGGAATGGGGGCACCTCCTTTGGGGGTCCATAACTTTGGACCCCCTAAACCAAACTTTACCAAACTTGGCTGGTATCATCAGGAGTGTCTTCTGAGGGTACCCTGAAATTTTGGTGTCGCTAGCATAAAAACTGCGCCCCCTGCTGGCCGGCAAAGTAAAAACACAAAAAAAATTATGACCCGCGTATAAGTCGAGGGGAGCTTTTTCAGCATTAAAAATGTGCTGAAAAATTCGACTTATACATGAGTATATACGGTAATAGAAGATTGTTTGGGGTGGAACAGATCTGCACAAGGAGCTAAGGGTGAGGAGGGAGGGGCAAGCAGCAAAAATGAAAGTGAAACCTGAACAGAATACTCCACATGTCTTGGGATCTTGTGTGTATAGTCTGAGGTATGTCATATTATTTTCTCCCTGGGTGAGAAAATCCATAATGGCAGCAGGCTGTAAAAAAGACCCAGTTTGGGAATATTTTAATTAAGTTCCTCTTCATACAGGTAATGCAAACATGAATACAAAACACTGTAACCACAAAATGCAATGGCTGGTGGCCCAAATGAAACTGGGGATAAATAATTATTAAACTGTGGGCAACTGAGCTATGTATTGCTGATAGCATAATTAAATCCGTAATTTTTTTTGTATAACTGTAAAATGAATCTGAATTTAGTTTTCTCAAAATAAAACCTTCATCGATTTGAAGTATTAAGGTTATACCAGCAAGAATGCGTCTTCATGTAGAAAACCATGATTTAAAATTAGCCATACTGACTAGGGCAGCCATTCTCAATCAGGGTACCGTGGTACCCTGGGGTGCCGTGAGCATATCCCAGGGGTGCTGTGGCAACTCTACCGCCCCTCCCCCCTCAGTTTTGTGGTGTCTCCCACCGGCGCCAGCAAGGACATGGAACTGGCCCATGGGGCAGGGCCTGCCACAAGGTCAGCAGCCACCACCACCCCCAGTGCTTCCCTTCACCCTGGGAGGGGAAGGTGGGGGAGTGGCAAGCAGGGGCAATGGGAGGGGAAGGTGGAGGGTGGCGGCAGGGGTACCGTGAGATATGAAGAGTGAGGTCAAGGGTACCCTGACCTCGAAAAGGTTGGGAAACACTGGACTAAGGATTGAAATCAATAGGATCAAATCCATCCTGATATAAATTACAGAAATTGGAAATTGGGGAAAATTACAGAATTGTTTATTTAAACGTGCAGGTGCAACACTACTAACAAACGTAAAAAAAAGTTAAGTCTGTATCAAACAACTGAAAGATGACACATACACAAGGAATACACAGTATTTATCCAAACCCCACAACAAGCACAAAAACCAAGAAAGCACAGACAGCCCAATCCAGAGCCCTGGTGTAGCATGGAAAGGCAAAAACATAAAAACACTTCCCCACTACCAAAAAGCCCTCCATCGGACTCAGTGGGCTTACACAACCCAAAAGGGTGCCATAAATCCATGCCCTGATTGCCAGAGCCTGGGAGGTAAAGCCAGAGTGGAAGCCAACTCCGCCTCCAGATCCGCCTCCAGAACACCCCCAGCCATGACGGCACTGCCTCCTGCACCAACAGGGCTGAGAAACGCTGGCTGCTTCCAGGGTTGAACATTGGAGAACCACTGGGCTCCTGGGCACCCGTGTATTTGGCCCTTCCACCAGCAATTTTGCCCCTTGCACCAGTAGGGTGGGCACCCACATCAGTACAAGGTTGTGCTAGCTCCAGAAGTGTCTACTGCCACCTCCCTTAGATTGGGCTCTAATGCTAGAAAATGTTATGGAAGTTTCATTTTTAAAAATTATTTCAATAAAGCTCAATGAGCCCACAGTGTACTGAAATGTTCTGAATACATTAATTGAAGTATCTCAATAAACACTTGTGAGGATAGTTGGGTGTGACTTCACCCACGCATATTGTAATGAAAATGTGTGAAGATTTCTTTAATACATTGCTATGTTTCCTGCCAACATATTTTGGGAGTTTTGTGTCCAGCCACTATATAAACAGAATACGTGCCCTCCTCCTCTCACTTTTAGAGGAAGAGTTGGTTTTTATACCCTGCTTTTCTGTCCTGTAAGTAGTCTCAAAGTGGCTTACAATTGTCTTCCCTTTCTAACAACAGACGCCTTATGAGGTAGGTGAAAATGTGAGAGTTTGAAGAGTTTGGTTGGTGACCAAACCAACGTAACCCAACAGGTTTCTGGTGGAGAGTTTGTGACCAAACCAAGGTTACCCAACAGGTTTCTGGTGGAAACCAAATGTGAGAGTTTGGTTGTGACCAAAACAAGGTTAACCAAAAGGCTTCTGGTGGAGGAACAGGGAACCTGGTTCACCAAGTAAGAGGCTGCAGCTCTTAACCACTACACCATGTTGTGCTGTTACTTACATTTTCAGGATAGGATAGTTATTTTTAAGATACAGCCTAGTTTCGACATCCTATTAAGAACACAGTTGATGGTGGCTGGAGTCCAAAAATGACTGACGGGGAGGGGGAGGAAAATTGAAATAAAGTCCTATGATAATCATCTATGCACCAGGGTTTTCTTAACTCTGCTTTTCACTGCACCACCTCGCAGCCTTCAAACAAACCACTCAAAGGTTGGAAGAGAAGAGCGATAGAAAATTAGCAACCTAGCCATGTGCAAAAGTGCTTTCTTCTCATGCCTGGTCATGCCTGGAGGTCTTTGTTTTCAATGGCTGGAATCCAACCTGGAGATTACCAAACAAGCAAATGTGTGCTGACTGTGAAAATATAATAAAGTTCTCTCAATCAAACAGAGCAAAGATCATCACCTCTGCCCCGATAGGGGTTCCAGTGTCACTGTGCTCTTCAAAAGAATTCCATTGGCTTTTGTTTCTGTTTATCAAGATCTTCTGTAAATAATCCAGCGTGTTTGATTATTCTGGAAAGGGATCTTGTCAACTCTTTGCACTGCACCAAAATATCTGTCTGCGATGCCAACCTCCAAACATGACTGATCATGTACTAATCTTATTGGCAGTTACTGCATCGGAGACTATCAGATCAGGCATTAGTAAGGTACAATTTGTGTGCCACTTCCTGAAAAACATTCTCTGACATAACACACTGTTTTCCAACATCCAATGACTCGCGCATTTGCTGTGTCTAATCAGTGCAATGTTAAAAAGCAGGTCCTTGGGAGTTTTACTTGCTCTGGTTTCCAGAACAACTCTAACTAGTTTTGAACTGACTGAGAATCCTTACAGGTGTCCAGTCTCCAATGTTTGAGTAATATTGTTGCTTAAACCAAATGTAGTCCATTTGCAAGGAGTTACAGAAATTGCTTGAGGTCATAAACTAACTATGCCCCAAAATTGATTCTGTATTATGGTAATTGCTTGTTTTACAGCCCCAGGTATGCTGATAGTAGAGAAATTGGATAACATTCTGGTGTGGTCTTATTTTCTTTCATGGGTCATCTTCATTAGAGGACAGTTTTTGCTCAATGTGGGATGAGGGATTTTAAATATAAACACTTGTTTATATCAACAAGATAGACACAGCTACTCCTGTGGAACTTGTCTCAATTAAACTGCTTTCTCAGGATCACCTGATTTTAGCTGTGGTAATACTTCAATAGCTTACCCAGGAACAACAGGGGGATTTTGGTGGGATAAATTGTAAATTAAAGGAATAACCAAATACTCTGCATCCAGCTGTACTCTTGGGACTGTTCTAAGTATATTCAGTAATTCAGTGAGTGGTCAGGAGGTCGTGCAACAGTCAAAAACACAGAAACATGCAGTACTACAAAACAGTATGGAAGCTTTCAAGTTCACGTCTGAGTAACGAAGCAGAATACACACACAAACAAAAATGTAACTTAATGAACAGCCAAAACATACATGAAGTTGGAAGTTTCATATGTAGAGTTCCCACCACTTAAAAAATGGAAGACACACAGGAAGCCAATTTAGATTATGACTGTGGCAGTGGTGGGAGCACATTACAACAGATTAGGAATTTAGATCATGGAAGCGGAAGACTTAGCTCTGTGTCCAAGCATTGTCCCAACACTACATGAGAATCCTTCCCACTGCATCTTAACCGTTAGTCACAGCCATGTTCTGGGTAAACATACGCTTAATTACCTCACTAGGATTCCAGACCCGAAACACCTCACTGAGAACATGTGCACCACCTTACAGAAAGGATCACAGGCACATCAATTCAAGAACTTCCCCTTCTCTGACATGAAACTAAATACTGACATACCCACAGTTCCTCATCCTTACTGTACAGGTTATATCTCCAGCATCTTATTTAGTAAGTTTAGATGCTCAGCCTATCAGAAGGGCTTTTACTCTGGCCAGGTGTGTGGCATTACCATCAGCAGTGATGGATGGTTCGATATGGGAGAATACCTCTAGTTCAGGGGTAGGGAACCTGCGGCTCTCCAGATGTTCAGGAACTACAATTTCCATCAGCCCCTACCACCATGGCCAATTGGCCATGCTGACAGAGGCTGATGGGAATTGTAGTTCCTGAACATCTGGAGAGTCGCAGGTTCCCTACCCCTGCTCTAGTTGAAAGATTATGTGCATGCTCTTTGAGAGGTAGAAACCATGAGGCATATTTTTTGACAATGTCCTTTTCATAATGAAATAAGAGCAAAGATTATTCAACCTCTTATTAATAAATGTCCTTTTTGTTCCCAGGAAATGTGTTTAGAACAATTGTTAGAGGACACTGATAATTATATATCCAAACAACATTATTTTGTGGTTATATTGTTAAACATCATAAACAATTAAGATCAGCTAATTTAGATCTCATATGCAATTGCTTGGTTAATAGTTTTAATTAATTGGTAATTTATATAAAGTATTCTATTATTGTTTTAAAGATTATGTGATTTTTTATTGGCAATTTTAGGTCTTATCTAATTAATTAATTATCTAATGTGATTTTTTATTGGCAATTTTAGGTCTTATCTAATTAATTGTTGGCATTTGGTCTATGACAGTAAATAAACACCTGATTGATTGATTAATTCATTGATTCATTCATTCTGTACAGGTAGACTATTTAGACATAACATTTCCTTCTCTTAACACCATGATTTCTTCCTAAATCAATCAATCAATGTTAATGACAACTTTCCAATTTTGTGTTTTCATCATATCCTGAATTGACTTTCTCTACTAAGACTTTTCCAGATCCATGTCTTTTTACATCACTATACAAACTTCACAATAATGTGGTATCCAGAATGATCTAGTGTATTGTGTAATTTTAAAACTGAGACCTGAGTCTATGACAGAGGACTAAGACTTCCTAATGGCACTGCAACTCACCATTTCACTGTGCTGATTTATGCTCTATCTGCAGTCACCAACTTTTACAAGCACATTCTAATAGGCCATATATAGTTTTACCACCGATTTCCTTTCAGACTGTAAAATATGAGCAGTAACAATGGGCAGCATGTTTAAATGTTACTTGACGCCTATCGTTTTATCTAAGGTACCTTTATCAGGTCACAACCTCTTTTAAGAGTTCTTGTATGACTAAACTGTCTACAGTAAAATCCCTAAACTACAAGTCAACTAAAAAATATCATATTCCAGTGTATGTTGTCAAACGTACAAGGAATACTCTGGCCAACTAACTTACAGGAAGAACAATTGGCAAATAACAACATAAGAACACAACCTACTATCGGCTCAATTTCTGGCTCTCTGCACTATTCAGATTCTGTATGTTCACCCTTGGTACTATTCTACTCCCATACATCTTCTCTGCAGCGATCAACAGCTGTGTACTAATTATATGCTGGCAACCATAAATTATTCCAATAAATAACTTTAATCAGATCCCAATATGCACTGAACCCTAGATAACAATGTGAGAAGAGAAGCCACTCACCCTTTTCCAAACAAAATTTATGAATTAAGTCAACCATTGAGAACAATTTCTTCTCCTTATCAGTGCAACTCAATGACGGTTACAATTCAGGTTAAAATTTTCTATCTAATTGTTTTGTCAATTGATAGGCATAAACACACCACAATACATATTTGTCAGAATTTCAGGCTCACGCAAGATCAGGTTTTGACACAGCTATTTCCTTAGAGAAAGGAAAATAGGGGGTTTAATACACAAAAATAACTGATTGTCATTTTGTAGAGGCAGCTGCTTCAATCAGAAGGAATTCTACAACAGAACTTCATGTCTATTCTTTTTTCTGGCATGCAGAATTTGTCCAAGCACAGCAAGAGAACACACAAGTCCAAGTCACTCCTTCAGAATTCTGTCAGTCTCCATATTAAGTCATTTCTTATGGCAGGAGACATCCCAGCAAAGCTCCAGAAAAGGAAGTCATCAAGGTTCAAATGAGTTGCCATTCAGTGAAATACTGAGCTGTCATTGTAAGGGAACAAAAACTATTATGTCAACCAAAGTACATCTCCAAAGCTGACCTCCATTTTCATTCAGGGCACAGTGTCCTGCGACTGTAAACAGCCTGCATAGGCTGATAATTGCAGGTAATTTGCGAGCTGTAAACAAATTTCCATGAAGACAAAAATGGAGCTAGGCACGCAACATTCTGGAGTCAACCATTTACATACTGTACTCAAGCATTAAAACTTGCAAATTAGTAGTCGGTAGCTCCCAATTATACCAGCTCCTGGATCAATTAACAGGATTCTTTTCCATGACATTTTCAAGCAAAAACTGATAAACGACATTAAGCCCTTCAAGAACACACAGGCAAGACAGACTCCATCAAGCCATAATGGGAAAATTTGACAGCCATCCACCCAATCAGCCTGAACAGACACTAGCAGTTCAAAAGAAATAAGAAAATTTTGTTCAAAGCCTCCACTAGTGTAAGATCTATTTATAGTCACTCTGCCTCTCTTCGGTTTGCCAAAGCCCCTCCTCTTCCCAGAGCCAAATCAAATGAAGTTCAATGGATGGAT
Source organism: Sphaerodactylus townsendi (assembly GCF_021028975.2). Taxonomy (NCBI): domain Eukaryota; kingdom Metazoa; phylum Chordata; class Lepidosauria; order Squamata; family Sphaerodactylidae; genus Sphaerodactylus; species Sphaerodactylus townsendi. The sequence continues at coordinate 41,625,714 of NC_059435.1, forward strand.
ATGATCCCAGGCTCTGAGCAACAAAAAAGGCAAGAATCTCAGCAGCAGCCATTCAGATCCCCATACCTGCCTTAGAAAGGTGACAGAAAGGAAGGAGGAGGCAGACTGGGCCAAAGTGGGGGCTCCATATCCCAGATGATTCCCTCTAGCTCTGCCTCCAGCCCAACATGATTATCCACCACTGCTGTGGCGTCAGAACAATAACTTGAATGACGCCGGCCCCCTCCTGCTCCCAGCAACAGCCACAACCGATTGGTCGGGAGCCAGAGAGAGGTCCAGTCGATTCGGCTGGGGAAAACGACATCCCTGCAGCTTTTTCACTCACACCGGAGTTGAAGGGAACTAGTCGATTGGTCTGGCGGAAAAGGGGGCGGGAGGCGGCCAGGCGTCTCTAGGACTTAGGATCCAAAAATAAAGGTACGCTCCACAGTTTCGTAACCGGGAACGTGAGCGCACTGAGCAAGCATGATGCCAAAACACGCGCTGGTCCCTATCCCTCTGCACGGGAGCAACGCCACCGCCGGGGAGAAAGCTCCACGTTTCGCCCTGCGTTTGGCGGATTGCAACATTTGCCTCTTCTGTCTTCCTCCCCACCCCCTCCAATTTTCCCTTCCCGGGGCCAACGCACGCGCCTTCCCTGCCTGTCGCCCCACAAACTCCCGATCTAACCAGATGACAGCAGCCTCCCCTGGCAATCACAACGCACCCAATCCACCCCGCTCTCCGGTCAGCCCAGCAGCCCCCCCCCCCTTTCCCACCCGGTTCAATGCGGACTGCAGCCGCTGGAAAGAGCAAAGGAGAGACGTGCCTTTCATCCGAGAATAGGAAGCGGCCAGCGATGTGGGGAAGGGAGGCGGGGAGCAGTAACCCCGGAGGGAAAGAAAGGGAAGGGGGGGGGGGGGGAGAGAGATTGTCCCCGTGCAGCCCCTAGGTAGGATTTGCAAAAGGAGGCAGGGCGAGGGGGGCAGGATAATCCCGCAGAGGGCGGGGAGATAATCCAGGGCGGGAGGGAAAGGATTACCACCCTCCCTCCGGAAAGTATTTCCTCTCACGTTGGAGCTAATCCAGGGAGTGCGAAAGGGGCTGGAGAAGGGTTAGGGGCGAGAAGGTTCCCCTGATGAAAGGAGAGTTGCCTCCCCACCGCTCGGCTCTCCGCGGGAAGATACCTGCGTGAGCACGAGAGCCGGGCGTCCGCCCGGGGAGGCCGCCCCCTGGCTTCTCCGCCGCCCGAGCCCGAGCCACTGGCGGAGAAGCTGCACGCAGTAAAAGCCGAGCCGTCCCCCCAGCGCCGTCCCACACAAGCCTCCCTGCCAAAAAGGAGGCGGTGGGGCGGAAGAAGGGGCAAAGGTCGGCCAGGCAAGGAGGCAGCGGAGCAACAGGATCTGCTCCAGCCCCGCATGGAGGAGGAGGAGGCGGCGGCGGCGCCGGAGCAATGAAGCCGAGGCGCTTACCGGCAAGCGTTGGCTGGCTGGCTGGCCCGGCTTCCCACTCACGCCTCTTTCTTCTCAATGGGACTCAGCGCCATCCGCCTTCTGCCGGGCTCGGAGGAGCGGCGCGCACGGAGCGCTCTCCCAGCTTTCCCTCCCTGCCGCGCACGGGGAAAACCAGAGCCCGCCGTCCTCGTTCCTGCGCGCGCTGCCGCCAGAGCAGGCGCACCAAAGCCGCCCGGCCTTTGGTTAGGAAGCTGCTGGAGAGGCCGGCCGAGCTGGCGGGAGCGCGCTCCGGCTCCACCCCCCTCCCGTCGAAGCGCCGCCCCTTTTAAACTTTTTTCCCTGCTCTTCAGAGTCCCGCCTTAGTTTGGCAACTGCGGTCTCGCCCGGCATTCCTATGCAAAGCCCGCGAACACGTGCGCGGTCCCTGCCGTGCCCTCCGGCTCCCTGTTCTGCACTTCCGCTGCTTGTCGTGACGAGGGCAAAGAGCAGCCGCTCGTCTGTGCATAACGCTTAAAGCGTGACGGATCAACAGATTCTTTCTCGTTACCAGGGGCGGGGAGAGATGCAAGGAAAAGCGCAGCAGGGTCAGTGTAGACGACGTACACCTGCCTACTCGAAATGATCCCCCACCCCCGAGCTGAAGTGCGATTCCTCTTGTTGGTCTCGGAGTATCTGTTTAAAATCCCAGACCCTAACTAGGCAGAAACCCCTATCGATGATTAATTGAGGGTGGATTGGAACGAGGCGTTACCCACCTACGTTGGCAAATTTCAATACAGCTGTACTTCCCCCGTCTACATATTTGTCATTCCTTTTTAACATTGATGCCACACGTGTTCTGACTGCGTGATGGCCATTCCCGGTCACAAAACATTATGCTTCCCTTTCTACATCAGGCAAACATTCTTACATCGTTCATACGCAGCTAGCCTCAGTTAGACACTTGTACTAAAATGGTTAAGCAATTTGCTTATTTGTCGACCTGTGTAGACTGCGCTTTTTGTGCATCTGGGGGCGGGGGTGTACATTAAACTTATAATTAAGGGGGGAAATTTCATTCCAGAAATAAAGCATGTGGACAGCAATCTGATGCAGAATATCTTTGTTCCAAGACCACTGGTTCCTACCCTGTTTGAAAGAGTCAGCACCTCACGAGTAAACAGGTGCATGGGGCTTTTTCCTAAGCAATATGTGAGTACCCACTATACAAAAAAATCACATATCTAATAGTGAAGCAGCTGACCCATGGAGCCGATGATGGAAGCAGCAAAGTCAGATCACCCACAGGTAAAGGAAGAGTCTATGTATTAATGGTCTTCCTAAATATGCACAAAATATGATTCTTTTCCCCTAGATTTATTGCTCCCATCACTTCTGGTAAAGACTAAATATGTTCCAGGCACATGGAATATTGAAGACAGCTGAAAGGTAATGGAAAATCACCCTGCTCAAGTTCCTGCGTATAAAGAATCCCAAAGAGGTGACAATTTGGGGAGACTGGATTTACCAACTGTTCCCAACTTGGGCACAACTTGTAAGTTTATAATGACTATTGATCCCCTGTTTTCCTATTAAACTAAGAGAAACTCACATTTCTATTTGTAATCACATTGTAAGCCTTTGAGGTAGTGATTGGGGTGGCAAGTTTGCAAGGGCAATGGTGAAGCAGCTCGCAAAGCTGTCATCTCTTCCCACCCCCCCCCCCCGGCCTATGTGCAGGTCTCCCCAGGCCTTGCCACCTTGCATGGAGGTGGGGGGCGGGGCTCGGCCTGCACAAAGGCCGGGGGCAGGGCTCAGTGGTGCACAGCTCTGCCTCCAAGCCAGAGGTGGGATCCAGCAGGTTCTCACAGGTTCCCGAGAGTAGGTTACTAATTATTTGTGTGTGCCGAGAGGGGGTACTAATTGGTGATTTTGCCTTAGTTACGCCCCTCCTCTCAGCAGTAGCGTGCAGAACTTGAAGCAGTCTAGCAGGAGGTGCACCGGCGTGCGTGGCAGCCTGCGCCTGCATGCATTCATTTCCCGCCCAAGGACCAGTGCAGCAGCTGCGTCCTTGCCACAGCCCTGCCCAGGAATGCCCCACCTCAGAATGCCCGACCACGCCCCCATCATGCCCCGCCCAGCCCCATTGGCGCTACACCACAGTTTGAATCCCACCACCATGGGAACCTGTTACTAAAATTTTTGGATCCCACCACTGCTCCAAGCCCTCCCCCCTGGTCTTCACAGGCCCTGCCAGCTTGCATGGAGGTTGGGGGCTCTGCCTGCACAGAGGCTGGGGCAGGGCTCAGCAGTGGGGAGGCGCCCAGAGAAGAGGTTGTCCCCGGGCACCACTTCCTCCAATACGCCTCTGGCTCCACCCCCAGGAATGCTCGAGCCCACCTATCAACTCTGACACTAGCATCCACTCAGATCAGTGGTTCTCAACCTGGGGGTTGAACGACCCTTTCATAGGCGTCACCTAAGACTCTCTGCATCAGTGTTCTCCATCTGTAAAATGGATAAATGTTAGGGTTGGGGGTCACCACAACATGAGGAACTGTATTAAACGGTCGGGGCATTAGGAAGGTTGAGAACCACTGACTCAGATGCTATCTCCCCAGCCTACATGCAGGCTCCCCAGGCCTTGTTAGCTTGCATGGAGGCCAGCAAGCGTAGCTTCACAGTGGTCCAGGCTTCTGGGTTTGCCCACCATGGAGCTGTGGGATGGTGGGACACTGGCACTTTTGCTCCGTCTGCCAGCATGGGTGGAGGGGGCAGACACATTGGCACAGCCCTCCACTACTCCCACAGCACAATTGCCCCCCCAGCTGGATTGGGCTGCCCTTGTGCCATCCTAAACGTACACCCATATAGATTACAGTAGGGCTGCCTTTTCCCTTATGAAGCTGCCCATCGACTGAGAACTTCAACAAAGGCACTTCTATAGAAGGAGAAGGAGAAGAGGAGGAGGAGGAGGAGTTTGGATTTATATCCCCCTTTTCTCTCCTGTAGGAGACTCAAAGGGGCTTACAATCTCCTATCCCTTCCCCCCTCCTATATAGTGGCCTTGCCTTTGGAAATTAGATGTAATGTAATCACACATTTTTTTGTTTGTGTACTATTTACGTTTGTGTACCATTTGTACTATGTGTACTATTTTTGTTTGTGTACCATTCTAACTTTGCTTAGAACTGCACACTGAATTGTTTTGTGTTACAGGTGCCTCCCAAAACAATCCAGCCTACTGATTCACCAATTTCAGTGCCAGTGCTACAGAAATTGAGAATCTTAGTCTACTGAGGATTCAGAGTGAGCTGTCACTTTGCACAGTGCCTGCCAGATAGAAAGTGGCCTCTGAATCTCTCATGAGAAGTTTTGATAGCAACAATCTCTCAGCAGCTTCTCTTGGGAAGCAGTGCTGCTCAGGCCAAAAGCATGATGTGAGGGACTTCTGTGCTGCTTCCAAGATACCTCTCCAAATCCTAGTAAACTTAGAAGATGCCGTGAAGAGGCAGAGGGTGCTCTCCCTGGCCCTGCCCAGTCCAAAAGCAACATGCGAGGCACTACTACTATCTTACTTCATGCAGGGAGGGAACATTTTCACACGATTCTTAGTTTGGTGTCTGAGTCCCTTCACAGTTCATTTATTTGAAATATTATTTAATGCCATGTTTCTGCTAAAATACAGCAAAAAAAGCACTTTTCAAAAATTCATAAAAGCATAACCAATCTAATGAGAAGAAAAACAAAAACACTGTACTCTGAGAGGTGGCCCCCCCTCCAAAAATTATAGGAGCAGAACACAATCAGGGCCCTAAAACAGCAATATCAAAGCATCTGCTACAAATGTAAAGATTAGCAAAGCAGCAATAACTAAAAGAAATAACACCCACTCACAAATTCAAAAAGAACTAATGCACTAGACAGACTTTGCATTGTATTAAATACATACAAAGGTAGCACCAGGAAAATGTGCCTGTGGAAGGAGTTCCATAAATAGTACACAAACAAAAAACATGTGTGATTACATTACATCTAATTTCCAAAGGCAAGGCCTCTAATAGAAGTGCCTTTGTTGAAGATCTCAGTTGATGGGCAGCTTTATAAGGGAAAAGGCAGCCCTGGATGACTAATGAATCATGGTCTCTGGCATCTCTCTCAGCCAGGGTTTGGAACCATAGCATTTATATGCCATTAACAGTTAAATTGAAAAAAATTGAAATGGAACCATAGCATTTTGGGTTACATTGATTCCAGCCTTCAATTTGACCATCTGGCAATTCATCTCTGGAGCACCCTTAACTAATATGCTGACTAGGTAATATTGTACTTGTTACATTTCTGTGCACTCTGGAAAGGCATGGAACTCCCGCAATCAGACAATCAGATCGACCACAATAGAACATCCGGCTCCTTGCTGGGCATTGCTTGTGGTTTGCTTGGCAGGTTTGCTTATCTTTTGGTAAGTCTATTCCACTGATGAATAGTAATGGGTAGCAGCTGCATCAGTTCCTCTGATGTGGTGTATCTTTGCTATTAATGGATGAAAAATTGAGAGAGGATGTTGCTCCTCAAATCCCACTGGCAGTCCTTCTGATGTTTAGGGGTTCACTTGTTTGGTTAATGTAAGCATCAAGGCAATATTGACAGATCCATGGAAAGGAGTTGCACTGGATCTCTGTCTTTACTTTTCATTCTGCTCCATGTGCTGTGTGGCTGTTAGCCCATTGAAAAAAACGAGTCATGCATGTTTGACCAGCAGTTGCAATGCGTGGATGGGCCTGGACCTGGATTACCTGGGCTAACCTGATCTCATCAGATCTTGGAAACTAAGTTGGGTTGGGCCTGGTTAATACTTGGATGAGAGACAACCAAGGAATTCCACGGTTGTTACATAGAGGCAGGCAATGGAAAATCACCTCAATTCATCTCTTGCCTTGAAAACCGTAAAGGGTCACCATAAGTCATCAGGGACAGCATTTTCCACCAGCAGCAGTAGGTAGAGTACAATGGTTGGAATTCATCAGACAACACTGTGCTTCTCAGCAATGCATAATGGAAATAAACTTGCATTTGGAGGAACTTGCAGGTGGGGAAGAATTACATACAATGTCCTGAACTCATTGGAGAGAAGACAGTATAAAAATGGAAGTAAATAAATACAGAATTTCCCCTAATTCAAGGAATTATTGAGAAACCGTGGCCTTTGGGGATGTGAGTGTTCAGCATACCCAGGCATAATTTTATGTCATCACTGTTAGCAGAACTTATCCCTGAGTTTATATAGGGTTTCGTGTGCTGCTAGCATGTGTCAGCTAAGGTGTGGTCAGGTAGTCCCAGGGGCAATTAAAACTGTGAGCAATGCTCAAACAATGGCCAGCAGTCAGTAGGACTGAGTGGCTTAATCCTTTACGCAGTCACTAGTATGAACAGAGTCTACAAAAGTTGCTATGAGACAACTAATCTCATAGCAGTCTCTATAAATATATGTCAAAGCATACAATCATTCAACAATTCACATCAGTGAAAACCTCTCTAAGCTCAATAGATTACGATCTGCAATATGGGCACTTCTCCTTTTACTGTTGAGCTGTTGTCTCTGCCTCTGTCTTCTTCTTGCAGTTGGTTCATCACTTAGCCTGTATGGCGCTGCTGGGGGCTCTCCTAGCTGCACTGCATCTGGCTCAGCCTCTGCTGGCGGGGAGGGGAGCAGGGCTTGTATTGCTTGTATCTCCTCTCGAGGAACCAATTCTGGCTTCATGGTGTCTTCACGCTCTATGTCAGAACCCTCATCGCCTGAGGACAGGCTCATGACACCATGATTGTTTCCACTCCAAGCCCCTATGCACCCCCTGTACTGTACTGTACTGGCAGAATCCTACCAATATGGTTTGTACCAAGGACGTAGGTAAGGGGGGGTTTCTCAGGTTCAGACCCCCCCATTCATGTTCGAAGCTCCGCCTCTCCGTCTGTGAGTTTTTAAAACATTTGTAGTGTTTTTTTCGGTTTTTGGCCTGCAGGGGGCGCATTGTTTAGACTAGCAGCACCAAACTTTCAGGGATTATTTGGGGGACTCTCCTGATGATACTAACTGGGTTTTGAGGTTTAATTTGAGGGTCCAAAGTGCCATGGGACTCCCAAAGGGGGTGCCCCCATCCTCCATTGTTTCCAATGTGAGCTAATTGAAGATGGGGGCTACACCTTTGAGGGTCCATAACTTTGGCCCCCCTGAACCAAACTTCACCAAACCTGGGTGGTGTCATTAGGAGAGACTCTTAAATATACCCTGAAAGTTTGGTGCTTCTAGCTTAACAATTGCACCCCTGACAGCAGGCACCCCCCAAATTTCCTAGATTCTCCTCTCTTTTAAATCCACCCCCTTCTAGCATGGATTTAAAGGAGAATCTGAGGTCTCTCTGGGGAAGTTCTAGAAGAAGAAGAAGAGTTTGGATTTATATCCCCTTTCTCTCCTGTAGTAGAGACTCCAAGGAGCTTTACTAATCTCTGCCCTTCCTCCCTCACAACAAACACCCTGTGAGGTGGGTGGGGCTGAGAGAACTCCGAAAAGCTGTGACTAGCCCAAGGTCACCCAGCTGGCATGTGAATTCCCCAGATAAGCCTCCACAGCTCAAGTGGCAGAGCAGGGAATCAAACCCGGTTCCTCCAGATTAGAAGGCACCTGCTCTTAACCACTGCACAACATTGAAAGTGATGCTGTTTCAGGGTGGGGGATAATCCACCCCAAAGCAGCATCACTTTCAATGTTGCTTAACTAGGGACCCCAGATTCTCCCTTTAAGGTGGACTTAAAAGGAGAATTTGGGCTCTCTAGTTTAAACACCATTGAAAGTGATGCTGTTTGGGCGTGGATTCCAGCAGCTGCCCGGGGGGGAGGGGGGCACAAAACTCAGATTTTGCACCAGGCTCCAGTTTCCCTCTATGCCTCTGCCCAGAGGGGAGGGCAGAAGGAACTGCCAGCTGCCGGCTGGGAGCCCAGCTGGTGGGGGGCAGGGGAGGGCTGCTTTTATAAGCGCTCGGAGAGCTGCTTTTATAAGCGCTAGGCCAGGGACGGGGCTTGGGGAGGTGTGGCCATGTCCTAGGGGGGTTGGGGGTGCCCCCCCGAACCCCCCCTAAAAAATCTATACCAACGTTCCTGGTTTGTACTGATGTTGACATATGTGACACTACCAGAATTATTTTTTTTCTTCCAACAATTTTTTCCTACCATTGTGTTTTACCAGTGAACAGAGATTTAGAAGTAATGGTACAAAGCAGGCACAAGTTGGAGACTGGTTCATGCTGTCAGTTACTGAAATGAACTAAATCATTTTACCCATTTTATTACTGATACCTGCCAGTTTTCATCACAGAATGTTGCAAAGCATTTGAGACACCAACATGTCCACTAAGTATAGGGAGATGTTGGAAATAACTTAGACAGAACAGAGGTTTTTTTATTATTCACTCCCTCTAGCAATAATTATATGTCTTAATAGGACTACTCTGGAGTAATTAAGTTATGGACTGCTGCCTTATGAGCTCATTTGCCTTTTCTCCCTTGCATTTGTCTGGGAAAATTTGGCAACTAGTTAGAACCGAACATATATGTGTATGCTTGCGAAGAGCTAAAACTGACACAAAAGCAATCACAGCACATGATGCTGGAGATGTGGAATCAATAACTAATGGAACCAAGGGAATTATGCAAGAAGAAAGAGAGAACCTAAATATCTAGGAGGAAAGGCACTTTGATATAATATTCATATTCTGGGAAAGAATTTGATCTGTCAAAATAAAACCTAAATAGTAACAAATATATAATTAGATAATATTTAATATTTCTTTTCCAGTGGCAAAACTTTACAGTTACTGTCTCCTATATATGACAACATTTACAAAAACACGTATTTATTTATTTGCTCTATTTATACCATACTCTGCCTTTCTCTCCAATTGAGACTCAAAATGGCTTACAACATTCTCCTCTCCTCCATTTTATTCTCACAATTACTCTGCGAGTTAGCTTAGTCCCCTTCCGCACATGCAGAATAATGAGCTTTCAATCCACTTTCACAATTGTTTGCAAGTGGATTTTGCCATTCTGCACAGTAAAATCCAGCTGCAAAGTGCATTGAAAGTGGTTTGAAAGTGCATTATTCTGCATGTGCGGAAGTGGCCTCATGGCTGAGCCAAGGTTACCCAGCAAACATGGCAGAGTGGGCATACAAATCTAGGCCTCCCAAATCCTAATCCAATACTAACCAACAAATTAAAAAAAACCACGTAATGCCGGCCATGAATCGTGAATTTGGACAAAAGGTGGGAATGTTTTGATTTGTGCAGAAAGGGCCTGGCTCTCATGTACAGTTGGCAATGTACTATAAACAAAGGAGCAATGAACACACAGGACACAATGGATCCAAATGAAATCCACTTCAGCAATTCCCATTAGAGACTAGGTTTAATGCCTTTATGTGTGTGTTGTTTTTAATGTTTGTTTTATAAAACTGTTTTTACATTGTTGTTTACCTTGGATCCTGAGATGCTCAGGAAAAAGGCAGGCTTATCAATATTTTAAATAAATGAATAAAATATACCTAATGTTCTCCCACTGACATCACTGGGATTTAAATTAGTTTATCTGAACTGGGATGGTACCCATACTAACATTTACAATGCAGTTATAGAGGGATCTGCAGACTCAAAGAAGGGAGGAAGAATAACAGGATGAACAGTTACATCTCTGTAGGGTGAAAGTTCACTAGAATAGAAAATGCATTACATATAAATTTTCACATAGTAGGGTGAAGTAGCCTTTTGTCATCTGACAGTGAACACATTGACCTTCACATGGGGGTGGAGGGTCAAACTGTGTAGATTTATATTCTTCCCAGCGACAAAATAAAATGGAAACATTAACGTGTAAACTGCAAAGCTTTTGCAGTGTAAACTGCAAATATTAAAATGTAAGTGAACTAATCAAGGCCTTTCTGCACAGAAAGCCTGTAAAAGGGAACTAGACTATTAGGGTACAACTTGATCTGATGAAAGTGATCTGTGACTAGGATGCCTCATTTTTTTAAAAAAAAAAAGTTACTTAGCAGCCCCCATACAACAATTCTAAAGATTAGGGGCACAGTCACTGGGGAAAAAATGTCTAACTAGTTCCTCCTGATGCCTCTGCATTTCTAAAGTTGCAGTTACAGTGCAGTCCAGTTGGGGGGTGCGCTGCAGCAGCCGGAGGTGGTGCGCAGTGCGTCCAAAGGGACTTCAGTGGCACAGAAGGGAGGGAAAACAAAAAACTGTCTCCTGAATCGCCCCATCAGCAGGTCTGGCGGCATTCACACACACCCCCACAACCATTTGGATTGAGGAGGAATAAATATTGCAGAAATAAAAAGACAGGTACAATATTCTATGTCTTTTTCAGCTTGTTGGGGCTATTCACATTGCAGAAGAGGTAGAGGAAGAAAGAGTTAAACATGCCCTACCCAGTGATCCTGCCCCAGTCTTCAAAACAGCCAAGTGAAGATGCTCAGTGGCTTTTTAAAACACACACCCCAGAGATTTTAATCACAGGTCTTTCATGTCAAATCAAGTTTGGTTTTATGTCCCAATCCAAAGAATTCACTTACCCTGGCGGAGGGGCAAATCTGCTGGCAGGTGGGCAACATGGCCCTCCATGGTGGCCAGTTGTGGTGCAGAGCACCACATCAGTGCTCCTGCTAATCTGGAGTTTTACTTGGATTTCATGATGGTTAGAACTTTGTCAGTTTCACTATACAGGAAACAAACTGACAAGAATGCATATTTACGCTATATTTCCCACCACCTGTGGCATCTTAAGAACAATTTACTCTGTAGGCTATTTGTTGAGGGCAAAAAGGGACAGCACTTGCCTTAGAGTCTATAAATGGGAAGCTAGACATATAGAGGTCAAGTTATTGAACAGGAATTACCCGTGGTCCATTATTCATTGGGAACAAAGAAGGGTTGACAATATTAACCAGAGTAATGTATTACAACTTAAGCCTAAGGTCACTGAGAACCGTACTGTCAGCTCAGTAGAATATTCCCACATAAATAACAAAATTAAAAACATCATCTACAGATATTGGCCATTGATTCAGGATTTATGGCATGTGAATCCCCTCTCTTAATAGGTCTGAGAAAGGTAGAAAACTTGAGGAACCTGCATGTTAGAGCTGATGTCAGAACACAGGTTAAAAAAACCTAATGTTGTGGGGCACTAAGTGCAGCCACTGTGTGGCTTGTCCTTTGATGACTGAAACTAAGGAGAGTTTATTTCCTGAGAAGGGATTCTTAGACGACTAACTTAATTTTCTAAATGTAATATAAAAATGTTCTTTATTATGCCATTTGCGATTGTAAATTAATGTACATTGGGAAGACTTCTAGAAAATTAAAAATATCAGATTATTAGAGCATCTCTAGCATATTCAGAATCATATAAGACAAGCCCTGATGGTGGAGCTCTGCAGGCATAGTTATCACCCTCTTAAATCTCTGCACTTCAGGATCTTCATGACGACTGATAAGAATACTTCTGGCTTGAATGTTCACCAACAGCTCCAGAGGATGGAAAGCTCCTTTATTTTTTGCATTAGTACCATAGAGCCAGCTGGTTTAAACCAGACTTTAGACTTTTCCGCATATCTCTGATCAGTCATACCTGGGACATTATGGCCTCCCTTTATAAGTTCTGTAAGTTGTTATCTTGTCAAGGACATCTGCTGCAGTAAGAGCTTCTATGTCCAAGATGGTAAGATATGTAACTGATGGGGACATTTACCTACTAGCAGAGAGTCTCAAGGCCTTACCACCAAAGGACTGACATCTCTTTCCAAAGTGCTTCTTCCAGTGACATTGCTGGTTGCTGGCATACCAACTTATGGACATCTTTGATTGTACATATGAACAAGTTCCTATTTGCTTGAGTTTTTCAGCATGGCACATACGGTAAGCAATTTTTTTTTTGCGACTTTATGGCCCATAAACTGTAGGCTCAGTGGGAAGAGCTGCTGGCAAATACTATACTTCTTCCTGAAGAAGGGAAATAGAGGAAAATGCTATTCTTCCCAAATGACCCACAGCATGTACTGTTTTTCCTTGATAATGCCGTTCAGTAACACAGAGGCCCATTCTGCATGAGTTTAAAACAGTGCCCCAGGCATGGTAAAAACACATTTCTGGGGCGCAGTTCACATGGCTGCTGCCTCCAAAACGAGGCAGCACCGTGCTTCCCCCCAGCCCCCAACCAGTGGGGAAATGCTGTTTTTGAAATCACTCAATGAGTGAGGCTTTTAAAAAACAGCAGTGTGCACCCGGTGCTGCAAAAACAGGTGTCTCCTGTTTTTTGAAAACCTACCTTCTCTACCTGCGCAGCTCTGCAGTGATGGGGAGGCACAGCTACCCCCGGGGCATCGCCATGGATGCAGGGGTGTGTCCCCTTGTCCCTGTGGAGCTCCACAGAGAGAGAGGGGTTTTTTTAAAAAAAAACAGGAGGTGCGTGCAAACGGTCATTTATGTTAGTGTGCAGCCACTTCATTGGTCCATGCGAAATGCGTGATAGATAGACAATACAGAGAGACTGGGTTAATAATTGACTCTCAGATTAATCTACCTCAAAGAGTTGTTGTGAGAGTAAATGGAGGAGGAGGGGATGATGTACACTACCTTCTTGGAGAAAGGATTGAATAAAGTTGCACTAAATAAAGGAATACAGTGGGCCAGTAGGCTTGAAATACTCAGTTTTAAAAAGCAAACTCAAGATGTAATTCTGGCCCTAGGAAAAATTCTCAGAACTGTGTCTCAGAGCAGAAGGGGCAGGGAATGCCCCTGCAAACTGTGCCCTCGTTTTTCTTTTCTTGATGAACATTGGTACAGAATGGTACTAAACGGAGTATTTTTTAAAAAAAAAAAGCTCAAGCAAACAAAAACTTTAAAAAGAATGTGCACACCTCTGCAGGATTATAATGTTATCTAACATTTCAGTTTGCATATTTTATAAATCCCTGTTTAATAAAAAATGAAAATGTCTATTCTATATTTAGAAGGAATAAAATGGTATACCAATACACAAGCTGGTATACCAATACACAGCTGGTCATAACAGCTGGTATACCAATACACAAGATCAGAATGGAATTAACAGTTATTTAAGTGAACATGTTAGTACATAAAAATGCTAGTACTTATCCAATAAGTAATGGCAGCAGGAATGGGTATAAATATGAATAATGCATATTTGACAATGCAAGCCTGCACAGAGCTACTCCAGATTTACTATGTGGTAACTATATAAGTTTGCGTTATTGGTCCCTTTAATAACACCCAAAAATGTTTTTCAAGGGCAGCCCAAACCCCAATATTTTCTTAAAGGGCAGTTCAGATAAATCACACAAAGACATCTTGCTACAATGTGAACTAAAATCTGAATTAAAATCTAGCAATGTAGGCAACTTTGACCAGTTGACCACATAAATGTCTAAACACAGAACACTGTGCCGATACCAAAGAAAGTGTTCATAAGTCCTCCTATTTAGGAATTCAAAACAAAGTATTCATTCCGCTCTTTGGGTGTGTATCACAGATTCTGCCGTGTAAATACTAGAATGGTATTTTATTCACCATTGAACATTGTGCCATGGCCTATCACAAATATTAGTGGCTCTGTTTTACAGACTAGCTTAAAGTCTGAGTTTTTCATTTCAGTGGAAGTCTGGCCAGCTTTCATGCCTCATATGTCACAGAACACAGTAGTAAGATTCTTCTTACTTTAAGGTCCTGGAACTTTGGTCTAATTTAGACAGTTATATAGCATTCCTCTTCTGATACAAAGCCCAGGGTCATATGTTTTTAATCTTTGGAAAACTTTCATTTCTAAGTAAGAAGGTTTTGTATAGTATGCTTCCAGAAATTACACAGATAGTACTTTGAGCCATGAATTTGCACTAAAATTTACTTTGAGTGAATTTTTAAAATGAGAATTTTATTAACACTTTAAAGGTAACTGTATACAGAACAGTCACAAAATTCTGTCTTGCTGAATAAAACAAAGAATACTTTAGTGATTAGTGAGTTTTGCTGTTTCGCACAGTAAAATCCTGTTGCAAAGTGCATTAAGGAATCCAGCATTAAGGACAACCTTACAGAACATATACATATACACAAATATAAATGTATGTCACTGGACCCTGGCCGGGGTGGCAAAAAGATCCAATTTGTAATAGTTGTAGAAGGGGAGCAGGAATCTGAGCAAAAGACTGGTAAATAACTGAGTTAAGCTGCTGTGGTACACTAGGAATACTCTCAAGTAAATCATATATATTGCATAATTGTATGGAAATAAAATCATAGGATGATAAAGACTCTAGAAGAATTAAAAAGAAGTCAGAAAATTATGTTGCCCCTCTTTTGAACACATTTCCAAGACTATTGTAAGAAATATCTAAGTTAACATGTGAACATAACTTTCCCAATTTTGAGCCTTTTTATTGCTAATGAAAACAATCATATTAATTCGTTTCGTTTGATATGGAGGCGGAAAAAACAGTGTCGCTTACCGTAACTGTTGTTCGTTCAGTGGTCCTCTGTACAGACACACATGGACTGCGCTTGTGGAGGGCCAACTGTGGAGCATTTTAGATAGCATGAGCTTTAGCCAAAAAGCTAGTACTCCCCGCCCCCAGCCACAGGTCTGGGCTAGCAACTCTTCCTTTACAGGTCATGTGACTAGGGAGGAGGGGTGCAACCATTCCCTCCAGATCTCCCTTTGCCGCCACAAGGGGCCATCACTTTCGCTAGATGACAGCCCACAGCAGGGACAATGAAAAACAGTGTTGCCTACCGTAACTGTTGTTCATCTAGTGGTCCTCTGTATGGGCACACACCCCTTCCACTTTCCCCGCTGCAGGCAAGCGCAGTTCACATGTGCCTGTGCAGAGGCCACAACGATTAACGTATTCCTGTAGCTATTCCTCAAGATTAAGGGGTAAAGTTCTCAACTGGTCCCTATGGCTGTCCCTTTCTTATCAGTTTGATCTACACTACAGCAATTATCAGGAGATGTTATTTAGCTCCATGTCATAAAAAGCTATAATTCATTAAGTCTTTATTTAAAAAACAGTACATTTTTTCCTTTGTAAAGTAGGCATATTGCACAACTTGCAACTAGCAGGAGTCAAGATGCACAGCTGGTCTAACATCTGACAGTTAAGTAGCATATCCATTAGACCTGTTCTGACCTCTGAAAAGATATCTTCCCTTTGAAGTTGGGGATAAAACCAGCAGGTACAATCCTGACATCTCCCACACATATGCTCATCCTACATTACTATTTTACAGAGATGTAGGTTAGACCCACATCCACTATACACCCCTGACAGTATCAGAAACAGCAAAACAGATATATATGTTAACATAACAATACGTCAGTTTTACACTACAGAACATGCTCCTGCTTGTAATGTATATTTCATCCTATTCTAGCCAGTGGCCAGTTGGAAATTGCCTCGCACAAGCTTCCTTGAAATGAATGTGACCAAAGTCTGTGCCCCTTTGGTAATCTTTCTATCTATACCCACTGGTATAAAACAGTAATTTATTTTATATTGCAGTATCAAATGCATTTAGATTAATCCTTTAAAAAACTAGAGTTTTATTGGGTTGTTGAAATGTCTTCTGTGGATTATTTTGTTAGAAATGTCCAAAAATCGTTTAACATTTGTAAAGCAACCCACCACTAGGCATTTTAATGTTCCTATTTCATTGTTAAGGGGGAGCACCTTTTTTATTTTACTTTCCCTTTTAAAAAAAAGTGATCTCGCTCTTTCTTCTGCTACAGGTAATGTTTAAAATACATTTTACAGAGCAGCTTCTAAACCTTGCATGAAAAGCAAAATACAAATTGTGAGCAGTGTTTCAAGCTTAAAGGTTTGATTCCTTTTCAAAATATAAAGGTAAAAGTTAAAAGCTGCTGAATCAAGGCAGGGGGATATTTTCTGAAAGCCGCAGTTGACCTACAGCCTTCAAAAGGGAAGACAAAGGTCTTTTTAAAATGGAGACTGCCGGTGGCTTTCTAACTGTGATTCATGTATCGTGACACCAAGTCTGATTTTCATTCTCATTACAGACAGCCCCACCATATATCTGAAGAATTAAACATTTTAATTTCACTTTCCCCGAAGAAATTGGAAAATGAAAGCACTATCTCATTATGGTGGTGGAAAGTACCATCAAATCACACCTGATACATGGAGACTCCAAGGCCCCTTTCTGCACGGGCCTGTGAAGCGGCTGCACACCAGCATATATTATGCTGGTGGAGCCCCGGGACCATTCACACGCTCCCGTGCGGGTGATCCCAGAGCTGCTGCAGCCCGCAGGGGCGCCTTCGCATGGAGGTGCCTCTGTTTTGTTTGTAAACTTACCTTCTCTTTCCTGCACAGCTCTGCAGGGACGAAGGGACATGCCCCCGTGGCCATGGCAACGCCTTGGGGGTTGGAGGGCAGGAGGCATGTCCCCTCATCACTGCAGAGCTGTGCAGGGAAGAGAAGGTAAGTTGGCAAACAAAACGGAGGTGCCTAAAAGTGGCGCCTCCAACCTGGTGCTGTTCGCTTGGCACCAGGTGCAAAACACTGTTTTTTAAAAGACTCGCTCATTGAGCTAGTTTCAAAAACAGCATTTCCCTGCCAGTGGGGAGAGGCAGCAGCCATGCAAAGCGCTGCCTCGTTTCAGAGGCAGCAGCCATGCAAAGCGCTCCCCTGGAATGGTGTTTTTACCATTCCAGGGGTGCTGTTTTTGGCCCGTGTGGAGTGGGCCCAAGACCTGTTCTAAATGCATGTGGAACTGCCATGGAAGTAGTATTGCAACATTTAACACCATCTGAATGGTGTTTGAGGGTGCTTTCATACTAGGAAGGCTTTTGGGGCAGTCCTGAAGAAGAAACTGCCTGCCTATTTTTCCACCTCAGCCCAAATGTATGTCAAAAGAATTTGACTGCTTAAGCCACAGGATGTGTAAGCTTAAAAATAACACATGCCACACATGCCATTCATACTAGATATGCTGGCAATGATCAACTGCTACAACAGATAAGAACTGGTGCGCTTTGCCACAATAAAACCATGCTTGCATATTCTGCTTCTGGAATTCTGATTATTTCTTTGGGGCTGCAAATGGAACCGTGGTTTTGAGCTCTCAAGACTTGGTCCAAGAGGGGCATGAAGCAGCCCAACATCTTTACCACTCTTACTAATACGTAGCCCCTGCAGTGTTTTCATGCCAGTGATTGTTCTGGTCCGTTTCTATTTGCCTCTGCCTTTAAATTGTACCATAATCAGGATTCCATAAAGCAATTCTACATCATGGTGAGCCTATCCCATGCAGTGTCAAGTTACCTGAAAGCTCTTGCCCTTATACTCTTATCACCATGCCAGACAGAACAAACATATTCCAATGCTTCTGGAATAATACACTGCATATTAATATTTATTTACATTATATACTACTTTTCTGAAAATAGTAATCACTTTTTATGCAGATATTTATACCTTGCTTCTCTCCACAATGAGGGCCTGAAGTCACGTACATCATTCTTCCCTTCTCTGTTTAACCCCCACAACAACCCTGTGAGGTAGGTTAGGCTGAGAGAGAGCGAACTGACTCAAGATCATGCAACCAGTTTCCATGGTGGGCCTGCTAGAACCTAGCTTGATACTATAACCAGTGTATTACGCCGACTCAAAGCAGTTTCCATAATATTCCTAGTATTTAAAAAGTATCAACAAAATACACAGAATAAGAAAGACCACTTTTATCATTCTTTGTAACGTGTGCACATTTATAAAGCAAATATATAAAATGTTGATACTGAACTTCTTTTCAGCCGAATGGAAAAGGAAGAGTGGATGATGGAAATGCTGATACAATCCTGAAAACAATGGAGCACATCAGTACTCTGGATGTGGGCCAAGGCATACTGTGCAGTTTTGTCTGAATTAGAAGTCTGGGTGTGCCACTTGCAGTGCTTTGTGATAGTTTTGTACAAGATGAATTGTAAGGGGGCTTGGAGGCAAAATTCCATCAATAACTGATACTTTGCAAGAGGGTTTGTCATCACCAAGCACAGAGGTGCTTCTCTTACATGCAGCGCTGCAGCCACAACCCGTTGCCACCTACCTGCTGGTGTCCTTGAAGCTCTCCTCGGGATGTCACTTCACTAAAGCAGAACTAGCATAAATCAGTGCTGACAATTGTTGGAGAGGTGCATCTGTGACATTACATAGCACAGGCTTTAGAGCTGACATCCTTTCCTTGTGACCCTTTTCCCAGCCTCACTCTGTATCCATCCTAATGCCAAGATCAGCAGATTGTTCTCTTTGGTTTCAAAAAGTCAAGGAAGAGGGCATGGCTTGCTGCCTCCACCTTTCATTTCTCACTGCCCTGCTCCTGCTATGACTCTAGTGACAATAGACTGAGCACTAAAGAAAAAACCCTTTGCCATTTCCAGTTTTAGTTTGTGTGCAGGAGGAACACGTGCTGAACTGTTGAAATAATGCTAGTCATGTACTTCACGCTTTTCGAAGTGCATTGACTCAGAATGGGCTTAGAAGGGTATAACTCCGCTTAGGATAGTACTGTTAGCCTTCATGTGGATGAGATCCATGAATCTTAAACTGCTATTACAAAGAGTGAAAAGTACTCTTTCCTTAACCAGGACTCATCGTTTTGAAAATACAATCAACGAAGTGAAGATCAAGTTTGAGGTTTTTTAATCAGTATTGACATTTGTTGGTGAGTATAAAAAGACTTGTATTTCATAGCACAGTGGGGCATATGCAAATAGGTAATTAGTACCCTACTTGGAGGGCTAAAGCTACATGGTCTGTGCACGGAAGGGGGATTTTAATAGACCATTAATGTATGTCCTGTTGTGTCTCAGGGCTAAATAAATAATCTACTACAAAACAGGAGTTTTTCTGGGAGGATTAACCAGTGTTGCCTAAGGCGTCATTATATGCATATGGAAACAGAAATGGATATTTCACGTTCACAGGGTCAAACCAGATGACCCACATCCACAGCACCCAGCGTTTTTAAAAATTCAATTATCAGGAATCTAACAATGCAAACAGCTGCTCCTCAGGGTCATTTTAGATTAGAAAAATGAAGAAGGGGAAGGTGAAAGCTACTTTTCTTCCTTGTGCTTCTGGATCTGAAATGAGCCCCCAGGTATCTAATAGTTCAATATTAAAGAAATATTAGGAGTTCAACCTCCTGTGTGGTTTGGTCTTCAGAGTACCCTAACATACAGTTTTGTGCCAGTGTTAGTTGAAAACTCTGATTTTTTTTGAGAAGCTAAAATGGATCCATTAGCTGTAAACAAAATACCGGTATAACATTCTGATGAGCCATTTGAACCCTTCACATACACAAAGTTTACTGCAATCCAGAGCAAGTGTGAGCTTTGTGATGGGATTTGGATATTGTACCTACAGCACAATCCTAAGGGAGGAAGCAAATTGAGAAGTGAAGCTGGCACAGGGCTGTGCTGATGTGTTTGCCCCCTCCACTGGTGCAAGGGGCACGCTCGCCAGCATAGGGGGCAAAGGGCCAGGGTGGTGGGTAGGGAGGGGCATTCCCAGGGGTGGAGCCAATATTTGTTGGCTTCCACCCTGGCTTTTCTGGCAGGTACGCCACTGCCTGCGGCTCAGACATAAGTCACCCTTTCAGAAACATTTGCTCCCTTCTGTCATCAGACCCGCTGTGGTGGTGGAAAGTGTGATCATGTTGCAACAAACTTATGGTGACACTATAGGGTTTTCAGGGCAAGAGATGTTCAGAAGTGGTTTGCCATTGCTTGCCTCTCTTGCAACAAACTTATGGTGACACTATAGGGTTTTCAGGGCAAGAGATGTTCAGAGGTGGTTTGCCATTGCTTGCCTCTCCGCATAGTGACCTTGGACTTCCTTGGTGGTCCGATCTCCCATCCAAATTTAACAAGGCTTACCCTGCTTGGCTTCCAAGATATGACAAGATTGAGCTAGTCTCCAAGTCAGGGCATACAGTGATAAAAATAGCTAAACACAGAGTTCAAATACACAATCTATGTGATCCATATTGGACATATAACAACAGGAACACCACAAGAGAAACACCCTGTGAAACTTGTGGTTTGGGGTGCCTTCTGTTGCTTGAGGCAAATGTTTCGGTCTGTTTAGGATCATTAGCATAACAATGTCTTGAAACTGTAATTATGGCTTTCTGAAGAGATAAGAAGGAAATCAAAGCTAAGATGATTTATGCCTAGGAATGAACTACAAGTTATTTAGAAGAGCCGTTTGTCACTCACAGGAGAAATGTAGGTATGCCATATCTAACTCACACATTCATTTTGATTAGTTTTTGAGTAACTGTGGCCGGAAGTGAAGCTCCACCTGTTCCTGCAGCTAATTGTTACATTACAGGTAATGATGCTATGCCGAATCCAAGAAATGTCTTAAATGGAATGAATATAACCAAGCTAACATTAAAACATTTTAATAATTTATTAAAGTTGTTGCCAGATATTGAAGCAGCAGCACAGTGGTCCCGAGAATCAAATGAAACATGGCTTATTTAGATAATTATATATTTAATTATATATAATTATATATTTAGATAATTATATATATATATAAACGCGAAATACCACTCACTCACTCATCAAAAGAACTCAAAAACCACTGAAGCCACACACATAAAATTTGGCACACCTGTTCCTTACGTACTCCAGGTGCTCACTAAGAAAGGATTTTTCAAAATATTCAGTTTTACTCAAGTTATTACACATTTACTGTTTTCACTGCTCATCTCTGGCCATCTGCACGAACATTCTAAGGGCAAATCAACCGCTCAGTCCACAGACATGCTGAACGAACATTCTAAGGGTGACAGTTACACACTACCAGCTTCATGTCTTTCACCAAGGTGCGCCAAATGCACTCTAACACCGCCCTCCACAACGCATGCGAACCTATCCCTTCTGCTGAAACCGCTACAGGGAGAAGAGGAATTAAATGCAAAAAGCGCTTTACACACTGCATTATAAAAAGACAACTACAGGAAGCTGCTGCAAAATATGCGAAAACAAACCCATCAGTCCACAGACAGGCTGTGAGGAAATATGCTGCATGTCACCCCAAAGTTCACAAACAGGCTGCAAAGAAGTATGCTGAATGTCACCCCAACGTTAACAGACAGGCTGTGAAAAAGTACTCCTCCACCCAACCTCATGTTAATAACACAGTTACAGCCAATTACTGACAACATACACTACAAACCACACTATCACCTTGGACTACTAAATATTTGTCGGGTTTTGCATATGGACATCAGATTTATTACTGTGGAGACAAGTTTACTGCTCTCGGCCTCCGATCACCCTGTGCTTGGTGTCGTGCTCTGAAGTGGCGGGATGAGTCCCCAGGAATGTGCTGCAGTGGCGGTATAGTCCAGCTCCCTGCCCTTCAACCCTACCCTGAACCTCTTCACAGCCTTCTCACTCATCAGCATCCAATGACAGAACATTTCCTTTCTGCATCCCGAAAATACAACGGCTGCTTCCACATGACGTCTTTTGGAGCCCACCATGTGAAAGAGAGCAATAACACATTGCATTAGAAAAAGACAACTACAGGAAGCTGCTGCAAAATATGCGAAAACAAACCCATTAGTCCACAGACAGGCTGTGAGGAAATATGCTGCATGTCACCCCAAAGTTCACAAACAGGCTGTAAAGAAGTGTGTTGAATGTCACCCCAAAATTCATAGAGAGCCTGTGATGAAATATGCATAGCGAAGCACAGGTGCCCTGCTAGGATTTTATACTCAGAAGTATTAGTTTGTGGTTTTATCTATGAAAACTGATCAGGGCAGTGGCACTTCAGTTGCAGTTGGAAGGCTGTGACTGTTCAGCAGTAGCGTTGCTAGGGAAAATGGAGGTTGGGGCGGACTCCCAGTTTTCCACCCCCCCCCCCAATAGGCCCTGTGCTGCGCCATGCCCCCCGTGTTCCACTTACCTTGGCCTGCAGCAGGGAGAAAAAAAAGTGGAGGCCTTCTCTGGCTCACCTCAGCCCGCCCACCAGGCAGCAGCCGAGCCAGCCGAGGCCTGCCTGGGTGGCACCTCACTCTGCTCCACACCACACTGTGCCACGCTGTGCCTAGCTGGCTGGCAGAAGTGTGGGGGACAATTTTCTGCCCCCCAGTGTGACTCAACGGGGGCCACCCGGGGGCGGTTGTCTCCAGATGTCCCCATTATAGCTACATGTATGCTGTTCAGGAGTAAGGCGAAGTAGTAACCATAAAGAACTTTGGTCAATTTAATAAGAATTTTTCAGAGTGCCTTAATTTGGTTGGAAACATCTTTCACTGCAACCTCTTTAACTACTACTTTCTAATTTCTATAGTAAATTGACAAGAACATTTAAATCACAGACTTGTTAATTAAAGTTTAGCCCATTTCCCCCTCTTATAAGATAAAATGTATGTCCTCCTTTCATCTCTTTGTATTTTGTTCGTATTTCATGTTAGGTTTAATAGTGACTTATACGAATTTCTATTCTGTCACAATAGTCTATTTCTTAAGCCTTGGGATATTGTTTCTGTAACTAATTATTCCACTGCTAATTTCACTTAGATTTGCAATTTTTATGCCTCAGTAAAGCTACTAAATGACTTGAGGGCATTTATGACTCAGAACATGTCTCTTACTGGAGAGTGGACATGTACATTCAGCACAGAGCAAGAAAGTTATGGGTGGCCCATAGTAGCACCCCAACAATGAATGGTGCAATCGTTACAGCTAGTTTATGTAACACTCATTTCTGAATGGAATTTAATGTTGAATCTGGAATGCATGACTGTGAAGACAACTGCTCTCCACCAGAGCTCAAACTAATTTATGGGGTTGGTTCAACATGCAACCTGGTGCTGGAATTTTAATTAATAACTGTCATGATTTATATTTTTTATTATATTTGACTTTTTAAGTTGCTTCATGCAGATTCTCTGGAGAGGTGGCTTAGAAATTTCCTAAGTAAATCAATCATAAAATAAATAAATAAATCAAGGAATGGTCATGTTTTATTTTCTTCAAATCTGTATATCAGTGCTGGAATAGCATATTTGTTATTAGTATTCAAGATGCATTATTTATTTATTTAGATACTTATATTCTGCTTTTCTCCTTTGGGGGGACCCAAAGCAGCTTACGTCGTTGATCTGCCCTCTTCCATTTCATTCTCACAATAACAACTTTGTGAGGTAGGCTAAGCTGAACTGGCCTAGTCCTTGCAGATCCTAGTCTGACACTTTAACCACTACCCCATACTTATGGTTTTTATCATACTACTACTTCTCTCTAATAGTGGCCCATTCATAGCTCTATTATTTAAAAGAGAAAGAGAAATGTCATTCACAATACAAATGCATGTCTGAGGGTCTTTCACCCTGCTTTAGGGTTTTGAAAGAATCACTTTCATCATACTAATTATTAAGCCTGCCCATTGTTATTTTTGTTTTGAACCCTCCTTCATCTTGTTCCAGTCACCCCTTCATATCCAGGTCAAAGCTTGAAGTAGAACACCACTGGCCCACAGCTGCTGCTTCCAGCCCCTCCTGGTTAGGCCAGGATAGATAACGGCACTAGAATCAGCTAGGCCCGTAGTTGCGACAGGAGGCAGGGCACGTTGTAATTGTTTGTGTGTGAATGTGCGTGTCCCTGGGTTTGCCATATGGCTACACTGTTCCACCCGGCAACAGCGTGCTGACGCACGGGGCGTCAGGGTGGAGCAGGCTGTTAAATAGCTGCATGCGGTGGTCTCGGCCTCCTTTGGGACCTGACAGACCAACTGACCCACCTACCCTCCCAAAACGGTTGGGAAGATTTTAGCTTCTCTTGTCGCAGTTCTGTGGGCGGTAGGGGCAGAGGAGCGCATAGTTTTTTGGGGGAGACCGTGCTTGCACACCGGACCTCCCCGACATTGGGGGCCTCCATAAGAGGCCAGGAAGGGTGAATAGCTCTGGGAGCATGCCTTGAAGGGCCTCTGCGGTGAGCCAATACTCGGATGTGTGGGCCACGTAGAGGAAGGCAGATGCCTAGTGGCCACACAGGAAAGACTCCCTGAAGAGGGTAGGCCGAGATCTGCCTTGGGGGCTGCCCGGCCGAGTCCATGTGCTCCTCTTGCTCACCCAGCTTCATGTTAAGAGTTGATTTAATAAAAAGGGCTGTGGCCCTATTCCATTCCAAGCCGTGTCTGCAATTATTGAGTAGCATCTGCACATCTGGCCGCAAATGGGCTAGTTCAAGTATCTGGGAAAAGACTCTGCCTCCCTTCTCTCCTCTGCTGCCTTATTATAACCTTGGCTTCATTTGGAACAAACCTCAGTAACACTCAACCTTGGGACAGATTTTAAATGCTAAAGTTCTAGGGAAATATGAGCACATTCTGAGAAGGCATCGAGGGCACATCAGGCACTTCCCAACATGCCAGTCATCTGTCATTTTGATTGCTATATGAAGTTAGCTTTCCATTGTTTCTACTGATCTTCAGATATAGCAGCTGTTTCTAAAATATGCATGAAAGATCCAGAATGGAAGGTATGTCTTCGATTTCAAAGGAACACATCCCCTCTTCCTCCACCTACCCATTAGCCCCCCCTACTTTGAAGCTCTTTGAGCTTCACTGACAAGTCACAACTTCAGTGGAAAGGCAGCAGCTGTCTTTAGGCTTTTCTACTTACGCTATTTTCTTTTTTAAATAATGTAGAACAGCGCAATAATTAGGGTTGCCAGCTCTGATTTGAGAAATTCTTGGAAATTTTGGGAGTGGAGACTGAAGAGGCCAGTGTTTGGAGAAGAGGGTGGGGACTTAAGATGGAAAGACTGCAACAGATGAAAAGGTGATGATCACATGTATCAGGAGTGAAAGAGAAAACTTGGCTACTATGAGATTACATTGTAAAGTGTGGAATCTCCAGTGCAAGTGCAAATTGACAGAATATCACACCAGCAACATGATAAGGACAGTTAAACTCCCTAGTGTAGAAGCACTATATGGAATATAAGTTATTTAGACTGCAGCAAAAAAGCTTCTCAAAGACAGCAGGGACTGACCATGACAGCTTGGGATGGGCATGGAGGAAAGTTCTTTGGTTGTGCTGTTCCGAAGTCATCCTGCAATTCAACTATTCTGCCCTTAGCCCAGCTTTTGTCCTAAGAGCATAGGGCAATGTACTACACCCTCTCCCCCTCAATTCTGGTCTTCGGGGGAGGGCGGTTTATAAATACAACAATCAATCAATCAATCAATCAATCAATAAATAAATAAATAAATAAATAAATAAATAAATAAATAATGACCGTGGTGGCAGGGGCTGATGGGAATTGTAGATTATGAACATCTGGAGTGCCATAGGTTCGCCACCACTGCCCTATGATGTAGGTTTGGTTGAAAGCGTGTGAAGGGCACCCTGAAAACTTCATGACTGAATGGGGATTTGAGCACCACCTCTCTACCAATGAAGAAGGTAGGAGCTGCTTGCAATATGCAGAAGTAAGAGGCTGTATTGTTCTTTCAGAATTGAACCATTTAAGTGTAGGTTGAAGAAGCAAATACCCCTCACCCTCCGCCGGAAAATGACAGCACATGGAGAAAGCTAGTATGTCAGACAGAAATTTTTTAACATCCTCCTCCCTGAACACTGAGGTTGGAAATGTTTTTTAAAAAAATGTGGGAGAGCATTCAAAAGTGTGATCGCCTACATGTACTCTGAAGTGGTAAAATCCAGGAATCAAATCATGCCTTATTTCAATACTTGAAACAGATCTAACATTCTAACATTCTGCACAATCAAAGTGTTGCAACATACTATTTATTCTAAAATATGGAACAATGTCTTCGGTTTATTTTTTTCTCCCTTGGAAATACATAAGAGAGTTCAGCACTTATCCCCATTTTGGAAGGAGTTCATGACAGTTTGATGCATGTTTTATATATATTCCTGCTGCACAATAAAATACATCTTTCTCTAAAAAGTGAATTTCTTTCACAACTTAACGAGCGGAGATTAATTTGAATGTGCAATGATAGAATTAATCTAGTTACATCTTCGATAATCATTCCTGCACTTATAAGAAAGGTCAGCCAGCCTTTCAAGTGAATAAAGTTAGGATCTGTGTAGAGGGATGTTATTATAAGGAGGTCAAATCTAGGGTTGTCACTTCATTTTATTTGTAAACAATACAGTGCACACCCACTGCTACTAATTATTATGTCCCTCCATTGGTCAAGTACCACCATTGCCCTCAGTGACATGAGAATTAAGAGAAGGCAGAAGGGGTGAAGTCCTGGGAAAGCCAAACTGCTGAAACCACTGAGTTATAACTAGTCCTGTTGACTTCAGCAGAACAAATAAGTGGTTACAGAAATGCAGCAGAAGCCTGAATGATTTTGTTTTCCCCAAATGCCTTGAATGTCTGATAACTTGTTGTCTTCCATGTTTACCCCCCCCCCCCACACACACACACACAAGCTGTAGATTATTAATCAGGTGAAAAAACATGCAATGGTAGATTTCAGTATCTTTTTCCTCCTCACAGTCAGTTTCCAGTAAATCAGTCCTGCATTTAATTTCTGTGGCAAAATGAGGAAATATCTGAGTTATTTGGCGGCTATAGCACATGTATATATTCAAAGTCAAAACAGCCAACATAAGTAAGAGTCACTGGATTAGATTCAGAGTATTGTGCATTTTGTCCTCCAAGTCCCCTTCAAAGAGCCTCACAGCCTTCTATATAATACAGAACATAAGTTCAAAAGAAAGAACATCCCCAACACATCATATATAGAACCACAAAGGGTAAGAATTTTCTCACAGTCCATAAGAAGTATGTGACTGATTCCATGTAAGCCATTTTGTCCTCCTTGTACATTTTGAACAAAGATGGCTCAGATAATGAAGTTAGAAACCACTGGCTCTTAAAAAGGCTATCAAAGTTTAATTTAATATCATCAATCATAGTTATTAATATGCCAAAATTTTATTCTTTAGATTGCATTCTAATATTTTATACACAAACTTTATAAGTGAAATGGATTCACACAGATTTAAGTAAGAAACTTTTCATGTTAACTCCTTAAGTTGATAAAGGTAGATATCAAACTACAAAGAAATTGTATGCACCATGGGAATAAATTAACACTCCAAAAGATGTATCTAGCATTGGACATTTTGAATCCCAAGGACAAAGGATTTGTTTGACCTTTATGATCAACATTTTACTTAAAAGTCTATTTTATTTATTTAAAGCATTTGAAGTCACTTTTCCAACTCAAAGAAGCTACCAAAATAAAATGGTTAAAATAAACAAATCAATAAAAACAGCAAAAACAAAGAGGACACTGTCCACAGACTCAAAAATTTACTGACAAAATCCTAACTAGAGAAACCAAACACCAGTCCCTAAGCATTTACCTTATATTCCTTTTGCAAAGGTAAGTATGGTAATTCCACAACCTAAAGGCCATCATGGTAAACCCTTCTGATAGCTAAATTCTGACTTCATGCAATGATGGAATCCAAGAGACAAAATTTTCTCTTGGTTTGTGCTTCCATTGCTCTGTGATGGAGGCTGATGGTGCCACTGAATGAACTGGAATTTCAGCATTCTTTAGCATGAAAAAAAATCTTCATACAAAACAAAGTTAATAAGCTTGTAATAAACCAGCACCATCCAAAATATTACAAAACACATTCGAAGTCATAGCTAAAAGGAAGGGAAAGGGGGAGGGAGCTTTACAGCACAATCCACTGTATGACTGACACCAATGGTCAGACTAGAGTAAGTCTGCAGAGGCCATAGTGTGATGGACAGCTTGAATTCAGACATCACATTGAGTTGAATCAAATCATAGCTTATAAATTGTGGTTTATGTCTGAGTTCATTTTGATCATGATAAAACAGTCTTATAAAAATTAACTGTCACAGGAGATTAGTTCTACTTTTGAAAAAAAATGATGTTTGTAGAAAGATAGAGGAAGTTCAGGAAACTTCTGATCTATTTTATGTTGAGATTTTCAAATCTGAGAAACTTGTTTCTTTTTTGCCATTTAATCTTTTTGCAATTTACAGCACAATCCACAAGAGGGGCTGAAAGTGCTGTGGAAGTGGCAGGACCTTGGCACCAGATCAAAAGCCACTTTCAGCTGTGCAAGTGGCACTAACACCAGCGGAAAGGCACATACACTAGCAACAGGGAATGGTGCAGGAGCACCGCAGTGCATGCTGGCACAATGGAGGCAGGGGCACAGCCTTGGTGCAGGCCCTAGTGGCAATGCCAAAGGGGCGTGCCTGGGGGCAGTAGAGGTGTTAGTTGGCTCCCTGAGACCTATCAGCCTGGGAATGCCCACTTTTGCCAGCGCAAAGTGGGCAGCATCATAACAATTTCAAGAGCCCCCCTCCCCCCATCAGAGCAGTCTTGCCCCAAGGTACCCAAAGTGCTCAGGATGCCAACTAGCTCACTGGACAATGGCGAGCTCCCAGGCATGAGTCAAGCCCTCCCCCAGGAATCAAAGACTAGACCAGTGGTTCTCAACCTGGGGGTCGGGACCCCTTTGGGGGTCGAACGACCCTTTCACAGGGGTTGCCTAAGACTCTCTGCATCAGTGTTCTCAATCTGTAAAATGGATAAATGTTAGGGTTGGGGGTCACCACAACATGAGGAACAGTATTAAAGGGTCGCAGCATTAAGAAGGTTCAGAACCACTGGACTAGACCCTGGGATATTTTAAAAAATAACCAGTCAGAACTTGACAGACTCCCTGTGCTCCCTATCACAGGAACTTAGAGCAAGAAGGGCAGTACTTAGGGTGGTGGCAAGAGCATGGGGAGAGCACCTTGCACAACAGGGTTTGCACTTGGCACAACAACTCACCTGGGGGAGCAAAGTCCATGGACCCTGTGGCTAAATGCTCACACTGAAGCTTTCATTACAGGTACAACTGCTTCACAGCCAGGTCCCAATGGGTGCAAGTCTGGTGCAACCATCCATATGCCCAAATGGTTCTGGCCCATCCATACCCATCTGTTGGAGATGAGGCATGATGGCAGCTATCTGAAGATGCGATTCAACCACAATCTCCCAGATGTAGAGGTGGATGTACAGGATGGAAGCTCCCATGCTGGATAAAGTTGTGTTGCACCAGATAAAGTTGTGTTGCATCTGGTCACTATGTGCTCAGCTCTCCATGAGGGGGGAATGGGGTGGTGGTGGGAGAATGGAGGGGCTAAGGACAGGACACTGGAAGCCAACTGCCAACAGCAGGCCTGGAGGCCAAACCATTGAGGCCAAATCATTTCCCCTCCTCTTGAGGGCAGTGACAGAGTTCCACTACCCCTGGAGTCGTAGTCTCATCCTGGGGGTTAGTAGCAGGGTGGGACTGACCATGGGACCAGCAGACTCATGGCAGAGAAGAGGAGAGTGGAGAGGAAAGGTGGGGCCCAGGAGTAAAAAGTTCATGAATAAAGTTAGTTTTCCCTGGCGATAATGTGCATGTGTCATTTTTTTCTTTTTGTTTTGAGGGAAGTGTCTTTATAGCTACAATAATATGAGAATTGCAGCTGCTCAGAGGGCTGGTCTACCTCCCATTAAGAAGTACGTGGTAGACCTGGCCTCTGTGGGTGCCAAGTCTCCCCATTACTTTCAATTGCAGGCAGACTAGCCTTCAAGGGAAGGAAGGAAGGAAGGAAGGAAGGAAGGAAGGAAGGAAGGAAGGAAGGAAGGAAGGAAGGAAGGAAGGAAGGAAGGAAGGAAGGAAGGAAGGAAGGAAGGAAGGAAGGAAGAGAGGAGGAGGAAGAGGGAAGGAAGAGGAAAGAGGAAGGAAGGAAGGAAGGAAGGAAGGAAGGAAGGAAGGAAGGAAGGAAGGAAGGAAGGAAGGAAGGAAGGAAGGAAGGAAGGAAGGAAGGAAGGAAGGAAGGAAGGAAGGAAGATGTGCAGGATCACCAGAGAAAACAAACTTTATTCATAAACTTTTTACAGCAGATATCCTGCCTCTGTGGGAAGCCTTCGGCAAATGGCAGCAGCTGCACAGAGGTTCCTGAAGCTGGCAGAAAATGGTAGGCGCAAGCTGCTTCCTCAGAAACCGAAAGTGAGAGTGGCGGGGGGGGGGGGGGGGGTGTTTTCCCTACCAACACTTTTTTGTCCTCACTGTGAAGACCAAAAAAAGTCAAAACAGTTCTTTTTAAAATATTTACAAGACTTTGTGCGTGTGTGTGTGTGTTGTGCAGAAAGGACCAGGCTTAGAAGGTGTACTTTGGTTTAGGTCTGCATTATAAGTAAAATAATCTGTTATAAAGTATTATAAGTGGGACTTAATTGATATGGAGGCTGTTCATGACCCTAAGTGTTGACTGATGTGAGCTGAGATCAACTTTCTGTGATAAAGAATGGTTATATGCTACACAATGGATTTGTTTTGTTTTCATGGCATTTAGAAATGATTGCTTGTCTTCTGGTGGCTCTGTGATTCATATGGTCGCTGTTGCTCATCGTACAATGAATTCTACTTTTTATCTTGTTATTCCCTGGGAAGCATTTGCAGTGCCATTCCAAAAGGCAGAGTGCAACAAAAATGTATTATTATAATAATTAAAGAACAAAAAAGCACTTTGATTCATCTGTTAAATGCCCCATTCTTTGCCAGAGATATTGCAGTGCTGTTTGTCTCTGAATATGGAAATGTCTGCAGGCTGAACATCCTTCTCTAGGACAGAGAGGAGATGGTTTATTAATTTTAATTGAGCTTGAGGAAGAATAGAATAGATGTAACACATACAAACACATTTCGTACACAGAATGCTTCAGTTTTAATTATAGTCTCTATAGTGAGACTAGCCGTTTAGTGGATTTCATATTATAACCAGATACTGAAATGAGCCATCCTGCATCCCAAGGAACAAGCTTTTATTTGTTAATGTATCAGTCAATAAGATGTTTCCTGGAATACCAATTCAATAGATTAGTAAATTGATTTCCCGCAGGATTTCATTTCTACAAGTGTCTTCTTGATCTTGTGCCATAGGGTATGTTCACATTAGAACTCCTCTAGATTTAAGGCAAACGTTTTCTGCCCATTTGCATTCAGCAACTAGAGGGAGGAGTAGCACTTCAAGCTGTAAGCCTATTTATTACACTGGCCCTGGGAAATGAGCTGAGGGGTGAAGGGATGTCAAC
The DNA here is from genome assembly GCF_021028975.2 of Sphaerodactylus townsendi. Lineage (NCBI taxonomy): Eukaryota > Metazoa > Chordata > Lepidosauria > Squamata > Sphaerodactylidae > Sphaerodactylus > Sphaerodactylus townsendi. The sequence continues at coordinate 41,657,421 of NC_059435.1, forward strand.
ATATGCTCCTTTTCCACCAACAACCCCATGGCACTGCCATTTCTATCCCAAATACCCAGTGGCAGCTCAAGGCATTTTGCCACCTGAGGATGCTGATGCTGCCCTCGCTGTCCCCGCAATGGCCTCAACCCTTGCCCCTGACTCACCACTGCTGCTCATCCCTGGAGCCAGAGGAACTAATAATTATTGCCTCTTTGTCCTTCCCTGTAGCCTCAGTAAGCCCAGCGTATGGTTTTGTGTATACTAGTGCAGCATTGTTAGTGCTCAGTTCATATCAGCACAGCATTAACATGGTGCTATGCCATTGTATCTACAGTGGCATATCTCAGCATGGTGCAAGCACATATCCATGCTATACCAGTGATGCAGTTTAGTTGGGGGGAGGGCACTGTTCAATCAGGCTGCAGGACATAGGCACATGTGCCCCGTTGAAGGAGTGGTGCCCAGGGTACATACCCTGCTTTCCCCCACCCTAGATACACCTCTGAGTTGTTGTCCTAAGCAGTTTACAGACTGGTCTTAGAAGTGCACTGAAGGGTATTTGCCCAACTGCTATATCATTCTTCTTATAGAGTACTACTTCATTCTACTTTAACAGCTTTTTTATCTAGCATTTTTGAAATAAAAATTTTAAACTTTCCCCTCAATTCCTACTGCTTTTATTATACATTCGTACCTTTCCCTGAGGGGTTTGTGAACAACTTTACTTCTCGAAGGCTTTCACGGCCAGATTCAACTGATTGTGGTGGGTTTTCCGGTCTGTGTGGCCATGGTCTGGTGGATCTTGTTCCTAATGTTTCGCCTGCATCTGTGGCTGGCATCTTCAGAGGTGTATCACAGAGGGAAGTCTGTTACACACAGATGCAGGCGAAACGTTAGGAACAAGATCCACTGTACCACGGCCGCACAATCCGGAAAACCCACCACAACCAACTTTATTTCTGTTGCTTTTGGGGGAGGGAGGTTATTCCTTGCAGATTACTGCAACCCTTTCTTAATATAGCATTTGTATAATACCTTAACTATGTAAACCTTCTGTATTCTTTACTATGACTGGTATTTATTTGATAATATGGCTTAATTTGTTTAGAAACAGTTTTCTGTTTACCATTGTAATACCTGAACCCATCTTTTAAGCTGCTTCTGGACAGGGGCATGAGAACATGCCTCTGGAATGGTGTCTACTTGCCTCATCCGTGCACCACATGCTGTTTCTGACTTCAGGTGCCCACTGGAAGACTGCTGTACTTTGGCAGCAGTTCCTGCAGTTCCACTGACTGAGTGGAATGATCCCTTTGCTTGTACATTCTGTTTTCTCTCTGCCCCTCCCTATCCCATGTGCATTAAGGCTGCGAAGAATACAAGCAAAGCCACATCCCTTGCAGGTCCTCTTCGCTGCTGATTTTCAGTATCCTCACATTACACAGGCATATATTCCAATGGGTTTTTTTTGTAAGGCTGGGCTTTTATAGAATATGTGGGACTTTTCCTTTTCCAGAAATTCACACTTTCCTTATCATTCATTCATCATGGTCTAGCTCAGTGATTTCCAACCATGGTTCCGTGGTACCCTGGGGGGCCGTGAGCATGTCCCAGGGGTACCGCGGCAATGCTACCGGCCCCCCTCATTTTTGTGAAGTGTCTCCTGCCGGCACCAGCAAGGATATGGAGCTGGCCCATGGGGCAGGGCCTGCCGCAAGGTCAGCAGCCACTTCCCGCCCCGCCCCCAGTGCTTCCCTTCACCCTGGGAGGGGAAAGTGTGTGTGGGGGGGTGGCAAGCAGGGGCACTGGGAGTGGAAGATGGGGGGATGGCAGGGGTACCGTGAGATATGAAGAGTGAGGTCAAGGGTACTGTGACGTTGAAAAGGTTGGGAAACACCCTTCTCATGCCTATTTTGATGTCCTTTGAATCTGCAGGAACACCCGTTTCATCAGTTCATGGAGTAATGATATTACCTTGCCCTCTGCATAATTTTCTAGGGGGTCTGGCATGATGGAAGATTACAGATACGACAGCGTTACATCTCCAGGTAAAAACAATATTGGGCTGCACAGGTTGCCGGAGCATTGGAGCCAGCTCATGACTGCCTTGAGTTGATTTCCTTAAGCAGCAAACCCTTCTATTTTTGCAGCTTGCCTGGGGCACATGCACTGTTCTAGGAGCCAAATCTGGCATAACAGATATCGGCAGCACCAGTTCTCATTCTGAAACTGCTGTCCAATGATTGCCATCCATCATTCCTACAAAGGATGTAGAATGCCAGGCAGATAGGCGTGATCAAGAAAGTGTATTATTACACTCATCCATATAATCTCTATGAAAGCGGAGGGGCAATAGGACAGAAATCCATCATGATGATTGCCTTCCAGAGCAGTTATGAGTGCTCAGCTGTTTTGAAAAAGCAAGCCAATAAAGCACCATTATTCTTATTCCTTTGACTGATATGCTTACCATTCAAGGACTCCTTACCCTTAAAATAATTATTCCATCTTCTCAATCAGTCTAGGTTTCTTTCTACTAGCTAGTCTGTTTGCAAAGGTAATAGGTGATCCCACATTATAGATTTGTTTACCCAAGGAAATCATGCTTTAAAAAAACCTTTTGCACAGGTAAACTTAAATAAAAACTTGGACAAAAATATACCTTTCCTATACACCATCACTTCATGATCTGCCTACAATATGTTGGAGACTGGAAATGCCTGGCAGTAATGCAAGGCTATATTAATGCTCATGACTTTTTATTAGCTGAACCAAAATTATTTTAATTTTCTGCTGGCAATTGCAGTAGTTCCATCAGAGTGCACACCTGAGAAGAATTCGTAACAGGATTCATTTATCTCCACTTAGGAGTGTTTAACATTTTTGAAAAAGGAAAATCATCCTTGCAAAGCACATGATATGGAGCGATATTCTTCCTGTATCTAGAACATCCAGTCAAGGTGAACCCACATTTCATGCAATTCAAATATAGCCCTTGGCACCCTTATTAACACTCAAACCACTACTGAATAAATCCCAGGATTTGTCCTGGCTAAAGCTGCCCTCCTAGACTATTCAAAACATGAAGCATTTCTTCGCAGTCTTCCAATGCTGCTCCAAGAGTAGGAAATCACATGTCAATGGAGACAGAGACAATATCAGAAGCAAACAATATGATTTTGATTGAGCATATCGCTAGCTGATTTTTTTCCCACTCTGCCTGTAGCACAAGCACATCATTCAATTCATTACCCAAACCATCAATTCCCCTTGAATTGACAATGAGGTCATGACAAGGACAGCTACTTTTTCTGGCAGGGTTCCTTTGCTTTTAGCAAATGCATGATGGGCAGTAGCTCAACTGATGCAGTTTCCCTGGCACAGAGAAGCTGTGATGGAAAAAGCATCCTGACTGCCATACATGAATACCTGCCATCCATTCACTAAAGGCAATGCTGTTGAGTGTGGATGCTGGATATCACCCCCTTCTCACTTGGTTTGGATTGCTTTTCATTTATAAACTCAATTCAAACCTTCAAACACTTACCTCTCAAGCATCTCAGACACAAGAGGAATTGGTTGAATGAGCCCACATTGCAAAATATTCCTTCATTCAAGAGAGTTAACCCAAACCTGCAGAAAAGGACATGGGAGATACATAGAGTGAGATTGCTGACATGCCAAACTTTCAGATTAATAATTGTTCTTGCATAGTCAGGTTTTGCTAGCCCAGGGGTAGGGAACCTGTGGCTCTCCAGATGTTCAGGAACTACAATTCCCATCAGCCTCTGTCAGCATGGCCAATTGGCCATGCTGGTAGGGGCTGATGGGAATTGTAGTTCCTCAACATCTGGAGAGCCGCAGGTTCCCTACCCCTGTGCTAGCCTGTACCATATGTATTTTCTGAATATTTGAACTGATCCAGGAGTGTATATTTTCCGTGAGAAACTGTAATGTGGAGACACATTGAAATAAGCAATACACCACGCACATTCTGAGGTGATAATGTGTTACAAGAAGACTAAATCACATATGAATGTCAGCTTACTGCCCCATGTTTTATTACCCCAGCTAAGAACCCATTTACTTGTAATCAAGTTGCTAGATTAAATTCCAGTCGGGCAGCCGTTAGTTTATTGCAACAAAAAAAATATGTATGCATTCTCCTGCACTCAAGCCCACAAAAGCTTATGCTGCAATAAACGTGTCATTCTTTAAGGTGTCACAAGACTCCTCTTTTTGGTAGATTAAAAAATGGTTGAAAACAGGGCTGCCTCAGATCCCAGAGGAGAGTTGGCTGGAGTAAGCTGAGGCTGTAGGGCTTTTGATCATTAACAGTACTGAGAGTCACAACCTTTCCCTAGGGCAGAAAGAGCTGGGAACACAAGAAACTGTTTTGTAAATACTGCTGTGTCAAACTACTGGAATATCATGGTCAATATCTGTGAATAGCAGCAGCTTCCCCAGAGTCTTAGGCAGAAAGGTCTTTCACATTACCTTCTTCTTGATCCTTTTAACAGGAGATGCTGGGCACTGAAGTTGGGACTTTCTATTTGCAAGGCAGATGTGCTACCACCACTGACTCACAGTCCTGCTCTAAACAGAAGGAAAAGGCTGCACATATTGCAAGCTATCCTCTTGCCCAAGCAGGCAATTGTTTCCTTTTGCCTGAGAACATTTCTTTTTTTTAATAATGTTTTTGTATCATTTGAATTTTACAGTTTATAGCAATTTCCTTCTTCATACATTTTCAAACAATGCTTTTCCCCCCTTTTCTCCCTGCCTGAGAACATTTCAACCAGATATGTCTGGATGGTATTGGAAATGGAACCTTGCAAATGCAAAGTAGCTCCCTTGAAGCCCTTCTATAGAAAGGGGTGGGAGTGGGTCTTAAGATCTAGACCATGAGCACCTACAGCAATCTCTGGGGCCACCTGAAGGCATCACACTTCCAGAGCCCTAAGCATCATCGAGGTTTGAGCAGTTGCTTAGTTTTTACTGTGCTTCCCTGTTCAATTAAACATTTCATTTCATTTTCTTGGTGCAAAACTGATGTCAGTGACATCATGTGAGAGACTGAAAGAAGCTAAAACTGTTAAATGGAAATTTTGTAGGGTTGCAGCAGGCTGATTCCCTCGTGTGGCACATATACTTCACTCAACTTATGTTTTCTTCCATTTAAAAAAGCACCTCCTCACATATTCTTGGGCCACTCCCCACTCACCATAAGCCGCGGGGTCACCTCTTTAAAAGACACGAGGAGGATGGACGTTCCCCATGTCACCAGCGCCCACTGCGCAGCTGCCCTTAATTTGCCGCTCTCCCACCTCCTTGTCGCGTGGCAAATTAGGTCCTCTGAAAAGAGCAACATTTTCAAAAACCCCGCAGGTGCCACAGGGGGGTGGGGAACCTCGGCTGTTTACGCGGGGATTCGCTCTGACGCGCAGCTTCCAGCCAATCAGGAAACAGGAACCGCCATTTTGTTTAGGGAGGGTATTCCCGTCAGAAAGTGCTTGGAAATTGAGACGTGTGCACAACAAGATGTGCCAACATCAACATTTCTCTCCTTGTGAGGGAGAAATCTGCTTCCTCAGTTGTTCAGACATTTCCATTCCACATAGGACATCCATTCACTTAAAAAAACCCAACTTCTCTGTTAATGCTTCCTTTACAACAAATGCTTTTATATGACTAAAGTACTTAAAATGGCTTCCCTATGGTTCTCATCCACATTGTTTTGTGACTAGCAAACTCTCGGAATCTCTCATGGAATTTCTTTAATCTGCCATAGTGAGCAGCACTCCAAGTGTGCTACCCAGAAAGTTAAGAGCAGGCCAAGTGAGAAGACAAAGAGGTAGGAACAGCTACGGCTGCCTAGCCTCCTGATCAAGCAGCAAATACAAGAAATTCTCCAGGCTCAGTGTGGCAGCTTGACTGAAAGAAAAGTAGGGAGGCAGACACAGGAGAGGTAAGTTGACGCCAAGGGAGAGAATGAGTCAGAAGGGTGATAAAGCCCCTCCCCCTGGTTTCTGTAACCCCTCTGCTAACCTCAAAATGTTCCTATTACTTTACAGTGCTTACCTTTATGAAGTCTAAAACTTTTTGCTACAGATAAAGCCTAAGGCCGTTTCCGCACGAATGCGGAAGCGGCTGGGTCAGCGTTTCCGACGCCAACCCGACGACGCTGGGACCATCCGCAAGGACGGTCCTGGAAAGAGCCGGGCAGCTGGCGCTGAAGCGCCTTGGCGCCCATTTCCGGCCATTCATGTCCCGGGCCTCGGCGCGTCAGCTGAGGCCTGCCAAGGACACACACACCTGGCCCTGCTTGGCGCCTGCTCCAGCGGCGCGGGGCAGAAATGGGGCGTAATCCCCAGGCCTCGGCGGCGTGCCCCCGAGGACAAAAGAGTAAGATGCCGGAGTCGCGAGGAGGGTGGGGGAGAGCATCTCCGAAGCAGCTGCCGTTCACTTTCGACGTAGCTGGCTTCAAGGTGGCGTTTCCCCAACAAGAGCGCTTCCGAACGCTCTGGGGAAATGCTCTGGCGTTTTTGCCGTCCCCAGGCCGCCATATTCCGCCCATGCGGAAACGGCCTAAGATTTGCAAGAATCTGATGGATACTTGACAGGAAACCAAATACCCATAATGAAGAGTCAGTGTGCTGCAGTGGTTAAAGCGGTGGACTCCTATCTGGTGAACTGAATTTGCTTCTCCATCCCTCCACATGAAGCCTGCTGGGTGACCTGGAGCTAGTCACAATTCTTGCTGAACTCTCTCAGCCCCACCTGCCTTACCAGGTGTCTGATGGGGAGAGAGGAAGGGAATGAGTTTGCAAGCTGCTTTGAGACTCCTTACAGGAGAGAAAGGCAGGATTTAAATCTTCTTCTTCTTCTTCTTCTTCTTCTTCTTCTTCTTCTTCTTCTTCTTCTTCTTCTTCTTCTTCTTCTTCTTCTTCTTCTTCTTCTTCTTCTTCTTCTTCTTCTTCTTCTTCTTCTTCTTCTTCTTCTTCTTCTTCTTCTTCTTCTTCTTCTTCTTCTTCTTCTTCTTCTTCTTCTTCTTCTTCTTCCTGCACTGACCGAACTGTCTAACAGTGACGCCATTTTATATAGTTAGGTTTCTTCATGTTTTTGACTGGCAAAAAGCCATAAATAAAATTATCTCATCTGGTAAAAGCATTCTTCTTTTCTTGCTCATTAACATGATTTTTCTATCCTTCACCATCTACCACATAGCCTGATTCATTAGTTCCCTCAAGAGCAGCATTTTACTTCACAACCCTATTATAGGCTAACTGGAAGCTTAATTGATAGGATGCTTCTCTTAGGGGGACCTTTGAGAAAACAAGCAGGTCTCACGTGGCCTGAAATATATTAGAATGCAGTATCTATTTGACAACCTTGTCTACACTGTTTAGTCCAAGTGTTACATTTGTATATTGCTGAAAGGTTAATTCTCCTCCATGTTCTGATTTTTTTTCTTTTTGTCTTTCTTTGACATCATAGAAACATGTTATGGGAACAGCAGCATAATCATAGATATTACTGATGAAAATAAAAACCAACATGCCTCACCGATCATGTGGCAGGGTAATGAATGTTATTCTAGAGATTAACACTGTTTTTCTTTCTATAGCCAACACCATAATATGGTTGCTGATGCCAAAAGCATATTACTGTTGTTCTAGGCAGCAGGAAATGCTCCGTCACATGTTGTGCCACCTGAAGGAATACATGTATCAGTGCCTTCCAGGAAGGCTTGTTCTCGTGCCCAGGTCTTTGGGAATAGATGGCATTCAGTAGAAGCAGAGGCATTTCATCTGGCACACTACATATTAATGAATGCTGTCACAGCAGCACTTTTCAAATAAGGAAAATTAATACGGCGTCAAGTCAAAGCTCTCCATTTGTCTGTAGAACTGCAGAGCTTAATATGAACCAGAGCTTACCAGGGCTTCGATCCATGGCCCTGTACTCAATACTACTTTTCCTTGAATGTTGTAAGTAATAATAAAGAACAGCATCTTTCAACGACTTGTAGGGTTTTGCTCAGAGGCGTCAGATTCAAGTCTTCCAGTAAAGATTTGTAGACCCATTCTCTTTCTTGGGAGCCTGGGTGGTACATTTAATTTTGTGTTCCTAGTCCCAGTGCATTGGTATTGGCATTCAGTTTTGCATTCCTAGATCTACTGCATTGTTCATTGGCATTGTTTGTTGTATATCATGTTCTGTTCACAATTTTGCTCACATTGCCATTCAATTTTGTACTCCTTGTCCTATTCCATTGTTTATTTGATATCCTATACTGTATGATTGCATTTTTTTTCTTTCTGTACTCTGTTATCCTCCCTCAATCTCAGTGAGAAAGGTGAGCTGTAAATAAGTAAAAGAAATAAATTGCGGTTAGAGTGTCAGGCTAGGATCTGGGAGACTTAAATTCCTATTCCAATTCTGCCATGAAGCTTGCTGGGTGACCTTGGGCCAATCACTCTCTCTCAGACTGAACTACTACCTGGGGTTGTTGTGGATACAACTGCAAGGTTATTTAGCATAAAACAAAGCAGGGGAGAAAAATATTAATCTGAGTTCCTTAGACAAATGATGGGATCAAACTGTTCTGAAGAGGGAAGTGATTTCAGCCCCCGTCCACATTGCCCTAGCCCTGATCCACTCCAGGGTATCCTGTAGCTGCTTTTTAGGGTTAACTACATGTTGTGGGATCAAATCATAGAACCCCAGGGTCCATATAGTTTGGAATGAAATCTCTTCTTTATTTAAAACACACACATATTGAGGATTGGTTGTCCATCCAAATCAGCCTGATTCAGATTCCATGCCCAAAGTGACTTTATACCAACTTGTTCTGAATCAAGTCACCTTATGCTTAAAGGCCCAGCACAGAATACTTTGCCTTCACTGACAAGCAGCCATGATCAGCCATCTGCTTCTGGACTAGGCACTGAGTGAGCGGAGATGTTTAGGGTGAGCTACAGTTTGTGTGGGAACTATGGAAGGAATAGAAAGAGCATTCAACTACCAGACTGAAGAAAGCAGCTTGCTAGACATACCATGGACTGTAACTGGGGGAAAATATTGTAGTGTGTTCTAGCACTGAGAGAACCAATGAACTATTCTGTTCCATGAATGTGTTTGTTTCTTAGGATATTGGTGGTGGTTAGCATGGGCATGGGCAGTCATGGGCAGTCATGAGCCAAAGTACAATAGTAAAGTGATCTTAACTCTTAGCTTATGACTTGCAACCTGAAGTAGAGTTGGTTTTTATACTCCACTTTTCTCTACCTTTAAGGTGTCTCAAAGCAGCTTACAATCACCTTCCCTTCCCCTCCCCGCAGCAGATGCTGTATGACATTAAAGGGCTGAGAGAGTCCTGAGAGAATTGCAACTAGGTCACTCAAGAGGCTTCATGTGGAGGAGCGGGAAACAAAACCAGTTCACCAAATTAGAGTGGGGAATTAAACCTGGTTCTCCAGATTAGAGTCTGCCACTCTTAACCACTACACCACGCTGACTATGCCTACAGCCCTGAGTGAGTCAATTTAGTGGGGCATCATATTGTATACATTTTAGTTATCTTTTTAAATTGCATTTTTGCATTTATATTATAAAAAGCTTTGAGCCCCCTGATGTGGGAGAAAGCAGGAGATAAACGCTTAAACAAACAACAAAAAAACTCATGCATGAAACTGATTGCAGGTCAAAATGTGAAACTGTGATGCTCAAACCAGGCAGGAGACTGAAACAAATTTCAAGCACATTTTAATTTCTAGATGAAAATTATGAAGGGAGAAGGGAGCCTGATTTGAATTGCAGCCAGTGCATGCAAGGAAAAATAGGTTAAATCTTCCCAGCTGTGCCATTTTCCTGACCTCCAACAGAACCTCTGATGATATTATTTGAGGTTGGCACTGGGCCAGACAGCAGTTCCTGGGTGCCATATGAGGTGGGGAAAATAGTCTGGGGCAGAAGGCCACTTAGTAATGACCAGTTACTTGCCAAACAATCACAAATAGCTCTTTGCCCCTCCCCTGCTGCAGCTGAAATCCCTTTCTTCTCCTTCTCTTGAAAGCTGCCAAAGTAGATTCTCTCCTCTTTCTCTTGCTTTCTCTTTCTCGCATGCACCTTTGCTAGGGATGGGGAAATAACAACCTGAGCATCCTTTTCCAACCACCTTTCTTCTACCTCCTTCCACCCTTTCTTTAGATGGCAAAGGAGACTCTTTCCCTTTGTGTCAAAGCTGTTATTTGCCACTTCCAGGAAAACACAGAGGCAACTGTGTGCTTTCCCCCTACAGAGCAAGATATAATTTACAAGGTGGGGATGGTTTCTTTTGGGGGAAACAGCAGAAGAAAGGTTTTGTGCCCAAGTATTGCAGACCTGCTCTGAAACACTGTAATTTTTTTTAACAAACCCCCATTTTGTGATTGGATCCAATTACTGAAGCACCTTTTTGTGACTGGTAGTTCTCGAGGCTCTTTAAAAAATTAAGTAGCTCCCAGAAACTTACAATCTGTCTTTCTCTGGTGTAAGGTAAAATAATTAAAACCCTTCCGCATGCCACAGCATCAATACATTTTAGAGAAGGCCCCCTGAAGTTGCACTTATCAGTGAAGTCCCACTGGAGAGCTATTTGTGGCTCTTCCCTCATCTTGCCTGGTTTGACCCTTACAGGCAGGTTGCTAAATGTGTTACTAGCATCTTTTCCTTCCTTTCTGGGTTTTTTTTATGAACACTAGAAAATAAATTGCTCTGCTCTATTTTTCTTCCTTTCCAATTTAAGAATGAGAAGGGATCCATTATACTCAGTTTATAGCTTCCTCAGTGAAATGGCAAATCTATGATAGCAATAGTCCGAATAGGCAGAACCAAGGCTCCCATCATCTTTTTCAAAGATGACAAAACAGCAACGACGCAATGACCATTATGTTACTCGGGCTAGATCAAAAGTGGTGCTGCAGACACTAAAGGCTGGATCAAAGGTTCTCTTTGGCCATTTCTGCATGGTCCAAATATGCCGGGTTGAGCAAAGGAAATATCCCGGTGTGGCCAAGAAGTTTGCAGGATTCCAGGTCCTAAAGCGGGTTTGCCCCACGCTATTTCCCTCATCCCAGAATTTTCAAAAATCACCAATTTGGTGATTCTTTTCAAAAATCCCACGCTGAACCCGCTACCATTCAAACACCATGCAGAATCAGTTTATTTTTCCTGCTCAGCCACCTGATCTCTCCACACCTGACATCATGTCAGTCTGAGCCACCAACCATTGCAGCCCGCCCTTCCCAAAACATTCCCCAAAACATTTTCTGCTCATAGTATTGATCGAGTACCATTTCGCCTGGGTTAATCAGCAGTGGAGTCCCAAAATGTCCCTTTTTTCTTTTCTGTACATGTACTGTTGCTTGGAGTACCTAGCTAGGGAGCTGTGCACTTTGGGCCCAATGTTAGTGGGCATATCACGGGGGGCGGGGGGAGAGTCTCTCGTTTTCCACAAAAATATGAGAACATGAGGTGGGGATGGCCACTAACCTGGATAGCTTTAAAAGGGGCTTGGACAGATTTATGGAGGAGAAGTCGATTTATGGCTACCAATCTTGATCCTCCTTGATCTGAGATTGCAAATGCCTTAGCAGACCAGGTGATCGGGAGCAACAGCCGCAGAAGGCCATTGCGTTCACATCCTACATGTGAGCTCCCAAAGGCACCTGGTGGGCCACTGCGAGTAGCAGAGAGCTGGATTAGATGGACTTTGGTCTGATCCAGCTGGCTTGTTCTTATGTTCTTATGTTCTTATGAGTGGGAATGTGATGTGATGCTGTTTTTTGCTGCTGCTTACCATGTTGAAATCTGCGCCGGGCCCTATCCAGAAGTGGAAAAAGGGAGGCTTCATTTTCCTCAGCTGTCTCACCAAAACAACAGCCAAACAGAATGTGGGACACCAGGGATGTTCGTGCATGCATGGATACTCTTGTGGTGTAAATACAAAAGACCTGGGCTCATGCGAAATAAACTGGAGTATTTCCCTTCGGTCTTCACTAGATTCCTTCACAGGGAAAAACCGGAATAAAATAGACCCGGATTGTAAGAATCCGATTGTAACCCAGTATAATTGTGTCATGTGGAAGCGGCCTTCCACCAATGGTGGCAGCATTTCCCCACTATAAATAGACTTCATTCAGTCAAAGACATGTTTCACTGGTGGAAGGTTCCTTGCACTGAAGGAAAACTCCTTGTTTTGGAGTAAGGCTTTACCATCAATGGAAGGGCACCTTTGAACCCAATTCAGAAGCACTAGCAATCCTCTCAGCAAGTCAGGTTTTGAAAAGTTTTGAAATGTTTGTTAGTGGGTGAATTTTACTTGGGGCACATAAGACAGATTATGAAAGCAAGCTCACCCTCCCCACCCTCCTTTCCCACTTACTTGTTTAATAAATTTTTTTCCTCTGGCATGTTATGAGGGCAATTGTTGCCATACTATACTTTACTTTTCCTTGTAGATACATTATTTGATTACAGTAAACTATGATTTCCATTCACAGTACTCTTTCCTGATCCCCAGCTTCCCAAGCAGAAAAGGCAAGTGACTGTACTCTTTTTTTCTTCTGTAATATTTGTTCACTTGGAAACAGATACATTAAGCAAGCAGGCAGGCAGAACTGAAAGCCACAAAACGAAGCCCTACAACTTTCCCCAGTGCTTCTGCAACAGCCAGCAACAAAACTCAGATTTCAGTCCTTTTGGGACTATGTTCCCAACCTCACTGTTTTCCTGCAACCAAGTTGATGGGGCATATTCTGGCACCAACGCTCACAAAACATTTCCAGCTAGCAAACTATACAAATGCCTTAGGAAAAGCCTGCTTTGCATATCCAAGGATAATGTTGGCAGCAGTAATATTTAGACCAGGGGTCGGGAACCTTTGACATTCAAAGAGCCATTTGGACCCATTTTCCACGGGAAAGAAAACACATGGAGCCGCAAATACTTTTTGACATTTAAAATGAAGATAACAGTGCTTATTTTGTTTTTTTACCTTTACGCTTTGTACAAAACAGCTATAGTGTGTTGCTTGAAGAATCCATGAGCCAGCACCACTTTTCTCTCCCCTCCAACCTATACGCTCCCCGTAGGAATGGGGAGCGCGCAGCGGCGACCCGGCCTGAGCCGGGCGCCTCTTTTCTCTCCCCTCCCCTGCAGAAAGGGGCAGCCACGCCGGGAGCCACACCACAAGCGGCAAAGAGCCGTTTGCGGCTCGGGAGCCGTGGGTTCCCGACCTCTGATTTAGACCATTGGAATTACACAGCCTTATTTACTTTCTATTAAATTATGCAGTAAAAATTTGCTTTCAAATTAGCCCACTTTACATTTCTCAAAAATGAAGAGTAGACCAGATATTGGAGGAGTTTTTTTAAAGATTGCTACAGTATAATCTTGATAAGTAATTAAAAAAAACATGTGTGGCATGTACGTTTTTTTTATTAGGTAAATTCTGCAGCTCTCTTTCCAAAAACTTCTCCTACATCTTTTCAAAACATGATACTTTTTGCACATCCTGGATACAAATCATTTTAGCAAACCATGTGAAGAATTCTAGCAGCCTTGGGTAGGTTCAGACATTAGGTCAAAACCATAAACAATGGCTGCAATCCTATAGACACCTTCCTGGGAGTAAGCCCCATTGAACAACATGAGATTTACTTTTCAGCAGACCTGCTGAGGACAATCCCTATGTGAACAAGCCCTGTATTTGTGCACTGACTCAATGGTTGAGCAACCAGCTTCCATATTCAGTTCTCAGCACCTCTAGATGGAAGATGAATGGTAGGTGATGCAGAAAAACACTGTCCAAGGTTCCATCTACACATAACAAAGATTTCATGTTTTCTGGGAACAACATGCGTACTTTGAATTACAAGTCCAATGGGAGCTTGATGCCTGTCAGATGCATACCAGCTCTTTTCTACTTGTGACGACAACACACAAGGAGAAGGAAAAGATGGGGCCTCTGGGATCTACACAACCACATTTATAAAATGGTATGTACTGTGATGAAGTAATTTCAAGATACTGGCTATCACGTAAGAAGCCTTCGTGATCTTGGTCCTTCTTATCCGCAGGACTGCCTTTCTCCCTATGCTCTACCATGACAGCTTTGTTCATGTGAATAGCCCCTTCTGCAGGTGCCACCCTGCAAGTCAGCAAAATCAGCAGCTGCTTGTACAGATGCATTGTACAGATGCTTGTACAGATTCTTGGTTGTTGTCCCATTTTATGACAAGGTTTGCCTGATGATGTCAGGATGGCTTTCCACTCTCCGGGCTTTCTGCAAACTGTGCAAAAAGCTGAGTTATTCAACAGGGGTTTTCTACACAGGTAACAGGGATGCACTTTAACAAATGTTTCAGAAAGACACGTTTGTAATGGCACAGGGACTTTGGATTATACTCTTGTGTACAGTACCTACCACCTGTTGCTGTATGATCTGGCTGTGTAATTTCTGCATTGTTTAATGTGTAATATTAATATTTATACTTTATTATTATTATTATTATTATTATTATTATTATTATTATTATTATTAATTCAATTTCTGTACCGCCCGATCCCCAAAGGGCTCCGGGCGGTGAACAACAACAATATATACAAACAATAAAAAGGAGCAAATCCGGTAAAATACAAACATAGGCTCCGTCAATAAAACATCTTAAAATACATAAAAACAGCGACTAACAATTAGCAAATTAAACAAGAGGCGTCCAGGCTCAATTTAAAAATCCACCCCAAGAAGGGGGGACGGCAGGCCCCTCAATATGAGGAGCTCTGTTGTACCAGTGCCAAAGCAGGAGCAGTGGGGGGGGGCACCATATCAGCGGCTTGACACTCCAAAGGCCCGGTGGAACAACACAGTCTTACAGGCCCTGCGGAACTCACCACAGGGTCCTCGCGAGGGCCCGGACAGTGTCAGTGGGAGGTGTTGTTCCACCGGGCCGGGGCCAGCGCTGTGAAAGTCCTGGCCCGTGGGAGGCCAGCGCGCATCATTGAGGGGCCGGGGACCACCAGTAAATTGGCTCTCTGCTGAACGCAGGAGGCCGAAAAGTAGGGACATATGGGGTGATGCGGTCCCGAAGGTACGAGGGGTCCCAGACCCGGCTGTAATGCCTTTGAAGGTCAGAATCCAAGCACCTTGAAGATGATTCAGAATTCAAAGCGGGAGCCAATGCAGCCGGCGCAACACAGGCTGGATATAGCTCTCTAAAGTGCCTCCTGTGAGCAGGCTGCCGCAGCTGCATTTATGACCCACGGACCAGCTTTAGTTTCCGAATCAAAAGCGCTAAAGGAAGGCCTCAGCGTAGAGCGAAGTTACAATAGTCTAGCCTGGAGGTGACCGTTGCATGGATCACGGTGGCTAGGGTCACGGGCTTTGGGAGAGGAAGGGGCCAACCGGCCGGAGCCTGACGTAAGATGGAAAAACGCAGTCCGGTTGTATGGGCACACCTGGGTCTCTCCATTGAAAGAGACAAATCCAGTATGGACCCCCCCCAGACCAAGTGCGAGCGAGAGGGAAAATGCCGGCGCTTTAATAAGGACCCCCCTCCTTAACACCGGGCGGCTGGAAAATCCCTCGAGCCTCTTCCCTCACGGCCCAGCTACATAGGGATCTCCTGCGTCTTTGACGGATTCAGTTTCAGTACCTTCGCTCTGCTACAACCAACCAGCTACTGCCTTCCAAACAATGCTGTAGAGTCACAGGGGCGGCAACTGCCCTCCCCTCATCAACAGAATGAGCTGGAGTGTCATGCGACGCATATTGATGACAGATCAGCCCAAAAACTCCGCACCACCTGGAGCAAGTGGTCGCATATAGATGTTAAATAATATAGCGGGGATAGTAATGCCCCCTGGGGTACTCCACAATAAAGCCGTGGCACTTCCTAGAGGCTTTCATCCCGCGCGACCACACTTGCTGGCTCCGGGCCCGGAGAAACGAAGGCAATCCCCTGAAGGACAGTGCCCTCGCACCTTGACGACGCGTGACCAGGCGGTGGGTCAAA
The DNA here is from genome assembly GCF_021028975.2 of Sphaerodactylus townsendi. Taxonomy (NCBI): domain Eukaryota; kingdom Metazoa; phylum Chordata; class Lepidosauria; order Squamata; family Sphaerodactylidae; genus Sphaerodactylus; species Sphaerodactylus townsendi. Next base: position 41,673,461 of record NC_059435.1, read on the forward strand.
AGGTCGCGGAAATCGACCATATCAAACGCTGCGGTATGCAGATCTAACAAAACCAGCGCCGAAGCGCCGCATCCTACCTCGGTCAAGCTGCATCACCGGAGTGTATCTGTGATGGCTTAATAAGAGCAGTCTCCGTCCTGCGCTCCAGCACGAGGAAGCTCGGACTGGAAGGGGTCAATGCTGACAAGCTGCCATCCAGGAAGCCCCTGAAGCTGCTCCAACACCACTCTCTCAATTACCTCTCCCCAGAAACAAAAGATTCGAAACGGGCGTGTAATTGGCCAGATACGCCAGGATCTAATGATGGTCTTTTCAAGAGTGGGCTGACCACTGCCTCCTTCAACCCATCCGGAAAGACTCTGCTTGCTCTCAAGGGAGCCATTGATGATGTTCCAACAGATGGGGTGGTAGCTCCGCCTGGCAAGTGCGTTTTAATGAGCCAGGAGGGGCTAACGGATCCAGAGGACAGGTAGTAGGTCTAACAGCAGCCAAGAGCCCTGTTGACAGCACCGGGCTTCGAGAGCAGGGAGAACTGCAGGCCAGAAACTTTGGGCCTGAAGACGGCAAAGGGAGCCTCCAGTTCACTAATGGTAGATAATGTGTGGCGGGGAGGTTCCATGGCGAAGCGCCGTTGATTTTATCCCAAAAAAGCTCTATGAATGCCTCACAGCTAATAACCGGTATCGACAATTTGTGACCCTTCCGATAAGGGAGGTCCAAAGACCGAATTACACGCGGAACAATTGAGCCGGGCGGAGCTTCAGCAGACGCAAGAGAGGAGGAGAAGAAAGCCCTCTTAGCCTTCGTTGCCATCTCATAGGCTTTCATAAACGCCCTACTATAGATGTTCGCGCAGCGTCCGCCACAGATCTCCTCCACACTCAGCTCTAGTCGCCTAAAGCACCGCTTTCATATAAAGGCATGCCAGCTCCCTCGGTATACCAGGGAGCCTGCCCGAACACAGGGGTGAAAGAAGAACGCCGCGGGGGCAACAGGTCTCGATGGCATCGGGAGAGCCGGGAGTTCCAGATCCCTCCACCTGCCTCATCGAAGCCGCAAGCCAGTGGGTTCAGGGTCCCGCAGAGCATGCAGGAAACCAATTGGATCCATAAGTCTCCGCGGGCGGGCATAAATTATTTCAGATTTCTGCAATCCAAACCCAATTGCATGGTTTATTGGATGTCTCATTCATTGTCTTGATTTCCATTGTGTAAACATAAGAACTAGCCTGCTGGATCAGACCAGAATCCATCTAGTCCAGCACTCTGCTACTCGCAGTGGTCCACCAGGTGCCTTTGGGACCTCACGTGCAGGATGTGAAAGCAATGGCCTGCTGCTGCTGCTGCTGCTGCTGCTGCTGCTCCTGAGCACCTGGTCTGCTAAGGCATTTGCAATCTGAGATCAAGGAGGATCAAGATTGGTAGCCATAGATCGACTTCTCCTGTCCAAGCCCTTTTTAAAGCTATCCAGGTTAGTGGCCATCACCACCTCCTGTGGCAGCATATTCCAAACACCAATCACTTGTTGTGTGAAGAAGTGTTTCCTTTTATTAGTCCTAATTCTTCCCCCCAGCATTTTCAATGAATGCCCCCTGGTTCTAGTATTCTCTCTGTCAACATTTTCTATCCCATGCATAATCCATCTTGAGTCTCAGTGAGAGAGGCAGAAAAACAAACAAATTGTTCATATTTTTAACACAAATATATACACACACAAATGTAATCTCAGAAGAAAGCTTGAAGGTGCTTTACTATCCCTTTTTGTTCTGTGCCTGAATATACTTTAAAAGTACAACTAGGAAAATGATAACACAGACTGAATAAAGGGTTTATTTGCAGACTGGCATTTCTTTTGCCACAAATGCAGCAAGAATAATATTGTTTTCACATAGCAAGCACAACTAGTTTAATTCCCTGTTACATATAATCAAGAGAATTTGAAAAGATAATTCCATGTTAGATGATGCTTGAAAATATACATAATTTAATTTACTGTTTATATATGCAAGCACTATAAATATAATTAAAGGCATTAATAGAGACATTGGTCTACAATGCCGCAATGCATAATCCTAATAACGGCTTTGAGTCAAATTTCAGATAGAATGGTAAGGGTAGTTCCTCATTTAATTTATAAGCAAAGTCTAATTAAGGGTTGAATTCTATGATGCATTGAGGACATTGTATTACTGTTAACTTCAATGTGAGTATAAATCATTCAGTAGCCTACAAAAAAAGGGATGCACACTGAAGAGCAGGTTCCTACCTCTAATAAACTATAGGATTTTGAGCTTGTTATATTAATGAAAAACAATTTTCCAGGAGGCATGCTAATTCAGTACCTTCTAGTTGCAATATATGCATGTGCTGTTTATTAGTGCATATTCAAGAAACTACAAATTTCCTAAAGTGAAATGGGAAGTGTCATATCACATTGCTAGATTTTTCATAAATACCAGATTACTGTCACACCAGATTATTAATGCCTTCATAAATTGCCTTGAAATCTCTTGATTTGTCCAGTCCCTATCATCAAATTATTTTAACAGGAAAATGAGATGTGATTTGCCATGATTTGAAAAAGTATTACATTAGAAGGTTTCTGTTTCTGTATATTTCAACAAAACAGCAAAACAGCAAACTGGATGCAGCGGTTTAAAGAGGGAGTGGGAAACATCTGCTATTTGCTATCCATGCCCCCACCTGAAATCTTCTAAATTCTCTTCAATGGCTGTACCACACACACAGAAGGATGCATGTGCAAATTGTCCCATTTTGAAACCTTTAGGATGCTTATTCACACGGGCTTATTCACACGGGCATTCACACGGGACGGGATGCTTATTCACATGGGAGCAGCAGTGGCATAGAGGCTAAGAGAAGTGGCTAAGAGCAGGTGCACTCTGATCTGGAGGAACCAGGTTTGATTCCCAGCTCTGCCACTCGAGTTGTGGAGGCTTATCTGGGGAATTCAGATTAGCCTGTACACTCCCACACACGCCAACTGGGTGACCTTGGGCTAGTCACAGCTCTACAGAGCTCTCTCAGCCCCACCCACCTCACAGGGTATTTGTTGTGAGGGGGGAAGGGCAAGGAGATTGTAAGCCCCTTTGAGTCTCCTACAGGAGAGAAGGGGGAAATATAAATCCAAACTCTCCTCCTCCTCCTCCTCCTCCTCCTCCTCCTCCTCCTCCTCCTCCTCCTCCTCCTCCTCCTCCTCTTCTTCTTCTTCTTCTTCTTCTTCTTCTTCTTCTTCTTCTTCTTCTTCTTCTTCTATCTGTTTACCTGAACCCAGACAAGGAAGTCTTGGTCACAAACAGAGCTTTTCCATGGAATTGTAGGCTCAGGTATATGATTAAAAGCTATTGTGAAGTCCAACTACATGATCCTGGCTGCAGAGTGAAGCTGGTTGTTGTGGATCCATGGGCTCATCCTACATACCTAACAAAAGCTGCAATCAAGCTGGTTTGGTTCTTAGTTGACCCACTGCAATGAACTGTCTTCACTTGGATACAGATCATCAATTTCCTCAAGTCGCTATAAGCTTCAATATGCTAAAGGCTTCTCATAATGTCTACAGTGCTGAAAAAGGATAAGAAGCAGTTACTTGAGCCCTAGGGATTTGGGAAAATGTCACTAGTAAATTCAGGAAGTAAAAAACACTTATGGATTAGAGTAACCCTCTTAAGGAGTCTGTTTTCAAAGAGAGACCAAACTTCAAAGCAAGTTCTCCATATACGACAATTGTAGGCATCAGTAGCAATAGATTCCAATTAATTCAGAGGGAAAATGTTGCTTCTTTGAAGCCACTTGTCATTTCAGCTACATGGTATTCCGCCCACAGAGCATAACCAAATGCTACGAGCACAATCTGAGCTCAGATCTCAATTGAAAAAGATGAGCATTCTCCTTTTAGGAACTGCTGATGTGATTGTGACACAGGTGATCACTCCATCACTGCCCCCAATCATTGAACTCTAAATTAGAGGCCAGCTTGGAAAATTCCTGAGTGACCCTGCACCTTTATGTCAATCAGCCCCATAGCAGGTGATGCAGGCTGATGCCACACATCATCCCAAGTCAGCTGTGGGACACTGACCAAGTCAACTCTTGTGTGCCTCAGGTACTCCTTGCTAGAAAAGTGACAGTGTTATTAGGAAAATGATCAGGATATTAGCAAGGTGCACTTGGGAGCTTAATACTGGCAAAGGTCAAGTTTCATAGGCAAGGGCTCAAGAGGAGAGGAATGACAAGGAGGCATGACAAACACCTGAACAGTGCTACTAACAAGAAGAACAGGCAAAGGGTTGCATGAATCAGCTCTAAAGTGCATCAGTAAATCAATTCCCAGAACATTATCAGAAGCCATAAAAAGGGCAAGGAAGAGAAAAGTCACTTTAAAACATTTCAGAGAAATATTTTCAGGACTTTTAAAATGCAATTGTTGCCTTGTTCAAAACAAATCAATCAACTGGACAGCAATCTGAATCAAACAGAACAGAGACCTATCCCAACTTCCATATTTGCATAAAAAATAACGATATAGTATTTCTATCACACCAAACCACACAAGGGAGGAATATGGCTGTAAACAAGCTCATCCGATACCTACATTCTTGGTTGTGGAGAATTGCTTTCTGCATATTTTTCTTACATGTGTTTGGATCAAGAACAGATCTTTGAAGATTCCATAGACTAGATAGCTCACATTCTTAAACAGAATTATTTACAGCACTAGAAACTAGTTCTTAAATAAATATGGTTGGTCACTCCCAAGATGAAAAGACCTCAAGATGTGCATTCGTTATTATTTTTAAAAATCCCCTATTATTGTTAAGTCACATCAAATATTTATGTCTTTCAAACCAGCCCACTATACCTGGAATTACGAACAATTAATACAGTTTGGAAGCACACGCATCTTGGTTGAACAGAACTATGAGGAAAACCAAATCCCTTGGTGAATTTTAGGTAATTACTTCTGCAGTGAAGGATTAAGAGGAGTCACACAAAGAATATAAAAAAATAATAATTCCCAATGGGTTTTCACATATCACACAGTGCAACTGACAAAGAATTGATATAGCATAATAGCTAAGAGAATGAAGAACCAAGAGTCCCATTTGAGGGAGGCAGCGGCAGCGGGGAATCTGCCTGTGGGAGCAGCGCACAGCCATTCCAGCAGATTTGCCCTCTCCAGGGCACTTATCCCAGTGGAGGGGCAATGCCTCCACTGTGTGGCTGCCATGACCCTCCCTGGTACTGGAACGTGGTGGCACCAGATACAGCACCATCACCCCCATCACCAGCATTATGTCAGCAAGCCACAGATCAGACGTAAGCTACCCTTTTGGGTGACATACATCCACTGTGGCCCATAAAGACTTCTTGGTGGCAAGGAGACTTTCACACTCTGCGAGCCTCCCCATGCCGATAGGAAGTTTCTATGGGAGTGGTGGGGTGACACTGTATGAGTGCCATGGCCCACTGCCTCCCATTTTAATGGAGTTGCCCATCTTTATCTCAGTCATAAATGTAGCAGATGAACTTAGGCAAACACTGTTTCTTTCAGCTCCAACCCCATATGCATAATATTTGAAGAGTGGGGTAAGAATATGAGCCTATCTTACAGGACTGGTGTAAGGATCAGACTGTCAGCAGATAGGTGAAGAGATTCTGACACTAAAATAGCTCCACAAATGCTAAGCACTGATAAGATCATGAACTGACCCTAGGATATATTTTTACTGAACTCTTTTTCTCCCATGCTGCTTTCCTGCTAATAAAAATTACTCCATGTTTCTTGTAACCCATTGAGGAAAATGTACAGGTACTCATACCCCTCTCCCCACACAGGTACAGCAGATTTTAAGTGACCTTTCGCAGCAGGAAAGAGCCAGGGGAAGAAAAGGTTGAAAAGCTATTGTGAGCTTCTCCTTTGGTCCACTGGCTCACCTGCCCTCTGCTCTCTTGGATGGGACCATCTTCAGAATGGAAAGGAGGGGAGATTCAGGCACCCTGGTCGTCTTCCTTCCCCGACACCCGAGTCAGCACATCCTCATGCGCTATTGGGCTCTCTGTGTATGCACCAACCAGTTCTTCCACTTCAACCTGGCTTGGAAGCCTCCCTTTAGTTGGTTCCACATCCTGGCCCTTGCCCCCAATTATTGTTTTGCCCCAGCTCTTCCTGGAAGTGATAAAAGGTGGTATGTACCCACTCTCAGGGCTGCCTGCCCTTTACTCCTCTCCTGGGATTTAAAACTGTCAGGCCCCACCTCTCTTTTCTTCCTCTTTCACTGGCCCTTTGGAGCTGCCACCTTACAGTGCTGAAGGTGCCAGGCTGTCCATGTCTCCAGTCTCCTGTCTAGCAGTGGTGAGGACCACTGTTTGGTTGCAGCTGGCTCTGGCAGACTAGTTGCTGTTCCTGGGTTCCCTGATGCCTTCCCCTCTGGATAAGGGCCCTCCTGGCATTGAGTTGTTTGCAGCTTGCCCAATGAGGGGAGGGGGGCAGGGAGAAGTTCTGGCCTTGGACAGGTACTTTCCCCTCCTCCCCCGCTGCCTCGCACATTCTTCCCTTCAAAAAGCAGCCCCAGTGGCTGCACTTTCTAAAGAAACCAGTATTTTTAAATAGCAAAGGAAGAAAACAGAACAGATGTAGTTTTGAGCCAGAGAGAGGAGATGGAAAGTTGAGCAGGCTGAAGCCCCCTGCGGTGTCTTATCTCTGAGGATCAGATGTGGGAGAGCAAATCTGTCTCCTTGTAAGAGTACTTGCAGACCCACGAGTGAGGAGGGGAGCAAACCCAAGAGGAGAAAAACCACACACACTCTGTATTAGGGAAAAGTATATTGCAGTTTTTACTGACTAAAGCAGAAGGAGCACTGGCATAGCCTGAAGATGGATCCCACATTGGGTGACCGCCCGCTGGTTGATGTTACACTGTTCCCCCAGCCTGCCTGCCATGGTGGAAACCATGACATGGCAAAGGAGGGATCTGAACACGTTTGTGCCGGTGCATGATTCCCTTGCCACCTTAAGTTCCAGCACCCTTTCACTCAGAGAGAAGGAACCTGGGTAATGCTGCTCCTCACACTTCTTGCTACTTGAAAATGGGAAACACATAACCATCCTCTGCTGTCAACAAAACCGAGGCAGAGGGTCTGGCACAATGTGGACTCCTTATCTTTCCCCTCTACTTCACAGAGTTGTTGTTGTTTTATTGCATCCTTTAAACTCCAACACCATTATTTAGTAGGCCCAGGTGTTTAAGATTTCTCTGCTTGTTTAATATACATCAGCAGGACCTAAAATTGTGCTCATATCACACGGGATAAACAGTGTTGCCTGTGATAATACAGTGTGGTGTAGTAGTTAAGATTGATGACCTCTAACCTGGAGAACCAGGTTTGATTCCCAGCTCCTCTGCATGAAGCCTGTTGGTTGACCTTGGGCCAGCCACAGTTCTCTCAGAACTCTCTCAGCCCCACCTACCTCACAAGGTGTGTGTTGTGGGGAGAGGAAAGGAAGGTGATTGTAAGCTGCTTTAAGGTAGAGAAAGGCAGGTATAAAAATCAACTCTTCTTCTTCTGATTTGTGGTATGGCCAACTATAAACTTAGGTTGAACTAGCACTCCCATGTTGACCAGATTAATGAGAAACCCTGACAATATTAACACTACCTGGAGTACAAAATCTCAAGCCTGCAACTATCTACAATGCAATACTAGACTCTAACTAAATGTAGGGTTTAAATCAAATTATATTCTGCATTCCCATGTTATCCATAATCACACATGACACAGACATGGACTGCATTCAGATATCCAATTTAATGATGGTATGAAAAAGTGTGTAAAGAAGAAAAGTTTGGGCTTATCTTTCTCTCCTGCAAAGAGACTCAAAGAGGCTTACAAATTCCTTTCCCGTCCTCTCCCCATAACAGACACCTTGTGTGGTAGGTGGGGCTGAGAGAGTTCTGAAGGAACTGTGACTAACCCAAGGACACCCAGCAGGCTTCATGTGGAGGAACATGGAAACAAATCCAGTTCACCAGATAAGAGTCTGCTGCTCGTGTGGATGAGTGGGGAATCAAACCTGGTTCTCCAGATTAGAGTCCACCTCCTCTTAACCACTACACCATGCTGAATGCAGTTTGTGCAAAGTGCAGTTTGTGCAAAGTGTGCAAAGTGGTGAGTACACACTTGGCTCCTCCATTGCCTTCTTGCATTTTCTCTTCATGGTATTGTTTTATGTGTAAATGCAGATCACACCTCAACTACAGTAAATCCCAGCCTGAGAGCAGAAAAATAACTCCAGTTATGACAGTTATATACCAGCCTTTGTACAATACAGATGAATAGTCCTAAACCATCATTCATTCATCATTCTCTGCACAAAAATGCATTGTGGAGGGAGAAAGGCAGCCGTCCAAGCCTGGCACAATCCAGATTCATGCACATTTTTATTTAAACCACGATCAAATTGGACTTCAGAATGCAGCTGTTCTGTTAGAAACTCAAATCCTTTTAACTGTCTTGGTGTGCAAACAACCTCACTGCTTTAGCTCTGTAGGCTGATGCATACTAATATCACACACATCAAACCAAGGAATTTTTTACCAAAAAAAAAAAGATAATTTTTCCAGTTAGCTACAGGAAAAGACTTTGCAAGTGTAAAAACTGCCATACAAAACAGACAAAGGCAGAGTGTTCTTTGATCATGTGGGGGTGGAGAAGGTAAAAGTGTGACCAGTTTTTAGGTTCGATAAGAAAAAGATGTACCTCCTCTTTGGGCCCACAGACTGAAAAGCGAGCTGTGCTGCTGTCCATCTGGTGTTGCTGAACCTTCTGTGGGTGAGAGCTGAAAATGGAGGGCACATAGCATAGGACCAGCCACTCACCATATCCCTGTCCTTAGCTGACCCCAAGGATTTGCTGATTGGAAATCTGAGCTAGTTAATGCAACTTGACATAGCATTAGCTCTTGCAGAGTCCTGCTGCTAAAACAGCTACCAGGAATTCTGTCAATGAACTCTGCCTTGTGATACATCATTTCCCGTAAAGTCCACTTTATTATGAAGATCTGAGACATAGAGCAGCCAGATAAAGCTTTCTTGTGGGCCTTGAGGCTTCCTTTGCCATGTTGTTCAGAAGAAATTTGTTTGAGATACACATACTGTACTAATCACTAAATGTCACAGATCTCTGATGTTCCTACCACACTGAAATCCCTGTTAATAAACTATATGGCCCCAATAACACAAATCTGATTAACAAAACATTTTGCATGCTTACATATTCTGTACAAACTAAGAGTAGATAGGATATGGGCTCCATAAAATCTGTATTGCATATTTCCTGAAACAGCAAAGTATAATTAAGAACATAAGAACATAAGAACAAGCCAGCTGGATCAGACCAAAGTCCATCTAGTCCAGCTCTCTGCTACTCGCAGTGGCCCACCAGGTGCCTTTGGGAGCTCACATGTAGGATGTGAACGCAATGGCCTTCTGCGGCTGTTGCTCCTGATCACCTGGTCTGTTATAATGGAAACACTGTACATACCTGTTAGTAAGGATAACTGGTTGTGTCCGGCTTTACCATGATCATCTGTTTTCCAGTTAGATTAAGCAGCAGACTGTGTCTTCCCCAGGTCCACCATGAATACTTTCTATCAGATGTGCCTCATGAGTTCTGTGCTTAGAGCATGGAAACCCTATGTGGAACAGCACCATAGATTATGAGAACAGCTTAATCCTTCCCATATCCATACCATTTTCTTGACCTGAAACCACCCCACTGCCCCACTGGAGACCCACATGTAGTCACTGGAACATGACATTTCCTCCATGGGTCAAATACAAGCTCCCCAAGGCCACTTCAGGTCAGGAAAATAGCTCCTCCTTCCCATACCCCGCAGTCTTAATCTGAATTGGGTCCCATACACCTATGAAAGAGGTTTTGAGCACAGCACTTTTAGACATGACTGAAAGTCCTCATGGCAGACCTGGTGAGGATGCAAAGGAAGTTCAATGCAGTTGGGCTCTCTAAGTATAGTGTGTTACAGGAATGATCCCCTTGCCCACATTAAATGGTGAGAAAGTTGCCTTTACTACTGCTAAGCTCTTTTGCCAGAGGCTGACAACCCAGCTAATTTAATGGATCAGCAATCATCTTTATTGGTCACTTGAACAATCCTAATTTGAACAACTACAGAAGACACATCTCCAATAATCTTAGCATTCTTAGAAGTAGAAAAGAGCAACAGAACATTTTCCTTTATTTCCACTGCCCGTATTGTTGTCTTTCTACCAGGCTCCTGATTCAATAACTTGGACAGAATAGAACTGCAACAGGATAAAAAACCCTGCTCCCACACAGTTATGAGAGTATTTCTCCTTCTTTTGTTCAGCAAATGAATAGTGCCGCGCCTCCTTAGTGGCACTTCCCATATCTAACAAGCCTACGTCGAAAAGGAATCCAATGGTTCTTTAAAAACATGACCATGCAATAACCATTTTCATTGTCAGCCACACTGCTGATCAAGTGTTTGAACGAGTTTCAGGAATGTGGAAGGCTGGAGAACAATTGGCATAGCAGCACAGGGGTTAAGAGCCGTGGTGCAATATGCCCCTAGTTCAAACTTGCTCAGTAACAAACTCACTGCTTGGCCTTAGGAAAGCCACTGAGCCTCAGTCCCTCATCTGCAACACTGGAGATAATTATGCAAGCCTACTGTATAAGATTGTTGCATATACTGTTGCTCTTTGAACACAAAAATGCTAAGTAGCAGCAGTACAATAATGGGAAAGGGAAGGAATTCCTGGAGTTCCACGGGCTTTTTGCCCTCCTACCCCCATCACAACAAAATGTAAAAATGGGGAATTCCTTTCCTTTTGGTTCCTACCATTCTGGAGAAGACAAGGTTAAGAAGCAGTGATTAACAGTGACTGAAAATAACCTTTGCTATTGACCCGTTTCCTGGGAAACCATAAACCATAATGCAGCTAAATGTTCCTCCTCTATGAACCCAGCTGTCCTTTAAGGTCAGCTGGAGATGCCTGGCTCCAAATATCATCTATATGCAAAAAAAGTACAGCTGCATTATGTATGGAGCTGGACTCAGCCGCTGTCCCCCTTTCTTACAAATAGTTGCCCAGAAAGGTCCAACTGCAAAGTCAGGTGAACAAGACAACAACCTGCTACGCCTTAGTTTTAGGCAAAGACAACATGAAAAAAATCTTGGTGGGCCACTGCCACGGAGGGCCACTCGCAGCTGGGGAAAAGCAAGTCAACTCCCAATAGATCTTCCAGTTATCCTGGGGCCACTCAGCTCAGACCTGGCCAGATATGCCAATGATAAGTCTTTCTTTAGTTCTTCTTGCTCCACTGTGCAGAAAGAAAAAGCAATGGGTGACTCTCTTCATTGGCACAGCTGGCCAGATTTGAGCTCAGTGCCCATGCAGTGCAGGTTTTTAGCAGAGTAGCCATTCATTCAGTCTTGTTCTTGGGCTATTTTAACTTCCTAGTCCACCCCTGATGGTTTAATTCCATCCATTGTAACATCTGTGCATTTATTCCCACCTGCCTGTTGTTCTTTAGCCAGTTAATATAACCTGTTATCTTATCTCATGACTACTTACTCAGCCTTTGCTGAAGAACTTTTCAAAACTGTTTAGAAGACTTGCAGTGCAATCATTGGCATAGTGACTTCAGTCTGAGCCTGGTCGATTCCCCACGGGGAAATTCTATCTAGATCAGGGGTAGGGAACCTGCGGCTCTCCAGATGTTCAGGAACTACAATTCCCATCAGCCTCTGTCAGCATGGCCAATTGGCCATGGCCAATTGGCCATGCTGGTAGGGGCTGATGGGAATTGTAGTTCCTGAACATCTGGAGAGCCGCAGGTTCCCTACCCCTGATCTAGATCAAACCAAGTTTGTAAAGAAACCGCATCTTTTCATTGAGGTTTCAACCTCCCCACCACAGCGAAGACATGTAGGCCTATCTTGGATCCCAGAAATGTAGCAATCCCCACTACCACGCGATCTCCTTTGTGGGTCTCCCCTGATTGGCTGGCATGCCGTGTTGGGGCAGGACCTTTTTGGGGCGGGAAATTTTTCACTTCGACTTGCTAACCTGACGTTCGCTCATTTGCAAGGATGAACGTTTAAGCGTTTAGGCTCTAAGCAGGTTTTTGCTCATTTGGAAGGGTGAACGGTTAATCGTTTAAACGGTTTTTTGTTATGCTAACGTCCCTTACCAAGACTAACAGCAAAATTGAAACTCGAAAGATGCTGCGCACGCATCGCTCAGCACCCGCCCAGAACTGATTGGTTGCCAGACTTGCGTTACGCTCCACAGCGGGAATTTCAAACACAGATTGGACCCCCGTTCCTTCCCACGAAACTGGATCGAAAGCGTGCTAAGGGAAAAAGTTGTACTTGCAAGCAGGTTCTGCCGGGACGCAGGATAAGGGGGAGAATGAGCGCCAGAAATGGGATTAATCCCTGTTCGTCGCTCAAGCAGTGGGGAATTCTTGCTGAAACCTGGAGATGTCAGGTGAGTATCACATGATTAATTGACTATGGGGAATCATCTCCTATTGAAACCCATAAACTCAGATTGGAGTCACTCTGCACAGGATTACGAACATAAGAACATAAGAAAGAACCTGCTGGAACAGACCAGAGTCCATCTAGTCCATCACTCTGCCACTCACAGTGGCCCACCAGATGCCTTTGGGAGCTCACATGCAGGATGTGAAAGCAATGGTTTTCTGCTGCTGCTGCTCCCGAGCACCTAGTCTGCTAAGGCATTTGCAATCTCAGATCAAGGAGGATCAAGATTGGTAGCCATACATCGACTTCTCCGTCCAAGCCCCTTTTAAAGCTATCCAGGTTAGTGGCCATCACCACCTCCTGTGGCAGCATATTCCAAACACCAATCACGCCTTGCATGAAGAAATGTTTCCTTTTATTAGTTCTAATTCTTCCCCTCAGCATTTTCAATTGTACTGCTAGTACTCCCAGCATCATCTTTGTTGATAATCTAGAAAAAGCTGATAAGGCAAAATTTCTCTTTACAGAAGCTGTGCTTATTTTTCCCAAGCAAGGCATGAGGTTTTATATGCTTTTGCTCTAATGATGTTTTCTACCAATCTTCCCTAGACAGAAATTGGGCTAATGGCAATCTGGATCCCATTTTTTAAATTAATGTATGTTGGCTATCTTTCCATTAGGAGGATGATTTTCTGTGATCGGTTGCTTATTTTTCGTTACAAATTCTGTAGGCATCTTAGTTCTGTTGCAATGAAACTGAAAAAGAGTCATGTAGTGACTTACTGAGCAATAGCTATGTCGTACTTTGTCAGAGCCTACTTTGTCAGAGGCTGTTCACAATTTTTTTTCTCTGTACTTGTGTGTGTGTGTTTAGATCTTACAGCCAAGGATAAAGTCTGATAAAGTAGGTTCTGGTCCATGACAATGTATTGCACTATTCATTTAATGTTTTTAAGTCACCACAAGACTCTGCTATTTTTGTCAGAAGATCAACAATTCCACATTTAAGCTTTTTAAGAACTCTCAGGTGTGCAGATCCAGCAATGTGTTCATTTGTAATTTGTCAGTTAGCACTAGAACTTCACCTTATGTTTGACTTACAGTGCAATAGTATGGCTGATTTTGCACTTTCAAAATTCCCCGTGGTATATCCGGGAGCATACCTGCTGCAGGGCTTCTCACCCTGCTTGTAGTTCCCAACAGCTCCCCAGCTCTTCCTTCACTCCAGCCAGGGACACTGCGGGAAACCCCGAGAGGTTTCCCACAAGGCCGGGACTTTCCCTTAAGCACAGCTTGAGCACCACGAGCTCTACCGGGATCTCTTCCATGCATGTGCGGGCAGCCTCCATTTCCTACCTTCTGATTGGCCAAATCTCATCCCAATCCCCCCACTCATTTACAGTATTTTATTTTTAATTTTTTTAAAAAAATTTAAACCTGGTGATTCTCTTGCACACGCTGGCTTCCCCCCCCTGCAAACTGCTCGAGTGTGCGGGAGAATTGCCGTCTGGCTTCCTCCAAGAAAATAGCTGGCTTCCTGCGAGAAAATAGCTATTTACATCCCCTGCAAACTCCTCGTGTGTCGGGGGGGACCAATTGATGGGGCGGGCTATAGTGGTGAAGCGGGAAAAGTGGACCCGATTCTGTTGCTGAGGAGTTCTGCACTCCAGCAGAAGCCACCAGCACAACAAAGGAACTTTTCAAAAGGACCTCAACCTTTGCAGTTCAGGAAATTTGTGGAGCAAAACCAGCACAAGGCAGCGCTGAGCCAAAAAGTGACAGACACACCGCAGGGCCGGGGGCTGTGCAGAAGTCTGGATTTCATCAGGGTATTCCCTGTGCCAACAGAGGGGCAATTTTGGTGTATTAGCTTATCTGTGCTTATTCAGGAGTAAATCATACTTTATCCTGTGAGGTTTACCCCATGTAAGTATGCAGAATTGCAGCTATAGTTGTCAACCTACTACCCCCTTCTAAATGATTTAAATGAAGATACTCGCTAAGTATCTTCTATGGAGAAGGCAAATGCAAATAATTAATTAAACTTTGCTGTAATCCTACCCTATTCCAGCAGCTCTTTCACATCTTTGTGCCCTCATGGCTGAATTTATGCTGACATATAAATAACTGTATATTGCTTCTCTTTTAGCGATATGCTCATCATGCTTTATGTGCTTGATTTTATTTTCCTCATTTCGTTGCCATTTGTGCTTTTTTGAAACTTTTTTTTTTGGTTCTCTTAGTTTTGCAGATTTTATTTTTCCAAAATAACTTAAATAATTATATGCAGAGAATCTCTATGCATAGTTTTCAGATCCAAAGGTTCTATTTCACTGTTGGTTGATCCAATGGTTCTGTTTCTACTCAGGCCCCCGGCCCCCGGCCCCTTCCTTTTGGAGAAAAGGCTTGCTCCATGGGTGGAAAGCTCCTTGCCCCCAATTAGTGAAATAGAACTTTGGGATCCCATTTCATTGCTTTAATAAAACATTCATA
The DNA here is from genome assembly GCF_021028975.2 of Sphaerodactylus townsendi. Taxonomy (NCBI): domain Eukaryota; kingdom Metazoa; phylum Chordata; class Lepidosauria; order Squamata; family Sphaerodactylidae; genus Sphaerodactylus; species Sphaerodactylus townsendi. The sequence goes on from NC_059435.1 coordinate 41,688,509, forward strand.
AATTATTACGCAGCAATGTATGCTTTCCCAGTAGATGTAGATAGAACAACACCTTTATGAACATGACTTCCACTTTTTAAATGACACAATATTTCATCTTTTATAGCTTCCTTGTCAATGCTTGTTAATTTGACTGGTATCCTCTTAGAATTTTTTATATCACTCCCAATCTACATACAGTCTAGTTGGGCTTCCTTTATTGTAACTTTAAATAACTTGTAGAGATATCTCTGTATCAACCCTCCAGCTTTAATGAAATGTGAACATGTTTAATTTCTTACAGCCCAATTCAGAGGTCTGCAGTGGCCAGGGACGGCACTGTGCTGCCTCCAGAGGGGATCCAGTAGATGTAGGAAGGCAGTGATAATAAGAAAAGCCCCAACTGCCACAGTCCAAAACAGACTTATGCCACACTTTCAGGTGACGTAAGTCAGAATCCTGCACGGAAAGCTTTACTGGGCCAAAAGTCTGGTGGAAGCCGACTCAGGTTGGCTCCACCTCTGGGAATACCCACAGGTTGCCCGCAGCCATGCCATTATGTTTTCCTGTGCTGGTGAGACAGCCACCTCTGGGGTCAGGTGCCATGGAGCCACATGACACCTGGCCACTGGGGTATTTGCCCCTCTGCTGGCACATTTGCCACTTGTGCAGGTGAGATGGATGCCTTCATTGGTGTGAGTTTGCATGGATTCCAGGAGTCCCTTTGCACCTCCCCCCTTAGATTGGGTTGCCCAGCAACTTTCCAGTTACACACATCTTGTAGTAGCATAGTAGAGCAGACTCAGTGACTCAGGAACATTTGCATCTCACATCAGATCCTGGGTAGCATTGAGGATTATGTCAAAGATCACCTATTGTCTTGGCAGCATAGGTCCATTCTGCACAACACAAATACAATGTTTTGAGGTTGCGAAATAAAACATTCCCTGCAGGAATTCCGCACAGCTTTTTGATCAGAATGTTTAGGATATGTTTTATTTTTCCTCAAAACGTTTTATTCCAAAAACATTAAACTAGCAACTTTTCCCCCTGACAATGTCTCACCGTGCAGAGAGCAGGAAATATTTTAATCTTCCCACTCAACTTTAAAGCTGTCAGTTTTGTATTGTTGCACCCGCCATTTTGTACCGTTTATGATTCTCCATGCTGCCCACCATTTGCAAAGTTTTTCCCAGGGATGTTTCCTCAGCTGGCATTGCTGCTGGGTGACCTTTCCCCGATTTAAGTACATGAATCAACTCAGCTTTGCCTGCTGATTTAAGCAACATGTAGCTTTCCCTTTTTAAATTTTCAGTGAGGCATCTTCGAAGCTACAGAGGCTCAATATGAGAATCGGCACATATGTGCTCATTTTGAGTCTCTACACTTATTGAGGCTAATATTTCATGCCTCTGATGAAGTAGGCTCTGTTCTCTGAAAACACACAACATGTCTGTTACTCAGCAAGTCACTACAGAACTCTTTTCCAGTTTTGTTGCTACAGAATTGACATGCCTGCAGAATTTGTAATGCAAAATAAGCAACCGATCACAGAAAATCATCCCCCTAATGGAAAGATAGCCAGCGTACATTAATTTAAAAAATGGGATCCAGATCACCATTAGCCCAATTTCTGTCTAGGGAAGATTGGTAAAAAAAACATCATTAGAGCAAAAGCATATAAAACCTCATGCCTTGCTTGAGAAAAATAAGCACAGCTTCTCTAAAGAGAAATTTTGCCTCATCAGCTTTTTCTAAATTATCAACAAATATGTTCTTGGAAGTACTGCTATAGACACCATAGATTAGCAGTACAAACCTGTGGTTTCAGTGGGCTCAGATTGGAGTCACTATGCATACAATTGCACTAGGGTAACCATAGCCCATCCAAGAGCTGGGTTCCCAACCATGGCACCACAGCTGAGCCCAGCCGCCACCTGCAAAGATGCTTCCTGGAGGTGTGGGGAGGCTTAAAAAGTTTAAAAAATCCTCCCCACCACTGAGAAGCCTATATGGATCTCATTGCACTTACACTACCTAAAAGGATGGTTTAAGTCTGAAGAAAGGGGTGCCGGCGTAATGTTGGCTCCTCCCCTGACCATGTTCCTGGCCCACCCTCCCTCACTACATGGATGCCAGCATGGCAGTGTTCAACACCGTGTTCCAGTGCCTGGGGGGGGGGCAGTGGTGGCGGCCGCATACTGGTGATACCACCCCTCCACCGGGGTAAGTGCTGCAGGGAGGGTGCATCTGCTGGTGCAGCAGCATGGAGCTCCCAAAAGCAGATTTGCCCCTTTCCCTTTGGATGGGGTTCCAAGTCTTCTAAATAGTATTTGAAAAGTCCTTCAGCAAAGGTTACTGAATAAGCAGTCATGAGATAAGATAACAAGTTATATTAATTAGCTAAAGAAAAACAGGCAGGTGGGAATAAATGCACAGCTGTTACAATGGGTGGAATGAAACCATGGGATTCCTCCAATCAGGGATGGACTAGGAAGTTAAAATAGCCCAGGAACAAGACTGAATGAATGGTCTACACTGCTACAAATCTGCACAGCATCATGGGACACTCAGCTCAGACTTGGCCAGCTGTGCCAATGAAGCGAGTCACCCACTGCTTCTTGTTGCTGCACAGTGGGGCAGGAAGAACTAAAGAAAGACTGATCATTGGCATCTCTGGCCAGGTCTGAGCTGAGTGGCCCCAGGATAACTGAAGGATGTATTGGGGGTTCACTTGCTTTTTCCCAGCTGCCTGTGGCCCTCCATGGCAGTGGTCCATCAGGAATTTTTCCTGTATTTCAAACAGCCAGTTGATCTCTGCCCAAACCGTCTATTTTGAGCTCAGATACTACCAAACTTTTATTTAGAAATGAGCTGCAGTCAGGGAGGTTGCTAAATTAATGGATGAAACCCATTCTTCAGAATGGTGAAAATCCAAGCAGACTATGAACACTGAGCAGAAAATTAGCAGATGAGAATCCATGAAAGTTATACATATATATGTATAAGAGATGCACATTTCAATCTTTAAAATCCCAGGTTTTCACCTATGCACTGATATCTGAGATAGATGTCCGGAAAAACACTCTTGAGATTGTAGTAGATACCACTATGGAACTATTAGTTAAATATATGCAAACAGTGTGAATCAAATTCACTGTTAGTGATTGTGAGGAAAAGGAATGAAAATAAAAAGGCCAGCAGCAAAATACCATCATATAAATGCAGCAGTGTCATTTGGGATATTAGATGAAGTTCTGATTTCCTCATGAGAACAAAAGGTCACATTAGAGCTAGAAAAGGTGTAGAAAAGAGCAATCAAGGTGACTGGAGGTTGCAGATCCTTTTTCCACAAAGAAAAGATAAAGCATGTGCAGTTGTTCTAGTTTAGAAAAAGACAGAAGAGGAGGAGTATAACAGAAGGCTATAAAATCATGAATGAGGGCAAGAAAATTGCTAGAGATAAATTTTCATTCCTGTCTCTTGATGCTAGAAAATAATGATGCAAGTTCCAGTTTGTGCCATAAGAGTTGTTGCAGCGTCAGTATGACACTGATTTAGTAAATCCCTGCCCCACACCATATCCTGCCAGCATAGTGCTTGGCAACTCTAGCAGAGAGCAACTCATTTGAAATCAACTGCCTCTATCATGAAAGAATGCTTGGTTTGCAACCTAAAATTGTGTGATTGAACCTAGGTCCCATATTTAATTTAAATTTAATTTAATTATTCAAATTATAAAAGGCTCTCCCCCACTGAGGAGGATTCAGAGCAGTGACCATCATACATATATACTATTAAAATTATACAATTAACTCAGATTCTCATATTGCATCTCCATAGCTTTAAAACTGCCCCCCCGGGGGGGGGAGGGGGGGAGCGACACATTGCTGAAATCAGTAAAATGTCACCCAGCAGCAAAGCCAGCAGAGGAAACATCTCTGGGAAAAACTCTGCAAATGGTGGGCAGCATGGAGAATCACAAGCAGCACAAAACAAAAGTGAGAGCTTTACAGTCATTTTCTGCACTCTGCACAGCAAGTAGGAAACATTTTGAAAATGTTCCAGGGGAAAAATTCGTTAGTTTGGCATTTTTGAAATAAAATGTTTTGAGGAAAAACAAAACAGTTTCCAAAAGTTTTGAGCAAAAAGCTGTGCAGAATTCCTTCAGGAAACATTTTATTTTCAGACCTCAAAGAGTTTTATTTGGGCTCATTTCTCCACATTCAGGCCATGCAACATAGCAGAAGGTTTAGATTACATGACTTCAGAAGGTGGGTGGGGTGACAATTTTGACCACTTCATCTAGAAAACCACTCAATTCCTTTATAAAATACAGCAAGGGGTATGGTATGATAGAAAGCATCTGTACTGTACAAAGGATCTGTATTGTTGCCAACAACCATTAGAAAAAAATGTCCTATCACCTTCATAGAAACCCTAGGGAATATTATTTACCAGGTGATGTAATCTACCTCTGTACCATCAAAAGCTTAACTTAGCCAATGTCTAGGCTTGCCTACTTCCAAACGAGGTGTGCAGCTCTTCTAAAGTTTCAACCGCTCTCCAGATTTCAAGGATGAGTTCTCCTGAAGAAAATGGTAGTTTCAGAGGATGGCATCACATCTCTGCTGAGCTTTCCAAACTTCACCATTCCCAGACTTTCCCTCCAAAATCTCCACGAATTTCCCAACCATTTCCACACATTAAATTCTATTAATGATATTTTTCTCTAGGCTGTTAGCAACCCTAGGGAGTAGATAGAATAGGTATCCCTGCACACATTCTCACACACCTTCAGTTTGAAGTCACAGATACTATTCTAACACCCTCTAGTTTTTTACGGTATTCTTTGTTGTATTCATAGACCAGATCTCAGTAGCTGCTTGTCACAGATCACACATGTCTATACACTTTCTGGAATGCTCATCTTTCTGTAGAAAACAGGTAGTTCTTTTCCATTTTGCCTCCAGCGCCATTTAACTTGGTTGTTTCACAACACAGATGCTTCCCTTTTTACACATTTTTCTCCCCAGGCAGGTAACTCTGTGATCAAAGCCTCACATTCCACCTGTCTTTTTGTCAGAGACCAGCAGGTGAGACAAAATACATGGCACTCTCATGATTACTATAATAATGGGCATTGCATCCGATGACTGCATTCCACAAATTCTCTAGACAGCTCTGTAATTATAAGAAGCCAACACAGACCCATAAAATTAGGGAAGATGCACGGAAATGAAATGCATCAACTGAAGTCCCTTTCAACTGAATATAAAACACTATGATGAATATATAGAAGAGTTTATTGGCTCCTCTGTATTAGTGTGAAGAAAGTGAAAGGTTTAACATCTATGGCCTTTTCTGCACTTGTGATCTTCTTTGCATTGAGGACCCATTCCTTCCAAGTTGGATTTTCCATTATGCACTCATTTTGGACTCTTTAGAAGTCACTGCATTCTCAATTTCCAAAACTGGGCAAAATGCAATTTTTCCTTCCTTTCAAAGGGAAGGCAAAGGGAATTAGTATGTGGAAGGCTTTCTTTGGGCTTTCTAACTACTCCCTGCCTTATCCTGCCCACACAACATCTCTTCTGGCCAGGATTCAGTGGTGGGATTCAGTAGGTTCACACCACTTTGGCAGAACTGTCTGTTAAAATGGTGCTTGTAAACAACCAGTTGTTAAATTATTTGAATCCCACCACTGCCAGGATAGAAAAGGTGGTGGTGGTTGTGCTGTTGGTCTATTGGTGGAGCAATAAAACCTGTGAAATTGATATGGTCTATTGCAGGGGTCGGGAACCTGCGGCTCGTGAGCCGCAAGCGGCTCTTCCGCCGCTGTTCTGCGGCTCCATGAGCTGAGCCGCCGGGCCCATCTTCACCCGCCCCGCAAGCAGCAGGGTGGGCGCATCCCTCGCCCGCGGCCGGCCAGGCTGTGCTGCAGGCTTTGCCTCCTGCCCACCTCGCTCATTGCGAGGCGGGCGCTCTCCCGGCGGCCGGCCAGGCCGAGCCACTGGGCCCATCTTCAACCCGCCCTGCAAGCAGCCGGGCCCATCTACGCCTGCCCTGCAGGCGGGGGTGTGTGTGAGTGGGCGGGGGGCGCGAGCGAGCAAGTGGGCGGGGGAGCGGGGGGCGAGTGAGGGGGGGGAGCGGGGGACGGTAAGCCAAATGGCTCTTTGAGGGGAAAAGGTTCCCGACCCCTGGTCTATTGTATTCTCAATAGACCCAAGCTGGCACCACAAAACCAAAGCTAGCACCAGAAAAACAAAGGTGGTTCCCAGGGGATGGTTGCACAAAACAAAAAGAAAGTGGCGGATGGGCAAAGTGACAGCTTGGAGCAGCTGGGGATGCTTGGCAACAAGAGACTTCCCCTTTAAACAGAAAACACAAGAAAACCACACTGCAAAGCAAACATACCATTGACCACCAAAAAGACAAAGCAGATTTTAGATCAAATCAAACTTGAATTCTCCCTAGAAGCAAAAGTAGCTAAAGTGAGGCTGTTGTACTTTGGCCATATAATGAGAAGACAAGACTCACTACAAAAGACAATATTGCTAGGAAAAGTTAAGGCAATAGGAAAAGAGGAAGATCCAACATGAGATTCAGCAGGAAGGAAGCCATGGCCTTCATTCTGTAAGACCTAAACTAATATATTCATGACAGGCCATTTTGGAGGTCATTAATTCATAGGGTGGCCCTAATTCAGGAGTGACTTGATGACACATAACTGATAATACACATGCATTTCCATTCCCATATCATATGTGTGTTATTTTTCCATTCCCACATGAGTGTTATTTTACCATTGCCACAGAAAAAGAAATGGTGTATCAGATTCAGTCTAGGACATGTAGTTTTACTGGGAGAAACTTTTTAAACAACATGTTACAAAAACGTTGAAACATCAGCAACAGAACACAACCAATTCGGGCTGGGGGAGGGGGAATTCCAGAATGTCTGTTACCAGCCAGTATAAGAGTTCCTCTCCTGCAATAGGCTCAACTGCTAAAATGGCACAGGGATTTTGTGGTCAGAATTGGCAGGTTGCTAATATAATTTGGTTAAAATTAACACATACATGTTCCAAGTATCTCCACATGAAGCAAACTAGGCAAGTTCCAAGACAGGAGGGGGTGTCTGTTGGGAATGTGTATTGAGAACAGATTCAAATAGACTGTGGCTCTAAGGCCGTTTCCACACGGCCCCCCAGGCGCCCCCATGCCGGCAAGAATTCTGCCGGCGTGGGGGCGGAGGCCGTTCACACGCAAGCGTGCGTGCGGCCTCAGGAGAGGCCGGCGGACAACAAGCGGCTCCATGCCTTAGAGCCACAGTCTATTTGAATATGTTCTCAATACACATTCCCAACAGACACCCCCTCCTGTCTTGGAACTTGCCTAGTTTGCTTCATGCGGGGCCGCCTCTGTCCCCTTCCCTTTCCCACTCACCTTGTCCCCATCGTCGGCCTGCTGGCCTCCGAAGCCCCGCCCACGCTGCCCTCCGACCTCCAGGGGTCGGAGGACAGTGAGGAGAGCTTTGGAGAGCCAACAGGCTGGCTAGAATTAAGGTGAGTGGAAAGGAAAAGCGTGTTCCGGTGGTGCTGTTAGCGCAGCTGGCGGGAAGGCAGCTGTTCCCTCAAAACAACCCTTTAAAGGGTTGTTTTTTTAGAAGCGACCCTGACAACGCCCGCCCTGAGGAGGAGGAAAAGGGCAGCCAGGTCAGCTGCTGCGTTTCAGCAGCGCCCGCCTGTCGCGAGCGGCTGACCTGGGGGCTCGCGTTTTACCGCCCCAGGCGCCCGTTTTGGCCCCCATCTTGAGGAAGCGGCTAAACCTGTAGGAAGGTGCTAAATAGAGAACAAACGCAAAAGCAACTGATAAAGAACAGTTTACACAATCAATTAGTAAAAAGCCCATAACAAGTGACCTAAAGGAACATGAAGGGAGAACAGCTGCTTAAGTGAGGCCAGCAACTGCAAACAACAGATGCATGTAGGCCAGGCTGGAGGAAGAAACAGGGAGGCTTGAATCTAGAACAGGCCAGGATCCAGTTTTCTAAGACCTTATTATGAGGTTCTACCTGACAACTGACCACTGCAACTTACCTGACCTGCCAGGTCTTTATAAGACGACCAACCTACAGGTGGGGCCTGGAGATCTCCTGGAATGGCAACTGATCTCCAGGTTACAGATATCAATTCCCGTGGGGAAAATGGCAGCTTTGGAGGAAGGTCTCTATTGCATCACTTCCCAGCTGAGCTCTCTTCTCCAAACTTCCTCATGGCTGCAGGAAGAAAAATCTTTATTGCCTTGTTTTCCATCTGAACACTTACTACCCTGTTCCGCTGAAAATAAGACCTAGCCCGAAAATAAGCCCTAGTATGATTTTTCAGGATTTTTGGAGGATGCTTGAAATATAAGCCCTACTCCAAAAATGAACCCTAGTTAAAGATTCCCCGGTGCAGTTGATCTGGTCACATGGGGGGTACAAAATCATGGGGAAAAATTAGACATCCCCTGAAAATAAGCCCTAATGCATCTTTTAGAGCAAAAATTAATACATGGTAATAAGGAAGCAAACATGGTAATAAGGAGGCAATGGTTCCATAGGCCTTAAAATGGACAGGGTCTGATATTGCAATCTTGTAGCTAATTGTGCTTATTCATGACTGTGAGATTAAAGGGTGGGGGGAGAACATGAGATGAACATTTATATCACCAAGAGAGTCACTTGTTAATCTGAAGGGACTGTTCCTGTCAGTCATGCCATTTGCACTGTGGGAGGCATTCTTCCAAATTTGCCAACCATCAAGTGGAGTCTGGAGATCTCCCAAAATTACAACAGACCATGGAGATCAGTTTTCCTGGAGAAAATTGTTATTTTGGAGAACAGCAAAATAACCCCACTCTCCCCCAGCTCCATCCCCAAATTTCAGGAATTACCCAGCATGGAACTGACAAACCTGATTCCTTTCAAGGCAACATAAAAACATTTGAGGGCAGGAATAATATTGTATGATTCACTAATGTTGCATCAGGGCAAAAAGCTGGACATTCTGTCAACGCACCAGCAGACACATAGAATTTATGTATTGGGGTGTAAGTAAGGTTTTATGTACCAATATTAGTTCTAAGTGTGGGTTATTTATTGACCTCTGAAGAAGATCCAGTGGGATCGAAATGCATCAGGTCTTTTGGGGGTATATTTTGGGATACTCCGTGTATGATCAAGAAATTTATGAATGGAAACGTGCGTCTCAAAGAACGTGTCAAAAAACGGACCGGAAAATATAATACAAGACACACGTATGCTGCTAAAGTGGCATTCAATGTATTACCCTCTTATATTTCTAATCTTACAATACATGAAATACAAGTGCAACAATGCTTATAATATTACTATTCCAAGTGGACTTCCTTAAAAGGAGCGCAAGGATTTTTTGGCACGTGCTTAAAACAGTTCACTCTCAGTTTCGTGCACATTTAAAACAGTCCAACGTATTAATCCTGCTTTTCATATATTTGTATCAAAACCTATAGTCATAGGATATTATCCTGACATTTGCAAAGTATATTCTTCGAGAGTATGATGTTATTCTGGATACGTGGCTGAAATCTTACTGATCCCCTTCAGGAGTCCATTTAAAGAACCTTGTTGCAATCGCGGAGAAGTATTCAGCAAGCAAAAGTTCAGCAAGCAGAAGCTAGTGTAACTAAAGCTTTTCGATGCCTTCTTCAGTGCTCCGTCTTCAATAAGCAATATAATAAATTAAAATTCTATAAATATATATACATTCTCATAAAACTGTATGTGTCAATTTTTAAACAATTTTAATAAATACGTGTTAATAAATATTTACCCAAACGGTGTGGGTAAATATTTATTAACACGTATTTATTAAAATTGTTTAAAAATTGACACATACAGTTTTATGAGAATGTATATATATTTATAGAATTTTAATTTATTATATTGCTTATTGAAGAACACTGAAGAAGGCATCGAGCTTTAGTTACGACTAGCTTCTGCTTGCTGAACTTTTTGCTTGCTGAATACTTCTCCGCATTGCAACAAGGCTCCTTTAAATGGACTCCTGAAGGGGATCAGTAAGATTTCAGCCACGTATCCAGAATAACATCATACTCTTGAAGAATATACTTTGCAAATGTCAGGATAATATCCTATGACTATAGTTTTTGATACAAATATATGAAAAGCAGGATTAATACGTTGGACTGTTTAAATATTATTTAAACTGAGTGAACGACTGCGTCTTAAGCATCACTAGCCCCTAAGGAAGTCCACTTGGAATAGTAATATTATAAGCATTGTTGCACTTGTATTTCATGTATTGTAAGATTAGAAATATAAGAGGGTAATACATTGAATGCCACTTTAGCAGCATACGTGTGTCTTGTATTATATTTTCCGGTCCGTTTTTTGACATACTCCGTGTATGACCCTAACAATTGAGGTCTTGTGGTTATTTGTGATATATCTTTTGATATTTTACTTGTGTTTTAGATATTGATATGTATTTTCTACTGAGATTTTTATGTATGGTTTTCTATTGATAAGAGTGAAGAACGGTGCAATAAAATGCAATATATTTTAACAGACATCTATCAGACTTCTCTTTGGGTTTGTAGCTCATCCCCATATGTCATGGCTGTGAGGGGGTATCCAAATACATGATCCACTCACAATTTCCCTTTTACTCTGGAGAAAATGAGCTTTATATTTTCTCCAAAGTATAGGGCAGAAATAGGAACCAGACAAGATGCCCCGATTGGCTATGATGTCATCTGGATTCTCGTCTTTATTGTGGAAATTTCTAGCTGTTTACACAGAGAAAAAAGCCCATATGGATAGAGCCAAAGTGCTAAATGAATTCCAGCCAGTGATAACAATGACTGATGCTTTGCTTGATTCTTTAGATGTGTTTTTATTCTCTTTCGTCAATGTAGTTGTAGTTAGAATGAATGGAGAGTAAATATAAGGGCTGCCAGATATAGCAAAGGAGGAGGGCATAAAATATGTTGCATCCTGTTGTAAATGTTTATACAGTTTTTTAAAAACAATTAAATCATAAAAGTCATCAAGACAACAGCTGAACATATAAGACTTTCATAGTTAAAACTGCAGGTTTTGTGCACCTGCAAAGTACAAGTGTTTTCAAAAAGCTTCATTTTTCACTGGTATATTATTGTTTTCAAAATTATTTGTAGACAGCTAGAGTAGTAGAATAGTGGCATTTTAAAAACAGAATGTCATACCATGCTAGTGTAATCTACCAGGAACCAGGTTTGGTAAGCTATCATTGATAAGCGATCATAGGAACCAGGTGTTCTGAATTGTGAATCTAATTGTTCATGATTGCTACCTGTTGTTGGGAAGTATTCAGTCAATTGCTACCAGTGCTTGCTCGTAATGTTCTCAGGGCTGATTCACCCATTACCCAATGTTTGGGACCACGTAAGTTGAAGCTAATTCACCTTTGAAGTGCTCAGTTTTCCTGACATCTATTACAGATTGCTGTGGTCAAAGAGCCATCTTCCAATAAGAAGACAACTGCTCCCACTACCCAATCACCCTTACAATAGTGCCTTCTTTTTTCCTTGCCAAAAGAAAGATAGAAAGCCCTGGTTCTTTTCTTTCCTTCTGATGGCTACTGTTCTTTGGGAAAGAAAAGAGACAGGGAAATGAGTTGCAGGTATCCACTATTGCCTCAAAGTGGCCAGCAATTTGGTCTCTCCACATGTGACAGCTCCCTACTTTTTAAAAAAGGTTGGCAGTGCTTTCTAGCTCAGAAGAAAGAAAATGGATGTGTGCTCAGGTGGGACCTGGGGATCCCAGTAAAGCTCATTTCTAGACTACAGAGATCAGTTCTCCTGGCAAATATGGATGTTTTGGAGGGTGGACTCCATGACATTGTACTTCACTGAGGTTCCTTTCCCCACCCCACCCCCAGACTCCACTCCAGGTGTTTCTCAACTGGGATCTGGCAACTTGATCTCCTTATCCCCTGCTGGAAGCCAATGGAAAACCTGTGAACCCTACTGCCTATGATACATTGTAAATAATTAAATAAAGAAATCAAAGGCCTTCATATTAGGCAGCAAGAAAAGAGGGTATTAGTTGTTGCACCTCCACTTTAAATTATATGAGTACTTCAGTCCTGGGGCTTCCCCAGCAGGAGTTCACTCACTTGCCATTCTGTAAAAAAAAAAACCTTAAATTTGAGGACAAAAGTTCACAAAATGCAGTGGACGTGGGTGTGGAACTTGTGTCACTCATTACAAATGGCATCACAAGAAATATGCAGGGAATGTGTGTGATCGGACTGACACATTCGCATAGCAAGCATAATAGCAAGCAAAGTTTATCAGGCAGGGAGGAAATTAAGTAAAACCAATTCATTACTTTGATTGTAACAATGACAAAAAAGCAAACATGATCTTGCAAAAGAAGAAGTTTAACAATCCAGAAATTTCTTTTATAGAAGACTGTGCAAGGAAATGGGGGGGGGGGGGGGAACCTACATAAACATATGTTAGTGTATGGATACTATGCATTGGTAAGTTAGACCTGAGGATGTGTAACTGGATCTGTTACTAAAGAGAGCTTATGAAAATTGAAGAAGAAGAAGAAGAAGTAGTAGTAGTAGTAGTAGTAGTAGTAGTAGTAGTAGTAGTAGTTTGAATTTATACCCCACCTTTCTCTCCTGTAAGGAGACTCAAGGTGGCTTACAAGCTCCTTTCCCTTCCTCTTATATGCAAACATAAAAGTGACAAACGTGAAAGCCCTGCATATGATACACTTTTCATTGGGAGTCTGCAATGCAGAAATGTAATATACTGATAAGGGGGAGCAGAACAATGCAAAAATATGCATGTATGATAAGGGGCTCCCCCCCCCCCCTTTGCCTGCTTAGTGAATTTTCAATTTCATTTTCTATTTCCTCAGTGAACATGCTTCATTATGCAGGTACTGTGTTGCATTAAAACAGAGCATAATATTGAGCACTAAAGCTTGAAGTCTTCCTAGCAAGCTGTGGCTATTGTTACCTAACTACTTTAATGCAGTTATCATCAGCATATTAATGAGGTGTGTGGGAATGGAATGTGGTTGGTGAATAGCAACAGAACTCTTGATCCTACACACATTAGATGCCTGAACTCCAGCTGCCTACAACGCTGCCTAAACAGTCAAAGTAAATGCAACAACTTTTATCTGAAGGTCTAGTAGAACAAACCAGGCAGCATACCAGTAATCATTTGGGGGCTTCTGGGAAGAGCTAGCATCTCTCCTGCCATTTACAATACAGAGATCCATATAGCTGGAACACTTTTATGGGTCAAAGGAAGCTTACTGGTTCCTTTGACCTTGTTTCCTTATGAAAGGCCCATTTAGCAGTTGCTTATGGATCCTCCAAAGCATTTTATACCCCATTAACCCTTCACATGCCATTTCTTAATGTTTCCTAGAGTTATATGGCACTAATACGCAGTGTGAACAAGTGTGCTGTAGAGTAACTCTCTATTGAAAGAGCTCAGAAAACTTAAATGACAGTTGACTCCATATTTCTCCTAGTCTGACTTGGCCACAGTAATCTATGCAATGGTCACCTCCAGACTTGACTACTGTAACTCATTCTACGCTGGTCTGCCCTTGAAGCTGATCCAGAAATTAGAACTCATTCAGCATGCAGCTGCCAGGTTCCTGGCAGGAGCCTCCAGTCAGGATCATGTAACACCTATCCTGCAACATCTACACTGACTGCCCATCGGGTACCGGGCCATCTTCAAGTCTTGGTTCTGACCTTTAAGGCCGTGAGTGGTTTGGGGCCCACAGATCTTCAGGACCGCATCTTCCCATTTTGCCCTCTGTTCATCAGGAGGGGAATCTTCTGGTGATCCCTGGCCCAAAAGCCGTCCAGCTGGCTTCTACGAGGGCCAGGGCTTTTACTGCCCTGGCCCCAACCTGGTGGAATAAGCTCCCTAATGAGATGAGGGCCCTGCAAGATATAAATCAATTCCGCAGGGCCTACAAGATGAAGCTTTTCTGCCGGGCGTTTCCATCGAGATAGCCGGGTTAGACTTCATCATAGCTGGCCTGTGGGTAAGAGTTTTTGGTGCCATCCTGACTAGGCTATTGTTTATTATACTACATTTTATTGTATTTTATTGTATTTTACTATTTTATTCTTGTTTAAATGTATTCTATTTTTTAAGTGGTTGTACGCCATCCTGAGCACTGTAGGGAATTGGGTGGGATAAAAATGCGAAAATAAAATAATAAAATATATTATGTTGGAGCTAATACCTATGTCTATCAGCTCCAACAATTTTAGTGAAGAAATCAGATGGAAGATGACTGTATAGAATTTTGTTCCAAGGTGTTCAGTAGTATGGAAAGTATAGCAATATGAGTAACAATAAAGCCAAACCATGATGTTCATGCATGATATTTGTATGATTATTTGTATAGAGTAGATACTTTTCAATTACAGTGATACTTGCTCAACCTCTCCTTTTCATTTTAATATATCTACCCTTTAGGTGTGTAATTTGTTTTTGGAATTTTGTGTCAGAATTAGGGTTGCTGTCACCCCTCCCCACAGGTGGGAACCAATGATCTCCAGGAATTTCAACTGATCTCCAGGTTATAGAAATCCAATCTCCTGGAGAAAACGGCTGCTTTGGCCGCACGCGCACACACACACACCAGTTTTTTCAGTTCCTTCGAAACCACTTTTATCCTGATCATTTTCTTGAAACTAATCATAGTGGATAATGTTTCTGGCAGTTTTTTCCCCCACCTACTCCCTCTCACTGCCAGCCCACTTTTCAGTGATTGTACCGCTGTGGTCAAGGCAATGTATCTCGTTCTTTAAAACAACACTGAAGAAGTATATCTCCATGAGGGGCTCACTTTAAAAAAAACTGGCAATAAAGAGATAAGCCTATTGCTACAACATTCTAGCAATATATTCAAAGTTCAAAAACCTTTATTCGACATTAAAACGTAGCAGAACTAAGTAATCCAAATACAGTTTAACAAGATAAAACAGGTACTCCTGTTTCATAAAGTGCATACAGAGAGAAAGAGGAACCCAGGAAATTATTTCGTAATAGTGAGCAAGAATTTGGCCACTATGTCCAGTCGCTTGGAATTCTCTGAATTCAGAAGATAGTTCAATTTATGATTAAAAAGGCTTGGATGGACCAGTAAGGGATCCCCTAAAAACAGGTTTGGTCTAAAGTCGTTAAATTTTTGACAGACTAATAAAATGTGCTCCAATGACTCCTCAGAGGTTTGACAGTATTCACAGGTACACTTTTGCTGTGAAGGTACCATGAATCTCTCTGGGGAAAAAATTAGTGGAAACGTGTTGGTTCTCGCTCTGGTAAGTAACCACCTCAACTTAGGGTCAGACAAGATGTTTAAGTCTGCGGCTGTCCTGCATTTTCCGGGCATGATGTTAAAATGGAGGGGGGAGAACAAGCTCCTTGCTTTACTAACTAGATATTGGTGTTCCTGATCAAATAGCCATACCTTGATACAATGTTGTATCTCACTAGAAGAAAGCATAAGGAGCTGGTCCCAAGAAAGACCCAGGAAGGAGACCTTTGATTTGATATGAGCCTACCAGGTAGAAGATTGAAGTTCGTGGAGGGTGCAGTAGATGAGACTATTAGGGTTATTAAAGAAACATAATCAATTCCAAAATTTAAAGGTGGCCCACCATGCTTTTGTTTCCAAGAGGTGTAGTCCTGCCTCGAGGCAGAGGGCAGCATAGGGTACACAATGGGGGACCCCGAAAAGCTTATATAAAAATTTAGATTGTATTCGCTCCATGGATATATGCCAGGCTTTGATCCATAGGGAAACCCCATAGAGAAGTTGTTGGGACACCTTGGCATTAAATACCCTTAAAGCGGCTGGAATAAATCTGCCACCCTTAGTAAAAAAAAAAAAAACCTTTCAATGGCAGCAGAAGTGATTTGACAGCTCTTGACAACAGTTTCCCTATGTTTGACCCAACTAGATTTGACTAACAATATATTGATATTTTAGTGCTGCTTTTAAAAAAAATTAAAAGGGGGAGGGGTGCTATGAAGTGATCACGGCCACCAGCATCCTCCCTTGAAAATAAAGAAGAAAATAAACTGATTCTACAACTGTGAAAATTCAGAGGAAGGGCAGACAATGACGTGCAAAAGATCTATAACCAAACCAATTCCAATTCATGTGAATTGACTGCCAAGAAAATCAGCAGTGAGTCACGCATGTGGAAAAGCCTTCTGTCTGAAAATGCCCTCTGGCTGGACTTAAGTGATCCACCAGGATTTCAACTCCAAAGTGCTCTTAAGGTCAGAGGGAATCAGGCCACTGAGAACTCACGTACCAGAATGTTCAGCATCTTCTCCACTGCAAGCGTTTCTGAATAGGATGCCTCATGTTCTTCAAAGTTGTACTTACAAATTAGCCAATCAAATGGGGTTTTGCTTTCTAACTTAACTGTGTTGGCAGAGGAGATAAATTAATACGTTTGGGAGGGGGGGAATGCTACAGAAAAAGGTAAGGTCAAACAAAGAAGGTTAATTCCCCAGAAGCTCATCAGGATTTAATACAGTGTCACTAGAACAGAGGATTACCCAGCTTGGTCAGTAGCCTACACAGCACAACAACATTAGCATCAAGCTAATTAAATACAGCCAAATTAAAGCAATTGACAGGATCAACACTATCCTTGGACTACTTGCTTTAATTCAAATGCTCAGAAATACCATGTGGCACATTTCCCCTAGTATTGTACCACTTTAGAATGCTAACAGGGAATGATGTGTTTGAATGTTCTCCCATACCACAAAAATCCTAATTGTGGTTAACATGTAAAGGTAAGTATCATGCTTGACCTTTCAGATGCACAAGAAATAGAACATAATTCTCAAGCAAGAACATTCTGAGAATGGAATTTAGACCACGGGTAAAATCCAATCAGCTCTTCTGTTGTTGAAAAAAAGAAGACCGAACCCATTTTGAGCACCCAAAAGGCTGTACTTAAGATCATGAGACTTGCATGGAAAAGAGCCACGTGGGAGGGGAGCCACAGCAGCACTGAACAAAAAAACTACAGTCCCATCCAAGCCCTCGGAGGCAGAATGCAACATGACTGTGGTGCCACCCTGCCAGCTCCAAGAGGGCTTTCTAGAGGCGTGGGGAGCAACCTTCCTCAAAAAATACCCTGCTGCTGGAAAGTCCTCCATAGGACTTATAGGACTGGGTGGCATACATCCAAGGGCTGGGTCATTGTGCTCCCAACCCTAAACCCCAGATGGGAGCAAGCTAATGTCAGATCCACCCCCAGGAATACCCTGGCCTGTTACGCCCCTATGCCAGTGTCCATTCCAAGTGGTGGTGGCACAGCTGTGCTGTGGCTGGAATTTTCAGTTTTTGCAGTGGCTGGGTTGAGGGGTGGCCAGGCGATCTCCAGTGCATCTGCCTCCTCCACCAAGGTAAGTGCTTTGGGAAGGGCATACATGCTGGCACAAGACCTTTTGCCCTTTTGCCCCCACCACTGGCGTAATGCCCATTGGGCAAGGTGGGCAGCTGCCCAGGGCATCACCTTGTGGGGGGTATCAAAATGCTGGGTTCGGTTTTGGGTATTTTAGTGGTTTTCCATTTTTGGCCTGCAGGGGGCGCAGTTTTTAGGCTAGCAGCACCAAAATTTCAGCGTATCATCAGGAGACTGTCCTTATGCTACCCCCCAAGTTTGGTGAGGTTTGGTTCAGGGAGCCCAAAGTTATGGACTCCCAAAGGGGGTGCCCCTATCCTTCATTGTTTCCAATGGGAGCTAATAGGAGATGGGGGCTACAGTTTTGAGGGTCCATAACTTTGGCCCCCCTGAACCAAACTGCACCAAACTTGAGGGGTATCATTAGGGCAGTCTCCTGATGAGACCCTGAAAGCTTTGAGACTGTGCCTTCAGAAATGTGCCCCCCACAGCCTGAAACCCCCATTGACAGCAATGCAGAAAACTCAATGCAGAACAAAGATTCTTGGGCAAATTTCTAGGATGTTCCTGCAGGGGGTGCATTTTTGGATGTATCGGCATCAAACTTTCAGGGTATCATCTGGAGATGATGGCACCCCCCAAGTTTGGTGCAGTTTGGTTCAGGGGGGCCAAAGTTATGGACCCTCAAAACTGTAGCCCCCATCTCCTATTAGCTCCCATTGGAAACAATGGGGGATGGGGCACCCCCTTTGGGAGTCCATAACTTTGGACTCCTTGAACCAAACCTCACCAAACTTGGGGAGTAGCATATGTACAGTCTCCTGATGATACGCTGAAATTCTGGTGCTGATTTGTCTAAACATGCACCCCCTGCAGGCACCAATGTCCTGGTGCAAAAAAATTGGTCGTGGTGGAGTGGCCGCCCATGGGGGGGGGGCATCCAACTCAGGTTTTGCCCAGGGCTACAGTTTGCCCAGGGCTGCCTCGTTATGCCCCTGGCCCCCACCCACCCCCGGATGGAGCTGCTAGCTGGATCCAACCTCTTGCTTTTCTCAAGGTTTACTAATTTACCTTTTTTGCAGAAAGCTAGTTCATAGTGGGGAAAAAAGCAAGTGTTTCATAGTATTTCTAATGTGACTAGGAACAGGGAATTCTAAGACCGTAATAAGAAAATGTGTTTCCATGTAATCGCTTGGTCAACATTCCAATTCTTTGTAGTTCAAAAAAAATATTTCTGAAAAGCTTCATTTAGCAAGAAACACTTCTGTTATTGGACTGGGTCTTTGTACCTCTAATTTCTTATCTGGTGCTATTAGTTTGCATTAAAGTGCAAATATATCCAGTTGTATTCTCTGAGATTCTTAAAAGAAACCAAAGAGACATGCCAGTTTTCCAACAGTCAGTTTATTGGCAAAAGAGATTAAGACTGACCTACAATAAACTAAATTACTACATTGCGTTTTTGTTTCTATTTCAATCCCCTCAAATAGTTTTTGGCAGCCAAGACAGTTTTTCTCCTGTTAGTGTACAATGGGCAAATTCAGAAACCCCAGATCTACATTCTTCAAGCGACCAAGTAAAATCACATGATTGTGGAAAATGGGCCTGTTTGCCAACTTTGAAGCTAACCTTCTTAAGCTGGCTATCCATTTGTTTGTGTGTGTTGGTCCTGCTATAAAAGGCATTTAGAGCTTTCATCAAAGGGACCAGAATAGAAAGAATGCTTATGTTCTTATGGGCTTCTTAGGATTCGCTGGTTGGCCACTGCAGAAAACAGAAAACTGAACAAGCAAGATCTTTGGTCTCATCCTTCAGGGTTTTTTTTTTAATTCTTAGGTTTTTAGGAAGCCATGTTTTATCATACAAACACCACAGTATGATAGCAACTTACCCAGACCCTCTTCACAGGTTTCTTTGACAGGTTCTAAATTCGCAAAAAAGAATGATCCAGGGATTCCTTGCAGGCAAATGTACACATTAAGGAAGAAGAATGTGCCATTAAGTCACAACCAACTCATAACAACTCTTCCATGAGTGGTTCTGGTGGGTTTTCCGAGCTGTGTGGCCGTGGTCTGGTGGATTTTGTTCCTAACATTTCACCTGCATCTGTGGTTGGCATCTTCAGAGGTGTATCACAGAGAAAAGTCTGTTTCACACTGTGTCTAAGTGAGAAGGGAAAGTTTAGTGTGGTATATTGTCCATGTCCTAGGATGGGGAACCAGTCATTAACTGTTTGGGTGGAACTTGCTATGCAAACGTGTGGTTGAGTGCATTGTATTGCGGGTGGGGTTATCAGTCCATTTTTTAAGTGCTGGGAGCCACACTTTGCTAATTTTTAACGTCTCTTCTTTCTTATTGAAGTTGTCCCGGTGTTTGTGACTTTCACTGGCCTCCCTGTGCAGTCTGACATAGTAAGCTTCTGAATTGTCCAGAATTTCAGTGTTCTCAAATAAAATATTATGTCCAGTTTTGTTTAACACATGTTCTGCAACTGCAAATTTTTGAGGATGGTTAAGCCGACAGTGTCTTTCGTGTTCCTTAATATGGGTCTGAATGCTGCGTTTTGTGGTTCCTATGTACACCTTTCCACAGCTACGGAGTATGCGATATACTCCTGCAGAAGTGAGGGGGTCTCTCTTCCATGAGTCATTCTTCCAGGCATGAGATGTGCAGAGGTGGTGCTATGGCCTTCTTTTGCATAGATGTGCAGAGGTGGTGCTATGGCCTTCTTTCTTCTCTGTCCTCTATAGTTGTCTCCCATTCAAGCACTGACCATAGCTGACCCTATGAAGCTCTGGTTGCCTCTGCTCATCAAAGCTCCCTGTTATATGAAGTGAACACCAAAGAAGAAGAAGTCTTATGGCACAATAAAGGTCAACAGAATAATTGATGTTTTTGTAGGCTACAGCACACTTTGAAAGATGCAGTACCTATGAATACTTTTGTTTCAATAAATCTGTTAGTGCTGAAAGTGCCACCAGGATCTTTGCTTTGTTTTTGCTGCAACAGATTAACACACCTGTCCCTCTGGAGTTAAATTCAGTGGAGGGAGAAACTCTGTGTGTGTACTGAGATATATATGATACACTGTCACAGCTGTTAAATTAAGGGAAGCCCACTCATGTTTCTGAGCAAGAGCTCTGGGTTGCATTTTGTCTCTCATCCTTTATCACCTTCCCTGGTGCACTCCATCCTCACTCTATGCTCCACTTGTTCCTTGCAGTTGTTGATTTGCGACAGACCCCTTTAAAGTCTGTTCTCCAGACCAAATGGCAAATCCATCCAGTGACTGATTTAAATCTTCACAGTTAAAAATGAATATATGCCATGTCACCTTAGAACTGCAGAGAAGTTCTGATTAGAGCACTGTGAAAGTCACCAGCATGCTACTTTCCCTTCCCTTAGACTGTGGAATGCAAAGTAGCATTTATCTCTCTTTAAAAAGCATGCAGTGAATCTGGAATTTTAAAATTCATCACTAAGTGCCTCCTATGGGATGGAGACCATCATACACTATAATAAGGAAATCTAGCAATTAGAATGGCAGTCTTGCTTATAATCAAAAAAGAGAGAGAGAATGCACTTTTTGTATCTGCATAACTGAGTCGTTAGAGGAGGATTCAATTACAACAGATCATTTGGCCACCTGCCAATGCTTTATTATATGCTTATGTTTGCTTTTAATTTAAAGTTAATTTTAAAAATTGTCTTCCAATAAAGTTTGCTTGTTTACAAAAATCATGTAATATATGGGGAGCAATGTCTACACAGGAATTAAATTCAACACAAACAAATGCAACCTGAACTGGTAAACAGGATCAACCCAATTCCAAATGCATCGGAAGGAAACTTGACCTTTGCAGTACCCAAACTCATTCACATGTGGTCACGCAGGTGCTTTTTTCAAATGAAATAGCAACCATCTTAAAGGCACAATGTTTACAATTACATTTCTTCTCTCTCTCTTTAAGCAAGCTTACAAAATACTGTAGTGTACCTAATATAAAAAGTAGTGATCTTCATAACCATTTTTTCTCTGAAGACAGGAAATGAAACCCTTAATCTGGTATTGCATGATTTACTTAGACTTAGTTTCCATTTCAAAAGGCCATGATTCTTCTCCCTTTACAAAATAAATTATGTACTCCCTCTAGTGTCAGAAATGGTATACGAGCTTAATCTGCGTTTGATCAAGTACTGCTATAAACAGGAGGCAAGGTACAATTTCATCGTTTCATATTTTGAGTTTAATAAATTAGAGTAATATTTGGAATGACTAGTATTCTTACGAGGCAGCGTCAATAAAATAATAGCCTGCATAATTTAAGAATTTTACCTGTAAAAGAAAGCAAATTCTTCATGATTTACAAAGCTATATCCTGATTAAAGATGGCAGAATTTTCCCCCGACCGTCATCTGTAATTTGAGTCTAACTCTTCATAGAGAGTTATCCTCACTTCCTGTCCAAAGTACCAACGGGAGCTTTCACAGTAATAAAAGGTATGCTTTGTTCTGTTGTTTTTCTTTCCATTGGTTTAAGTGAGAAGCACATTTCTGGCTGTTAGCTTCTTCCAGTTGTGTTGACCTTTAAAGGGTCTGCAGTTCACCCCTCATTGCTGGAATCTCTCCCGCCGAATCTTATAAGCGCACATATAAATTCTGACAGTTGTTTTAGGCCGTTAAAGGCAAAATACATTTAAAGGTGTAATTTTGCCCACACCCAGATAGGAACTGAAAGATCACTCATGCCAAATTTCAGACAGATGGGAGGAAAGGTCCATGTATTATAGGCTAAGTAGTCCAAACAAGCAACTGGAGAAAACAGATACAATGGCAGAGAGTGAACAAATATTATATAAATAAAAATAAAAGGCCACTGGACACCATGCTTAACAGAAAAGTAGTGACAATTGTGCACCAGCTATGCAGAAACTGGGTGAGGAAACATCTGACAGAGCGACCACACCAAAATGTTCCACCTATACTGTGTTATGGGTGTTTAAGTTTTCCCTGGTTTAATTTTCCATTAAGGATCAACTAGACAAAAAGCCCTTTTTAGACCTCCAGTTGCAGTACTCCAGCTAAACTTAGTGGGAATACATGCTACAGATAATTGCCCCAATAAGAATGGTCACCACTGGATGTGAATGGAGCAACACACATATTTTCCACCCATGTACAGTTTCAGTACTTGCAAAAAGTTCCCTCAAAAAAACTGGGGTTCTATTGGTACTGTGGGAACAGGCCAGAATGTGTATAAATTTGTATTTGATTAAGTCAATGAACCAAGGATTTGCAAAGAATCAAAATGGGAGCTTCTGTGTAAGTGACCAAAGCCTGCAGTTTTGCAACAGGTCAAAAAGGCATGTTACCAGCTTGCTAGCAGAGATGCAGGCAACTACAGATAACATCTTTGACATCTTGGCACTGAGGGCCAACGTGACAGAAGACAGATGCAATTTTATTACTTTGGTTTTTGGGTTAGAAATGAATGTGATTAGTTAAATCAACAAAGTGTTTTTCTATATAGCTAAATGAACACATAAATGATAAGTGATTCACATTCACATGTATTTGTATTTTACTATAATCCTATAGTTAGAATCATTGTATAAGTCTTAGAATCATGTTTTAACATTTCAAACTGGGGAATTGTAAGAAACATTTCATGTTGGGAGAGAAGGAAAGTTTTATGAGCCTAAGGAATGCTGCATAGCCTGAAGGGATAGCTCTCTCTGAGAGAAACCTAGCAAAACGGGTTTTTCTTGAAGACAACAAGCTACCTTTTATTACTATCCTTTGTATATGCATAGAGGCCATAAACTAACAGCATGTAGCGTTTGAATGTGGATACGTAGAAATATAGGCTGCCTTCATGTGACCAGTTCTGACCAATTAGATTTTTAAGGTATATGAATCATAATACGTGGAACAAAAGGGGAGGACTGTGTGACGTCTTTGCATCTACAAAAACTCAGGTTTTCCTATACTGGGCGTGCCTCCTTCGAGAGCCACCCAGGAGAGGGCAATCTCCTGTAACATTCTAAACATTGTATTGGGGCGTGCCCCTCCTTAGGGAGAGGTCACCTTCTGTAACTTATCTGTATTCTGTAACGTTCTAAATTCCTTGTCTATCAATTGAGAGCACAAGGGCGTGTCCCTCCCTCGGGAGTGTTCACATTCTGTAACTTGCTATATTCTGCTAAGTAAAACTGTCTGTTTGTTTTTCTAATGTCAGATGTCTTGCTTTTATTTCTAACTTAGTTTTTCTTAAAACTAATCTTGCTGTGTAGGACCAGAGAGCGGTCCTGGGCCCACAGTACAACATAAATATGAGCGCTGCCCCATTCATACCTTATGCTACACTGCATGTGTTGGCAGGCCTGAATGTAATGTATGCTCTGGTTATGCATGACTGACAGGAACTCTGGAATCAAATATCTGGAAAGGACTAAGATTCTGGAGATCCATTACTGTATTTCAGGCTGCCACTCAGTGGTAGGATGGGGCGGTCTAGAAGCCCAAAGTATAAATAAATAAATAAATAAATAAATAAATAAATAAATAAATAAATAAATAAATAATTTAACAACCGGTTCCAGTGGTGGGATTCAAATAATTTAACAACTGGTTGTTTACAAGCACCATTTTAACAACCGGTTCTGCCGAAGTGATCCGAACCTGCTGAATCCCACCACTGCTGCCAGTATCTGGATGGCTAATCTGTTCATAGTAATGTGTACAATGGAGTAAACTTTGTTCAAGGTTATTTCAACATTGCAATGAATGTCTTCAGTAGAGTTCCTAGTGCTATGAAACCACTAAGGATTTGTACCAGGTAAAAGCATATGAGAATATGAGAAGTAGCTGCAATAGAAGAGGATCTGTAATGTTATACCCACAGTAAAACTATGCAGGTAATTGTTACTGCTTTCTAGCCTGTTTATTTACAGCCACCAATGTCAATTCTGTGTGTAGACCAGTTTAATGCATAATGCTTGCCTTTAAAAATCTATTTGACTTATGTTACCCCACTAGAGGGTGCTTCAGCAATATTTATTTCAGAAATTGCCTTGTAAAAATTATCTCTGAAATGTTTGCATGGCCAGCTTTTCCAAGAAACTGTAAAAACATTATTGCATTAGTGGATCTAATGTTCTGCAAAAGACAGGAGAACAAGTGAAACCAGGAAAGTTTATTTTTACAGATGGCAAAAAAGAAGGAAACACAGTAGGAAAAGGCCTGCAAAGAAAACAAGTTACCTATGTCTCCTAGCTGAAGATAATTACTGAAACATGGCTTAGAAATGTAACACCTGATGAAGAGTTCTGTATTACTGACTTGCAAAAGAGACAAAATCCATTGAAAGTGCCTGTAGAAGTGGAGTACTTCAGCAGGAATCCAAACAATCCCATATGCACAATGTATGCACAATGTATGCACAATGGATTTTTCTCAGTTTTTCTAACCACAGCTTCTATTGCCTTGGAAGTCACTTAGTTTCTCTGGTGTTATAAGTGGCTTTTCACACTTGGAGGCGGGGGGAGGGGTAGTTGCTTTTGCAAGGACAGAGGCTCTGCCAATCAACTCTGTACCCCAAGTTTTGGACTCCATCTATAGGTACACTATTTATCTGTCACAGGGAAGGATGACTGAAATTGTTTTGACAGAGTACAGACACTCCAGTTTGCCCTCCCTCCTGACTGAATCATCAGTATTATTTGGACTCTGATAGTCTTGGACTCCGATAATCAACATTCAGAATCATTGTCTGGTTCATAGGTAAGTTGACCATGGCTCACTGAAAGAGAACAAGGTTTGAATGCAAAAGCTCCTAGCTTCAGTCTTTGACACCTTGGGTTAAAGGATGTCAGGCAGAAGTTGTTGATCAAGATTTCTCTTGTCTTGAGACCCTGAAGAGCTACGCTATTCTGTGTAGGCACTGTTGAGGCAGATGTGTCTAGGGCTGCTTCCTTATTGTCATAAACTTTCATAAACATCCACTCTTCTTGTCCTGTGTCCTCATTTTGTCCCACTGTGCTGAAATCTTTCCCAAATTGGCAAGATCCCAGTTGAAGCACGTTTGGATGCCAGGTGGAAGCTGCATGTTTTTAGAGATCTCACCCACACTGGCATAATTTCCTTACTTCACCCCATGGCTGACATTTCTCCCAACCACCACTGGAGGGCTTGTCAGGCTATAAAAATAGTATCTGATCACTGTAATATTATAATGATCTGTTGCAGCAAAGTACTAAGTCCTAGCTTCTAGGTTGTTGTTTTTTTTAAGTAAGCCTATCTTTTTTATTGTTGCAGAGTTAAGAGAGCAGTTTGCAAATTTACTGTTAAAAAATCTGGGAACCAGATCGTTAATGTTGATTTTTTTAAAAGCCTTCCAGTCCCAGAGAGTAGAAATTACAGTCATGGAGGACTGAGGAAAAGAGTACATGGGAAATTTTTCTGCATCGATGCTCCGTTGTGACCTCAAGTGCTACCATAGTCACAGCAGCAAGGAGAGTTACATAGAGAGGTCTGTGGCAGTATAAAGCTGAATGAGTCAAGTATGCACAAGATCTTGATCTTTGTTTAAAGGACTGGGATATCTTTTAAATCGGAAAAAATGGTCAAGTACTAACCTACTGATGATTCGTGAAGCTCATGAGTGGCTTATAGCACAGTCCTAAGCAGGGTTGTGCCCTTCCAAGCCGATTGACTTCAGTGGACCTAGAAGGGTATGACTCTGCTTATAATTTACTTTGTTCTTCTGAACTCTTCTTTACTAAATGTCTCTGTGTGGGTTATTGGTTATTTTCCAGGAGATAGAGGTGAATGCTTTGAATTTCATATCTGTTTTTTCTCTTTTGTTTTCATGTAGGATTGTGGGTCCAACATCTTGTAGTTGATGTAGTTTAAAAAAATAAAAAATCAGTAATAAAAAAAGGATTGCGCTGTTAAAGAACCAATGGTCCTCTTCTTTACTCCTTCTTATGAATGCTCTTGATTGCACTAGAGATCTTCTGCCCAAGACAGCTTCTGGTAATGTTTGTTAAGAATGGATATTTGGAAGGTTCAATTGTACATTTAATTTCAGCAGGTAATTGTGTAAGGTCGAATCCCCACTACTGTCTTAGCCAGGTTTCAGAACACAAAGTAACCCGGTTTGAGGGACAACCTCTCCATGGCTTGCATGGCAGATTCCGTTTCTGGCGCTCATTCTCCCCGTTAATCCGCGTTCTGGCAGGACCTGGTTGCAAGTGGCATAGACCCCATTAACACGGTTCAGAGTTGATCCGAGGGGAGGGATGAGGGTTGAAACTCTGACTCGTTTCCCACCCTGGAGTGTGAAGCGGAATTCGGGCAACCAATCAGTGCTGCGATGCGCGTGCAGCCTTTCCTTGGTTTTGTTTCCGCTTTTGCGATCGGCCAGTAAAAGGGGACGCAAACGTTAAACAGTCAAACGTGTAACTTTGAATCATTAATGGTTCACACAGGTAACGATTAACTGTTTGCACAGTTAAACAGTTAAACGTTAAACTTTTACACGCTTTTTTTTAATCATGCCCCTACAATGTACGTTTCCAAAGTGGGAAAAGGTCCCGCCCCATCAAGGCACGCCAACCAATCAGGGGAGACCAGTAAGTGAGTTCGCCTGGTAGTGGGGATTGCTAAGAGTTCTGCAACTGGGTGTGTCTGTTGTGTGCTCGCTGTGGTGGGGAGGGAGAAACTCCGATGAAGAGAACACTGTTCACAATGAACAGGTTTGGATCTGCGTGCAAATTTCAAGTGGGGATTCGACCTAAGTCTGCTACAGATGTGAGTCCAGTGGCACCGTAGACACCAACAAGATTTTAGACTCATCTGCCTCAATATTGCCTGCACAGAATAGCAAATCTCTCCAGGGTCTCAAGACAAGATTCAAAGCTCTCGACAGCTCAGAGAGCCAAAGCTCTGACAAAAGGAGTTTTGACTCTCCAAAGCTCATATCTTGAAAATCTTGTCTATTTAATGCAATTGCTTGCTGTATTTTTTCTGTTTTTACATTGGAAGTAAAAATTTGACCACTGATGTGTCAAATGCTAAATATGCAACCCTGCTTTCCCCAGCCAAATTTAAAAAGCAATTTATTAGTCTTAATTGTCTTGTTTGCTTGTTATTTGATTTTTATGTCTATGCCAGTCAGAGAGCAGTTAATGGAAATATTACAGAATATTAGCTGTCTGCTGGAGTCCAATGGCATGCAGACATACTTCACACACATAAAACAATTGCTCCTATTGCACTCTTTTGCAGAACAGGGAAATTATCCCTTAGGATTTGCACTATGTATTTCTAATAAACTGCTGATTTTCCTGCATAAAATGCTGGTATTTTTTTCATGGAAAACTAAAAACTGTGAAATTAATCCCTACAATGCAAACTGTGTCAATGTGGTCTCTGGGATTACGTGGCAATTGCAGGTCAGTCTAATGTAACAATGATGCATTATTACCATGTAAATTACAGAAAATACTACTTATTTTTTAAAAGAATAGTTGGGCATAAAAGATTAACGTAAAGACCCTCAGATGATTTAC
Source organism: Sphaerodactylus townsendi (assembly GCF_021028975.2). NCBI lineage: Eukaryota > Metazoa > Chordata > Lepidosauria > Squamata > Sphaerodactylidae > Sphaerodactylus > Sphaerodactylus townsendi. The sequence goes on from NC_059435.1 coordinate 41,716,580, forward strand.
TGAACATTGTGCCTTATTATTATCCGTGCTAGTCTCATGAATGGCTGCTGAACGAAAACCTATATCAAGATCAGCAGTTTTTCCATATGCTCAGTTACAAATAATAAGAGGGAGGAGCTAGGACAGTCTATGCTAGGTTTTGTGACCTTTCACTGTGCACGCTTCACTTAGTCTTTTTCTTCCCACCCACTCCCCTGCCCACAAAGATTTGAGCTCAGCTCTTTCCATCTATAAAATGTGAAGGTTCATATAGTCTCAATTTACTTTGAGACACAGTGTAGTAAGCAGGTAGGAAAAGAACCCACATTTGCCATTTGGAATCCACTTATCTGGCTCCTTTTAATTGTCACTCCCCTCCCCAGAAAATATGACGAGATTCAAAAATAGTTGCAGAGCTACTACCCCTCTTGGCATCTATGTAGCATACACCTTGGTGAGATATATTAGCAGCCTGACCTGGATAGCCCAGGGTAGCCTGATCTTGTCAGATCTCAAAAGCTAAGTAGGGTTGACCCTGGCAAGTATTTGAATGGGAGACCTCCAAGGAATACCAGGTCATGATGCAGAGGCAGGCTATGACAATGCACCTCTGAGCATCCCTGTCTTGAAAACCCCACCAGGGATTGCTGTAAGGCAGATGAGACATGACAGCAGTGTGTGTGTGTGTGTGTGTGTGTGTGTGTGTGTGTGTGTGTGTGTGTGTGTGTGTGTGTGTGTGTGTGTGTTAGCTTTTTTATGCAATGTTGCCAAATTCTCCTCCTTCCTACAGCCCCCATCTGCATGGCTATTAATTCACACATGTCCTGTGACCTCAAACATAGCCTTTTGGGTGGTCTTAGAGAACCCCATCTTCATTTTTCCAACAGTGGAAAAGTTGGCTGGGTGCAACCTAACAAAGGTGCAGATGCTGAAATACCACATCCTGCAATATGCAATTAAAAACTGTCCAGATAAGGTAATATCAGTCCTCAGGTTGCTTTGTAGGATGTTTTCCACTAGATCTGGACAGACTGCTGGATGAGCTCTAATGGTGTGCTTCCTCTTTTATCAAAGCTATTTTTATGACTTTCAAAGCCAGAGCTTGCAATAGTGAGCAATTATTTACGGGAGTTCTACACAGAGCAACAGCAAGTAAGCGATTCACTAGATGGCATGTCTAGTTCAATATTTCCAAAACAACGTTAAAGAGAAGATGAATATAGGAAACACTATACAACTCATATTGATGTCAGAAAGATGTACTGCCACAGTAAATCACCTGGCAGGAAATATATTCTTATTTGTTTAGATTGTCACTCGAAGTCTAATGCAGATCAAATTTCTCAAAGTTCATTCTATTGCTATTGTCAGTTTTTTCCTCCCATGGCATTTCCTGCTTTCCCCAACACAATTGTAGCTCTAAACAGACAGTAGGCCTTGTTAGAAAAGAAAATGGTGAGGCTTAAAAACATTCTTCATATTTCTGAAGCAAAATGCTGGTTACTAAGTTTCAGACATTGGATGCAGGATAAGAGCTACAAGACTGATGTAAAGCCAAATTACAAACAAGAAATAAACAAAATAAATACTGATTTTACAATACTGGAAACAAGTCAGCATCAATACTAGTAAGGAAGGCTTTTCACTGTCACGTGAAACAACATGTTAACACACTCAGTTGGTCTCAGATACATTTGTTTTCTGGGTTATTGAGTTCAGGATTCATTGAAGTGTGGAAGTCTTACTGCAGGGCTCAGAACAGGATCCTACATTCAGTTTCTTCTTTCCCCATTCCTTAATTTAGCTCCTGAGTTTGTGTTGGTATTTGCAAGTGCCTGTCATAATTCAGACAGAAAGGGGTTAACTATGTGCATGCTAATTAGCTACTGAGGTCAGAGTTTTATGGCCAGTCCATTGATTAAGCTATTGGTCAGCTAACCCCAGAATTGCCTATGTGAGACTAGTCATATAGACAGAAGTTATAAAGTAAAGTATGTTTCTTTGTTTGAACCACATACAAGGCCACACTGATGATGTGATCACACGAGGTGAACACACGAGGAATATCTTTGCCTTGCTAGGTAGGCACCATGTGGGACCACATGGTGCTGAGGTATGTAAACAAGTTAGTTTTAGAATAGAAAGCTGTTCTTTGTTTTCTTCCATGTAAACCCTTCCTAATAGAAAGTAAACTCATTTATATAAAACCAGCAACTGTCTGATGGTCTCTTCTGTTACTCTGTTAAATATTAAGTTAAGAAACTGAACAGTTTCAGATGGTGCCACATCATTGGGCACAACCACAGGCTTTGGTTATTAACTTATAATGCCAGGACCTATACCTGTAGCTTCTTTCTTGCTACACTTCTGAAAAAACTTTCCCTTCTCTTCTTTTTTAATGTCTTTCTGAAGGGTACTCCAATTAAGCTTACCGACATGTGGCACTTACTTAGCAGAAATGAATTCAGTATTGTTTGTGGGCCTGATACTATTTTTTCCAGTATATCAGGATTATTTTAGGATTATAAAGAACCTAAACGCCTCCTTCCCTGATTTAGCTGAAGGAGGTATGAAGAATTTCAAAGGAACTGATAGGACTTTTGTGAGCCAGGCAGGTGAAACAGCAGAAGATTCAACAGAACTGCAGTGGGCAGCAAGCTCTTATCCAGTCAGCCCTCTGCCATAACTTTTGTCTCTCAAAGGTTATAACTTCTAATTGCTGGAGAGGACGTGTAGCAATAGCAATGCACACAATAAATCTCATTTGTCATTGTCAATATCAACCTATTATGGCCCATTCTGCAAAACACAAATAAAACATCTTTAGGACGTTTTTACATTTTAAAAAAGTGTTTTGGGGTGGAATTCCACACAGTTTCACCAAAAAATGTTTGGAAGACATTTTACTTTTGCTCAAAACTGGCTTGTCAAAAAATGTTAAACTAGTGACTTTTTTTCCTGAGGTTGCTTTAAAAATGTTTCCTGCTTGCTGTGACGAGAGAAGGAAACATTTCATTTTGCCCACCCAACTTGTTACAGCTCTTGCTTCCAGGTTCTGAGCAGCTTGCGCAAGCCATTTTCTGCCACTTTGGGATTCTCATGTTGCCGGTCATTTGCAGAAAGTTCTTACAGAGATTGCCTCTGCTTTCAGCTCATCCACCCACCTTTTCAGGGTGTAAAGTTCTTTTTAAATGGCTGCAAGACATTTTATTTGTGTTATGCAAAATGAGTCTATGTATGCCAGGACATTTTGATGGCATTTCATAATTTTAAAAATTTTCTCAGAAGTACCAGCCAATAACACTCTACAAACTGCACACCAGACGTGTCTTGTCCCTATAAAAATATTTAGTGCAGTAATTACTGATAAATGCTCAGCTCATTCTCAAAACAATCAGCAGTTAGAAAACATAGAATACGTTGGTGACAGGTGATTAAAAAAATTACTATCCTGTCTCACAGTTTCTAGAGCTCTGCAAATATTTGTCCAGTATGACCCTAAAGAACAATTGTCTTCACACTATTTCTTGAAATTTAACTTAGAAGACAGGTAGTGCTAAAAAAAAGATATATGCGTTCTCATAGCATCTCCCACGGCTAAGGAAGAATCAGCCTCTTTATAACTACAGCTACTCGTGTCACTTCAACATGACTTTACAACCTTAAATTCTTCCTAAGGGAAGACATTAAACTTACAACACAAAGCCGGAAGGGTAGTTCCCCAGTTGGATGTGCTTGTTTGATGGGAATTTTTTACTGTACGTTTTACTATCTATTTCAGCATCCTTAGACCAGGCATGTTTGTTTAAAAATATTCACCTAATACATTATAAAAGGTTGGTAGCCTATAGATATCATAATTAGTGAGAGTGGACCTGGAAAGATGCAAGCCAATAACATTTTTAATTGCTAATTCAGCCAGTAAAGCATACCTGATGGAAAGGCAAAAAGGTACATGGATAATTTAATAAAAGCACTTCTCCACCTGCTGTTATCCATTCCTTGTCACCTCATTTACTTAGCTCCATGGTCGTCAGCATTTATTGTGTCACTGCTGACTCCAGAGAAAATGTGTTAAAGAATCCCTTCTCCTTGCTAGAGAACAATAACTTGATGAAGAGATTACTCACTATTGGCTGCATGAGTTATGAAAGATGTGAACTGGAGATTCTCCAAATATCCATGATTGATTGGCACATTTGAGTGTTCTTGGCCAAGGAGGAACATGCACAGGTACCATAGAATAATAAAAACAAATATCACATATTTTCAGTGACACAAGAGACTGGGTCTACAGGTCTCATGATTTTAGCTATTCTGCCAAGTACCAAGTATAAGTTGGTACTCTCCATCATGAATCAAGCTGTCACTCTAAAATGCAGAAATCATTCCCAGTGTCCTTTTTATCAGCATAAATATAAATGCATCCTTTTATCTCTAATATCATTATTTTGTCCAGGTCTGCATTTGTGAGTGGATGGACATTTTAACAACTGCCACCATCAGCCATTTCTCCCAATCAGAATACTGTCTTTAGGGGGTGCAGAAGCCTGGCTTCTGCAGACATCAAAGAAGCAGCTACGGGAATCTTGCTTCTCTCCTCTCTACGAGAAAAAGCACTCCACATTACAGAAATCTGTTGTTTTAAGTTGCCTTTAGGATCATTTGATCAAAAGGCAGAACAGAAATCTTTGAATGAATACATATTTACTTTGAGGATAGTTTCAGAAAGTAGATGTGATGGGCTACAGTACAACAGCTAGATCCAAGTCCAGCAGCATCTTAGAAACCAACAGGATTTTTAGGGTATGAGTTTTAGAGCCTCAGAGCTCCCTTCAATCAGATTTCTGAAGCTCATAACCTGAAAATCCTATTGGTCTCTAAGGTGCTATTGGATTCAAGTGGGAACAATATATGATGGAATAAATTAAATTAAAATAATAAGTTAGGATTAGGGTTAAGACATGGGCAAGAGCTCGGGATTCCCTTAGTGTTACGTTGAGTTTAAGGGCGCAGTCTGAGAATAGGGCTATGGTCAGTTTTAGCTTTCGGATTTTTATAACAATTTTGGGAACAATATAGGACGGAATAAATTAAATAAAAATAATAAGGGTTAGGAGTTACTAACAGGGCTATGGTCAGTTTTAGCTTTCGGGTTTTTATAACAATTTTGGGAACAATATAGGACGGAATAAATTAAATAAAAATAAGAAGTTTGGGTTAAGACATGGGCAAGAGCTCAGGATTCCCTTAGTGTTACGTTGAGTTCTAGGGTGCAGTCTGAGAATAGGGCTATGGTCAGTTTTAGTTTTTGGGTTTTTGTAACTATTTTGGGAACAATATAGGACGGAATAAATTAAATAAAAATAATAAGTTAGGGTTAGGGTTAAAACATGGGTAAGGGCTCGGGCTTGCCTTAGTGTTACGTTGAGTTCTAGGGCGCAATCCAAGAATAGGGCTATGGTCAGTTTTAGCTTTCGGGTTTTTATAACAATTTTGGGAACATTATAGGACGGAATAAATTAAATAAAAATAATAAGTTAGGGTTAAGACATGGGCAAGGGCTCAGGATTCCCTTAGTGTTACGTTGAGTTCTAGGGCGCAGTCTGAGAATAGGGCTATGGTCAGTTTTAGTTTTTGGGTTTTTGTAACTATTTTGGGAACAATTAATGACTGAATAAATTAAATAAAAATAATAAGTTAGGGTTAGGGTTAAGACATGGGCAAGGGCTCGAGTTTACCGCAGTGTTACATTGAGTTCTAGGGCGCAGTCTGAGAATAGGGCTATGGTCAGTTTTAGCTTTCGGGTTTTTATAACAATTTTGGGAACAATTTATGATGGAATAAATTAAATAAAAATAATAAGTTAGGGTTAGGGTTAAGACATGGGCATGGGCTCGGGTTTGCCGCAGTGTTACATTGAGTTCTAGGGCGCAGTCTGAGAATAGGGCTATGGTCAGTTTTAGCTTTTGGGTTTTTATAACAATTTTGGGAACAATTAATGACTGAATAAATTAAATAAAAATAAGTTAGGGTTAGGGTTAAGACATGGGCAAAGGCTCGGGCTTGCCTTAGTGTTACGTTGAGTTCTAGGGCACAGTCAAAGAATAGGGCTATGGTCAGTTTTAGCTTTTGGGTTTCTATTACAATTTTGGAAACAATATATGAAGTAATAAATTAAATAATAAGTTACGGTTAGGGTTAAGACATGGGCAAGGGCTCGGGCTTGCCTTAGTGCTACGTTGAGTTCTAGGGCGCAATCCGAGAATAGGGCTATGGTCAGTTTTAGCTTTCAGGTTTCTATTACAATTTTGGGAACAATATATGACGGAATAAATTAAATAAAAATAATAAGTTAGGGTTAGGGTTAAGACATGGGCAAGTGCTTGGGCTTTCCTTACTGTTACATTGAGTTGTAGGTCGCAGGCCGAGAATAAGGCTATGGTCAGTTTTAGGTTTCGTGTTTTTGTTACAATTTTGGGAACAATTTATGATTGAATAAATTAAATAGAAATAGTAAATTAGGGATACCATTAAGGCACGGGCAGGGGTTAGGGTTAGGGTTTTCTGTCTCTTGAATCCTGACAGCCAATTAGTAGAAGCAAACAGCTTTGTCTCTCCATATGGTAGCAGCACTGTTTATCTATGGGGGTGGGGTTGTTAGTATATCCTTCTCAACATTACCTACAATTGATACAAGCAGAGCCTTTCCTCTGCCTTCCTAGTACACACACAGCCCCATATGTGGTAATAGCTCAAGTGAACAGTGCACAATTATGTAGAGTCAAAGCACGCTTCTGAAGCAATGATTATGGACATGCTGGCCGCTGAAGATGGATATGCTGCGCGCAAAAAATGCTGGTTGGGATAATCCTCTTCATTGGGAGTTCTTCCAATTCAGTAACATTCCTGTCACTCTTTTCTCTTCATTTCCTAACCTCTCTTACCTTTCAGGAGACTGACACAGTGAGATACCAGAATAACTGTCAGATCAGAAGACTCTTTCTGCAAAATGATGTTAATTTTTTTTTAATTTAGATGCAAAGCATTTCCTATATTTACAAATGGGATGTTGTTCACATCAAATCTTGGCAAATTTCTGACTGCACAGCCCTGTTGATGGGATAGTGTGCACAAATGTTACACAATTCCTTCACTGGTATTTGCTTCACCAACAGGTAACAGCACTTATATGTGTCAGTAACCTAGATTGAGGTGGGGTTGGGGAGCCTCAAAAGAATGGCAAGCTGTGGTAGATTATCCATGAGTTAGTTCTGGAATTTGTTTTAGAAATTCTCTACGTCAAAACAGTCTGCTAGAAATTTATCCATCCCTATGGATGGCATGCATGTTTGTCAGGCTCCTGATACACAAGGACAGAATATCTGATAAGGTCTTCTCTGTATACGTTATTTGTACTGTGTAAAAATGCAGTACTCAGAGCACTATAAGAAAACTACAAGCATACATATTAAACTCTGTTCAAGGCTGCATGAATGGAGAGGTAGGAGCTGCCAATCTCTAGGTGGTGGACCGCTGACAAACAGTGGTTTGATCATGACTGTAGAATGGCCAAAAGAAACTGGCTAAGACTATTCCATCAGTTCAAAGAGGGCGTGACTAAAAAAGAACTGGTAATGGAAGGGGGAAAAACTTATAAGGCCATGCTAAAATATAAGAAAAAAATGTCCATGCACAAAAAATGGCAATCTCTAATCAAGGCGGTAAGATCAAATGATTCTGCCACTTTTTGGAGATTAACAAGCCAGAATAATAATCTTAGTAAATTGGGCCTAGCTTATCCAATAACACTAACAGTCTGGGTGGAGCATTTTTCCAAACTTTTTACAAACCATCAGCCTTCTTTGGGACATTATATTTCACTGGATAACACACCTACATGGCCCCCGTCACCAAAGAAGAAGTCGCACTTATGATTTCCAAATTAAAAGCCAGGAAAGCCCCAGGGAATTACTATATATCCCCAGAGCTATTGAAAGTCAACATTGACTGGTGGGCTACAATCCTAGCTGAACTTTTCACCTATATTAACAATACAGGCTATATTCCAACAGATTGGAAAGAAGCCATAATAGTCCCTCTATTTAAAAAAGGGGTAATCACGGACCCAGCCAACTACAGGCCGATCAGCTTACTTAATGTTATAAGTAAGATATATACCAACTACCTGTGCACAAGGTTTCTGGCATGGCTTGAGGGAGAAAAGCTGTTAGGAGACGAACAGGCTGGCTTCCGAAAGGGATGATCAGCAATGGACCACTGCTTGATTCTAAACCATCTGATTGACAAATATGTTAAACTCCAAAGAGGCTCACTATATGCAACCTTTATCGACCTCAAGGCAGCCTTCGATAATGTGCCACGTGCCACGTGATCACCTATTGGCTAAACTAGCAAACACCAATACTGACAAACGTTTATTGCACATAATAATCCAACTGCATGAGAACACCTCTTTGCGAGTAAGGGTGACACAAGAGGGACATCTAACACCATCTATACCAGTACAGAAAGGGGTAAGGCAAGGATGCCTTCTAGCACCACATCTATTCAATTTTTATGTCAACTCCTTCAGGATAAGGACGTTCATGCTCCTACACTTTCTCAGGGGAAAAAACTACCCATTCTAATGTATGCGGACGATATTGTTGCCCTCTCACTAACCAAAGTAGGGATTAAGAGAGCCCTAAATGCAATAACCCAAAAATGTGCTGAGGAACATCTAATAATGAATTATTCTAAAACCAAAATAGTACATTTCAATGCCAGGTTCAAGAAGGAAAGATGGACAATCGAAGGGTATCCAATTGATCAGGTAAAATGCTTCAAATACTTGGGGGTAATTTTCCAGTATAATGGCAAACCTACAGCTCATATCCAATCCCTTATCCAATCTGCTCAAAAGAGCGCCCAAGCAATATTGAGATTCTACCATACCCAGGGGGGAGGATACATTCCAGCTGCTGTTAAATTGTTTACAGCAAAATCCATTTCACAATTAACATATGGAGCCCAACTAGGTAACATATCCAACTTTACATCTCTGGAAAAAGTTATAACAACATTCCTTAGATCTCTATTCAATACACCAAAATGTACGCCCAACACTGTATTGAGACATGAAGCAGGAATAGCTAAAGTGGAAACTATAGTCTGGAAGGGAGCCATCAAATATTGGATTAAAGTCCACCTACACCCCCAGGGCCTATTACCAGCATTTCTGTCAACATCACCATATCCAATCTGGTCGGAGAAGATTATTCTGAAGCTTAAACAGATTGGGCTAGACCCTATGCTGATGCTTGAATGGGACTTGCCCTCAGCTCTTAAGATGGTATATCAACGATTGGATGACATTGACTACCAAAATGATAATGCCTCATTTCCTGCTCTATATAGACCATTGAAATCTGGTAGTGGTACAGTAATGGCCCCCTACATTCAACATATTACCATAGCCAAATACCGATGGGCCTTTTCTAGAGCACGGTTTGACGCATTTCCATCATCTATGCTTATAGGCAGATTTGGGGAAATCCCTTGGCATTTGAGGAAATGTGTGTGTAATTCTGGGGACGTTGATTCTATGACACATATCCTGTTTCACTGAATGCTGCATCAGACAGAAAGAGAGCTCTTTATTTTACCTCTGCTTGTGCAACACAGCTTGACTCTATGGCACTATGCCTCACTGAACCCCTCCCCCTAACTTTGTTTTCTTTAGGCTTTACCTCCAAAATCGCTAGGTATTTCCCAACCCAGATCTGGCAACCAGTGGTGGGATTCAGCAGGTTCGCACCACTTCGGCAGAACTGGTTGTTAAATTATTTGATTCGCACCACTGCTGGCAATCCTATGCAGAGGTAAGTGTGGGCCAGGCAGTGCAACACCAATACACATATAGATATTTGTTCTCCTTGGATATAGCCCTTGTACAGGGCTTAAGGCTTTCTCCATAGCAAGGAATCTCTCAGCTAGCCATATCCAGACAATAGGTTTAATTGCCAGAGCAAATGTTTCTCTTACTAATAATAAAGTTTAGGATCGCTGGAGAACAGTGATTTGGTTTGATCTCAGGTAACAGAATTATATGACAATAGTTTAAAGCCACTTCTTTTGCTGAGTGTGACATTCCAAAGGATAAATTATGTAATTGAAATAACCAAGTGACCCTCTTTTCCAAGTGGTTAGTAACTGGCAAGTTTGGAGAGCCATTAATTATCTATTTGTCATCTCCGCCTACCGCTGAGGCGATGCATGGTAGATGATAGTATTAATGTGTAAGGGTAGGATGTTTAATTTGCATTTAGTGTTGCAGTGCCTCTTAATTTTTCCTCTTCACCCAGAAAGCCTCTAAAGATATTGCTGTGCTGTTCCAGAGACTGGCCCCACTAAAACTCCCCACAATCAGCTAATGAATGTTTCATCAAATTGTTCCCATTCAGAGCGGAATTATCCCCTGAAGTGCACTTGTTTCATACTGTTCTACATGTCACCTTTAATAATGAAATGACACGTGTGCTTGAAGCATGTAATTTGTATTTATCAAGGCTATTAGAACAGTGCTAGAAACCTGGAGAAGCAAGAACTCAAAAGAAAAAGTGATTCACTTAAGGCAAGACACAGGTGCCCCCTTATCAGTCTCTGCCTCAAGGTCAAACTAGACAGTGTCCTTGTGGCTGCCATGAGGACACAGTTCACATTTTAAGTGTTGTAAAAATATCACAAAGGACTGGAGGGAATCCTGACTGGGCTTGCAAAATGCCACTTTTATTTCCCCCCTTTGACTTTTCAAGCGCTGAAACAGCCATGTTGGGAGAGGAGCCATTTTGGCACCAGATAAATTCTTGGGGCGAGGGACAATGCCTCATCCCTCCCTCCCCCCCCCCACCACTTGGGGGGAGGGACAATGCCTCATCCCACCACATAGTAGTGCTGATCAGGATTGGACCTTCAAGGAATTTTTAAATAAAATGGTGGTGGTGTCCCCATGGTGACCATAAGAGCACTGTCATGTCTAGGTTAGGCCCTCTGTGGTGACACTTTGGCCTTCACAGAGCTCAGCTGCTGCTTCACAAAGGGAGGAAGCAAAGCGACATCTAGTGCTACAATCTGCCATGTTGTTCTCACACACATGATTGATCTATCTATATCTCACCCTTTTCCCAAGGATACAAGCTTGCACAAATGTCCCAGGCTCAGTTTCTCTCCCTTCGTCACTGGTTTGGGGGAACTGTCTTTAAAGATAATGGCGCCAAGTTTGCACAGAAAATTGTCCTCCCTCTAATGCAAAGATTCCCCAAGTTAGAATTGGACCATAGGATCGAATTCCATGGGCTCCTGAACAAGGTGCCCCCAGCTGTCTTCTTTTTTCCAAATCCCACAGTGTCCTGATGTGACATAAGTGCACTGGTGTGACACCAGCATGCTAGTTCCCACTCTTAATTTTAGTGAAGCTTTTGCCTTGCAGGGATTCTGATGGGCTATGCAGATTAATAGTCCTCTTGTTAAACAGAGCTACTGCCTGAAATATTGAAGAGTAACTATTAGAGTTATACAAGTGGAAATCCACAAGAAACTTACATAGATAGATGGGCAGTAGCTCCCCTCCACCCTTTCTCCATCCCCGCACCAGTGCACTGGGGCTTCATTCCCACCCACCTACACTCCCCTCTTCTCTCAACAACACTTCAAGGCATGCTCTCTCTCTCTCTCTCTCTCTCTCTCTCTCTCTCTCTCTCCGACCAGCACACCATGCCAGATGCACTCACTTTCACTCTCCCAGTGCTGTGCTGAACTTCACATGCTTTTTCTCGCTGTCTCTTTGTCTCAGTGGTATGTTGAGAATACTTTTTTTATTGGAGAGGGGAATGTTCCCCCAAATAAAGTATTGGTGCATCACTGAGACTGAAACAGAGAAAGAAAGAGTTTTTTTAAGGTGTTCAAAAATGATAGATTTTTCTGCAGACCTAGGAGGTACCTACCTATTTGAGGTGAATGTGCCCCCATCTGTGGATTTAAATATTCGTAGACAGGAGGGCACATGTGTGAGCTAGATATATAGATGTAACCTCACTCCTTGACATTCAGTAGTTGACTTTATAATAATCTTGCAGGAGCCCACAATTCCATATGTGTTTTGTTATTGAAGCAGTGGTTGGCTCTGCCTCCTGCTGCAGACATTTTGTGGTGGTTCCACCACATTGTGTTAGATTTTCAAAGAAGCCCACAGGCCCCCTGCTCTGAACACTACACCTGGGGTTACCAGCTCCAGCTTGGAAAATACCTGGAGATTTGGGGGGCTCGAGCCTAAGGAGGGTGGGATTTCAGGAGAGTAGGGATTTCACAGGGTATAATGCCATACAATCCATCTTCCAAATCCACCTTCTTTCTCCAGGTGAACTGACGTCTGTCACCTGGAGATTTCTTGTAATAGTGGGAGATCTCCAGCTGCCATCTGGACATTGGTAACCCTAACTACACCACACTTACCTAATCTCTAACCACTGTTCCACACATACACTGTGAGATGGGTCTAGTTAGAGTGACCAAGGTCTAACTTGGCCTAGAGTTTACTTTACCTTCCACCCACTGTGATAGATTTATTTCAGATACCTTCATGAATATTTATGGTTACCAACTGGCCTGGAGAAAAATGCTATGTCCCTTTAGAAGATGCTTTATGGGATGGCATTTACCAGGTGACGTTATTTATCTCTATATCATGAAAAGCTTCAATGACCCATTTCCACATATTAAACCTTTATTACAAGGGACAACACAAGTCATTTTTCTCCAGGTCGGTAGGCAACCTTTGTGAAATTCACTTTTCCTCCTCCAGGTTCTCTGGTCTTATTGCCTCATTAAGGTTATTGCTATTGAGGAACACTTTAAAAAATACTTATGAATAAAACTCCTACTCGCTATGTGCTTGATAATAGGCAATTTTTCAGAGATATAGTACTGCTCAAAAACTGGAATACAACAAAAAGCCTAGAGATGGAAACATGCAATTCTACATTTAGCCCATCCTGGCCAAATTGCTATAGATCCCAAATCTCACCCGAAGCCTTCGGGAATTTCCCAAGCTAGAGCTGGCAATCTTGCAATGACATGGTTCCTCAAATTTCTAGAATTATACTCGTGGCCTAAGGAGTCCTGTTTGTAGGCTTGCCTAGTCTCAAAGGACAAATTCCCTGCAAGGTATAGGACCCACTTAGGTGTTGTGAAGAGTGATAAGATGGTCCTCGTGGGTTATCACAAGTTTATTTACAGCTAACAATCAGACTAGTTAGAACTATAAACAACTACACAGAAGCTCTCAGTCTGGACTCCTCTAAATCTCCGTTACAACTGGTTTTTCCAGGTCTTTTTAACACTGTCCATCAATTCAAGCACTTGAAAGTACACATCCTCACATCTTCCCCCCTTTTGAATATATATTAAATTTTTAGAATTTTCTGAATAACAATATAAATAATTACTATATAAAGAGATTAATATTCTAACTTGAGGTGATGAGTGGACCTCAATGCTCCTCAATAGCACCAGGGATTATTCTACCCCATATTAGGTTGCTATTACCCTGTTTCCCCGAATATAAGACATCCCCTGAAAATAAGACGTAGTAGAAGTTTTGCTGAAGTGCGAAATATAAGGCATCCCCCAAAAGTAAGACGTAGGAAAGTTTTTGTTTGGAAGCATGCCCGACGAACAGAACACAGAAAAATAAGACATCCCCTGAAAATAAGACAGCGCATCTTTGGGAGCAAAAATTAATATAAGACACTGTCTCATTTTTGGGGAAACACGGTACTAACTATGTATAGCGCACGGGCGCTGAGGGGGGGGGTGCGCCGGCATAGTTTACGCAGGCTCACCCCCGCGGGACCATTTGCGTGGACGGTCCCGCTGGAAGCGGTGCCGGTGGCGTAGCCTTCGCACAGGCTGCGCCGCTGCTTACCTCCCGTCGCCTTCTGTCGCATTGTGGAGGCCAGAAACATGACCCCCTGGCCAGAGCGACGACCCTGGAGAATGAGGCCGGGGGGCATGTCTCCTGGCCTGCACAATGTGACAGAAGGTGATGGGAGGTAAGCAGCATTTGGGAGGGCGGGGGAGAAACGCCGGCTTCCACCCCGTGCCGTTCGCATGGCACCAAATGGAAGCCGGCGTTTGCAAAAAAAACCCTCGCTCCACGAGCGAGGTTCGAAAGCACCGTTTGGGCGGGAACCGAGCACCACTGCAGCAATTTGGCGGCAGCGGCTGTTCAAACAGTCCCCGCCAAAACGGTGTTTTATCGGCCCAACGCCGCCGCTTTTGGTCCATGCGGAAAGGGGCTCAGTCTCTAAAGCATGCAGGTTTTCTGCATTTGGTAGACAGCATGTGTGTTTTGGCAATCCTTTAGACACATAGGTCTGCTCCACACAGCCTAAATAAAACATCCTGAGGACACTAAAAAAGGTGTCCTGGGAAGACACGCCGCGCAGCTTTTTTCCCAAGACATCCTCAAGATGTCTTATTTTAGCTCAAGACATTTTTTAAGATCACTTCAAAGTGCACCTTTTCTCCCTAAGCTGCCTGCAAGACATCTCCTGCTCCAACCCCAAATCTCCTGGAATTTCTCAACCCATATTTTGCAGACTATTCATGCAGTGTACCATGCGTCACGGAGGACTACAGCTGGGAGGCAGAAATTGATGGAAATGGGCTCCACCATTACACTCACACAGGTGAGTCTATGGGTTCAAGTCACTACTAAGGTGATAAACATGGATGAATTCATTGGTTTTGTTTGTTTTACTAAAGTATCATGATAATACACTGTGTGCCAAACCTATCAATTTTTGTGGCCATGAAATCATGCAAAACTCCATCAAGCATCAAATGATGCTGCAAAAAAAGAGAGATCGTTAACAACAACAATATGAGCTCCATTTGTTCAAAAACAATTCCATATGAGTTTTGTTATTGAAGCATCAGGTATGAAAAAGGGGGGATATTCTCATGAAACAAACATTACAAGGTTGTTTGACATTGACTGTGCCTTCCACAATAGCTGAGCGAATTCAGTAAAAATGAATTAATTTTGCTTATGGCTATATAAATTATTTTTTAAAATCTTCTCTCTTTTTAGTCAAATTATATAGGCAATCATTTATTTCATGACTATGAGGGTGGTTTTCATAGGATCCTCCTCCCTTCTGTAGTATGCCATATTAAGAACAGTTAAAATGGAAGCCAGCAGATAAAACTATGCACTTTGGTAACTATTCCCGAACTGAGGGAACATGCGTAGTGGATGCAGGTCAGGTTAATAAATAGTAGACTTTATATTCTGTGTCTGAAAGAAGCATAACCCCTCGATAATAGACTAGGTGCTAGAACAGGGAGACACATGAACTCTTCTTGGAGGAATTTCAAAATATGTGGATATCTCCTTATTATTCCCAAGGATTCATTGCTTGTGTAGATCAAACCAAAGACATCCCCTATAAGCCAGTTATTGTTTTTAAACAGCACCTTGTAACGACAGGCCTGTCAGCTCAGTCATCTTCAATGGTGGTATATGTGAGCAGCTGCTGATTGCAAAATATCCCTCTTAGGCTCATTCCACACATGCAGAATAATGCACTTTCAAACTGCTTTCAGTGCTCTTTAAAGCTGTGCGGAATAGCAAAATCCATTTGCAAATAGTTGTGAAAGTGGTTTGAAAACGCATTATTTTGCGTGTGCGGAAGGGGCCTTAGTTTCATATATGCTGTCACTCTCTTTTTGCTTGCCCCGACCTCAACAATCTGCTGAATTTTAAATCAAACTGAAGTTTGCCAGATTGAAAGATTTCTGAATATGAACAAGTGTAAAATTTTCAGATCAGATTGGTTAAAGTAACTGTATTAAAGAACACGGCATTTTTAGCTTGGGTTAAATTAGTTATCCAAATTCACATTACAAGGAAACAATGGATTAAAGGCTGGGAAGACACAAAAGATCCTTGCCTTGAAACTTTACACCTCCCATGAATAATTTCCCTATTCACTGTCATTAGTCATGGTTCACTATTACTAATACAGACAACCATCCAGCAATGTGGGAATGGAAGGGAAGCCTTTCCATCTTGTAACAACATTTGCATTTGCCTCAGGCATGGCACAAGACCAGTGTTGTATAATGGTTAGAGAATCAAACTAGGATCTGAGAGATCTGGGGACAAATCTCTCTTTTCCATAAAAAGTTGCCTGGTGACTTTGGGCCAATTACTCAGCCTACCCGACCCCTGAGGATTGTTGTTGCGTTTTCTCCCATTGGAGAGAAAAATAGGATATAAATGTCTAATAGATAGAAAAAATTATAGCGTTTTTAATAACACTGGTGACCAAGCAACCGTGTGATGAGCTGTTAGACTTCTTTGCTGATAGTTCCTTACATTCTCTCACCATGCTATGCAGGAGCCAGAGCATATCACTTTGAATACATGCTAATTCCTTCTTAAACGGAAATGCCAATTTGATGCACCTTTAAGCTCCGTTTAAATCAGTGGCACAGGCATTTGCTTCTGAGCAAATGTGCATACATGTTTTCAATTATTTCCTTACAAGCAATGAGTGATTTTCGCAGTGCAAATGAAACTGATTATTGCTTGGTGTGTTTCCCCAGAAATGAAAACATAGGCATTCAGTTCATCAAGTTTTTGAAGCTTGAGGCTGGATTACAAATTAAATTTGTCTAATGCAAAAAATGAATTTTATATTCTAGCTATAGGGGTGGGGGGAGTTGACTGTAACTGAACATATTCATTTAAAAAAAGAAGGAAATGGTAGACTTTATTATCAAGAGTAGTTTAGAGAAATGTAAATACAGAGAGTGCAGAAACATTTCCTAAATCTAAACATTTAATTGCCAACAGTGAGGTGAATTTAAATGTTTGCGGAAGTTCAGAATAATATGTCTAAAACTCTGAATCAGAATCTCACAGAATGGAAGAAAGGGGCCAATACATGATGATCTGGTCGTCATCCTCTGCAAGAAACCTATACAAGTGGGCAGTGGCATAGCCACCACGGGGAAGTGGGGTGCACATCGCACCAGGCGCGCCCCTGGGCCCCCCAGCAAAAAGGTACTTTTGATATTTTTAGTGTTTTTACTTTGTTGGCTAGCAGGGGGTGCAGTTTTTAGGATAGTGGCACCAAAATTTCAGGATATCATCTGGCGACACTCCTGCTGATACCAGCCAAGTTTGGTGAAGTTTGGTTCAGGGGGTCCAATGTTATGGACCCCCAAAGTAGGTGTCTCATCCCCCATTGTTTCCAATGTGAGCTAATAATAGATGGGGCTACCTTTTGAGGGTCCATAACTTTTGACCCCCTTAACCAAACTTCACCAAACCTGGGAGGCATCATCAGGAAAATCTCCTAAAGATACCCTGAAATTTTTATGCTGCTAGCCTAAAAACTACACCCCTCAGGCCAAAAACTGAAAAAAACACTAAAAAATACAAAAAACACAAACGAACATGGAGGGGGGGGGGCAGCAAAACTCTGATTTTGCACCGGGCTGCATTTCCCCTAGCTACACCTCTACAAGTGGGGACCTGCTACAAACTTGTGGGGCAAAGAAATTTCCTCAGTTTTGTTTCTTCCTATCTTCCTCTCACTCTTTTTTCATCATGCCATCCATTCTCTTACTCTCTCCCCCATGTCTGTCATTGTCTCTGCCCTCCTACCCCATCACTTTTGTTCTGCCCCTCTCTTTCTCCCCCCTCCATTTCCCCCAGGACTCTCTTTCTCTGTTCCACTGCCAAGGCAAACCCCCTCCCCCCACCATCACTGCTCTTAGATGATTGCTTGGAGCTGCCGAGTCCACCAAAGCTTTCCCTCCCACTGCCAAAGTAGCCATTGAATTTCTGGATGCCCCCACAGCAGCAACTGCTAGGACCCTTAAAGGTAAGTACAATGTCTGCACATGTGCAGAAAACTCTTTGTTTGATTTGGTGGGGATTTAAACTCCACATGTTTTGTAACATTTTAGATTTTCAGATACCTGCAGATGGGGAGTAGTCCTGGGAAATCTATATATATAAAAATCTATCAGTGCGTTTTTCTGCTGACACGTAATCTCCCAAACTACTGGACCAATTGCTTTGAAATCTTCCCACAACGTCGCATTCGCGTACAGCCAGGTTTCCATACTGTTTCCACACCTCCTGTTGTGTACATGTCACAACTGTGCCAGTTATTGTGTACATGCCACACCTGTGACAGTTGGAACCACAGTTCTGTTCCGCAACAGCACCATCTGCTGGCCATCAAAGCAACACCCTCTGATACAAGGGAAACAACCATGCCTTCCTTGAAAACTGTTGCCATCTGGAGTGAAAAAGATGGGGCCCACCATCTGGACATGGCCCACCTGCCTTAGTGGAGGAAGGGGAAGGTGAGGGAGGGTCCGGGGTTTGCCGGACCAAACACTCTTAAATTTGAACACAACGTAGCTCATGCCTCCCAGTGTGTTTTAAGCTACTTACCTAGCTCATGTACCAAACTGGCCAAAGTAAACCATGATAGCAAGCTACGTTCCCCCCCCCCCCCACACACACACACACATAGGAACCGAAAGCCAAGTAGAAACGGATAACTTTTCATACACACATCTCTTAGGGGTGCATTTCAGTCGAACTGTGAGAGGTATTGTGTACCTGCCACACCTGTGACAGTTAGAACCATGGTATGGTTCTGCAACAGCGCCATCTAATGGACGTCAACAGGAACACACTTCGTCTGCAAGGGGAGTGAAAGGAACAGGGCTCGCCATCTGGAAATGGGCCACCCACCCTAACAGAGGAAGGGGAACGTTAAGGAGGGAGGGGGCGGGGTGCCATGCAAGGGAACAGGAGAGAGGGAGGGAAGTGAGGGGCCCCTTGCCCCTCCCCTCCCTTGCAAACATTGTGTTCGAACCGCTTTCCCTTTTCTTTCTTTTCCACTTCGCCAGACTGAAGCCACAGCAACGCGTGGCCGGGCACACTAGTAGTATATAGATGATTGATAATAAATGTCTTCCATGCATGATATTGTGACAACTCTGATGAGCATGGAACTCAAATATTCTGGCACAAAAAGAAAACCAGCAAAGGAAGGCAAAGGAAGGAAGGCAAAAACTGAACTTCTGGCTGAGTTAGATAAGACAGGCTATTTCAGCCCAAGTTTTGATGCAATTCTGAATACAATTCATCTTTTCTATGTAGATTTATATTAAACTTATGGGTACAGCACTGCAAACATACATCTTGTACAGCAAGTGTCATCTCTTTTTGTTTCTTATTGCTGGTTTGAAGGCACACCATCGTGTGAAAGTCCAAACTATAAATGCCAAAGGGTAACTTTTAACTTTTGATTGATGTCACCACTTGATTTGACAGATATTCTTGGCTCAAAAAAGCAGTTGCCTCAGTCTGCACATGACAGCTAAGATGCCATGAATAATATCCATTTTCTGCCATACAGTGCAATCCCAAAAAAAGCTACACCCTTCTAAGCCCATTGTCTTTCACAGACTTACAAAAGTATAACTGTTCAGAATTGTGCTGTTAGACTAGTTGATTTGGAATCTTGGTTAAAGCTTCAGGAATTTTGAGTAGAAACATGATAACAGAGCAGCTCCAAAGAAAAAGGAACTATCGATGCATTATAACTTGTGGCAAAAATTAATAACTATTGCTTATGCACTGATTTTATTATTTGCTTGACTATACTTTAAGGGATTAATTTAAATTACATTTTTAGCCTATGCTTAACACACACTTATTAAAGAAATTGTAACATTTTTAGCATGCCAAACTGAAAAGAAATTTCTGACGTTAAGACTATTTCCATCAAATCACAGTTGATCAATAAGGCAAAGATTATGTTTGAACATACTTACATGCATTGTTTGAGAGTAATTGTGCATATTCTTGCATGCCCACTTTTTAATTCTTTTGGGTACTAAGAACAAGTTGATTGTATTCAATTAAGCCACCAATCAAAACTGAGCAATTTGTATTCGGATCATTCTACCTGCAGTGGTACTCATGTCATGACTGCCAAGCCACATGTATTTCTTCTTTCACATACAAATATGGCTCTTCTGATGTGGCACTTGCCCATATTTTAGGGGAAAGAGCTAGGTCCTTGAGCAATGGGGCTTATGGTTGACAGGCAGTTTCTACACAGAAACAGCTGCCACCGGAGGAACAGGTAAACTGTGAACCTTCTTGAGATGCAGGAATGGAAGTAAATTTGGCTCTGTTGATTGATGGCAATAGCACATGGGCTGTTTGCAAGCCACCAAGTGAGTACCAGTATTCTATTATATGCACAAGTGGTTGCTGCCAAGGCATGTGTATGTTAAAATTAACCTCTAATGTGTAACATTATGACCATTTAAGTGTAATGAGAGAGCCCAAGAGATAGTGCTAATATACCTTGGGAAAGCACCTATCTCTGTTACCAAAGCAATAACCACATGATGTAACAGGGTTTCATTTCAGAAGGGTGGAACCGAAACACAGATTCTAAACAAAGGATAGATCTTATGCATTTCATGTGCTGCCTTGCTCAAATATTTGGGAAATGCAAGATTATTATAAAACCTTCCTACAGAAGGAGGAAATTCATTTGAATCTGGGTCATTTGTCACAGATTTTTGTCCTTACTGACATATGTATTCAAACATATATTCAAAATATATATTTAAAAGGCTGAAATAAATCGTCTTTTGCTGTCCTCATTATGCAAATAAATCACTTATAGTTCTCTCCATGGGACAGAGATAAACATATCTTACAGTGACATGCCTTTGAAGATACCAGCCACAGATATAAGTGAAACTTTAGGAGCAAAAACTACCAGACCATAACACACAGCCCAGAAAAACCACAATAGCCAGTTGATTCTGGCCATTAAATAGTGCTGTTTGACATCATACAAACTTCACAAGACACTTTTGGCTACATTTTTTTTCTTAGCAACATTATTTCCTGTGCAGGCCATCAGTGATCAAAGTGTATTTGTGGTGCAGGAAACATGTAATAAAATATGAGAATAATAATCATTTCAGCAGTTAATAACCTGAATTATTTCCATGCACTCTTCTTAAATGAACAGCTCAACACTAGCACAGAATGGTGAAAATGCTGCTCTTCTTGCATCCGTAAAAAATTGATTCTGTGAATTAGTACTATGCAATAATTTTAGTTCTCTCTTGACACTCATCTAAACGTGGCGAGAGGGATTTGTGTCAGCAAAGCTAAGAGCAATTCTGTAAGACTCTGTTAAAGACATCTGGTTCATCCTTTTTTGGCTGCTTTTATTGTTTGTTTATTTGATTAGCACCTGAGCAGCACACACAACAGGGCTGTGTATGAACATCCATGGGGGAAATACTGCCATTTGTACTGTACTGTAGTGTTTACAAAAGTGATCTGACATATGTTCAAGGTGTTCATGATCTGGACATTGAAAAACAGCTTTCCTACCTGCGGCCTGGAGCAAAAGCAAAAGCCAGGGTGAGTGTTTAAGCATCTCTAATTATGTTATACTAGCAGTAAAGCCCATTTTATGGTGAAATAAAATGGGCTCTAGATGGGGTGTGTGTGTTAATCTATGGTTATTGAATGAACTAAACCACCTGCCCCCACCTGGACAAGTTCCTCTCCTGCCTCCTTTGTCTCTGTGAGCAGGACTTTGGTGTGTCTGTTAGGGAGGTGTCAGGATGCCATTGTTGGGAGGGGGGAATTGTTGGGGATTGTTTTCACACTTGCAGGTGCTGCTTATCTGTTTCCCTGGCCTTGGAGCTTGGTGGCTGGGATGGGCCTTCAGGCTGGACTTTATTCTAACTGTCTTGGTTAACATATAGGGGTGGGTATTTGCTGCAAAATATTATCAACTGCTTTGGCGCCTTTACACCAGAACTGTCTTCTCCTGTCTCTTTCATGTCTTCAATAAAATCCTTGAACCCTTCAAGTGAGTTATTGTCTAAATGGGGGAAACTGACAGGACGGGGCTTGTGGCAGAGCCAGGCCCAGCTTGGGTTTGGGAGCCAGGGGAGGGTGGGCAGCCCACACAGGAGGTTGTTGCTAGTTGGGTGGGAGGTGGTTTGCAGCCACTGCTCTGCTGGGCCTGGCTTGGACCTGGGGGGTGGGAGAGGGCGAACAGGAGAATGGAGAGGCTTCTGGCTGGTGCAGCAGGGAAGGACGGCTTGCTGCTGCAGCCTGGCTTGTTCCTGGATAGTTGGGGGAAGTGGCAGGGGACTGATGAGGAATGCACTTCCCACCAATCTCCACACAGGACTCTGGAAGTTAGTCCTGAGCAGAGGCAAATCTATCAGGGGACCAGGGGTGCTCGTTGCACTGGGTGCATGCCTAGGGGTGGAAAATCGCCCCCCATGGCACCCCACTCCCCCACCCCAACACTTACCTTATTGAAACAGTACAGGCTGGAGAAGCGGCCTGTTTCCTTCAGGCTGAAAACTGCCTGGCGGGAACTACATTTCCCAAGAGACCTTGCGAGCCCCAAGGTCTCATGGAAAGTGTAGTTCCCACCAGGCCGTTTTTAGCCCGAAGAGAGCAGGCCGCTTTTCCAGGCTGAAGTAAGGTAAGTGTGGGGGTGTGGGGGGGGGCAGGGCACCGTGGGGGGGGGGAGCGGAAAACACAGTGTGAACCAGGCGCACTCTGGCCCAGCTATGCCTCTGGTCCTGAGTACCAATTCATGGGAAGTACAACATCGACTTGTTCCATTCCTTAGTGAATTATGTATAGAGATGTGACTAGCTTGTGGCAGAATGTGGACAGGAATCCATAGGTGCCTATCCAAATGCACATCTCTTAGAAAGTAATGTAGTATGGATGTATGCCTTCTCTGTTTGCAAAAGCATTTGGATTTGGATGTTCTCCATCCACAATCCACTGTGTTCTGTGGTGTGTGCAACTGAATGAATATTCCCATCTGCCCTCTGCTCCATTTAAAAAGGACTACCGTATATACCGGCGTACAAGACGACTGGGGGTATAAGACAATCCCCCCACTTTTCCAGTTAAAATATAGATTTCGGCACATACTCGCCATATAAGACTACCCCATGGCAGAGGCAGCGGCGACACTGTGTGGCCTCGGCCTCAGGAGAGGCAGGCCGATCGTCGCAGGGGCGGGACAGAGCCCCGGCGGCAGAGGCACCCCGGATAGCCTTCCTTGGCCTCGGCGGAGGCTGGCTGATTGTCCTGGGGGTGGGACAGAGCAGAAGCGGCAGCACCCCAGGCGGCCTTCCTTGGCCTCGGCCCGGAGGCCGACCATCGATCGTCACGGGAGGCCCGGAAGGACAGAGCAGCGGCGCGCACTCCCGGGTGGCCTTCCTCTGGCCTACCGGTGGAGAGCCAGCCGATTGACTTGCGAGGGACGGGACACGGATGTTTCCACGGAGGCTGCCTGGCTGGCTGGGGAAGAGGGAGAATGTCCCCTCTTCTCCCATTCCAGCTGCAGGCAGCCTCCGTGGAACGGCAGGGGGTGCCCCAGCCTGCACAGTCCTCGTGATGGAAGCTGCCAGCTGGAGCTCCTCTTGCAACGGAGGCTGCCTGGCTGGCTGGGGAAGAGAGGAGATCTCCTCGCCAGTCTCTTCCTCGCTCTGAATTTCTTAAAAGGGACAATTCCCCAAAGATTTGCTTAAAGGGGAAACTTTCCCCTTTAAGCAGTCTTTGGGGAATTGCCCTTTTAAGAAAATCATAGACAGAGGCTCAGGCTGACTGCCTGAAGGGCAACCTGGAGCCAGCCTGAGCCGAGGGGGATGTGTGGGGCCGGTGGCGGCGGCAGCGGCAGCGGCGGCGGGCAGGCGGGCAAGAGCCGCACAGCAAGCAGGAAAGAGCCTTGGGCTAGGCGGTGGCAAGTCCAAGCAGGGGATGGGGGGTGCCTGGCCTATAAGACGACCCCCGGCTTTTGTTAAGATTTTCCTGCATTAAAAAGTCGTCTTATAGGCCGGTATATACGGTATGCAGTGCTGGATCAGGGTAACTAGATCCATTCCTTCTTCTCCTAGCACTTACTGCCTTGCAAAAAAGCTTTTGCAAATGGGTGTGAAAAATTACCAAAAGAAGTGTGCATTTCTCAAGGGTGAAAATGAATCCATCTCTTTGCCATTTTATTTTAGTGCTAAGTACTACTTAAAATGTGTTCTCATTAATTCCATGAGTATGTCTTGCCCTTTGGATTACTGAATGTCTTTCCATTTCTACAGAGACCAGTAAAATTTACTCTTGTGCAATGCGGAATTGTAGGCTGAAGGTACATAAGCATTACTTTCCACTCGTGAATTTCATTACAGCCTGTAGGAAGAAAAAGAACTGTGAAAAGCTATATTCCCTTTGCAATAATGATGCAATGCAATTTATCAGGCATTTCTTGGATTCTATGGACTTGGATGGCACTGAAACAGTCTCATGGCACTTTAAAAACAAATATATTTGCATCAGCTAGAACACATCTAGCCAATGTATGAATAACATTCACTTGGCAGGTATGTTTAAATCCAATGTTTCAAATAATAGGGGGAAGAATTACAAAGATAGGAGGAAGATAGTTTCCCAGGACATTGATATGGATTAGTATCTTGACACATCTGTTCTCATATACATCTTAAAGGTGCAGAAGAAAGGCCTCCATTGGTTTTTTGGTCCCTTGTTGTGTACTAAGAATGGCCATACTTATAAAAAAAAAGCAGGGCTAACTTCTGTCACTATGTTTCAGAGCACAGATGTCTTTAACAGGAATTAAGGTTGGGATTAAGATCTAGCATCTACCTCTGTAGGATTTGTCAGGAGCTGTGCAGCTGTCCTTAAGATCACTTTCTATCCTCTTTAGATGGAAGAAAAACCGTGCAAATGAGATTAATCACATCAGGGCTCCCTTATTCATTATCTGCCACTTCTGCTGTCCCAATGCAGGTCTCCTTCTTTTCTAATTGCTGAGTGAAATGATCGTAATTTGATCATAACCAAATAATTGATTGAACAGGCTGCATAAACACTGATGGCACAATTGGACAATTGTGTGGTGATATGACAGTGCTTCCTTTCCACAGTTTGCATGCTCTTGCTAAGACACAAATGACTGGCAGGACTCCATGGAGAGGTGGAGAGGAGAAAGAGAAGCAAGGAGTCATTTTCACGGAGTCCTATGTTGCTCACCTGAAATTCCCTGGTACTTCACTAAGGGCATTTCCCCACTTATAGCCCCCTATGCCGCGTGCTACTCTCAGCGCGTGTCATTTCTGGCGCGCGCCCGGGCTTCCCCACGACCCCGCGCTCTGCGCAGCGTCATCAAAAGGCGCCATTTGGAACAGCGCCAGGAATGACGCGCGCTGAGGGGGTGCGACAGTGGCAGTGTCAGGGCGGCTGTGTTGTCGCCGCCCCTGTAGTGAGGAGTGCTGGGGGATCCTGCGCTACTTGCCTACAGTAGCGCGGGGCAGAAGGTAAGTGGGAAAATACCCCAGGATACTACTCACTAAGCTGCGTTTGTTGTAGAATGCAGATGTTTTCAGACAAATTAAGAGCTATGTCAAATTAATTCTTTGTTGTTAATGACAGGTGTTAATGAGTTTAGTAAAACCTGGGATTCCACATTCATTACAGTTGTTAACAGACTTAGCACCACTAGAGAGAAGGCTAGTTATTGAACGATTTCTGTACTCTTCTTGAGCACATCTGAATTTTACATGACATCATCCCATCCTGCACTTACTATGACTTTGTTTCTTCATAAATCCTGTGTGCTTGCATGTGCACACACTCCTGCCTTCTAAGGACTTGCCACATGCTTCTGACAACAGTGGGCTCTAAGCTATGATAGCTTGTGCTAGAATAAATACTGATGTCTTGAACGTGCTACAAGACTGCTGTCATTGACTAACACAGCCGCTCCTCTGACATTATGCATCCAGTGAAAAATCTACTGTGAATTATATCAGAAAATTCCCTGGGAGGTCTGTGCAAATGGAAGCATTCTGAATTGAGAAAAGAAAATTGTTTTAAAACTTTTATGTAAACCACGGGGAATATTTTTTGCAGGGAAGGGAATATAAAGACTGTGTAAATAAACAAGCACTTTAATTCTGGATTCTCTTTTCCTTTGGGGAGACATTGAATGGCAAGGTTTTTTCACAATTTA
Organism: Sphaerodactylus townsendi; assembly: GCF_021028975.2. Classification (NCBI taxonomy): domain Eukaryota; kingdom Metazoa; phylum Chordata; class Lepidosauria; order Squamata; family Sphaerodactylidae; genus Sphaerodactylus; species Sphaerodactylus townsendi. The sequence continues at coordinate 41,742,763 of NC_059435.1, forward strand.
CTCACGTTGTTATGGGCAGTAGTGAACAGATGCCTCTGAACTCTGCATAAGTGTAGTGCATTGAACAACCTCCCACTGCTATATGGAAAGAACACGTATAATTTATTCACTGCAGAAATACTGGGCAGATCTGGCCAATGGATGTTATTCTAACAGAAGGGAAAAGAGTCATAATCCAGCCATCCTTGGTGCCATTCCCTCCTCCCACTGGCAAATTCCTGGAGAATTGGGGGTGGAGCCTGCATGGCTTTTTGTCTGCAGGGCTTCTTCAACTTCCATCAACATGCTATATATCGTTGGATTTGGTTGAATACTCAACCTTTGTGCCATTTCTTCAAAACTGAGGAATAGTCAGGTTCTGACAGAACCCTGAAATGTGCCCTCTTCACACCTTGCAAAAATTCCATTGTGAAATTCCCCAGATATGGCAGGCACCATTGGCTTAAATGGTTTCAAAGAGGTTCATATAAATGGCAGCAACTGAGTACCAGAACATTTCAGGGTAGCAGTGCAGGAAAGCTGCTATCTTTGTGACCTTCCACAGCCATCTTGCTCAGCGTTGCTAGAAACAGAATCCTAGACTAAATTAATATTGATTTAAGCCAATAAAGCAATCCTCATGTTCCCATGACTGCACTAAAGAACGCAGTTCACATTAAGCCATTTGGCATTGCTAGATCAAGGCAAAAGCATGGATCACATGCTCAGCATTCCCAAGACTGTTGCTCTTGTTCATATTTTTTTTCTCCTAAAATGCTTTGTTTGGTTTTTGGAGTGGCCAGAATTTTTAGTACTAGTGGCTCCAACTTTGTGAAGTCTTTTAGTTGAACAAATGATGGAGCACATATTCCACAGAGAATTGCTTTATTGTTTCTCTTTATTGTCAATTGCACAACACAACATGCTTTACAGCCCTACAGATCTTAATTCACTTTGGCAGTCACCTGTGATGCATAAAATAAGGGATATCACACTAATATATTTTAGCACAGGGGTAGGGAACCTGCGGCTCTCCAGATGTTCAGGAACTACAATTCCCATCAGCCCCTACCAGCCAATTGGCCATGCTGACAGAGGCTGATGGGAATTGTAGTTCCTGAACATCTGGAGAGCCGCAGGTTCCCTACCCCTGTTTTAGCAGCTAAGAACTACGTTTTGTTTCATTTTGTAGGTGGCCAAATATCAGCCACTATATTTGATATGTTTCCCTCAGGGAAAAGAACTTCAGCACAATAATTAGTCTGAAACCTGTGTATAGATAATTGCTAGTAATAATCAAACATGGACACATTTCATGAGTGTACTCTGATGGGAAGATATTACTGGCTACCAAACAATTATGATGTATGTGATAATACATACAGGAACAAAAATTATTATCACATACATCTTTCATGCTGTTTCCTACATGGAAGTATTAATTTTGTAGGATACATATACTTGTGTGAACATCCTCCAAGATGTACAAACTTACACATTCTAGTCACATACACTATCAGGTTGATTGCTTGTTACAGTATTTACTCAAATGCAAAACTATTTTTTTCTCACAAGTATTCCATAAAATAAATAGGCTATCTTACACTCACATACAGGTTATAATTATATCTAACAATATTTTTTTGTAAGTGTATAACTTTTTAAGGGGGTTGTCTTGGATTCAGGGCTGTCTTTCTTTTGAGTAAAAGGGGGTAATATTGGCAGCATTCAACTTTTTCTATAACATAATTTCATAGGTATCTTCAGCAACCTACTAACCGGATGGTGGTAGTTCCTGTTTTTTGGGTTTTTCAAGTTTTTATTTAGGTCTGACCCCATTGTGTTAGGATGGAGACTCCCAACCTTCTTGGTTTTGCAGGAGGTTTTGGAATTTTGAGATATAACAATGGATACCATGACAAAATAGCTGCCATAGAGGCATAGTTAGGGGTTTTTCATTGGCTACTGATCTTACACTCTTTTAGGAGAATCATTACAAGACTAACAGATTCTCCTGAATTAGCCTCTTGACAAAACATGTAGGGCAATTTGGGAATATTAACTTATATATACATGAGTGTGAGTGTAAGATATATATATTTCCCAAATTGCCCTACATGTTTTGTCAAGAGGCTACTTCAGGAGAATCTGTTAGTCTTGTAATGGTTCTCCTAAATATATATATAAATATATATATTGGCCTTGGCTTATTTTTTTAAATCTCCTGTGACTGGTGAGGCTCTTTTATTTCTCCTTGTTATTTCACCCATTCTGGCCGATTCACAGATAAGGTGTTTTTTTAAAAAAAATTAAGGAGGCTGACTTTTCAGATTTGTTTGTTTTGCCAGGACACAAATAGGAAGAAGAAGTTGGTAATAGCATATCATTGCATGCACAAAAATTTGATTTTTGGTCTTAATGGGGGACCCAATTGCCCCAGTGCCACCCACATAATGTATAGGGCTAATTCTTGAATTACGGAGGCATGCAGGAGAATGAAGACAAAGTTAGTAGGGAAAAAGCCACATCATGAAGCTGTGCTCATTCTGACAAACCATTCACAGTGTTCCTATTACCACATTTGGTTTCCATTAGCCCAGCCCAGACTGTTGCTCCACCTTACCTTTCTTTCCCTATGACTGCAGAAACTGATGTATCACTAACCAAGCCAATGAAGGGCAGAAGACCAGGGTCAGCGAAAGCATTCAGGAATTCATAGGGGAGTGTATGGGTGTTTAAAGATGAAATATATGTCGGGAGACAACATTATGAAAGGGGAGCGTGTTGATGAGGAGCATTTTCTAAAAGCTGTTATTTACCATGGGTGTATAAGTTGGCTAACTCTCCCGAATGACCTGCTTTGCACTAGTTTTGAGTTCTCTGCCACAGACCATCATTGGGACCCAAGGGCCTGAGTGTTTGACTTCTTGAAAATTAGAAAGTTTTACATAATGGTTTCTAAGTTCTGTGTCTTCTAATAATGCATTATAATGCCTATATGATGAAGGCTGGGTTTAATTGCTTGAATTGTATACTTTTTCATTTTTGCATCATGCTTGTCATGAGCCAGTCCCTGGATGATGAGGGCTCTGACGTGGAGCCGGAAGACACCGTGGATCCAGAAGTGACTCCTTGTGAGGAGATGCAGGCAACAGAGCCAACCCAAGACCTGCCCTGCCAGCTGAGGCAGAGCCAGCTTCAAGCCCTTCCTTGCCAACCAAGGCAGAGCCTGATGCCGTGCAGCTGTGACAGCCAACTCAGGAGCCTCAGATGAGCAGAATAACAAGTCAGCTGCACAAAGGAGACAAAGACAGAGGCTGCAACTACAGTGTAAAAGGAGAAGTGCCCATATTGTTGCTCAGTATGGCAGAAGGCTCTGTAAGCTAGAGACGTTTGCATCTGAAAAGGACTAAGTCTCCACAGTAGCTTGGCCCCATTAGCAGGGGTCTCCTACTTAAGCCCTGCCTTGGGCTTGGTTCGGCCTAGATGCAATGAGACTGCTTCCTGGTAAGCTCCATGTACCATGTACCTTTGAACTACAGTATGGCTCTTAGCCTGCATGCCTATGCTTTGACTCTGGACTGTCTGACTTCACGTTGCTTTCCCAGCCTAAGCCTTTGACTCCTTGAGCTGCCTTGAATACCACCCTTTGCAGGTTTGCTCGACTGCCTGCCCCTCGCTCTTTAGCAAGGCCACAGCAAGCTTGAGCGAATATAGTCAAGTTTAGAATATGTACAGATCAGCTGTATTGGCTTGGTAAAACATACAGATGCGTTGCTCTTTAAAAGAAGATTAGTGAACACATGGAATGGCTGTGCTTCTTGGATGAACAGAGAATTTTCTGTCTTCATACCACCTGACTTTTTTCTCTGGCCATGAATAGCTGGATTCTGCTCCAATACAAGCATGATCAAGACCCTCTCCTCTAAGTTCAATACAATGGCTCCATCCTTTGACTTCTTGACTGGTTGTGTGTTTCCTGAACCCTCTGGCCCTGTGCCCAGGTACTACATGCCTGCCATTCATCCATTCAGAGTTGGCAGCTGCATGGGGTGGTCATTTGAAACTAGTTTTTATTAGTCTTCATGGTTTAGCATAAATTAGAAGAAGAAGAGTTTGGATTTATATCCCCCCTTTCTCAACTGCAGGAGACTCAAAGGGGCTGACAGTCTCCTTGCCCTTCCCCCTCACAACAAACACCCTGTGAGGTGGGTGGGGCTGAGAGAGCTCCAAAGAGCTGTGACTAGCCCAAGGTCACCCAGCTGGCCTGCGTGGGAGTGCACAGGCTAATCTGAATTCCCCAGATAAGCCTCCACAGCTCAGGCGGCAGAGCTGGGAATCAAACCCGGTTCCTCCAGATTAGATCCACGAGCTCTTAACCTCCTTTGCCACTGCGTAGGGGACCCCTGCTATATATTCTCATCACAGCACATGGAAATTTAGTCCACACCAAATAATAATTCTCACATTAGACATAACCTCCTACGCCATTAGTGGTGCATCATATTCACATTTCAAATTCTCAAAATGCTATTAGTGCAAATGTTATCTAGCAATAAAATAATAATCTATACGCTAATTAGTAAAATATGCACGTTCCACACAGTTTTATTTTTTATGGGCAATAATCATCATGAAACAAATAACTTGCTAAGAATCAAATATTAAAAGTCAGCCCAAAAGGCCAGATAAAACGTCAAATGGGTGCCACTTCGAACAGTTATTGAGTCGGTGCTATATTCATGCTGCTTTAGCCTAAAAGGAGATTGAACCTCAATTTGAATATAGCGCAAAACAAGCTTTTACCCATTATCGTTACTGGCCTTTCCCCCTCTAATTTAAAATGTTACCATTTAGAGTACACAAGTGATTTATTTAAATAAACATATGTACAAGAATAATGAAAGAAAGAAAAACTACAGAATTCAGTACAATGATTGCATGCACTGGGAGCTGAATCTCTGACCAGTCTTCTATCAATGAGTGATGGACTGAAACTAGGGAAAAGACTGAAGATGGGGGGTAGTTTCCATCACCACATTGTAGGATCTTCAAACCTGTAATGAATTAGGAAGGGGGAGAAAAAGACCATAATGGTGAATAAGAGAATCAAAGAGATTTTTAAGTAATTTATGTGGCAGAGGTCCCCAACATGGTCCCCTGGGTGCCATGGCCTTCACTGAAACCTCATAAGAACATAGAACATAAGAACTAGCCTGCTGGATCAGACCGGAGTCCATCTAGTCCAGCACTCTGCTACTCGCAGTGGCCCACCAGGTGCCTTTGGGAGCTCACATGCAGGATGTGAAAGCAATGGCCTGCTGCTGCTGCTGCTGCTCCTGAGCACCTGGTCTGCTAATGCATTTGCAATCTGAGATCAAGGAGGATCAAGATTGGTAGCCATAGATCGACTTCTCCTCCATAAATTTGTCCAAGCCCTTTTTAAAACTACCAAGCCCTTTTTAAAGCTAAACCTCCCTTGGTACGTGCCAAGCATTTTTAGATTGTGAGCAGTGGGGTCAAGTGGGGCTTTTGCCCAGCAAGGCTTCTGACATGGCATTGGAAATTTGATTGGTTGTTCAATTTTTAAAAAATGTTGCTTTGGCAGCAGCTGCCAGCCTGCCACCACTACACCAAGATCTTCACAGTGTAATGGAAGGTAAGCTGCAGCAGCCATTTTACGGTTGGCCCTGCTTTCTGCAGCAGCCATTTGGTGGAAGCCATTTTGTACTTGTGCCCACCATGCTGTGTCCGCAGGCTAAAAAATGTTGGGGACCCCTGCTATATATTCTCATCACAGCACAAGGAAAATTCAGTCCACACTAAATAATAATTCTCACGTTAGACATAAAGCCTGCATTAGCTAGGTTTTTTAATCCATAGCAATCATAAAACAAGGAGAGAATTCACACCAATTTATTCTCATGAAATTCATACTTCACCTGAACATGTAATTCTACATATGGTGGGCACAACATAAGCCCTCCATGTAAACATGATATATGGCCTGTACATATATGTAACCTGCATCAATATACACACACATGTAACATACATCCAAAACAAAGGCACAACAGAAGGCAAAAGCAATATAATAACAGAATGAACTGAAATACACAAGAAGGCACAGGAGAACAGGTAAGTCTCATAATGCGCAACACTGCAAGGTGAGTGTACAGAAAATTGAGATTCTCCATTATGATGGGATTTTTCATGTAAGAGAATCTTATGTGGTAGATTCTTCAAGGCCATAGGTGTTTCAAACAAGGTTAATAATGGGATAATGTGGGTTAATAATGTTAATAATAAGGTTAATAATGGGATAACTGGCCTGAACTACATTATCCCATTATTAACCTCCCAGAGGACAGAATAAGAATTCAAAATAACCACAACAGATTACAGAGTTGGGCCAAAATTAACAAAATGAATTTCAACAGGGAGAAGTGTAAGGTACTACACAAAGGCAGAAAAAATGAAATGCACAGATATAAGATGGTGCTTGGCAGATGCTGAATCTCAGCAATGTTCCCACTGTAGTACTCTAAGCGGCTGCTCAGCTCATTTAGGCAGTAAACCAGCCTAGCACACAAAACAGTGTGGATAGACAACTGCTCCTCTGTTAAGGTGTGTGGGGAGATTCTAAACAATCTAAGACCAGGGTATCTTTGCCCAAATGCATCTGCCAATTAGCTGAGGTCATTATGGGAATCCTTTCTTTGGTTGCCTCATGGACATTAATCTGCTGGAGAGAGGGCCTTTTCTGAATTGGTGTTCCAATTAGAAAACTCCCTCCAAAGGGGTGTTCACCTGACTCCATTCTTGCCAAAATTCAGGTGCCATGAGAAGTCTCCTATCCAGATTATTTTACTTTTGGGAAGCTAACCTCGCCCCATGTGCCTAGTTCTCTAAGAGAGGGTTAATAGTTTGCGACAACTTCCTTTTCCTTTTTTAAAAATGCTTTTGCGAATTTACATTTGCTGTTGTATTAGTGCTTCTGATTTGTTTTCTGTGTCTTTTTTCTTGAACATCCATTTGGGCTTATCAGATAAGTGGCATATAATATTTATGAATGCAATGTAATAAACACATGCCAGAGTATTACATGCTGGAAATTATAATGATTGCAGAGAATCAAAGCTGAATCTGAAAACTTACAACTCCAAAAGAATGCATAACAAAATGAGAAAGCATTTCTGCAATATTGTATCATGCTGACTCTAGTTGACTGCACATTGCTTTGAATGTTGCTGTACTGAAAATGGGAACTGTCATTTTGAAAGCAGTGAGAGCTGTTGCAGAAGGATGTTAAACTAATGGCTAACATTTATTATATTTATCTTAGGAAAAAGACATTTTAATATTTCATTAAGCAATAAGGCAGCCATTTACCACCATCAACCTTTGACCCTTATCTCCAACTCCCACTCTGATTCAAAAATCATTGTGAGTCTCAGACTCTGGAGTCAGAAAACACAGATACCCAACTCACTGGACTTAATTTGTGCCAAGGCTTCGCCAGAGGGCCTTGTACGATATGTCAGAAATCAGTCCTGGAATATATAACTAGGAAGAGATGAGAGATTCCTTAGCTGGATACATTTCTCTCACTGTTTGAGTGACAAAGGTCTAGTTCACGCAACGAACAAGGTGGAAAAATTGGTCCTGGATTATACCACTTTTGACTGCAGGATGGCAAGTGCATGAGGGAGTGTTCCCTTGCACAAAAACATGTTTCCCATAGAAAACAGTCAAAGATAGGAGTTGGCTTACACATTTCTAGGGCTGCCAACTCTAGGCTGAGACATTCCTGGAGATTTGTGAGTACAATCTGGAAAGAGCAGGGATTGGGGGACAGAGGGACCTGAGTGGGGTATGATTAAAAGTCATGCTAAAAATCTCTTGCCATGGAGATATTGGAAAGTGAAAGCAGGGCTTGAGGAATCAGGTGTGTACAAGAAATCTTGCTGCAATGGACATTCACCCTCATCACACAAGCAAGTACATTGGGCATAATTGGCCATAAAGATCTCCAGGTCATTGTTTTACTCTTTTTGTAGTAGAACTTCATTTTGTATCCCACTCTGCTTCAAAATGTCCACAAAATGTGTCCCCCCACCCCACCCCTGGGAATGCAGAAAGCTATAGCAGGAAGGGGGGAAGGCAAGTTCTCTCACAGTCCTTTGGATTCACCCTAATACTTGCCTGCTTCTGAAAAGGTGTGTGGCATTTTAAATTTGAGATGAAAAAGAGTAGAAAGAAGTCTGACTTTGATTTAACCTACAGATGCAATCTAGCTCATTGTAATCTAGCACAAGATCTACAACACTGGAATGAAATGAAAAAGAATTAAACATGTTTAGCCTCAGCAATATCTAACCTGCATTTATTCACCTAAAACTGTGTGTTAAAAAAGAATTTGTTCTAATTAGCAAACATTTAGTTCATATAAATGCAATACAATTGCATTTAGTTCATATAATTGCAATACTATTACAAAGTGGAAATTATCTACGTCATCTCATTGGTCACTTTGCTGTAGCTGTCTTGTTCACTTTGAAAACTTAAGTTTTGGAAGTCACTGAAATGCAGTATAGAAATTAGATTTCACACCACAGATCCAGACTGGGATGTGCTGTTTGAGGCAGCTAACATTTCTCAAAATAAAATTTAAATTTTATTTTTATAAGCATACTGAAAATGGTTAGCATAGATTAAAATGTTAAACATAGGGTGGAATCTCCCTAAAATTTATGTCGATGCAAGGGGAGGCAATTTTTGCCAGTCCTCTTTCCAGTGGCAGACCTCAGCTTCTTCCCCAAATTATTCCTGTGGGACCCAGTGAGAGGAAGGTATGTGTGAAGGGAAGTCATGCTTCTGAAGAAGGAAATCCTTCCAACCACCGAATCTGCAGGGAAAATCCAAACCACATCATTGAAAAGTATAATCATAAAATACTTTGATATTTACCTTGATCTAGGAATATTTTCTGTGCTTTCCCGCAACAAGAGATCAGAAATCAGTGTGTCCGGGCTGGATCGTTTTCCATACCTGTCAGTTGAGTTTTAAAAATTAGTTTAAATCTGTGATTGTTCCATCTTTTCATATACAGGACAACTAAAAGTCAGGCAGCCAAATGCTTTATGAAGTATTATCCTTCACTCACTCAAAGTATTTTCAGATGTTCTGTTTTTATGTAAGTTCAGTCGGATATTCACTGTGAACCTCCTGAATATAGGATCTGTACTAATAACTAGTTATTTGTGACATGGTCACAAAATTTAATAAGCATTGGTTCTATTTTACCTGTGTCACAATCAAGAAAATGATCCAAATTAGTCTTATGTGGCTAGGGTTGGGTAATCTGACAGTAGTGTTTGAGGATAAGAGGAAGCTCAGAGGAGATGTGAAGCCACTCTGCAATTTCTCTGCAATTTCTCTTTCCCCTAAATCCTATGGTATGTGATATAGCTGCAGGGTATGCGATGAACTCCTGCAGAAGTGCAGGGGTCTCTCTTGTCCTTTGCCCTAATACAAGTCTATTGCATGCCCTGCAATATCTACAGAGGAACCACAAAACGCAGCATTCAGACTTGTATTAAGGAGCACAAAAGACACTGTCAGCTTAACCATCCTTAAAAATCTGCAGTAGCAGAACATGTTCTAAACAAAACTAGACATAACATTCTATTTTAAAACACTGAAATTCTGGACAATTCGGAAGGTTACTATATCAGACTGCACAGGGAGGCCACTGAAATGCACAAACACCAAGACAACTTCAACAAGAAAGAGACTCTGAGAATTAACAAAGCTTGGCTACCAGTACTTAAAAATACCAGAATTAAAGGACAAGGGCATGCAAAATTCATAGACAATGGACTCCACCCAGACACAGGATTTGCATTCACCAATACTGATGCTGCAGGGAATGCAAATGTGACTACAAATGTAAATGGACTGATAACCCCACTCGCAATACTATGCATTCAACCACACCTTTGCATAACAAGTTCCACCCAAACACTTAATGATTGGTTCCCCACCCTGGGACATGGACAATATATTCCCCACTAAATATTCTCTTCTTACTAGACACAGTGTGTAACAGACACCTCTGAAGATGCCAGTCACAGATGCAGGCGAAACGTTAGGAACAAGATGTACAAGAATGGCCTTGCATAGTATACGAACATAAGAACAGCACTGCTGCATCAGACTAGTGGTTCCTCTAGTCCAGCATCCTGCTTCACACAGTGACCTAACAGTTACCCTGCATGGGCAAACAACAGGAGATGGAGGCCAAGGTCTTTCCCTGATGTTCAGAAGTTTGTTGCTTCTGCATGTGGAATTTCCCATTAACCACAATGACTAGTTTTCCATGAAGAAGACCAAATTTCCATGAAGTTTATTAAAGGAACTGTCCAAATGTTTACCTCCAGCCATGACACCAGGGTACCAATCACTTTTAGGCAAGACAGTGCCAGAGCAGGGTGCAGAAAACAAGCTCCAGGGGGTATTCTATATTTTAATATATTAATATTAGTTTGACCCATGATGAGAATTTTAGTCTTACTAATCTTTAGAGGATAATGAATGCAGTACTTTTAAGATTTGTTGTGCCGGCTGACAGGCTACAATGAAAGAACTTTAATCAAAACTGTATGGGACCCAAAGAAACATGCAAGCCATGTAACACACACTCCTCTGCTGTGTCTGGAACTACGAGAGGCAGAGGCAGTGGTGCAACTCACTTGCAGCTGAAGACCATGGCTACAGACAAGCTTGTGAGTTGGGCCATTGGAGGTGGGGGGATATGCTTTAACAGAGTGCTACAGAGTGTTGGCACTGGAGTGGGAGCTCCTGCCGAGCCCACTGAGATAAAAACTGAGATTGAGGCTCAGACTGGAATAGTAGAGATGAGCAGGACACCAGGTTTTTTTAGAGGCTAATACCCTTCAGCTATCAACCCCAACTGTGAGCTGGGACTTGGAGCCAAGGGATATCATTCCCATAGGCTGAAACAGTGAACTGTTAATGGCCTCAAAGATCTCCTGCAACCTCACAGAATACTTTGGCAATGGGAGTTTTGGATCATTGCCATAATTAGCTGCTGTTATTACTTAGAATCATAGAATCATAAAGTTGGAAGAGACCCCAAGAGCCATCAAGTCCAACCCCCTGCAATGCAGGCAGGGGGACATGGGAATACCCATGTCCCCAGGCTCACATATTTTGGTCATGTGACTGACATGTAACCCAGCCACCTGCCGTGGTGCCTCACCCCTCGTTCGACCTCCCTACAGCCCAGCTTCTGCCCTCCCCAGAGCCTGGGGAGAGCAAAAGCTGGCATCCAGGCCAGGGACATGCTTTTAAAAGCATGGAGGCTGGGGGCAGGGCTGCACCCACAGCCTGCACATAGGGTGGGCTCAGGGGGTTTGGCCCCATCCCCAGCCGCCACCCTTGGCCTCCGTGCTTTTAAAAACACATCCCTGGCCTTGAGGCTGGCTTCTGTCCTCCCCAGGCCCTGGTGAGTGCAGGAGCTGGGCTTCAGGAATGCGGGGTGGAGGGCAGCAGTGCTCCACTCTCCTGAACTTCCTGCAGCTTGACTTCTACCCTCCCCAGAGCCTGGGGAGAGCAGAAGCCGGCCTGCCGACCAGGGATGTCCTTTTAAAAGCACAGAGGCTGGGGGCAGGGGCTGGGGGCATGGCAGGGCAGGGCAGGGGCTGGGGGCATGGACCTGCCCCCTGAGCCCCGCCCCGGCCTCCGTGCCTTAAAAAACCATGTTTTCCAGCTTTCAGGCCTGCACGGAGGGTGGGGGTGAGTTAGGGTGCCATTTGCCCCCTATATGCCTCTGAATGCAGGAACACATAATCAAAGTAGCACAAACTGCAACCTTGCCTGTGAGTCTAGAGGGGGCTGGTTCACATATACGTTTGCAAAGGCTTGGACCACTTGGAGGAAACCGGCTTGACTTGACTTTTCTGATGCCCAAGGAATCTGACAGCTATTGACCATGTTACATCTACATTAGGACTACAAATTACAGAGTGTGACTCCCTCTGATGACTAATGAGGATTTAACATCTACCTGTTATATTAAAGTGACTCATTACATCAAAGTGACTCATTACATCAGAGACACATATTACAAACAGCTTGATGAAGGGGAAAAAAACAAAACAAAAATCAATACTCCTGTGCAGACTCTGGTAGGCATGGTACTGCTATATTCTGTGCACAAGTGTTTAATGTACACTAAATTAGGGAAGTCGATAGGGCTAATAACCTTAGTTTTCTAGTCCATTGGTTGAATGGCCTAGCTGAAGACTGGAAGTGACTGCCAGACAGCTGCCAGAACACCGGAATCCAATGGGTTCAGAGATTTATTGTTGCGCTACATTTGTGCACTTAATTAGTGGATAGGGATTAGTGTAGTTGCTAGGGATTTGTGTATTGTATTTGTATTGAGATTAGTAATGTATAGGCTGTTGCTGTAGGACGGGGGAGACTGCTGTACCATCTAAAAGGCCAATATGAGGCCAGGGGTTCCACTGCGAAACATCAGTTCCTCTTCAGCGTCTAATCATCCTGAACAAAGGTAATGTATATTTATAGTGAGTTTTGCCGGTGGCCACTGATGCACTTGTCCTCCATGGATTTTTCTAACCATTTAAACACACTCATGACCACTAGGATACGTTTCTAGTCAGCAAAGTTATTTTTTAAAAATATGGGTTTTATATCGTGATAGAATAAGCAAAAGATAAAGGAACACACATCATATTCAGCTAACCAGATTATGTCTCAATAATTCTCCATTTCAGAAAGACAAAGTATCAATTTCAAGAGAAGATGTTGAAGACAACCAGCTACATCATTAAATCTCCCCACAGAGTGATTTAATGAAGCATGACACTGAACACAAATGTTCTAGCTGGTGCGATCAGAGATTGGTTTCTGCTTCCTTTCTTCCGCGTATTTAGATACAGCCTGAGCTTCAACTGTAGAGTGAGTTAATATCCTTAAAGAAAATGCCTGGGCTTTGTATATTAGTTTACCAAATTAAAAATCTGATTTTGCAGCCCATTATGAGTCAAAATCCTTGCCGAAGTCAATTAATAGTACTTCTGGATGCTGTCTCTTATAATAAAGATGAGACTCAGCTGCAGTAAATATAATGGAATTCCAGCAAAATTGCTACCCACTCATGCTTCATTGCCATAAACCAGGACTCCAATTAAAGAAAAAAAATCAGCTCTAACATCATGAGACTGAGTTGCTTTGTTAGTTTGTGAGTCTCACTTTAAAGAATTTCTCAATAAAATTTATCTTTTTAATGGATGAAGATTGGATTCTTTGTTTGTCTTGTTCTGAAAACTTGAATTAATAGCTTTTGTTATGATGCATTTAATCTCTGGTTAGTACTCCATGGAAAAAAAATTAAGATTTGATAGGGCTGCTGTGTAGGTATTCCGATGGCCATCTTCCTTGTGTAGTAACTGCAGTCATCCAATAATATCCTGGGGGGTCCAAAACTTTTATTGCAAAGTAACTCGACATAACATGCTCTCCTCAGTTCTAAAAAGCAGAAACTCTTATGCAATGTGATCATCACTGTGTGGATTGATTCTTAACAGGTCTCTTTTGTATCTACATCCTGAATGAGGTAAAAAAAGTTGTTTACTTCTTTTGACCTACTATTCCTGTAACAGCGGATGAACTAATGTTCTATTATAAGAATTTTTTTGATGGGGTTGAAGATCTTGTTGTGTGAACTGGCAGAATATCAAACTAATTCTTAAATGGAGCCATAAAATCCCTCACACTAGAGCACTCCAGGAATCCCTAGAGCATGACAGTTAAATAACTGATTATGTCTGGGAAGGTAGGCAGCCATGTTGGTCCACACCAAAATCAAAAAATCAGAGCCATGTCATAATTTTTGTTATTTATTCAGGTTTGTACTTTTTTTAAACACTTGGCCTGATGAAGAGTTCAGAGGCTTGTGTAACCCCCATGCCCAGAATGGGTTGGCCCAGAATGGGTTGACCCAGTAAGGGGTGGAGACTCAGAGCAGCAAGAGGCTGCAGGAGAGAGCTCTTTGGAGAAGACAAGGGTACCAGACTCGGACCTTGATTTCTATAAGCCCTTAACACCTTTTTAAGGTAACTGAAATATTGTTGGGAACTACTGGGAAGGTAGTTGTTGTTTTTGCTATGTTGTAAATGTTGGAGTTTATTGTTTCAGGGTTTTCTTTTGTGGTTGTAATGGGTGAGAGTTCTCCTGGAGACCTTCATCATGTTGCAACCTGTTCATCAAGCCCTTGGAGTCTTCAGGAGCCAGCCCACTTGCAAAGAAGAATTTGGACTTGGCAATATCAGTAGACTGTAAATAGAAGGACTTGAAATGCAACCTGAACAGGACCTTGAATTGTAACGTTAAATGTTGATGTTTTAAAAGTGTTAATTGTAAAGAAAAGTAAACCATTTTGTTGTTTAAAAATTGTTGTTGCAACTCATTCCAAGTACTGCCCCACAGAACCCACAAGCTGAGGTTACACTTGCAGACTGTAATGTGTTATATCAGTTGACATAAATGATGAGTACCCTGACTTGGCTTGTCGAGGACAGCCTGAACTCATCAACTCTCAGAAGTTAAGCAGGGTCAGCCCTAACCAGTATTTGGATGCAAGACCAATACCAGTGCTGTAGTGCAAACGTAGGCAATGGCAAACCACCTCTAAATGTTTCTTACCTTGAAAACCACATGGGATTGCCATAATTCAGCTACAGCTTGACAGGAAAAAAAAAGTTAAGTGCACTCCAAACTCTACACATGTCTAAATGAATTTTGTACTTGTGGCATGTTCATGATCACTAAAAATGCAGAAGGAGAAGCAAGATCTCCTGCTGTCCTTGCCTACTGGTCTCCACATGTTTAGGCCGAGAGCCTAAGCATGTACAAGTCATATCAATCTGCAGTTTTTCTGCATGATCTGTCCCCTTCCCTTTTGTGTGTACATGGGCTTGTTTGAATATTGATTAAACTTTTGCACTAGGACTGGAGAGAGACATAAGATCAAAATCCCCATTCTCCATGAAATTCACTGAGAGGTCTTGGGCTAATCACTCTCTCATTAGCATATCCTTCCTGCCCTGTAATAAATAGATGACTGTGTGGTGCTCAAGGGCAAGCTTCATGGATGTGAACCACTAAACCTCCCATGTATTCATTCAATACACTAATATATGAACCAAGTTTTTGAGTTCACAACCAATGTAGAAAGCAAGATCATGCTGGACATCCAGCTTCTACTCATGTCCATTTCAGTATCTCCAATAGGAGGAGGCAGGAAGAAGGAAAATTACCAACAGGCATATGGAGAGCTGTCAGCTCCCTCCTCCCCGCCCCGACCACCAGGATTGGACCTTGGGGTGCAGGTAGGGTTACCAGATTCAGGTTGTGAAATTCATAGAAATTTGGAAATGCAGAGTGGGGAGGATAGGGACCTCTGTGGGGAACACAGAGTCCACCTCCAAAACAGCCATGGAAAAGTATTTCTGTAGTCTAAAGATGAGCTTTAATTCTGGGGGATGCTATTCCCCAGATCCCCCCTGGGGGCTGGCATCCCTAGTCTTATGAGGGACCAGGAGGGGCTAGACCTTTCTTCTCTCCAGCTGGAAAAACAGGGGGAGGAGGGAATGTGGAAGGGTACAGAGGGTGAGACCTTTTCCTTCTTCAGCCACTCCTCCTCTTCTCCAAGAGGAGATATGGGAGGCAGAAGGGTTGAATCTCTACTCTAGTTTGCTTCCAAATCTTTTGCATCTAGTTTCCCCCCAAATTATTCTTTCGTTGAGATAATTTACATCAAAATTTAATTGTCTTACTTCACTACATAAGAAATAATGCAAGGAGCAGATAAAACAGCTTGGTGTGATTAAATCCCATCTGGATTACAATTTCTAGGAATACAGGAGAGGCATTGCACCCTGCTCTCTGAGGGATTTTCATCCATCACACTTAAATTAGATTTTGCTTTTCATGTTTTGCCATGCAAATGTCAAACCTACACTAGCTATAATGTGTACTTTGCTTTAAAATGGTTATCTCATACTTTTCCCCTAGATTATTACAACCATTTACCTTTGATAGAACTGGTGAAAGAAAGGCTAAAAACGCTCACCATATCAATTCAAACATGGTCTCTAGTGTATATTGTGCGTGAGACACATGTCAGTCTTGTACCTGTTATGCTATTAATTCTTCCCTCTTTAGATCAGTGATCCTCAAGTTTTTTTAGCCTACTTTCAAAATTCTGAGAGATAGTGCATACCGGTAGTAAGTGCCATCCCAAAACCTAAGGACACCAGAGGATAAGAGAGAGAAAGGGGGATACAAAGAAATGAAAGAAAGCTCAGAGGGGAAGTAGGACAACGACTAGGGAATTAAAAAAAGGAAAGCTGGAATGGGGAATGAAGCATACTGATTAAGGAAACCCTGACTAAGGAAAGCCTCCTGATTCTCCAATGGCCAAAGTGCTATCACAGCCATGGAAAACTTTCATTTGAATAAGGGCAGCCAGTAACAAGCCATGCCCACTTTCTGAAAAGCTAAGTAGATACCAGGGGAAACACTGGTGAGTGCCATACAGGGGCAGATTGGCCAATAAAACCATCAGGAAAAGTCCAGGGGGCAATGATTTGGCACCCTGCCCTGGGCAGGATCACCCCAAGTCCAGGCAAGCAGCAGTAGCCCTCATCCATTGTGGCTGGGACTAGTCACTGCAACTGCTGGTGCCAAGCCAGCCTTGCCAGTCTGGAGCAGCAGCAGCTACAGAAAATGCCAAGCAGCCCCAGCCACCCAAAAACATCTGCTGCCACCACAAGCTCCAGCTGACCCAGCCTTGCTGGGGTAGCAGCCACCATGGCACGCCTGTTAATCCTCTGTTCTTTCCTTTGTTGAGGAGGCAGGAATGAGCTGGGGGGTGGGGTAGTGAGGCCCTCTCTGGGACTGTTTTTGCTTCCAGTCTAATACTGATGCAATTGTGCCCAGAGGCATCACACTGGGGCACCCTGCTCTACGACTTGATCCTATACAAATTATTTGGCTCCACTGAAATTAATTGCATTTACTTCTAAATGCAGGTATTAGTCTGGAGGGCAGGGGGAAGAGTTAAAATATTTGCTACATGTCATATAACCAAACAGCATCTGAAATAACAAACTCCCATGTGATTTATCCAAGTAAGCATGTGTTCATGAAGAACAACTTTGTTTGATGGCCTATATTTGATTAGCCTTTTCAGTTTTTATTATTTATTTTATTGCTGGCAGTAAGTTTTCCGTTTGGTAAGGCATCTTCTAACAAGAAGATACAATCATCTACCCTTCTAATTCAATTTCTTGGAATGTAAGTGTACAGGGCCAATGAAAACCTTATTATAACTATCTCATCTAATTTGAATAGTAAATCAATTAGGGGATGAGCAAAAAACTGAACTATGTTGTAATGACTTCTGAGGACTAAATGACACATCTAATAATAGTCTGGCTGGGCTCAGTTATTTTGGCATGTAAGTGAGGAGATGGTCTTCATATTTTCAATTTTAATGTTAATTCAGGAGTTAACTGTATGCAAGAACTTGTCTTGCCCATCACAGTATTATGGTTATATATTCTTTCCCCCAAACACTAATTCCTACTCAACTTTTATTATAAAATCATATTATGGGAGAGCCCAATGGGGGGGACCAAATGGGCTGTGGGAGCAGCACTGGGCTCTGCTGATGTATTTTCCCCCTCCTCTAGTTTAAGAGGCACCCCCACAAGTGGAGAGAACAAAGACACTGGCATCTGGGCACTCCACAGCTCTTCACATTGGGCATACATTTCCTTCAAGTTTGATCCTTGGTTATGCACACATTTTTGCCCTCTCCAGCAGTCACCTTGCCCTCAGAATAGAGAATCCCTTCTGCTTCTGAAACCTCTGGAATTGTGACTTTTTTTCTCCCTTCAGTGGGAAAGTGAAGGAGCACCATATGAGTTATGTTTTCTTTGGATTTTCTCACTCCTCCCCACTTTCCCCCACCCAAAACACAGCATTTCCTCCCACTCTTCGAGCCACCATTTCAGGAGAATCAGAGGGGCTTCTTTTCTTTTAATTTTAATTCTGCAGGTCTGTCACAGGACCGATAGACCTTATAACACCTGCCATATGTGTGTGATCTCACATGCAATGGAGATATCAATGCCTACAGTGCAGTGTGAGTAAGGTCAGTGCCAAACAATGCCTGGCAAACAAGAATGGGAAAAATCCTATCCTAGCTCATATCTCTTTAAGCAGATGTATTCTGATCCAGGGATGATTTATACCATTACAATGAAGATCCAGGTGCAAACCCAGCCGAGTGGATTGTACATGAGCTGTAGCTGACTAATCTGTTTCTTCTGAATAGCCTCAAGTGAGGTACTTGTTCATAGAAACACAGCATTATTTACATTGGCTTCAATTCACCCTTTCAATTGTTGAACTATATTAAAAACAAAAAATCCAATAATCTCTGGCAGTGCCTTTTGTCATCTTAAAAGCAAATATTATCTCAGCCCAAACTGCACAAAATGATTAAAAAACAAGCTTACCACATTTGGTACTAAAACTTAAAAGATTAGGGTTTAAATACATGTGAAAAAAAAGGGTAACCTTGAAATATGAATCCCAAATGTAGCATCAATCAACGAGCGTAAGGGCCACTTTCTCGAATAACTATTTCCCTACACAGACATTAAGTCTGTGCCCTCATGTTCTGTTCAGCAAACAAATGTTCTATTCAGACATTTCACCTTTTTCCAACCCTGAAAGTATGTCAACTTTCTGAGCAATTGAAATCCACATAAGGCTCCCGGTTCAGCATTCTCTTAGGGGTGTGTTTTTGCCAGCCAAAAGGACTGCATGCTTCTAGCTTGGAACTCAATCACAAACTATCCCAAATTGTGGTCATGAGTTTATCCTAAATACAAAACCTGCAGTTGCATAATATTTAGAAGAAGTTTATTTTTTGCATCATACACCTGTTAGCAGCTTCTTGTGTTTTACAGCATAATGACTTCAAGAACACAATATGATCTAAAAGGTCCCTGGTTCTAACCTCTCCTCTACCACTAACTCATTTAATGCCACTCAGCTTCAACCCCCTCATCTATAATGCAGAGATAATTACACTGGCTTATTCTCTAGCACTGTTATAAGGATTACAAGATTAACCATGGGCAGCACTTTGGACACTGAAAGCACCATGTAAGTGCTAAGTGTGATTTTTTTTATCAGAGGGTTGCTTCGCCTTTTCTTGAGCAGCCTGGATTTCATTAGGCTGAAGGCTGGCAGAAACAACAGATCTGTAGAAATGGAATCACCTCCCTTCTAGCATTTCTCTCAAGCTGTCAATGTTTCTTAATCTAGGAAGCACATTGTCTGGGCTAAGAATGTTTCCTGTTGTCAGCTTCTTGCGATAGCTTTAGAACTGAAGAAGAAGAGGAAACATGTACAATGAGGGGTCAAGTAGCATAAGTAAGAAGGAATGATATGTCACTACTCTGGACTATCTGTCCCAAGGTGGGGGACTACCACTAGCAACTGCAAACCACAAAACAAGAGGTCCCAAAAGAAACAAAGGAATATGAAAAAGAGCCATGTGTGTATTAGAATAACATAGACAATTTTTAAAAACACAAAAAATAAACAGCGTGTGCACACACACACACAAATAATAATTTTCCATATCCTTCCTTCCTTCCTTTTGCTTTCTTACCTCTTTTTTCAGAGATCCTCATTTGGATTTTGCCTTCCTCGTTGATCCTGTTGGTCCATCTGAAGCAGAACCAAGTAACTCAGGAACTGGGACTTCCCTTGAACAGTTTGCATTGGGTTTACTGATTCAGCCTGACTGATGCTTTTGAAACGTTCTACCATAGCAGTGGTGATGTCAGGCCTCCCAGACACCTTCAAGCAGTCAGCCCAGCCTGCACTGTTACTCGCTTTTTCTTACCCATTACACTGCAGGTAGAAAGGATTTGAGAACTGCACTCCATATTTTGGAGCTGCAAATAAAGAAACCTGTCTCTAGTCTGATTTTCCATACTCACAGACCCTCATTTATCAGGAGTAGCTGTCTCCTTTTGCTGCAAGGGACTGGTAGTTGTGGCACCTTTGTACTCAACAGATTTATGGCAGCTTTTGTAGTGCACAAGTTCTACTCAGGGAAAGCTTATGTCATTACAAATATGTTATTCTTTAAGACTTCTTTTGTTACTAAGCACTACTTTTCTATCCTGTGCAAATAACTGGTTGATATATCAGCCTTTTAATATTATTCAGATAAGTTAGGAGACTTTGGCCATGCCACTGCTTTTTGATCAGGTGCCCAAGTATGGTTACATTCTGAATGTTACTTTTGTCACAATCAATAGGGTTTTCAAGGTAAATGTTCAGAGGTGGTCTGCCACTGCTTGTCACTGCATAGCAGCCGGGGGCTTCCTTGGTGGTCTCCCATCCAAATATTAACCACAGACTATTCTGCTTAGTTTCTGAAGTCTGATAAGAGCAGGCTGGCCTTGGCTATCCAGGTCAGGGTTTTGCAACACTACTCAGCAGGAAGACATACACACAATGGCAAGTTGGCTGCCAGTACAGACTCACAGTTTAGCACTAGGAGAAAAGTGTGGTAACATCATCTGGAGGCTTTGTCCAGTTTGAGATGTCTGGTTCAGGCATTGTACAGACTTAGTCTTTACTTCTCAGTTGGGGGGAGTTGGAAAATGAATATCGGATAAATGGTTCCAATCCTAGATAATCTGCTAGCCTTTAGTAGGGCATATCTGGCAGGACGCTGTAACCTATTTGTCTGCTCACATCCACCAAGAGATGTATTGATTTTCTCAAATCTCACAACACGAATTATAAACAAGGTTAATGATCAAAGTTTTCTTCCTCCCACTCTTGAACGAGAGATGTTTCAGGCGTGAACAAAATAACAAAAAAGGTGATTTTCTTTTTTGCTAACATTTTACTAACTCTACAGTAGCAATCAAGAATTATTGTATTTCACCCAGTTCCTGTACAATTCCTCATTATTTAGTTCTCATGAAAAAACAAGGTAGCCTTTTGCGAGAGGAGACAGTCCCCCCCAATTCTAGTGGCACGTGTCCCATCTTCCGCAGCAGCTGCTTCGAAGGGGAGAACTTTATTCTTCCCCAAAGGATTACCAGAGCCCCCCTTCCCAGGTTTGGGCTATCTACTTGGACTCAATCTTAGCTAAATATGCTTTGGCAGCCATTTTAGCAGCTAGCAATGCCATGCTTTGGAGAAGGAAAGGTCAAGGTGCTCCTCAGGTTACGCTAATGAGAAACCAAAACGTTGGGTGGGAGACCAATTCACTTACGGGGCATCTACAAGCCTACCTATTGCGGGGGGGGGGGGGTTGAAAAGCCAGGCGTCTATCAAGATCTATTTGTAAATTCAAGCAGTAAGGTCAAGTCTTCCTGTGCACAAAATCTAACTAGTAGCACTCAACCAGGTGGGCTTAATGATTTTTACTGACTCTGTCCAAATTTTTCCTCCCACCCGATTTAGGCATGGGTGAAACCTCCACCATGCTGTCCACTCTGTCAAGATACAATCATAACCCCCCACCCCACCCCTTTCTAATTCAATCATAGTCAGAAAACCCACAGATTCTCATCCTGGATTCACCCTGAATTCCTGGATTTTGTAATGATTTCTCTGATATTCTTTTGTGTGGGCCCCTAAAACTACTGCTGTTTTGCCAGACAAAATCAAGCAGTCTCACAGAGGTCGCACTTTCCACTCTTCTGGAATCAACAAACTTTCTCACTGCTTCCTGGGGACCTTTGAAAGTTCTGTCCAAAGTCCTCTCACCTGAATCTCTGGATCATCTGAACAGACAGTGAGCTCTCTACCCAGCTCAGCAAACTGAGGACAGGTTCACTTCTATTCTATTCATGCCTTTTCAGTTGAAAACTCTCCATTTTGTTTCTTCATATCTTTCCTTCTCCGGACTGTTTCCACACAAATTATTCCCTGTGAGTCCAGTTCTTTAAAACTTTCAGGCTTTGGTCAGCTATCCAGACTTCTCTGGACTGCTTTCATTGTAGGTTCAGGGATTTTGCTTGGATTCCCTGCTTTTCCAGGATATGCTTTCCCCTCAATTTCAGTGCTGGAAATCATCTGATGGTGGGCCTTAGCCCTAGAAGTGTTCAGCTATCTTCAACCACAGCCTGATGGAACTCTCTGTCAATTCAGACCTGGGTCTTGAGGGATTTAGTTCAATTCCTCAGGTTTTCTAAGATGTTCCATCAGACTTATGATTGAGCAGTGGCGTAGCACCAACAGGACAGGGGGCATGACACCCTGGGTGTCGGTGCAGCATGGGCGTGGCTGGAGCGTGAGGGGTGTGGCAGAGGCATTCCGGGGGGGCAGTGCTGCAGCAGGGGCGCGGGGCGCACGCATGCCCCTGGCGCAGTTCCTCCTCACTCCGCCCCTGTGATTGAGGCATCAACAGTTACACCACTGCTAGTCTCCTCACCTTTTCCTACCTGTTATCTGTTATCTACTGCTACTATGTGATCAAGTTGGGTTGGGTAGGCTCAATGCTGTTAGGTTCATCCTCTAGGTCTGCTCAACCCAGGAAGGTACAATAACGTTATATCATCGTTTATATGTCTAGAGGTATATTTTTGTACATATTTTATATTGTAAGCCACCCTTAGCCCATCTTTGCAAAGAAAGGGCAGGTTATAAATTCAATAAAATAAAATGAAATTGTTTTGGTCAATTTCTACTCATTGGGTTGCTAGTGAGGAAGTCTTAGACCCTCAGGTATTTTGTTCTGACAATTCCTGAGTACCACCCCTATGTCATGTTGGCCCTACCTCTCCTTCCCCATCTTTCGCACTCAGGCCTCCCCCCACCCTTCCTCCAAAGTAGCCGTTGTTAGGAAAATGTTTGGTTTTCCCAATTTAATTTTTAAGTACACAGTAATTGCATTATTTCACTGCTTTTGTTGAGCTCAATTATTTCACAGCAGTGAAGGTGTACCTTTTGGATCTCAGCCTGAAAAGTATATTGCTGGTGGTGTATGGCCTGCTTTTAAAAGTTGGATACATCCTTTGAAATCACTGGTTGGTTTGCCTTTACAAGCAGAGGGAGGCTGTCCAGGTTTATGGTGAAGATTTACCGTTGTCTGTCTGCCTTGTTTGAAAATGTTTCATAAAGCAACAGCTCCCCACCCACCAGTTTTCATTGGACATTTATATTGCCCCCTCTTTTTTTTGCCAAAGGCATGCAATAACATTATTGCATCTGCACAAAAAAAGGGGGGAGCAAGAGCATTGTGCCACTGATGACACTAAGTGCCTTCCATGGGAAATCTCAATATTTGGAAGAGGTGGAGGATATAGAAGCTCCGATTTGAACCCATGGCTGTGAGTTCAGCTGAAAAAGTCTGCTGTGGGGAACAACAGCAGCCCACTCAGACCTGTGGCTTCTGATCTTGCTGCAAAGTAGAATAAAGCTGTGTGTGTCTCTCACACACTCATTTCTTCTGGCCTTGACTGCTGCAAAATTCCCACTGGGTCAGAGGCTTGGCTCTCTCTTATTTCCTCTTTCTCTGCTCTCAAGCAATTCTTCATATGCATGCCCCTCTGAACACAATGACTGCACTATTCTTATGCTTGAGCATTTTTTCAGTTGCTGGATTTCTATATTTCCACCAATAAATTCTAAACCTTGCTTTAGAAAAGACCTGGTTGTTTCGTGGCTACTGGTAGCCTATCAGAGCTTCCTTAGCCACTTTCCAGGTAAAGATCCCTAAATCACATGTTCTCCCCCACTCCCCTTTAATCGGTGAGTGTGTCAGTCTTCCAAGCTAGCCAAGCAATGGAAGCGGAAACAGCTTTCCCCTTGACACTGAGCTTAATTCTCCCAAACAAGTTCTGGTTCTGAGCAAGTGTCCCAAAACCAAGTTAGAGAGTGCACATGTGTAACACATGAAAGGAAGCATGTGTAACAAAAGTAGAGTGCATCCATCAGCATATAGTACTGTGTGTTTGAAGTATCGATATTGACAAAGTGTCTTCCTCTGCAGCAAGTCTGGTTTGTCAGTTTATCCTGACTCTCAATGGAAGAGAAAATTCTCTAACTTCCCTTCGTTTTATTTTCAAACTTTCAAAATAATATTTTATTTTCAAACTTTCAAAATGATGTCACCAGAGCGCCTAGAAAAGTTGGAATTATGTATGTTCACCAACAATGTAATTGATCACTGCTCCATCTCAGGTGAAAAAATAGTGCTGTAGTCAGTTCACACCGGGAAAGTTCATACAGTAAAAATGGCGATGTTAAAAATTCATGATAATCATTGCTGGATTCCAGGGGCTCACTAATGAGCATATGAAATCAATGCCAGAAACAACAGCTCAGATGGAAACACCTAAAGTTCTATGCATTTTCTGTGCTTTTATTGCACAGAAGAGAGAACCGGTTTTCCTGTTATTGTGAGAGTCAGCGTGGTGTATTCATACATCTTGGGATTTTATGCTATCTTTGTGCTATAGAAAGCCAATCCAGTTGCAAATGACTGCTATAGCACAACAATAGCACCATTTCCAGCAACATGTGGACGCAGTACTTGAGACATTCCCCCACTCCCCACTCTCAGCCTAACAGGGTAGCTGTAAAGGACAAAATTGGGCAGGGACTCACAGGCATTATCCTGGGCATTTGGAAGAAGTATAGGATTTTTTTAAAAAAAATCTAGCAAATAAATAAATAAAACCACATTGCTGGCAAGACTGAAGCTAGAAGACTTGTACACAATTGAGCTGAATGTAATGACTATGGCTCAATACAATACAATTTTTTAAAATGTATAAGTGAATTTGAGTTTCTTTTCCTTGCAAGATTACAAGCTCTCCAGGGAGGATGGTCAGTTTCATTCTATATAGCTACTACCCATGCATACATACCCAGGTTCAGTTTAAACTATCAGACAGTAGGCGATAGGAAAGATCTCCATCTAAAATCAGGGAGACGCACTGCCAGTCTGAACAGACAATACCAACATGGCTGGACCAAGGGTCTGATTCCAAATAAGGCAGCTCATGTGCATAGCTGCATTTGCATATATGTTAATGACTCTTGAAGACAGAACAGAGTGTGAGTCACATTGTTAGCCTGTGATTCTTAGCACTTTGGAGAAAGAGGGATAAGAAGGACCTTCAGAAATTTTAAAAAAAGGGCTTCCATTGCAGGATACAACCTTTACCCAAGCCTGCCCCCCCGCAGAATGTGGAAGCTCTTCTCCCAGGACCTACCTCTGCCGGTAGGATGGAGGGGTTGGATGTACGCCTCCTCAGTCAATGGCCAGTATCTGGCCATATCCTCTGCAGGCGCATCCTCTCCAGGACTGTCCGGTTTGGATGGATATGCTTCTGCCAGCGTCCCAAGACAGATCAGAAGGCACAGGGCAAGCGTCATCACTGACAGCCACAATCGCATGGTCCCCTGCATCTGTAGGACACAGCGAAGGATTTCTCATCACAATTCTTTAAAATATAGTGGGAGCACTTGCCCCTCGTTTTCAGAAAGTGCCCCTGAATCGCAGCACTGTCCCAAATGAAGTCTGGCCAAAGGTTTACAGAGCAATCCCAAACACAGTTGCACCCTTCTAAGTCCTTCTGAAGACTATGGACTTAGAATGGCAGACCTCTGTTGAAGACTAATGCTGCTAATTTCTTAAGGATGTCATCTGCCACAGACATAGCAGCAAAGTATCCTTGGCCGTGATTTCTTTAACAAAAGGACCCAGTTTCTCAACAGCATCGAATCCTGTCATCCCTTGAAAACCCAGGAATCTAATGCCACCAGGCAGTTGTGGGATTCAAATAATTTAACAACTGGTTGTTTACAAGCACCATTTTAACGACCGGTTCTGCTGAATCCCACCCCTGCCACCAGGGCTATTCTGGCTACTGAATGGAGAGAGACAAATACTCTGTTCATGTTCTAAGGCTCAGAATCGGTGTTCAAAGCAAGCTCAACCCCATTTCCCCTGCTTTCAGAATCAGCATCAGAATTTTTCATAATTCAACTTCCAGGAGGACTATAAATAACATAAATAGATAAAAATAAAAGGCTTTGTGGAGTGTGTATTGCTCTTCTGCTTCTACTTAGGGAAAAATAGTTCCATGAAGCTTAAAAGTGTGTATACTCTTTACACAAAGAGAAAAGGCTCCAGTAAACCGATTTTCCTTGATATATCTACACTTGACATACACTCATACACAAAGTCCTTCCAGATCTTGCCCGTGGGGCATTTTTTCAGAAGTCACCCCAAAGATTTCTGTTACTTTTTCCAATTACATTTTGAAAATCCCACTGAACTCCCTTTGGAGGAGGGAGATTGCATTTGTAAATAGCAGAGGAAAAGAGCAGAAGTAGAAAGGCATTGGTAAGGTTTACGTTTGTCATCTCGATTGGTGAGATTAAAGCCTTTTTTCCCCCAGAAGGACCTAGGTCGTGAAGAGGACACCGATCCCTGAAAAGCCAGGAAGGGGAAAGTCCCTTTTGGTAACGGAATCTCTTAGGAAGGGCTTGTCCGAGAACGGAGCTGCTAAACTTCACTTCTCCGTTGGGCTCAGCGTGTGTGTGTGTCTGTGGCGCTGCCTTTACTCGGAAGTAAGTCCGATGGAACTCCGCGGGAGTTCACAGCCAAAGTTGACGCCTGTCTGCCTGGAGGCTGAAGGCCAGACCCTGCAGGAGGCATCGTCCTAAAGGGGCCAAGAAAGGAAGGCGAGGGAAGCAGCGGGTGCCAAAGGACGCGCGGATCGCGCAGCGCACCCCGCAGCCCATGACCGGGTGCTGGAAGGCGGCGGAGGGCCGGGGCAGGAGGCGGCTTACCTCGCGTGCGGTCGTGGTGGCGCTCCTGTCCGGGGATCTGCTGCTGCTGCCGCCGCGTCCTCGGGAGGGATCGGCTCTCCAGTGTGGGGCTGCGCGCTGCGGCGAGGTGTTTTATGGCTTTCCCAGCAGGCAGGAGGGGCCTCGGGCGATCACGCTTCCCCGACTCCAGCGGCGCCCCCACCCCACCCCCCAATTCCCCGCCCGCGCCTTGCCCCGGGATTGGCATCAGCCGCTGCTCCGTCGCTTGACGCTGATATGGGGGGAGAGGAGAGCGGCTGAGCCTTCGTCAGCCAGACGCCCCGTCCCCCTCCCCTGACAAGTTTTTCAACAAAGAAGCAGCTGAAACCTGGCGGGTCCCCCCTCCCCCTCGAAGCCCTCCACCAATTCTCCCGCGGGCAAGCTCGCCTCCGATTCCTGCTCCCTGACCCCATCCAAGCCCCCCAAGCCAAGAAGATCTTCTGGGGACATATTGGGGCTCTGTTAACAAGGGACTGGGGGGAGATCTCAAGTGTATTATATCCCAGAGATGCAGCGTTATAAAAGTACACACGCACAACTGGTTGCAGACTTCAGACGGGTAATACGTTCTTTCTTTCCATTTCAAAGTTCAAACAATGTTAGGTACGCTTGACAAGGAGCGTTTGTTTTATTCAGTGCATCAGCTGTCTCTTCTGTCAGTTTTTATCTTGAAACAGAGAACACAAGCACCCCAAAGAAGCCCAATTTACACTGTCGTCCCACAGAACAGCTGTACCGGTTGTTTGGACCATTGAATCCTACCAAGGTTGGGGCATTCCAGCCATGGGACCCTTGGATTTCACACTATTATATTTATTTTGGACACAAACGTTAAGTTCCAGAAGGAGGTAAAGCAAGATTTTCATAATATGAACATGACAGCATGGATGTCCTTTCACTGACTCATCCATCAGATCCTTGATCAATGAAGACAATGGCTATGGATCCCTGATTCATGGGCATTTGGCCACAAGGTTATCTGGATCACTGTACACTTTGATAGCCACAGTTGGGTTTGGGTTCCCTGAAGTATGGTAGCTGGTTGTGTACAAGTTTGCATTTGCTAACCAGGGAAAATTGCAGTGCCTCAGAGCCAATTTCTACACCAGATAAATATGACATACGTAAGCAAGCCTGCATTGAAAGTGGCATGTAACATGTGGCCATAGCATATAAAACCATAGAGTTGGAAGGGGCCATACAGGCCACCAATCCAACACCCTATTCAATGAGGATCAGCCTGGAACATCCCTCACAAGTGTTCATCCACTCTGCCTTGACCACTGCCAGTGAGGGGGAGCTCCCAACCTCCCCCATTTTGGAGCAAGGAATCTCATCTTGGAGGAAGGAACTTCATAAGTTAGCTTAGTTTGCAGGAAGAATTTTTTGTTTA
Source organism: Sphaerodactylus townsendi (assembly GCF_021028975.2). Classification (NCBI taxonomy): domain Eukaryota; kingdom Metazoa; phylum Chordata; class Lepidosauria; order Squamata; family Sphaerodactylidae; genus Sphaerodactylus; species Sphaerodactylus townsendi. The sequence continues at coordinate 41,771,126 of NC_059435.1, forward strand.
TCCTTCCAGCTAATTTTGTAGATTTCATAGATTGCCGGAATGGGGAAATTTGTAAAACTGACACATCTTTTGTCATCTCTCTAGCCAAGCAGGGTCCTGTTTCCTGTACGCTCTTCAGCTCCAGGACATCTGTTTTGACACAAACCAATCAAAACATACCCTCTGTTCCCAAGGGAAGCACACCACACACTGGTACAATGACATTTTGAGATTTGCTTTGACTTGCTACATTGTTTTTCAGCCCTTTCCCAATGCTGAATTTGTTCTTTATACAGCTTCAGCACATTCCCTTGCTAAGATTAGTGAGCTTTAGAATGTGACCCTCATGATCTTCCTCCTGGGTGGTTTCAGGCAGTTTAGAACCTGTGAACTCAGAAGAGCATTTTGGTGCATGGAAATTCAGCTTACATCACGTGATGCTGAACACTTTTAAAATTGTATTGTGACCATGATGAAGCCTGTGCATTACTTCAGAGAAGGGGGAGGGCAACAGCAAGGAGAGAGACAGAAGGTGAAGAACAAAGAGATGGATGATAAGGTAGAGCACAAAAGAAAGAGAAGAAGGAATTATCCCCAGATTTACTGATTGGCAGCTAACCAGCAGGAGGGAGAGATGGTTGTATGTATTAGTTTAACCATCCAAAATCTTGGCTGCCAACATCAAGTCATTTAGTTGAACAAAAGCAAAACCTGCACTGCAGTGAATATACATTCAGATGACTGTCCTTAACCACACAGAATGCAAGGAGACTGAGTAATGGACAACACTTTTTAATATAATAGGTGAAAACACAATATCACATGACATGTGGTGGGCAAACTTTCAAGTTCACTAGACCCCTTCATCAGGCTGAATGTTACCACTTGTTTGTATTTGAAATGTTTGAACAGCCTAAGGTTGCAAGCCTGCATTCAATTACTTGAGAGTAAGTCTCACTGAAGTTGGTAGGGTTTAAGTACACATGAGTAAGACCAAACTATAATGCTGCAATCTTAACTAAGATTTCCTCAGTAGGATTTAGTTTTGAGTAAATAAGATTTCACTCAAAATCTTAAATCCTCCATACAATTAAAATCCCCCGTATAGTTTATACTATCAGAGCACCCTAACCTGCATGTGGTTTGTGCAAAAACAAATTAGATTCTGCTTCTAATTTTATGTCATTTTAAAGCTTCTAGTGAGATTTTTAACACTGGGATCATCTTAGAAAACCAATCCAATAATAATTTCTATTGATTTTAACAAGAAATAGATTTCTAGGTGTAACACAGACAGAACATTTAACATTAGTAGCAAAAGATTTTGTTGGGACTACATTTTCAGAAATTGTATCTCATCCCTAGCAACCTTCCCTGCCAAATTTTGGAAGATAGGCAAAAGCATCCCTAATTGAAATTAAACTTGAAAATTTCACCTTCTCAGCAGGCACAAGCAATCATGAGCAGGTGATTCCACCTTACCTAGGATGCTCAAGCAGCAGGTGGAATGGAGGAGGGGGAACCTAAATCCTGACCTGAATAGCCAAGCCTGCTTTTTTAAAAAAAGCTATCAATTTTCAATCTTTTGTTGGACGGGGAGGGGAGTGACCCGGAAGTGGGGGAAGGCAAGCCACACAGCAGGCAGTGGGGCACTTCCTCATGTGTAAACAAGGAAATGCAAGGAGACTCCCCTGCAAAAACACCGTGGGGCAAGGAGCATTGCAGGAAGCATTCCATACATAATGGGTCTTAGATTCAAGTTCAGCAAATACCTTAGAGACCAACGTGATTTTTCGGGTATAAGTTTCCAAAAGTCAAAGCTCCCTTTGTCAGATCTGTCTGTTCTTCTGCAGACCAACTTGGCTACCCTCTGAAACTAAAGTGTCTGTATTTGCTCCTCACTGTTACTTTAAATTTATGTTCCTGTCCCCTGTGTCCCAGTCTGCAGGGCAAGCAGTGTGCCTCCAGAACTACTAATACCACCTCAGGCCTTCACACAAACATTCTCTCATATCCTCTCATTACCACAGCTTCCCAGAGGCACTTGACTCAGCTTCCTGACCCTCCAGAACAGTGGTTCTCAACCTTCCTAATGCCGCAATCCTTTAATACAGTTCCTCATGTTGTGGTGACCCCCAACCCTAACACTTATCCATATTACAGATGGAGAACACTGATGCACAGAGTCTTAGGCGACCCCTGTGAAAGGGTCATTTGACCCCCAAAGGGGTCGCGGCCCACAGGGTGAGAACCACTGCTCCAGAAAACCCCCAATCTCCATGTTTCAGCAGCCATGGATCTTTGTGTCTATATTTCTATGCTTCCCAGTCTCTAGAGTTCTGCCTGCCCGCCAGTGCATGCAAACAACCCTTCTCTCTTGATGCAAGGCAGGCAGAGCAGATGCTTCTTGTAAAAGCTGGCAAGCCATAGCCCCAGCATCCTGCCCATATGAGCATCTATCTCCCTGCTCCCATATCCACAGCACAAGTAATCTGGAGGGAAGCCATAGCCTCTGACCAATCTACCTTGCTTGTCCACTTGCTTGTACCAGCAAGGTCCTTGTAGGAGTGAGAGAATAAAGCAACTTGTGCAAACAGAATCCATGCTTATCTTGAATTAGAAAGTCCTTCAAATGCTGATACAATGCAATGAGCGGTAGAAATCTGACATGCTATACATTGAAAAACTAATTGTGATTGTCAGGAAAATCAAATACGTTATTCTGATCGGATGACATCCCTGAGTCCATTTGTGCCAGATCACTCACTCCTGCTGCCCAGGAAAATGAAACTAAAGAGCAAGGCATCAGAGTGATGATCAGATCAGAAGGTTGCTTAAAGAATCAAGTATCATCAACAATTCTGTTCCAGTTTGGAACATAGCATTATTCAAAATGGGCACAGTTTGTTTCAGGGGTTGCTTAGTAGAAATCCAGCTCCACATCCTCACTTTTTTGCAGGATTGCAGCCTAGAATCTCTAGCAGCTTGATCTGCAGTTGAGTCCAGCTGAGGCATATCGGCTTTAAATTGTTTAATCTCAGCAGAGTAAACAAGAGCAAATCAGATCAAACCAAACAATTTGGGCTTAATTGGCCAGAGGATTGCACTCCAAGACAGAAATAAAGCTGCTCTTGGCATATGATCTTTTTGACTGGCAGCTGGCCTCTTACTCCCACACTGCAGTGTAGTAGTGCACTGCCGACCCAGCAGTGCCGTAGTAGAACGTTGGGACGCCAACGGACCTGCGGCCTTGCCGGGTTGTGATCGCGACCCCCCCCGGCCTCAATCCCCCCCATGAGTCACGTGGGTCGAACTGTCTGAGGCTCAATCACCGGCGCTTAGGGACAATGGTCTTGCCTGCCCAGGTGAGGATTAGGCTCAGACGCTGTGCGACGCCTCCTCTCCGTGACGTAGCCAGATTGAGACTGTCATGCATCACATGATGATCTCCCCGACTCCCTCCCGGCCTCCCTGAACTCCCCAGGTCCCTCCCTCTCCTACACTCGAGGATAGAGTAACAATAAAAGGTGCCAGGAACCGGCAGACGGGAGACTCGCTAGGAACACGGACCTCCGGTCTCCCGCTGCTGGCGATCTCCACCAGATGTTATCTCCACGTCTCGTCTCGTTCTTACGCTGACCGCGTGGGTCGACTACACTGCAGGTCAGCTCTGAAGGGATTGCTGACATTTTGAACATAATGCTGTGTGCCCTGATCATTGTTCCAGAGGCATGATACATGGTAAAAGCAGAAGGTAAGCAAATCAACAAAGTGCTCTGGACATAAATGCCCAGATGCCATTAGCAGTGTTTGGCTCTAGAACTCTTGCAACAATAACCTTCCTGAATTAACATTTTCCCCACAGCAGGTCCAGAAGATTCCTTCTGTCTGAGGCTGTACAGTGCATTAGTCTTTGTCGCTAACCGGCAAGGCCAATTGTGCCCCTCTCTAGCATCCAGAGTTGCCGATCTCCAGGTGAACATCTCCAGATGACCAAGAACAGTTCCCCTTGAGCAAATTGTTGCTTTGGAGGTTGGACTTTACAGCATTATACCCTGCTGTGATCCTTCCCCTCACTAAACCACACCTCCCCGAGCTCCACCCCAAAAATCTTCAGGTACTTCTTAACCCAGAGCTGGTAACTCTACTAGCCTTGGAGTTTTAAAACCAGATGTTGCAAGGTTCAGACCGAACTGTAAGACACATTGTCCAGGCCAGAAGTGGCTCCTTTAAGACCACAACACATTTTTAGGGGTACGTCTGAGCGCTAAAATAGACAAGACATCTGTGGGTTTAAAGCAAAGCACCTGGAGAGAATTACTGTGAAGAGGCAAGCAGCAGATAAGGCCAAGGATTACCCTGTCTTACCCACACTACCTTTTTGATGTAGAGAACCAGTGTGATATCACAATTAAGTGTTGGGCTAGGATCTTGGAGACCCAGGTTTGAATATCCCTCTGCCATGGAAGTTCTCTGGGTGATCTTGGGTCAATCACACACTCTCTCTGTCACATTCACCTAATTTACAGGTTTGTTGTAGAAATAAAATGCAGGAAGGGAGAACAATATTGAAGGCTCCTTTAGTTTCCTATTAAGGATTGAAGAAGGGTATTAATATCTAAATAAATTAATTGAAAAGTGACATGTATCCTAAAGATGCTCTGATTGAATTTCATGAAAACAACTCCAAGCTGATCTATAAATGGACATAGTGAGCTGCTGATCACTGAGTCTGATCAATAAGTACAGAAGTACAGGCTGTTTTTGCATGGCACAATTACACCAGGGTTGAACTGGAATGATATATACCAGGGCTATTTTATCCCAGTTTCTGCTTATGCATGGCTCCCCACTTCTGCCCAGGAGTAGATTATGACCAGTAGGAAATGCTCCAGTTTAATCCACACGAGCTGGACTTCTGTATTTACTTCGGAAGCATGTCCGAGCATGCCAGTGTACCACATTCTGATTCGCTGTTGTTTTTGAGTAGCAGCTTGAATGAACGTCAGGTAGGGAGATCAGACGGCTGGGCAGGAAAAATAAACTTGGTCTGCTCCCGATTGGTGTTTGTGTGTATGTGCTGTGGGAATGGAAGAAATTGATCTGTGTTTTTAATGGTTTGAAATGAGATTTTGCTGTCAGAGGGAGAAAACCAGTGAATAGGTCTGCTAAGTGATTTAAAATAAAAGCTTGTACTGAGGAAAATAGACCAAGTGATTGTTCTGATTGGCTGTTGCTTTTGAGTGGCAACTGCAAGCACCTGTGAGCTTGCCCGGTATCCTGCATTCTGACTGGCTGTTGTTTTTGAGTGACAGCTTGAATGAAGATCAGGTGGCTGGGCAGGAAAAATAAAGCAGTCCTGCTCTTGATTGGGTTTTGCATGGTATAGGCACAAGCAGGGTCACACCAGGACTTTTTTAAAGGACCTCCAAACTGTGGATTTTTGAAAATCCCAGGCTAAGGTAAATATCGTGGGGCAACTCCAAGGCAGACCCTCGGCAGCTTCAGGAATTGTGTGGAATTCCCAGATGTACAGGAATATTTTCCGTGCTCACCCTGGGATGTTTTGACCATGCAAAAATGGCCGCAGTGACAGCTATCTGAAGTCTTTTTCCTGGAGATTCTGGGGACAGACCTGCAAAGTACAGCCTCTCCCGTAAATATTATGCATGTCTTTGCTCTTTAAATAGGATTCCTGCCTCCAATTTGGATTTGGCTTGGATCCAAGAAGTCTTTTCCAGTTATATAAAAGTTGTGTTCTCCTGCCCATTTCAAGCCATTACTAAGAAAGTGCACAAGACAAGAGAACAGACTAGTGTTCTTTGCGTTTTACTATTTATATAGCTTTGAGGAAGATGTTCATATGAGTCAGGTGGACAGTTTAAAACATGGATATTCTGTACCTGCAATCACATTTTGTATCTTACTGTCACAGTTCAAAGATAGGGTCTAAATGATAAAGAGAGGCCACAGGGTATTGTTGTACTCATATCTACAAAGGCACATGAGGAGAGAGATAAAGAGATGATTTGATTTTTAAAAAAAAAATCTCACATGTGTATCATGATGCTACAACAATCTGCATTACGCCAATAGCAAAGTTAGAAAATTTTGTAATCTTATAACACAATACTGAATGCATTTATAAGTGCAATTTACTTCTGTAGCTCTCACTGCAAATAGGCATTCTTTGGATTGCAGACGCAGAAAGGCTTTATCCACTGATGTCTTACACCAGCAATATCCGGAAGAAGGAACAGCTGCTACGATTCTTTACACAAAGATAGTCGCCAATCATGCATTTACATGCAATGCAATTAGCATCTATCAGGCCACACAAATTTAATATCCACATTCCCAGGAATTATCATTCAAAATCTAAAGTTGTGTGTGTTTTCCACTGCTGTGACCATGTTTATAGGTTCAAAAACATATCCCCTGTCCATGTTCCTAGCCATACACACTGCCCAACATCGTCAAGGAAAAGGCAGGTGGGTAATGCGGGCATATGTGAACATGGGCAGTCAGGACACATCAAGAGGTAGGAAAGGATGCCCAGACATGTGGATTGGTGTGTGCAAAGACAGGCATGAATAGGAGCATGGTCAGAGTAGGGAAGAAGGGCCCCGGGCTCCCTCTGCCCAGCTTCCCCTCACCCCCAAAAAACCACCTGGAATCAGTCCTGCTCAGCACTATCCTAATACACACTCCAATGGAAAATGTAGGTGGGAACAGATACATATGAAGAGCAAGCAAAACTCTTTTTTTTAATTAATTTTTTTTATTAGTTTATTATAATAAATTCATACAAACATAAATTCATACAAACATACAAATAATAGTGATTTCATGCACACAAACAAATAATACTAATTTCATACAAATAGACTAACAGATATCCCTCCCCTCATTCCCATACATTATATCATTTACCTTACCTAATACCACCACCCCACCCACAGTGTTCTGACTTCCGCTTGGGTTCAGTTCGTCTTCTAATATTTTTCATCAGTTATTTAATTCTACGTCTAGTCAATACTTTAATCAACATTGCAGGCTTAACAAAAATAACTTATACTCTTCATTTTTCTTTAAAAAATTAATCAGTGGATCCCAGGTTGACACAAATTCATCAATTGTACTTGAACTTAACATTTTAGATAGTTTGTCATAAGAGGCAAATTCTAGAAGTTGATTCATCCACTCTTCTGTTGTTGGTATTGCAGGATTCTTCCATTTCTTTGCGAATTGGATTCTTCCAGCAACTGACATATATAAAAATAAAGTTTCAGATTTTTTCTCCATTTTTTTTCCATAATGTTTAAAAGAAACAATTCTGGCTTAAAGGGTATTTCTATTCCTAGTATCTTCATCATTATACAATGAATCTTATACCAGTATTTCTGGGCTTTTTCACAATTCCACCATAAATGCATAAAGGTACCTTTTTGATCACCACATTTCCAGCATTTATCGGAACATGTACTATACATTTTTGCCATTTTGCTTGGATACATATACCACCGGTGAAAATTTTTTAAATAGTTTTCTTTTAGCCTTATTGCTTTAGTGAATTTTTGTTTTGTAACCCAAACATCTTCCCAAATTTCCAGTGGTATTTCTCTATGTAGATCTTGTGCCCATTTAACCATTACAGTTTTTACTTGTTCATCGAATAGATCCATCTGTAAGATATCTTGGTATAGTTTACCAATAGTCCCTGCCTTTTGTTCCTTTAAATATTTCCATATTTTAGATTCTTCCCTCTCAAATCCTGTTTTCTTATCTACACTATATTTTGATTTAATCTGAATGTATGTGTACCATGGACATACTTGTTGGTTAATTTTTATCTCATCCCTGCCTTTTAAAATTATTTCGCCTTCCGATTTAGTCAGCAAATTTTTATACCTAAGCGTATCAATGTCACCTTCATATATAGCATTTATCAGGGAGGCTTCGTATGGCGATATCCATATTGGTGTTTTCCTTATGTTTTTCATTTTATATTCTTCCCAAGTTTTGAAGATTGCCTTCCTTATTACATGGTTTGTGAAGAGTTTAAATTCTTTTCCCTGGGATGACCAAATATAGAAGTGCCATCCAAATATTAAGTCAAACCCTTCTAAGTTCAATAATTCCTTATTTTCTAGTACCATCCATTCACGGAACCAGGTCAGTCCCGCAGCTTTATAGTATAACTCCATATTGGGTAGACCCAATCCTCCTCTACTAGCATGATCACACATTACTTTATAGCTAATTCTATGCCTGTTTTTCCCCCATATAAAGGTTAACAAATCTTTTCTGCATTTTTCAAAAAATTTCTTTGGTACCAGAACTTGTAGGTTTTGAAATAGGAAATTCATTTTTGCTAGTACGTACATTTTAATCAACGCTATTTTTCCCAAAAGAGATAGTTTTAAGCTTTTCCATATATTTAATTTTTCTTGTATGTGTTTCCATTGTAATTCGTAATTATTATTGAAAAGAGACATGTTATTTTTGGCCAACACTATTCCTAAATATTTCGTTTTTTTCACCAGTTCAAATTGTAATCTCTGAGATATTTCTATTTCTCTATGTTTATTTGTATTAAATATCATTAACTTGGTTTTATTTTTATTCACCTTTAAACCAGATATTTCACTAAATTCACTTATTTCTTTCTTAAAGGCATCTATCACTTTATTTGTGGGTTCTAAAAAAATAACCAGATCATCAGCATATGCTTTGATCTTATATTGCCATTTCCTGATTTTGATGCCTCGGATTTCTTTATTGTTATTGATCCTTAATATAAGTGGCTCTAACGCCAAAATAAAAAGGAGGGGAGACAGGGGACAACCCTGCCTTGAGCCTCTAGTTATTTCAAATGTATCTGATAGTTGTCCGTTAATTTTGAGTCTTGCTGTTTGCTCTTGATATATCGCTTTTATCCATTCCTGGAATTTATCACCTATATTGATTGATTTTAAAACAGATAGCATATATTGCCAATTTAGGCTATCAAATGCCTTTTCCAAATCTACATATATAATTGCTGCCCGTTGATCTAATTTTTTATATAGCAATTCTATAACGTTGATAATTGTTCTAATATTTGTTCTTATGTATCTGTTTGGCAGAAAACCATTTTGGTCTCCGCCAATAAGTTTATTCAGTACTATTTTTAGCCTATTCAATATAATTGCCGCAAACAGTTTATAATCGCAATTAAGGAGCGATATTGGTCGATAATTTTTTACATTTGTTAGATCAGAATCTTGTTTTGGGATTACTGTAATTATCCCTTCTTTCCAGGATTCTGGTACTTTACCTGCTTCTTTGATTTTGTTCATCACTGGTACTAGGGTAGTTGAAATTTCCTTCATAAAGATTTTATAGAATTCATTTGGAATTCCATCTGTACCAGGGGATTTATTTAATTTAGATTTTCCAATTGCATTTTCCAGTTCTGTCAACAATATTTCTTGATTCAGATGTTCCTGTGTTTCTTTATCTATTTTTGGAATTCCAAATTCATTTCCTAGAGGTGGACAATCTTTACTGCTTTCTTGTCTATATAATTTTTTGTAAAACTCTGTAAATTGGTTTGTTATATCTTCCTGCTTAGTGTAATTTATCCCTTCTCTAATTATTTTGTCAATTATCCTATTCTCAATTTGCTGTCTGATTTTCCATGACATCCATCTTCCCACTTTATTTGCTTGCTCAAAGTTTTTCAATTTTACAAATTTTAATTTTTTGTCCATCTCTGATGTATATAATGCAGTTAACTGATTTTGGGCGATATTTAACTCTTTCAGTAATTCTGCATCTCTTGTATTTAACTTAAGTTTATCTTCAATCTTTACAATTTTTTCTCTAATTTCTTTTTCTATTTTCGCCCTTTCTTTTTTCCAATTTGCATTTTCCTTAATAAATAAACCTCTAAGGTATGCTTTAAATGCATCCCAAATCGTATATATGTCCATCCCCTGTGTTTTATTAAATTCAAAGAATTCTATGATGTCTTTTTTAATTTTTTCAGTTATTTTCCCTTTCTTTAGCAGGTAGGTGTTTAATCTCCATAAATTCTTTTTTTTTAACTTCCTCAAAGACCATACCACTGGTTTATGATCCGAAAGTATTCCCGATTCAATAGTTACTTTTTCCATTTGCGTGCACATATCTTTTGTAACCCAGATCATATCGATCCTTGTGAACGTTCCATATTGTTTAGAGTGGTATGTGTAATCTTTGCTGTTACCATTAAACAGTCTCCATACGTCTCTCAACCCAAAATAATCAGTTAGCTGGAAAAAAGATTTTGGTAACTTACCTCCCCAGTTTTTATTAGTCGTATTTGAGCTTTTATCCCAATTTACCGACACTATGCCATTCATATCTCCCATCAGACAGATAGAAATGTCTGAAATATCTTCTAATTTCTCAGAGAGATCTTTATAAAAAATAGCTTTTTCTTCATTGGGGCCATAAATTCCAATGAGTAAGATTTTTTGTGTTTCCCACATTATTTCAACCCCTAAGAATCTCCCCTCCTTATCACTAAATCGCAACTTTGGGTTCAGATAATCCTTGATATAGAATACCACTCCCCGTTTCTTTTTGTCCATTGCTGAAATAAAACATCTTCCTAATTTTTCATTTTGCAGCAGATCCAAGTCCTTATCTCTAATATGCGTTTCCTGCAAACAAATAACATCAAATACATTTTTCTTTAAATAATAATAAATTTTCCTCCTTTTCTCTGGAGAGTTCATACCATTCACATTCCAAGAAATAAGTTTAGTCGTCATAATAAAGTATTTACACAACAATTTCTTATATCTTATATCTTATCACTATATATATATTTTTTTCACAAATCTTCCTTTCCCCTTAAAAACAGCAAGGGGTATAAAATAAAAGTGGGTCTCCTCTCAGTAACTTACTTGTTCTTCTTTTATGCAAGTTCTTCCTTAAATCTATCAAAGAAGTCCTGAGCTTGGCTAACTGATGTCAATTTGTGCATTTTGTCTTTTAATCTGAAACGGAGACCTTCGACCTCTTCCCATCTAAATGTTACCCCCTTGGCTTTGAGTACATCAGTCAGGAAGGTATAGCTTTTCCGTCTATTAAGGATCCAAAAAGGGATTTCTTTTAAAATTATGACATCTTTTGCATCAATTTGCATTTTTGCCTTTGAATTTTTCCTTAAGATTTCGTCCCTTGTTTGTTTCCTTGAGAAGATCACCAAAATATCTCCTTCTTTTCTGAGGGTGTCCATCTTTTTCTTAATTCTGATCACTCTGGCTATGTCATCTTCTATCATGTCCTCTTCCCAGTCCAAAAATTTTGCAATGCTTTTAATCATTAAGCTTTCTACTTTTTCCCCTTTCTCTTCTGGAATACCCTTAAATCTAAGCATATTTTCTTTTTGTCTTAGTTCCATCAATGCTTCCATTTTCACCAACCTTTCACTTTCATCTTCCAGATTGTTCACCTTTCCATCCAATTTTTTAATGATGGTGTCTTGATTATCTAGTCTTTGTTCTAGATTGTCCATTTTGCCTTCCAAATCTTTCAATTGGTTCAGGTCTTTTTTCATCATTTTTAAATCCTCATCAATCTTGTGAAAGTTATTTTCAAATGCTGTTAGTTTATTATCTAATCCATTAAGTTTGGCCAAGGTGTCTTTTTTCATTTCTGTCACTGCTTCTAGCAGTTGTTCCATTCTAGCCTCCATTCTAAGTTCCCCCTCTGATTTTTCTATTTTGTCTGGGATGCTGTTTTTCCTAGTTTTATGCATTCCTTGTTTCGTTTGTAAGGAGGTTCTACTTCGTTCTTTTCCCCCCTTGTTATTTATTCCAAAATATGGTGCCCACAAATCAATTTATCTTCGCTGTTACCGTTCAGCCTGCACAATTTCAGTTTCTTAGGCTGCAAAGTCTATGTTTTTCCATATGCATTCATTCATATAAATTCGTATAAATTCACTTAAATTCATTTAGTAAAGTCATTTAGTATTGCAGCCTCCGTTTATATTGTTGAAATGATTCAAATACCTCAAGTTGGTTTTAGTTGTTATAGTTGTTACGCTACACAGGATAGAGCCGTTGTCTCCTATCAACCCGTTAAGAATACATTCAAGCCCTTCCTGCTTGCCAAATCCCGTATCCAAAATCTCGCGCTGTTTCGCGGTCGTTAGTTCTTTTACTTATAAGTAGAATCTCTCTCTTTTATTTATTTCCCGCAATGTTCTCAGTCTTTTCCGTATTCCTTACCCACTCCGCATTATGCGTTTATCTTGTGTTCTCCAAGCTCCTCCGTTGTTTTAGGGTGTTGCTGGTTTGCAGGCTGCTTCGCTCGCCGCTTTGCTGATAGTCCGTTGGCTCACTGAGAGGAGTCCGGAAACCGCGCCGTGGGTTTTCGCGGCTTCTTTCTCCTCTCACTGGACGGGTTACAGAAAGGTATTTCCCCTTTCCTTTGCTCCCCCTATTCTAGGGGGGAAGCCCCCTCTACTCGCGTCGTTTTGGTGTTGACAACGAGTGGGGAAACTATATATTTTTTAGCTTACGCGGCGGCACCCGAGCGTTCTCGGTCTTCGCCCGCTTCCCTCGCAACCGGAAGTCCAAGAGCAAGCAAAACTCAAGTGGAGTTGCAGCCACCCCATTTAGCTTGGAATATCCATATCATATTATGGGGCTGCCAGAGAACTCTGATCCCCGTGATCTCTGAAGATTCTGGTCTGATAAAAACTAATGTGAGTTTATACAAATCACTACAAATTGCATGTGAAAGCTGGATGGTGACATTGAAAGTGTCATAGAGTTCAGTGGATGAGTGCATACATGCCCCCACCCTCCCCAGTTTGCTCAGATCTGCTTCTCTGCCTGGCAAGATATACCTAGCAGCACAATACCTGTGCTTAAACTCCCTTTAAGCACCACTGCTATTAATCTGAGAAAGATATCAGACTGATTTAGTAGGGCAGTTGTTTAGACTGGTGAAAGAATGACCCTCATGAGCTCAGTTATTCATTGCAAAACCATGAACTGTATTTTGCTCAATTGTCCTGTGGCAATGATGTAGCATTTGCACCATTGGCAGGACTTTTTCTATGTTCCATGATGCTCATGCTTTCTCTCAGATTCGGGAACTGCTCATCACATTAATATACCATATGAAGCAATGCTGCTGCTTCAGATTAGAATCAATTCATGTCTATAAAAGATGCATGACTGCAACCAATATTAGTTCACTTGCTCATCATAACAATCACATTAATATCATTAAGTGACCTTAGATTGCCCTTAGGACCATTTGTGGGCTGAGAGAAGATAGTCTGAGCAATAATAAGCCATTCAGAGCTCACGTGTGTATATAAAAGTATGAACATTGAGAAATCAGTTCATTTTCCAAGTGGCTGGCTATAATCTTCCAAAAGGAAATTTGAGTATCTGTGTAATATTAACACTGATGTACAGATATACACAGTATAGATCAAAGGTTCAAATGAATGGAGAAACAGAACATTTCTAAACCCTGTGATGCCACCAATAAGTGAATAAAAAGGAAGCTATTTATTTATCATACCCACTATAATTACATCTCATAATGAAGCTGAGGTTTCATTGGGTTAATTTATTCTTTGTGTACACATTTTCTTTCCCAGGATAGCTAATGAACGATGCAGTTTTCATTTAAAAAATATAAGAAAGACAGAAACAGTGTTCAATTGCTCTACAACAAAATGTAGTGTTATGCATCACAGATCCCAAAGTAATAGTCCCATTACTATCACTTGTTTTAAGTACAAGAACAAGACTGAGTTCTCATTCTTGATGAGAAGAGCATTTAAAATTGGGTAATTCAAGTTCCAAAGTGAAAAGAGGAACGCAGAAACTGACAATGGCAGGCATTCTCAGTGGATGTGTGACAGCTTTGCATGTTGGCAAAATTGATTTATTCTTTTGGAGCTAAAAAAATCATCTTGCTCAAACACAATATCCAAATGGTACAAGGTTTAGAAATTCAGTTCAGTAAACACAATGGGTTCTATGAAGTAGATGTTTGGACTCACCTGATCATGCTTGTTTGCCTCTTTCAGTTACAAAACTGAGTATCTGGGATTCTGGAAGAACCTGCTTGCACTTTTCCTATGGATAGCTTCATCCTGATGCTGCTGATGGATAGCGATAGAATATTGTGGGGCTTGAGGTCCAGCATTTATGCTCTCAATCCATGCCCATTCATTAAAGCATGAAAAGACCTTTGGTAAAGATCTCTTGCAAGTCATGCTTTTCCTCAACCAATTCTCTCTTATAATAGGGCTACTGATTCCCATTATAGTGAAACCTAGCAGACTTTTATTATTTAGTGATCTTTTACCTTAGGAAGAGAACACTGTTGTGTCCTTAATGCTAGGCATCAAAAATAAGGAGGCAACATAGTTTTAAACAGGAAAACACTTTAATATGTCAGGTTTTTTTCTCTGCATGGAGCTGTAGTAACAATTTCCCCTTTCTCTGTTCTTGCCCACACCTCACTGTTAGCAATTAGATGTCTACAAGACCAGCAATGGCATAGTGATTAAGAGCAGGTGTAATCTAATCTGGAGGAACCGGGTTTGATTCCCCACTCTGCCACTTGAGCTGTGGGGGTTTATCTGGGGAATTCAGATTAGCCTGTCCACTCCAACACATGCCATCTGGGTGACCTTGTCACAGTTCTTCTGAGCTCTCTCAGCCCCACCTACTTTACAGGGTGTTTGTTGTGAGGGGGGAAGGGAAAGGAGTTTGAAAGCCCCTTTGAGTCTCCTTACAGGAGAGAAAGGGGGGATATAAATCCAACACTACTACTACTACCACCACTACTACTACTACTTAAGCATAAGCATTTTATTGTCATTGTGCACGCACAACGAAATTTACAGCAGCATTCCTCGATGCACACAATTTCAGACTCATACATCATACTCATACAATTTCATACAATACATCATACTCATACAATTTCAGACTCATACCCCATCCTCACTTTCCCCTTCCTCCACCCATCCCTCCACAGCCCCAAACACATCAACACGAAGCCACGGAGTTTAGCATAGCCACAGCTCTAGAGTAGAAGCTGTCTCTAAGCCTCTTTGTCCTAGATTTGATAGTCCTGTATCGCCTACCAGATGGTAGCAGTTCAAAAAGGGAGTGTGCTGGATGAGACGGGTCCCTCAGAATATTTTGGGCTTTTTTTAGGCTTCGGGAATTATAGAGTTCTTCCAAGGAGGAGAGAGGGCAGCCGATAATCCTTTGTTCAGTAGTGATCACCCTTTGGAGCTCCTTCCTATCTGCCACTGTGCAACTGGAGAACCATACACAGATGCAGTAGGTTAAGACACTCTCTATAGTACAGCGGTAAAAGGACACCAGGAGTTTTCCATCCAGTTGTTGCTTCCTTAAAAGTCTCAGATAGTACAATCTTTGCTGGGCCTTCTTAACCACCACGGCAGTCTGTATGCCCCAGGTTAAGTCCTCTTTAATCATAACGCCCAGAAATTTAAAACTAGCCACCCGCTCTACTTGATCTCCATTTATAGTCAAGGGCTGAATTTCTGAACTATTCCTTCTATAGTCCACTATAAGCTCCTTTGTCTTGTTAGTATTAAGAACCAGGTTATTTTCCCTGCACCATGAGAGCAGTCGGTCCACCTCACTCCGATAGGCAGACTCATCCCCTCCAGAGATGAGCCCCACCACCGTTGTGTCATCAGCAAATTTGATAATGGTGTTACTATGATAGACAGGAGTACAATCATATGTATAAAGGGAGAACAATAAATATACTTCTACGTTAGGGAACATTCCTGCACTGTAGATTTAAATGTCTAAAAACTATTTTTGATAGTTTACAGAGCAAAAAAAAATCTTTACAATGAGTTCATGTATGCACAGGAGAGCTGTTTATGAAAACCTAGGGGAGCTCCTAGAATTGCCACAAAAAAGCAGCTTGATTCCATAGGGATTTTAAAATCCTCAATTTGGGAACTACCCCAAATCTATGACTTTGCCATTTTGGGATTGCCAGGCATCTGCAAGCAATATGACTGATGGCCAAACTCCCCAATATGTTTCTTCATGAGTTCCACCTGTGGTGCCCAATATTTTGTTACCACATATCAAGTCAACAGCAGAGAGTTCTAAGTAGCTTTATTTGCAGCGAAAGGTCCTCACATGGGCAGACTCCACTGGCTCATTACATACACATCATATTTATTCCCTTTCCCCAATTCCGCCACACCCTCTCCGTTCTCCCATTAGCTAAGGAAACTTGGTTACAACTTCCCAGTCTGCCTATTTGCATGTTGCTCCTTGATATGTGCCCCCCACCCTCGCCCCTCTCATATGTACATTAAAATGAAGGTTGTCTTTAGAGCAGGAGGAGAGAAGTTAATATGCATTAGCTCATTAAGCAGGCTCAGTTAACACTGCTTGCATAACTTTTGCCCTTTAGCCTATATACTCAACTCTAACTAGCTTCAGCCAGTTTTTATCTTGTCTAGCCACAAACATCTTCCCTATGACTCATTCCCCCATTCCTCGTAGAAAATGCATTTTTCATTTACTACATGCCAACACAATTTTGTTCATCTCAAAGTCAGATTGCAGCCTAATTCCCAAATGCATTGCACTAAATTCCCAAGTGCATTGCAGCCTAATTTATATGAATGTCCTGGTATGGGGGGGAGTGGGTTTTCACACACACACCCTACTTACTGTTTCTTTGACTCAAAACAGCCATGAAGGCATTGTTTATCGCATTGGGGCCATTTTGAGACAGTAAAACAGCATGGCAGGGGTGGCCAACCTATGGCACTCCAGATGTTCATGGACTACAATCCCCATCATTCCCTGTCAGCATGGCCAATTGGCTGGGGCTGATGGGAACTGTAGTCTGTGAACATCTGGAGCGCCATAGGTTGGCCACCCCTAGCAAAAGGGGAGACTTAAGCCCTTTTTTGGTGTCAATCCCTATGTTAATTGGGTCTCAACATGCTTGGGAACTGAAATACATTCATGGCTCTAGAAATGGGAAAGCAAACATAATTCACAATGAGATACACAATGAGCTTACTGTCTTAAGCATGAAATACCAAGCAACTCCTTGGTAATCGCCATCATTCACTTTTATGGACAAATCAATATACAAGGATATAAGAAGAACTACAGATCTTTCTGTTACCTTAAGGAAGTCCATGTGTTTCTTTTAGGGCTGTGCTCTGCATTTTAGGTAGGTGGTGTGTTCCTTGGGACGCAACATGGTATAATGGGGTTGATATTCTCATTGCTGTGCTCCGGAGGCTCATAACTGTTGAATTTGCCTCTTAGGGAATGTTATGATTTATCACTGTCTATATCTATAGTATCAGTAAATCCACTTGTAAACTGCCTTTTATTCTAACACTATTCCATCTTTGTAAAAAGGTCACTTCCAAATTTTCCATAATTTCCCATAAGATATCAGAGTACAAAGGAACTTTTACAAAAAGTAAATTGTTATTTAATTTATTGGACTGAATATATCTCCAACCTACTTGGATTTATTTTAATGAAGTTATACTGAGGAATGAACTAGTTCACGTTCTGCTAGCTCACAATATCCAAAGTAAACTATTCTTTGCTTTTAAACCCACTTATTTTAAATGGAAATCCTGTTTATTTCAGTGGAACAGTTCCAAAAATACAGGTGAGGACAGAGAGACAGAATGTTCTATCAACATTCAGACTTTTGAATTCAATGTGCACATGTGTTCTGACAGTTCTCAGGCTTCTATTTTGCAAAGTGCTTTATTGTTGCATATGGTGCTTGCCCCTTACAACTAAACTGTGTAGCAGTTCATGGTTATTACCATTTTATAGAACTTAGTAGGAGAATGATTTAGGCAAAGCCACGAAAAGGCTCCTGGTGGCTGCTTCAGCTCAGAGGAAGATCTTGGACTAGCACTGAGGAAGTTTTTGGCTCTATTGCTTTGTACAGCAGACGCTAAGGGCAACTAAGGAACTGTTTCTGAAATCCCTTCAGTTTACAAAGTAGTTTGCCATGCAGCATAGTAAGGAAGGGGGTTTTGATCCAGAAAAAAAATGAAATCATGGTTCATGAAACCAGTGTCATGTCCTTAATATCCTAGCCAAGGTGTTCATGGTGGCAGTGTAAAGCTGTATACGTTCCAGTGATTTTTAACTGCTTGAAAGTGTCTTTTTTCACTTTGCTATGTACAGTTTTATCTGCGCATTCTCCTGTGCCAACCACAATGTCTAGCTGGCAGAACTGTCTTAAGTGTGATAGTGTATCTATTTGATTTGCAGTAGCTTCTCAATACACTCTTAAGGCTCTACTGTTCAGTTAGAGATGTTAATGGTGATATTGACAAAGCTAATCCCTCAAGTTTTGTAGGCTAGTACTTAATTTATCCCACTGGATTTGCAGTGTCAAGCACCTTCATCCTAACTCACCTGTTTGCCACTGACTGACTTGATGAAAATGCCAATGCTTAACCCAGCTTGACTGGTCGGCTTTTGTTTTGTTACTCTAATCATTTCAGACATTTGTCTAAGGCATCAGATTTTTGTTTTTCATTATAGGAATCTAACACTTAATCTTCTAAAACAAATGTTTAGTTTATTATCATATTCCATCCATTCTTTCCCATATAGTAAGTCAGTTTCAGTCAGTTTTATTACGGCCATTAGGCCAGCAAAAAAGAGAAGAACAAGAAAAAGGAGGAACAATAAACAAAAGAAAAATCGAATTTGTACAGAAATCCACAATACAGAAATCCACACAAAAAATATCATCAGCTTGTAGCATTATCACGGTCACCCTCATGTGGTCAGGCTCTTGGTCCCAACATGATTCTTCTCTTACTATATGCCAGCATACAAAATTTAGCTACCTGCTGAGATATAAGAGAAACTCGGTTTTCCAGCAAAATTCTCACAAGAACTGAATCGGAATTAACTCTAGTTAAATTTCTGTACTGGATAAACAATGGATGAATTAAAGCCTCCCTTTCCCCTTTATGGAATTCACAATGCAATAAAATATGTAATACAGAGTCCACTTCCCCTGAGTTACAAACACATAGTCTCCTATGTCGTGGGATTTTTTGAAATCTGCCCATTAGATTGGCTGATGGAAAAGCGTCACAACGGGCCCTGGAAAAGGCCCAGCGGCATTTCGTAGATGTTATATTGGACAGGTAAGGGGCAGCCGAGATACCTGTCCAAGATTTTAATGGTTTATATAACACCGGTAACAAGGAGAAATCTGTTTGCATTTCAATATCATTGAGCCGTTGATAGACCAAGGCTGTTGCTCTGCAATGATCCAGTTCCAATAGTTGTACAGGATCCAAGCCACACTGTGTAAGTTTAAGTGTTATTTTTTCTAGCCAGCTTGGATATGGTGTTGCTGCCAGTAGCAAAGGCAATAAGCCCATGGGATGGGAAAGGACTTTAAGCCAGTTTCTAGAAAAGCAGACCTGACGTACCAAATTGTATCACATTACAGAATCCCTCCCCCCAAATTCACACTAGAAAATGTCATGAAATTTTTCTGCATATGTTTTTACTGTAAAAATAATAATTTCAGAGAAAAAAATTCTCCCCAAGGCAAATACCAGGAAACCTTAGGGAAACCGTGAGCAAGTTTGCTGAAATCCTCAAATCTCCGAAAATATCACTATGACACTTTTTTAAAAAATCCAGCACTAGTGGATACTAGAGTGTAGAGAGCCCTGGAGGCACTTTTCCCAGAATCCCTGTATCATTGGACCTGACTCACTCCAAAGCCCATGCAGGACGTGGAGGAGCACTGGGGAACTTGATCCTCAGCTGTGGCAGTACCATTTTGGTTGAAGAGTAAATTCATTCCCACCCCCTCAAAACAAAAAAGTTTGTTTTGCCTAGCAATCCCATGCATGTTTTTCCCTTTGTTGTTGTTTTGAGGGGAATATCTGTGAAGCTACGGCATCACAATTAGAGAAGCTGCAATAAGTACCACTATGAAACTGACAAGAGCTCCATGCGGCAGCTGGGGGGAAAGATCCATTTCTCTGACAAGCTTGTATTTTCCTGTGCTGTGGGAACACAAAATGCTAAAACAGCTTTTTTTTATAATGTCCTAAAGACATTATATTTATGTTGTGTGGAATCCACCATTTTTTTTCTATATAAGGCTGCCAACTTCCATGTGAGGCCTTGAGCTCTCTCGTTTTTACCACTGATCACTAGGCAATAGCTCTGATCCAGAAGGCACAAAGGACAGGAGCAGTGGCGGAGCTACAAGGGGACAGTAAAAACGGCCTGAGGAACTACAGTCTCCTGGGAAGGTCTCCTGGGTCTCCTGGGAAGTATAGTTCCCTTTTACTGTTTTTTTTTTTTTACTGTTTTTACTGAGGCTGTTTTTACTGAGAACAGGCCTTTTGCAGCCTGAAAAAGTTCTGAAAAAGGAAAGGAACTAAGGCAAGTGTGGGAGGGGGGTGCCGTGGGGGGGGCCATGGGGGGCGGAAAATATAGAATGCACACCGGGTGCAGTTTGGCCCAGCTACGCCTCTGTACAGGAGCAAAAGCTAGAAGAGGAAACTGTTGGGCTGAAACAAGCAAGAAGTGGAGCTGCAGAAGATACTCCTGAGAGAAAACTTAGATGACTGCAGATTAGCTCTACAGAATTTGGAAGAAAGATGAATCTGAAGTCTTTGGATTCTGCAGAAGCCCACAGGGGACAGATCTTACATTGCCATTATTTCCTAAGTTCAGAACTGGTGTACAATGCCGGCAAGAGAAGTTTTCCTGGACTTGGTGCCACTATTGCAACCATACTCAAATGTAATTGTTGATCAGCTGTACGGAACAGAAGACAGATGTGTAGGATGGGCACAATTCCATCATTCCCACAAAGAACTGGCTAATGTGATAGATAAACTGGTCTGTTAGCTTTATATGTGCAAATGTAAGAACTTGAAACCCAAAGTGGTAGAAATATTTGGATTTGCCAAGACATCAAGTATAAATCCCCATCTATAACACAATAGGGGATTTTCTCAATTACCTAAGAAAGGGAGAAAACAAATTACTTTACACCTACTGTTTTTACAGTTCCATGGTTTAAAACGTCTTGTTACTGGCATGCAGGTTTTAATTCAAGCCTTAGTCTTTTAATGTTTTTTTCAAATGAATCTCTTTATTGCTCAGAAGTCTCCAGGGGCTCATGGCAGCAGGGTAGCTAACATAGCCGGTGATGCGCTCTGAAAAAAAAATACATAAAAGGCAAGAAAGACAAAGTCCACCTAACAGGACTTGTCATGATTGACTTGGCCAGGGACCACTGAAATTCATTGTTGGAACAGGCCTCACTAGAATTATACCAGCAGGAAATGCAATCCAGATTCTTTCCTGAATATATACAGTGCAACCCAATTGAAGAGCCCCAGCATAATGCAAGCAGCTCTCTACAGCATCTGTATTTTGAAAAATAAATCTTGGACAGTATGAATTTTCATAGTGAGACTTCACTGGTTTGGAAGCTGAAACCGAGAGCTACCGGTACTTTAGTACATCTACTTTAGATCATTCCCCCCCTTTTAGCATTCCCGTGACATGTCACGAAGTGTTTTTGAACCTTCCTTCAACAATTCAGAAATACTTTATATTACAGAATTGGCAGTAAAGGCTGCTGCCATTTGAGAAACACAACTCCAGAACCTCCAAGGGTACTTGCTACCAGCTGCGTGTAGCACGGCCTGGTTGTGTACAGAGACAATTGCATTGATCTAACCAAGCATTTCTATATCTACATCTTAATGGGTAATTATCTGTTACTTGAAAAGCTACAAGAGCTCTTTATACTTTCCAATTATCTTTGAACTGTTGCCACACAGACAGTACATTTGCAAAGTGGACACTGCCTACCACTCTACCAGTCAGCAACTCTAAGCATGGTTTTGCCCAATGGAAAAATTTATACTGAGGCAGCTTGTGGTATGCGCTTTTCTCTGTCACATTGGTAAGCTTTCAATTGCAAACTGGCAATGCAGTTTGCATAGCAATAACATTTTTGGTGTTGGGTTTTATGGGCCAAAGACCTTTTTATAAATGTGTTGCACTGAACTGAACTGAATGGAAATAAATGATGTTTATTGAAAAGCCACGAGATCTGAAATTTGGACAATGTCATGGAATTCCTCTGGACTACCTGCCTTTGTTCTAAATTTGGTATTTTAAAACAGT
Organism: Sphaerodactylus townsendi; assembly: GCF_021028975.2. Taxonomy (NCBI): domain Eukaryota; kingdom Metazoa; phylum Chordata; class Lepidosauria; order Squamata; family Sphaerodactylidae; genus Sphaerodactylus; species Sphaerodactylus townsendi. Next base: position 41,793,370 of record NC_059435.1, read on the forward strand.
TGGTCTGTGGAAAAGAAGATTTTCCCCTCGCCCTGTTTTATTGCCAATATTTTCACTCCCAAACAGTTTTGATCTCCACTGAGTAAAGCTTACAGAAATCCACAAGTAATCCTCTTATTAACCTCTTGTTAGCAGATGCAAACATTCGAGAAAGATCAACTTAGCCTACAAGCAGGAGCCCTAGGCAGAAGTCCAGAATGCGGCCCCAAAATCACTGGAAGTTCCCCTGGCCCTGCTGCTGGGCTCACCCAGGCATACTGGGCCCAAGCAAGGGGTATGACAAGTTTTAGCTACAACTGCCTTTAGAACCCCAGCCAGCATAGTTATTTTGCTTTGATCCACTGGAAAACACATTTATATTTTGTTGTGAAAAACAATCCCAGGAAATGATCCTCTGAAGATGCCAGCCACAGATGCAGGCGAAACGTCAAGAGAGAATGCTGCTAGAACACGGCCATGCAGCCCGGAAACTACACAGCACTCAAGTGATTATGGCCATGAAAGCCTTTGACAATACATTAAATCCCAGGAAAGTTAATTCCACAGCAATTCCACAACTCAGGCCCTTTCCACACTGCGGAAAGGGCGCCCCTGCATCAGCAGGAGTTCTGCCGGTGGAGGGGTGGGGGCCGTTTGCACGGGAGCGTGCGAGTGGCCCCCGCAGAGGCCGGCGCAGGAGAGGCGGCTCCGCACGGAGCCGCCTCTTCCCCGTCCCTCTCCCACTCACCTCGTCGCCTTTGTCGCCCTGCTGGACTCCTACGACCCACCCACACTGCCCTCCGACCTCCAGGGGTCGGAGGACAGCGAGGGAGGATCTCAGCAGTCCAGTAGAGCGACGAAGGCGACAAGGTGAGTGGGAGAGGGACGGGGGAAACAGTGTGTTCCCGGCGGTGCCGTTCGCACCACGCCGCCGGGAACGCACTGTTTTCCCAAAAACCTCCCTCCAGGAGGGAGGTTTTTGGAGGCGGCCTGATGCCGCCCTGGGGGTGGTGGAGGGGAGCCAGGTCGGCGCTGCTGCGTTTTAGCAGCGCCGCCTGTGCGAACGGCTCCCTGGGGACGGTGTTTTTGCCATCCCCAGGGCGCCGTATATGGCCGGTGCAGAAAGGGCCTCAGTGGTGTACTGCCTACTAAGTGTGTTTAGGTATGCATCCTCAAAAACACAGACATTTTCTTTTTCAGAGTAGCTAATACATTTTTCAGAATAACAAATCTGTCTTTGAACTTGATGCACAGAATTAGGCTTAGCTGTATATTAACAAAGAGCAGCCCCTTCTAATTTGAGTGGTCAGACATCACTATTTTCAGTCAGAACAGGTACTTTGAAGTGGAAATTGTAGACCTATTGATTGTTGCTTGTGCCTTTTGGGTAGTTGATATATTTGAACTTAATGAAAAGTTCAGTCCTTTTTTGTCCATAGGAGAGCACTGTGTTTGTTTTCAGAGGGGAAGGTGGTTCTTCAATTTAGTTTTCAATTTCCTAGGGAGAACAAATACAACTGCAAATCTACGAACATTCACAACTTACAAAAATAGGAAAGTTATTTATTTGCTTATTGTGTTGAATATATAAATTACCAAAATCAGCTAGAATGTGTTAGTTCATGCTGTTCCTACAATGTCATTCTTCTGAACTAATATATTGAAAATTCACAAGGGAACTGCACCAAAGTACCTGCTCCCTGGTGCAAGTTCTTTCTTTCTTTCTTTCTTTCTTTCTTTCTTTCTTTCTTTCTTTCTTTCTTTCTTTCTTTCTTTCTTTCTTCATTTAAAGCAAACTGCCACTTCATTCTCTGGTGGCCCAGGGAGGGGCAGTTTGCACTAATGGGAAGAAGAGTCTTCTGGAGTCAGACAAGGTCACTACTCCTTTTTTGATGACTCCATGTAGGAGGGTTTTCTCCCACAACCTCTCAGTTTCAGCCCTCAAGTTCTGGCCAGCTGTTCTCACAAAACGATGCCTTTCTCCACAGCCTTTGTTCTTACTTTTCTATGTCCTTGTTATTGTTGGGGGGAGAGTGGCTTTGGTCTTTTCTCTGCCTGGGATTAGGATGTGTTGGCCTCAGATGGTGTCAAGCTCCCCAAGCTTTGCCTCTGGGAGAAGAAACCAAGGCTGCAGGATCTCCATGCTTGGTCCAGGAGCTTCCCAGTCACTTCTAGTCCTTGCAAAGACTATAGGAGCATCAGTTTGGGTTGCCAACCCTTAGGTGGGGTTTGGAAATCTTCCAGAATTACAGCTGATCTGGGTTTGGGCTTGGACAGGGCAATAGTTCTCCCTCCAAAGTGACAAGTCACAGAAAGGGCAGGAACAGGTCATAAGGTTCCAGGAACACTTCAGTTTCTTGCACTCTTGTTGGACTTCTTAACTTAATATATTTAGCAGAGTAGCAGAAGAGGAGACCATTAGACAGTTGCCGGTTTTATATAAATGAGTTTACTTTCTATTGGGGGGGCGGGGTTACATGGAAGAAAATAAAGAACAGCTTCCTATACTAAAGCTAACTTGGTTACATAGCTTAGCACCATGCGATCCCACATGGTGCCTACAGAGCAAGGCAAAAGGTTTTTCCTCATGTTGTTCAAACAAAGAAACATACTTTACTTTTATAACTTCTGTCTACGTGACTAGTCTCTGGGGTTAGCTGATCAATAGCTTAATCAATGGACTGGCCATAAAACTGTGACCTCAGTAGCTAATTAGCATGCACACAGTTAACCCCTTCATGTCTGAATTGTGACAGACACTTGCAAATACCAACACTTTTCTCATGAGATACTAAGAAGACAAAGAAAAAAGGGGTCCAAGCAGGTGGTATGTTGGATTTCCAGGCTGTGCTTCAGTGGGGAAGGGGGGCATGACTTAATGTGCACCACTATGTCACTGCTGGCAAAGATATAGGGAAGGCAGAATTCTTCTAGAGACCATTTTGCAGCAATGCTGTACAGGGAGGGACATGAAATGCTTCATGTAATACATGAGCTTCAATCAGCCTTTTAAACCTAGTTTAGAGTTGTTTAGAGTTGAAGAAGTCCTCCACTGCCTGCTGCATAGCTTGCTTGCCCCACTTCTGGGTCACTCCCAGTCAGTAACAAGACTGCCAGGGGTTTTTTTAAAAGCCCTTTAATCTACGTAGAAGTGGCCTACCATTTTGAATAAAGGAATGACAGAATACTTTCACTACCCTCTCTCCATTCAAAAATTCACCCTCTTCGAGTTTATTTACTTCCCGCATGGCTAAATATTCAGAGAGAGCAGGAAGGGAAAGCTGTTCTTCTATTGTCAGCTACAGGCTCCAAGACTACTTTTCAGTATAAACAAACAATAAGAAAGCACTGGGAAACTAATCAGTAGACTCCTGTTTCATGTCTAATTTGACCCCATTAATTTCCTTCCAGCTGAACAGGCTTGAGTGTACATTGTGCATTCAAATGTATGTTGATCCTATGGGATAAATTAAAGCAAGCTTGCCAGCTCAGCCACTTGTAGAAAAAAATGCAAATTTAAGGCTGATCTGTTCCTATCGCTTTTACGCATTCAGAACTCCCATGGGACTGTGATTAAATTGGAAATTGAATGATTCAAAAATTGCCAGTTGAATTTCTCCAAGGATGAGATCTGAACAAAATCCATTCTTGAGAGGGGTTTTCCCCCTTGCTCTAGCCATGGCCACTCATGCACAACTGGGAAATAGTTTAGAAGGGCTTGGGTCCAAAATACGAGAACTCTAAGAACAAAACAATAGACTATAGCCACGTAAGTGTGCAAAAACATACCCCTCCCATAGTGACAGTACAAGCAGAAGCAAATGGAGTAGGAAAAGGCAGGAACAGTATTTCCACATCCTCATTCCCATGTTGCTCACCTGAGGACATCATCTCCCATCCTACATTCCCCCTTTACTCCATCACAGCTCTGCAAAAGTGACAACAAGCATGTTGGGAATTTATAATGCTACAATCCAGTGTGACCTTGTATACATTGTAATGTGTAGCTTGGCTCTAAGAAGGAATGCGTGGAACTCCAACGATGTTCCATTTCTTTGGAGTATCAATGGTGCTGTATGCTGCATGCACTTCTCCCATCTCACTGTGCTTAGACTATTTGCAAACAAGCAGATACAGTTTTGAAAACATCACAAGTCTTAAGTTATTCCCCTCTCAGGTGGAAACTGACCCTCCTAGATTGCTGACTGTTCATGCTCAGAGAAATGGGGAACATGGAACAATATAATCATAATCAGTTGCTTACTAGAAAAAAACAAAATATAAGCAAATCGAATGTCATTGGCCTTTGCTAGTGGACTGTAGGTCTTATGGCCTGTGCTAAAGTTGGTCTCACGATGTGATGCCACAATGTTTGCTTCCCCTCCCTACCCCCCCGAAAAGAGGGAGGAGGATAGTGGTTATATATGTATACTTCTGTACCTGTTTAGTTATCAAGGTGCCACTTTGGGCTGAGAAGCAGAATATAAATGAAAAGAATAAAGTAGGAATCAGAGGTGAAAAGAGCAAAACATAGACAGGTGTCTTGTAAACAGCAAAGGCTTTCAAAGTCTCTATTCCAATAGAATCATCCTACTGCTTGGCTTCCTCCATCAATAGTTGGGCCAATAACTAATTAATGTATTTTGAATTGATAGTCATTAAGCTATTAGAGGATGGCAATTTCTCTAAACTAATTAACACAAGCGAATCAATTATTGTTCAGGGAACAAAACTGGAGGAAATGTGCTCCTGGCATCAAGAAATGTTCCTGGATGTTTTACAACAGCAGACTTTGATAAAGCTGCTAATTCTCCCCTTCACCAAGTGTAGATGTATCCATACTGGCACCCTCTTCCAATTAAAACCACTTCAAAGCTGCATGGGATATGCCTAAGCATGTTTTCAGTGCTCCACGCCTATACACCTGTCAGTGCTATGGTTTGAACCCATGGGGAAAGAGATATGAGTTCTGTGTTTCTACACCATCGGGAAAGGTAAGCATGAAAGCTTAGCTATAAGATGACCATGCAGATAAGAACTTGATCTGGGACCATTCTGCTTGATAGACGACCATTCAGTTTTCCTATGCCAGTCCTTTGCAGCAGTTCTGGCTGCCTTGGTCCTTCTGTTAACAGTGACACACTCCATCCATCCATCCATCCATCCATCCATCCATCCATCCATCCATCCATCCATCCATCCATCCATCCATCCATCCATCCATCCATCCATCCATCTATGCAAAATCTCTGGCGCAATTGTTGAACAGTGACATGTTCTGTACTGGTTGTAATAAGTCAATTGCTGAAAGAAAACAGTCAAAAATTTTATGAGCTATATTTCAGGTTCTGCCATTTCAAACACTGCTATCAGATTAGAGGCCAGAATGATTATGTTAAAGGCACGAATCTGGTTGGCAGCTATTATTCATTGGAACAGGGCCAATGCTGAAATTGATAGAGTGCAAGCAAAATCCCCGAGAACCCTTTTACAGGTTCCTAAATGTGTTCCCAATTCTGTACTTTTTCTTGAAACTGGAGAATTTCCACTTTTACATAGGGCATGGATTCCTGCCATAAAACTGTGGTTAAAGGTTTTTCTTTTTGCTGAAGGGACAGGTTTATTAATACATCTCACTTCTGTGGATCACTCAAAATGGGCCAAAGTAATTGAATGCAAAGTAACTTCATACGGCCTCTCCCCATCCTTTCTTATATTATTGGGGCCAAATATGGCTCTAAAATCTGTGATCCAGAGATTCAAGGATGTTACCCTGGCAGAACTTCGAATCCAGTCATCATCTGTCTGCTCCCCTTCTTTTGGGGGACTGAATTATAACAACCTATTTAATCCAGCTAATTATCTGAAAAAATCTATCAATTTTGCTGTATGGAGTAATATTTATTAAAGCCAGATTTAATGTGCTTGTACGTGGTCACTTTCTGGGTATTCCATATTCCTAAAGATTTTGCCCATGTAATGATGGTGATGTGGAATCTCTGATGCATGTTTTGGTTTTCTCGCAAATTGTACCAGAGGATACACCAAGATGGGTTAATACTATTGATACCAGGTTGGGAAAATTATCCGCCTGTAATTTTAGTAAAGACTCTCCTAGAGGACAAATGTACCAATATTACTCTCGTTGTCGCTAAATTGTTGTCTGTGGCAGCAAGGATCAGGGTTTCTGCACTTAGCTTGGATTGTAAGATCAATTGTTGATTATTAATTGATTAGGTTTTAATCTGAATAATTCTAATTTTGTATTTACTTCCAGAATGTATTCCAAACTTGTTTTAAATTATTAGTTCCTTCGATCTGTTTTTATGGGTCTGTTGACTGTAAATAAATATGACTATGACATTAGAACAGGTTGTTTGACTCTTCTAAAGGCTTATTACATCTTATCACAAAGGATTTATACATCTCTCCATGGCATAGTGGAAGCTAAGTTGAAGTATTATGACCTTATCAACTAAAAATATAGCAGACATGGGTAATACACAAGCTAGTGAACTAATTAAGCAGAGACTAATTGATGTTGATAGATGCCATGATTTAAACAGAATAAAGACCTTCCTTTTTGATTCTAAAACACTGAATAAAGTAATGATTATATGTTTAGTGTCTTGAAATTCCTGATCTTAGAAGAAGTTTTACTTTAACTAGATACAATGCTTTGCCTACTGCAGTTTTTTTATTTGGTAAATATAAAACAATACCGAAGAGAGAGTGTCTATGCTCTTGTGGTGAAGGCTCAATAGAGATGCTTGAGCACCTTTTCTTTGATTGTAAGAATTTTGTCCATACTAGGGAAAAGTTAATTAATTCCACCTTGACCTATTTTCAGGTAGAAATAGAAAATTCCTTATGTCCAGATTGTTGTCGGGTAACAAACGTGAGACTAATACAATTACAGTTGCCGAGTTTGCCTGAAGAGTGGGTAAAAGTAGGAAGATGGGGGGGGGGGGTGTTCCCCATCCACTGAAATAATGAAAGCTATTGGTAAGAGACCAGCAAACGGTGTACTAATCTTTCCAGAAAGGTTGAATAGTATTTTATGTTGTTATACATTTTATGTCTTAATATTTTATATATATTAATATATTTATATAGTTTCATTAGAGACTGAATATCAGAGACCTATATTGTTTGTTTTATGCAATTCTTTTAGAGAATTGATTAATCAATTGGGTAGTTTATAATAGAGTGAACTAATGCACAATCTGGAAATAGTACACTGGTCTATGACCATAATAAAGATATTCATTTTTTTTCATTCAAATATCATTCTTGATATCATCTTCTAACTTGCCACTCACTATAGTTCTACTTCAAATTGCTCAAACTGGTGTGCATATTTCTCCTTTTCACAAACTTAGATAGATTAGGATTCACGATGAACTACAAATAAATTAGTTGGGTTAGGAAGGAACCATTAGGGAAAAGTGGATGCAGGGTGCTCAGATTGTAAGAAATGACTGAATTCTGGATTCTGCTGTGTGCCTGAAAGTTATTTTTGCCCTGACTTAATAACCTCTTTCTTGCAGCTTAGTCGCAGTGATAATTAAATCAGCTTGCTTTATCATTAGGAATAGTGACTTATTATACTCCCCTTACACCTACACTCTGCTGTCAAACAACACTTATTCAAATCAAGGAGGCACATAATAAACTATAAAAGGCTACTCCCTGCAGCAGAATAGTCAGGATAGTCAATTACTTTAATGACAAAATACATGGGAGAATGTTCCCAACAAAATTAAACAATAAGTGCTTGACCTCATGAAGGACAATGCCAAAACTCCCACCAAACATTCTTTCATAAATGGTAAGAAATTAGCAAACAATTACCTTGTCTGTCTTATGCTAGAAGCTGTGTGGCAAACTATCAGCCAGAATCCTGTCGTTGTTTCTACAATTGGTGTTTCGGCTGAAAATTTACACTAATTGCCTGCATGCAGGCTAAATCAGTCACTAAAACCAGTTTGATCCTTTTATTTTTCATGCTTACTACATGGAGAAAAGTTCCATTCAATCCACTAAATAGAAGGGTATTCAACAGGTGAAATCAGAAGGTTGGGACTGTATCAACTAAATCTGCTCTACAAACACCATGCCTTGATCCAGCCCCACACCCAGTTGGGTGACCTTGGGCTAGTCACAGTTCTTCTGAGCTCTCTCAGCCCCACTTACCTCACAGGGTGTTTGTTGTGGTGGGGGGAGGGAAAGGAGATTGTAGCCCCTTTGAGTCTCCTTACAGGAGAGAAAGGGGGGATATAATCATATAAATCCAACTCTTCTTCTTCTACACAGAACCTGTGCATATAGGTACCATATGCACAATCTGTATTTTGCAAAAATAAAAAGTACCAATGACACAGAGAAAGTATGTCTTATGTGTGCATAGGCTATCTGAAGAAGAGCTGGATCAATGGCTAGAGACTGGGCCTGATGTGTGACTGATACATAGTCTTATATTTTTCATCTAGCCAGCACAGGTACATCATCACAGAGGCCACATGTCAATAAAATATTTCAAATATCTACTCAGGTCAGTTCTAATTCAACAATTACAAAAAGCTTTGATAGTTTGAGGAGAGTAACCAGGCTGGCCTGAAGTAAAAGAGCTAGATTAACACCTTCGAACCCAACATGATTTTAAGGTATAAGCTTGTGGGAGTCAAAGCTTCCTCATGAAGGGAAATCTTGTTGGTCGCTAAGGTGCAACTGGACTTGAATTTACTCTAAAGACTTTGAAAGTTAAGATGACAGATTACATCTCACTCATGGCTAGTCCACGAGAGAGCTGCAGAGATGTGTCCATATCTCTGAAGAACATGAGAGAAGGAAGGCTAAATGAGAAGGGAAAATAGAATGAAAGATCACACAAGGAGAAGCCTTGGAGGTCAGAGAGACAGCATTATGCTGAACAAAAAGAGGGGATTGACATGAACCTGAGAATAAGGGGAACTGGAAAGAAATGTTGGGCAGGACCAGTAATGTCAGAACAATGGAGAAAAAGAGTGTGGGGATGACAGGTCATGGTGAGAGAAAGAGAGAGAGAATAAGGAACAGGGAGAAGTTAGATAATAACTGCTAGTGTTGAAGAGAGGATTATTATGTTATCTTCATTTGGTGAAAGTGGGTTAGATGGAAAAACCTGACCTGGATCATGTGGCTGAATCCCAGAATTTATATATTTAATTTTCTTGCTGCGAGGGGGGTGGGGGATTTCCTGTGATTGTGGAGGCAATTTAAATTTGTTGTTGTTTCATTTTATATACCGCCCCTCCCCACTTGGTGGTTTCCAACACTTCAACAATTGCCATTTAGCAATTTACAAACTGACATTAAAACTCACAATTTGAATCTCATTACAATCATTAAAATCACATTATAGTCGGTATATTTCCATTGAAGGCGCTGAATTTCTTAATACCTTACCAAAGGATGTTAACTGGATAGGGAAAAAAGGAAAGGGAAAGGGGGAAAAGGAAAAACGCAGGAAAAAGGGAGAGGGAAGGGGGAAACCTAGATATACCATAGATGCCTCAGCCATAAATTATCTCATTTGGTAGTTTCAGGACTCTGGAAACCCCGCCCCAACTCCCAGTTCCAAAGTTTAGAGGGCATGAATATGATCTACAATAGATAGCCAGCAGAATTACATGGCAGGTGGTGAAAATAACAATCTCCTGAAGAGTAAAACTCTGATTAGGACAAGAAATCAATCACTTGTTTTGCAGCATTATTCATAAGATTGACAGATATATGGAGCGTGAATCTGTACAGCCTGCACCTGGTCAGGAAACTGTGAAATAGGACAACAATTTCTCTTTTGGTAATAATTATGCTTCCCATTTAATCGCCAGCTTCACTCTTAACAAAATGGAAGCTCCAACTATGTAAATGAGGAAAGCATAGGTATTTAAATCAAGAACGATTTTTTTCACCCTTCAATTTGCACAGCGATGAATTTCTACCATTTAATAGAAATTCTAGCTGATGCTGTCAGTATTTAGAATTAAGGGTAGAAAATACAGTAAAATAACTAGTGACATGTAACATATGATGTGTCATTTTTGCTAAAGGCTGAATATAGATTCTTGCTGGTTGAATCATGATTCAAAACCCTCAAATATAGAGATAATTAAAATATTATTGGCTATTTTTCTCCTCTAGTGGTTAGCTTTTCAGCTTCTCAATCACCAGTGAAACTTTCAGATTTTTGGTCTAATTAAAGACAGAAAAAGGACACATTGCTGACCCATCATGTATGTACAAGCTGGAACGGGTCCAGAGGAGGGCAACCAAAATGGTAAAAGATTTGTAGTCCCTACCCTACAAAGAGAGGCTTAGGGAGTTGGAAATGTTTAGTCTGGAGGTTAAGAGGGGACATGATAGCTATGTTTAAATATTTGAAGGGAGCAATCTTGTTTTCTGCTGCCTCAGAGACTAGGACATGGAGTAATGGATTCAAGGTACAGGAAAAGAGATTCCACCTAAACGTTAGGAAGAAATTCCTGACCGTCAGGGCTGTTCGACAGTGGAATTCACTGCCTCGGAGAGTGGTGGAGTCTCCTTCATTGGAGGTTTTTAAACAGGGGCTGGATGAACGTATGTCAGGAGTGCTTTGATTGTGTGTTCCACAGTTCCTGCATTGCAGGGGATTGGACTTGATGGCCCTTGGGGTCTTTTCCAACTCTATGATTCTATGATTCTACAACTTTAGAAGCTGTCAACTCGCAATCTTTGATTCTCATTCTGTTTTTGTGTTTTGCACCATCCTTTTTTTCCTGTAGTTTTTGTTTCATGTATTGCACTTTCATGTATTCTCTAATAAAAATCTGGCTTTTGCTTGTCCGGGTGCAGGGCATCACTAGTCACATGGTAAAGGGGGTGCACCCATTTTTTGTTTTGTTTTTGCTATGCTTTGTTTGCATGAAAGGTCTACCACAGATGCGCAGTAACAGGACTTGAATCTTCATGGCTCGATGTAGCCACATGTGTGCTTGTGTTCTCTCCTTCATTGCAACCTCCATTTTGGGTGGTTCCCACTCCCCCGTCATTTTAGAACTCAGCAGTCAGGAATTACTCCTGAGCCGCCATTTCACCCATTCACTGCCCACCTTCCTTCCTCCTTTTTCATTGCCATGCAGTCTCCATTTTAGAAGGTTCCCAAGTAGAAACATGAACACACACTCACAGTAAAGTATGCTTGAATTGCTGGTGCCGTGTTGCTATATTTCCAGGGCAAAAAAAGCAAGTCTAGGAATTTAAACCATCAAAAGGCATCCTTTTACAAGTCTAGCATCTCAAAATAATAATGATAATAATGATAATAATGATACTGGGGGGTGGGCTCACAAAATGAAGCTGCAAAACGAGGCTCCAAAAATGGAGATCAGTCAGCCACTGACCTATTGGAATGAAGCATTCCCACCCCTACAAAAATATTGTTCTGGGGAAAGCAGATCTGAGCCTGATCAATGCCTGACTGGGGTTTGTCCTTTTGGGAGAGAGAGTAAGTGCTTCCAAGATGCATGTGTGACTGAGGAAGAACCCCCCCCCCCCCGCCTCTCCATTTAAGCAGGCTCAAAGGGAAAGCCGTGCCTGGATGCCTTCTGATGGGGTAAGTCACTTGGGTGGCTTGGGCTCCAGTGCTTGGGCAGGCACTTTGGGCATTATTATCCTTTGGGGATTTTTCTGTAGGCTTCCCCAGTTGTGCAAAAACAGTTCCGCTATCTGTACCTGGCCCCATAGTGTGTTGTTTTGCTGTTTTTGCTGTTTTATCTGCACTCTGAGGGGGGCACGTTCAGAGTTAGATATATGATCATATTGAATTATTTTTTTATGAGGCAATTGAACTTTTCAAGAGCATTTGAATAAAACATAAAGAATGAGCAACCCTGCTTAACTGGATGGTGAAATTTACCATGACAGTATAGGTGCCATTTCATAGTGACAGAAGAATACACCCATTTTTATAATACTGTGAGCTATTTCTCATCCCAGATGAAAGGCCACATTAGTTCTTCCTACATTTACCACCATAAGTAACTATAAGAAGCTACCAAAATCTTATTAATTAATTGCTCATTGAAGTTAGAATTCCTTATATTCCTTGCATCTGGTGAAACATGATAAAGAGCAAAAGCAATAAAAGTTGTGTGTGAGCATGCCCGTGCAAGCATTGATGTAACGCCATGTCCTGGTTCATGTTGTTTCCAAACAGATAAGCTTTCAGTCAATAATGAAAATTTATTTTATACAGACCTAGCTTTAGATAACATCCTAAACTATTAAACTGGCAATTCCATATTTTCTGCAAATATTAGAAAAATAAAATCCAAGACAAAAACAAGGAACAAAGGGTGAAAAAATATGGCCAAAATCAAAGGAGCATATTTTCTCTTTTAGAATAGTCTGAAAACCTCTTATCAAAAAGAACCCCATCAAGAAAGGATCAATTTTTTTAACTTAATCATAATTTTTTAACTGATTGACAACCTTTTGTAAGTCATGTGCTCCAATCTGTGGCATAGGAACACCGCAGGAGGCTTTGCAGCCATGCCTGCAACTGCAAAATTACAGTTCACAAGCCTCAAATTAAAGGTCTCTAAGGCTTTGACCTGGATCTTGTCAGACCTCAGAAGCTAGGAAGGGTCAGTCCTGGTAGTACTTGTATGGAAGACTACCAAGGAATACCACAGTCGCCATGCAGAGGATGGCAATGATAAATCATCTCTGTTCTTGCCTTGAAACCTCCTGCATCACCATGAGTTGGTTGCGGCTTTACACACAAAAAGAATATCCAATATGCATCTTCCACACTGTGACTGTCTTCAGCACTGTTTCTATACCTTTTTGAAATCTATCTATTATGTTTTATCACATTCTCCAAGAAGCTCAAACCAGCCTACACAGCTCTCCCTTACTTTGTCTTTACAACAACCTGTGAGGTAGGTTAGAGTGAGTGAAAGAGCGAGTGGTCTATAGTTACCCAATGAGTTTCATAATAGTGTAGTGACATGAATCAGTGTCTTCCAGATCTTAGTCCAACATCCTAATCACTACACTACACTGACTCTCCAGTCACAGAGACACCATGCACGTGATCTGCACAAGTAGAAGAAATGTTAACATAAAAAATCTGTACAGAATATTGAAACTATATACCCCTTCCCTCCAAAGCAGGAGCATGAGCAGCTTGAATGCAAATATGACCTTAGACCCAAGATTTGGAAAAACTTCTACTTACAGAGCACTCATCCATTTTTTTGTCTTCCTGTCAGAACTGGCATCAGGGATCAGCATAAATGGGCACCTGTCAAGGCCCACAGCTTAGCAGTAGGCCCACCATTAACTTTTGATGACTGATGCAGTTACTCTTACCTGGCGATATCATAAAGCTCCTGGTGTGGAAAGGCTACTGGAGACAACTCTTTTGTGTTCCATTTAGCAATCCAGGTAACCGTGATTATGAATGATCATGAGAGAACTGCACTCTGTTTCTCCTACAGGAAATTGTGTTTGTGGGCACTAATGCATACATTCATGTTTTATGTGTGCATGCACAAAAGAAAATGATGTGCTTGGGTATGGTTACTTTAAGGAATCTTGCCCAGGTCCCTCCAAAACTTCTATATCCAGAGTTCTTGTACTCTTTCACATATGAAGGGAGAGATTGATGGTTTCAGTCACTGTGCACCGGAAAACACTTGCTACAACAATACAGTTTTCCATGACTATATAAATTAGAACCAAATCTGCCAACTAAGCAACTATATCACAGCCCCTCATATCACCACTTTAGCACTAAATATTTAAAAGCAATAGTGTTTGTAGATAATGATAAAATTGCCAGAGAAATTGTTCATAGAAATAGTATCAATTCTTTGGAGTCTGTGCTGTAACTCAGACAAAAGGGAGTTCCACATGTGGTGTGACTTCTGAGATCTTGAGTCTTCTAAAGGAAGTCATTTGAGGCTTAGTAGAAGCTTCATGGGATACCTTTTTTTTCCTAGACAGAGAAAAGGTCTTATTCTGTGATCTGATGACCTGTGTTTTGGTGCGGTTTGATTGTTTTGGCTACACTACTGTTTTCAGTTATTTGGAAATAAAATAGCACTGGGTTGGATCCAGTCAGCTTTTTCACCCAATTCCCCAGCATACGATAGTTTGTGTTCCACTTGGGTTTTGTCCCATGATTCTCAGCATAGCTCATTTTATTGGTCAGAAGGGATCTCTCCTTCCTTTTTTTCCAGCAGAAAAGTTGCTTGGATCTAACCCGCTATCTAGACACCATGAAGAAGATGGATGAAGGAATCCTGTGTGATCACAGGCACGCCCAACTGACCTCATTCCCACATGGTGCCTTTTCTGAGTAGCAGTACCACTACACCAAGGAAATCACCAACTCTTGCAGCCTCTAACTATTGTCACTGAGTTAATATGAACTATTTCAGGTATTAACATTTTCATTTTTCCACAAAGTCCCTTGACAACGGCACATACATATCCAGTGACTAATCATGTCTGACTGTAGAGAAGACTTACCTACAAGTTATCCTTTTGACACATTGTGAATCTGTGAGGGGGTGAGCCTTGCTTTTGACAGGTTGACATTTCAGAGTCAAACTGAACATTAAAGAATTCACTTAAGGTTTATGAAGCAATGATGAGGCAGCTGGAGAAAAGTAAGTTTCTCAGGGAACCACAATTCAATTCCAGTGGGGTATTAATAAAGGGTCATTTGAACCAAATCCTGGTAGAAATGAGACATGAGGGATATTTTGTCCACTGTAATGACAGCATTCAATTTAATCTTTTATCAGAGCAAATTGGATTGAGGGGAAAAATGGGTCATTCTCCTACAGTCTCAATCTTCAAATGCCTGGCATTTGTCTGGCTGTCAGAGGCCATCTAGATATGAATTCTATAAGGCTTCTTTAGTCAAGATGTGAATTGTTACTATCCTGAAGTAAAAAAGGATTTTTTCTTTTCTTAGACTCTGCCTATAAATTATAGCCATACTAAACTATGTACAGAAAGTATAATACTACTGTTTATTATTAGTACTACATCATTAGTATTATTATTAGTACTACATTATTATTAGTACTACATCATTAGTATTATTAGTACTACATCAGACAGATGAAGGCTCCAATTGTATCTCAGTCCTGTGCTTTTGGGCCACACTGACACTGAGTTCCTATCCATTATTTTGGGACACAGTGGTCACATATTATGGGTCACTACTAGCATTTGCTTGTCCACCTTTGAAATGCATTGAACTTTCTCACATAAGTTGCAGCGTGATGGGCTTCTGGTGGGCGGATTCATGGTGTGTTGATGCCTCAGCAAACTGCAGAGAATCTTTCCAGCTAGAATGCCAGCTGGTAAGTACAAATCACCAGCCAAGTTGTCTGGATAAAGAATGATCAGGAGATAACCCACAACACTTCAAAAAGCTCTCCTCTTGAGTAAAGCATGAAACATTGAAGCTTTTGCAAGTCACTCTGGGGTTGACAGATAGCAAGTTAAACTGTATGGATGCACTGAATGTAACTGGACTTTTACCATTATCACCCCCATTTCTTCACTGTTGGAAGATCATTAATTTTACAGATAAAAAGATATTTAGTCTGTGCTGATGGCAGCAACCTCGCAGTGAGATAATCCTTTTCTCTGGGAAACTATTAAGCAGAATAAAATTTCAAAAAGGAAAAAATCTGTAAATAACTTGGCAAAAAGTGGAAGCAAGAAGAGGTTGTCATGTCCCCCCTCCCGCTGAGAGTTCATCAGATGAAGACATTTTAAGCTTCAGAGGAGCCAACCAACTGTGTCAACAGAGATGGAAGTTTTACAATCACAGGCACCTGGCTCCAAGCTTATCAGAAATACTGGGCAGGATGATGACAGTTCTTCAGACTCCACCGATACAGCACAGCACTGTAGGTAAAAATTTAGAACTGCTTTGAAGGAGAGAAGATGGTCGGCACATTTGTAGAGCTGATGCAGGCAGCCCAGAAGAATTTAATGAAGAGCAGTGAAGACTGAAGTTGTGGATGCAACGTGTTGTTATCCTGATGTTACCTGCACTTCACTACTCTGTTTCCAGACTCTGCAGCAATCTCAGACTTTGCATTGATCTTGGACTGGCCTTGACTTTAGCTACTCCCCTTCAGAGTGTATGTTCTTCAGTGTTTGACACTCTGGCTTGTTTGACCTTGCTTCCTGGACTCACCCACTTGCCTGTCCCATCTGTCTTTGAACTCTGTCTGCTGTTTAACAGCTTAGACTGCCCTGGGGGTGGTTCCCAGCTCTGGGTCCTGCTGAAGTTGATAAAGTCTAAAGAATAGAGTCAATGCTCCTCCCAAAAAGGAGAAAAATAGTTTTTCATTTGAAAAAAACAAAAACAAGATATAATTTGTCTACAAAGAACCCACATTTGAAAAAAAAAGGATTTAAAGTATTTGTCCTATAATTTTTTAGGTAAAGAATTTATCTTAGTCAGTGTCAAAATGAAAAATTGGATGGTGTTATATATCAAATGCATGTAGATCCTAATCTGGTACTGACTGATGAACATGGTAGCTATGTAGGGGTGGAAGTTAACTTGCTTCAAATTAAAACTATGGTGTTGGAAATTTATGCTTCAAATGAAGACAAAGGAGTGTTTTATAAAGATCTTATTGGTACGTGAATAGAATTTTCCTGCGATACTTGTTGCCATTTAGGGAACTGGAATGGAGTGATGATGCCACAAATGGACAGCTTTTCATTTGCACAAGGTAAATTGCCAAAAGCTTTTTTTTCATTTGGTAGACAATTTGGGTCTGGTTGACATATGGAGACAAAAAAATGGAAATTCAAGATATGTAGTTTTTTCAGAAAGACACCGGTCTTTTTCAAGAGTAGATATGATCTGGGTTTCTAGGGATTTGGTGTCTAAGATATCCAAAGTAGAAATCTTACCAAAGTCCTTTTCAGATTGTAACCATGTAAGCTTGATGTATTTTAAAAAGTAACACTTTTAGATGGAGACTAAATTAATCTACTTCAAAAGAGCATCGTTGTGCAGGACTGTAAAAAAATTAACAACATTTTTGAACATAATTTCAATAAGGGAACAGCAGAGGTGTACCGAGAGAAAATGGTGCCCAGGGCCAACACCTGATTCCACACACACACCGCCCTCCAGCAGCAGGCTCCCGGCCTGGATGCTTCTCCTCCAGGGTGACAGGCACAGCTGGGCCAGGAGCCTGCCATGGGCTTGCAGTCAGGCCAGGAGCCTGCCAAGGGGCATCCATCGGCCGGGGGTGGCAGGCTCCTTGCCTGGCTGCTCTTCCTCTGGGACAGCAGGTGCAGCTGGGCCGGGAGTCTGCCACAGGCCCGCAGCTTGGCTAGGAGCCTGTCGAGGGGCACAGCAGGGTTCCGGCCTGGCTGCTCCTTCAGGTCACATGGGGGTGCAATTTTGTGCCCCCCACACGACCTAATGGTGGCGCCCAGGGTCAATTACCCCCCCCCCCATTTTCCTCTGGCAGATACACTCCTGGGAAACAGACTTGAGAATGTTTTGGGATGCAAGTAAAGCTTATATGACAGGTGACCTGATACAATATAATTGTGAGCTTAGGAAAACAAGACAAAAGACAATGCATAATTTTTTGGAGGAGATTTAAAAAAAGGAGTTCAAAAAGCATCCAAGAGATAAGAAGATTTTGCAACAAGTGAAATTTTTACTACACCAGGTATTTATGTTAACATTAACAGAAATGGAAACAAAACTGAATTCTGCACAGCAAAAGAATTTTGAAGTTGCAAATAAACCAGGAAAATGATTATCATATAAACTGTGCAAAGTGAAATAAAAGAAAATTATATTGAAATTACAAGAAGGGGACAATATTTTAACAGAAAAATGGTCAATTCAAAAATATTTTATAATTATTACATGAACTTATATAAAAGACAAGAGATTGCATTGGTTAAAAAAGAATAGCTTAGAAAACAAAACATTCCTAAGATTACAGAACAGCAAAGGTATATTACGAATGGCATCATAACAGTAACTGAAGTGGTGGGTATTTAAAAAATCAAGGAAAAAAATGGATCGAGTGCAACGTAACAATCAGGTAATTAGAAACAGAATGTGTTGCACTCTGCCGCTCAACTATTTACTTAGTGTATATGTGCAAAAACCATACATCAATGAAGACATACAAAAGTGAATACAGTATTCATGTGCCACACAACAATGCTATAACATGAAAAATAGATATGCATGTCTATACAGCACAATATTCCCATTTGTATGCATGACCCCTTAACACCGTGGTGGCTAACCCATGGCACTCCATATGTTCGTGGACTACAATTCCCATCAGCCCTGCCATAGGTTAGCCACCACTGCCTTAACAGATTATGCATTTTGTACTGAGTCTCCACATCCACTTCAGATTCTCTGTTCATCTGAAAACCTGAAGGAGCAGCAGACTCTCATCCTCTGTTGCCTAGTCACAGATGCTTAGTGAGGACCCTGCTAGGAGTGGTCCCAATAATACATACCACTCCATTTGCTGGGGTAATAAATTGGCCATAGCCATTTTATTGAGCAGAAGCATGAGGCTAAGCATGGGTCTGGATCTAGTCATGCCGGTAATGTGCTGAAGCTCCTGTACCCAAGCTTCACTCTTCTGCGGGGTTCTGCCAAGCGGCTTCTCCTGGCAAGAAGTGTTCCCCCTTTGGCCCTGTTTGGCAGATCGGATGCCTGTTGCCATTGTCGCCATCCTCAAGGGGAAGGCCTAGCTCCATAGCTCCCTTCCCCTTGCCCTTCCAGATCAATACCCATGCGCCAAACTGCTAGTGAATCAGGCTATGACAAAAGAAGCATGCATTAACACATAAGAAAATTAGGGAGGGTGGGCAGTCAAATCGTCAGCTGGCGAGCACACGACCAAGACAAATGAGGGCGAGCTCTTTTAAAGCCTTGCTTCGCCCCTCCTTTCCTCCAGTGATGCTAGCCCTCGCCAGGCATGGCTCTCCTTCCCTTTCTGCCCTCGCTTGGGCAGCATCTGTGGGTTTCGCCTTCCCCCACCCTGAGCAGCAACCGCAGCCTAGGTTAATTCCCAGCCGTCTTTGCTTAAATGACTTGGCCAGAGAACTGGACCTGTCAATGTGCTCAGACTTGGAATTGGGGGGGGGGGGAGGACATGGCCTTATCATGCATTTCAGGCAAAACAGAATCAATCTGTGTTTGCCTCATCTTCCCCTGGTGTGTCCCTGATCAGCCTGACATTGCATTGTTTTCAGAATCAATAGAAAGGTCAGCCACTCCAACAACAAAATTGGCAAGCTCTGACACAATAAACGGAATGGGTGCTTGAATGCAAAGAACAAAAGGAGAACCGACGTGCTATCTAAAATTTCCTTGAATTGTGCAGAATTAAAATTTCTGAGAATTATTCAAAACATAAATTGTTTACTATTTTACCATAACAGATGCTTTAGACAAAAGGAAGCAGGAAGTTGTTGCAGCCTCTGGCTGATCTACAGCTCAGCACAGCTGAATGCAGTTGCGTAAATTAGTTTGTAGACTTTGTTGAAGAAGCCAGCCAGCAAGAAGGAATTGAAATTACAGCACTGCTTAAGGGTTCTTTTCGTTTGCAATCAACTAAAATTGTGCTGTTTTCTATCTTCTCTGCTGATAATGCAAATGCACCCTTTTGAAGTAAACGGCCTCATGTATTAACGCATCCTGAAAGTAAGAAAATGGCAAGGGAAAGCATTTCCAATAAACCTTCTCCACCTCTCTTATAAATGTCCCTGATAAGACAGAAAGTTGTCATTACAGAAACAGAACCTAACATTGACAACTATTTGGTCATTATTGCAAATAGTAGGTTGGATCCAGATGGGAGGAATTAGAGTAGATGCACTTAAGTGCCTTGAAACATTTCACTTTGCAAGTAAAAATACTGTTGTCCAACAGGCAGAATGAAGGCAATACAGAATGATGTTGTGTGGCAACTTCCCTTCCAAAACACCCCATCCCCATTTCTTTAACATGTGAATCAACAATTTGATTAAATAACCTTAGGTCGAATCCCCACTACTGTCTTAGCCAGATTTCAGAACACAAACTAACCAGGTTTGAGGGACGACTTCCCCATTGCTTGCGTGGCAGATTCTGTTTCTGGCGCTCGTTCTCCCTGTTAATCCGCGTTCCGGCAGGACCTGGTTGCAAGTGGCATAGACCCCATTAACTCGGTTCAGAGCTGATCCGAGGGGAGGGGTGAGGGTTGAAACTCTGATTCGTTTCCCACCCTGGAGTGTGACATGGAATTCGGGCAATCAATCAGTGCTGCGATGCATGCGCAGCCTTTCCTTGATTTCGTTTCCGCTTTTGCAATTGGCCAGCAAAAGGGGATACAAACGTTAAACTGTCAAACGTGTTACTTTGAATCGTTAATGGTTTATACAGATAACGATTAACTGTTTGCACAGTTAAACATTAAACTTTTACACGCTGGGGTTTTTTTATCACGCCCCTACAATGTACGTTTCCACAGTGGGAAAAGGTCCCGCCCCATCAAGGCATGCCAGTCAATCAGGGGAGACCAGTGAAGCAAGATCGCCTGGTAGTGGGGATTGCTAAGAGTTCTGCAACCAGGCATGTCTGCTGTGTGCTCGCTGCGGTGGGGAAGGAGAAACTCCAATGAAGAGGACACAGTTTCACAACGAACAGGTTTGGATCTGCGTGCAGATTTCAAGTGGGGATCCGACCTAAGTTGCAAGGACAGACATGAGACCAAAAGCATGAACAAAAGTGTACTCATGTAACAGCATGAACAACTGCAATGGCAAAGACACTAACAAAGCAGTCCTAAACAGAGTGGAAATCAATGGGCTTGGAAGTATTTAACTTTGCTAAGGACTATTGATCACTGGTCTGATCCATCAGGGGGGCTCTTCTTATGTTCTTATTTCTATGAATTAAAATTGCATGTTGACACAGCTCCCCCCCCCCCCCCCCAATTTTCTAATTGTCTTCCAAAATATTCTAGTGCCAGAATACTGGACTTGGAACTTGAAAGCCCAGATTAAATCTGCCATGGAAGCTTGTTGGGTGACCTTGAGCCAGTCACATATTCTCTACCTAACCTAAAACACAGGATGAAATGGAGAAGAGAAGGCAGGATGCCACCTTGAGCAGTATTTTAAAAGTACTATATTGATAAAGAATTACAAGGTGTTTCACCTCAAGTCTGATGATTAAAACAAACAACTCCAGTTTTACCACAAAGATCTTAGAAAAACAGTTCCTTTCCTACGGCTTATTAGTTAGACTGTATGATGAATCAGAAATAGTGTGGAGAAAATATGTTTCACCCTGCAAAAGTGTCAATGTCTCATGATGCTGCTGAACGCATGAAAGCTGGAAAAAAAAAGTCTTCTGCAGATCTGGCCTAAACAATCCATACCTTTCTTTTTTTCATACAAGAATGCCCAAAATTTCTGGTTTGTGGCTGACGTGTCCTAGGCCGTTATCAATGTGCATGAATAAACCATCTTACCCCTATCCCCACCCCCTTCCTTGCTCAGACTCCATGGCAAATCTATGATAAATCTCTCATAGGTGAGAAGACAAGTTTATTTATGAATTACCATCTCACTAGAAAAGACAATAATGCTAGGAAATGTGGAAGACAGCAGGCAAAGAGGGAGACCGAACGTGAGGTGAACTGACTCAGTCCAGGAAGCCACAACCTCCATTTGCAAGACCTGAGCAATGCTGTTAATTAAATCATAGGTTTGTCATAAGCTGGAAGTGACTTGATTGTATATAATGCATATACACAGATCAAATCAAGCCTGAACACTCACTAGAAGATAAAAGCTGAAGCTGTTGTATTTTGATCACATTATGAGAAGACAAAAGTCCGTGGAAAAGATTAAAATGCTAGAAAAAGCAGAAAGCATCAGGGAAAGAGAAAGACCCAACATGAGGTGAATTGATTCTATAAAGGAAGCCAGGATCGCCTCTTCTTCCCTCCATTCCCTGGAGCAGTATTGCCTCTTCTTCCCATGTTTTGTGGAAATATTTATTACATCAACACTGCCCCAATGTGTAATGTCATGTCTGGCACAAAACTGAAAATGATATCACCACATTGAGGTAACGTTCTAGGATTTGTCCCCATCTCTATGGTTTATGATCCAGGCCTCAGCATGTCCTGTTGGGTTACCAGATGCAGCTGGCAATACTGCCCTTGTCCCTGTTCCGAAATCGTAGCTGTCCTCCTGTTGAAATTGCTATAATTTCTGACATGAGGCCTACTAGCTGATGTAGGCAATCTGTACCAAAGTCTTTCTAAATATGTAATGGATTTTTGCAATATATTGACATTTGGCAATCTTCTCAGTGCTGGATAAGAATTTTGCTCCAAGTTTCTTTCAGAGTCTGCTAAGATTTCCAGAGAAACACCTATCCAGATAGCCTGTTTTTAACTATCTCGTGCTCTTCCACTTAGTCATAAGGATCTAAGCAAATTTCTGACAAACCACTCATTTGGTTTACCCTTTTACAAATGCCTAAAGATCATGATCTGATCTATATTAGTATTTTCATCATTTTGACGTTTCTCCTTTGGATTGCACGTGTTCTTAAAATCTTCCTGCATATAGTTTAACACAACGGGAAATCAGGCTGCTCTTTTGCAGACATAGCTTAACTGCACTCTTTACATTCATGAGCTCTGGTTTGCTTCACAGTGGGACCTCCAAAAGTATATTAGAAATTAAGATTGAATTAAATTTTGGGAAAGCATATTTAACTTTGATCATAAGCCATCAAGTATTACAATTTCAAAAAAAAGATATAAGCATCAAATGTGGATTCAGGCGGGGAATCTTTTTAGCTTGTTGATTGGCTGTGTATTTTCATGTGTGTTTCATTTAGGAGGATGGCAGTCAGTCTGCAAAACACAATCTGTTTCTGACTCTATAAATTTCACATTAATAGACAAATGCAAATGGCTGGCTTATGGTGATAAGATAGATGTTGACCACTGCTTGTTAAAAGCTTATGGAGATAAGATGGACTTTGACCACCGCCTGTTAAAAGCTTACTTCTCATTACTCATGAGCAATGAAGTTCATTATCTTCTAGTGCACAGATGGCACACACACAAAGAATACAGGCGGTCATTAGGCAGGGCCTCATCTTCTGTTCTGATGATTAAATTTACTTGCAGGGGTTAAAATGTAAAGGGAATTTGTTAGCAAATTACATTTCTGGGAAAACATTGATCAAAAGAAATGGCACTTTTGAGGGAGGAAAGCTATAATCTGCAAAACTTAAAGAGTATTCTACTGGTCCCATCAGTTTCAAACACTTTGTTAGTAGTTTGGTTACCCTGAGCAGAGATAAAGAAAAAGAAAAATTGGAAATCTGGTATTAACTTGTATCCAGCTTTCAACAGGTGAGGTAGCTGGCTCCACTGAAGTACGGCTTTTATTTAAAAAAAACTGTCAGTCTGGTTTAGAAAGATTGCTGTGGTCCAGTTATACTGGAATACCTGCCAATGTGTGTACATGGTCTATGATATTCTTAGAAATTTTGCTCCTCATTCTGTTCTTTTCTCCAACATTTCACTTGTGTGTGTTAAATATCATCAAGTTAATTCCTATTTAATGGTGACCCTATGAATTAATGATCTTCAAAACATCCTAATGTTAATAGCCTTGCTCAGGTCTTGTTCACTGGGAGCTGTGGGTTCCTTTATTGAGTCAATCCATCTCATGTTGGGTCTTCCCCCTTTCCTGTTGCCATTAATTTTTCCTAGCATGCTTGTTCTTTCCAGTGAGTTTTGTCTTCTCGTTCTGCAACCAAAATACAATAGCCTCGGTTTATTCATTTTAGTTCCTAGGGAGAGTTCAGGCTTAGTTTTGATATAATCCACTAATTTATCTTTTTGATGGTCTGATCCAACACCTAGTTTCATATCAACCTATTTTCTCCTTGCCACCTTTATTGATTGACCAACTTTCACATCCATACATATTTATGAAGAATACGAATGAATTAGTTTGATTTTGGTTTGTTCATCTGTGAAACCTCCTTACTCTTAATGATCCTTCCTAACTTCTTCATGGCTGCCCTTCCCTAATTCCAATCTCATTTTCTTTATCATCAACTTTAAAGCTGTGTAATTCCTCAGTAGTCATTACGTTTAGCTTACTCCCTTCATTTACTTAAAAAAATTACCTTGCCCCTCAGCTAAAAGATTCTGGGGTGGTTCCCAAATTAAATCCATTTGCAATCACAAATTGTAGACAAAAGTCCCAGAACACTCTCCCTACTTGATCTGTTTTCGGTCCAAACCCTTTCCCCCTGTGGATTCTTCCTTCAATTATTTCTGCCTGATGATTTTTTCCCTTGAGATCAGAATGCAGCTAATCATGACAGCTATTAATTTGCTGCCAATCCTCCCCATACCATTTTTACATCCTCAGATAGCCCCAATATGGTTCCATTATGAAAATTAAAGTATTTACATGGCTACACAATGGAGCCAATAGAATTTCCACAGCAAGGTTTGAGGACATGTAATAGTGCAGATGGGAGACTGAAGCCACTTCTCCCTGTGTTCTGCAATCGTGATTAGAAAAGGACCAGCATGCATCTGGGAAGTCCCACTTCATTTCTAAGACCAAGTCCTCATGTTATCCATCAACACACACACAGGGAGTTTGTAACGTGCAGCTAGGTTGTTGTGAGAAAGGAGCAAAAAGCAGGCAAATAAGTGATGATGTAAATATGCCATTAAAACATTGCCAGACTTCTGAAGCATATATTCTGCTTTTCATCCTCCTTCACTAAAAAAAAAAAGGGGGGGGGGGAAGCTTGAGTAGAAAGCACTGCAAGTTGCGGGGGGGGGTAGGGGCAGGGAGGCAGCCCTTTTAGAAGGAATGCAAACATTTGACACACCACACTACAGTCAAAAATGCATAAAGAACACCTGAAAATGGATGAAAGTGAATTTTGTTATTTTTTTTAACAGCTCAGCCATGGTTTTTGAACAGGATACTAGCAGAGGTGGGATCCAGCCGGTTCGACCCAGTTCAGCCGAACCGGTTGCTAAAAACTCCCTCGCTCCTTCTATCCTGGGAGAGGGAGCGATGACAGAGCTTTTAGCACCAGCCCAGGGCAGGGAGGAGAGCTCCAACTCAGCTCTCCTCCTCATCCTGGGCTCCCCAGGCGGGGAGAAGACTTCCCGAGCAAAAAAGCGCTGAGGGGTGGAGGCAGCCGGGAAGCGTGGGGGGGCTGGCTGGCCCAATCTGTGGCTGGTCAGCTCCCCATGGGGGCTCCAGTGGCCACAGCCTGCTGAGGGTTTTCCAGGTCTCCCAGCAACTGCTGGCACGGTCTGCTGGGCGAAGGCAGCAGCCAGGAGGCCTGGGCGACCTCTAGCAGGGCCTCTGGCAACCACATCCCTGCTGGACTCTGCCAGCTACTGCAGCCCCACCTCCTCCCTCAAGATCCATTGGCGGTGGCCCGGGCCACCTCTGATGGAGCTCAAGGGAGGAGGCAGAAGCAGCCAGTGGCAAGCCACAACCCCGCTGGCTGCTGCAGCCCCACCTCCTCCCTCAAGCTCCATTGGCCAGGACTACCGCTGATGGAGCTCAAAGGAGGAGGCAGAAGCAGCTGGTAGCAAGCCGTACCTTCACCGGCTGCTGAGGCCACGCCTCCTTTATCAAGCTCCATCTGGGGTGGCCAGGAGTTTGAGTGGTGTGAGCAGGGGGCGGCAGTCAGTTCCGATTGAGCGGGGGGACGGCACCCTGCCACTCCCCCCTCACTCAACCAGAATCAGTTGTTAAATATCTTTGTTTGAAAAGGTAAATAAAATCTGTTAGCAGCCAGGACCCAAAATGGTTATTTCTGAAACAACGCAAAAATCCATCACCAACCAGCAGCTAAAACGCATTACAAAGGTTGATTGAACGAGGCCCATGTTTCAATAGATCTGTCTAAAGCCCACTCCTCTATCTGAGAAAAAAATGTCTTTGTTCATCTCAGTACCTCCCAACAAATTATTCTGTTATTTCTCATATTGCAGAACATCTGTTTGTTTCTACACATCTGTTTTTAAATGCTCTCTACTCATCTGGCTTTCTCATACATAAAGCGTACTACATCAACTCCCAAAACAAAGGACTCGGAGGAATCTGCTATTAGATTGCTTCTCCCATATCACACCCACTCTCCTTGCAGTCCAAACAAGTCACTCCAGCAGATCTATAGTAGCCACCTCTCCCATCCAAGTGATCTTTAAATATTTAATCAGCATCAGAACCAAAATCCTGCCTAGACTGAGCTGCCTCCAGACTAGTCTTTGTCTCCAGTGGGAATACTTTTCATTTTTCTAATTTGTTTCAGAAAATTAAGAGGACACTTAGAGTGCTGTCCCTCCTCCCCTTTGGAACTGAACAAACTGGTTTCTTGCCCAAATGGCTGCATGAAGTGGGCAAGGAGAGCGTTCCTCCCTCAGTTTTCCATTCACTGATGTGGAAGAGCACCAGTCAAGCAAATTACAGCCCTTTAGTAGGTAAAGAAGGGAGGAATGCATGCCTGCACAGAAGACAATCGATGAAAAATTGCAGGTAAATGGTTAGTTGTTAGAAATTTAGATACTATGATAGGTCTCAGTTCATAATAAAATAGTGAAAAGACATTGATGATTAAGAAGTTAATATTGGGAAGGTACTTGTATTTATTTGTTATTATTTAATACTTCCATTTGGTGGAGGAATGGTTCTCCAAGTAGATATTCCAACTTAATCTTTGCCTTTAGTGCACACACTGTGACCTGAAGTTTGTTTCATCTACAGAGCTCACGTTTGAAACGTTTCTTTTCAAAAGTCAAAGCATACAGGTTACTTAAATATTTACTCTCCCACACAAAAGTGCAGTTTAATAACACCACTAGGGCAAGGCCTCCATTACCTGATATGTCATTTTCATTTGATGGGCAAATATCCTTACAAATGGAAAAAGGCCTGGAGGGGATTCTTTAGACATCATCAGAATGAAAATATTTTTGAAACATAACGCAGAGCTGAAGCAAAGCAAATATGGTGTTGGCATGGAATAAAATTTCCAACAGAATAATTCACAGGTAGTCCAAAAGAACAAGGCTTAGAAGAGCTGTTTAATATTAAAGGTAGCAAATGTTGACAGAGAGAAATTTTTCTCTTTCTCACAATACTAGAACCAGGGGGCATACATTGAAAATGCTGGGGGCAAGAATTAGGACTAATAAAAGGAAACACTTCTTCACGCAACGTGTGATTGGTGTTTGGAATATGCTGCCACAGGAGGTGGTGATGGCCACTAACCTGGATAGCTTTAAAAGGGGCTTGGACAGATTTATGGAGGAGAAGTTGATTTATGGCTACCAATTTGATCCTCTTTGATCTGAGATTGCAAATGCCTTAACAGTTCAGGTGCTCGGGAGCAACAGCCGCAGAAGGCCATTGCTTTCACATCCTGCACATGAGCTCCCAAAAGCACCTGGTGGGCCACTGCGAGTAGCAGAGAACTGGACTAGATGGACTTTGGTCTGATCCAGCTGGCTTGTTCTTATGTTCTTATGTTCTTAAAGGGTTCTTTTCAAAATCAAAACAGGAATGAATGTTGATTCTGTATGCAGAAGCAGTGAAAAAAGCGAACTCCATGCTGGGGGTTATTAGTAAATGGACGAAGTATAAAATGGCCAATACTGTGATGCCTTCATGTAGAACTATAACACGGCTTCACTTGAAATACTGTGTACAGTTCAATTAGGAAAAAATGTGGAATAAAATTGTGGAATTCACCTTCAGTCAGTCACGTAGCTATCTTGGTGGGCAGTCTGTTCTTGTAAATGGGCCAAGGCAACACATTCCTTTCAGTTTCACTGAATCTCTTGGCTGTCTTAAGTACAAGGGTTGGTATAACAAATGTCAGCTCTTCAGTAATGAAAGCGTTAATGATGCTGTTTGTTATATTAGATTAGCATAGCTAATAGGGAGTCGAGTAAGTAGGTATATGCATTGATGAAGTGATCCATAGATGATGTGTTTCTGAGCACATAGGCACGTTGGGAGGAAGTTGAAAACTTTCTTTGGTCTCAGTCAGTTGGAGTCTCAACTTCTCAAAATGTAGACACAGAATGTACCTCAGCTCAGAGAGGATTTTTGTTTTGTTTTTGTACCATGCTAGCCTTCCCTTCTATTTTCTCAGTAAAGTTTATTTAAGCTAACCAGCAGCATCTCCAATTATTTACTCTGCAAACTCTTGTATATTTTTACACCCGCAACAAGTGACCATATAATTCTGCTGAAGGTGCTTGGAGTATGGGTTAAGAGATGGGTTAAGGGAACAGAAGGCAATGATCAAGGTTCTTCCTCTCAGCCCAGCTTCAGAAGGTTATTATTATGCAGAAGTCCTGTACTGAGATGATTTTTGACTCTTGACAGTTATTTTACACTGCCCACATTAGATGGTACTGTATGAAGTACAGAATGAACATTCGAGAAACAAGAAAGCAAAGCCAGTTTAAGTAGAAAACTTTTCATTCAGAGGGTGGCAGGTATTTGTGAGATCAACCAATGAGTCACTATAGGACCTTGTCCCCAGGTGTGCTTGGGCTGGGCCAGCCCCCAACTATCCATAGCCCTGTCCCTTCCCCAATTAAGGGGAGGGGAGGAGAAGAAAAAGAACAAGGTGATTGTACCAGGTGATTGTAAATGAAAGTAAACAAATATGCCTTGCTTAGCCCTTTTAACTACACATGATGCAAACTCCCAATCTGATCACCTAAATTGGTTGTGCATGAGTAGCATCTCCTTGTTCTGCAGGACCAGGTCACTACAGCTTGCAACTGCTTCTTCTCAGAACGAAATTTACTCAGTCAGGAATCAAGACATGTACACCCCTAAAGCATGGCTGCACCATTACTGAAAGGTACTTGTATAGTTAATAAAGAAATCCCTCGCAGTTTGTCCCACTTGCACTTGTACAGCCAGATGCAGCCTTTAATTGACCTAGACTGCATTGTCTGCTTTTGGCCCTTTTGTAGTGAGGGTCATCTATTTGAAAAGTGATGACAAGAAATGACTACAAGATTCGCTGGGTTCATGGGCAGACAGTGAAAGCGACAGAGACACTAGTAGTAAATCGCTGTTCAAAAATATTGAACTGCTCTTTTGTTTTTGCTCTTCTTTTTTCTTTCGTGTTTTTTCTTTTTTCTTTTTTGCTGTCCCATCACATTAGACTTAGGGTGACCCCTGGTGAGTTTTTCAAGGCAAGAGACATTCAGATGCGGTTTGGCGTTGCCTGCCTTCACATCACAACCCTGGTAGTATTCCTTGAAGGTGTCTCATCCAAATACCTACAAGTGTCAACCTTTGCAGTGGCGTAGTAGTTAAGAGCAACTGCATTCTAATCTGGAGGAACCGGGTTTGATTCCCCACTCTGCCCCCTGAGCTGTGGAGGCTTATCTGGGGAATTCAGATTAGCCTGTGCACTCCCACACACGCCAGCTGGGTGACTTTGGGCTAGTCACAGCTTTTCGGAGCTCTCTCAGCCCCACCCACCTCACAGGGTGTTTGTTGTGAGGGGGGAAGGGCAAGGAGATTGTGAGCCCCTTTGAATCTCCTACAGGAGAGAAAGGGAGGATATAAATCCAACTCTTCTTCTTCAACCCTGTTAGCTTCTGAGATCTGATGAGATCAGCCTGGCCTGGCCTGTCCAGGTCAGGGCTTCTTCTACCTCTTCCTTTTAAAATTAGAGGCAGTAGCAAATAAGTGGCTGAAGGGAGGGCTGCTGTGAAAAAGCACAGCAATCAGGGAAGGAAACAGCATCACTTTGCAAACAGACACATCCCAATGCATTCAGACACATACAAATTATTGGCTCCCTGCTTGGGACTGGCGAGCAGGACATGAGTCAAACCAGCAGGTGCTTAAATCAGCACAGTCCAAAAGCTACAATTTAGAAGATACTTATGGGATACACAAAAGCAAGTGATTATCTTCTTGAGTTCCTTGCTGATCCACTAACTCACAGGGATCAGTCTGTATGGCTATAGTTCAGGGAGTGGGAAGAAAGCATCAACCTCTCTGTTAATGGGGCACTTTGAGGAGGGAACATCGTTCAGCGGAAAAGCACAAGCAGAAACTTCCAAACTTCCAAACTACAAATGCAAGAAACTGCTGCCTGGATAAATTCATAAATCAATCTCCCCCAAATTTGCTCTTAATGCATCATGATAGCAAGGAATTGACATTATACAACAAGGTGAAAACTGGCTAAGTGCACTGTTCACTGAGGTGTCCAACAAGACCAGGATTCCTTGTTACCATCCTAAATCCACTTTCACATGGTACCCCCTTTCAAGTGTTCAGAGAACACATAGATGGAAAAAACTGGATCGCACACACTGTCTCTACATGTAGCTGTGGTACATTCGGTTGAAATGTATGATCTATATTTTCATATCTTTATTCCAAAGTGTCTTTTATTTTTAATAGAATTTTTATTAATGAAAATGAATAAAACAGAAAAGAAAGAAACCAAAATCAAGTCACAATTAGATCTAGAGACTAAGAGACAAACAGCCCCATCCACAGGCTGGGCGGCCAATAATGACACCATGGCCACACCTCCCCGCCACTCCCAAAGGGGTTCCCTCATGGCATCACCACCAAAAAGCCCCACTGCCCCACATCCAACTTACGCCAGCTGAGGTCCCGTAAGTCAGGACTGCCAACTGCTGGCATAATGCAGTGACTTACTGGGAGGAAGCTGACTAATATTGGTTCCTGTCCTAGCCACGCTCCAAGCCTGCCCTCACTATGCCCGTAGTGACAACTGCCCTGTGACACTGGCACAGTGTCAAGTGCCATGTTCCAACACCAGAGGAGGGCGGTGGCCAGCATCAGTGCCCCAAGGAGGGCATTTTCACCAGCCCACACTGTTTCCACCAGCAGTTGGGGGGGGGCATTTTTGGATGGGGCTCAAAACCATATTATACCAATTATATTATATAACAATCAAACACACAGTTACTAATAATGACTACTTTATATACATTCTAATAATCCAAGATATATTTTAAAAAACACTGATTAAGAACTTCAGAAGTTTTAACTTTCTAAAAATTTTCACACCAAATCCAGATTATACTGATTTACCATTCTCAATTATCTTAATTATCTTCATTTTTCATGTACTGAAATATTTGAGAATATGAGTAAAAAACATTTTCTTAGAGTATATTTTCCTAAAACACAAAAAAAGATCAGATAACCTCAACTTTGATTTAATCACTAGAAAACAGAAAAGTTGCAAATACTGTATTATTTTTAATCCAATCTAACATCTTCCAAGAACATGAAACTAGATTAGAAATGAGAGTCACTAGATGAAAACATATTACGCTGAGTATTTCTTAGAAACAAAATAGTTTCATTAGGTTTAACTCACAACATAAACATACTATTACAAAATGATACCCTTTATTGTCTCGGTGGAGAACGATTCAGTTCTGTGATGAGCAAAAATGAACAAATCAGAAATATTTTTCTTCTCTCTAGAACAGTTTGAACTTACAAATAACTCACTGTGAAGATAGCAGAATTGTTGTCCGCAATTCAATTAGTCAAAAGTATGAATACCTTCATCACAATTCATGAGATGGGAGGCTGTGATAGTTTGTTTCACTGAACCAGGTGTCATTGCCCCTAGATCAATGATGAATGATAGATGGTTTCTGATAGATAACACGAGTTTTTGGTGTATAGCATGAATCAGTGTTTCTTACAGTAATAAAATATCACCACTTCAAATGTTTAAAAACTACGAAATGCCATACAGCTAGTGTGACAGATGGGCAAAGGTCCTGCCTATTTCTGAAATGTATGAAACCCCTTTTATCTTGTTTGGTGTGTGAGCCGAGCAGCTAGAAGTCAATCAAAATCCCTGAAAGGGCTGGAGGAGCCTGATGGGAGGGGGGAACGAGAGAAAAAAAGCTGTTTCACTGTCTGTTCAGACAGGTTCGGAATCCTCAGACAAAGAAAGTCTGGTAGGATCTTGTCCTAGTTGCCTTGTGTGAAAGCTGGCTAAACTACTGAATGTGTGCAGGTAAGTTTGCATCTCCAAAGTTTTAGTCATCCTGTGGCCCCATCCTGTGGCCCCGCCCCGGCACCATTTGAGAAGCATTTCTACCGGTAGCTCTTTACAAATTTCGATGAGACCCTAGTCTAGACTGGATGCATAGCCCAAGTACCTCTTCTCCCTCCTATACCTTTTCAGACTCAGAAACAATTATCCCTACCCCCACCCCAGCCCCAGCCCCAGCCCCACCCACAACTGGCTGCACTTGAAAGAGATGGGGAAAACATGAGGTCCTGGGGCTGCTGCACCCAAGCCACATTGGGGTCTGACAGCCATTTTTAAAGAACTGCAAATACTTCTAAAATGGTGTCAGCAGCCATGGAAGGCTAACTTGACGAAGAGACTGAAGCAGTCTCAAAACTCCCCTTCCTAGGGAGAACTAGTGAAACAGCTGTGGTTTCTTGTGAGCGGCTTACATTCACACTGTGAGAATTCTGAGGTTGAAGGAAGGCTGATATTCACTTCAAGAATACAAATGTGGCTGCTAATTTCCCTCTGTGCTCCTAAATTATCTATACCTGTGAATAGTTTCTATCCTCTTCTCTGAACCACCTTATTTCCCTATCTTTCACACTTACCAACAACCTCAGTGTTGCATTGCTTAGTGTTAATTAGATGCAATCCTTTTTCATCTGAGAACTGCTTCATGTGTCACCTTTTTAGCCTTCAACTATTTTCATAATAAAAAAGCATTTTGTCAGCCAGTATGAAAGACAATACCAGCAGCCTGAATTGGGCCTAGAAGAATTCAAATAAGTGTAAATGGAACAAAAGTGGAGTCATTTGGTTCCTACAGCCCACTCCAGTCAACAGTCAGTCAGCATTTTGTACTGTAGCTTTCAAACACTCATCAAGGGCAGCCCAGAAACAGTAAAATGCAATAATTTAAAGTAGATGTTATCAGGGCAAGCATTGTAGAGACAAGATCCCTTTTCCCCCAGGAAAGGCTGTAGATGGCTTACCAAACCTGGTGCAAGGCACTCTGGCCACTGTTACCACTTGCCTATTAAACAGAAGATCCAGGACCAGCAGCACCTCCAGTCTGCAGACCTGCTTCTTTAAGGTGGAGGGCAACCCCATCCAGAAGCAGAGATACCTGTTAGCTTTCATCCATCCCAAAATCACCTCCCAGCGTAATCAAAAACCACCCTAGACTCTGGGAAGCTGCTACTATTTAGAGTAGACACTGATAGACCAATGTTTTAACTTCAGCATACTGCAGCTTCATGCATTCATGTGCTTCATTTACTGGGAAAAAACCAGAAGTGGCCCATAGTAGTGCTTCCTCTGGTGCCAAGCCCCCACCCCACCCAGTAGCCTACTTCTTCCCTTTCCCTCAGTGAAGGTATTCTTTTTTACAACTGCAGGTAGGCTGTGAACAGAAGCACTGTTATATACCATTGCAGTGTTGTGCCATGTGTACCTACCAATGGAAGGTGGGAATTTGATAGGCTAAAAGGAGGCTGTACCTGCTTCTTTGATGCTTGTGCTATATAGCTGTTGTGGTAGATGACTTCAAATTCCTCCAGGAGCCTCAACCAATAACTTTCAAATAGTAGGCTGGAATGTTGAGAAGAAAAAAATGAGGAGTCTAGCAGTTTAACTGCTGGACAACTAGCAAAGCTAAGACCTATTGGGTTTTTCTGGAAGAAGGGTTAGAAGGTCTGCTGGTTTGGCAGAGAGTCTATTAGGGACTTCGGGGATTTTGAAAATAAGTAGAGTTTGGGTTAAAAAAAACCCTGTTAAATATTAAAAAATCTTTCTGTTCCTGGTTGCAAGTCTGAATGAATCCAACAAGAAATCTGCTTTGTAGCACTTTCTTAGGTCTTCAATAATTGATTACTTTAATAATGAGCAAACTGGAGAAAAGGAAAACAACTAACCAACCAAGCCACACATACCACTGAACTACACCAGTTTTAGCTGGTTTCATCAAGCTTACTGTGTGATTCTCTAAAATATTATTGCCTAAGCTTTGGAATTTGTAGCAAAAACACACTCCTACCCAGTCACTGAGTAGGACTCACTTCCAGCCAAACCATGTGTGAAGCCTGATGTCTCCCATAACACTCTTCACCTGAGCTTCTGTGAGGGAACAGGGACAACAGAGCTGAAAACCCTTAAAAGAAAGGGAAGGCGATGTGATACACAATGATGGTTCTCAGCTGCTGGGCCAGATGGAAAGTAGGGAGTTGCCCGGGGGGGGCGGGGGAGATGCAGCTGGCATGGGGGGGGTTAAGGAGGGAAGAAAGGCAGGAGGAATTGCCCTCCTTAGTTGGTGCCCTGAGCCCATCACTTTTTCTAGTGTGCATTGTATTTCTTCATTCAATGGGCTTTACTGGTAGTCCCCTAATAATAGGCCAAGTGAATGCCAAGTAGCACTCTGAGTCCATCCATTGGCCTCATTGAAGACTAGAGAACTAAGCAGGCCCAAGAACCTTAATTATAGAAAAGGGAGGGAGGGAGGGAGGGAGAGAAGCAGAAGTATGTAGGGTGTGAAATTTAAATCTCTAATTTCTAGGTCTGGAGACGGTGTGTTGCCACAGCTATATACTGCAGCAGAGCTGAGCACCTAAAAGCCAAGGCACAGAACAGTAGCCAGATGAATTAAACCCACCACTCCCACAAGGGCTTCCCAACGGCGCAGGTAGGCTTAAAAAGCAAAAATGCCTCCTCACCGCTGAGAAGACTCCATTGGAATTGATGGATTTGGCATATATCAGAATACTCGACCTCTGGCACAAAGGGGCAAATGGGTGGGAGGAAACCGACAAATGTCAGCTCCTCCCACAGCCATGCCCTCAGTTCACCCCCACTATGCTGGCAGCAGTGGCAGGGCGCTGGGATGCTGGTGTTGTGTCCAGCGCCTCTTATGCCTCTTCCTCGTACTGCTGCAGGAGGAGAGAAAAGCTTGCCATTTCAATATTGCTATATTAGATCTATCATTATTTTGATCGATATAATATGGTACAAATGCTTGAAGTTGAAACATTTTTATTTCCTGATTATCGGAGAGGGTAGAAGTAGAATGGGGGAGATGGGGTGGATCCAAAAAGATGCCCTGCTCCTACTATCCACAGAAATGCCAACGTCCCCCAAATGTAAATGAGCACAGTACAACCCTCATATCCAGTCCCTGCTATCCCTGTAGTGCATGGGAGAATCCACACCATCCCTGGAAAAGGGGGAGGGGGCTGAGTGCACGGAAACATTGGGGGTGTCCCGGATGAAGCACTCTCTGTTATTGTTATATCACGATAGCAATATATCAGTAAGGGAATTTAGATGTTGGTGTGTTTTGGCTAAGTGCATGCGGTTGAGCTTTGTCTTTGACTTCCACTTACTGGCAACTGAAAGATACCAGCAGCCGGCAGGACAAGTAGGAAGCAGGAAGGAGCCAGCAACATTGGCGGGGGGGTGGGGGGGATGGAGAATGTGTGGACAGCAGTGCAAGGGAGTGAGAAGGGTGAAGCTAGGTAGGCTGGCCATGGGCAGAGGGAAAATGTCTGGGACAAAGCTGTGCTCACTGGCAAATCTGCCCCACTCTGGCGGTGAAGCAAAGTCACATAAGAAGTGGTGTCGCTTGCCACAGAGATAATGGAAAGTGAAAGCAGGGCTCGGGGAAATACGTCCATATAAGACAATTTGCCATGATGGACATTTGCCCCTGCACCTTGCGCATAATCAGCCGCAGGGGAGAAGGTGTTGTGTCCTCTCTTCTTGACCTGGTCTAATTACAAAGCCACTTTTTGAAAGAATCTGTTCTATAACTGACAGTCCATAGCTCAGAAATACCCATCCAGTTATGCCTCTCAGCAATTCTTTGCAGTCATGTGCAAAGGGATGCACTGTTACATCTAGTTCTTACAGTCATATAACACAACATGTTATTCTGTATGTTTCCTGGAGCCATAAAACTTAGCTACAACAAGGGGGTAGTAAACACTTGTAATTCCAACATGTAATTTTTGACACACTAAAATGGAACTATAATCATACAAATGGATTATAAATTCCACAGTTCATCTCCATGTGTACCTCTCAAATTTACCTCATTGTTGAGGGGCGTATATATATATATTACTTTTAATGCTGCCCTGACTTTTCTCTTTGGTTTTACAAAGTCACCTTTGCTTCTCGACTCTCACTTAATTCCTTTCAATTCAAGTAGACTTTAACCAACCATGTAATGCCCTAATTTCAAGTTTCTGTATTTCTGTCAAAATACACAGAGATTAGATCTATTGCAGTGGTATCTAGCATAAAAAGAGTATCTTATTAGTCACACATTTGCTAAAATGAATCAAGGAGAAAAAATATTATCTCCCCGTCAGGAGGCATTTTTTCTGGAGGTTCAAAATCCACTTGTCTATATGCTTTTGTTTGCTTTTCTGAGGCAGAAATTAAGGTCAGCAGAAGCGTTAGGAAAAAAAATATTCTCTTTCTAGTTGGGAAGCTGAGTATTCAGTCCAGATGCTTACTACAGGTTCAACACTTCTGCCTTTTCATTTATTGATAAAATATTCGGACAAAGTAAAGCTGACATTAAGGCTTTTGGTTCATAGGTTAAGATAAATTCCACCTTAACTCCCTGGCTGAACTCCAATAGATTAATTTTCTCATCTCTACCCTTCAGAACTGTTCACAAATCGGATTCTGTTCTGCATATCATTCATCTGCATCAATCAATATTCCAGACTGCATTTCTTCTTCTCTTTCTTACTAGTGTGGTGAAGACAAAGGTACCGTATTGGTGATATCCTATCAAATACTTGGTAATTGAAAGCCAATCAACAAATCCCTTTGGTTTTGACAAAAACAAGGTGATAGTTCCCACTAATAAAAAGTATTTTTTACCCAGAAAAGGCATAAGAGTATGTGGGCTTTTATTATGGGTGGTCTGATTATTTAACTTTCTGTTGCACTACTGCCCTGGATGGTCACTGGAAGGCAGGAACAAACAGAGCCAGGTTTTAGAAGCTCCATCAGCACTGCAGAAGTTGCTTGGCTCAGGCCCTTCAGCAGAGACAAAAAATAATTGTTAAGACACCATTTGTCTCCCACCATAAATGAACTAATGCCTGTCACTAGCACTTTTGAACAGGTGATCCCTTAAGTGCTGGGCTTTTTTCTAGGCTGTTTTAGTCTCCCAGTCTATCCCTGCCCTTTACAAACTTTGGGTCTGCTGTGGGCAATGACAGAGAACAAATGATGTCGAAAAGCTAATATTGGAGGCTTCGTGGAACCATCTGACTGACCACTTTTGGAATCAAGATGCTGGACTCTAGGTCTGATGTTCTCTCATAAAAACCTCCTACCTTGGCATGTCTTGTGTTCACCTATCTGCTAGACTAGAGTCTGAGGCCAATTTTACATAGAAATATGTGTGGTGTGAGAGATCTGGGCAGTGGTGGTTTCTCAGGATCTGGATTTTGGGGAAATGGACAGATGTTAAGGGAAATGCAGCACTGCCTATGTCTTTTCTTGTGCATGCCTATAATGCCTGCTCAGCCTGTACATTTGTAAATATACATTTTGGATTGCATCCTACCAACTATTCTGCTGGTGCAAGAGAAAGGATGGTCTTGTCTGACTCCCCTACCACCACCACCACCACCACTGTTTTGGTTTTGCAAGTTCCACCACCACCACCAGCTGTTTTGGTTTTGCAAGTTCCACAGTCTTCAACATAGACTTTTTGAGAGGGTCCACCTCCCTCTTGCATCAGTTGAAAAGCTTATAGGTTGGACTCATTATTGCCAAATAAGCATAATGTTTCTTAGGACAAAATTAGCACCACAAAGCTGTACTGAACATCTCATCTCACTGGGAAAGGGGAGCATGAAACACAAGAAAAGTTGGTTAAGTGTAATCATTTCACTTAGAGTGTCTCCTGACTTTTTAAATTGTAAAATCATTCAACACAGTTTGCATCATAAGGATTCCCACATATATGTTAAAGTCTCTCCATATGTTAGTTCTGAAGTTAGCTGGCCCCATATTGGCATTAGTGCCACAGGACAACTTACTTTTACACACAGACAAACTTTAATACATTTGCCATTTTCAGGACAAAAAAAATCCAACAGGTAATTTGCTGTGCTTTAAAAGGTTTAGGGATTCACCTAGGATTAAAAACAAAGATTTCAGATGGCAGCATGTTAGCTAAAGTAAATGTGTCTGGTCTAACATAACTAGGTGCCAGGACTCACTGGGCCTTTGAGACTCTAGCTCAGGGGTGTCTGGTGCTTCTGATGTTCATGGGCTACAATTCCCATCAGCCCAATTGGCCATGACAGCAGGAGCTGATGTGAATTTGTAGTCCATGAACATCTGAAGCGCCAGAGTTGAACACCTCTGCTCTAGCTCCAGAGTCTCATACTAGTGGGCCTCCCTAAATCAAAAATTGGAGAGCCCCCAATGTGGGACTCTTACAAGAGTAACTAATGGGTTCCAACAACCACTTTGGGCTCAGGTCAGGGAAGCAGCAAGTATAAAATAAGAGTAATAGGCCAATGTTTGCTAGCACTGTGCATTCAAGTCAGGAAAGAAACCAAAGAAGAAGGGTTATTCCCAGTACTAGGAGGGCCCCAGCTGCAAGATACTCCACATTTCACTTCCTAGAAGGAGGCTAGAAAAATGAATGTACCATCTCCTTACCTAGAAGAAACATATTCCAAAACTGGCCTGGGAAAGGAGATTGGGGAAAAATTGGCTAGCCATGGGAATTATCTGAATGATTTTAGAGACACCTTCCTCCAAATAAATGCTTGTAAACATCCAAAGCACACAAACAATAACACTAGTATTTGTACATAACACCTCTGCTAGCTGTTGTTTATTTCTTGCATTCTGTGGCTGGATTTGTTCCTTTTCTGTGTTGGGTACAATACAAAGACCTTTATTAGGCATATTTGTGCTACATAAAATTACAACAAGGTATAACGTATGCTGTTAATCCACTCTTAACAACATGACCTGCAACAAGTAGTGAGCTGTTTTCCCTAAAATCAGAGGATCATTACTATTAAATAGTTTTACCATGCAAATTTTGGGAGAGGCTTTACCCATGACTGATGATAATAGAGCAGTGGCTCTCAACCTTACTAATGCCGCAACCCTTTAATACAGTTCCTCGTGTTGTGGTGACCCCCAACCATAAAATTATTTGTGTCTTGGTTCCTAAGACCATCGAAAATATGTATTTTCTGACGGTCTTAGGCGACCCCTGTGAAAGGGTAGTTCAACCCCCAAAGGGGTCGCGACCCACAGGTTGAGAACCGCTGTAATAGAGCTTCCCTCTGTAAATTCTGTGTTGGGTGCTATGCATATGAGTTGGTCTGAGGTGAGACTGAAAGATTGGCATAATGGATGCCTATGATCCACTACATTTTAAATGGGAATTTTGCTCCCCTCCCTTTTAAACTCTTCAGAAATAGGTCAGTTAAATGCACAGAAAAGCTAGCACTTTTTATATTTGCATTTTCTAAATTCACTCTCCAGAACAGATTATTCTTTAAAAGAAATGTCAGCAAAGTATAGCAGAAGTTCAAATTTTATCTTAAGAAAAAAGTCTCCTCTTCCCTCTGCCTTCAAACCCTTTTAGAAGCACCACACAAGACAGAGTAAAAGATGCAACAGTACCAAAATGATGTTCTTCTTTTACAAAGTGGATTTTTAAAGTGCCAAAACAAGAACTGTTCTTGAATTATCAAAATAATTCTTTTTAAAAAGAACAGTGTAGAGGTAGGCAGCATACAAACTTCTGGTTCTGTGTGATCCTAAGTAATTTTGTGTCATTTACATGTGTTTGGTGAAGTCCTTTTATAACCTCAGGGGTTTTTTTAGAAAAAAAACAAAGTGAATGGTTAAATATACAACAACAATCAACTCACCATCCATAGAAGAATTTGGAAAATTGCATAGTACCTGCACTTTAGGTGGAATACCATCGCAACTTTTCTACCACCCAGATCTGGAAGAGTATACCACTGCTGTTCTGAGTTATATCACCTACTGCACAGACACTCTTACTGTGGATAAGCGCATCCGGATTTACTCCAACCATAAACCCTGGATGACAACGGAGGTTCAGCGACTTTTGCAGGACAGGAATATTGCTTTCAGATCTGGTGATGAGGCAAAATACAGTGCGGCGAGAGCCAGTCTCAAGAGAGGTATTCGACAAGCCAAGATGAGTTATAAGAGAAAAATTGAGGATTATTTTAATAATAACAACATGAGGCAGGTGTGGCAGGGGATTCAACAAATTACCAATCATAAACCAACCAATGACATCTCTGTAGATCGGGATTCTTCTTCTCTGGCAGAGCAGCTAAATCACTTTTTTTGCCCGCTTTGAAACAGGTTTATCAGAAGGAGATGACACACAGCCACTAGGTGATTGCAGCTCACACCTCACTGTGGAGGAACATGAGGTGAGGCAAGTTTTGAGGGCTGTGAATCCAAGGAAGGCTGCTGGACCGATGGTATTCCCGGGTCAGGGTGTTAAAGGAATGCGGCTAACCAACTGGCTGGTGTTTTTACTTCGGGATCTTTAATCGATCTCTATCCCAGTCCACCATCCCATCTTGTTTGAAAGCTTCCACCATTGTTCCACTACCAAAGAGATTTCCTGCTGACAATCTTTCAGGATTATAGACCAGTGGCACTCACCCCCATCATCATGAAGTGTTTTGAAAACTGGTCCATAGGCATATTAGTTCTTGCCTTCCAGATACATTTGATAAACATCAGTTCTATATCGGACTAATAGATTCACGGAGGACGCCATTGCCATTAGCCTCCACACTGCTTTGACGCATCTGGAACATCAGGGGAATTATGTATGAATGCTCTTTATGGACTTTAGTTCCGCATTTAATACAATCTCGCCACAAAGACTGGTGACGAAACTCGTGGATCTTGGACTCTCACATTCAATCTGTTTGTGGATTAGGGACTTCTTGTCTGGACGTTCCCAGAGGGTTAGACTGGGAAATCGGGTTCCTCAGTTCTTACTCTAAATATGGGAACGCCACAGGGCTGTGTGTTGAGTCCTTTACTGTTCACCCTTTATACATATGACTGTACTCCTGTCTATCATTGTAACACCATTATCAAATTTGCTGATGACACAACGGGTGGTGGGGCTCATCTCGGAGGGGATGAGTCTGCCTATCGGAATGAAGTGGACCGACTGCTCTCATGGTGCAGGGAAAATAACCTGGTTCTTAACACTAACAAGACAAAGGAGCTCATAGTGGACTATAGAAGGAATAGCTCAGAAATTCAGCCCTTGACTATAAATGGAGATCAAGTGGAGCGGGTGGCTAGTTTTAAATTTCTGGGCGTTATGATTAAAGAGGACTTGACCTGGGGCGTACAGACTGCCGCTGTGGTTAAGAAAGCCCAGCAAAGACTGTACTTTCTGAGACTTTTAAGGAAGCAACAACTAGATGGAAAACTTCTGGTGTCCTTTTACCGCTGTGCTATAGAGAGTGTCCTAACCTACTGCACCTGTGTATGGTTCTCCAGTTGCACAGTGGCGAATAGGAAGGCGCTCCAAAGGGTGATCACTACTGCACAAAGGATTATCGGCTGCCCTCTTCCCTCCTTGGAAGAAATCTATAATTCCCGAAGCCTAAATAAAGCCCAAAATATTCTGAGGGACCCGTCTCATCCAGCACACTCTCTTTTTAAACTGTTACCATCTGGCAGACGATACAGGGCCCTCAGAACTAGGACAAAGAGGCTTAGAGACAGCTTCTACTCTAGAGCTGTGGCTATGCTAAACTCCGCTGCTTCATATTGATGTATTTGGGGCTGTGTAGGGATGGGTGGAGGAAGGGGAAAGTGAGGATGATGTATGAGTCTGAAATTGTGTGCATCGAGGAATGCTGCTGTAAATTTCGTTGTGCGTGCACAATGACAATAAAAATGCTTATGCTAACTTGCAAGGGATTTAAGCATCTATCTTTAATGCTCTTGCTTGCAGAAATAAGCTGGAAAATATAGTGGTACAAAGCAGTAAAGTAATGGAAACAAAGAAGCAATTAAAAAGAAGTGTAAGTTTTAAATGATTTCTGCTTTATAATTTCTAAACAGGCATCATGAGAAGCAAAGCATAGGAGAAGCAATTTTGGAATAAAATACCACACAAAATGCCTGTAACCAGCTACCATTAAGAATTCACTGTGTTTATGAAAATGACATGCAAAAGATCTTCCTGCCCTACAACCTGGTGCTCTAGCTGACAGCATAGCTGCAACAAGACCCTTGAAGTTCAAGAAATTACCTTGTCTCATTCTAGCATGCCTAACACCTGGCAATTAATATGCTTTTGGGGACTATTATTCTACACTTATTATCAGTGGTTATCTGATAAAAACTCTTCCATCTGAACTAGGAATGAAACAAAAAAGCTGGCAGAAGCAAGGTGTCTCACGAAAACATCTGATGCTGTTTATCAAGGAGGTGACAAAAGACCCAACGTTTTTGCTCACACAAAGCTAATAAACTCTCATTGATGCTTCAAAGGATTTTATGAGCACATGCTACTGTAAAGTTGATGATGACTGAGAAAAGCAGTGGAGGAAAAAAAAGAATTTCCTTTGCCGCATCAAAATTAAAATGCATTCTCTCCTCTGCATTGCATTGATGCACCTGACAGCTACCATTTGGCACCTGCTCAACTTGCTCCCCATTCTTTTTGTTAATCCTACAGAAATGAACAACCTTTCTCTGTTCCCCCTCCCTATTCACATCAGGCACTGAGAGCAATTTGAGGTGAAAGGATTGCAATTTTCAGTATTTTGTGTATTACTTCCAGGCAAGTAATTTAACTGATGACTTTTGTTTCAAACACAAAAGTCTGAGCACATGACTCGCGTGTGCAGCTGATGCGTTGACATTTCTTTCTCTGCGTTTCAGTTAATGAAATCCCAAAAGACTCTTCTCCTGGGTGGCAATTGGCAAGTTTGGGAACGGAAGTACTTGTAAATTTTCTTTCATGGATGTTTTCGGGTGGAAAGTGGGTGCGGGGGAAGCGTCTTGCGGCTAGGATAATATTGCCACGTATATAAAGAATAACAATTGCTGCCAAACTCATGGCATTCATCAATCGCGCTCTATTGGCTTTGCAGAACCAGTGCCTCAAATGCAACAATAGTTGGGATAATGACTCAGCTAAGCAACAAGTCACTTCTCATCATGCCAAAGTTTGGCATTTATGACAGTGCTAATTACATATTCAGAAGAGAGAAATATGATAATATAACATCTCCCACAAGACTAGAGAGGACATTCAGCTCTACAGGGTGTCACATGCTGGGATACTGAGCGGCAGTCTCCAGCCAAACTCTATGTGAAAATACAGAGTCCTGCCATCTTGTTTGACAGGTAATTTTCTTGAAGACAGTACACTACTGGAGTTGTGTACACATAGACCATGCTGCACTACAGTTACACATACAAATCACTCCCGCTGTCACTGTGTAAGAAGGTTGCGAAACAGTCATATGGGGACCAACAGATGTATCTTATAATTGCCTTGAGTGCCCCCGCCACTGTGGAATAAGCTCAGTTCTTCCCACCCCTGTATTCAGACTGCAGTTGCTGGACATACCTTGCCTCCTATTCCAATGCTGATTTGATCTTCAGGTTTAGCCCTCTGCCCATGCTTCAAGCAGTCTGCCATTATTGTTCATAACATAAAATTAAGTTTGTAAAATTATATTGCTGCAGAAAGTAGCAGGGGTAGCTCCCCACATACCCGGCAAGTTTTTATACAAGCCAGATTTAATATTCTTCCATTGGCCACCTATAAGGGAAGACTTGCAAATATTCCGTATAGTGAGCGACTTTGTCCATGTTTGCACATAGAGACCCCCCGAGCATGTCATGCTACACTGTAACTTCTATACATTCCAAAGAGACAAGT
Organism: Sphaerodactylus townsendi; assembly: GCF_021028975.2. Classification (NCBI taxonomy): domain Eukaryota; kingdom Metazoa; phylum Chordata; class Lepidosauria; order Squamata; family Sphaerodactylidae; genus Sphaerodactylus; species Sphaerodactylus townsendi. The sequence continues at coordinate 41,837,520 of NC_059435.1, forward strand.
TCATAAAACTTCATCTGAACAAAGCCCTACAGACTTCTGATAAAGGGAAAGTCAAATACTTACTCAGTGATAAGAATGTCCAGATCACCACAGACGTTGCCAAATTTTTAATAAAGGCAATGAAGATCTGGAATGTTAAAGTTACTCCTGATTAATTTTATGGATAATCAAATTTAAATCGTTTTAACATTTTCCTTCTCCCTACCTACACTGATCCAACAATCTATTTTTATTTAATTTTAATTTATTTATATGCTAATAAAAGGTGTATTGTTGTTGTGTTGTTGTTGCTCTTGCTGTTGGCTCTCCAGACACACCCTTCCCAATGCGCTAATCTGCACACACCCCAGCTGAATCGGGTGGCTTTCTCTTCCAGAGTTCACAGTAAATCATGACAATTAAAATATTAAAACACAGTTTGACTCCAAGCTAAATACATAATGACAAGAATTACAAGGCTCAGTTACCACCATTCCTAATACTGTACAGGGACACTTCAGAAGTGGAGTCCACAGTTTGAAGCTACACCTAGCCCAGCTCAGCCTTAAACTGTGTGCGCCCCCAACTCTACATGGACTTTGGGGAAGCAGTTCAACAGTGGGTGAAGGCCCTGGGGGAAGCCGCTGGGCTACCTAGCGCCCTCCCCCGCCCCCCAAGCAGAGCCCTCCCCCCCACAAGCAGGGCCCTGGCTTGCCTGCCCTAGATACACCTAGGCAACAAGGTTGTCTCTCTGAAATGTATTCTAAACTGTTTAGCTTCTCTCTTTCTGCTGGATAAGAGGCCCATTGCAATTGCCAGACAAGACCATCCTCTGAGGAAAGGAACACTACATTTGTGGCAAGGGGGATGGATCATAACCTTAATGCTGGAAATTCCAGTCCCTTGTTACACTTCTTTTTGCTGAAGTGTTTCTTCTGAATTTTGTAAGCACCAAGTTACTTACAAATTCTTCCCCCTCCTAGAACTCTTCCAAAGCACGTGCAGTCTGGTCGGACGTCTCGCTGGAAATCTGATACTGAACAGAAATGGCCTGCACCTAGTGGAACAGGCTCACAAGGGAGATCAGGGCCCTGTGGGACTTGCAGAGTTTCCACAGGGCCGGTAAGACAGACCTGTTCTGCCAGGCATTTGGCTAGCCTGGCTAAGTACATCTGCCCTCATTCCATCTGGCCTCCCGTGGGCGCAAGGGTGGGGAGGGAGGGGAGTCCGACGCCATCTGATATTAATATTTATATGGTTCCTGTTTTAAATATTGGGGTACTGTGCTGTTTTTATTGTGTTTTAATGCTTTGTTTTACTGTGGTTGTTTACCGCCCTGAGCCCTTCGGGGAAGGGCGGTCTATCAATTTAATTAATTAAATAAACAAATAAATAAATAAATAAGCTATACCCCTCTAAACTCATTGTTGTTGTTGTTGTTGTTGTTGTTGTTGTTGTTGTTGTTAATTCAATTTCTATACCGCCCGATCCCCAGAGGGCTCCGGGCGGTGAACAACATAATATATAAACAATAAGCAGGAGCAAATCCGGTATTGTCAATGTATTTATAGAAACTGTCTCTCCAAAACCAGTCTTTCAAAAACATTAAGAAAACTTGTTGAAATATCATAGCTTGGATTATTTTGTTCCATTTCAAGTGTGATTAGAGAGTTAGACTAGGTTCTGGGGACCCGAGTTTGAATCCTCATTCTGACATGGAAACTTGATGAGCAACCTTGAGCTAGTTATACTCTCTCAAACTAATCTACCTTGCAGCGTTGTTCAAAGGATAAAAAGGAGAATGATGATGCCACTTTGGTCCCTGTTGGGGAAAAAGTGGAGTATAAATAAAGTAAGCAATTTATTTTAAAGGTTATTGCTGATTTAAAAAATGCAAACAATTCCTAGCACTTTTGTTTAAAAAAAAAGTAGCATGCAGAGACAACATTATGCTTTGATGATCAAGGTAATAATCACACAAGTGTACCATTGAGGGGGAACATGTTCCAGTACTGGAGACAGGAAAGACCTTGCTCCAGAGCAGCTATTATTAGACAATAATATGCATACATATCTTTGACACATTCAGCTTGACAACACATTTCAGTCTCAAGAGAAGCTGAAGCAAAAACCTCTGCCTTGCATATTGGGAAATAGACAGATAGCAAATAAAGTGTTGCAGCCTCGGGATTTTGCATCAGCCAAAGCAATACAAATGAAGAACAGCTTAACCTTCTATTTCCTCCACATAATGAGCCTGTCCCCCTGAATATAGTCTTCATGCCTCTCAGCTCTCATCTACCACTTCAGAAAGCAAAAGAGCTGCCATAAAAAACAGGGTGTTTTTTTTTACTTCTTCTTGCTAATCTTTGGCCCACATTGCAAATGTCCTGCATTCTGGTTAGCTGTTGTTTTTGAGTGGCAGCTGCAAGCTGAAAGCCTCTCATGCCCGGTGTACCACATTCTGATTGGCTGTTGTTTTTGAGTGGCAGATGAAAGCCTCTTATACCCAGTGTCCCGCGTTCTGATTGGCTGTTGTTTTTGAGTGGTAGCTTCAAGCGTATCTCACAAGACCATAAGCACATTGTAATCTCCTCTTGTCTGTGAAATGGCAGCATTTGTAGCTGAGTGATCAGCCACCTTAGTTAAGGCCAATATTCAGGGGATTTGGGGGAATCAGCATTAATACTGACTGAAATACGGTGTCAGCCACATTTTGTAAACATGTAGAAAGTACAGTAATGAAAATTCTTGGTGTCACAAGTTCTGATTGACTGTTGTTTTTGAGTGGCAGCTGCAAGCACCTATCAGCATGCTCAGTGTCTCGTGTTCTGATTGGCTGTTGTTTTTGAGTGGCAGCTTGAATGAATGTCAAGCAGGGAGAACAGGCAGCTGGGCAAGAAAAATAAACTGGATCTGCGCCTTTTTGCACAGTAGCAGGCTTTACCAAGCTCACCCTGGAATTTTTTTTAAAGAACCTCTAATTTGGTAATTTTTGAAAATCCCAGGATAAGGGAAATATCACAGGGCATCACCAGAGCAGACTCAATTGAGGACCAGGAACCATGCAAAAATCTTGGTCAAACTGGGATATTTCACATGCCCATCCCTGGATATTTGGAAAGTGCAGAAAAAGCCATGGGGAAAGAAACAGGAGAGAATTTAGTGCCCCAGGGCGCCAAGTTTTAGGGTATGGTCCCAACTAAGAATACTGCTGCCACCACTGTTTCAGCCTGCTTTCCAACACCATCGGTAATTTAGACAGAAATCAAAAACAGGCAATGACCATTGTTACTGCCATTACTGCTCACTCAGTGATGCCTGCTAAATACCACCTTCATGTAGCACAGGGGAGCCTGCCAACAGCTGCAATTTTCCTCCTAGGGATAGTGGAAGACACAGACACAAAGCCTTAAAACTGGGAAGGGACGTTAGAGGCTTCCAGTGGGCAATTCTTACAAAGGTCAGGTGGTGTCAGCCATTGAACAGAGAGAGAAAAGCCCCTTCAAGTGTTGGGAAAACCTTGGAGGGCACAGCAAAATAGGGCCTGCAGGTCAGAGAAAGACTGTTCTTCCACAAAGTAATTCAGTGTTTTACATTTCATTCATGACCTTTCCAAAGAACAGTAAACTGTTCAAAGGCCTTTTTCTAGCTAGACACTTCAAGCAAGAACAATTTAAGAAGAACACTTGGAATGCATTCAGAGGGTCAACATTTAACTGGTAATTGAAGTTAGGGTGGGGAGAAAGAGAGGGATTTCATACTAAAAGGGCAAGTTCTCATTGTATGATATTGCATCAAATATTACTAATGAACTGATAACATCATTTGTAACATTTAAAATAGGAAGGCCTGTCACAAGAGTGGTCCAAGCTGTGTTTATTATTGAAGTACGCAGCTACAGAAAAGGTTATAAACTATTCAGCAACAAGACTAATTGAAAGCAAATGCATTCAAATAATAGGGGAGGAGATGCCAAGAGAAAAACTATTGCTGGGCAAGGTGGTCTTTGACAATCTATGAGCATTAACAATTTTTCCAGAGTCCTAAAACGTTTCCACCTAATTAACACAACTACAGCTCATTTCATAAAGTTTCGGTTTACATTTTAAAATAAAAGATGCAGTGCTGTTTCAACATGGCCAGTGGATTTTAAGACATACGGTAGCCACTTTCTTTATGGAAGGATTCACAAAGTTGATAGCTGATTTTGTAAGGGCATCACTATCCTTTATTTCAGCCATTGCATATCCAGTCCTATTTTTGCCAAGTGGAAGTGGTGATGAGTAAGGCTGCCAACATCCAAGTAGCACTTGGAGGTCTCCTCCTATAACAACTGATCTCCAGACAACCAAGAATGGACTCTGGCATTATACCCTGCTGAGGTCCCTCCCCACCCCAAATCCTGCCCTCTCCAGGCTCTGCACCTAGAATCTCCAGGTGTTCCACAATCCAGAGATGGCAACATTAATGGCGAGGATTCAACCCTTCTCAAAGGAGCCTTCTTCCAACTGATTCTTTCACTGGAGAAAAAGGCACTTACACTGAAGGAATTCTCCTTAGGCTAAAGGAAAGTTCAAATTTTGCTTATTGGAGTAGAAAGACAGGGGCAGGATACACTCCAGCATTTGTAGGACAAGAGATACCAGGTGAAAAAGAGGGATTCATTAGCCTTCCCTTGACTTCAGCTCTCTCCAACAATCCCCACCTGCTATCTTTGGTAGGTATTCACCTAACTATGATTTCTTCCAGTTTTGGAGCACAGTTCCACAGCTGAAGGTGGGTGGATCTGTAAGTTAATGGATGGGGCACGTATTAAGCGCCATCTTCTGACCACTGATACATCTCATTTGCTCAGTGAGGAAAATTTGGGCTAAAGTTCCTTGCTAATGAGGTATGGGCCTAGTTGGAGAACCATCATGAGAACCATATATAGATCACTTGAAGTTCCATAATGGGGGAAAGGCAGGATGTAACTGTACTACATTAATAGCTTTCCTTGTAACATGCAGTTTTGTTCTAAGAAGCAAACTGTGGTTGCGGTTTATGCACTGTCCTGTAACAAACACATTCCAGAATCAATAGGAAACCTACATGCACAAATGCAGGTATAAGTCTCATTTCAGTTAAGGCTCAGGAGTAAGCTGAAGACTGCATGGATAAAGTTGCTTTTGAGGACTCTTCCTTCTAGGAAATTTGATTCTTAGACTGCAGCCCAGCTTAAATTAAACCTACAGGACAAGCCAAGGAATCAACTTGATCTACTTCAATTGCATATCAACGGCTAAAACAGGACAAATTGTTTAAACATTTGCAATGCAGTCTTAAGCAAAATTACACTCTTCTAAGCTAGGGTTGCCAATTCATACAGTTGGGAAACCATCATGAATACAAACATGTCAAATTATGTTTACCCCAGCTTATTCATACAAACACTCCTCTCACACACACATTCACAGAGGGAGACAGAGAGAAAATACATAGCCTAGTCAAAGGGCATGAGAAAAGTTACACACCCAATATTTCAGTATTTCAAACACCCAATATTAAATTTTTAAAGCAAGACTAATAATAAATGGCAATCATCAGGGCAGAGCTATCTTGCGTCTTTGAAGGTTACAGAAAATCAGATAAAGCTTTGAAAGGGAATTACTCTAATGAAAGATTCCTTTACAGAAATACTATTTTAAATTAATCACTCAAGGAACAAAAGTTTCTGAAAAACTATTGATGTATGGTAACAAAGAGTTAATTTCCCAAGGCAGTCAATTATTCATTCCTGTGGGTGGGCTCTAAGACTAGGCTGGTCTGGATTTACAGTTGCTACACAAGAGAACCAAACTGGCACAAGAATTTGCACACAAAAACCCCCTCAGGAATTGTTTAAGCTCCTCAGTTTTTAATAATTAATAAAGTTGTTTATTCCTTGTTGGTTTTCTCACTAAAGCCAACAATACTTGATGACATCCAAAGCAGAGAAGAGCAAATTGCTGGAAACCACAGGACTCATAAATACATTTAATTTGGCTGCCTGTGATCATGTACAGTTGTTACTAACACTTAGGGCTTTTCTGCATGAGTTTTTTACAGCTCATCTTGCCACCAAATGCTACATTTTTTTAAATTCTTCACTCCCCCCACCCCGCTTGATTCCAGAAAAGTTTTTCCTTAATTTTTCCTCCATTGTTTTCCGAAGCACTTCAACTGTGATTTTTTTTAAAAAAAAATCAATTTCTGAGTTAGCTTTCCTTGTGCGTGAGATCATGTTGAAACATTCTTTATTTCTCTGCCCCACAAAACATCTGGTCCTTATTCATGCCCCCATGTAGTTACACAACCTCCCATTCAGCCATTTTCTCCTCCTTATTTTCTGTTTTCAAAAGGAATTAGGGCACAGACACCAGCCAGGTCTATTGAATTAGGTTTGTCGTATATATTTGCCAATTTCATCTTGAATTAGTGATCTAATCTTAGGCAAAGATACACTGTATCTACAGTTAGGAATGAGTGAGATTGACAAGGGAAGTTGCTTTTGCAGGAGGAACTTGACAAGGGACTACTGCAGTAATGAAGGTGTGTTACTGTAGCTCTAATTTGGAACTAAGTTGGCTCTTTGTGAGGTTGGCATATGTGTTTCTGTTCTTTCAGGTATTGCCATTTGCTCCAGTAGGATTCTTTGCTTCCATTTTTGGCAGACACCTGGGCCTTATCCCATGTAGTTTCCCAACCTCCCCTTCAGTTGTCTCATCCTCCCCATCCTCCTCCATTTACAAAAGGTTTTTTTCTTGTTTTCATATCAAACTAGAAATGTAACATTGAGCATGGTCAATTATATCAGCTTTATCAGTTTCACATAGAACTACAGATGTAATATTAGGGCAGAGAACAATTTTGAAGTGGGGGAGATGACAAGTCTACTATGAGTAATTGATGCATATAATTGGGGATTGCTGCAGTAATTATTGTGCATTATTGCAGGTCAAATCTGGTCAAAAAATGTGTGTTTGTGTGTATGGGGGGTGTTTCTGTTCCTTATTGCACTTGCTCCAGGAACTGCTTTTGCTTCTGGTTGTGGTGGGTTTTCCAGGCTGTGTGGCCGTGGTCTGGTGGATCTTGTTCCTAATGTTTTGCCTGCATCTGTGGTTGGCATTTTCAGAGGTGTATCACAGAGGGAAGTCTGTTAACAGTTTGTTTATTCCTAACTAATTGCCTACTTGAAGTCAACAATACAACTAATAATGCTTCTCCTTCTCCTTATATTTTGCTACAATACCATCTATATCACACTGCTTTTGTCAAATTAGATGGTCTGACTGTTCTGTTGAAATATATACTGAACAAGTCACATAAGTAGAAAAGGGATTACTTCAGATCACTGGATGGCATTAGATGAAAGATTCCTTCATCATTCAGAACAGAAGTGGGAACTTAGGCCTCATGAAATTGCCAATTCTCATTACTTCAACAAAAATCAATATTAAATGTACAAGTTAGATTTGTTAGGCATAAAATCAATAGGCTACAATTACATGCTATTCAGTAGACAAATGTATTCAACAGCATTGTACAATGTCACTACTTTAAAAGACAGATCTACCAACTATAATATTTTCTGTACAAGGTGGATAATTGTAGGAGAAAAATGATGTATATAGCTACTTGTTAGAGCTGACAACACAGCAGAAGAATTTGTAGAGGAACAATTTTGATGCTCATTGTGTCATTGGTATGCAATGTCATTGTGTAACATCATTGTGTCAAGACAATTGTCTAAGATAGATGTCAAACTCATGGCCTTCCAGATGTTATGGACTACAGTTCCTATCATCCCAGATGTTATGGACTACAGTTCCCATCATTAGCATGATGCTGGCAGGGGATGACGGGAATTGTAGTCCATAACATCTGGAGGGCCGCGAGTTTGACACCTGTGGTCTAAGACTTGCAAGTGTCACTTTCAGTTTTGCACCAGAAGTCGTGCTATGCACTGGTATGATGCTGTTAAACTCCACCATTAGCTCTTGCCCAGCTTACCTATGATGGTGTGGTCACCCTGTTGAGTCCTGGCTGTGGAGCTGTTGTACTTGAAATGAAGCCTCAATGGAAGAACTCAGCCACAAAGTGTGGACTTTGCTAAATTTGGTAGCTAGTCAGCTAGCTTGGATGCTGACTACCACTGGCTAGTCAGCATCCTAAACACTTTGGCCCCTTGGGGGCAGGGCAGGGCTGCACCAACTGAGAGGTGCTTCTCAAATTCTAGTACTCTAGCCCTGTTGGCTGTGCCACGGTTGCACATTTGAAAGTGGCCACTCCCAGCCCAAAAGGGCTCAGGAGTCAATTAACACAGGCTCCAACCCCAGGCAGGCCTCCTTCAGTGCTGATACACACCACAGTATCAGGGCTGTGTTGGTGCCATGACTATGCTGGCCTCTTCCATTGTGCTCCTACACCACTCCTGGCACCAGCTTTTGTGCCCCTGCTCTAGCATTATTGCCCTTTGCACTGCTGCAATTGGCATTTGCGCTGGCGCTGGGGTCATGCTGCTTCCATAGCACTTCCCCTCCCCCACCCCGGTTGAGGACTGTACTGTAAAGCTGTAATCATATGATGCTTTCTTGGTAGCAAATACCATTGGACACAGGGGCCATAATATACATAGCACTAGACTACACTTTTTCATGTTATTGAGAATTTAATGTTTCATAAAACTGAAAAGTCAGTTCTCCACCAAGGCAACCTTACCCTTCTATAAATGCTTTTAAAATAGTTTTTCTCCTTTACCTAGTGAGGATTCAATTTTGAAGGGAAAGATAATAATTATTCAAAAAATTGGTGCTTTGCAGTGCGTTAAGGTATTAAACTGTCAAATCTTCATTCAGAAATTGAATGAATGCACCTGTTCAAGTTAACAGATTGGTTTTGAATAGATATCAATCTAAACATTAGCAATATATCACCCTTTGTCACTCCATGAATATGAAAGGTATTCACGTTACATGTAACTATAATCACAAAAAGGATGTGGAAGCTAAAGGTATTATAAAAGCCAACCAGACACTTAGTGGAGGAAGGAAACATTTTATAATATAGGTCATTAATGCATTTTGTAGTTAATAAAATGATGCTTTTTCTGGCCCTCAAGGGTAAACATGATGCATCCCATATATTTATGTAGCAAAAAGTCAAACTCCTCCATGTGGAGAGGGGGGTGGCCGTGGTGAGCTGGCGATTGTGAGCTGGCGATTGTGGCCTGCTTGCCAGCCTTCAACTGTGCCCCGCCCAGTTGGGGCGAGGTACAGCTGTAGGGGGCACCATTTTAGGCAGATACGTCCCTGACTGGCAGTGGAAGACACTGGTGAGTTCTGTTTTTCCCTACATTTTTCTTCTTCCAGAATTTCCTCCACATCTATTTGACTTCTTGAAGAGTGATATCTGGAATCACAGGCCACATGGGAAAGGCAGCCATGGAGAAGAGAAACTGGATGGCTTCCAGGGGTGGTGGTCAAATACCTCTTGGCTCCAGGCCCCACCAAGGCTCTTTGTTCCAGTGGGAGCAAGAAACAGGAGTAGAAAGTGACATTGATTGAAACAGGTGAACGAATTCCTTGAGTGTCATGATGTCACTTCTATGCACAAGTGGAAAAAAACCTGAGGGCTGCACCAACAAAATGAAGCAAAAGCAAAAGCAAAATGGTACTTGAGGGAAATTATTTATTGTCTACATACTGCTAGTAATTTTGTCAAGTTAATATAGTATATATTACCTTTCATATAATTATTTATGTAATGTGTAACTAAAACCTTATTTTTACAGATAAAAATTTTCAAAGGCTTTACAGAGTTTTCTTTCCCTTCTATAAGCACAAAGCCAATGAGCTTTACAGGTGAGCCTCAGCTATTTTCTACAGGACAGACTGCCATTCAATGTTTTCATTTAATTCTTTCAAGTATAATGTTTGTAATCTTAAAATCTAGGAACCTTCTAGGTCAGGGGTCTGCAACCTATGGTTCTCCAGATGTTCATGGACTACAATTCCCATCAGCCCCTGCCAATTGGCCATGCTGGCAAGGGCTGATGGGAATTGTGGTCCATGAACATCTGGAGAGCCACAGGTTGCAGACCCCTGTTCTAGGTACAAACCAGAAGTGATGTCACAACATCACGTGACAGTGGCTGCTGGCCCCCAAAAGCCCCTGCAGGTTGCCACTGTTGAGCTAGCAACCCTTCCATAAGCAGAAGAGGAGCAATACAGCATTTTCAACTGATTTTCCACTCCTCACTGTAGCCCCCAACCTGTTGACTTTTTGACCATAACGGTCCTGTGATTCAAGACATCCTCTGTCAGGGGTCAAAAGAGGTGGTTGGAGATAAAAGAAAGGCAGGAAAAACCTGGGTGTATTGAGCTGCTGGGTACAATCCAATACTACCTAGAGAAAGATAATCTTGAAGCACAGCTTAAAAGCTGGGGTCATAGCAGCACTAAAGAAGAAAAGTTAAAGTTAAGTCAAAACAGGCTTAAGTTAAAAAGTCTAGAGAGAACAAGTGTATAAGAAGTTTTCTGAAAACCCACAAAGGAGGTAACTAAAATGTGATTCACAGTGGAGGATGCTTTAAAAGCTTGGGTCAAAAAGACCAAACCAAACCAAAAACATATGCTTCAGAAAGTAATACAAGTTGCATGATTCATATTCAAAACCTTTTAAAATAAAAAAGGCTAGCTTTGAGTTAAGACAAGTGGTTTCCATAAATAACCTCAACCTCTCAAAAAAAAGAGAGTTTCCAACAAGGTGACCCCCATATGGTATATTTGCAAAGTACTCAGAATGCATGTTGTTGTTTTTTAAATGGGAAAGTAGAATGATCTGATCATTGATGGGAAAGGGAGTCATTAGTCCAGATTAATCATGGCACATCTCCCTTTAACTGGGCACTTAGGAATGATTCACCGTCTAAATGACGGGTGTTTCTGCTGTATGCATCCCTGTATTTGCCATGAAGAATACTACATAAAACATACAGCACGCATATGCCACTGAACTGTGGCCAGCTGTGGCTCTCCAGCACATGTCAAACCCCACTTCTTGAATTAACAATAGGATGACAGAAAACCATTTCCTAACCTTTAGCACAAACTGCTATTTGTACTGCCATATTTCCACATCTTTCACTGTTTGTTTCTTCTGATTAGTTTTAATTCACAAATTTATATACACAGTAATATTAAAAACATTTTAAAATATGTTTTATGTTATTTTGGTTGTTTTAAAACAGCAGCAGTAACACAAAGGCAACACGGGGAGGGGGTGTTGCCAAGTTACATTTATGAGCAAGTAAGGATTTAAACCCAAATATTACTAGATCTGGTCTAACACAGCAACCACTCAGTTACTCCATAATTCTGGATAGCCTCACACAGTCAAAAATTGAACCCAGAGAAAATCTGTGAGATGACTCCCACAAAAAGGAATGGTCACACAGTACTTTCTGAAACCTACAACCCTCCCCACAAAAGACCAAAGACACTATAAAGCAGTTCCCCTAACTTCAGAAAGGCAGTCTAGAACAGGGGTAGGGAACCTGCGGCTCTCCAGATGTTCAGGAACTACAATTCCCATCAGCCTCTGTCAGCATGGCCAATTGGCCATGCTGGTAGGGGCTGAATTCACCCCATCCTAGGATACTATGGCTGGTGGTGTCAAATGCTGACGAGAAATCCAGGAGACAAAAAAAGAGGTAAAACTCCAAACACTGGTCTCTCTCCAAGTATAAATCGTCCACCAAAGCAGCCTATGCAATTCCTGTTCCAAAACCCACGTAAAAACTGGACTAATGATGCCAATTCATGTGAGTTCTTCCCTAACATCTTCTCTGTGACTGGATATACATGCTGTACCAGAAACTATCATTTCTGTCCATTAGAACTGCATACCGGAGATAAATATATACATGCTTAGGTCTTTGTTTTGGATTTGTTATGAAATACCTGTCACATCCTCCTTGCAATGTTGTCATCTAGAGTAACTCAGGCAGGGGTTGTTCCTCCATAAGTCTTCAAAGAATCACACAGAGATAGTCCATATCCAACCAACAAGCTTTATTGGTGGCCTAGCAGCAGATTGGCATTCACCCACCATGTAACAAAGTATCCAAACCCTCTTCTTCCACCAGTCATCCCCAGATCACATCTTCTAAAGCCCTGTCAAATAACTGCCTGCTTCCCCAGGACCTTGTTCCTGGTCTTCTCCCAGCCCACTTGGGCCCATGCCTGCCTGCCTAATAGCACACCTTCTTTGACCATGGCTTCATAAGCCAAGATCCAGCCTCACCCTACTGTGTGCATGTTGGGCTATACACAGTTCACCAAACCAAAGTCCCCAAACCCTGTGGTCACCCTCCCTTTGGCTTTGTCTGGCCATCAGTGGCCCCTGCAGTTCACACCCTGGCTGGGCTCATATGACCTAGGTGTCACAATAGCAAATGGCTTATTAGAATTCTCTTGCCTGGAAACATTGTAAATATACTTGGTCTATTTTGGATTATGATTTCCAGTATCCCTTTGTTGCTATGTTTTCTATATTTACTTCAATTTCATTAAGTTCTGAATTGCTATATACGGCACTAACCATGTTGAGTGATATATTGCTTTAACTTACAACCGGGGGTAGAGGGAGAAAGGGAATGAACAAGAACAAGTTCTAATGAGGAAACCCTACCAGATTTCATACGGTAAAATTAAATTAATTTGTTTCCCTAGAACAACATTTTTTATCATCTTCAACCATCTGAAAACCTCTCAGCCAAAGCCTGAGGCCACTCTATAAGTAGTTTTTATAGAGTAAAAGTTCAAACTAATGTAATTAATAGAGTACTGTTAGAACCAAATATGACTCATGCGGGCATTAAAAGTTAGATGTATGAAGATTAATTGAATAAACAAGTTTTTACTCTGGTATAACTGACTTGGCAGTGGCACTCAGCAGGAGATAGCCATGGTGGTCATTCTACAACATAAACAGAATAAGATATTGCCATATAAATTTGGAAAGATGTCTGGTGTATTTAGAAAAGTCCACTAATTGTTTATGAGTGACAGAGCAGTGTCATTAGTAGAAATGCTATATCAGATCGAAAGAATGAGAGACTTCTAGTCAGAAAACCAACCTACATTCAGCCCATATTGTAATCCTGTCCTTTGGATCAAGATGTTTCCAAAGTTGAGTAAATATTTTTCCTTTCGGCATTCCAGTCCACTAGTTGAAAGTGATTAGCCGAGGCTCCTGGAGGGCAGAACTTGAAACCCTTTGATGAAATTGTGCAGACAAATCTTCCCTATCTACAGAGGGCTGCATGAATTGAGCAGCTCCCTTGAACTGAAATAATGGGTGAGGACCATATAACACAACAGCTCTCTCTCTCTGTGTGTGTGTTAAAAAATCCACAGGGTTCTAGGTAGGAAAAGAGTGTGGGTCAATCCTGGACTCACTGCAGTACTAGGAACAGGTAAAATGTGAGATTGGCTCTCCAGCTATTGTTTACCAAAGTTAAAGATTTGATGTAAAAACCTGGTACTGATATTACTGAACCCACTAAGTGGCTGTGGATGTTAGTGATAAGGGCTTCTGAGTTGCTAAAGCTAAAAGGGTGCAAGAACCTTTGTGCAGCGGGCACTGTGATTACACAAATTCAGCCAGGTTTCTGTTCCATTTCACTGAAGTGACAGCCACAAAATGTACATCTTGTTTTATTTTATTAAGCAAGACTGGTTAACAGAGGAAGAAATTGATAATTATCATTAGCCAAAATAGCAACTTAAAAGGAAGAATACATTAACCATAAATTAGTCAATTATGCGTAACCTCTGCTACACGAGTGGGTCAAGGCTTCAGTAATATTCCCAGAGATATTTAGAGAGTTGGGCCCATATACATGCACTTTAAGCACTCCATTAACTGGAAATAAATTACTCATTCGGTTTACAATATGCTGGCCTGTCAGTAAACGTAGGGAGGGCAACCTTTGTTGTCATTCCTTTGGAAGGGTCCATATGAAGCTTTTCATTCTAATTGAAGCACTCTGTTTCTCAGAAGGCAAAGGTTCCTCTTAAACAAGGGGTCGTTAGATTTAATTACCCTGCTTCCATCAGGGAACAGCAGGATAATGTTTTCTTGGATGATTTGTTGACATATGAGTAGGTTTTTTAAAAGCGTGACACAACCTTCAAAGCAGGAACAGACTCCACACAGGTTGGTAGAAACAAAACTCAAAAAGCCTTTGTTTGGGGGTGGGGAGTGACATGGGGCTGAAATACCAAAGCAGCATCATGAACAATCATATCTTTTCCTGTAAAGCAGCAAATTATGCCTCTCATCAACACCTCCAAGTGTAAACAGCATAGTGACCAGCAGGATTTTCTCCTTTTGACTTAAAAGGTTACAAACAAAAGGTACTGAGGTGAGGGGACACAAACAGAAAAGTTTGTGATGTTTTTAAAAAATGCATGAGTAACTCTTAGTTCAAATGCACAAATGCACGCACGTACACGCGCGCACGCACGCACACCAGCCTGAGGTTACTGGTCCAGGACCACACATGGGTCCTCAGGATATACATCTTACAATTGCAGAAGGGGCTGCAGCTATTGCTTTCAGCTAGGCTAAAATCAGCAAAGGCAACGGACAATTACAAAGTAAGCAGTGTCAGAACCAGATTCAGGCTGCAATCCTAAACTCATTTGTGTTGTGGAAAGTGCCATCAAGTCACAGTGGGCTTATGGTGCCCCCATAGGGTTTTCAAGTCAAGAGAGATAGTTTGTCATTATCTGCCTCCACACGGGCTGAGAGAGTTCTGAGAGAACTGTGACTGACCCATGGTCACTTAGCAGGCTTCATGTGAAGGAATGGGGAGTCAAACCCAGTTCTCAGATTAGAGTCCAGTAGTCTTGACCACTACACCACACTGGCTCTCCTAGTGCATTTAACAGGAGTAAAGCTCACTGAACTCAGTAGGAATAGTCTTCAGCCATGGAAAAATAAATATTTTTTTCAATATTTTCCCCCTATCCCCCACATGAACTAGTATTTGCTAATAGAAAACACAGGAACTGTTTGGATTGGGAATATTTCATGCATACATGCTCTTGCATTACCTCATGGTAGCCATCGCTATTGAAAAGGAAGATGTACCATTTTGAAGGCAACTGCATCACAACTTTTCTCCTGCATCACAATGAAGAGCTGTTCTAATTGGCTGCCTTCACATGCTCATAACTCTGTAGCATACAAAGCACCGTCACCTATAAAACAGTGGGTATGATTTGAAATAAGCATTTTATTATTGTATCTCTTTTTCTGCCTTAAGCTGCTTCATAAGAACATAAGAACTAGCCTGCTGGATCAGACCAGAGTCCATCTAGTCCAGCAGTCTGCTACTCGCAGTGGCCCACCAGGTGCCTTTGGGAGCTCACGTGCAGGATGTGAACGCAATGGCCTTCCGCTGCTGCTGCTCCCAAGCACCTGGTCTGCTAAGGCATTTGCAATCAGAGATCAAGGAGGATCAAGATTGGTAGCCATAGATCGACTTCTCCTCCATAAATCTGTCCAAGCCCTTTTAAAGCTATCCAGGTTAGTGGCCATCACCACCTCCTGTGGCAACATATTCCAAACACCAATCACACGTTGAGTGAAGAAGTGTTTCCTTTTATTAGTCCTAATTCTTCCCCACAGCATTTTCAATGAATGCCCCCTGGTTCTAGTATTGTGAGAAAGAGAGAAAAATTTATCTCTGTCAACATTTGCTACCCCATGCATAATTTTATAGACTTCAATCATATCCCCCCTCAGATATCTCCTCTCCAAACTAAAGAGTCCCAAACGCTGCAGCCTCTCCTCATAAGGAAGGTGCTCCAATCCTTCAATCATCCTCGTTGCCCTTCTCTGCACTTTTTCTATCTCTTCGATATCCTTTTTGAGATGTGGCGGAAGACCAGGAACTGAGAACCACAGTACTCCAAGTCGCGGTCGCACCACAGCTTTATATAAGGGCATGACAATCCCCTTGCAGTTTTATTATCATCTCCTTACCTTAAGATCCCCAGCATAGAGTTTGCCTTTTTCACAGCTGCCATGCATTGAGTTGACATTCCCATGGAACTATCAACTAAGATGCCCAAATCCCTTTCCTGGTCTGTGACTGATAGCACTGACCCCTGTAGCGTGTATGTGAAGTTTGGATTTTTTTGCCCCTATGTACATCACTTTGCATTTTGCTACATTGAACTGCATTTGCCATTTCTTAGCCCAATCACCTAATTTATCAAGGTCCGCTTGGAGCTCTTCGCAATCCTTTGCGGTTCTCACCACACTACATAATTTGGTATCATCTGCAAACTTGGCCACCACGCTACCCACCCCTACTTCCAGGTCATTTATGAATAAGTTAAAGAGCACTGGTCCCAATACGGATCCTTGGGGGACACCACTCCCTACATCTCTCCATTGTTCCTCAACCAGTTTTTAATCCAAAGGAGGACTTCCCCTCTTATTCCTTCATTGCTAAGTTTTCTCAACAGTCTCTGGTGAGGAACTTTGTCAAAAGCCTTTTGGAAATCCAAGTAGACAATGTCCACTGGTTCCCCCTTATCCACATGCCTGTTTACACCCTCAAAGAACTCTAGTAAGTTTGTAAGACAGGACTTGCCTCTGCAAAAGCCATGCTGACTCTTCCTCAGCAGGTCTTGCTTTTCTACATGTTTAATAATTTTATCTTTAATGATAGATTCTACTAATTTAACAGGAACAGATGTCAAACTGACTGGCCTGTAATTTCCTGGGTCCCCCCTAGACCCTTTCTTAAAGATTGGTGTGACATTGGCCATCTTCCAGTCTTCAGGGATGGAGGCAGATTTCAGGGATAAGTTGCATATTAATGTGAGAACATCAGCAATTTCATGCTTGAGCTCTTTAAGAACTCTTGGGTGAATGCAATCTGGGCCAGGGGATTTGGTAGCATTTAGTTTATCAATGGCTGCCAGAACTTCTTCCTTGTCTACCACTATCTTCGCTAGTTCCTCAGATTCACCTCCTAAGAAGCTTGGTTCAGGTGCAGGAATTTTCCTCACCTTCTCTTGGGTGAAGACAGATGCAAAGAATTCATTCAGCTTCTCTACAATCTCCTTCTCTGCTTCATTTCCTTTTACTAATAAACCCTATATTTTGCTGCCCATTTCCATGCCTAAATCAAAGTTTTTCATCCTCTCTGTACTGCTTGATTATTAGAATAGTGAATTCTGCAGGCTGAAATCATTCCTGTGGCTACAGCTTTTGCTTTCAATCATAGCCTCTGCCTTATTCAGCCCTGCTGCATAATTCAAAAAGTAGTTTCAGAAAGCATGGTTTTGTGAGCACAGAAGAACTGTGGTTCACTCTGTGCAGAAATATTTTTCAAGATTTTTTTCCTTTATGGCCCAATTGAGTTCTAGTTTGAATTGTTGAAAATTAGAGATGTATGTGTGGATATTTCACATATTTTGGGTTGTTGTGTGGTTTCCGGACTATGACCGTGTTCTAGTAGCATTTTCTCCTGACGTTTCGCCCCGCTCCCAAGTCCTGCCCCCGCGCTTATAAAAGCAAAGGAGCTGAGGACGAAGCCTCTCAGTTGCTTCTGCTCTCCCCAGAGGGGAGGGCAGAAGGGACTGCCAGCTGCCAGCTGGGTGCCAGAAGGGGAGGGGTGATGCCTGGGGGTGGGGTTTGGGGCCCCACCCCCATGAGCCCCGCCCCCAGCATAGCAGGGGGTGCCCAGAGAACAGCTGTTTCTGGGTGCCATTTTCCCACCATACGCCTCTGTGAGTAACCATGAAGATAGCATAATCACTTAGTGAGGGCATTGCATAGTAGTAGCCTGGCCTTTTGATCCCTTTGATTGCTTACTGCCTAGAGACATTCTTTGTCTGGGTGATGTGAATGCACGAAAGCAACCAGTATTGTTTCCATGGGCTGCAATTGCTGCCTGAATGGGTAAAAAGCACACATGCAACAGAAAAAAAGAAAATGGATTCCTTTATAATGACTGCATTTATACATATGCTGTGCATTTTGGTAATCCAAATATTAGTTTGCCAAGAAAGATCTGGCATAGGAAAGAAATTAAAGGCCTCTGAGAGCACCAAAGCACCTGCTTATAGCAGAGGCTACGTACTTCATCTCTGCATGATTTACCAATCAAACCAACTGGTTTGAGGTGAACTGGAGAAATTCTGCTGCCTGGGATATCATTGCATCATTCAATCGCTCCTAATGCAGAGACCTGACAGAATTACTCGTTCCCAGAAAAGGCTGCCCATTATTTCTCTTCATGAGTCACTGTTCTTGGCCCTTCTACTTCCAGTCCATGATTAAATCAGTCATTCGTGATGCTGGCACACATAGGAATGGTTGCCTATAGCTCTGAACGCTGGTCAGCCCAAAGCAGTAACTTATGCACACTGACAGCTCTTGTTCCTTTTTAAATTATTTGCTCCCTTTTTTCAGTACGCATTCCCCCTTTTCTCCTTTACTCAGATTGGCAGTCATTCTCCAAAGTCTCAGGTAGAGAAAGGTCTTTCATATCACTTACTCTCTGATCCTCTCAATAGGAGATGTATAGCAGTTAGAATGTCAGGCTAGGACTCAGGTGACCCAAGACTGAATGCCCACTGAGCCATGGAAGTTTGCTGGGTGAGCTTGAGCCAGCCACTGTCATTCTCCTTGCCTAATCTACCTCTCAGGGTTATTGTAAGATAAAATAGAGGAAGGAGAAAGTCATATGCCACTTAGGGTCAACTAAATAAACTGATGATTATTACTGCAGTGTTGATATTGCTATCAGAATTAAAATGATGCCATTTAAACGTCTTGCTGTTTACAAGGTGATAGGAGAAAGTCTCTGTCCAAAGGAACTTGCAATCTATGATGCAGCAGAAGGGGAGCAATAGAGAGGAGAGGTAAACTGGAGACTAATCTTATGGGGGGCACAATGTAGGGGGGGTTCAATTTCAGTACTTGCCCTGGGCACCAGTTTCTGTAGCTATGCCTAGTAAGATGACTGCATCTCTGAAGTCTTTGAAAGGAATGGGGGTGAATGGAGCTGGGTTCTTCATTCCACATCAAATGATCTTTGCATTCTCACCTTCTGTTTCCTGTTGAGTCACCTATTACCTCAGCAGTTAGAAATACAGGTGGATTACACATTGGTGCTCTGCCCCAAACTGAAGGGAGGTTTTGTCGAAGGCTTTCACGGCCGGAATCACTTGGGTGCTGTGTGGTTTCCAGGCTGTATGGCCGTGTTCTAGCAGCATTCTCTCCTGACGTTTCGCCTGCATCTGTGGCTGGCATCTTCAGAGGATCTGAAGGGAGGTTCTCTTTGGGGCAGAGCTTCTGTTATGGACACCTTTTCCCCGCTCTCTCATTCACTGTGTGGCAGATCCCATAATCTCTACTGTTCATTAGAGTGAGCAAAGATCGACCTTTTCCTTGGCATCACTGGAAAAATGAAACAAATGGTTTTGCTTTATTCTTCACTTTGGGCTTTTTTTGCTTTACCCTGCCACGTCGCTTTGAAAGGAATGGGGGTGAATGGAGCTGGGTTCTTCATTCCACATCAAATGATCTTTGCATTCTCACCCTCCCCGATGATCAAGAGGGCTTTTAAAAACTTTATTTCAACTTCAAGTATTTGTACCATATTAAACATATCAAAATAATGATATATTTAATGCAGAATATTGATATACCAAGAAATACTGAAATAACAAGCCTTTTTCTCCTTCTGTGGCACAGAAGTGGCAGCAAGATTTGTGCGTGTGTGCATGCATGCATATGTGTGGAGTGGAGTGGAGGGGGAGAGAATATCAGTTCTAGGGCATAGTCCCCTTCTTCAGCAGAGTGTGGTCCAGGGAATTGTTTTGCCTCTTTCATTGGGAGGGGGATTACAATATCAATATAACAGCAATTTAAAGAGCTTTCACAAAGCCAACAATCTTGCAACTCCCAAGTGTGATGAGATGTGTGCCTTTAAGAGTGAGTTGATGGGCGGAGTTAAGAGTACCAGGAAAAGCATTTAAGTCTGAGACCTGGGAGTGGGGTGGCTGTAAGGAATTCCGAAAGAAGCAGAAATAAAAGGCATTGGTTCAAAGTCCGTTTATTCAGACACTTCAGAAAGCACACATACACGGGATAAAAAGACTGCCCGCTCCCGCCTAAACTACAGGTTATAAACGTTCCCCCCCTTACCACCCTCATGGGAACGGAATGCTAGTTTCAAACATCTAAGATAAGGCCACTAGCAAGGTTACTATAGCAGAATCTGGCTTCTCGCCCGGCCGAAGGAATTCTGTCAAGGCCGGACGGCAATCAGAAGGGCAAACTCAACCGGCATCTTTACACTCTGCTTCCCCTAAGAATACCCCCCCTTCCCCTCCCGGCTTATGAGGGAAGGCTTTATGAAAAGCAGCAATTAATGACGGGGCGTCGATGTTCTCAGCGTAAATCCACTGATTATGGCTAGATGAATACCCAACCCAAGAAACCAAATACTGCAGATGTTTGCGGGAAAAACGGGAGTCCAGGATAGCGTCGATTTCGTAATGTTTATGGCCATCAATTATAACCGGTGGGGGTGTCTCCGGAGGGTCGTGCCAGACATCGGAAGTGGGAGCCTCCTTGAGCAAGCTGGAATGAAAGACGGGATGAATGTTACTCAAAGAGTTAGGCAGTTCTAAACGGGCAGTAACATCATTAATCACTTTTGTAATCCGAAAGGGCCCCACGAATTTCTTGCCAAGTTTGGAGTACTTGTGTACATCTCTAAGATTTTTGGTCGATAAATAAACCCATGCCCCAACACGTAAGAAACTCGGAGCGATGTTTGTCCGCCTGCGTTTTTTGTGATTCTTGGGCTTGTACCAGGGAAGACTGCACCGTTTTCCAGCCCTCCGCTAGGGAAGAAATCCATTGATTGAATTCCGGAGGCTGCAATGCTTCCGTAGGTAGTTGGGGCAGCGGGGGAAAGGACCGACCAGAGACAATTTCGAACGGGGTTTTCTTGGTGCTGCTATGAATCGCATTATTATAGGCATACTCTGCAAAAGGGAGCAACTCGCACCAATTGTCCTGATGATAGTTGGTGTAACAACGTAAATATTGTTCTAGCGTTCTGTTGGTCCTTTCTGACTGACCGTCACTTTGAACGTGGTAGGGGGCGGCGACCGCCGGGGTTGCTCCCAACAACTCCAGGAACGCCTTCCAAAGCTTGGAAATGAATTGGGGCCCGCGGTCGGATACCACCTTTTCAGGAGAGGAATGCAGGCGGTAGATATGTTGAATAAACAACCGGGCCAATTTGGGAGCGGATGGGATGGTAGTGCAAGGAATGAAATGTGCCTGCTTGGAAAAAAGATCCACCACCACCCATAAAACAGTGTTACCATGGCTTTCCGGCAGGTCTGTGATGAAATCCATTGAGATGACCTGCCAGGGTCGAGATGCAACCGGGAGGGGTTGCAGCAGCCCATGGGGCTTTCCAGGTATTGATTTGGCCTCAGCACAGACCGAATACCCCTTGATATAAGTCTCAATGTCCTTGCGCATTGAGCGCCACCAAAACTGACGACGTGCCAAATGTAAAGTCTTTAGGAACCCAAAGTGTCCTGCCTGACGAGCATCATGACACGTCGCAAGAACCTGCTTCCGTATAGGAGGCGGAACGTACCAGCACCCCCCCTTTTCCAAACGCCACCCTCTAAATGTAGCTGTGAGTCAAATTCCTCCGCTGGTAGGTCTTGGAGCCCGGCCTCTATGAATTGTTGAAGGAAGGGGGAGACGATGTCCGGAACGGGCGGAGGAGAGGTGGAGACCTGAGAGCGTGTGACAGCCAACCCCAATTGGGAGGGAGTGAGAATGGTGCGTGGGATAGCCCGTAGCGAAGTATCCCCCCCCTTCCCCTGGGAGACGAGACAGCGCATCAGCCAATTTGTTGCTTTTACCAGGGAAAAAATGAACTGTGAAGGAGAATCTGGAGAAGAAATCTGCCCAACGTAACTGTTTCGCGGACATTTTGAGGGGGGTGGAAAGGGCTGCCAGATTTTTGTGATCAGACCAGACCTGAAATGGGTGTTTGGCACCTTCCAACCAATGGCGCCAAGTGCTCAGTGCTGCTTTGATGGCTGCAGTCTCTTTATCCCCTACTGTCCAATTCAGTTCGGGACCTGAAAACTTTTTTGATAAGTAAGCACACGGCACCAGTTAGTCATTTTTATTTTTCTGCAAGAGGGCAGCGCCCAGAGCTTTGTCCGAAGCATCCACATGAACGATGAAGGGGAGGTCAGGATCCGGGTGTTTCAAAACTGGCTCGGTGGTGAAAGCCGTTTTGAGCTGTTGAAATGAAGACTGACATGCGGGGGACCATAGGAGGGGGGCACCAGGCTTAGATGCATGGGAGTCCTTGCCTTTGGTACGTAACAGATCAGTAAGTGGTAAGGCAAGTTCAGCGAATTGTGGAATGAATTCACGATAGAAGTTAGCAAAGCCTAGAAACGACTGTAATTCCCTCCTATTGGTGGGAGCTGGCCAATCAACCACCGCGGCAACTTTGGCTGGATCCATCTCCAAGCCGTTGGATGAGATCCGATAGCCCAAATAGTCTATGGAGGAGCGATGAAAACAGCATTTTGATAATTTGACAAAGAGGGAGTTATCTAGTAGACGTTGCAATACCTCCCGAACTAGTTTTTCATGCTCTTCAATATTCTGTGAGTAGATCAACACGTCATCCAAGTACACCACCACTCCCTTATACAGTAAGTCTTGCAGGACCTCATTGATAAGGGCCATGAAAGCCCCTGGGGCCCCAGATAATCCGAATGGCATTATTAAATATTCATATTGACCAAACTTTGTATTGAATGCTGTCAGATGTTCATAACCCTCTGCAATACGGACCCTATAATAAGCCTCTCTCAAGTCCAGTTTAGTGAAGATCCGCCCTTTACCCAGAGCATCTAAAAGGTCCTTTATTAAGGGTAAAGGGTACTTGTTTGAGACTGAAACAGCATTTAAACCACAATAGTCAGTACAAAGTCGCAAGGAGCCGTCTTTTTTCTTAACAAAAAGGACTGGGGCTGCATGAGAGTGCTTTGTAGCTCGCCGTATGAACCCACGAGCCAGGTTCTTATCTAGGAAGGCACGGAGCTCTTTCTCCTCAGCAGGGCTCATGCGGTAGATTCTACCCTTGGGCAGTTGGGCTCCTGGCTGCAGGAGGATTTTGCAATCAGTGTCCCTATGGGGGGGTAATTGATCACACTCCTGTTCCTCAAATACTCTGGACAAGTCCTGATATGCGTGTGGTATTTCTGTAGGACTAGGAGTGGAAAGCACATTCAAGGCATCGTTGATTATTGGTTTTTCATCAATTACCGGGTTTTCCCCACCATTCATATGGTCCCCGCAAGGGGGGTCTGTGAATCGGAGGATGCGTTCTTTCCACATGATGGTTGGTTCATGTGCAAGCAACCATGGCATGCCCAAAACAATGGAGTGCTTGGCTACCAGAGCGAGGATGAAACTTAGTTTTTCCCAATGTTCCGCGCAACGGAGAAGTACTGGCTGGGTCTTAAACCGAGCCGGACCTTCAGCCCCCAAAGGACTACCATCCATTTGAGTAAAGGGGATAGGTTTAAGTAAAGGAACCCGGTCTAAACCAAGCTCTTCAGCCACCTGTGGCCTCATAAGGCAATGGGAACAGCCCGAGTCTACGAGTGCGGAAGCTAAAATGTGCGTATGTTTAGAGGGGTTGGCTAAAGACGTCAGAATAGTAATGGGAGCACTGCCTTCACTCACCGCATCTGGAGCGGGTCCAACTTCCACCGGCGCAGTTGAAAGGCAGACAGCCAGGTCATCCTCCTCTAAATCCTCCTCGAAAGCGGCTTTAGTTGTTCCACGAGGCGGTGGGCCCGATTTGCGCGGGGGCTTGGCAATGGAGGTGCGCGGGGCCGGTGCGGGAGATTTTTGCTTCTTTGGGCAGTTTGCAGCAAGGTGACCAGGTCCCCCACAGTAAAGGCACAATCCAAGGCGGTGGCGGCGTTCCGACGTGGTTTCAGTTGTGACTGGGGGACTTGGTTTACGACTGGGAGGCGCCGGTGTGGTTGAAGGTTTTGGGCGAGTGCGACCACCCGCGCGGGCATGGGCAAGACGGGCGGCTACCTGCGAACCAATTTCGATCCATTCGGCAACGGTCTGTGGGATCCGAAAAAGGAGCACTGTTTCGCGAAGCTTTATATCCATTGCTTCAAAGAAATATTCACATTTCATGCGTTCAGGCCAGTCAGGAGGAAGTTTACTGGCCGCCGCACGAAATTCACGAGCAAATTCGGCGAAAGAACAATTGCCCTGTTGGATGGTTTTCACTATTTGTATGGCGTTATTTTCAGCATCCAGATCTTGGAAACGAAGGCGCAGCGCTTGCAAGAAGGCCGCCACCGTGCGGGTGTCATCAGCTTGTAGTTCATAAAGAGTCACGAACCATTCAGCAGCTACCCCATCTAGCACTGACCCAATATCTTGCACTTTCTCCCATTCAGAGCGATACAAGTCATCAAATTCTTGCATATGGGCATCCAGTTGCAAGATGAAATAAGGGAGCTTCAATGCTGTCCCATCAAAGCAGGCTGGGATGGGGGGTCTGTAGAAACCCCTCCCTGCAGCTCTAGGCATCTGTTGTGGCGGCTGGTATATCGGGGCTGGACCTTGAGGCAATGGAGGGGGTGGTTGGAACGGAGGTGGTTGCGGTGCCCCGGGTTGTTGGCCCACTGGTACTGGTCCTCGTCCCGCCGCCCCACCGGGGGGAGGAAGAACAGCAGGTGCGCGGGGAAGATTTTCGATCCGGACGGGGGCTCTGGCCAACGTAGCTTGTTGCCTCCGCAATTCCCGTTCCAGTTCAGCAGCTAGTTCCCTTTCTTTCTGTAGGCGCACCAGTGCGCCTCTCTGGTGATTATGCAAAGCCACCCCTCTCTTGCGTTCTTTAACTTTTCTCTCTCGGCGCGCTTGGCAAAGGCTAAAGCCAGCTTCGCTTTTTTTGTGTTTGGATAGCCTTAACACTGTCGCTCCTGCGCTGTACAAAGTCAAAGTTTGGAATGCTCCAGGACTTTGTCATGGAACAGTAAGATCCTGTATGAATTGTTGACGATAAGAAAACTTCTTTCTCGCGATCCAGTTCAGCTTTGGACCTCTTTGCGTTGCTGTTCACGTTCTCCTTTGCAAGCATTCCCGGCTTCCTGTTCCTAAGCCTCGCGCCGCCTCCCAAAAGCCCTCTTGGCATCTTCAAAGCGTGACCCAACTGGTCTTCCCAGCGCTCCCTCAAGTTGGGCGTGGTCTGGATCGGGATCCGGGTCGAAGTCTCCGACATCAGGAGGGGCTCCCACCTTCGGCTCCGCGAAAACTCCACACCTAAATCAGCTGCTCCCGGCCCTGGGGAACGTGAAGCCGGGCTCGGTAACCCCGACCAATGACTTTGGATCCCACATCGAACGGAGGCGCGGATGTGGGTGCTGTGGGTAACGCGTCCTTTGGGGCGCTTCCCAGTAATTGTGCCACTCGTTGTTGTTCCAGACGGGAATCTCATCAAAGTATCTGTCCAGGAACTTCTTTCGATGGACTCCTGAGTATCGCCATGTAACCCATAGTTGACAACCCCAGCTCCTCAGGAGACAGGTTGCATCGGTGGTTTTGTAATCCATGCGATGCCGGGTAGAGACAAATCGGGTATCGACAGGGGCCCGATCCATAGACAACGCGCCGCCTGTCTTCCTATAAACTCCTCATTATGACTCGTAAGTCACTCGCTGCTCATCCAATTGGAGGAAAAGCCAAGCTCGTACTGAGCCGGGGTTTGGAGAGAGTTACCAAGGAAAGCGATTCTTCCCCCAGTTCCTCTGACCCTGGAAGGGAAGGCTCGAAACCCTCTTTGGGGGCTATCGATCCTTCCACATAGTCTGGAGCACTCAATCCTTGCATGTTGGGGAACACCAAGGATCCACTATAATCCAACACAATGGTTTTCTAGATGGAAAAAAAGGAGTCTTGCCATAATGTAAGGAATTCCGAAAGAAGCAGAAATAAAAGGCATTGGTTCAAAGTCCGTTTATTCAGACACTTCAGAAAGCACACATACATGGGATAAAAAGACTGCCCGCTCCCGCCTAAACTACAGGTTATAAACGTCCCCCCCTTACCACCCTCATGGGAACGGAATGCTAGTTTCAAACATCTAAGATAAGGCCACTAGCAAGGTTACTATAGCAGAATCTGGCTTCTCGCCCGGCCGAAGGAATTCTGTCAAGGCCGGACGGCAATCAGAAGGGCGAACTCAACCGGCATCTTTACAGTGGCTCCTTGCGTGTAAACAGAGAAACACGAGGAGACCCCACTACAACCCCACTGCACAGTGAAGAGCCCCGAGGAAAGCATTCCATGCATAATGGGCCACAGAGACCGCTTTCAAGAGTCTCGGTTTTTTTTTAAAAAAAGCAGAATCCTACAGCTTTCATCTACCACATATAGAGATCAATTGTTAGATCTAGTGCTAGCACTAGATAGCCTTTTCCCCATATTTTTGAAGTGAACTTGAAAGAGCAATCACTATTTGTAGTGCATACGATCATTTTCAAATGTGGTAAATCAGCTTTGCAGGGTTTTGTAGTGTTTCCAAAACCTATTTGACCAGTGGCAATAGTGCAACAAAAGTGTAAGTATAAGTGTAAGGTATGGACACACACAAACCCATTGGGAATTACACTCTCCCAGAATACTTTCAGCTCTGTTAAGAACTACAGCAGGCCTCCAGCATTAGTCATTTAAACAAGGACACATCCTATACAGCATCTGTGGGTCAGGTTTTTTTTCTGATTTAAAATAATCATTGTCTTTTGCTGCCTATCTAACCTATTCGTGGTTACATTTCTGTCCTGCATTTTAGGCCACCTGAGGTCCATGAATTGGTTTGCCTTATGTGTGAGACCACTTTATCTTGTTTTAAGCATATATGATTATATATACAAAATATTTTTTTAAATAAATATAGCCCATTTCTCAAAAATTTCTTGTTGGCCAACATTACATGTGAGTTCTTGTCCTATCATTCTTCTCTATCACAGTTACCGCAGTCACAAATGAAATGTTCCATGCTTTTTCTCAGAGTCTGTGACTCTTTTACCACAGGAAATTGTTCTGTCATGTAGATTTTTCCCCCTCTCTATCTTGGACAGGCACAAGCCTGAGAGAATTGTATGTTTGACTTCACAGAGATGTCGCCAGCACTCACCTACTTATTTTTGGAAATGGCATATCGATTTTCAAAGGAAGAATAACATTAACTCCTTTTCACAGCACACCTCAGAGACGAACAATTTTATACTATCACTATTTTCCAGAACATTTTTCACATTTTCTACATCAGCATTTTCAGTACATGGAATTTTTGATGGAACTCTATAAAGCAGCTGCCTGTCCGCTGATGTGGATCAGGGTCTGGTCCCAGGGAAGGAGGTTTAACTCTTTCCCCTCTGTGTTATTGTTCCCATTCAAAGCTGCTTTAAGACCTGAAATGTATACCTGTTTTTTGTTTCATTTTGTTTTTTCCTACTGGGGTTTTGAACAGCTGGAGGCTCATTTTCAATCCACAAGAAAACATGTTGGGAAGAACTAATCTCTTTTGTCCCAGAGCGGCAACCATAATCCACACACCCCAAGCTCCTTGTAGAGAGCCAAACTTTGTACCTGGAGTTCTAATCATGACCCTCCATAATTACATGTGGTTTAACTTTTAAATAAATAACTTTTAAATAAATAAATAAATAACTTTTAAATAAATAAATAAATAACTTTTAAATAAATAATATGAAGCATATTGGAATTTCTGAATGTCAGTTTTATAGCACTTCTGCTGTTTGGCAGATTTGCCTGATGCTTATCTACCTTCAGCAATAAACGTAATTCACAGGTCCTGTAGGATACTACTATGCTACATAATTCAAGACTGCCGTAGAGTCCGTCATGGCCTGATCATTTATTTTTAAGAAATATCTAAACCTGCCAGGCTAAAAGTAGATCTGCTTATTTCCTTTGATGGAAATCCCACTCCCCACAATCTTCTATTTTTTAAAAAAATGACTGTAGTAATCTTCCTACTTCTCACTCTCTCTCTCACCTGCCTCTGTCTTCCTGCATGTATAACCAAACAGTCAGAGAAAAGCCAAAAAAGAATCCCAAAATTCACGGGAACTAAAATCTAAATTAAAAACAGACTGATATAGCTAATTTTATATAATAAAATGATTTATTCAGGGGTACAAGGGAAGACAAAAGATGATGGCAGATGAGGTCATCAGGTTTATTACAGCTGTCATTTTCAGAGTCTGAAAAGATTAGTCATTTCATTTAAATTTTTCTTGCAACAAAAGCATGCTATAAATATATGTATACCTGCTTGCTTACCAAAAAAAAGGGAATTGCCTGGAACTCTACATTTGCCTCATGAAACAGCAACAATTAATGCCATGAGTGGATTGGTTTG
Organism: Sphaerodactylus townsendi; assembly: GCF_021028975.2. NCBI lineage: Eukaryota > Metazoa > Chordata > Lepidosauria > Squamata > Sphaerodactylidae > Sphaerodactylus > Sphaerodactylus townsendi. Next base: position 41,866,096 of record NC_059435.1, read on the forward strand.
ACAGTGGCTTGATTGACTCAAGTATGTCTACATTCTCTGCTAGAGGTTTTGACAAACAGGCATTTCTTAATTAGAAGTGCTGGTAGACAAGAGCATAATTTGGGAGAGGAGGAACAGTGCCCTATTCTTGCCCTATTTTAGGATTCGCTAGAAAGCCACTGGAGTCTATTAAATGACTGAAATGACTATGACAGGTGGGGCTGACAGGATCTACTGTTGCTCCTTCCCCTGTTCTGATGCTATTATCCCACCCCCACCCCTCTCAAGTTATGTATTAAACCTGGGTTAAAGAGGTACAAGACATTTCTGGCTTGTATCAGAGAAAGGCATACACTGCAGACAGGAAAGGCAGACTCCAGAAAAAACACAAGACAATGTCACGCTCGGGGACAAATGAATCATAAAGAAGGATCTTTGACGAATTCATGAGCATGCCTGGGACCAACAGAAAAAGGGTCAAAAACTTAACCTCAACACCAGCAGAAGGAACCAAGGGGTTAAGAGGAAATTGGGCCTTTTAAAATGGAACCTGCTATGTAGCAAAAATACAACTGTGTTAATTCAAATTAAAATTTCACAATAAAAGGCCCCCTAAATAGGCTTCCAAACATACATCAATGAAAAACATAATGCACAAAGGCTTATGCAACCCATTTAGACCAAAATACCAGAACATCGCCATGTTGCTGGCAATGTGAGGATGTCACCTCCAGTGAGTGCCAGAGTGATGTCAATATGTCGCTAGCAAACAAGACCTAGGCTTCAGTCTGCTGCTAGTAGGTCCCCTCCTACCCAGCTGAATGGTGCAGAGGTGGTAAGGCTCAAAGCAGAGTATCCACTATCACTAGCAGGAGTCTGGCAACCCTACCAACACACCTTAAGGACCAACGCCTTCCATTTTTAACTATGTGAACCCACCCATACCCTCTGGTCATCCTTGGAGGCCCTGCTTTGATTGTACCACCATCAGAAGTTAAATGGTAGCAACCCACAAAATGGCACCAAAACTTTGGAACTGCCTCCCTAGGTTTATTTATTTATTTATTTATTTATTTATTAAACTTTTATACCGCCCCATCCTCTAGGGGCTCTGCTTGATTTATATGTCTCTGACTATCCAAGTCTTTGGCCAATTGAAGAAGACTTTTTTGTTTTATTTGGCATACCCCCAATAACAATTAGTGTCGTTTACATGTTTTAACTGAATTATTTCACCTAGTGTCATTTACATGTTTTAATTGAATTATTTCATAACTTTAACTGTATTTTCAACTGCTCAAGTGTTTTATTCTCCCCCACCCTTTTTTTTGTTTTTTTGCATTTGTGGCTTTGTGGACCCTGATTAGAGGGAAAGGCAGCATAAAATGTTTTATGTCTTGAGCTCCCAAATTCCTTCCCTTCTATCTGAGTGCTTAGTTAACAATACACTTTCCCCAGGTACATCCTGGGTATCAGATTTTTAGATCTGATAACGAGACCAAGGAAGTGGCCACGTCATACCTGAATGAAATGCTATATCATAAAGTGTAAAGTTGCTAAACTTCAAATGAAAGTTACACATAACAAGAAGAAAGCTACTGTATTTGTTAGGTAAATGGCTGTGGTGCTTTAAATTACCAGAGCCAGCAGTCAGATCAAAGACACAAGAGAAACAACCCTACGTAGGTCTACTCAGAAGTAAATCCCATTTTATTATTTCCACCACTACATTTTAACTGCGCAATCTTAAGCAAAGTTTACCCTTCTATGTCTGTTGAAGCCAATGTTCTTAAGACTATAATTTGTTTAAGAGAAGTTTTGGAATGGAGGTGGGAAACAAGCTGGAGTAAAAAAACAGGTGGCTTATCTGTTGCTATATCATACATATGACACTTCCAGATTGAGGAACCTGGCCTTGACAGTTGCAAAGGATGCAAAGGTAAATAAATAATTTCTTGACTTCAGACTCCAATAACATATTGAGGGTGTATAGATTCTGAGAAGTTGGCTGTCATGTTTTGAACCACAAGAAATCTGCTGCAGTTTTTACCTTAATGAAGTCATACAGACTAGAATTGAGCAAAGACTTTTTGATGTGTCCCTCAGTGGCAAAACAGGGTACAATAAAGCTTGTGAAGATCATTCTGTTGAACTAACAAAGGGCACACAAGGGAAAAGCTCAGTGAATGTCACAATCCCCAGTAGCTGCTAGCAGCCACCCATAACTTGTTTCTCGCAGCACTGCTTCAATGCGTCATGTTGCATACAGAAGCATGCAGGTGTTGATATTTACAGCTTGTGGCCATGTCCAAAATGGTTAGTGAACAGCTGCAGGTGGATTAGGACTACTTAAATACTGAAAGGACTGCAAAAACCTTCTTCATTCCCTCAAATGTTATTTGCATTTCCAGACTTAATTATGCCATTTCTTTGTGGGAGCAAAAAACATGAAATCTATTTCAGTTGGGGGAGGGGACATGTAGAATGAAATCTTTGACTAATAGATCTGGTTTCACAAGTAAAGAAACACTCACCCACACTGTTTTTCTTTCACGTGTTTCACTTATTGGAGAACAGCCACTGTTCTGTCACAGTTACCTGACAGAAACACTTTTCCCGTGGATGGTATTTCTCATCATTTTCCTTTTGTTTGTTAGCTACCTTTGAAGGGCAGAACCAGGGTGGGTCCACACTTTGGAGGAATGACCCAGTTTTCCTCCTGCGCACACCACAGGCCTACCTCTTGCCTTTCTCTGACAGGTTGAGACAGTACATCCAGCTGGACACACGTCCATGGCCAGGTAGAACTGACTTTCTGTGACTAAAAGAGATAGACTTGTTAATGCCAGGTTCTCTAGATAGTGTGCCTTTTGACAACAAACCGGCTAATGTCTTGTAATGACATGGGCACTGTGCTTTCTGTAATTACGTAGGGAACTTACATTTTGGTAACAGACACTTTGATGTTCCTAAGCAATATGTACTGGGCATTAAACTGGTAAGAACAAAACCGTATGTCACAGCACTTACTGAGCTTCAGTAACATCTCTAGAGCCATGTCTGTTCTAATTTAGGGTCAGCAATGTATTAAAAGTCTAAAGTATTTCTTCTGTAAAGAAAAAGGGGAGAGAAAGAAGCAGGGCAAGCAACAAAGCACCTGGATTAGTGCTGCAACCCATTAAAAACCATCCAACATGTTACAGCAGTGTTTGTGGCATCTTTAGTACAAATGGCAAACTCAGGCAATCTCTTTGGCACAGACAAAGAAAACAGAGCACAGCATCCATTATTCAGAACCAAATAAGAGCCAGTTAATATAGCCAAATTGGGGTATGCCAAGTATCTAAACCGAATATTTACAGAGAGAGAATCTGGCAAATAATGAATTTGCACCATGAGAACACTTCATGATCAATCAGAAGAAGATGACTTTTTGGGCCCAAGTGCTTGGAATCCCCACCCCCACCCCCCAAAAAAATTACATTTCCCTGAAGATGCTGGTGTGCTCTCAAACTGAAATGGAATGAAAGGATGGGGGTAACATTTGCCAGACACACTTGGAGTAAGCTGAGCTCCAGTGGTACTACAAGTACCTCAAGGATTGGCTTTGGGTCTAACTGGTGGCGGCATGGATCTGATAGGTGGTGGTGACCATAAGCCAAGCCTGTCTCTTTCTCCCATGCCACTGGTACCTGCAGGTGCTGCCAGCACTACAAGCTCACCTTATGCAGAGAACTGGTTCTCTGCATTAAACTCAATGGTTTGCCAATCTGCTGTTTGACAACATGCTGGGCAGTTCTTACACCTGTTATATGATCAAGCTTCGTAAACTACTTTGGGCAACTCCAGCAGTGGAAAGTGGTGTCAAATCTCAGCCAACTCATGGCAAAGCTGGCAAGAGACTATCAGAGATGGTTTGCCATTGCCTTTTCTGCATAGCAACCCTGGTATTCTTGGTGGTCTTTTATCCAAGTACTAAACACGGCTGACCTCTGCTCATTTTCTGAGATCAGATGAGATCAGGCTAGCCTGGACTATCCTGGGGCCTGGGGCAACTCTAAAGGAACCAAATAAACTAGCTCAGCACATGGTGACAATGGTATAGCTGGGTGGGGCTGGAGCTCCAAGTGCCACGTCCCCACCACAGCTGTGCCTCTAACTCCCTGCACAGGGAATTTGGGACAAGGAGCAGTTCAGCACCAGCGAGTGGAGCTTACCCCGCCCCTTTCTCCACTTGAAGGTCAGAGTGGGGCCAGCCAGCTTGCCCTACCCCCAATCCCAGAGCATACCGGCAATAAATGGTGCTCAGGGCAACCCCCCACATGCCCTTTGCATCCCCCTGTGCCCCCTGCACATCCCCCTATTGGTGGGGGAGGCCAGCAGGCAGCAGCCAACATCTGGTCAGGACCCTGCTGCAGGCCCATCGAGGCCATTGCAGGCTGTTGGAGGTGGATGGGTGGCGGGCAGTAGCAGCTGGCACCGGGCCCGGAGCCTGCCACGGGCCAGCCGGGTGCCCCTCAGCAGGCTCTCAGGCCAGCGCCGGCTACTGCCGCACCCCCTACCTATGTCAGAGGTCACACCTGCCTCGCTTTTAAGGGGCTTGCTGCGACCTAGTGCTGGCTGCTGCTGGCAGGGCGTCAGTACCTGCCAGAGGGAGATGCAGGCTCCCGGCCCCTGACCACAGCTTGATCATGTGGGGTGCAATTTTGCGCCCCCTATGTGATCAAATGGGTGGTACCCAGGGACATGTGACCCCTCATATCCCTGTGGCAGATACGCCCCTACCCGATCCCCACATAGAAGGCTGCAGCTTATAGCTCGATCCAGTGGGCCTTTGCCACTTCCAACCTCCACGTGGAGATCGGGAGTGGACGAGCTGGCAGGAACCGCTCCTGACCTCCACATGGAGATGGGGGCCAGGACAAGCCCGGTTGGCCCCACTTTCTATCTCCATATGAAGTTTGGTATTAGGGCAAGCCCTGCTCGCCCGACCCCAAACTCCCTGTATGGAGAGTTCAGGCCAGGGCATAACTGGGGGTGAGGTGGCACTCAGGTAAGCCCCAGGCACCATTTTATTAAGCTATACCCCTGCATGGTGAAGCAGTCATACAACCATCTCACTGCTTGTAAGAATGCATTCAAGCCATACTGCTAAAACGTAGGCTTTATAACTGACTTTCATCTGGCTACATGTTCAAAGTGTTATACCCAAAAGAGTAACTATGTACAAAAACAGAAGGGAATTGGTTTTAAGAAACGAACGCATTAACGCAACATAAACAAAGAATCTATTTCACTTTCCCGCTGAACAACTCAGAGGGCATTCTCCCTTCTCCATTTTAGCCTCACAGCAATTCTATGAATGATGTTAGGGGAGAGACACCCAACACTAGGCCAACACGCTAACTACTAACCACACTTGCTCTCAGCATCTCTTATGATTTTTTTTACTGTTAAGACATTTCCATAATTTGATCATATAATCTGGCCTCACATCTAAATTCTAAAGTTAGTGAGCTCCCCCCCCCCCACACACACACACACCCTTGACTAAGATTACCTCAAAATCCATGCAGGCCGCATCAGTTATGAAAAGTGTTTGCCCCTTCTGAATACAGACACGTGGTGACAGGCAAAATGACAGGACTCCCAATAAAATGTATGCTTTGAGGTGTTGGTTTCCTAATAACAAATATAAATATATATAGTTGATACTCTGGGATTTATACAAATGATTTTGTAAGTAGATGCCTTTATTTCTCTTGCTCACCTTGTCAAGTTAACATTCTACTTCTCCATCCTGCTCTAGGGCCTAGGCACACATCTGCCACCAACTCTCTCGCACATCCTTGTATGAAATTGTAATAGCTAAAAACATCCCCTGAAGTATGTGTATCAAAGGTGCTTCCAAGACATCTACATGAATGCACTGCAATGAAAAACAATAAAAAGATGCCACTTCTTTTGAAGGGGATAGGTCCTAATTCTATCATATAAGTGCACTGATTTATTCTGAAGGAATGTGCACGTCCTTTGGCTGTGCTTGAATAAACCAGCCCTAATTCGGAAGCTGCTTCAAATGCCTTCTGTTGGCAAAAGCAATCCCTTGCTCAGGATATTTCAAACCCAATCACTGGCAGCATCTGGAGCAAACAAGTACCAGGCATTTACATTGCTAGCCTCTGTAGTATTATACTGACAAAGCAAGTCATTCCAGGTGTCAGCAATGCTGGCGCCTTTCTGCACAGATTAGCCCTGGAAGCCTGATGTTGTCATAGCTTGGGGCAATTAATGAGCTTGAATCAGACTGCAAATTGTTTGCCTGCAGATATGAATAAGAGTGTTGGCTTGTGTCACATCGACGTATTTTCGGAGAAACAGCACTAAAATAGTCTCCAACAACAAACGGTATGAAAAGGTGCTAAGTTACAATACATCATAGGCACTGCAGGCAGGGTCCGAACTCTGCAGTTAGCTGATGGAAAACAAACCCATTTCCTAAACTGTGGGGTACTGTTAAAAACCAGACCAGAACACAAGGTATACGTTGCACTGGCCTATTCCTACGCACAGAACTTACTCAGCTGTAAGAGGTTAGCCTTTACTATAATTCTACAAATTAGTTTGTACTCTTTCCTAACTGCAAAAGCAAGACATGTTTAAAACAAAAGGGTGACGTGATGAACAACGTGAAAATAAATACTCTAAAATGGTTAGCAGCAGGTTTACAGTATTGTTACTGGATGAACAGTAATTTTCATTAGCTATAACAGCATCTCCTGCATAAGTGTGTAATCAATGTCTCAAGCAGGTTCAGAAAGCAACTTTGATGTTCAAAGAAACAACGTTGTTTTCAAGTTGTTACCCTGGTGACTTCAATCCTCCCAGCGGGGGTGTCTATATTACTGTTTTTAAATTTATTTATTTAATGTATTATCCTACCCTTTTCTGGCGCAGGAGAGGCACAGAGAGGCTAGCAACATTCCAATAACAACATCTAATACATAAGTCAACAAAATCATCTCTAAACAATCCTAAAAAACATAAATTTCTACCATAAACAGCTAAAATTTATATTAATGCCGATGGCACCAATAGACATATAATTTAAGTCCCAATGGAAATTGAAATTAATTTCTATTTATACTCAGAAGGTCCACCCCTCCCATCCCAATACTGATTTAAATTATATTAGTAAGAACAGAGGGGAAGGAGCCAGTGGATTTGGGGTGCCAGCTAGTTGGAAAACCAAGCAGCTGCCTCAGCTGTAGGCCTAGCACAGGGGTAGGGAACCTGCGGCTCGAGAGCCGCCTGCAGCTCTTCTGCCCTTGAACTGCGGCTCCACGAGCGGAGCCGCCAGCCCCATCCTTGCCCGCCCTGCAGGCAGCAGGGCAAGTGCACCAATTGCCTGCAGCCGGCTGGGCCGCGCCGCGGGCTTCCCCTCTCGCCCGCCCCGTTCGAGCGGGGCGGGTGCTTTCCCGGCGGCTGGCAAGGCCGAGCCGCCGGCTTCATCCTTGCCTGCCCTGCAGGCAGTAGGGTGGGCGCACCAATTGCCCGGCTTCCCCTCTCGCCCGCCCCATTGGAGTGGCGAGGCCGAGCCACTGGCCCCATCCTTGCCTGCCCTGCAGGCAGCAGGGCGGACGCATCCATGCGCTTCTCAGAATGAGCGGAGTAAAAGGTAAAAAACCCAATATATACAGTGTTATCTTTATTTTAAATGTCAAAAATTATTTGCGGCTCCAAGTGTTTTCTTTTCCCATGGAAAACGGGTCCAAATGGCTCTTTGAGTGTTAAAGGTTCCCTACCCCTGGCCTAGCAGAACATCTCTATCTTGCCCTGCAGAACTGAACTAAGTTCTGCAGGGCCCAAGTCTCCCCTGACCGGAAGTTCCACCAGGCTGGGGCCAGAACAGAAAATGTTCTGGCCCTGGTTGAGGCTAGCTGAATAATTTTATACTGCATACTATTATGTATGCAGAAATCCCAGAATTAGGCTTTGGTTCAACCAGAAGAGCACACTTTATATGTGTGGTTTCTCCTCAAGGTCATGACAAGCCACTAGCCACTGCCATCAGAACAGACCATACAAAGAAGTCTGTACATATTGTTCCCCATTTAATTTAGCACTACTTTGTTGCTAAGTACTGTACAGAAACCACCCAGACTCCAGTTGTATGAATTCAAAATTGACAACAGATGGACAAGACAGGAGAGGTGAGGTGAGGGATCAAAAACGAGGGAAATCCTGGCAGTGATGGAGCAGGCAAGATGAAGCTGAACACCAAGCAGCAATGGGCTGCAAGTACCTCAACAGAAAACCAGCTGGTATTATATCATCTTGTCATTCTGGAGCGCTTCAGATATTTGATATCTCTGGCACAACTGCTAGAAGTTCAAAAACTCTTGGTCTGAAAGCCCCCATTTTCCATCCAGTTCTGTCGTACTGTGGGAAATTCTAGCCATTAGAGCACACTCCTGTTTCCACACCTCCACCTCTGTCCAGGAATCCTGCATCTCTCACTGCTCCAGGAAGCAGGTCAGGAATCACCCTTAAAGAATCCTGTAAATTCCTCCATGTGGGTGGAGGGAAGCTTTTCCTTTTCAAAAGATAAACCATTTAAAAAACCAATATACATTCACTTCATGCTTTCTCACATGCTGAGAATGTGCAGCTATTCGGAATCTGGGGAAAAAACAACTGAGTAAGTAGTATGCTGGAAGTGTTACTGAAATTGTTGACATGATAGAGTACTAAATCTCTGATTGTTTTAGAGGTGTTCAAATGTTTAGCTTCTGAACAACAAAGACGTATATATAACTCCAACTGGATTTTGCAAATTAAATCTTCAACAGAAGAGCTACTGACTTTTCCTTCTGAGCAATAATCCCTCACAGGTGCATCTGTGGAGTCAAGAGGGTATATTAATGCAAACCTGCTGGCTAAAAGCTGTCCTCTAGTACACAGTCATGGCATCAAGAAAATACTCTTAATTTCTGTGGGAAGTCAAATGAGACAAATTTCCAGAGGCCGGGGGCAGGGGATTGATTGTTTGACTGCAGATAAAACTAGCAGCAGAAAATATGAAAGAAACGTTTAAAGAGTTTTAATCTGGATTCAGCCTGTCTCATTTGCTTCATCAGCTAAACAGTATCAAAGAATGTAACAGTCAGGTGCATGATATGTGGTGCTCAAATCACTGAAGAGCACACAAAGTGGATTTTATTTTAGAATTGCAATTACCAAGGACATCAAAAAGCTGTAGGAACATAAGAAAGATTATACACATTCGAACCAAAACCAAAAGATAAAAATAAGGTTAATATAGGAGGATGAACAGGTGGCACAATGACCACTAGACAGAGTCAAGAACTTATACGGCCATCAAGCTGAACTGAGGAGGCAAATATTGTCAACTTTGTTGTTACAACCACAGTCATTGAAACTCATGCCTTCTATGACAACTAGCAAGTTGCAAATCTTCAAGCATACTAGCTACAGATAGGCTGTCATCAACACATATGCACACACACACACTTTAGTGCAGTGCAGCTTATGAAAACATAAGAAGTGTAAATATTCCTCCCAACACAGAGAGAGAAAAGCACTCCCAATAGTGTATCTAGGGGGGCAGAGGGGGCAGACGCCCCAGGCACCATTTGCCTGGGTCATGTGCGGGTCATTCCGGCCACTCACCCCCTCCCCCTCTCCCTCCCCATGCCCAGCCCCCAGACAAAACCCCAGGCACCATTTTGTACTATATGTCAATGCCCACAGGCAAGTTGCGCATCTGTCCACCTGCCACCCATGGACCACTGAAGAGCGCATGGAGGGGGCAGCAAACATCTCCCAGCCATGATGGCAGTAGACGCCCGCCCAGCACCTTGCCAAAACGGCTCTCCTTTCCTCTTTGCATTGGGGCTGCCGCTGAACTCGGTGTATCCTGCCTACCTGCAGAAGCAGCAGCTGGCTCTCCCGGGGAAGAGACCAACAAAGAGCCAGCATAAGGAATCTCATTTGCATTACTGAAACTTAACATTGCTTATACTCGACATGTTGATTAATAATCCATAAAGCTTCCATAACCTAAACGCTGATTGCTATGAATTGTATTAGAAAGTGGCACGTGTAAAGTCTGTTCACTTGTGTCATTTTCCTTACTGTAGAGCATTTCTAAGGTCCAAGATATACATTGTTTGACACATATTGAGACATGGAAGCCTGACGCAACCTGTAGTTAAACGTTAGTGCAGAGACTAACCCTTAAACATGTCTTAATTGCCCCACATGGCTCCAAACACTGGGAGAGGATTCATGCTTCCCTCCCATACCATTTTTGCCAGCAGAAATGGCTTTTGAGGGGAGCTGTTTGCTCCTTCCACTAGCTCCGTCTATTTCCTGTAGTGAGAACGGCTTTCCCACCATCCCTGATCCAGAAAAGGAACTAAAGTACAGCAAGTATACCTTTCCAAGGCAAGGAAAGACTGACATTTGAAATGCTGGAAGAAGCAGAGTTGGAGACTGAGGAAACACAAAGACCGAAGAGGGAGATAGGAGGAAGGAGGAAGGAGGAGAGGCCAGGTCAGGACCAAAAGAACACTGCTCAGCAGCATTAAATCAGCAAGGAGAGAGCCAGGAAGAGATTTGGAAAAAGGAGTAGCAAGACATCTCCCACACAACCTCCTGTGATCAGACCAATTAATACATCATAGAAGGGGGTTTTTTTGAAGGAGAGATCAACTTCTAGCCCAGATCCCATTCCTACTCTTTGTTGTCTTACCTCTGCTTCATTATCCTGCATTCCAAGTCCCTAAACCCGCTTCACAGCAGGACTATGATCAAGCTGGGCCTTTGTTGTAATATACATTTTTGATGGTTTTTCTAAACAAACTGAAATGTTGTGTTCTTCCTTCCTGGTCAATTTTAAGCTTTCGTCATAGCTCACTATATAGTGATTCATTGCACAATAAGGTACAGTGGTCACGTTGCTAGCTGCAGGGAAATGCTAGCATTGCGCTTCAGTCAGAGAAGAACAAAATGTCCTCAGACAGCATACCCTGATGTAGAATTAGTAGGATAAAGGAAACAAAAGCTCTCATCTCTATGCATAGAAAGGGGCTGTGGAGTATGAGTCAGAGCAACTCAGGGGCTGACTAAAAAGTCCAGGAACAACCTTGAGACAATCTTCAAAATCTAGAATCATCTATGTGCTTGAAACCTGGCAGAGGGAACACACACAGCCTTGGTGAATACCAGTAAAGCATGAACTTGAGTTCTTTGAATGTGGCCACGTCTTGATGGGAAAGTGATGGAAAATGGAATGACACCAAAGGAGAAGCAAACTAAGATGCTGCACATTCTGAAGGAGAAACTGAGTCATGACCTGTGAACACTGCTAGGATGAACACTGTTATATCAAGCAACAAGGAAAACCAACTTGACATCAACCATTTTAGTATGAAGTTCCAGGTTTTAATTGAGACCACACTTCCCTTGTCCCATTGTGACCTTCCTTACAATGAATGGAGGACCTGCAAAGTAACAAGTTGGAGAGGGAATGAGGGTTGCCTCTTCCACACTGCCCAGACAGCAATACTCCATCTTCCATGGCCTAATACAGACCCTCCCTTCCAACCCCTTCCAGACCTGGCATCTTCCCTCCACCCAACCAGGAAGTGCCATGGTGCCTTCTCAGGTGCTGCTGCCGCCTGGGTTGCTCCCTCCCATCTTGCCTGTTTTGGCTGTGTCCTTACTGGGCTGATGCAGCTGTATGGCATGTATGACATGAATAATGCCTGCAAGCCCAGAATGGGTCCTGCTGCCAGACAATCCTACTTTTTGTCATACTGATATTTTATATGCCAGTATTTATTTGTACCTATATTATTCAGTGTATAATAGAGCATTTTATGCTTATCTTTACATGAGTACACACACAGAATCAGTGCCCGACTGAAGACCAAGTCTACACACTGGTTTACTAAAAATCAAGTCAATAGCACCTGCTCCAGCTTGTCTTTATGGTATATGATAAGATGATGGCTTGGGCCAAGAAGAAACTCTATATGTAGGGTAGCGTTTGAAGTCTTTCTTCCAAATATGGCCTTCAGGGGCAACTGACAAGCTAATTCTAAACTCAGAAGGGTATTGGGAAGGACCAATAAGTGCACAAAGTACCAGAAGTCAAGGACGAACATCTAATATGGGAATAAGATAATAACTTATGACTTTTCAGACCAAATTTGACAAAAAATCCAATACAGCATGGTGCAATAGGTAATGTATACACCTGATCTATTAATAAGTTCATTGTCAACTAAAACACTTAACACCTTGTCCACAAATCACCAGCTCCTAACTCTACCTGCAGAGCTCTGTTCCCCATGATATAAAGGCTTGCTACTTGGGACTGAGAAAAGAGAAGTTATCACTACCTTGCCTGGCAGATTGTTGATACAGTATTTTGCCCACAAGATCAATTGTAATGGATGAAACAAGCTTTTGAGCTGCTATGTATTTATTTAAAGTATGTATTTGAATTGTGATTGCATAGCAGTTGGAGTTTTGTAATAATAGTGATATGATGCATTTGGACTTTGAACTATTATACTGTTTTAACATTGTGGCTTTACATTTTTCAGCCACATTGAGTCCTTTTTTCCAGGAGAAAATTGGCATATGAATATTCTAAATAAATACATAGGTTTAGCCACTACAGTTTTAGCACTCCAACTGTGCATTAAGGAAGACTGAGCTAGCTGCAATTTTGTGCGAATAGGGGAACATACATATTTCACAGTATCAGTACTACAGATTGGATACCCAGATTTTGAGGTTTTAACATACCGAAGGAGGAAAAATATGCATATTGCCTTGTTTACACAAAATGGCAGCCATGTGTATAGGGTGAACTGAGTGGGGTAGAGTGATATCCCCTTAGTTTGATTATCAAAATTGCATTCTTATAACATCCCTATAAGGCACCTTCCGCACATGCAGAATAATGCACTTTCAATCCACTTTCGCTATTGTTTTCAAGTGGATATAGCTATTATACACAGCTGCAAAGTACACTGAAAGTGGATTGAAAGTGCATATGTGCAGAAGAGGCCTAAAATAAGCTTGTGTTAATGTGAAGTGTATTAGCATAAATTCTGATACTTGTCTAAAGTGTATATGCATTCGGGAATTGTACATTTCCTCTCAAAGGACACTAAAATAAAAAACCCTTAACAGAAGTGGGAAATGCTTACAAGATTAAAAGTGTCAGCAGCTTTACCAATCTATACCTTGAGAGCATGCACATGACCCATTTTTAGGGAATCCACTTGGAAGCAGGTCTGCTTTTCCCTGATAGCAGATTTTTCATCTTTCAATTTTTGTTTGCATCAAACTCCCAAAGAGAGACAAAGTATATTTCTCAGAAATTCAATCTCATCTTCCGCCCCCCCACCCCCTCCCCCGCCCGTTGCTTATGCTTTCCTTGAAGCCAAGTTCCTGCTGTTCATTCTCTACCTGAAGCCAACATTAACCAAACTCCATTCAAAAGCAGTTACTAAACATGATAAAGAATAGTAGTAAGATGCACTGGTCCACAGTTACATTCAACTACAGTAGAGTAACACTTGATAGGGGAAAAAACCTTCAGCCTCCATTTTGTTGGCATTAGTCTCTTATGACTTGACAGTTCACCTGGTCTGTCAAGTTCAGAAAGTTTTGAGCAGCCCTGGTCTGGGAGTTGGTCTGGAGAGTACTTGCAAGACAAAATAGGTAACACAGAAAAATATGCAGGAACAATCCACTTTACATGAGTGAATTTTAGTTATGTAGGAACCACCATTACTATACTCAAGTGTAGATAAGGTGAAACAGAGATGAATGAAAAGGCCCAATCACGCATGACACAACTCTGCAACTATTCTACATGTTTAGAGCTAGTCATGGTCCACACAAGCACAATGCTATTGCGTTGCCTGCAAAATTCTGGTGATCTTAGACTGTATCTTCTAGCTTCCTTCTTGCCATAAAGTCCCTTCTGGTCTCATCTCCTCCTCATGGTGCTCATTTTGTACCAATCAAGTGGCTTGCTTCTAATTTCACCTGTTCTTTCTCTGTTTCTCTTGTAACACAACAAACAAAACCTTTGCTTTTTTTTAAATGTTGCGCTCCCAACAATCATTTTTATTAGGACCAAACAATGACACATAATGTGCAAGCTTTCATGTTTTCCAACATTTTCCTAGACAAAAAAGGCAGGAGAGAGTAAGAATGCCTCAAGACATAATGTTAAGTCCTGATCATCATAAAAATCATTTGGTACTCATTGTATTAACTCCAGAGGCAAATTTGAGGGTCTGTATGAAATATAGTCAAATGAGCCCAAATTAGACAACTTTATTCATTCTCATTTGAACAGTCTTTTGCTGGTCGCTATATAATCAAGAGCCACTGTCATCATTCCAACTCCTTTTCAGCTTGTATTTTGACTGTGAACCGAACTTGCTCATCAAATTCAGGTTTCCTTCACTTGCTTACCTCTTTGTTTGAATAACTACCCAGACTCTTGGGAGGGGAACATTCCAGTTGATTATGGGGTTAAATCTGATCAGTCAGTCTTTCCAGTCTTGAAAAGACCGTTTAAGGGGAGACATGATAATTTTATAAAATTATGCATGGGATGGAAAAAGTAGATAGAGGGATCTTTAGAGGGATCCAGGCACCCAATGAAATGGTTGAAAAAGTAGATTCAGGGCAGTCAAAAGCAAATTCTGCTTTACTTGATACGTAATTAAACTATGGGAGTCACTGTGAAAGGAGGCAGTGATGGCTACAAGTATAGATAGCTTTAAAAGGGGTTTGGGCAAATTCATGAATTCATCAATGGCTACCAGTCATAGAGAGTAGAGGGAACATCTACATTCATAGTCTGTAAATCTCTGGATACCAGTGCTGAGAGGAGAAATCGGAGAAGTGCACCATGTTTGTTAGCCTTTGATTGAAGCAGTTTATTAAACTGGAGGGACTAGTTAGTATATTCCAGCAGGCTTATGTTCTTTTGCTTAGCTTCATTGCCAGATGATCTCCCCAGAAAACTCTGTTCCTCTGGGTTTGTGTGGCTCTAAGGCCAACAGTAAACAAAAGTTACAATTACATTAGTGTCCTAGCAAATTTGCATTTTACTTAAGTGAGAAAACTATTAGAGACAGTGAGAATAAAGATCCAGGCCTGTCAGAATGGGCTTGGAAGGGGGTGAGGGTGGGGAGAGGAATAGTCCTGAGAGACAATTATCTGGATTTCTTGGAGGAGATAATAAATCTTAGGAACTTTAAGCATTTTTCAGCCCCTAAACAGAATGTTTTTGGACACGCTGCAGCATCTGCTTTTAAGGTTCTTGTTTGCCTTCCAATAATTATAGCTGTCATCATGACTCAGAGAAGCCAAGTTTCTCCATTCCCCGGCTCATCTTTTCACTGGTAAAGCTTACAGGTAGGTAGCAGGATATTAGATAGTCCCACTTTTCCCTCCTACTTATAAAAATGTGTATCCCTTGATCAAATCTGGTGTAATAAGCATGATGTACAAAATATTTTTATGGGGCATTAGTGAAAGGAAAATTGACAAAACAAAAACAAGAAAGCATTCAAATATTTGTGAGATGTAGGTGCCGAGTTGAATCCTTTTGATCAGTTCCAGTAGTGGAGTGTTTTCCACCAATGGAAAGAGCCTTTCCCTGTTCTTGTGTCAGAGAAAGGATCCTTCCACTACATAAAAGATGCTCTACTGGGTGAAGCAGATGCGCAGGATCTAACCTTTTGCATGTAGCACTTGGGACTCAACATGCAGAGGTCCCTCAAAATTCTAGTGTTTTCAATTCCCCAACATTTACTCACAGCAGTTTTATAACACTAGATTTACGGTTTGCTGGATGGAATTTAGCACATGCTGAAATCTGCAGAGGTTATATACATGTAATATGCTGCATAACTAGAGTGGAAGTAACAAGCTGCCAAGTAACCAGGAAAGTTCTGGTGATAGAAAAAGTACTATATTTCTCCTGGCATTCTGTGAATGCCTTGCTACTGTTGGTTATCAAGGTATTTTTGCATGTGTCTACTGCTAATCCTCCAGGGAATTAAGTTTATGTAACAGATTTGTATTAGCATATGCTTAGAAGCTTAACTGAAAGGGAACTGTACTAACCTCATACATTCACCAGAAACACTCTGGAGATATTCCATAGGTAGATCATATACCTATTTAAGTTGGTTGCTTCACTGATTCCCTTGTAGAAACTGGATCCCAATTTCATGTAAAAACTGGAGTCTCGAGGCAAATGCAGAGAGGGTCACTAAGAATCTGGCTTGTTTTTCAAAAAGCCTTCTCCCACCACAAAGCATGTCAAATTAAGTTAGCCAAGATAATTTTACTCAGTGCAAAATATTGCTGACCCATCTACATATCATATTGAAAATTGATCAATTCTACAAACATGCAGTAAGCATATGGCTATATAATTTACTATTAAAATATTCCAGCCATCTGTTTTCATCGTTTTTTTTAAAAAGCTAAAATTTCTGAAAATCTTGCAAGTATCCTTGAAACAGAACTCTATTTTATTTACTTGAACCAGCAGCTTTCGTGCATTCTACTTCCAAGGAATACTTCCCGCAGCAATCACTCCTGCCATAAACTTGTTTCTTGCAGAGAATTCTTGTACACTGTTTTACAAGGGCTGTTAGTGAGTGCCACTTTTGCCCTGAGACAGCACCCCAACACTTATTAAGCACTCCTTTGCTTCCATAAATTACAAGCAAAGATACAGGCAGGATCCAATACTGTTCTCAAGGTTTCCATTTTTAAAATTCCATACCTCATTAATCTGTTAAGAAACCTGAAATCCAGAAAAGCCTGTCTTTCTCCCGTTTTCAGTATCAGTGAAGATAAGGAGTTCACCAGTGTCCCTATCAAACTCTTGTCTCATTTTATCTTCTTGCATGAATCAAACTATTGTTCATTTGTTTACCAGTTCAGCTTTGAATGGTGCAAAGGTATAATTGGGACACTTCTTAAGGAGAGATACCCTTGTAAGCCTAACTTCAATGGATATGCAAGGATGGAACTCTGATTAGGACTGCACTGGTCAACCACCAAGTTATATTCACCTGCATCATCATAAGTTATACTTCCTTAAACAAGATATGAATTCTGCTTTTCCCATGTCTCCTCCACTTGAAGCTTTCGACAACAAATACTTGGACATAAAGGTATGACCTCAGGTTCACAAAACTGAATTGGCTCTTAGGTAGAATAACTAACAGTAGCTTTGCACAGCAGAAGTCCAAAGCCAATCAGTTAGAAACCATATATCCCATTGCAAGGTACAACTATCCCAACATTTGGCTAATCAGGTGATGGCATAAAAAGTCCTGCAAAATTTAAAAGAAAGGATGCTGTGCTCATCTCTCAGTTTTCCACCACCCAATGATCTCTCATTGTGCCTACAGGAAGAGACGGCATCACTGACAGTATGTGCATTTCATTCCTTATATAGTGCTCTGACAGTTTTCCTTAAAGATGGGGATATTTGTTACCTCACCAGAACAGATGAAGGGTGCAGAGATGAGACAAAATAAAATAGATTCATACGGAGATAATAGTCGTCCTTTGCTGGTACAAGCAGGAAATGAGGATTCTGCTTTTGTTAAGCAAAGCAAGGAGATACCCTCTTTGAAGGCTAACAACTAATGTCTGGGGCATACAGAATAGCTAAGGCTAAGGCTATTTTGCTTAGTTTATCACAATTTGTCAGAGATTTTTCTGAACTACAAATCTAAAATTAAATTCTTCAATATTTGTGAATGGGTTAGTAATCGTCTGGTAAGAACATATTTTTAGAACTGTTATGTGATTTGTATTTTTAATAACCTGATTACTAATTAGAATGCTGATCAAAACAATTACAAAACTGGGGTGCTGTGTGGTTTCCGGGCTGTATGGCCGTGTTGTAGCAGCATTCTCTCCTGACGTTATCGCCTGCATCTGTGGCTGGCATCTTCAGAGGATCTGAAGATGCCAGCCACAGATCCAGGCGAAACGTCAGGAGAGAATGCTGCTACAACACGGCCATACAGCCCGGAAACCACACAGCACCCCAGTGATTCCGGCCGTGGAAGCCTTCGACAATACAATTACAAAACTTCTGAACATGTTTTGCACTGCTATTATTTATTAGACATATAAACATCTAAAATAAAATTCTGTAGTCTTCTTACAGAAAAGAAAAGGGAACAGACAACCAAGAACAGTTAGAGAAAAGTAAACATTTATCCATGAAATATGGCAGAGTTCTATAGTTTGCACCTGGAACAACATAATCTGTTTTATCAACTTAGAAATAGTCCCTTCCCAATATAAAAGTCACACATCATACATTTTTTTCATGGCAATGACGTACTTGAATCAGTGTTACAAGCTGCAGCACACAATCCTGACCATAAGGTTGCTGCTAGCAGTTATACTCATGAGTTTTAAGTCAAGTGCACCACCTAATGGCTAAATGGTGTAATCACATAGACTTGCTTCAAGGTTTCATTCAAACCACTGCCTAATGAGTGTGAACACCCCTCAGGCTGATAAAAGATTGAACATTTTGCCTGTGGTTTTTGGGCAAAAAATTTATTCAGCATTTCAGTCACAAAGGTCAAAATGTAAGCCCAACTTGCCACAAAGCACTCTTCTGGATTTTGATGTTTTCTTTTGCCAGTATTCTCAGGGTTTATATTTCAGAACAGTATTTCAGATTTGGCTAATCAGGTAACACACTGGCAACCCTGAAAAAACACAACGTGAGGAAGTCTTTTAGAAGGATTTATCAACCAGAGTGGCATAAGCTGAGCTGTAGCTTCTTCCTGAGCAAACTAACTCTAATGGAACTTTCAAAGAATTTGGAGAAATTGCTTGCTGTAAAAACAAGAATATAATGTGGGAAACAAGTGAAAGAAATAGTTGACAGCAGCAAAACCGGAATTGGAGCCATAACTCCAGCTTGGACATAACCTAAACAAGAACATTCTAAATCTGTTTTAAAATGTAAGTGCCAAGTCCAAAGTAGGAAACAAATGTATATATACAACTCTTAAGACAACTGCAGTTCAAGTACATTCTGTCAATAAGACAGAGGTGGTTGTACTTTTTGTTTCAGTGTTCCAAAATAGAGAATAATTTCTCTCCAAAAATCTGGTTAAGCTGGCCACATTTGACTTAGTATCCTAACACTAGTCAATATCTAGCGCTGCAGTCTCTGAAGAAGGTTCTGGCTCACTACCCAGCAAGTCACCAGATCCTATTCCAGTATCTGCACTCTCTCCTCCACTTCCACATTCAGCTGGTTCAACTTCTGGTTCATCTGGTGGAACTGGGCTTGAGGAAGGCAGCAGGAAACAGTCATCCTGCAGGACCTGCTCGGAGGTCATTCGATTGTCACAGCAGAGGAGAGCCAAAAGCAGAGATCTAATCTTATCGTCCTTAAAAGAAGAGGGGAAATCCAATAGGTAACACAGTACATTATGAAATCAAGTAAGCCCACATACTGCATTTAACCATGTGGATCCTAAAGTTACTCTAGTACATACTACTGATGAAGGCATTGATATTAAAAAAGTTCATCCCCCTCACCATGTCAAGTGCTGAATTCCCCTCCCCCAAGCACTGGAAAAGAAACAGGGAGGAACCCAGAGTGCCACATGGTGGGCCCACTCAGGATTGGGACCTTGTAGCATTTTGAAATCAGTTTAAAACGGCTGGAGAATCCTCATGGCACCTACAAGGACACCATCAGGTCTAGTTTGGTGGGGTGGGGGGAGCGCTCCTCAGACTTTGAACTGACATGAAACCATTTGCAAGTATGTTTTTCTTTCCTAAACTGCCATTTTCACAATCAGAAGATTACTTACAACTCCAAATACACTGAAACATACTACAATTTAGCAGTTATCTTTCTGGATATCTACAAAACATACAGGGCAACCTTAATTGTATTAAACCCACCACCCTTGTATTAATCCTCCCCCAACTAACAGCTTCCAGAGGGCAGAGGCTGACCCTCATCACCTTTCAATATGAGTGGCTATTTGAAGAACAGGCATCAAACAGGAGTGCTCCCACAAGGCAATACTGCAGCATCATTTTGCACAGGTGAAGAATTCCAAAGTAAAAAATGCTGAATAATCTAGGGGCCCAATAGACTATTTCAGATGAATATCATTACAAGCTTGGCAGTTGCTGAATCTGTCCCAAAAACTTTGAACTGAGACAGAATATTTTGCTATTTAAATATGCAATATGATGAGAGCCCTGACAAAAAAAAATTCAGTTAAATTTCATCTTCTTTCAACCAGGGAACCAAATAACCCAGATGCAGGCAAAACGTCAGGAGAAAATGCTACTAGAACACAGTCATACAGCCCGGAAACCACACAACACCCCAACCCAGTCTTATTTTTGCATTACATTGTCCTCCTCACAGTGATTTAAATAAATTTTAAGCTGGAAAAATTAAAATATAGATTTTCATTTTTAATGCTACAGTAGCAAAAAAGTTGGACTCTTCTGTTGTGTGCCAATAGTAGCTGCACCTGCCTTCTCCCACCCATAGATTTATGAAAACCTTGAGCCAATTTCTACATGTATCCCAAAAAAACCTTCATTTTGCTAACAGAATTCACTTACCAGATTATTCTCATCCATCTGGGGAGTTCCATCACTGTTTCTTTTTAACTCCAGGTTCCCAACAAACAACTGCAATTTTAAAAAATGGATAAGAGTTAGTTCATACAACATGCAAGTCTGGTCTATAGGCTCAGTTTAAAAACAGCTAAAATTCATTAAATGTAATTATTCCATGTTGATTTGTGCTAGCTGTTATCATACCAAATTAGTAGCATCAATTCTATACAAGTCAACATTTGTTTGTGAGATACAATTTACAGAAGAGTTGTGAAATATTCATTCACTCGGACATTCCTATTTATGTAAATAACGTTTTCAACTTCAAAAGGTGGCTGAGTGCATCTTGTAAGCATCTTGTAAGTCTCTCTCAATGGCCCAACCATCAGTTCTGGGATTTGAAAAAAAGAAAAAAGAAAAAATAGAGTAGGGAGACAATAAAGTCCTCCACTAATAACCCAATCCTACCTAGAGTGTCATGAAACTATTCTGACAGGTCAGTTGAAGCACTACAGACTAGAAGCTTAAGGTAGCTAGGTGGTTTGGGAACTGGTTGGAGAACAGCATCCAAAGAGTAGTTGTCAATAGCATTTCAACTGACTGGAAAGAGGTGTCCACAAGGGTGTCACGGGGCTCAGTTCTGGGCCCAGTACTTTTCATTATTTTTATAAATGACCTGGATGAGGGAACTGAAGGACTAGACATTAAATATGCAGATGATGCCAAACTGGGAGTAGAGAGCACCTGGAAGACTATGATGCAATTCAATGAGATCTGAACACACTGGAAATTGGACAGA
The DNA here is from genome assembly GCF_021028975.2 of Sphaerodactylus townsendi. Classification (NCBI taxonomy): domain Eukaryota; kingdom Metazoa; phylum Chordata; class Lepidosauria; order Squamata; family Sphaerodactylidae; genus Sphaerodactylus; species Sphaerodactylus townsendi. The sequence continues at coordinate 41,887,595 of NC_059435.1, forward strand.
TGTTAACAAGATGCAATTCAACAATGACAAGGGCAGAGTTCAACGTGTTGCTGCAGGACAAAGAGAGCTGTCATTGCAGTTTCAAATGTTCAGGAGATATAGAGCGTGGCTGATGAAACAGCTTTTGATATCACCAAGCTTCATGTCTGTCTGGGCTGCCTATCAAAATTGGGATTAGGAGGCACTATTCTATCTTACTTCCAACCCTACCTAGAGGTTTCAAAAGGTGGTGATGGGAGACTGCTATTAAGCCTATAGGCCTATGAGGCCTCTCAAGTCTCCATCTTCCATTTCAGGGACGAGGAGCCTGCCTCCCGATCCTCCCCATTATTGGGTGCCCCCATAAGAGGCCTTGGGAGTGTGGCGAGCCTTGATGCTGCATGCCCAGAAGGGAGCTGCTAGTGGGTTCGCACACCCAAGCAGAAAGAGGAGATTCATTCAGAGGCCAGCACCCAAATGACTCCCATGGTCTTGCTGCCCCTGGTTCCCCCCAGCACTTGGGCCTGGGAGAAGGTTGTCACTGGGGCGGGGGGTGGGGAGCAAGGATGCTGCACAGTAACCAGATCTATCCCCTATGCTGTGCCTCTGCTTCTTCTGCCAATAAATCAATTTAAAAGTCATGGCCAGTTCCCATTCCACTAAACAATTGTCTGGCATTTTCTTGGGGGCCCTCAAACTCTGTCTCCCCTGCTCAGGCGGCAAAGATGGAACCCCTTCAATCAAAATCTGGATAAGAAGAACAGCAAGGTAGGCACCATGAAAATGTCTGGTGGATGTTTCTAGGTAAATTTTGTTGTTCACAATGAACTCTTTGTTGTATTAACAGCCAACTAAATATTGTACTTGCATGAAATCCAATTATTGTTCCAGTTTATTCTCCTGACACCTGAACAGATTTCAAGCTGGCATTTTGAACAATATGCGATAAGACAACAAGAGAGCAGTTTAGGCAATGTTGAATACTGTCTCATTTTATCTTCTTGAGTGAATCAAGTTACTGTTCATTTAAGTAATTTGTAGGTAACAGAAATGCATTTATAATAAAGGAAAATTACATACCCAGTAAAGTAAACAGCCATAAGCATACATATCTGAAGCTGGAGATGGTGGCTTTCCACTTTTTATTTCAGGAGAAGTTAAACTCAAACCATTTGTTAGCACATAATTCACTGAAACACGCTGATCCTAAAATAAAATGCTACATATTAGAATACAACAATTAGAATGTTCTGGAACCTCTCCTGATCTCTATGACTTTTACTAGCCCAGACCAGACATCAGAAAGTCAAGCTACCTCATCAAGGCACAGATGCAGCCTGTGTTTACTATGGGGGAAAAACACTCGCCTTTCTCTCTGTTACCAGCCTGGTAACACTTTCATTCCAGAAGAACAACATGAACACATATGAAACTTACACAACTGGCAAAGGCTTTCATGGTCAGAATCAACTGGCTGTTGTGCATTTTCCAGGCTTTGTGGTTATGGTCTGGTAGTTTTTGTTCCTAATGTTTTGCTTGCATCTATGGCTGGCATCTTCAGAAGTATGTCACAGCTAGAGAGAAACAGATTTCACTGTGACATGCCTCTGATGATGCTAGCTATAAACGCAAAAACTACCAAACCATGGCCATACAGCCAGGAAAACCCCAAACAGCCAGCTTATACAACCTCTTTAGATACTCTGTATTTTGAACAGAATACACTGGTCCCTTCTATATGGATGTTTTTTCTTTGTTCTATTTCAAGCCATTGCAATGTTTTGGGAAGCCTCCATACAATGTTATCCTCTAACTATCCATGCTTCCAAGTTTTCCTTGCCTCTGTGCACTCCCTCCTCTCAAGTTTGATTTTCTGAAAGAACACAGTCCAAGTGCAATGGTATGCTCTCTGGTATGCTCCACTTCTGAGCAAGGTGATTGAACAGGTGGTGGCAGGACAACCCCAAGCTTTCTTGCATGAGGCAAACTGTTTAGGTCAGGGGTCCTATTTGTCTTTTTTTTGGCACCTGCCAAGTGTTTTTAGGAAGCAAATGGGCCCAGGTACAGCTTTTTCCAAGCAAAGTTTCTGACTGACTGAGCAGATTTTTCAAAAAAATGTTGCCTTTGCAGCAGCTGCCACCACATCACAAGGATCTTATACAATACTACTGAAGTTGCTGTGACAATCCTTTTGTGGTTGGGTCCGCCTTCTGCAGCAGCCATTTTGTTGCTGTCCCCAATGAGCCATGTTGGAATTCCATTTGTGCCCACAAGCTCAAAAAGGTTGGGGATCTCTGGTTTTCAGCTCTTGCAATCTGTTTTCAGGCCTGGTTATATGACTGTGGATGACCTACAGCAGAAGATGGACAGAGGGAAGGCGACTCTGTTGTGTCTCCTTCACCTGTCAGAGGTTTTTAATACCAGTGATCATGTTATCTATCTGGACCTTCCCCCCATTCCTAACCAACACGGTAACTGATATTTTTATGTTTTGAATGTATTTTAACTGCTTGTTTTAATGATGCATGTTTTGAAAGGGGGGGGTCGTCATTTAAATGATTTTAAAGTATTTTATTGTGTGTGTTTTAAATAGTTAGCAGCCTTGGAAGCCCTTGTAAAGGCAGAAAAATGAAATCCAGATACTGTAGAAAAATAAAATAAAACAATTTAAGAAATTATGGTCATGAGCTTATGGAGTAGCAATATGCCATCAGACCACTGGACCAGCTAGCTCAGTATTTCAAATTATGTTGTACAGTGGCTTTCAAGGATCTCAGGCTGAGAAAAATTCTTTTCCAGGACCTACTACCTGATTTCCCTTAACTAAAAATGGATTTGTGACTTCTTGCATTTAGAGTAGATGTTTTACCATAGAGCCATGGTTCCTCCTCCAAATGGAAGTACTACACTGCTTAGTTATATTCAACACTTGGTTTCTTTACCACTGTTTTGCTGAAATCGAAGTCTCCAACAATTCCTTGCTCCCGGTTTACAGCAAACACATTGCTTTCATGCAGCGAGCCATGTACCACATTTGCTGAATGTAACGTATGCAGACCTCTGGCTACTCCTTTCATTACTTTCAAGATCTCCTAATTACAACGATGGACAAAAAAGCAGAGAGATTAACATGATCTTCTAGAGATTCCAGAATATTACCCTAATCTTTAGGGCAACATTCGTAAACAGGTCTATAGGAAGACTTAAACAGTTCATTAAAAATTAAGAGATAAATCGATCCATTACACCTCCTTACTATTTGGAGTTACCAACATCACATTAACCAAATGGCTTTTTATATTTTGCAATTTAGATCAATCTTCAGATCAAGACAATTGAAGTTTTCAGCAACAGCAGGCCCTAAACATTCTGAAGCATATGAGAAGCTTAGTCTCCAAGAAATAACAGCAGCAAAGGAGGAACAACTCAATCCTGTTGAGTTGCCAGTTACAAGAAAACTCATACTCTCACCAGTATCATCGGAAGGTGGAAGAGTGCTTGAAAACAGCCCAAGATGCATGTCAAAGGCTTTCATGGCCAGATTCAACTGGTTGTTGTGGGTTTTCCGGGCTGTGTGGCCTTGGTCTGGTAGATCTTGTTCCTAACGTTTCACCTGCATCTGTGGCTGGCATCTTCAGAGGTGTATCACAGAGGGAAGTCTGTTACACACTGTGTAAGCACCCACAGAAAGTTCATAAAAACACTCCTGATTTTGAACAACTCCTGGACTCCCTGCTTACCTCAACTAAGGAAACAGCACATGGCCACTGATTGGGTGGGATGGGGGCAAACATACAGCTGCTATTTCAAGTAATACTATTATATATTACTTACGTCTGGAGTTAAAGGAATGCTTCTCTGCAATGCACCCAGACTTGCTCCAGCATAATATGGGACCATTATATATGCCAATGGCTCATACTTCACAATGAAACATGGAAGGGGAAAAATTGAACAGAGGTTAAAATACTGCAGAGTTTCTACAAACAGTTTAGACGACTAACCACAGTAGTCAGTTGGAGAGATTACAGATGTCTTGTTGTACCTTAAACAGTATTTGCTTTTGTCACTGGCATACATGACAAAATTTCAGACTGGAGCCTATGCCATTGGATGGTGCCCAGACCATGAACGTTTATGCCACAATACATATATTTGCCTTTAACAGTGCCTATAACCAATGTAATACATATACAGACAGTAATATATTGTAAATGCAACAACAACAACAACAAAATATGTGCAATAAGTTCACAACTTGCCCTGCCTAAGAACAGGAACATGAGATGCATTAAACCAGATTCCTCCTTTAATTCTCTCCAGGCTTTGTGATACTCCGCTGCTCTTTTAATCACTCCTGTTTCTGTATTAATATCTACAACATAACCCTGAAAAAAAGACATAATTTTGGGCATGAATTAGAATACTAAATTATGCCCCACTCTCACCTCCACACACAAATATCAAAAACACAGGTCTTGGGAACATTGTATGAAATAACTTGCTACCATGTTCTTAGACTTGCGTCCATATTCAGGTCCCAGATGCTCCGCTGTCAGAGAGCAGTCTGGAAGCAAAAGTATTACGTTGCCTTTTGGGATTTTTTGTGACTTATTGTCACCATTAAAATTTATATCCCACCCTCCTCTCCTGTAAGGAGACTCAAGGTGGCATACACAATCCTTTCCCTTCCTCTCCCCACAACAGACAACTTGTGAGTTGGTGGGGCTGAAAGAGTTCTAAAGAACTGTGACTAGCCCCAGGTCATCCAGCAGGAATGCAGGAGTGCAGAAACACATCTGGTCCACCAGATAAGCCTCCGCCACTCAGGTGGAGGAGTGGGGAATCAAACCTAGTTCTCCAGATTAGAATCCACCTGCTCTTAACCACTACACCATGCTGGCTCACTTATGATGTCCCCTCCATTCGGAAGGTCTGTTCAGCTACAGTCGTTGGCCGCTTCTTTTCAGCCACTGCACCAACACTTTGGAACAGCCTAACACATATGGTATGGAGAACTCCTACACCCTCCTCCTTCTGTAAAAGGTACAAGTTAAAAAATTTTAACACACCTATGTAACATAGTGACAATGCAGCAGTCTCAGTGTGATGGATTTCAATTCCTGTGTGGAATAGTGTTTATAGTTGTGTGTGTTTACATTTTGTAAGAACTGTGGCAAAGTGAAATAGAAACATTTTAAATAAATAAATGAATTCAATGAGTGGCTTGCTTTTAACAACTGTTTGAAAAAATTAGGAACTGTACCTTTAGGAGGACTTTCTGCCCTTGAAACTCAGAGCAAACTAGAGAGTGTTTTGTGCTTAGTTCCTTCATTGGTTCAGCATCTAAAAGATCACGCTCCAAACTGACTGTGAGAAGGCCTTTTGAGTTCTAGAGAACACAGATTATACATAGCTGTTATTACATAAATGCTGACACTGCACACATGCCAATGTGGTGCCACAGAATGTAACTGCATCATTCTTAAATTACTCACCTTTTATGCCAAAAAGAATTATGACTGTTTTAAGATAGAACATTTCCCCTTTGTCAGTCTCTGCCATCTAACTTTAAAGGTTACTGTTCTACCAATATTTTGTTAGCTAAAGTGACAGCATGCCAAAGAATGAGCAAAACATGAAACTCTTAGTATGATAAGGACTTCTACGATTCATACTGGCACTCGTCTTCCAGAAAATCCTGCATCCCAACCCTAAAAGCTTTTTACTGGCTAAACAACAACTTGACCTGGTGGGATGGCAAAAAGAGAAGTTAAATCACACAAATACAGAGGTTTTGTGGCTGGGGAGGTGAGGAGCAGATGGCTGGGGGTGGGCAACTACCAACTCCTGATGGAATGCAACTGTCAGCGGCAACTTCTGTCAAGAGTCTTGATGCCTCCTTGATGTTGGAGGCACAAGTCACACAGGTGGCTTGCTGACCTTTTACCATCTCCGCCAGGTGAGATTATTGGTGCTCTAACTGTCCCAAACTGACCTGGCCACAGTGATCCATTCAACAGTACACTTCTAGATTGGATTACTCTAAATCACTCTACACAGGGCTTGCCCTGCATCTACGGCAGAAACTCCACCTGGTGCAAAATGCAGAAGCACAAGTCCTGACTGGGATCCCATGAAGAGCACATAACCAATCAGTGCTCTGCCAGCTGTATTGGCTCTGGGTGGAGTAGCAAATTAGGTTCAAGATGCTTATCTTTAAAGCCCTAAACAATCTGGGGCCATTGTACCTAAGAACATAAGAACATAAGAACTAGCCTGCTGGATCAGACCAGAGTCCATCTAGTCCAGCATTCTGCTACTCGCAGTGGCCCACCAGGTGCCATTGGGAGCTCACATGCAGGATGTGAAAGCAATGGCCTTCCGCTGCTGCTGCTCCCAAGCACCTGGTCTGCTAAGGCATTTGCAATCAGAGATCAAGGAGGATCAAGATTGGTAGCCATAGATCGACTTCTCCTCCGTAAATCTGTCCAAGCCCTTTTTAAAGCTATCCAGGTTAGTGGCCATCACCACCTCCTGTGGCAGCATATTCCAAACACCAATCACACGTTGCGTGAAGAAGTGTGTCCTTTTATTAGTCCTAATTCTTCCCCACAGCATTTTCAATGAATGCCCCCTGGTTCTAGTATTGTGAGAAAGAGAGAAACGTTTCTCTATGTCAACATTTTCTACCCCATGCATAATGTTATAGACTTCAATCATATCCCCCCTCAGACGTCTCCTCTCCAAACTAAAGAGTCCCAAACGCTGCAGCATCTCCTCATAAGGAAGGTGCTCCAATCCTTCAATCATCCTCATTGACCTTCTCTGCACTTTTTCTATCTCTACCTGAAGGCTTTTCTCCCTGTTATGTACCCTGAAGAGCACTTTGATCAGCAAACAGTGATTTGCTGCAATCCCTGGCCTGAAAGAGGTCCAATTAGCTCAACCGAACGGAAAGCTCTGCCGGAGAATAGGACCCTGCGAGATTGGATGAAATTCCGCAGAGTCTGCAAAATACAGTGTTCCACCAGGCCTACAGTTGAGGCAGTTTTAAGAACTGTAAGAACCTCTCATATACCCTGTTTCTTTGAATATAAGACATCCCCGGAAAATAAGACGTAGTAGAGGTTTTGCTGAAGTGCGAAATATAAGGCATCCCCCGAAAGTAAGATGTAGCAAAGTTTTTGTTTGGAAGCATGCCTAACGAACAGAACACAGAAAAATAAGACATCCCCTGAAAATAAGACATAGCACATCTTTGGGAGCAAAAATTAATATAAGACACTGCCTTATTTTCGGGGAACACGGTACTTTGGCCTCCTTCCTCTTATTTCCCATCAGTGGAGGAATTAACATCCCCAGAGGGAATCAATATTGCCACCTGAGGAATTGTTAATCTATTGCTTTAAAGTTTTAATGATATAATCTATATTTATGTAGCAATTGAATATACTGTAGACATTGTATAATTATCTGAGGGAAATAAATAAATACATAAAACACATAAAATAAATACATTAAATTTAATGCCAAAATTGTTATGTACAGCAACCATATTTATTTCTTTATGCTCTCCTTTTACAGCAAAACCAAGAGTGAAACAGATGACCAGCAACAGAACTACTGCTCAAGTTTTAGGAATGACCAAAGTTATCACACAAGACAGTTTGGGAAAAAGAGCAGTAGAAAAGAAGGAGGTTGATGACACAAGAGCACATATTTGAGATGCAATAGCAAGCAAGTTTGGCACCTGGCAATCTGGCCAGGATGGAACAGCAGAGCAAAGAGAAAAATCACAGCAACTACTCCCTTCCTGCCCAAAACACTGGCCATGGCAGGATTACAGTATGATGCTCCAACTTTATTTTAAACTCCCAAAATAACCTGAAACAGCAGTTGCCTTGATCCTTTCTCACTAGGAACAAAAGTAACTTACCATATACTTCAGAATTCCTGCTTCTGGATGAAGGAGTGGCAGCTCAGGGAACCATCTGTGCACCAGGTGATTAAGCTTCTCCTAAATCAGAGACAAACTCTACAGTATTAACAGTATTATGTTTGCTCTTTATAATCACATGTGGCAAAGTGACATAGCATCAATCAATAAAAGTGTAGTCTCTCAATCACCCTGGACAACTCCATCTATCCCATTCACCACTGCAAAATACCCTGCTAAATAAGGGACCCATGTCTTCTCCACTGACCGGAGGTTTCATTTGTTCTTATATTCCCACTCTATATTGTTAGCAAGACTGTTTTATCCTAACTCAGACTTTGCATGAAAAACAGAGTTTCTTTCAAGCCAATGCATTCAAGAGCTGAGGTGTGATAAAGAATTATTTTCCACTTCAGCTTTAGACATAACCAATTCGTTTTCAAAGGAACTCAATATCTAATAGAATGTATAACCCATTTCTCTGTACTCCAGAGAGGTCTGCAAACTACAAGTTGAGAAGACTAACTCTTCATATATTTTATCCTTTTGAGTTTACTCAGAATTATGCATGCAGCACATTACACAATGTAAAAATTCAATCAGCATAACAGTTTCAATTAAAAAGGTGTTCACATAACTGAATACTTACATATTCTTCTTGTTCTTGGTATATATCCTGAAAGATATTATTACGTAGTCCAGCAATTTCGTCTTTTATTTTCGCCATTTCAGACTCACTGTAATCCTCAGACTGCAATCAAAGTATAAGATTACCACTTCAGCAGCGTATATTGCTGCATTGTAATAGGCAGCAACATAGTCCTACTATAAACTGAAAATGCCACCTTCTTATTTACAATATTTATGTGTCACTTCTTTATATAAAAACAAGCCAATAAAAAGAAGCCACTGAAGATAGAAAGCACAAAAATTATCCATAAAATAGAAGGAGACAGTTGGAAAAAGCTGGTAAATAAACTCTGTAATTAGTCTTGAATCAAAGATCTGTTTTAGCCTGGTGCCTAAAAGAACATAAAGTAGGTTATCACATGAGCTTCACTAGTGATGTGAGGTATCACCACAGAAAACGTCCTGAAGTAAAGCACTCTCTGGGTTGGATCTATTTGCAGTGCCAACCGATGCCAAATTGCGCCCATCCAACCAAGTCTGGAGCAACTCAGTATAGTACTCCAGAACATTTTTCCACTTCTCTGCAGATACAGTTAATACAAAGGGCCAAATTACAAGTGATGGCTGGCTGGCTGCAATCACCATTTTAAAAGCATCTATGGTTCTTTAAAATTTGCCACGAAGCACTGATCTGGAATGGGTGCATGGCAGCTCCTGTTGTCCGCCTGTCCCATTGAAAAGCTTTTCAAGTATAGAAAAATCATGCAGGGCTAACAGAGATGAAGCTTATAAGGAGCAAAGCCTTAACACGCAAAAAGGGACAATTTCCATACTTCTTCCAAGTTGCTCTTCTCAACCAGCTTCCACCTTAGCTGGGCCTTTTTGTTTTTCAATCTCTTCTTAACCAGTAACAAATCATCAATGTTGGGACTTTGATCCAGCCACGCCACAATCTGTGCTTTGAACTGAAGTAATAGATAATTACTTTAAAAAAAGGAGGTACATTTATACTTGAGAATAAATTGAAATGAAAATGTTGATATGCCATCTTTGCACCCACATAGGTTCACAAGGTGACAAACATTAAAATGTCTGGACATTGTAATAGCATTTAAAATGATTCAATTGAAACATAAATGTAAAAGCACAAGCCAGGGAAGAGGGCCAACAGCCATTACTAGGGGTATGTCAAATGGAAAAAGGAAGTCTTCACATGCTGGCAGAAGACAATGACAGAGGGAGACAGACAAAACTCTCTGGGAAGGGAGTTCCAAAGTTTTGGCACCATGACCAAAAATGGCCTTTCTCAGACTGTCACCTGTCTAGTCTCTGATGAGTAAGTTCATAAGAGAGAAGATTATTAATGTATCCTGGCCTCAACCTATATAGGGCTTTAAATATCAATACCAGATCTTGAACTAAGCCCAGAAGAAAACCGGAAGACAGCGTAGATGGAATAAGACTGGAGTGACATGACCAACTCCAGTAAACACCCTGGCAGCAGTATTCTGTACCAACTGTAGCTTCGGACTGTAACTTCTGATCAACCTTCAAGAGCATTCTACACAGAGCTCACTGCAGTATTTAAATATAGTTGTTACCAAGTAAGATCTTTTCTGTCCCGAAAGGGCTGCATCTGGGTCACCAGTCAAAGCTAGTGAAAGATACTCCTGGCCACTGCTGCCACCTGTTTATCCAACAAGAGGCTCCAGCAGCACACCCAAACTATAAACCTTCACCTTGAGGAGGAATGTAACCTCATCCAGAACAGGTGAACAGAACAGAGCATTTCCTGGACCAGTCCCTACCCCACCAGTAGCACCTCCATTTTATCAGATTAATTTTAAGTTTATTAGCCCTCCTCCATCCTCAAGGCCTTTCTTCAGTTTCCACAGTCTCCCTGAAATCTGTTGGAAATGTGATATAATGTGTCATCTCCATATTGTATGCAAAGTGCTTTTACAAGGTCAGATTAGAAAAGATACATTGCAACTGCCCAGGCCCTTCAGATATGAGTCCCGCAGAGAGAGAAAATCAACCAGGCCACCCATTTTCCACCATAGCCCCAATACAAATTAACCCACCACCACCGTATGTGTATCTTTAACATACATTGAAAAGATCCGCTCATGGCTTTCCCAGTGTCTCACTGAGCCTTTATTTGGGGACCAATTATCAGTCATATAGAGACAAACTGCACAATGTTAACACAACACCTAGTTTAAAGGGTTCTGTTTGCAAACTATATTGCTAAAAATTAGAACCCTCTTTTTCCAGAATGTGTGCTGTTACAATAAACAGCAGAAAGTACAATAAACAGAAATTAAACACAAATATTAAAAAGATTGAAGCTTACTATGGGAGTCAAAGATTGCTTTACTTCTGAGTACATAACAAACTAACCTCAACACTGTCCCGATATCTGTGATACACTGTATTCAGGAGATGTTGCTCTTGGTGGATCCTCTGTATTACTGCATTGTACACAGTCAAGATTATTTGTTTATCAGCTTCATCTTGCTCCTAAATGGAATTTCACACAGAGAAACAGGTAACATATCTACAGCTGGATAGGGATTATTCATGTTAACCCCGAGATAAGAAGTTTTCATAAGGTATGTTCATCCCTCAAGTCTATGCCAAGGTCCTGTGATTAATTAGACTAAAAAACACCTGCCCATAGGGGCAGCTGTCTCAGACTTCAGCTCTTCACATTCACACAACAACCTTTTGTATTGCAAAAGGACAATCTCCCTCACATTTTAAAAGACACTTGGGGGGATAAATTGGGTTTGGGGTTCTAGTTTTTACTGAAAGCAATAGCTATTCCTAGGCTTCAAGTCCCAGGTGGAAATGAAGCTACTTAACTCCCTTCAGTTAACTTCCAGCTGACTTCTACTTGCTACTTTTTACTGCCAACATCTGGGCAGAGAAAGAAAGTAAAATACATCTTAAGCTCTTACCCCTCCCAGTGAAGCGGAACTATACCTGGTCTCACCAAAAAATCCAAGAGTGGTCGGTAGTTGTTAGGAGGTAGTTGTTAGATGGAGAATAGAAAATATTCAAGACAGCACTTAAGACTTTTTGTTGGAAAAATATTCCAAGTGGGGCAGCGGTGGCAAAGTGCCCGCTACTCTGCAGGGATCGGCACCAGCCCTCCACTGGCATATCTAGGGCTAGCAGGGAGGTCATTTGATCCAGGCACCATTGCCTGCTGCTTTTCCTCCATGCCTGCAGCTTCTGCCACCTGCCCACCTCCCCCCTCATTTATCAGCCACTATATCTTCACCCACACAACTTCTGCTGCCCGCCCACCTCCCCTCTCACTCACCTGCCAGTTTTTCTCCTTGTCTGCGGCTTCTGCCACCTGCTCGCCTTTCCTCCACATCTGAGGCTCCCCACCTCCCCCCAATTCCCTGCTTGCTCCTTTCTCCTTAACTGGGGTTCACCATTCTACACGTCCAACTCTTTTGTTGATGTAAGGTAAAGTGCAGCTTATTTTATTTGGGAAGGGGAAGTCTGCGAGTTCAATGAATGAATCACTCCAATGGTTTCACGGGACAGTGGGGTTGGAAGGGGCTTGAGAGGGTTGATGGGCACTAGGATGCAAGTGGAAATCTCCTATCTTTTGGTGAGAAAGAGTATAGAAGTGTTTAACAATTTTAAGGCTTTCCAGCATAGGAATCTCCCCCACCGCCGCTCCACCTTATGCAGGAAGAAGAAGAAGAGTTTGGATTTATACCCGCCTTTCTCTCCTGTAGGAGACTCAAAGGGGTTTACAATCTCCTTTCCTTCCCCCTCCCCCAAAACACCCTGTGAGGTGGGTGGGGCTAAGAAAGCTCCATAGAGCTGTGACCAGCCCAAGGTCACCCAGCTGGCATGTGCTGCAGTGCACAGGCTAAGCTAATTTCCCAGAAAAGCCTTCACAGCACAAGTGGCAGAGCAGGGAATCAAACCCGGTTCTCCAGATTAGAGTGCAAGGAAGGCGATCCAAACCTTTCCCTGCACCCACTCTGGAATTTTGCACATCCATAACATACCATGTTTACTAATACAAATACTGCAAAAGAGAAAAGATACATATACACAGGAATAACATCACTTTAAAAAACCCAACAACAGTAACCAATTCTTAACAACATCAGGCAACTCAAAGCAATATCAAAGAAATATAGGACAATAACCATTGTGGAATAAAATCCCAAAGATGAAATCAAACTATATAGGGAGAGTGTGCATCATATCAGCGTGAGTTCTCTGGGCCACAATAAAGCAGCAGGACTTTCTATTTAAGTTTGAGGCCTTTTTCAGAACCTGGATTCAGCCCACTTGTAGAGATTAGCCACTGATGGACCGAATCCAGGTTTTTAAGACCAGTGTAAACCACAGCCTTGATCATGAATGGCAAGACTGGCAGTTGCAGTAAACCATGGACTCTAAGTCTCCTTGTACTCCGATGAAACTTTCAGCAAGCATAAGCCAGCATGTAGAGGTTAAGAGCTGGAAATTCCAATCTGGGATTCATTCCCCACTCCTCCACAGGAACAGCAGATTCTTATCTGGCAAACTGGGTTTGTTGTTCTTGCTCTTTCACAAGAAGCACATTCAGTGACCTTGGGCTAGTCACAGTTGTTTGAACTATTTCAGCCCCACCTATCTCACAAGGTGCCTGCCTACTGGGGGAGACAGGAAGGGAAGACAACTGTAAGTCGCTCTAAACTCCTTACAGGGGAGAAAAATGGGGTATAAAAACCTACTCTTCTTTTTCTACTGTGAAAGAAAGTGAAACTTCTGGAAACAGATACTGAAGATACTACCACCACTTCCCACACCTAAAAAACAAGAAACACTTACTACCAAGGAAGCATCCAGTTCTTGAGAAATACCCAAGTCAACCCTCTTGAGAACATCATCCATGTTGAAAATGGAATCTTCAGATTTCAAAAGTGTTTCTGATGTTATGTCAAAGAACTTTAAAGGCAAAGAGAAAAGAACAATTATATACACCAATTAGCAAACTAGAAGATTTCTACTGAGAGGGCTGCTTAAGACTCTTAATACTGAGCATCAAAACAACCCCAGTCAATTCACACATTACAGAATACACAAGTTGGGTCAGGGTCCCCAGAGTGTGTGACTGTCAAGCACAAGTTGTGGGTTTTCTTCAGTTCTAATTTGTGTGGTGCCCAATTCAGTTTGGGATTGTCGTGTTTTCCTTTACTGAAACAGTCCAGAGGTGCTATTTCACCCGCAAAAGTTTCCTTATTAAGCTGTTTTCAGGTCAGGGAAAACAGCCCAGCAGAAAGCGACTTTGACAGTCCTGATCTGAACTAAAAACAACACTCATGGCAACTGAAGAGAACCCACCACTCACATCTAACTATTAGTACACGAAACAGGAACCCCAAACCCCAATGTGTATGCTCCATAACATGGGAATCATCTCTAAAGCTGTGTGGTGTAAGAATATGGGCCTGCTAAATGCCCAACCAGCAATGCTAGCCCACTGTTCATTGCACTCTTACCCATGAGAATGAACTAAAACTGAATTCTAGTTTTCATCTTTCTTCTTAAAAACTGGAGAACCAGGTGAGCTCAGTTTCCTGAAATCTGAAATAGCTTCTCCTCAACTCCGTTAGCAAAAGCAGCTTATGTTATACATGTGTCCAGCCTCTCACATTTAAAATGGAGGGAGGTAGAATGATCATTATGTATTAAAGTAAAAACAGAGGATATGCCCGGTAAGTCTAATAAACCCTGCCCTTTACCCACCCACTTTAGCCTCACATAGCATCCATCATTTCAAGTATCTTCCTCCCAGCCCAGGTCCAACACCAGAAGTGAGCTGGACTGGAAGAAGCATGCACAAAGTAATGATGAGCTTAAGTTTCTCTGTTTTAACCATCCCACAGAATCCCTGTTTCCCATCATATGAATGTCCATCAGGATTAACAACATGAAAAATATTTTTAAAATTACAGGGTTCTAGAGACCACAGAATCAAAGAATAAGAGTTGGAAGGAGGCCACACAGGTCATCTAGTCCAATCTCATACTCAACGTACAATCAATCTAGAGCAGTAATTCTCAGCCTGGGGAATGCGTATCCCCAGAGGTACATGCCAGAGGGGTATGCAAAATTATGGTTTATCATACAGTTTCCAGCAATTCCTAGAGCTACCCTTTGTCACTGAAAAAAGCTCTAGCACAAAAATTTCTTCTACAATGCTGTAACTTCGTTCCACAGCCCTTCCGCCTGCCCAGGGTAGTGTAGTGGATCTGGAGAACTGGATGTGAATCTCCACTCCTCCACATAAGAAGTGGACTATTATCTGGTGAACTGGATTTATTTCCTTGCTCCTACATTCTGGGTGATACTGCGCTAGTCAGAGTTCTGGCAACCCTAAGTGCAAACATGCCTAGTTGCAAACGTATGTTGAAGATGTTACTATTTTGATTGTGTACATACAAACCAGCCATAGTACTCATTGGCCCAAGTTATTCTATGAAAACTCCTTCAAAAACAATAGTTATTTAAGACCCTAAAGGATGACACTTTTATTTGCCTCTTACTTCAAACATAATGCATCTTCCAACTGCACAGGAATACATACTTGATGATGATTTGCTTCTCAAGTACAAGAGAAAGCACATGGACAACTGAGATGCTCTGCCAGTTATAACTACAGAGCAAATACTGTAATGTGAACTTCCCCAATCATCATCAAGTTCAGGGTGATGAAAGAGTGTTCTGATCAGCTGTCTCCATGCATTAGCTATATTACAAGAATAGTATGTTCTCACATCTTGTCAGTTCCTAGAAAGCTTCTCAAATATGATCCACATTTAGAAGGGCTGGAAGGCAGCCTGAAAAGCCCAATCCAAGCTGCTTGAGACAAATCTTTTGACACAAGTACCATCTGTATTTTGCAGGCAAAACCCAGAGCATGTGTACAGTCATTCATAAATATGCTGCCATAGCAGTTGAAAAAGAACCAAGTGGAAATAAGTCAAACTGCCCAACTAGGCATGCACTGGGGCACTTCTTGCCTCAAGGTGGGCAGGGGCAGTGCTAAGAAGGTTCGCTTTTTAAAGCTTTAAATGGTTTTCAATGATACTATGTGCATGCACAGAATCAACAGGCATGCCTGAACACAGATTACAAAGCAGCTTTCATAGCCAATCAAGGCCAAGAGATGTCAGAATTACCAGCACTTGTGAAGCACCAGCAATGGAAAGCAGGTTTGCCCATAGTTACCCCTACGCAATGTCACCGTCCACCTCTTACCATCATCCCAAGGCTTCCAGTAAATGTTTTAAGACCTTATACACTGCTTTTCGTCACTAATCAGCAAGGTCTTCCAAAGTGGACCACAAAACAATAATCAGAACTGCCAAGCTGCAACTGTGTTCAGCCATGATCTAATCACAATAGTTACAAGAACCTAAGATGCCCAGGAAGTGTATTTTGCTTGCAGTGCAACTGGACCAGGGAAGGAACAGGAGTAGCCAAGTGTTCTGCACAGTCATTGCTCTGGAAATTGGATGGTGGGTTTTTTTTTGGGGGGGGGGGGGGTGGGGGGGAGGAGGACATATTGCATCTAAGCATCTTGCCCTGCAAACTAATAGGACAGAAGTGAATTATGCTCAGGTTTTCAGAGATATAGATAATATTGCACACATATTGTTAAGTGGAGTTTAGCTGAAGGATGAGGATGGTTTGGTTTATATATTTAAAACAAAATTCTGTTAGCAATTACTCAAAACCAAGAAAAGCTGATAAGCCACTTATCCGACAGAACAGTGTTTTGATTCACCAAGATGAACACTTCCACATATATCACGACTGAAAAATATAATCGTTGCCTAACAATTCTTAATTCAAGCCAGAAAACCTATTCCCAATCAACATGGTGACTTTGTTTTCATTTAGACAACATCAAACTTCCCTTACCGTAATTATCCTGTTGAAGCAAGTTACAAAATCTTGCAGAGAGGCATCTGAAGCACTTCTGACACGGTTTAATTCCTCCATCTTAATGCATTTCCATTCAAAGAACTCCTCAAACACTCTCTCAGAACTCTCTCCTTCATGAGCTTCTCCATACACAGCCTCCAAATACTCTTGCGATCTCTGCAGAAAAAGTACGTATCACCAGAAGAGGAAAATGTGATGGAACCAAGGAAGGGCACGACTAAATGAACCAAAAGACTTCTGCTCATAGAAGCCCTTTAATGTGAATACTTTCTTAGCTGAACCCCCAATTCTTCTTGAGGATCAAGGAGCAAATCACACAGTGGTTTCAATTACATCCAGGAGCTCCTCAAACCTGTCTATAGTCTGAGTGAAAAACAAGTTCTGAATGCATTAAGGCAAACTCTTGGTACAAATAAACACTGTTTTCTTCCTCTTGAGACTGATGCTTGCTTCCATCTGATACCAATTCATATTGAGCCAGTGTAGCATAAAAGTTACATGTTAGGTGAGAGAACTGAAGAGCCAATTCCAATCCAATTACAATACTGAGTGAACTTCCATCAATCACGTCATCTCCGCTCAACCTACCCCACAGGGCTGCTGACAGGATCAAACGGGGAAAGGGAAAACCATGGTTGCCACCATGAGTTCTTTGGAAGAAGAGGATAAAAACATTCACTTCCCCAACTCAAGTGGCCAATGGTACTTGAGTCAAAGCTGCAGTTTTTCTTCCCCTCAAAGTCAAAACACAAGTTTGCAAAAAAATAAAAAATCTACTAAGAAGTTCTATGAAGAGACAGCTGCAAGATTGGGCGGGAGGGGAAAGGCCGTCAAGTCATAGTAGCTTACAGACGAATAGTAAGGAGAGCAGACACCTCATGATAAATAAAATGAGCCAATTATTCAGTTATTTATTTACATTGATCAAAGGGGATCTGTGATGCCTGCATTCCATTTGGGTATGGGCGATTGATGGGATGCAGAAGAGTCAGGGCCTCCTCTTAATCGCACAGCTCTGAGCCTTATTACACATGTAGGGCTCAGGCTCCTCTTTGCTAAACTTTTGCAATAGTTGAGGGAGGTGTGCCACTTCCCATCCCCCTAGCTGCATGACCTACAGATTAAGGATAATGACACCACTCAAGGGCTTCCTGTCACAGGTCCATACCTTTGGCCAGATCTCAGTTAACACGGATGGGAAAGAGAAAAAAACCACCACTTTTGTTGATTTGCAAATAACACTGGATGTCTGCAGTATTGACTGGCAGGAGAATAAACCCAGCCACTCATCCCTATTCCCATGACTGTTTACAACCTTTTTAAAATTGGTTATGCTAAAGAAAAATAACATGGAAAATTAACACTTTAAATGTATGTTTAAAAACTAACAGCCAACTGGGCAGCTACTACTAACAACTGCAACTGTGTTGCCAGTCTTGTATAAAAGCCTTTTCCAAATTGATTGCTTGTGCCAGGAGTTCATCAGATAGAAGTACGGGGGCACATGCTAACCACAATGCTGCCAAAACACATGATCATCATATCATGCGAACAGGAGCAACATGCATATTTTGCATGCACATTTAACTTCAGTGTGCACAAAACAGAACCCCTCAAATTCCAATCATCAGTTAACATGTACCAAATCCATTTGAAATACATGTGTTGTTTTGATTCCATAAGTATGGTGACCATGCTTATCAGGAGGATCTATACACAGTTCCAGTACGTGAGGAGCCAATGCCTTCTGGTACATGTGGATGTAGCATGTGAAGGCAGAGGGGAATCAAGCTTATACCGATAGAAGACAAAATACACAAAGGTACCTCAAAGCAGCAGTTGCTGCGTTAAAAACATTCAGACAAAAGTTAATGATGAGCATCAGCTTGATTTTGCTAAAAATGTAGGAAGCTCACAGGCAACCGAACAGCATGAGGAACTGCAGATAAGAAGTGCTCCGTTACACATGGAGAAAGTGACCTTCTCATACTGCATGAAAGATACAGAAAATGTAAGTCAAACTGCTTCAAGGCTGCCATCTTGTGGGCACCAATCAACACAACACCATCAGTATGGCATTATGAGATTTCTTGAGACAAAATGCACTTTTCCAGATACAATAGTCTTTAAGGCCCCACTTGACTTCTGTTTTTTTGCCACTATAGACAAATGCAACTATCCTACTTGAATAATATGCGATTAGGAAAACTGTGGGGGAACTGCAGGGGGCCTTCCCCCCCCCTCCCACACACATTATTTTGTCCTTCCCTTTCCTTGGAAGTCCCCCAGAGCCTCTCCTCTTTTCCTGCTTCCTTTTCTCCTTCCCACTCACCAGCCAACCTACCTTTATGTGCCTTCTCATCGTCATCTTTCCTTCCCCCGGCACCCAGGAAAACTATGGCCCAATCATACAGTGTCAGCTAGCAAACTGGGCACAGTTGCATATTAAAGAACTCCCCAAAAATGTGCAGAGAGCACTTCTTTTTTCCCTGTATACAATTTCTTACACTATTTCCTGTTTCTCCTCTCCTGGCTATCCCCTATCCTTTCTATCAGTAAGGCTTGAAGACTGGCAACACTGGTATGTTTGTCAACAACAGCCACTGTGGGTATTTATATCCTAATGATTCAGATGCTGCCTCTATTATTTGGGAGAGGGGGTAATCCCAAAAAAACAAATATTTAGATTTCAGTATCTACAAACCTAGAGCCTTTTCAGGTTTGTAGAAAGAGCCATCTTGTCTGTTCATAGCTCCAGTTTCTGAATTTAAATATCCTCAGATCTAGCCATAATGAAAATTATATACCTATGCCAGATTGCTGCAATTTTTGTTTAAGGCAGGGCGGTTTTTGCAGTAAAAAATATAATATTTTTCTTATACTATAGACCAGGGGTAGGGAACCTGCGGCTCTCCAGATGTTCAGGAACTACAATTCCCATCAGCCCCTACCAGCATGACCAATTGGCCATGCTGACAGTGGCTGATGGGAATTGTAGTTCCTGAACATCTGGAGAGCCGCAGGTTCCCTACCCCTGCTATAGACTCACACTGTGGAAATGTCTACATACATTATAAGTATTTATTTAAATGTCCTGCCATGCTGAGGGCTCACAATGATTATGAGGCTTATAACACAGTACAGCAGCGGTTCTCAACCTGTGGGTCGTGACCCCTTTGGGGGTCGAACGACCCTTTCACGGGGGTCGCCTAAGACTCTCTGCATCAGTGTTCTCCATCTGTAAACTGGATAAATGTTAGGGTTGGGGGGTCACCACAACATGAGGAACTGTACTAAAGGGTTGCGGCATTAGGAAGGTTGAGAACCACTGCAGTACAGCATTTTAACATACATGAGATGTTATCCTATGTATTTATGTAATCTTCTTGATTGGAAAAGGAGGGGTACCAGAATGTACAACATTCTCCTATCAATTTCCAGGGAACCACCAGATGCACCCACCCAATATGGTAGAATGAGACATCAGTACTGCCTGCAGGAAGTGACAGATCAACACATGACAAGCATGTCCTTTGTGATTATGTATTTTAACATATGAACAATTTATACAACCAAAATTATATACTTAGTAACGGGTGAGTGTGCTTCTATTCCTCACCTGTAAAGTTTCTAGACGTTCAGAAATGGGCAACTTGTCTACTTCCACAATGAATTCTTTTACTGCACAGTATAACTTCTGCTGCATTTCATTTCTTTGAAGAATCAAGTTTTGTACTTCATCCTGTGCAAAAAGAAAAGCAAGTTTGAGAAGGTTCCATCAAAATTTTCACGCCTACACAGAAGAATCCAATGACACTTCTAACTCTCCAAAATCTTTATGTATAGATCCATTGGTTATCTTCCTTGTGTTTGCCTTTAGAGGGATGTCTCTTGGTCTGAGGCTCTTCTATGCTGTCTCCTTTCCTTTTAGGTGCTTTCGGAATAGAAGAGATGCTCGGAACCATCCTTTGGAAAGGGAGCTACTGCTGGAACAGGGGCCATTGTTGGGATGGGGGCCATCGTTGGAAGGGAAACCTCCCTTGGATCAGGGCTGACCTCAGATCCAGAGCTAACCTTGAAGTATGGGAGGACTGCAGAATGGAAGAGTTTGTCTTTGCTGGAATAGGTAAAGTTTCCAATCATGGCGAGCACAGCACTGAGCAAGATATAGATGTCGCAGTGGCTGTTACGGCTGGAGATGACATTGTAGAGGTGACACAAGGAGTTTGGGAGGCTGGATGGAGGGATGTGGACACCAGGGTCCTCTCCCAAAGGGCCATCTTCAAACAAAAGGCCCTGTCTGCCTTTGCTTTTGCCACAAATTTCTGGCAAATTTTGAAACGTTCATCCGAATGCATCATCTTTGTGCCCCAAGGGGTGCACTTTTTGAAAAGAGACATTCTGTGGCTTGGTGGTCTCCTATGGCATAATTCCTAAGGTGCCCACAAGCTTCAAAAGGATGTGGACCCCTCCCTAAGCTCAGGCATCCTTTTTGAATCTTACTGCATTATTTCAAGTTCTTAAAGGCTGCAAAAGTAAGTTGAATTCATTTCTCCAGCTTTGTAACATTTAACTTCTTCTTTTTAAAGTGTAGTTTATTTCAAACACTTTTTACATTTAGTCTCATCTCCCTTGTTTTCCAAACTTCTTTTACAAACAGAAATCTCTGCAACTTGCTCATCCAGATCCTCAATTTGGGATCTCATAGAAAAAGAGAGGGCAGGCACTCCAAGGAAGAAAGGGAACAATCCACAGCCTTAGCCTCTACTTGGCTTCAAGAAGCAGATCTCTCCCCAGTTCCACAATCAGGACCCTCTCTGGGCGCTTCAGCTAGGCTGAGAAGGTAGAATAATTTCTCACAATAATGGATTCTTTGCTACTTAGCAAATATAGTACCTTTCATTGTTACAGATCCAGCATAATTCAATAACACATTACTTTTAAAATAAAAATTCAAGATTGATTTTTCCAACTCTAAGCAAAAAGCAGACCATCCTAAGCTACAACTAGCTGGAAAAAAATGGCAAACTATCACACACCTTATATTTGCATGAGCGTATTTCCTCCTGAGCAGTGTTATATTCTGCCCAAATCTTCTCCAAGTTTTCCAAAGAGGGAGGAACAGCGAGACATTCTTCTGTTACTGCTTTTACAGCTTCTGAAAGGTCTTCTTCAAGGCAATCACTCATAGCAGCATGCCTGGGTGAAAAAGAGAACTAAACGAATTAAAGGAAAATCTATGTTTCACATGTAAGAAGATTGTCCAAGGCTTAAAACTGCCATATCAATAGCTCTACATTTCATATGATGCAATACATTATATTTTATAGAATCAGCACAGAATGAGACAACACAAAGAAAAAATGTTCGTAATAAGCATGGTAAACTATCAAATAAAAATGGTAATCCTTGGGCTATTCTGTTATCATCCTTGACAATCTAAACATACACTTGTGTATCCAGCTCTAGAAGAAACATGCGGTTTCCATATTATATACACTGCTGCCCATCACAGAATACTATCACCAGGGTTTTTTTGTTTTTGAAAAAATCTACCATATGGCAGAAGACATGCATAGTTTTTCTGCAAATTAAATGAAGGTGATGAGGGACAGCTAAAAGCTCTCAAATCCTTTCCAGGGGCCTCCTGGTGAAAAAGGTTCACCATCGCATTTCTCATGGTCTCCCTTACAAGTGTGTAAAATTCAGGAGGGAGAGAGAAAAACCCAGGCACAGTAATGTTACCCCCTTGCTGATCCATGTTTGTATTTGCATCCAAGGAAGCTTATGAAGCTCCCTGAAGAGCTTTTGCCCCTGGAAGACTGCCGGAGCCCACACTGGTCTTCAGAGGGCAGGAACAATCGGTAACGGTCACTTTCCCAGTGCACGAACTTTTGGTGAGCTTTTTCTCTCCTGTTGATTTTACAGCAGTGCTCTTTCGACCTTAACCGAGGCAACCTGAGAGGACATGCCCGTTGGGTTGATTGCCTACTCTGCGGTAAACAGACTCTCTGGGGTTTCCCCAAGAAGGATCTATCTTGCTCTGGGTCATGCACATTAGCTTGGATGCCCACTTGGAACGTCTTGCAAGATACGAAGGGGGCAGAGTCACTTTGAGCTGGAGATATCTCCTCCTCTTCAGACTCAGCAGACAAGGAGCAAAGGAGAAGGATCGGAAAGGAGAGAGTGAGGTCACATAATATAGTATGAGTAGAAAAGATGAGAATCTAAGGCCCCTTCCGCACACACAAAATAATGCATTTTCAAACCACTTTCACTACTGTTTGCAAGTGGATTTTGCCATTCCGCACAGCTTCAAAGAGCACTGAAAGCAGTTTGAAAGTGCATTATTCTGCATGTGCGGAATGAGCCTTAGTAATTAGAATTAAATGGGGGGAAAAGATGTCCTTCAGGGAGAACACTTAGGTGACATTTCAGCAATGCAGCACCCCTTTCCCTCCCTTAGTTGTCTTCTCTGTGTGCATTTTATCCACCCTTCCCACACTCAACATAATCTTCTGTGAATGTGTTATTACCCATTGGACTTCTTGTGTGTGTGAATGCTTATATTCCTCTTCCTCTCATTTTGTAGTGGTACTTGCCATACTGCCTCCAAATTCAAAACATGTCCTCAGGCTTAAAAGGATTAGGGACCCCAATGTAGACTGTACCTAATGTCTTTGAGCTTCTCAAACTTCACAGCCAAATTTCTCATAATAGCTCCAACATATGTAGACAATGTTTCCTTATGAGTTTTCTCCTTTGCCTGCAATGATAAAAATGAAAGAATTATAGCCAACACTATAAGATTTCTAAGGTATGAAAAGGCAAAACTAAAAATCAAGTCCAAATAATCACATACTAGCATAAAACCAAGAAAGGAAGACAACAACACTCAGGCTATTATAAACAGAACTGTGTGATGCCTCTATGCTAAATCTAATAGCTAAGTGAGCAATTTATACCAATCATAAAAACAGCAAAATTAGACCACCTACTGACAGACCTCGATGAATCCATAAGAGGTGATTCAACACAGTATGATCTACACAGGCTTCTCCTGTCTTTCAGTAACACTGAGTTAGTGGTTCTTCTCCTCAGTCCTTTCATTTATACCCAGGCCATTCCCAAAAAAGCCTCAACCACAGATTCAGTCACACATGCAGGAGGAATTCCCCAATTGTCTATCTTTACAGTAAGTGCCCCCCACAACCTTGTCTTCATACACAATGAGCAGAATTTGCTTAGTATAAGTTGTATCCTGACCTAGGGAGTTCAAGGTAGCTTATTTAGTTATTGACGTATTTACACACTGCTTTTCCTTTCAGACTTGAGCACAAATCTGAAATGTGCAATGACCTCAAAAACCTCCTCTGCTCTCAAAGAGAAACGGGGAACAGAAAGTCAACAACCTTACAAAGTATATCACTGTCTCATCAAAAGAAAAAACCAAATTGTAACTGTCTTTGTTTTAGAATGCTCCGTTAGGGTTATAGTGCCTACCTAGTTCTGTTAGGAAGGCACTAGGATCTAAACAGAGTATTCTAAAACAAAGACAGGAAGCATGTGGCAAATTAAGTTACGATTTTGGTTTTGGGGTGCTGTGTGGTTTCCGGGCTGTATGGCAGTGTTCAAACATTCTCTCCTGACGTTTCACCTGCATCTGTGGCTGGCATCTTCTGAAGATGCCAGCCACAGATGCAGGTGAAACGTCAGGAGAGAATGCTGCTAGAACACGGCCAAACAGCCCGGAAACCACACAGCACCCCAGTGATTCCGGCCGTGAAAGCCTTCGACAATACAATTTTGGTTTTCTCATTTGGTGAGATAGAGTGTAGGAGAGCCTAAAGTTATTCAGCAATCTTCAAAATCCAGAGATTTCAGGTTAGGTTTCCCACATGCCAGTCTAATCACTCACCATAGTGGCTTAAAATTATATATATAGGACTGTTGCACAACAACTTCTCACTGAAGAGCTATCGAGAGGTATGGCTGTAAGGCTATTTTCCCCTTCAAAAAGTCAAACTAATTGTACTATTTTTTTGCAACGCAAAAATGTTTGTTTTAGTTGTGGTGTGCTCTGGTACACCACACACATATGGGAGATAGCTTGAAATCTGGAAAATGGTAGAGGAAAAAAGAACTCAATTCCTCCTGTAACTCTGTTTCCAAAGGTCTAGAATAGAGATTCAGCTTGCCTAAGGAGGTTTCCAAATAGCCTGGAGCCCCTGCACTTTTGCCACATGGAAGCAATGCTGCCTACTGGGTTGGACCAACTCTGCATTCTCTTGTTAAACGTTTGTAAGCAATAATGATAATCCTAGCAGAGATATCATTTAGACTATTTATCAAAGTAACATGCCTTTAACTAAGCACAGGAAAGGCCTTCAACAAAAGACTAATCATTACACCAGCAACAAGTGAAACCAGCCCACTCATTCTTGCTTAAAAGGAGCAATAAGATACAAAATCCTCCTTTCCACCATACCTCCAGTTCACAGTTCAGCTTATCAACCGTTGATTTAAGATTCTGATTCTCTTCTTTCAGCCTTAGATTCTCCTCTATAATCTTTTGCTCTTGTTTGATTTTTGCCAGGCTAATGTTCGATGTTTTGTTCAGATCACAAGCCATCATTTTTTCCCTGTTGAATAACAGACAAATGTCATCATTGGATTTCAGAAGCCTGCTTTATAATTGCCTGTCCAAGGTCTCTAACAAACCATGGCCTTATTATGCATGCAATGCTTATCCCTTGGCTCTCTTCTACACAGTGGGGTTTCTCCATGATTTTCTGTCCTCACCAGATTACCCTGCTGCAAAGTGTCCCAAGCCAAGTTGAGCTGATCCACCATTCTGCCCTCTTACCACTTCCTTGTTTCCTCATAACCCCTTTTTGGTGCCTTGTTCATCTAGCAATATTTAATTGGATTTATATATTGTAGTCCTTTGCTCCAGTGATAGATCTTTGCCATTAAAACTTTTAAAAGCCCTGCTGATCACTCAGCAGTCAAACCCTCACACCTCCCCATGCATTAGGCCAGTAGGAGAAATGGGGGGGGGGGGGCAGGGTGAAATGGTGCCATGCAATGCACTGATGTGGAAATCCATACGAAATATCCATACGAAAAATCCATACGAAATATCAGCCAACGTGCTGGAAACTCTACTGCAATACTATTTTGTTTGTAGAACACTGGTTGCCGCATCAACACTAGGGTGTCAAGCAGCGGCCTGACATCTCTAGACCAACTTCACTAACCTTTAAGATACAAGAGGTATAAGCATTCATGCAGTTGACTGGACTAAGGCTATAGAGAATAAGTGTATTACCACTTCCTTCACTTCAGTCTATGGCCTGGACCGGGGGGGTGGGGTGGGAGTGGGTTTTGAAACTGAGTTCCAACTGTCCTTTGTGGCATAAACAGGTAAAGCACAAAGCATAAATCTGTGGGGAACTACATACACTATTCATTATCTCTACACTTGATGAGATAAGCCATCAACATGAGGTAGATTAAGCCTTAAAAGGAGGAAGTAGTTATTGTTAGAAGGGACTAAACAACATTACTTTCTCTGACCCTGGGAACACCAAAAGCTTTGCTTTTAAATCAGTTTAAGGGGTGTCCATGAAAACATTAATCAAGCCCCACTGGATATACAAAAGGCATTCTTCTTTGCCAGCTACAACCAGTCCCCAGACATTAGTGATCAAAAAGGGCTTGAGCCCCAAATGCCTTCATAAGCATATATTACATAAAATGGCCTGGAAATGTTTTCAGTTTCTCAGAATGGCTTACTTGATAAACGGTACATGATTTGCAGTATTATTCTCATTGCAACTGTTCAGAGGCATATCACCAGTTCCCCCTTTAACTCTACTGCTTGCTGGAGGGGTAGCTCTGTTTGACCTCAGTGAAGGTGTTGTTTTTGCATTCCTCAACTGAGATGTATTGCTGCTTATAGGACACCTGGATCTTTCAGCAAATCCTTTCTTAACCATTTCTTCCCCAATATTTAGTACACCATATTCTGCCAGGGCAAGAACGGTACCATCATCACATACGTCTTTCCACCTTATTTTCACTTCTTTTTCAAAAATCAAGCTATTCAGGAACTTCTTCCCCTGAAAAACAAGTTTTTTAAAGCATCATAGCTTACACGGTAGATCTCTGCCACAGGTTCTCACACACAACATGTTTGCAATCATGGTATATAAAGACAAACATTTCTGTGCATCTATCAGGCCAAACAGATGATCTCCTGATTTTAGGGTTTGTTTGTTTTTAATCAAACTTTAGATCTTAACACTTCTGAGAAGCTTCAAGTGTTTGAGGTAATGCCCAATGAAGTCTCCAAACCCGGAGCTGAGGCTGAGAGAGGCTTACAATGGTCAAGATTGAGGCTTCCATCAATTTGTATGACTTTTGGCCAAATTAGATGTGACAGTGTCTCCAAGAATGCCGTCGTTTCTGCTGTCATTTCAAAGTAGTGAATTCCCACTGAAATCCTCTCCACAGCACCATATGCCCCTGATTTTGAGAAGGACCTCTGCAGAGAAGTTCCACTCTTCCTCCTGTGTGGTTTTGCTGATCCCCACCAGAATTGGGTCTGTGCAGCATTGCTGAAAAAAAGTTTCCTAATGGGAACTCACAGCTACATAATGGTGTTGCTTCCCCAGGGACACCATCACATCCAGTTTGGTTGTTTGTTCCTAATATGTAGTTAACAGAAGCAACAACCAGTTATATGAAAAGCAAAATAAGTCATTTAATGGAATTCTGATAAAGAGCACATCTTGGATCTCTCTGTTCAGGTTCTGGGCATTTCATTTGTATTGATTCATCATCCTTGTTGGCAATACAAACACTCCGCTGAATGACATATCAAAATGATACAGGAACGATTTACACATAACTTCTAAAATGTAGGGTGAAAATAAATATCAGCGTTATAACATTTCTAAAAGGACACCAAAATTCCACACTATATTTCGCTACTATAAAGCATAAGAAATTAAGTTATTTTGCTCCCTGCTTTTAAAGTGGCTTGACCACTAAATAGTTTATAGGCACATAGAAAACAAACGACAAGCTCACCTGGTCAAACTGATTCAAATCTTGATTAACTGAAATCTGTAATCCCCACAATCTGTATTTTTTGGCCACACTAGGAAACTGCAAGTTCGCAGGTATTTCTACTATTTGTGACCGGTTAAGAGTCTCGTAGTTCCCATAATCGATATATAATACCTGACACTATAGCAATTAAAAAGAAAAGTTTATTACTTGTGGAAGATACATATTATTAATTGCACACAGGTATAATATTAATTGCACACAGGTATAATCCAATTCAGAGACCCTCAGTGTGGTGCCTTAGGAACTATGGAATTTGCCGAAATCTTTCCTAGTGTTTGCCAAGTGGTTTTAGAAAGTGGGCTTTTGGGGGGGATTTTGCTCAACAAGGGTTCTGATTTGTCACTGGCAATTTGATTGCCTGAGATTTCTTTTAAACCTTGCTTTGGCAGCAGCTCCCACCACAATACAATGATCTTCACTGAGCAACTAAAGGTAACTGCAGCAGCCATTTTCTGGCAGCCCTTTCTGGCTGTGCCCACCATGCTATGTCAGAATTCCAAGGGTGCCCATAGACTCAGAAAGGCTGTGGATCCCTGATCTAAATGGATAACTGAATCTGATTCTGAGGCCAACACCACCAAAGATGTTATGTATTTCTAAGTAAACTGCACATTAAAGAGGAAGCAACTCTGCTCAAATTAGTCCATTAAAAATAAAAGGAAAAAAACCTTTCATTTTAGCAGTCTGAAAACTATCACTTGAAATCAACGTTCATTTTAATCAGTGGAGAACCAATGCAAGACATAATCAAAGATCATTAGTGTGAATTACATCATTTAGGGCTTGAATACAAGACCTCCACAACTTTTCAGCAGTACTTTAATCTACTTATGAAGTAGTATCATATCAACATCATAAAAAATGGCGAGTCAGAAATTCTTCCTTACCTTTTCATGATTGATAACCTGTAGCACTTTACATCTGTACCAGCATTTATCTTCAGAAAAGCACCCACCATAAACCTGCAGTTCAAACCAAAATCAGGCATTAGCGTAACTGCACATAAACCTGCAGTTCAAACCAAAATCAGGCATTAGCGTAACTGCACTTATGTGCAGCATAACTGCACATAATTAACGTAACTGCACTCCGTCACAGTCTCTATCCCCCTTCCTCTCAGAGTTATTTCTTTTTTCCTTGTATCCCTGAAAGGAAAATGGCTCCAGACATACTTTTAAAATAAAAGCTGGGAATTCAGAGTATATGCTTAAACTATCACTGTGACATCAGTGTTATATTGCTGTTATTGGACCTTTAAAAAAAAAATAATGGGGTACTGTGACACCACCTTTCCTTGAAAATCCTCATTATTTAACCCACATACAGAAGAAAATAAACTGACTCCACAACACTAAAAATGTACAGGGGGGTAGAAGTGTAGAAGAACCCTGCCCAAACTGATTCCAATGCACGTGGATTAACTCTCCAGAAAATCAGGAGTAACTCAAGCACACTAAAAAAGCCTTACAGCCCAATTCAGATTGGTGGGGGGGGGGGGGGAGGCTGAAGTGACTCCTGAGTCCGTGCCAGCAGATTTGTCCTTCCCGGGGCATTTACCCTGGCAGAGGGGCAAATATGCCAACAAGTGGTTGCCACAGCCCTCTAAGACACTCGGACACAGAACTGGATTGGGCTGCCCATCTGCTTAGGGGTGGAGTTTCAAACAGTGTCTACAGACCTTTTTATATTTAGTTAGATGAAGAAATCATAAGAACCTACCTTGGAAAGATCAGGATTACCAAAAACTGAGTTGGCTTGAGGACAAATTTCAGTTAGAGCACAGGTGATGTCCAACATGTCGCGATGTCTATTCATGTTCTGAATAGCATAAATTGAAATGAAGGCATATCTTTCACATGAAAAGCAGCTACATTTATTACTTTAAAAAGAATACTGCCAAAAATCAAGCTCTGTAAATTTAATTTATATATAGCATTGAACTCACATCTAATAATTAAGAATCCTGTTAGAGATAGTACAGTCAATCTGTTTGGCAAGAATGACCTTGAATCCTCCCCCAATCAAATATCTCTCCTGCATCCCACAAGCCTGAATTTACCTGGGCCCAAAATGTTACTGCATCTTCCACAAAGCAGCCAATTACATTTTCAACTGTGGAGGAAAGGAATTCACGTCAAATTGAGCTTTCAGGAATGAGAAAAACAGGTGTAATCATCATATGTATACCTTTATCACATAGTGAATCCTCCTCCATGTTGACAGAGTCTGAAATATGGAAACCATTCACAGTTAGATGAGTCACTCAGACTAAACACAAAAGATGTAATATTCTTCTACTCTCTTTGGAGTAGACCAAGGGAAAAGAAGCATTATAATTACCTGTTAGAACAATAACCTTTTGTTGTCAATAATAAAACTTCAGCATGATTTAACCTTCTTAAAATTGAGTGTCTGCATATAGAATACTGATGAGATTAAAAAAAACATCAGTTTTAATTCTCCAACAACCTCCAGGACCTATTTGCAAATTTGCCAACTCTGACAATGAATAAGGAATCAGTAACATCAGCTTCCACAATCCAGAAAAGAAATTACAAGATGTTAAGGTATATGCTTGTGAACAAATGTCAAGCTACATATGGTTAACAGAGACAGACTGGTTTCTATAGATGCTAGCAACATGTATATCTAGGTGAAAAAGATGCATTTAGCAGCAAAATCAGAACTGTATAAAGTTTTTTCACAAGTTTGCTAAAAATACTGGCATCTGGTACTAATTTTCAATTTTCTTGTAAACAGCAACAGCTTTTACCCTATCTATATATATAAAAAGCTAACAGTGTTTTTGTTGATGATAGTATAACTCAGTAACTGCTGGGCCAATTCCTCTGAAAATTCCCAGCCACTATAGTCAGCCAGGTGAGAGTGTTTTTAGATGTTCACATACCTGAAATTTCACACCTGGCCCAGGTAAAATGCCTTTTTCCGGGCGCTCTATGGTGAAGGACATGCAGCTGCCTGTGTGTAACTGTCACCCTTAGAATGTTCATGCTGCTTAAAATGTTCACTCAGATGGCCAGAGATGAGCAGTGAAAACAGTACATAGGCAGTAACTTGAGTGGAAGTGAAACACATACACACAAGGGAGAGGGAAGGGAGGGAGAGGGAGGGAGGGGTGGCATGCAAGGGAAGAGAGGGAGGGAGAGGAAAGGGATGGAGGTGGAGGAATGCAAGGGAAGAGAAGTGAGAGAGGAGAGACAGTGAGGGGTGGCATGCAAGGGAGGGGAGGCAGGGGCCCCAGCATCTTGATATAACCCACCCACCCTAGCGGAGGAAAAGGGAAGGGAAGGAGGGGGAGGGGTGGCATGCAAGGGAAGAGAAGTGAGGGAGGGAAGAGAGTGAGGGGCAACATGCAAGGGACGGGAGGGAGGGGTCAGGCACCCTAGAATATTGTGGTTACAGTTAAGAAAACCAGGCACACATTACTCAGGAGTAAGCTCGGTACAGCAACTGTGACATACTTTGAATGGCTGCATTGCGCCCCTCAGAGGGTTTCCTCAGAAGCGACACCCATTGCCACCAACCAAACTTACTCCCAGGTAAAGGATCATGACCAGCAAGCCTAGATGTGTGGGAGGTGTGCCTTTCCATTCCCCCCCCCCAAGGAATGCAGGCACACACATCAATGACATTGCACAGTATCAGGCTGCGTGTTTGCATGAGCACATACCGCTGGCCTCTGCAATTGATTTGTTGCTACTGTTCCTTTCCCATTTCACCACAATAAGTCACAGCAACGTGTGGCCGGGCCCCGCTAGTTTCTAATAAGAAATTACATTTATTGTATGATTCATTGCTCAACCAAAAGGTATGAGAACATTTTCTTTCCTCTTCTTTGTCTCAGCAATCTTGATAGTGACCAAGATCTGTTTACATATAAAACCAAGCAATCCAATCAAGACTGTAACACATTCTGGAGTCTAGGCTTTGGACGTAGAAGTTATCGCATCCTGTCCCAAATTGTTTTTTTCTCTCCCTTTATCCTCTTTTCCAGGGGGTACTAAATATATAGACTGCGGAAGTGTTCTACAAAACTTGAAGCTTGCAATCTATTTTGTGACATTTGGCTGGTCCTAGTAAAACTTATTACATAACTTGGGCCAACATCAGCACAATTTTTTTATATTAGTAAAAAGTCATATTACATCAGAATGTGAAATTTATATAGGAATATACAAGAAAAATCTCTGTGCAAGAGACAAGGTTACTGCACAATGATTCTTTACATGCACTTCCTGAAAAAATACACCTGTATTTTGCACTTTCCCTCCATAAGGTGTTTGTTTCACAAAAGAAAACTACTATATTAGAATTAGCACAACAGCTGTGATGGATCAGACAGTCTATCCCATTACCCTATTTGCCTACAGAGAACAGCCAAATGCTTCCAAGAAGCCTACCAGGCTGGAACCAAGGCAACTGCACTCCCCAATTGTCCTAAATCTAGTATTCAATGTATGCTAATCAGATGGATTCATTTAACCATCATGGCCACTGATAGACCTTCCCTCCACAAAGTAATGTAATCCCCTTTTAAAATGATCTAAACAAGTAGCTGCTGCCACCACATCTTATATCAGCAAATACCAGATACAAACTGCAGACTCAAATTTTAATCCCTACTTTGTCTTGGAACCTTAACCTTAACCAAGAGCTTTCTCTCAGAATTCCTACTCTTTCTCTCAAATGTACCTCAGAAAGTTGCTGTGAGGTTAAACCAGAGAAAGGAAGATTTGCAAGCCACTTTGGGTCCCTACAGTGTGAAAAGGCAGAATATAAGTATCTAACTAAATAAACACCACACTAAATATCTAACTAAATAAACACCACTACAAATAAACACCACTTCAAATAAACACCACACAAATAAACACCAGAGCCCTTCAGGGATGGGGCGGTATAGAAACTTAAGAAATAAAATAAATGTTTTCCACTGCTCTTCAAAATGGGGACCCATAAAGATATACAACCTCACCCTTCTTTCATCTGTTTTATCCTCTAGGAAATTCTGGCAAAGTAAGTTAGGCTGAGAGTGAATAACCCACAAACTCTCAGTCCAGCTTCACTTGCAAGGTTGTGAGAGAACAGAAAAGAGGAAACAGTGTTCAAAGCTGCTTTATGGAATTATAAAAGGTATTATGTAAAGAGGAAAACTTCTCAATTAAAAATAAGTTGCTATTACAAGTAGAAAAAGAAACAGAACAAATTAAGTAAAATATGATCAAATGGTCGCAAGATACAAGCATATTAATACTCAAGCAAGTTAATTAACTTATTGAATATTAATAATTTTAAAAAGATCTGTAATGAAACGTAACCAAACTATAATAATTATTTAAGTAAATTAGAACTCTAGTAGGAAGTCAATCTCATTTTAAGAAATGTATGCAGGAAATGTTTTCTTTGTTTCTTTTTCTTATTGGTGGTTCTTTATTCTTATTTCTTTTTTTCTCAGGTTTGGTTTTCATTTGTTTGTGATGACTGTAGACTGATTGGAAAACTTAATAAAAAAATTTTTTTTAAGTTTATCATGGCTGACTTGGGAATGCCCTGGAGAGGGAATGCCCATCATAACAGACAGTTCCGGGTTACACAGACTAATCCTGTGCCCTCAGCATAAAACAGGTTTTACAACTTTTTGAATATCAGTATTAATAGTTTCATGACTGAGAATGGCAAGCACCTAAAAGTCACAGCAACTGAAGTGCTGGGATTTTTTAGTCCCAAGGATCTATCTATATATCAGTGAGGGGAAAAAGTGCCTAAAACCACGCACAGTACATTTAGTTTTAAAAGAGTTATTGTCAATCAATATATTTAATTCCCACCAGGGCCAAATGTGTGAATACTTTATCTGGAGACTGGGGCTGTAGAGAGAAAAAACGGATTTTTCTACAAACCTAAAAAAGACCAAGGTTTGCAAAAAAAATCTAAAATTAGATGATAGATAGAAGATGGTAGATAGATGGAAGGTAGAAGGTAGGTAGGTAGGCAGGCAGGCAGATAAAACACCCAAATCAACCGAAGCAGAATCTTTAAGAAACAAATGCTCTCAGCCGTCCTCACAACAATCTGGCTGGCCTTTCAGTCTTTATTTGTCAGCAAAAGTAGGGAGACTAGCAAAACCCACTTTCAAACAATAGTGGAAGTGGGTTGAATGTACATTATTCTGCAGGTGTGGAAGGGACCCTCGTGAGATAGGTTAGGCTGATAAAGTTCTAAGAGAACTGTGACTAGCCCAAGGTCACACAGAAGGGAGAATTGGGGAACAAAGCCAGTTTTCCAAACTAGAGTCCGCTGCTCTTAACCACTACACCTCTCCAGCTGAGGGGGAAAATGAGGTAACCCACCCTAGTCCTTGCAGGTTCCCCTACCCTGCTTATTTTATTAAATGACTGGATAATCATTATATCTAGAGAGGGGCGAAATGTCCCAGAAGACAATGCTGTTTCTGCTATTAAATTAGTAAAAACACTTTGCAATAAAAGTGCTGATGAACTGCTGTAAGAAAAAGTACGTTAAAACAAACCCAGTTTTCACAGTAGCCAAAAGGGTTAGCCGCCTGATCCAAAGCTTACCTCAACTAAAATATTAGATAGCCTTATAGAAGTCACTCTTAGGCCTGAACACTTCTCCCTAAAATATAAACTCGCTGAGACGCGAAACACTCAGAACAACGACGCGACTCAACTGCCTCGCCCACAAGCTAGCAAAGTCCCGGCCGCCTCCAACCTCTGAAAATTGAAATAAACACAAAAGGGGAGGCGGATGGGACTCGTCCGCGAAATTCAAACTGACAAAAGCCGTTTGAACAGTTTCAAGCCACACACCCTGCAAA
Source organism: Sphaerodactylus townsendi (assembly GCF_021028975.2). Classification (NCBI taxonomy): domain Eukaryota; kingdom Metazoa; phylum Chordata; class Lepidosauria; order Squamata; family Sphaerodactylidae; genus Sphaerodactylus; species Sphaerodactylus townsendi. The sequence continues at coordinate 41,922,118 of NC_059435.1, forward strand.
AAGTGGCTGGGGACGGGGGAGCGTATTTCTTTACCTTCCCCACGTTCTTCTTTTACTCCCCAGTTTTGATAACCGGGATGCTCTGAAGCAACAAAAGAACTCCCAACTCCCCCCTGTCCTAAACGAAGAAAAACAGGGGTTTTCCCCACAAATATCGGGAAGATGGCCACACACCCCACTGGCTAAACACCCCAATCCCCACAGGCGGCCTCCTGAAAACCCAACATGTGCCACTCCGCCTCTATTTAAAGCGCGCGTGACCTGGCGCGGCTGAACGAGAAAGGAGGAGCCGGGCGCCTCTTGCGCAGACTCTCTGCCGCCTCCTTTCGCAAACCTTTGGGTGCTAATGTTCGTGTCCCCCCTTTCACCCGTGAAGTCCCTTCACTGCTACCCGTGGTGGTTGTTTATGTAAGGGGGATAGTTCCCTTTTGGGGAAAAACGAGTTCATTTATAACGACTGCAGCTGTGCGGAATCCACTTAAGAGCTCAAGGGGTTGCAATACCGGGTACTGGAACAGGCCCTATTAAGTGCAGCATCTTTCAACTGCTAAATAGATCGGGCGGCTGTCTAAGTTAATAGTTCCTTGACACTCGGGCCGTCGGCGTTTTAGGTATCTATTATTTAACCCTCGCGTTGTTGTTTTAAATCCAGACACCCGGATGAGTACAGAACTAGCTCCACTGAAACCATATTAGGAGACAACTGAAACGGTTACCTTACCTAACTTTTTTCTCTGTCACCAACTGAGCATCACAAACCGAAGAAAGAAGGAGGGCCAAAAGCAGAAGTGACCGACTGGAACAAAGTCCTGCATGGGTGTTGAGGGACTGAAGACAGGACTGAAAGACGCGCGGCATGTTCCTCCGACTAGAGGGGGAATGGAAAGAGTTTGTTGCCTACACTTAGGCAGGCTGCCCAAAGGTTTTCGACACCTGCTGAGTTTGTTAAGATTTGTAGCTCCCATTTTGTGAGCGTGTATTTATGAGGACTTTCCACTGAATTCTGAAGGGACTCCTATAAATACAGGTTTGTTTTATTTTATTTCCGTGGCACTTTTCTACCCATCTCAGGATCCAGGTCCTCAAAGCAGCAAACGTTTCAAACGCTAAAAAGCATTTAAAATACAAATATGTGCAATATTTAAAACAATTCAATAACACTTGTGAACATAAGAAACACACAAACAGGGAGGTGGACTAATAAAAATTAATGAAGGTATGCCAAACAAGATTTAAAAGTCTTTGCCTGCTGGTGGATGACAAGTATAGGGAAATGATAAATTTCCGGGCAGTTGTAGCGTTTTGGTGCAGCAACCAAGAAGGCCCTTCCTCAAGTTGTAAATCTGTCTGATGGTGGGAGAACTTAAAAGTTGAGCTTGCAGGGATGACAAGTGTGGATGGGTAGGTTCATATGGGAGGAGATAGGCCTTCAGGTTCTTATCTTTACCCCGCAAGTGCCTTTGCTGCTGCCATTTATGTTTCCTCAGAACTTTAACTTGATTAAATGGGATTTATCCACAAGCAAATGTGTGTCAAGCATACACTTGCATTGAATTGAAAGGTCTGGATTCCATACCCTATGAGGAGCAGCTTAGGGAGCTAGGTATGTTTAAATATTTTAAGGGATGTCATGTTGAAGAGTGAGCAAGGTTGTTTTTTGCTGCTCCAGAGACTAGGACAAGGATGTAAGGACTAGGACAAGGAGTAATGGATTTAAGGTACAGGAAAAAAGATTCCACCTAAACATTACAAAGAACTTCCTGACAGTAAGGGCTGTTCAACTGTGAAAAACAATGCCTTGGAGGGTGGAATACTCTCCTTCTTTTGAGATTTTTAAACAGAGTGCTTTGATTTGTCAGGGGTGCTTTGATTGTATCTTCCTGCATGGCAGGGGATTGGACTTGATGGCCCTTGCAATCTCTTTTAACTCTATGGCCCCTTCCGCACACGCAAAATAATGTGTTTTCAAACCACTTTCACAACTGTTTGCAAGTGGATTTTGCCATTCCGCACAGCTTCAAAGAGCACTGAAAGCAGTTTGAAAGTACATTATTCTGCATGTGAGGAATGAGCCTCAGATTATATGAATTCACTGAGCCTTTTATACCTCCACAAAGCAAAACGCTAACTACTGCTCAAGTATTGCTTCATGAAGTTTCTTTTAAAAAGCTTTTAAGCTGCCTTCTTCTCTCTTAGCAACTTGTTAATAAACAGATTCTAGTAATGCTCTACAAGGTGAGATTTATGTGCACTTAAGGTTACTAATTACCAGAAGAAACAGATCTGTCCCATTAATAGTTTAATGAGATGTGATTTGCTGAATTATGTCATTAAAAGCTTTGGCTGCCCATTTCCACACATTATGCATATGTATTTTGTTTTCCATGGCATGAATTTTCACAGGGTTTCAGCCTTACAAAGTTGTGCTTTTCTGCAGAACTATAGATTGCTGACATTGTTCAAATATTTATTGAAATGTCTGTGTCCACAGCAGATGATTTAAAGCTGTGTTTACAAAGCTGTTGGCAGCATATTGTTAGCATATAGACTGTAGAGTTAGGTTCCTTTCAGTCACATGTTTTATTGTGGTATAAATCAATTATTCCTAGGGATGCCAATTTTCCCCAAGAGCACTTGCGTTATGAGAATATTATATTTTTGTGAGACTGTAAAATTTTAATTGTTTTACTTACATAAAGACTGAGTAGTTTCTGTGGACTTTTTCAGCAACACAGCATGTTTGTGGCCTAGGGATGCCAACTTCCTGGGGGGAAATATCCTGTCTTTCTAATACAAGTTTATATCTCAGGTGATATTGATTTCCAAGGCAAAAAAAATTTCAGCTGCCCATTTACACACATTAAGCCGCTATTAAAGAGGCAGAACATTTTTCTCCAGGCTTGTTGGCAGCTCTATATGCATGCACATCAGCTGCTTTCTTCCTCCACCAGGGGTCTGCAACCTGCGGCTCTCCAGATGTTCATAGACTACAAATCCCATCAGCCCCTGCCAGCATGGCTAATTGGCCATGCTGGGAGGGGATGATGGGATTTGTAGTCCATGAACATCTGGAGAGCCGCAGGTTGCAGACCCATGCTCCAGACAGTGCATTGATAGATGGGCGTTGTGTGCACATAAATGTTTTTGTGACTGAAAAAACTACTCCCAAGTAAATCTCACTGTACTTTTTGTCAGCCATTTTGTGACTGCACTCTCTTCTTGTTCTCAAAGTTCCAGAAATGCCATACGCTTAACAAGATTGAGGACTCCTGCTGTATTTAATAAACACAGAGTGATCACAGAAACCAGCTTCCTATCTATCACTTCAACTTCTGGTTTGGCTGAATATGACAAAATACATTGTTACTATGGCCGTTTCTGCACGGCCCATTTATGACGGCCTGGGGGCGCCAAAAAAGGCGCCCCCAGGCCGCCGTTCGCACAGGCGCGGCGACCTGACTCTTCTTCCCTCCCCCCAGGGCGGCGTCAAGCCGCCCTAAACAACAACCCTTTAAAGGGTTGTTGTTGGGGAGGGAGTGTCTTCCCTGCGGGCGCTGGGTGCGCGTAACCGCTGGAAGACGCTGGTTCCCGTCTCCGCCTTCATTGTTGCCGTGCTGCGGGCGTCAGAAGCTCCCCACTCCACATTCACCGTCCTCCCACCTCCAGGGGTCGGAGGGCAGCGTGGGCAGGGCTGCGACGCCCCGCAGGCGACGAGGAGGACACCGTGAGTGGGGCGGGGGAGGGCGCAGAGGCGGCTCCGTGCGGAGCCGCCTGCCGTCTGCCGGCCTCCCCTTCGCTTCGCTTGCACGCTTTGCGTGCGAGCAGGTTCGCTCAAGCACGCCAGCAGAACTCCCGCCAGCGCATACTTCCCGGTCAGTAAGAAACGGCCTATACTGCTACTTCTAATATGACTTTAGTTAAATGAATGTAATTGAAATTAGCAGTTGGTTTTTGGATGTATTTGGCTGAGTGTGAACAAAGTTGTATGCATAAAGGATAATCTTAAAAGAATATACCAAATTAATTCACTAACATTTCACATTCGTTCCTGAGAACAGACAGTTCCATATACTACGCATTTCATTTTATTTGCATTCAATTCAGCAGAATCATTACAGAAATACAAACATACTGTAACCATTAAGACAAACATATGAAATGTTGATTAAACAACATGATGAATTCCTTGTTGTACTTATTGCCATGGGTTCTTTGATTGCACTGCATTTTTCCCCCTCTTTGCAGCCTTCTCTTTTTTCAGCTGTAAGAATAAGAGGAAAATTTAGGAACTACAACATCAAATGTCATTTCAACAATGGGCACTCCACCTAGTCTACCTCACACAGTGATTGTGATAAGAAGACGGGGAAGGGAAACCATGTAAGCTGTCCTGGACAGAAGTTGAAATGAAAATGTCCTAGAGAAGGCCTAATAAAACCTTTTTTGTTGCCAAATCTCACTCTATTTGGCCCTCGCTGCAGCAGACACAGCACTCAAGCCAGTTTTCTTCTTTCTCAACATTCAATCAAGTGTCAATCTCCACTGGAGGTCCACTCTGAGCATCTTGCCTCCTTACTTGCTATTGACCATTTGGCAGTCGAAGCATGAGCGAATATCAACACTATTCTGAAGAGGTATAAAGTGTAATATGAGGAAACACCTCCCCACCAGCAACAGAGATCACTACTCCGTAATGGAAAGCTCTACATAGTGATTAGACCCTTTCCAGTGTTTCTCATTATTTGAACTTATTTAGGCAATCAATAAGGTCACTTTAAAATGAATACAGGATTGCAACCTTGCAAAGAACAATTTGTATATATAGCAGTGAGCAGAAATGATTCAGAGGCACTGGCACTAGTTTTGTTCCTTTGCCTGACTGGGCTACAGCCTTACACAAACACTGCAATGAATTGCACAGAATGCTTCTATGAGGCTTCTGGGTGCAATGCCTCCTGGAAGTTCTACAAGAACAGAGCATGGAAAAGGACTTCGACAAGTTATCAGGAGGCTGATGTGCAAATGAGACAGTAGGGGCAAGAGAATTTTTTTTCTGCAAGCCACTCTCCAAGCAAGAGGAAAAAATGAGATGGCTCTAAACGTTTTATGTCTTCTTGTCAAATACATGAGTGGATTCATGATTCTACTCCTTTCAGTCACTGAACAGTTTAATCAACTAAAACATTTGTTGATTAAAAAGCCAGGCAAATTTTGATAGGTAGGGCTGAGACTGAGGGCAGTGCTGGTTAATTCTGAAGTCCTTTGTCCTATCATGTATTCATATCAAGGAATGAAAATATTAACAACAGACCCACCTTTCAAAAGCCGCCAGCAGCATTTGCTTTTCAGTTTTATTAATGTCCAACTGATTAAGTAAAATTTAGTTGGTAGGCAGTTCTAAAGAAAGGTTCCTAACACGTTTTCTTTATCATCATTCACTGTTCTGTCTGGTAACAAATTATTTATTCTAGCCTATCAGTATAAGGTTTTTTTTGGTTTTCTTTTTACTGTATTGTTTTTGCTTTCTGTATCATAACACAGAATTAAATAATCTAAAGGAGCAAATCATTTCAAATATGTTCAAGAAAAAAATAACAATAAGAAGACATGATTTTTCAATCTAAATTGGAATTCAAAAGCCACTTCTTTTATGATAAACCATGACAAACTTGCAACCCCTTCCTTTCCACTGCTATATTTCATTCTGATATGCTATATTCTTTCTCACCAAAAGATGACAGAAGATTTGTGAATTAATCCACCATTTCCTGGGTCTTCTTTGTTCTAGAATGCTCTGCTTGGGTCTCAGTGCTTACCTAGTTCGGTCCTCAAGGCACTAGCACCCAAGCAGGGCATTCTAGAACAAAGAAGGTCCAGGAAATGGTGGATTAATTCACAAATCTTGTCACCTTTCCATGAGAAAGAGTATAGCATAGTTTTTCTGGGTACATTTGACAAAGTGATCAAGAGGAGAAAAATGTCTGAAGATAGTAAACAACTGCTTATGTTTTAAATAATGTATGAAATCACATACCCGTTCCTGATATTGCCTTTCAAAATAAGCCATGTCATCTTCTTCGGGTCTCTTTAAACTGGAAGCTTGCATTGCTGAACTAGCACCTCCTTAATAATTTAAAAAAAATCTGTTGCTGTTAAAGGTATTTTTAATTTTATTAGGTGGGGGGGTTCATTTTAATTAAATACTAAGCAAATTTTTTGGAAGAATATATGATTGAAAGCAAAGGGACTAATTTGCAAATAAATAGTGTGAGGATAGCTAGTCTTCCAATAGTATCTATAGCCAGCATGTTTGTAGGGTAAGATTAAAATATTGTTGCAATCTTAAAACTGGATGCTTGACACCAATGGGAATGCTTCTAAATAAAGCTCTTGATTTGCCATTATTGTTCATTCCTAATATTTCAGCCCTGACCTGAATAGCCCCAGACTAGCCTGATCTCGTCAGATCTGAGAAGCTAAGCAGGGTTGTTCCGCTCTAGTTTTTGGATAGGAGAACTTCAAGGGATACCAGGGTCATGATACGGAGGCAGGCAAACTACCTCTGTTTCTTTCCTTGAAAACCTTGTGGTGTCAGTTGTGATTTAACAGCAAAGCAAAAAACCTTCAGGCCAAAAACCTTACAAGCAAATTTTCAACTCACAACTCACAAGCCATGTCCTAGACCTAGACAAACTGCAAGTGAAAAAAAATACACCCCTTGTTCCCTACGGAGTACAGTAGATTTTCTCACAAAACATCCTCCCCTTCTCAACTAATGTATTAGGAGCCAGCTATGTAGTAAACCCAGCAAGAGATTCATCAGTTCCAAAAGATCTCAAAATATCAAGGACTACATGATATGTATTGTTGAAGGCTGTCAATGGCTGGAATCAACTGGCTGTTTGGGGGTTTCTGGGCTATGAACTCTACCAAGACACATGCAAATGTGCCTCACTTCCCCTGTGAGGTGGACAAAACATTCCTGTATTTGTTACACATTAATTCCTGAATACTTTACGTTTTTAATGTGTATGTAAACGCTACTGCTCAGTACGGCACTTTAGCTGAGCATTCTAGTCTCCTATAGTGCCCACAGTATATACCTGAGTAGTATTTTTATTAGTTCTGTTTAAGATTGCACACACACCCCGCCATTTCATAGATTGATTCACAGATAAACACACTTCAAACATGTGTTGAGCTAAAATCTGGCCACATATCTGTCTTCAGCAGAAAGGCACCATTTCTTCTAAAACAAACTTTTTAAAAAGCCTAGAAATGCAGTATAGTATATTCAGTCAGGTCATACAATGACTACTTAAAACACATAAACACAGTAATCTCATTACCATCTGTTATTTGGAAGTTTGTTTGCATGGAACTAGAAGGTCCTTGAAGTGCTCTTAAAAAAGGGTGGTCTGTGTTGGTAACGGGAGATTCTAACAACTGAGCTGAAGGTGACCCTTAAAGGAAAAAATAAGAAAAAAGCACAAGCAGGTCACCACAACTGTAAAAAAGTTATAGTTAATGGAGAAAGGCAAGGCTAAAAATTTAAATACTGGCTGTTGAATAAGGTTATTAAGCAAGAGTGAAATCTGAAGAAATATAATAGTTTTATACAGTCTTAATGGCCTGATTTGAACATCAGTTACAAAATGGGGATTTCAGATACTGCTAATGTTTACACCTATATTAAAAACAAATAGGTCTATTAAAGAGCCCTTAGGGGGTGGGCGGTATAATAAATTTAATAAATAAATAAATAATTTAAATAAAGGATACCGATGAAGAATAAAAATAGCCAAAAATATAAGCAGATAGATATGTCTTTCTATTTTAAAGTGAAGTTAGCAAAGAAATAGCTCAAGATGAGAAAACCTTGTGATTTAACTGAAATATGTTTATACACTAGATTTATATATATAATTGTATATAGGAAAGCTGAAGGAGATTTATTCTAAGTTTTATATTTTATTGCACTCTTATATAGAACAGAACAAGGCAACAAGTGAAGCAGGAGATTCAAAACCAAGGCTGAGCTGTTAAATGGCAACACAACTAAGGGTGCTAACTCTTGAGCAGGACCTTACTCTTTAAGGTTAGGTGATGGCAACAGAGGTTTATCCAGAGAGAAGTGATTACACTGGAACAAGAGGAATCTAGCGAGGCAATGAATCATGAAGCCCACAGAACATCCTAGCGCCTATGTGAGCAGAAATGGGGCTTGCAAGATGATTTCCCCACAGATGTAATTTTAATATAACAACATTCAACTCCAAATCTTTGGATGATATCACCTACGTAGCTTCATGCAATGTTTAAAAATCACACTGAGAATGAGGCATTAGGGCTGAAGAAGAATCCCAATCTGGTGCTATCAGCAGAAACATTTATTTAGTTCATTTATGACTCACTGCAATAACCATCCCACCCACAGCCACCAAATGCAATATCCACTTTTTTCCTTTATAAATAAATATATAATAGGTGCCATCTAGTATTTATTCCCTTAATTTTTCCCCATATGGGAGATGCCAACAGGAATATAAATTCAAAAAAACCCCAACCTTTATTTCCTCTTGGTAGTATGTATGAGCTTATAAAGCAAACTGGATGACCTACATGGCCCTAAGGAAAACAGGCTGGATTCTAATTTTTCTTCAAAGTAACATTATGATTTGTAACTGATAGGTATCTTCATGGTTTCAAGAAAAATGTTTATAAAATAAAACAAAATCAAACTGAGACAACAAATACCTTGAGGACTTCACTCAACATAACTTCACTCTGACACTTTCTGACAGCTTTCTCTTATAGGCCCCTTCCGCACATGCAGAATAATGCACTTTCAACGCACTTTGAAGCTGGATTTTACTGTGTGGAATAGCAAAATCCACTTTCAAACAGTTGTGAAAGTGGACTGAATGTGTATTATTCTGCATGTGCAGAAGGGGCCATAGTTCTCTCAGACATTCTGTCTTTATTTTATCTAACAGTTTGTTGAGGTTCTGACTTTCTCTGTATACACTCTGACACACTAACTAATTCTCTCACAGAGCTTTGACCCTCTGACTAGAGCTTTGACACTCTAAGGCCCCTTCCGCATATGCAGAATAATGCACTTTCACTCCACTTTCACAATTGTTTGCAAGTGGATTTTGCTATTCCGCACAGTACAACCCAGCTGCAAAGTGAATTGAAAGTGCATTATTCTGCATGTGTGGAAGGGGCCTGAGTCTTTTCACTCTGAAACCCTGTCACCTTCTGCTCTCTCTCTGACACCTTCTGCCAGTCCAACCCAGCCCTCCCACATGCACACTCTAGAATCAATCAATCATATCACTCTTTCATCCTCCTGCATGAAACAGCATGAAACATCTGATAAGTAATGCAATAAGACTAGGCCTAAAGTTTTGAATCAATGCAAAAAAAGTATTAGGCATGATATGAGCCACCTAGAGACCTCTGTAGAAGATGGATTAAAAATATCCCACATGCACACTCTAGAATCAATCAATCATATCACTCTTTCATCCTCCTCTCACCCCCTTTCTCTCCAACTCAGCTCTCAGTTTAAAGTCACACACACACATTAAAATAATTACACCCCTCTCTCTCACTGAGACTCAAGGTGGATTACATGGTGTAAATCAGTCCAATCTAACAGCATGAAACATCTGATAAGTAATGCAATAAGACTAGGCCTAAAGTTTTGAATCAATGCAAAAAAAGTATTAGGCATGATATGAGCCACCTAGAGACCTCTGTAGAAGATGGATAAAAATATTTATAAATAAATAAAATTGAATTACAAAAGTAGAAAATTAGTTACAGCAGTATGATACATACAAAAATAGATAATACATGCCACAATTCTGTATTATGCAAAAATCATTTTGGGTTATCCCTGTGACATTTCTGAAAGTATATTAATATTTTGAAATCACGTGGAAGTAATCTGATAGATTTCTCCAAAATGCTTTGGATGCATCAGCAGTACAAAAAGCTCAGGTCCTCTGTTCTTACCTATCCCACTGTCATCAAGTCTCATGTAGCCTTCTGCTAACGAACTAAAGCCAGTTAGTCCTCCCATTGCAGCAAAAGGGACATCTTTCCCCACAGGTTTTCCTTGGGCTAACCGCTCCTCTTTAGTTTCCACCACTGTTTCGTGAGTATATGCTGGCTGCCCACATCCACAAGTAAAGCCACTGTGAAAACCTGAACATTTGGAACCTAGTTGGGGAAAAAAAAAATTTAACGGAGTCGAGTGGACTGACATCTTCAACTACCTTCCTTCTGAGAAACACTTCCATGATGTGGCAATCCTCCTATGACTGCTGTGAATGCAGAGGCATTTGCAGCAACAAAAGTATTGGAGTTTGGGGAATGGGGTAACTGCAGAACTGAGCCAAAGAAAATAGCACCAATGTGGATGGGATTTGCAAAAATGTGCACAACCTTGCTCATATAGTGATAAAAGATACTCTGACAGCAATCCTTCCAAAAAGATTGCAAAGTAGGGGGGAAAACAGAAAGCAGGCAATCAGGGAGTGACACTGTGTGAATGCTTTCAAAAAGACCACTCCAGTTCAGACATGAAACCAGAACAGTCACTATCTCTTTTGGACATACTTCATAAAGCCAGTACTCAAACTCTCAGTTTTGGGTGCAGAACAAATTTTTGGGTGTAGAACAAATTTTTGGGTGCAGAACATATAGAATTCTGCAAATAGACTGCATTTTAAAAATATATGCTGAAAATTGAACATGAGTTTTCTAGTTGCAAAATATTTTAATCAGAAATCATAAAACCCACATAAGTTCACACAATTACAATTATGAAAAATTACAATTTTGAAAAAAAAGGTTGCTACATTCTTAATACAATGCATGCTTATGTATCCAATCTCACTTACATGAGTTGCATGAAAAATCAGGGGCTGCACTATGTTGTTCAGCAAAATGTTTACATCTACAACGAATGGGTTGAGTACCATTAAGAGGCACAAAGTGATAAGATCTGCATGGGCATCGGCTCACCCTACAAGGTACATAAATAGGACGTTCTTTTGGAATCACTTCAAAGTCTGTCTTATGTTGTTTATACCTGGAGAAAGTTTGTAAAAAGGGGGGGAAAGTACACATATATGACTCAGTTATCACCTTTGGAAAATAATGTAATCAAAGAAATGGTGTTCAATATTTTACTAAGAAGCCTTATTATCCAGCTATTATTTGGGATTGTTCCTCCCAGAAACCTTCTTGTATACATGAGGATTGTAGAGAAAGGAATGATCTTCAGTATTGAGCTCCAATAATACTAGGAGTTCCTGCTGCTTCTAAATATCTCCAAAACCCAGTGCAGTTCCTCACACAAGTTCTTACAAGTCCCACAAGAATTGACAGCCCAATCCATATGAGCAAGCGGGGGAGATAGATGAGTGATGGGCGGGCTTGGCACAGCCACGCCACCTCCAAAGAGGTTTGTGGCGATGCAATAATGCAATACCACATGGCCACACAGCTCCCCAATGCTAGCCTAAAGGCCCCTGCACTGGTGTAAATGTAATTTACACCGGCATGAGGTGGCATCTAAGCCGACACAGGGGCATGCCACCTCCACAGCCCTTTCGCACCTCCACCCTGCGATTGCACTGTCACAGAACTAAGTTTGTTTATAATAAATAATATTTTAAAAATTCAGAGACATATTAATTTTGTCTCCTGCGCTCAGCATGAAGCACAACTCCTTCCTCCTCCCTCTTCCATGCAACATATGAGAAGTTGGGGGGAGAGGAGTGGTTTTTTATCATGCAGATTAATCGGCAGTGCACATTTTAATGTCAGCTCCGATCACTCTTGATCCAAAAGCAGAGCCCTATTAAGATAGTTTCCAATATTATATTCCTGCAATAAACAAATATATAAAATACAAAAAGAGTCACAAACCTAAAGCCTCCATTATAATGGCAAGGGTCTACTTGAGAAATTTAATAAGAACTGCATGTTAGCCTGATACCTTCAGCATACTGAAAACTTTCATTTTATGTACTCTCAACTCTCCATTCAGACTCAAACATATAACACTGCACTATTCCAGAAAAGAGGATTTGAATGGACATTCAGCATTTTTTTTTAAAAGGGACATGTGTACAGAATAGACACACTCAGATTCTCACCTATGAGTACAAAAACATGGAGTTTCTGGGCCCACAAGTTTACAGTCCATCCCAGTCGGTGATCTCCAGCTCACATATAATCTGTTTTGCAAACGTATTGGTAACACCTTATTCTTATATTCTTCATATTCTTCAGGGGTGAAGAGTTTCCCTCCATCATCTTCACCTACGATTCTGTAAACAAACATTCATTCCAGCAATACTTTGTTTTTAATAAACTCAAAGACATTTTAATAATGCAGAATAAAACACACATAAGGCTGTAATTCGCTGAGAAAGTGAAAAAAAATGAGCAATGTTTAAAATCAGAAAAATATAGAGACTTCTTATTCTTCTTAGACTGGTCATACCGTGTTTCCCCGAATATAAGACAGTGTCTTATATTAATTTTTGCTCCCAAAGATGCGCTATGTCTTATTTTCAGGGGATGTCTTATATTTCTGTATTCTGTTCGTCAGGCATGCTTCCAAACAAAAACTTTGCTACGTCTTACTTTTGGGGGATGCCTTATATTTCGCACTTCAGCAAAACCTCTACTATGTCTTATTTTCCGGGGATGTCTTATATTCGGGGAAACAGAGTAGTAGGTCTATGATCTCAAGTTATAAGGGGAAGTTATAAGCCTGTAATGGGAAGGACAGCATATAAATGTAATTATTATTATTATTAATATAAATTGTATGCAATATTCCCAAAATAGTTTACTCTGAGGGTGTACCTGAGAACTCCACTCTAAAATCTACATTGTAAAAATATATACATTCAAGACTCACAGGTTTTCATTATGAAACTGACAACGCAATCCTAAATAAAGCTATGCCATTCTAAATTGATTTCAATACACTTAGAAGGATTTAAGTCTGTTTAAAAGTGAACTGATAATCGCATATTTTATAATCAATAACTAAAATATGTAAACCACTTAATTCTGCACAAAAGTTATGACTTAATCTCTGTTCTGGTCCATGAAGATACTGTTTAGTTCACACCAACAGAAGTTAGTCCTAGAAAAAAAAGACATCATTTTGCCTGTTTGGCCGGTCACAATTTGTAAAGATGTCTAGGTGCCTGACTTTAAGAGGAGTTTGGACAAATCCATCAATAGCTGTCATCCACTGTGAGTAAATGGAATTTCCATTCTCAGAAGTAGTGTATCTCTGAATTCAAGTTGAGGGGGTAGCAGCAAAAAAGGGAAATTTAGGCCTTGCTGCTCTTTGTGGCCTTTCAGACAATCTGTCTGACTGCTTTGGGGAACAGGGCCGATCCAGCAGGGCTCCCGTATGTGCAATAGCAGCTTTCCACACGATCTTTGCCTTTCCTGCAGGAAGGCAACCATCCCCGATGTATCTCGCCCTGAGATTTTCACTTTTTCTTGTCCCGTTGTTCTAAAGGGAGAGAACTCACATGTCCGCCTGGAGAACAGAAACAGACTCAGCCTTCCGTATCTCTGTATCTCCACCCCCAACATCCACATTTCCCATTAATGTATACGTTAAATGGCACGGAGACACCGCAACTGGCGGTGGGGGCAATCCTCCTGCGCCCTAACTCTCAGGCCCTCTTTCCAATCCCAAAGTGTTTAGGGGCAAGCTACAGAAGAGAGGGGAACAGTTTTGTACCATTATTGTCTCAGGCATGTAGGACTGGGTTCTGATTTTAGAATCGAAAAAAGCTGAGCGATTCCACCTGATGAGGAAGTCGCAGACAAGCCTCCACGTCCATTTCCCTCCCACAACCGGCTATTTACATGCCCCGTAACTCTGCGAGTTTTTTTCGCCTCACCTTCTGTATTCTAAGTACTCGTCTATGGCCGCGGCGGCTCCCGGCTGTAATGTCAGCCGCTCCATGATAGGCTGCTCCCAGCCTGGCAAAGCGATGGCCTTTTCGCAAAAGCGGGAATCACAACCAGCAGGGTCTCAGCGAGCTGAGATAGGGGCAGGCCGGGCGTCCACCGCGCGCCTTCCCGGCCTGGAGGAGCACGGAGGTTGCGAGGCCGCCTGTTGGGGCTCAGCCGTTGCTGGGAGAAGGAGGAGGCGGTTATAACGCGCCTTTCAATGCTAGCGTTAGTAAGGAGGTGCCCAAGGTCTCGGGCACAACCACATGTGACTATTTTCAAACGTGCCTAACATTAAGCATTCCCTGAAGGTGGAAGATGAGCTCAAAGCTCCAGATAGCATTTTTTCCCGCCATGCTTTTTAAATTTCAAAGGGCTTTACCTGGGGAAATCAAACAGTTTGCCCTCCTTCAGAGCCCTGAAGCCCCTCCTCCCCCCCCAAGTCCTGGACTGTTAAAAGTGTCCTGAGTTTATAGGGATCCAACAAAACCTGCTTTCGCTAACAGAAGCAAGTTTGGTCAAAGTTGGTCATATGCATGGTATTAATTTTTCTGCAAATCACAGTCCCTTGCCCTTAAAACAATCCTGGGGATGCTATTTTAACTTGAAAATAAGAGCGTAAGCAGGACTAAGGCCCCTTTCACACATGCAGAACAATATACTTTCAAAACATTTTGCAGCTGTGCGGAATAGCAAAATCCACTTGCAAACAATTGTGAAAGTGGATTGTTAGGATTGTCGCCACCGCCAGTTGCATGGTCTGGTCTGCGTGCCGCTTATCGTACAAATTAATGGGAAATATGGATGTTGGGGGATGTTAGAACAGTACTATGGCCCCTTCTGCACATGCAGAATAATATACTTTCAATCCACCTTCAATGCACTTTGCAGCTGTGCGGAATAGCAAAATCCACTTGCAAACAGTTGTGAAAGTAGATTGAAAGTTCATTATTCTGCATGTGCGGAGAGGCCACAGTGCTGTTCTAACTATGCAGCAGACATCATATGGGTGGAAGGGG
The DNA here is from genome assembly GCF_021028975.2 of Sphaerodactylus townsendi. Taxonomy (NCBI): domain Eukaryota; kingdom Metazoa; phylum Chordata; class Lepidosauria; order Squamata; family Sphaerodactylidae; genus Sphaerodactylus; species Sphaerodactylus townsendi. The sequence goes on from NC_059435.1 coordinate 41,937,150, forward strand.
CCATACAGGCCATCTAGTCCAACCACATGCTCAAAGCATGATCAGCCTACAGTATCTCTGACAAGTGTTTGTCCAGCAGTAGTTTGAAGACTGCCAGAAAGGGGAGCTCACCACCTCCCTAGGCAGCTGTAATTATTTTAAATGGCTGTTTGTGTTTCTTAATATAAGTTGTAGTAGGAAAGGGGTGAAAGTGGGATGAGGGAGTGGGGTGATTGGTTGATACTGGAGAGAAGCTGTGAAGGGTTTTGTACAGACAGTCATGCTTTGCTAAACTGTGAGTGAGAAGGGGCTGAAGTAAACTGAAATCAGTATGTTATCATCCTACCGTTATATAAAGAACAAAACTGTCCAAAGATTTAGAGGTAGAAGATATTGGGAGACTAGAAATGGAGTCAAAGTCTGATGTGGTCTCAGAGATATAAAGAACTGAGAGTGATGTGAAGTGAAAGTCACCTCAGTCAGAAGTTATTGCCTCAGATTGTTTTATTCTTTGCAAATTATTCCATGTAAACTTTCAGTTAAAGAAAAAATATAAACAAAATTTTGATTTGTTCAATTTAAACTCAAATCCTACACTAGTAACTTCCTCGGGACCACATAGACCTTCAAAACTGCTTTAGAGCTCAGACATACTACTTTAGGAGAAACTAAAAAGGGGGTTGAAATTAAATTCCTGGTGGCAGCGATACATAACTATGGAAAAAAGGAATAAACACAACAGTATTTTGCAGCTACCATAAATATTCACAAAACAAGAAGTCATTGGCGATTGCAGACAACTTTTCAAATACTTAAAGAGAACAATCGGGCCTCCCCCTCAACCACGTCTTTTTCAGTTCCCAAGTCCCTCAGCCTTTCCTCGTGAAGCTTTATTTCCAGGCCCCTGATCATCCTCATCATCCAGAATTCTGTCAGAATATTACAGTGACAGAACATGCTGTATTCTATTAAATTGCAAAAAGGAAAAAATTAAGATTCTGATGTTTTATGATGTGTTGCAAGAGGGTTTTATGGATAGTATGGACCACCATAAAGACAAATAAGTGGAGTCTTGATCAAATTAAGCCTGAACTCTTCCTAGAATCTAAAATGACAAAACTTGGGTTGCATTTATGAAAAGACTCAGTGGGAAAAAACATAATGCTAGTAAAAGTCAAAGGCAACAGGAAAATAGGAAGACCTGACATGGGATGGATTGACTCTATAAAGGAAGCCACGGCCCTGGGTTTGCAAGACCTAAGCAAGGCTGCCTGTTAGTGATAGGATGTTTTGGAGGTCAGAACCAACTTGATGGCACTTACACACATTAGGTCCATGGTGGCGAACCTTTGGCACTCCAGATGTTATGGACTACAATTCCCATCAGCCCCTGCCAGCATGGCCAATTGGTCATGCTGGCAAGGGCTGATGGGAATTGTAGTCCATAACATCTGGAGTGCCAAAGGTTCGCCACCACTGCATTAGGTCAAGGAGGCCCAGGATTCTCTAGACTGGGGGGCAACAGGAAGCCAAGTAACAAACTCTTGCCTGAACAGAACAAAGTTATCCTTTTCTAACAAGGGACTTTCACAGTGAGCATTCCTTTGTCACCTTTCCTACTGGTAACTCTGGATTTGTAATTTAAAAGTCTGTTGGGTATTGCAGGTACAGAGCTGTTAACTTCCTGAACTTAAAACATAAAAAGTAAAACTCCTTAGAAGTACAGTCTGAATCTGGAACCCTTGCCTATTTGTGATATTACAGATTTCAAAAATTGAGCAGAGCTCAGTTAAACACACACTATGGGTACCCCTTACATAGCTACTATGCTTAAACTCGGGAAGAAAGCAGTTGCCTTTTTAATAGTTGATAAGAGGCAGTGCAATATTGCCTTGTCACTAGCTGGCACAAGAGAAGGAAGAGGAAAGTAATTGCTTCCTCACCAGCTTAACCATTGCATAACATACACATTTGTTTATGGAGTGGGGAGGTCAAAATTAATCTTTCGCAAAACTGTTGTAGCATATTCTTAAACATGAAAATAAACACATACTCAAAACCAGTTCACACTGCATCTACATAACACCAATATTTAAAAGGATAGTTGCCTAACTATATCTTTATTACTTTCAACAGGAATTGTGATTACTATTTATACTCCTTATAGTCTAACCCTAAACAGTTATCTACTACAAAAAGTCACACATGAGAATAAAAGAAAAATGCACAAAGCCAGAATATTTTTTACTCTGTAGTCGCTTCACTTAATAGGGTAATTACCTTCATTAAGTGGAATTCAACAGCAAAAAATTATGTACCATGTACTTTCATTGAAGGCAGATGCATAGGCAAAACCATTAGAAAGTAAATTGGAGCCCCAGTGTGTAAGGGGTGTACCAGACATGGAAATACAAATATGTTTTGGACCATGATTTTGAAGCCAAGTAAGTACATCCTGCCAAAGTAGAGCCAGGAAGCCCATTTGGAGACTTCATATGTCCCCAATATATTTTAATTTGAGAAAATATATTTGGATCTTATTTCAAAGCATACATGCTTAGGTATACAGCCTTAGGTATATAGCCTTCCATTTTATTAAGTCAAACCTGCAGCTTTTAAAATTAAAAACATGCAAGTTAAAATAACTGGACAGGGGAAGGATGTCTGCAAAAACTCCCACAGGCTATTTAACTTTTAGAAAGCCATTCTACATTTTCCTCTTCATAAGAAAAACAGATCGGAAACTCAAATATTTGACTTCATATTTTACTTTATTTGTTTAATTAATTCAATCCAGCTTTTGTAGTTATCTGCAGGGACAATCATTTGGGACAATATATCATCCAGCACCACATAACTTGTTCTTCTTTTAAATAAGAGCTATTTGAAAACTACACCGCATATTTTAAGCAAAAAAATATTTGAATAGACCCTTTAGAAATCATTCCATAATAAATGCAAAAACTCAGACTGGCACTTTTTAGAATGTATGATACAGAAAGCACACTATGGAATGTAGTGTACCCTCATTGCAATTTGCTGCTGTAAGGCTAACATGGATATAAGGCAGCATTCCCCTTCACTCCCATTTGTTGTCAAGTCTACCATAAAAGGCTTGGGTGCATATCCACTGGACATTGGCACAACAGCACTACCTGCCAGAGTGCACCCTTTTAGCACATCTCTTTAGTAAGCATCAAGATGCCTGGCTTCCATTCATCTCAGTTCACTCCTCTCCTTAGGAACAGCTTAAGAGGTGTGCCATATTTATCATAGGCTGTAGGGTACTTATATAGTCACAAAAATCAATGAATAAAAAGCTAGCAATGTTTAATATCTGATGTAACTTCTATTACTTATTTTATCTTCAGTTGCTAAACAGATTTAAATATTTTAGACAGCTATGTACCACCACAGATTATAGTTTCTTTTATCTAACTGCCCTAATTCTTTAGTAACTATGCACTTCAGCATGTTGCATAAATATAAATGGTATTTTAATACATTCTCTCTCTAGCTATTCCACAATAGTGCAAATAAAAACATTCTTTGGATAGCCATTTTAAAATGTTATCCACAATGTTATCTTGATTTTTTACAATCAGCTCATGATGATGTTAAAAGTACTTTAGATACATTTACTTTCTAGCATTCATGTTAACAGAGACATGATCCTTCACTGCTATGCATTGTAACCAGATCACAAAAATGATTAAGCTAATTTTGTCACTTGTTCAAAAGATATGTTAGATTTATATTTAAATAGATTTTAGATATTAAATCAACATCCTTCATAATTTTTTCATATAATCTCACAGTTTACACATTATTCACTTATCTTACTACACTAGCTATATTTCCAGCATATCTTTAAATAAGAAACTGTACAGCACAGCTTTGACTTCTATCTCATCTATCCCTGTTGAAACAGGATACAAACTTTCAGAGGCAAGTGTTGCTTTTCCACAGTGGAACAGAACTAAATCAACAGCAAATACAGCTGCACATAGTGATTTTAGACAGAACTAAATCTATGCCCAATACAGCTGCACAAAGTGAATTCTGAACAGAATTAAACCAATGGCACATTGTGATTTTGTATGCTATCTTATGTTGTTTGCTGCATTTACTCGTTTGCTTGTAGTTGCTGGCATCAAGTTTCCATTTGTGGTATTTGTTGCTGAACCATTTACAACAATGTAGTCGACTTTGTTTTCCAGTTTTACCAAGCGCTGCAAGATGTCATCTAGAAGAACCGCAATCGTTCTTTTGAGATCAGCTAAAGAACACAAAATACAGAAAGGAATCCTCTTTTGTACTCTAAAAGTGGAACATAGTTTAACATGTCTACATAGAGGGGTGAGAATCTCATAGCACTCTAATTAGAATAGCAGTAGCTAGGGAAGACAGGGTGCATCCCAGTAAATTTTGTTTCAGGTGTTTTTCTAGGGGTTAAAGATCTCATCCATGTATTTCCAATCCATATTATATACACAACTATATACACTCTTAACACATATGGCTGGGTGGGTGTTGTTAGCTTTGTCATGTTGTGGAGCAAGACTAGTCTGTTTTGCCACCCCCGCCACCCCCACCCCCCCAGTTCTTTCACTGTTGCTGCCACCACCTTGGGTAAAATCCAATCTCTGTATTTCTTGTGGTTTGCCCAAGGTCAACTCCACAGAAGTGTCACTCTGTAGCATGTCAAGGGCTTAAGGGCAAGTATGTAATCAGGCTCTCTTAAACAACTTTATTTTTCATGGCACAAACTCAGGGTATTACAAGGACAGAATCTAGGTGCATTAAGCAAAATAAACAAAAGGACAGTTACTAAGGTACTTACAATCCATTATATATCTGCTCCTTTATTAGTTACAAGATGCCCCATCCCTGGTTCATCTGTAACCCTCTTTAGTATAATTTTTCTCCGTTATCCTTCATGGCAAAATACACAGCAAAATGCAGCCAAACACACAAACCACAGGCACAAAATGCTCTCTTCCCAAATGAACGCTTCCATTTTTAGACCCCATCCCACATGTGTTTCAGGCCCTTCAGCCCATCTAGGTGCCAGGCCTCAGGGCTCAAGTCCACCAGACATGGACCTTCCAATCAAGAGATGTTAATACATCAAAAGGCTATCATGTTTTTGTTCTTGGTTGGAAAAGGAAGCTCTCCATCTGGTGCACAGTGCCTTCTCCCCTTGTTCCCAGCCACAGAGGTTTAAGGATCTCATTCCATTACCATAACTGTCATAGCATCTCTTGCCCCTTTTTCCATGAAGGTTTTCCCCTTAGTAACATCTTATGGGACCCTGAGCCTTCCTGGTTTCCTTCAATCTGGCTGTGCAAAGAACTTTGCACACTTTGATTTTTCTTATTTTTAAACCACTGTTAGTGTACTACTCAATTCTAAAATTTTCCAAAATTAGCATTCAATAAGATTTTCAAAATTATTCCATACTTCCAACCAAGTTTTGGTGCGCTGCCTGGTTTTCAGGTCTGTTGTATCTTTCTAGAGGTTACATATCTGTGCCTTATCGAAAGTGTGAACACAAAGTATGTACAACAGTAAATCACCTGTATCCTTCTAACAAGTTTTTAATATTCCATTGAGCTATCTCAAACAACCTGCATTCTTTAACATCAATGGAGAATGTATATTCAGAACCAACATGGATATGTAATACATTTTCTATTAACTGTTGATTCCCTTGTTTATAGGCTATTCCTTCAAATGCAGAAATACGAAATTTATGTGGCTGTATTACATATTAGCTTATATGTATAGTAAGAGACATTAAATATTAAGACATGCAAAGAGCATTTATATAACTTTACCATATCCTGCCATTGCAGCTCCATTACCACCATTAATTATATTCTTGTTCTCTTCTGCCAGGACTCTGACATATCTTTTACTCAAGTCCAGGATTTGTTCACGCAGCTCAGCACTACTTTGTTGCCGTGGATGTTGAAAAGTATAGCGCAATAACATTATGCCCCAGATAAAACCAAAAACCAGCAACAATAAACTTAATTTCTGGGATGCATTTTTTCTTGAAAATGAGAAAAACATTTCTGAACAGACAGAAGATGTCAAAGCAGGCTGAAATCACAGTATTTTCATGGTAGATTTAAAAAATCTTCACAGAACAGTCACTCCTCTGGAAAGAGAGTTTCATCTGTTTGTTTTCCAGTAGACATGCTTGATTCCTGAAACTGAAACAGAAGTGTATTCACTCAAAATGCCTTTCCAAAATACAGTGTTTATGCAAATTAAAGTAAGATTTGCTGTGTAACAAAACAGCAGACTGAAAACCATTATGACAAACTCCTAAGATCGCCAGTTGAACTGTGTCTCTAATAATCATCAGGTATATATTAAACTAGAGAAATCTTAGAACAATGTGATTTTAAAGTGTACTGGTATAAGGATGAGCTGAAGTTTCAATTTCAAATAGCAATTCAGGTATAAACTTCCAGAATGCCTTTATGCAAGAAAATCTGCTATAACAAGTTTATCTACAGTTACTCTAATATAAACCCATTGAAATGATAAAGGAACACAAGAGTATCTCCACAGATTGTACTATCAGTCTCTTCATCAGTAATATTAGTGTAATAACACTGCCTTAACAGATGTAAAAATTACAGAGATAACGTATGACTCATTATAACAGAAAAACACAGTTTGGATACTAAGTATCATTATCATGCCGTTCAACTGGTTGAACATATTTTAGTGGATAATAAGCTTACATATAACAAAAACTTCAGTATAGTTGATATACAGCCCCATCCAATGCTTGCAAGGAGGCTTCCTTGAGGCATGGGGGACTCCAAACATGGAAAAACCTCCCCACCTGCTGGCAAGTCCCCACTGGGCTTAATGGACTTGTTCTACCTTTTCAATGGCGTAAGTCTAATGTCCCGGCCACCACCGCAACCTGGGCAATGGCTGGGAGGGAGATGACGTTAAACGGACTACCCTTGCTACGCCGATGGTCCCGTGTCTGGTGCCATGCAGCAGTCATCCACTAGCAGATTTGTCTCTCTGCTGGGGCAAGTGCCCTGAGGAGGGCACATCTGCTGGTGGGGCCATGCTGCTCCTAACGGTGAATTCCCCCCCCCCCCATGGGGCTGTGAGACACTGAAAGAAATAAAAGATCACTCAAGAAGAGTTATTCACTGCTTACTGTTAAAGAGAAAAGCCATCATTAATTTTTCATTACCTGGTAAGTTTTTTTGGTTTGCACATGTACCTTTCACTCCAGCTAACCAATTAAGACTGGCCCCTATTAAATAATTCATTTATTATTTTTAACAGTTTAAGTGACAGATACCACACCTGTTTTGATAAAGGCCACTCCTTTCTCCCAGCACTAAGTAGAAGAGTTGGTTTTTAATACCCCACTTTTCTCTACCTTTAAGGAATCTCAAAGCAACTTACAATTGCTTTCTCTTCCTCTCCCCACAATAGACATTTTATGAGATTGGTGGCACTCAGAGAGTGTACTGTGATTGGCCCAAGGTCAACTATCAGGCTTCATGAGAAGGAGTGGGGAATCCAACCTGGTTCTCCAGATTAGAGTCTGCAGCTTTTAACCACTAACCACACTGGCTCTCGGAATGGCTGATCAATAGAGTAATCCATTCTCCTGCAGGTGGTCATTTGGCATTGCCTAGCATCCCTGAAAACAACAAACATATAAACTGGATCTATCTTTAAATTATTTGAAAACCTGTTCAGGCACATAAGAGAAAATAAATTCTTAAAACACATAGTTAAAACATAAGAGAAAACAAAATGCTGAAAACACGTAGTCAAAACAATCACAGATTAAAAATTGCATGACTACAAAGTTTAATAATCACATAAATTTAAGGGTAACTAATTTCACAATATACTTTAGAACTGGATTATCATCCAGAAAGGAGAAACCATAAACAAGTAACAAGTAAGCAAGGGAGAGCTGACTTGCCCACTAATTGCTGTAAACCTTAGTAAAGAACAATTGCATTTATTTTTATTTTATTTTATTTATTTCTTCAATTTATATACCGCCCGATCCCCGAAGGGCATGGATATTAAGTGTTTCTGAAATAAATCTGGTAACAGCCAACGTAGCACATTTGTTGCTTCCAGGCAAAAGAACAAACGATAGTCATAGGAAAGGGTTGAGGATGTTTATTTACTTCATTTATTCCCTCACTTTCTCCCTAATGGGAGAAGCAATCCTCACAACAATCCCAGGAAGTAGGTTAGGCTCAGTATGAGTGACGGGCCACAAATCACCCGGCAAGCTTTCATAGCAGCAGGGATTTTCACTTCTGGGTCTCAGATCCTAGTCCATAAGGAAAAGAATAATCAGAGAGAGTCTCAATCTGTGATAACATTTATACAAGAAAACGTGTTAAAATTTGGGACACCTGGAGTCCACAAGAGCAAGCCATTTTATATTAGAAAATCTGCGAAATAGGTCAGCAGTTGATAACGTGTTAAAACAAGCCAAGGATAAAAGGTGATGATATAAAGGAAAATGTGAACGTCTATTTCCACCAAAAGGCGATGAAGGCAGAAAACCCAAATGTAATGGTGTGCAGGTGCATTTAGCATCTGAAATAAGATGTGGCTAGTCCAAGCTACAAGCTCTGTTAAGCTCCAGGATAGCAAAGCTCTAGGACAACAAATAAGACTGAAATAACTAGCCCACTAATTTTGGTGTCTGACAATAAACTGAACCTGTCTCTTAAGGAAAGTAATATACTGAAACCTCTCAAATGATTACTGAAAGGATTCTAGAAGCTAATGCAAAGCTAATTTAAAGATCTAAATCCAGATACTATGTATACGTGCATCCATGCACAAATCAGCCTTTAATACTGACATCAAAATTGCTATTACAAGCCTTATAATACCATCATTAAGCAGATTAATCAAATCTGTTATGCTTCCAAACATCCAGCAATTGAACTTGGCAATTCAAGGGATAGAAAGCACATTTCCTGAGGGAGGGGCGCACGGGGGGCATAGAATCAGAACCAACACCCATTAATGGATGTTGGAAACATAAGTATAATGTTAAACCTAGTCAATTGTTTTTCAGTGTAATGAAAAAATGTTCTTGCATTATATTTAACAACGGAATATTTTCCAAAAGCATGTTTGCCGGAATTGCTTTGGAATACATTAAGAGGCCAAGGCAGATTTTTTCTGATCTTCTCCGTATCTGGTTGTGCCTGTATTCAACAAGTAAACTCTGTTGTATTAAAATGGTCCAAGTTTGCACTGGTGCTCAAATCAGTATCAGTCTGAATAAAACAACTTATATTTCGTCAAATAGCTACATTCCTTTGTGTTGTTTGCTTTGATAATTACTATCTTCCACTCAAGTGACAGACATTTAGGAGATGATAAAACTTCTGAATGAAAAAAGTCAAAAATAAGAAAGTATGTTTAAGTATATTTACCCATTCAGAAAAGAAAGATATATTCATTAGATAAGAGAATATGGAATATAAATTTACGTCCATAAAAAAGTTAAAATAAGATTTAGTTTATTAAAACCAGCAGGAACCATCTTCTAATTCTGTTCAGAATTCCACCTCATGTTAAGGAAGTAGTAAGATACAATGTAAAGTCAACATGAATTTTTATTAGATCATCCTTTGAAAAAGAGGAATGAGACAAAAGTCTCAAATTAGCCATTACTTTAGGATGATTATTCCACCTTCCAATTCAAATTAATTTGGCTTTAGATTAAACAGTAAATTGAAATGGAGGGCAGCAATGCAGAATAATCATAATTAGCAAAGAGTTGTTTTACTAAATAATATCTATATATCATATTTCAAGTGTACTTTATAACAAAGGACTTCATCTAGATAAAAAGTAGGGCAAATATTAACCTGTTCCTTCCAATACAGTCATGATCGAAAAAACAGTAAATATCATGTGCCAATAATATTTGTAGCATTACTGCAAGTTATAGTATAATGCATATCCTACTACAATGGCAAATAACAACTTCCTCTAAAGATTTAATAGCAAGTTATGGCTTATAAGAAATAGGCATTTACAAACGAATGAGCAAATGTTTCACTCGGTAAGAAGATCTGGAATCAGGAACAGATCTTTAACAACAGAAAACTGTTCTGTTTGCAGCATTCAACATTCATAACAGACTTACTGCAAAACAAGTAAGTGGGGGAGAAGCTCATAACTGAATACTGGAATTCAGAGGCTCGGGAAGGAAGGCAGTCATAGAACAAATAAGTTACCAGTGATCAAAATAATAATATTACTCAGCCAATATGATAGATCTGATTGCGAAAAACAACACAAAAACCCGTTACCCACAATAAAGCGTACCTTGAGAACACAAGTGTTTGGAACCCCAGGGCTCGAACGAGGCCATTCACATTTCATCAGCATTTCGCGTCCTAAAATATTCTGCAACGCGCCTTAAGCCATTGCCGATGCGCCTTAAGCCATTGCCGATGCCAAACAGCAGTTTCCGGCCTCCGAGCACCTTCTCAGTCCCCACCCCACGCCTGATCACACTCTCCAACCCCAACCAGAGTTACCATGCAACCGCACTCGTTGCACCAGGCTATCAACACGCACCACAACACCTCCCACCGACTTCCGCTCTTCCTCCGCAAGCGCGTTTATGTTGCGCCGCGCACAGAGGCAAGACAGATGAGAAACGTAGATCATTTCCGGCTCGTAGTAGGGAAACAGCCATATGCATCAGGCGACGTTAAGTTGCCGCTCAAGACATATGCCATATATATACCGTAATATTCATGCATGAAAACCAATCGTTTTGAAATGTACATATTTTTCACCACCCTACTCTTATTTTTGAATGAGTGGTGATTTTTGTTTGTTGATATTCAGATATAAATTTGTTGTAATAAAAGTGCATCATAAATTAAAGGCCATATTAAGTGAGGAAAGAAACAAGGCTGAGCAGGTGATACTTAATGGGGCTTACTCTCAAGAAATAAATTTTAAGGAAATTTTTTATTGATTTTAATGTTATGAATAATGTTGGACACCGCCCTGAACCCTTCGGGGGAGGGCGGTATATAAATTCGATAAAATAAATAAATAAAAAATAAACATACAATCTGTGCTCCATCAGCTGCACTGGCATTCGGTAGAGGACCAAATTAGATTCAAGGTTCATGTACTAATGTGCAAAGTCCTAAGTGATCTGGGACCAATGTATCTATGGGACTTCCTATCGTAATATGCTCCTCAAAGAGCACTCCAATAAGTGAATTTCAATCTTCTGGTGATCCCCAGCCCCAAGGAAGTCTAGCTTGCCTCAGCCAGGGCTAGGGCCTTTTCAGCCCTGGAACTGGCCCCAGTCTGGTGGAATACTCTGTCTAAGGAGACTAGGGCCCTGTGGAACTTAATGCAGTTCTGCAGGGCTTGTGAGACAGAGCTGTTCCGTCACACAAATGGTTGAGGCAGCTATGGTTAACATCTAGATCTCTCCGCCCCCCCCCCCGCCCCCACTCCCAACATTACCAAAAACAGTCAAGATCCCCTTAGTGTGGCAAGTTCTATGGCTGAAACTGGATCCAGAACATAAACACCATCTTGGTATTTTAAATGGAATGTTTATTATTTATTATTTTATGTGAATGTTTCCACGTTTCCATGCCGCCCCGAGCCTAAAAGGGGAGGAGCTGCATATTAAATTTAATAAAAATCTAGATGTGTAGTCTGTAGCAGCAAACTAAGTCAGGAAAGACTAAAAATCATTACAGAGGCTTTTTAAGCTGTACCTGCGTTAGGCTGATTGCATAACTGACCCAATGCCAAACAAACCTCTCCTAGCTGCATCTCTTGGAAACGGATTGTTATACAGGAGCAGAGGTCATGTTCCTCGCTGGGCCGGTTGCTTCAGAAAAGCGACTGAGAGGCCCACGAAATCAACGGAGACACATCCCGCCTGTTAAGTTTGGTGTGGATCATCCATCAAAATAACTATGGCAATTTCTGTTCAAAAACCAGAACTGAAATTCGATTGAAATCCGTCTGGATAATAAATCTTTCCGTTATCCCTCGTGTCAGATTTTTAATAAATTATTATAATATAAAGATATAAAGACTTTTCAACAACATCCACGGCTGTAAACTTCGAGAAGAGCGCCGCAATTTTTTAATACCGCAGTAATTAATACGCATTACGAGAAGCCGTTTCCCACACTTGCTACACGCGACCGACAGCAAGAGAATGGCCGTCATTGCGCTTGCGCCAACCCACTCCCCGCAGCTTCGTCCTTTGTGGCGGCAGAACCTCCATTGTGACTCAAGGGGCGGGGCATTCGTGTGGGCCCGCCCCTCGAGTAGTGTCGGGCGCAGACCTGAGTGACTGGGGCGCCATTTTGCGCTGCCGCCACCGGAGGACAGTTGGCGGTTTGGGCGCGTTGCCGGAAGGGAGGTTGACCTCGCTGCTTCTCCTCATCCAAATTCCCGCTGGTCGACCCGTGGTGGTATCAACGTGCAGACATGAGCGACGTGGAGGAAAACAACTTCGAGGGGAGGGTGAGTAGTGAGCGGCTCTGTCCGGGCCGCGGTGTCGGAGCCCCCGGCCTGTGATCCTGAGGGTATTAAGTAGGCGAAGCGCAAAACGTTTAGCCTCCACGCAGGGCGTTGGGCGGGAAAGGCGGCATCCAGGGAGGCGCTGTCGGCTCTCTTAAACGATTTCGAGAGGCCGCCCAGTCTTCTGACGAGCTGGCTTTATTTTCCTTTATTGTAGTTACTACTACTTACAGCCTCTGCCCTGGAATCCCCTTGTTATTGTTCTCTGGCCACCCCTTCCCATGCTTGGACTCTGCAGCCCACACGACCCTTCGCACTCCCGGCCCCGTGCTTAGCTTCCCGGTGGCCTCCCCGCCCCAAATCGTGGCTGCAAAGGGGATTCCGCACAGCAGATTTATAACGAGTTGCAATCGCTATAAATCTTCTGTGCGGAATGATCTTAAGTCCTGCTATGATCTTGTGCCCTGGTCGGCTGCTGACCGTCCTCTGCCTGAGTCAGTTCTCCCTCACTCCCCATTTTCGCTGCCTTCCTTCTCCCCCCACCCCCTTCCAGTGTCTTCTCAAGCTTCCTACTAGCCGACGTGAGTTTATGTGTTGGGTTGGCGGGGGTGGGATCACGGACGGTCGTTGTAGATCATGCAGCGGGGACGAGGAAGCTGGCTGCTTGTGGAAGAAAAAGTCGGATGCTGTGCCCTTCTGGGGGCAAAGGGTCGCGCTGTCGCCGCTGGGGTCTGCGAGATAAGAGGAGCTGCCTCTGCACAGGCTCCTGGGACCTTCAGCGTGATTTGTGGGTTGCTCCTCACATGCCTGAATCAGTTTTTTGTTCTGTGTCGGGCGTTAAGTAAGGTATGATCACCGCAGACATTTTTGTTTCTATGTATATGTTAACAGTTACAATGAATGAGAGGCATATATGGTGCATGTATGTAATTCCCACCCACTACTCCAGTCTGCACTGTCCTGTCCTTATCACAGGTTTTTTTTTTATTGTGAGTTTTTTTTAACTTTCAGAAAATCTTCAAATTGTCCCTTCAGAAAAGGAAGATTGCTGTAATGGTTCTGAGACATTATGTTTTAAATAGTGCTGGGATTGCTGAGTGGAGAAAATATCTTGAGTGTAATTTTATTTCGTAGGTCACTTCTAGGGGAGTTTTTCTGACTTTCTGTGTGGGTGTGAAGCAGCATAAGCAAATTTTTATGGAATTAAAAAAGATGGGAAGGAATTTAATGTTTATTTTCAAAACACTTGTGTGTTTGTAGTTTTTCATAGTTTGTAACTTCCCCATCATATCTGGGGAGTACAAATGGAAAACTTCATTGAACACTGGTGTCTGGGAATACTTTTACTAGCCGCACTGATTATACACATGGCGTTTGATTGCTGAGATGAATGTTATTTCCAGGGAATATGGCTATTATTGGCAGGCTGCAGAGTATTTTGAGAAATTTTAATGAATTGTATTTTATTTGTATTTTGTCCTTCCTTCAATGTGTTCAGAGCAGTGTATGTTTTATCTTCCCAACAGTTGTTCTGGGAGGTAGGTTTAAGCTGATTGTTTTAAAGTCACCGAGTTAGCAAAATTGAGAATTGAATTTGGTCTTCCCTGTCCTAGGCTGATAGTTACACAACTTTGGCTATAAGTTACATTCAAATGCTATAAATTGAACACTAACCCTAAGCATAATATGTCGAAGTAATAAATGTCACTAGTTCAGTTAACAAAAAGTAGGTTGGAATGCGGTTGCAATAATGTTTCTCTTGGGAACAGGAAATACATTAAATGTAGAATCCTGTTGGTAAAGGTAATTTTTATGGAACCAGTCAGTAATGCAGTAGCAGTACATGTGTGTTAAGTGCCATCAAGTTGCACCTGACTTTTTGCAATCCAGCAAGGTTTTCAAACCAAGGAGGGACTAACAGAGGTGCTTTGCCATTGCCTTCCTTCTGCATAACGATCCTGATATTCTGATGAGATCAGGCTAGCTGGGTGTACCAATGTTAATTCATTAGATTAAGAGTTAGTATCTGTTTTTAAACAACAGGCTTGATTTAGTAGTTCTTCATCAGCGTTTCCCTACATAATACTGTATTTGGTGGCATGGGTGGGAAGTGCTGTCAAGTCATAGCTGACTTACAGATTTTCAAGGCAAGTGATGTTTGGAGCTGATTTGCTGTTGCCTGCCTCTTGGTAACCTGTGTTCAAATCCCTACTTTGCCATGAAAGTGCTAGATAACTGTATTAGTCACATACTCTCAGCTTAACCTACCATGGAGATGTGCTGAGAATAAAATGAAGGTAAGAACATTGTCAGTTGCTTTTGATCCTAATTGAGAAGAAAAATGGGGTATACATTAAATAAATAAAGCAAAACTGTCCAAAGAGTTCAGTATAATTAAAAATTTTAATGGCTACTTGAAAAAGGTAATGCCTCAGACTCCAAATAGTATTTTAGTGGTGGCAAAAACCACCTCAGCATCTCTCGAAATTTATTGAAACTTCACTCTAAGTAGTACTTTCTGAAGTATGATGACCAAGGAGTACCATTTTCTGTAAATCTGATGGGTAGAGTTGAGGATGGTGTGGGTGAGCAGCATAAGTTTAAAAATAAATATATAGTTGGCCCTAAATAATAGTTAAGCACAAACAGAAAGGGGAAGAAAAAACATCAACCCAGAAACAACAGGTAACCAAAAAGGTTGAATAGTTGCACTTTATGGGGTGTGTATCTAACGCAGGGGTAGGGAACCTGCGGCTCTCCAGATGTTCAGGAACTACAATTCCCATCAGCCCCTACCAGCATGGCCAATTGGCCATGCTGACAGAGGCTGATGGGAATTGTAGTTCCTGAACATCTGGAGAGCCGCAGGTTCCCTACCCCTGAACGGTTTATACCACTGAGAAGGGCCTATAGGCTGAAACGCTTTTGGTTTTAAGGATATTTCTTATTTACAGTGTATTAAGGCTTTGTCTAATTTTTGTGTGTAACTCATTGTTCTGTCTGTTATTAGTTTTTGTCAACTTTTTTGGTTATCTGAGTATTTGTTTACAGGACTGGAAAATTCCATGTGGCTGAATGTTGGATGCATAGGGGCTTGGAATTGTCTGCAGATCTGTGCTTACAGTATTTCACAAAAAACTCTTTCCAATAGTGAATATATTTCTTAAGCTCACAAGTGCCTTTAAGGCAAAGGAAGTGGCTATAAAGGATTTAAAACTTGCTTCAACTTTTGTTTTCAGCCAAGTTTTTGTATGTCTCAAAAGTTTTTGTCTTTTGCTGCCCTTTTTGATTCCCTTTCCCTCCTGATATCTCCTCAGAGAAAGAAAGAAGGTGAAAAGAGAGGGAGAGGAAGCACACAGTACTTCTTTAAATATATAAGTAGCCCAAAGCAGGCAGAAATATTGTTATATGACAAATAAGGCTAGAGTATTCTTAAAAACTGAAATCAGATATACTGCTGGTTTCTGTTTATAGGTTTGACCAAACCTAGTTTTGGAATTTCAGCTTTGTTTACCCTGATATGCATATTGATGACATCACACTCCTTACTTTAAGTAAAATAAACCTTTACTTCAAAATAAAACACAGTATATTTAATGAGGCTTTATCCCAGGGAAGTATGCATAGGATTGCAGTAGCTGAACCACTGAGTTCACATCTCATTTATTGTAAACTTGTGCCTAAGCTTTTTCGAATTAAAGATACAAATCTGCAACTATTTTTTATTCACATTTTCAGAAAACAAGTAGGAAAAAAAAGTATTGAAAGCAGCCCTGAAATAAGTATGCATACTTATGTCCCCACTGGATGAGGCAGGTCAGATATTTCTGTTCAAAATGCAAAATGGTAAATAGTCCTTGGTGATAGTTATTTGATTGACTAATCTTTGTTCTATTAATTCCAGAACTCTTTTAGACTTGTTCTTTTGGAAAGGCAGTGCCTTATTTGCCTTGTCCAGTGTGGAAATATTGCAGGGATTTGTAGTTCATACTTACTTTAAGGCTGCTTTCAGAGCCACTTCTTTCTGGTTGAAGTTGTATGGTATCTCAAACAGGTTACTTGATCTCTTTAATGCTAGGAGATAACATTACTATTTCCATAATAGAATAAAACTTGATAAGAATGAAAACTGCTTTACTGTTCTGTCTTATTCAATCTCTGAGCAACTCAAATTTAATCAGTAAAGCCTTTCAGGCTGAAAGAAAGGGAAATACTCTGAGCCACTTAGCAAATTGTATGGCTGAAGCATTTTGGATTTGGATCTTGAGTTACCAGGGTCTAAACCAGGAAATCTTTCCAGTGTCAGAGCTCTGCCTTGTAACAAGTCAGAGCCTCCCCTTCCTAGTTAATAGTTCTTTAGATTTTTTTTAATCACTTAAGAGAAATTGTAGTGTTGTCTAGTCAGAAGTATTTGGAAAAAATGATTTGTAATCTTCTTGAAAGATGTTTATCAAAATAATAGCCAATCAATTTCAAAATGGCCATTGTAGGTTGTTGGTATCAAAGCAGTATATAAAAATACTTTTTTAAAGACTCACTGCTCTGCAATTAGAATGTATGATGGGGAAAATATTTTAATGATGAGGCATGGTTTTATTCAAAGAGACTTGACAAGCATCCCAGAGATCTTTTGTGTAGTGACTTTTATCTATCATATTGATAGTACTTCCCATCTTGTTTGTCAAGACATAATCATAAACCATAGATGAGTTTTCAGGATTTGCTAATTCATTGCTTTTGGTAGCTTAGAGGCTATTCCATTTTTTTCTTGAGTCCCTGAAGAGCAGGTCAAATAACTAAACATTCATTAGAGCAGTTTAACCTTGTCCTTACTATCACAAATGTTTATCCCTTTGAATATTTTAGAGCCTTGGGAGCCATCTAATATTTTTGGTTTTGCCAGAGTCTTTGTTCCCACAAGTCCTCCATGATGCAAAGAAATTCAGGGGTGCAGGCTTTTAAACTGTGGTGTGATTAGGCTGGTAGTTGCCAGGAAGAGATTCAATGTTGCCAGTGACAGCTTCCCTCTTGGGGATCCTGGAATATTTGACAGCTCCACCTCAGAACTCAATTGAAACTCTCCTGTGTGTGCTACAGCCTTGAACTGCCTTTCATTAAGTCAGGCCATTGGTCCATCTAGCCTAGGATTGTTTACGGTGGCTGACTGGTTTTCAGGGTCATGCTAATTCTATTCATGCTACCAGAATTCCTTTTGCTTAGACAAGCCAGTGTCTTAACTTGGGGACTAACATGCAAAGCATGTGCTGTGGTATCTACCACATTATCGATTTAGGTATTTGTACACATCAAAAACAACACTTATTCAACAGGGGAAATGCTGAGTAGCTGAAAGGGACTGATTCACACACTTCCTTAATATTGTATGGTTTCTTAAGAAGGTTTTATGATTCATTACTGCAGTCCCTTCTGTTGGTGGCATTATCTGTTGTACAGTGGCATTCAAAACTTATAGTGCCTAGCAGTATACCATAAACCAGGGGTCAGCAACCCGTGGCTCCGAAGCCACATGTGATTCTTTCATCCTTATACCACGGCTTCCTCGTCTGGTGCCTGGGAAGGAGGGGAAAGGAAGGTAGGAGGGGGCGGGGAAGGAGGTGCGCTCACTGCGTTCCAAGTGCAACTTGCCATCATTGGCTTCGCCGCTACTGTCTATCCCGCCTGCTAGGGCGGGATAGACAGCAGCAGCGACGGCAAGTTGCACTAGGGATGCAGCGAGCGTGCCTCCTTCCCCGCCCCCTCCTTCCTCCGGCATCCTTTCCCCTCCTTCCCTCTTCTGGCGCCTGCTGTCACCTGCCTGGCTGGGGGCGCCCTCTGTTAGTGCAGCTGCCCCTGCAACTTACTCTGTCCGTCAGCTTGCATGGCTGGCTTGCAGGCTGAAGGCGGAGCGGGGGGGGGCTTGGGGAGGTGGGGCCATGGCTCTTTGGGTGTTAAAGGTGCTGACCTTCCATAAACTGTTTCTTTCCTAGAGGTATGCTTATTAAACTTGTGTATGAGAAGGCCACCAGAAGAACTGAGAATTCTTACATTAAAGTACATACATTGAAAGCTTTGCAGCTTTTCTTTGCAGAGACACAAACTGTGTGAAACTAGGGAAAGTGTAATTTAGAAAGACTACCAAGTGACTGCACTAATGTTAGAATCAAAAACTGGCTATGAAACAGTGTTTGAAGAAATAGCATTTCTAAAAAGATACATTAGCACTTTTCATCGACTAAAGATTAATGTGAATATAAAGGAAGAAGATTGTTGTGTAATGTAGCTTAATTCATATTCTTCCTAATGTACATATAATGACAATTCGAGTATATTGAGTCCTAAAACTATGGGTAAGATTATTTTTAGGGAAATTCTATTCCTTTGCTTGTGTTGTGACTGTTTTACTTAGGTGTGCAAATGTATACACCACATAAACTTTTTCTGTATTTGATGAATTTATTGCCATGGCTTGAAAGGCATACTGCCTACTGTCCTGTGGATTATTTGACACATGCACCACAGTTGATGTAATTTCTGTTGTAGAGCAATAATCTTAGCTAGGTTTTTTTCATTGTACAAATTTCATCATTTTTTTTATTCAATTGGTAATGTTCGGAAATAAATTTGCAGCTGGAATGTTAAGATCAAACATCTCTCTAGCCTGGATCCAAAGAACCACAGTGATGGTTTCTCATTAGACTTGTTTGTCTTTTATCTACTGTTCCCTATTCTGTCTGGTAAATCTCTAAAAAGGTGGCTATTCCACTGGACCTAAAGTAGTTCTGTGGATCCTGGTGTATACTTTTTGCTGCATTTTGACAATGCTATACTTGAGTCAACATTTATGTGTGTGTGTGCGCATATCTTACAGAACTGAAATGAGATAAAGATTAGGGAGCAGAATAGATATAGAACATTTGAAAAATGCAGTAGGAAATCAGTGGACTAATTACTAGAGCCTATATGATTACACCATACGTTCTAAAAATTGCTTTTATAAACTAGTTATTTGCACTTTACCTGCTGGCTATTCTATTTTGATAGATAAAATTCTGAAACTCCAGCAGAGTTTTATAATCCCCACTTGCTTAAATATACTAAATGTTCTTTTTCCATTAAGGTTAATGTTCGTGAAGAAATGGAAGAGTTTTTTCCAAGAATGTGGAAGATAAATCAAGATAAAAGAAGGCTAATGAAAAGTATTAAAGATCAGAAAATTAAAATTGAATGGGGGAAAAATTGAACAGAAGATTGGTCAGATAGAAGCACTTGAATATTTTTAAGGCTATAATGAATTATTTGAATTGGGGAAGAATACACGAAGTATGAAAAATGAAAAAATGAAGAATGAAGAAAAGTAGAAAGCAAGAGTGAAGTAGACTTAAAAGAATCTGGAAGAATGAATGGGTCCTAGGTTAAGTAAATGTATGGTTTATGTTCCAGTGTCTGTATGATCAAGTTGTAGATGAATTTGCATGATTACTTAGTTAATAGAGCATTTGGTTCAAGCAGGGAATTATTTGAGGAAATCACACAATATTAACTGGGTTAAACAGAAATTTGTTCTGGAGGGTATTGCCTAACCATTTATCTTTCAGGCACAATCAATAAAATATAGTTACTTTTAATATAAGAAGGTAGGCATTTATGCAACCAGTACCATTTGTAATACTGTTTTTTTCGTTAGGAGACACGCTCCCAGTCAAAATCCCCAGCTGGGAGCCCTGCTCGTGTAAAATCTGAGAGCAGGTCAGGATCTCATAGCCCATCAAGAGCTTCTAAGCATTCTGAATCACGATCTCGATCAAGATCAAAATCCAGGTATGTGTTTTTGAGCTGTTAAGATTCACTGAACGGCATTCCTAAGCTGACATACGTCTTCCTGTGCATCGTGCTTATTGCAAGGATTTTACATCAACTAAAACATGCCAGTTAAAAACACTGCAGTGCTTCACCCTTTTTTCCTTCTCCTGATAAAATGTGTCAAGGGTAGTCAAATACATATTTTATGATATCACTCTTACAACTCCTTTGCACAGTTGCAGTTTTCTTGCTCAAACAGTAAATTTCTACATCATGGAGGAGGAGGAAGAGGAGAGTTTGGATTTATATCCCCCCTTTCTCTCCTGTAGGAAACTCAAAGGGGCTTACAATCTCCTTGCCCTTCCCCCCAATAACAAACATCCTGTGAGGTAGATGGGGCTGAGAGAGCTCCGAGAAACTGTGACTAGCCCAAACTGGCGTGTGTGGGAGTGTACAGGCTAATCTGAATTCTCCAGATAAGCCTCCACAGCTCAGGCGGCAGAGCGAATCAAACCCGGTTCCTCCAGATTAGATACATGAGCTCTTAACCTCCTACACCACTGCTTATAAAGTATTTTCAACTTGTTCTTTACTCTTATGAAATATTTTTAGAACATTTTACATATCTTTTTAAAAATATTATTTTTCATTTGAAGAAAGATAGGCTTAGGTATAGTCCCTGTATGTGTGCAACACCTATAAACAGATGTTTGTAAAATCCCTGTCCTATATGACATTTCCTAGCATGCCAGAAAGTTCATATGCTGTCGCCCCCGCCAGTCAACAGTGAAACTCTCTAAAGCCACCATCCTAAACTGAATATGTTTATTCATTAATGTTATTTATTTGGTGTACAAGGGTCCTATTTGCAGATTTTTATAGTGATTAGTGATTTTGGACTGCACACAACATATTCCATCCAGCAATTATGCTGACAACTGAAGTTCAAGTATGCATGCACATATTAATGAGAGATGTTAAAAATACATGCCTATTCAAGTATTTTATTTTCATATACTGTTACGATCATATATTCACGGTAGAAATATGAGATAATTCATGGATTTTATTAGATTAATTAGCAAAAATGTAATTTTATCATACATATTTGTATATAACTTGAATTTTCTCATTTGAAGGTCTAGATCAAGAAGGCATTCTCACAGGCGCTACTCTCGCTCACGATCCCATTCTCATAGAAGAAGATCACGAAGCCGGTCCTACACCCCAGAGTATCGTCGCAGAAGGAGCCGCAGTCACTCACCAATGTCTAACCGAAGAAGGCACACTGGTAGCAGAGTATGTAGTCAATGTAATAAATGTTCTAAAGAATTGTATTCAAATCCGCAGGGGTACATCATAACAGAAACTAGCCTAGAGTTTCATTGAATATTACTTTATTTTGTGATTGTTAGGTGTAACAAGCAGACTTCTGTAGCCGAGGAAACAGACAAAATGTTTGCTCCTTCTGCTTGCTAGATGTAAGGTTCACTGTATTATAGTGGTTATAATGTTTGGCTAGGCTCAAAGATACCTGGATTCAAATCCTGACCCAACCAAGAATCTAATTGTGTGACTGTGAGGGTCAGCCTTTTTCTTAACCTACCTCACAGTGTTATTGTGAGGATAAAATAGAAAAACAGAACCATGTATGCCATTCTGAGTCCCTGGAAAGAAAAGTGGGATGGAATGTTGGTAGAAGACAAGTAGCACAACTGTTACCATACTGGTTTTTCTCCAGCCAACAGTACACCCAGCAGCTTGAGTACCTATACTTTTTCCCCAGCCAGGGGGACAGGCTGGCTTGTTGGCCATGCTTTTCCCCTATGTTTGGTTTTGGGGGAAGGGGACAAAATATATGAACAAGTATCATTACTGTACTGTACAGAATTTAATTGTAATGCATATACCAGACACCACACCTTAGACAAGTAATGGGTTCCAGTAAGATCTGTTATTAGTGTATTGATGGGCTGATATATTAAATTTAAAGTCCTCTTTATTTATTTCATAGCAGAGCTGTGAATTTAAAATGAGGATATCACTATATATTTCTTCACCTTGGAGCAGGCACAAAAGACTCCTTATTTTTCTGGTTATGGAGTGCTTTCACTTCCTGTTCCATTTAGTTAGTATGTAGAATTTTAATTGCAAGAAATGTCTAATAGGTTGAATTTCACATAAAGACCTAGTAGATCAGATGGATTACTGAAAAACAAGAGAGATCTATTGTTCTAGTGAAATGTCCAGTTATTCTGAAATGATCTTTATAGCTTACATCTGCTTCAGAAATTTACTTTCTAAAGTAAGTTTTAGAAAAGCCTCTGCTGAAGAGAACATCAAAATATGTTTTAAATACTTTCTTATGAAGATGGGTAGAGTCCTTAAAGTTATGTGTTGGCTCCCAACAGTCTGATGTCATCTTAGAGTGAAGAGTTCTATGTGCCCACACTAGAGTTATTTTGGGAATGGGAAGGAGCTTGAGAGAATGTGTGACTAATTCTTTCTATTATCCAGAAAGTATTTGGAGTACTTTGTGTGGGGTGGTGTTTCCAGAGAAGGAATATCCATTGTGTGCAGCTGTGTTGCCAGAGCCACAGAAGATGGAGGTTCTCTAGGGTTTAGGCATTAATCTGCACTGCCATCTTCAGATATGTAAAAATGGCTGGCTGCTTCTCCACGTCACGTATTAGGAGAATTAACAAGATCCAGTTGCTGCCTGATAGAAGGATGTCCTTGAACAAAATAGTGACCTAAAACATGCAGTTACGTAGCCTACTGCTAGATTATAAAGTTGTGTTTTCAGCTGCATGAAAATTGAACTATCAAAGTATCAGTGGACATATGTCAAAGGAAATATTCTCATGCTTGATATAGTGTGATATAACTGACAGAAAATGGCTAACCAGGTATGACCTATGAAGAAGAAGAAGAGGAGTTTGGATTTATATCCCCCCTTTCTCTCCTGCAGGAGACTCAAAGGGGCTTACAATCTCCTTGCCCTTACCCCCTCAAAACAAACACCCTGTGAGGTAGGTGGGGCTGAGAGAGCTCCGAGAAGCTGTGACTAGCCCAAGGTCACCCAGCTGGCGTGTGTGGGAGTGTACAGGCTAATCTGAATTCCCCAGATAAGCCTCCACAGCTCAGGCAGCAGAGCTGGGAATCAAACCCGGTTCTTCCAGATTAGAATGCACCTGCTCTTAACCACTATGCCACTGCTTCTCTAAGGAGCTTAGGCTCAAAGGCAGTGACTTACACCAGCTCTTAACCTACTATGCCACTGCTGCTCCTGGATGGGAGTACTTTGGTAGAATGCCCTCTGCATCCCCCTCCCCCCCAGCTCAAGTTTTTTAAATCAATAAACAGGGATGGAATACCTTCCAGTCTCTAAATAAGAATTTGATCCAGTGGTGGAGTATGTGCAACAGACGTACTTAAATGTCCAGTATACAGTGAGATACAGTATCTCCTTGCCTTTGCACTGTAGAGGACAGGCCATTAGGCAAATTTCAGAAATAATTTCAGAATTATTGTAAGCATTCCTGAACTCTTTACTTTTGATTTAATTTTCAGGCTAATCCAGATCCTAATACATGTCTTGGAGTGTTTGGTCTCAGTTTGTATACCACTGAGAGGGATCTTCGTGAAGTCTTCTCCCGTTATGGACCTTTATCTGGTGTCAATGTAGTTTACGATCAAAGGACTGGGCGATCACGAGGATTTGCTTTTGTTTACTTTGAAAGAATAGATGATTCTAAAGAGGTAAACACTTCTGCATTCCTAATGTCAGTTTTTTCTTTAAAAGTAATTATTCCGCTGCACCAGTTGACTCTAGTTTTCGCTTTATTTTTCTTTGCAAAGTATGTAATTGCTCGGACTGTTTGGTAGTTTTATGCACTTAATTTGTGGAGACCTGTGAATTTGCAGGCTCTTAAAAATACATTTTCTGTACATCCAGGGAATGGTCTGAAATGGCTATATAAAGAGTGAAGTTTGAGAACTATTTAACCAGTTGAAAATATGTCACCTAGCAAGGTAGCAGTATTTGAGAGCATTCACACGTGAAATGGTCAGTTTTAACTAAAACACGCACCTGATTAAAAAAAATCTTTCTAATGTATAGTTTTTAAAAGAAAATCCAAAATATTCCAAACTTATTACCTTAATTTTCAATCCAGGGGAAAGGGACAGGGGTAACAACAAGGTATACAACCTTGTGAATCCCACCAAATTATTTTAGATGATAAAATCCTCAAGTATAAGGCACAGTAAGAATAGTAGATGAGGTCTAGCGCGACAGATATTGAAATAACATCAGATGTATGCTGGGAGCTGAAGTTGAGTGGATGCCCAGGAATAAATGTTGGGTCATACTGGAAAGCTGTTTGAAAATGTCAGTATGTTAGTTGTAACTGGCAGTCCATCCAGACAAGAAGCACAGACTTTAACAGCATTTCTCTTCCCCCAGCAGTGCTTTCTCATATTTTCTGGAGTTGCAGGACCTACCTGGACAAATAGACAAGAGTATCAGAAATTGCAGTGTGTGTGTTAAAGCATGGAAAACATCTTCTACAAATAGAGTTATTCTGGTGGAAAAGGGGATAGTTTTCCCCCTCCTCACTGCTCACTTCCCTGCAAGGAATCAGCTTTT
This sequence comes from Sphaerodactylus townsendi, assembly GCF_021028975.2. Taxonomy (NCBI): domain Eukaryota; kingdom Metazoa; phylum Chordata; class Lepidosauria; order Squamata; family Sphaerodactylidae; genus Sphaerodactylus; species Sphaerodactylus townsendi. Next base: position 41,962,144 of record NC_059435.1, read on the forward strand.
GGTGATCTGGAAGGGAGTGTGGAGGGAGGCAGAAATCAAAATCCATCACTGCTTTCTGCTGAGATTGCTGCCTTCAACCCAGTGTAAAAAGAGATAAATTTGATGTTAAAGTAACAGATTGTCATGATGCTAGATAAATATATGGGTTGACCATGTTGAAGAGAAGTGGAAGGCTGCAGGATTGCACGCTTCATTCTTATTACTCTGTGAATTCCCTGTGCCTTCCCCCAATGTCCTTAAAATCATTAAAAGTTATATATTCATTTGTTACAACAGTTATATTTCCATGGTGTCCAGTATTTGAATTGTCATCTGGAAATAGTTATCAGGAAGAGACATGTTGAAATTAGCTAAATTCATGTCACAAATGTGGCCACTTCATATCAGCATTTGTAGTAGTATATTTCCTCAGGAATCTCATAACTTTCAATATCGTTTCCCTTGAATATATAATAGTGACTAAAATATTTTCTTAGGACTTTCAATTACATAATTATGTACAGTGTATCAAACTCTAGTTAACACACTTTTAGTAGCACTTTTAGCACTTTGTGGAATGATGGAAAGTGGTGACCGTAACTGGCAGGTGGGTTTTTTTGACGGACACAATTTTGCATCTTTTAATGTGTGTATGAATGTGAAGAATATAGAAGGCATGATGCTCTTAATTGCTTGTTTACATAGTTGTGGCTTGTTCTCTTAAATGCACTTGATGGGAGAGCGTCCTATCAAAACGGCATGTCCAAGAAGAAAGGAAGTCACTAGGTGGCACTGCAGCCTACATTTAATCCAATGATAAGATATACAGAACAATAGAGTGGAAGCTTCTAGATTTACATTTATTAAGATGTAAACACTGACCACGTGGAACTAGATTTTTTTAAAAAAATCCTAAATCCCTAGAAAAACCAAGAAAGCATTTTTAAAGCCCAACAAAATTAATTTAGGATAAACAGATTTTTGGTTTGAGCCAGAGGTGCACACGGAAAGGCTATTTTATAACTTTTGCTAAAGTGTCCATGTGCGAATGGAAATGTGGGAACTGCTCTAAATATACCTGTAATCGCAGCACAAACTTTTCTACTAGTACTTGCACATGAATCTGCAGTATATCGCTATATCTGTTTTTCTGTAAAGGTCTTTGGGCTCTGGTGTAGAGATCTGTTCTCACTCTGGGGAGGTCATCTTGAACTTGGGTGATTCCCACCTGCTATTCAGAGAGGCAGGATTAAATTTTCACTTCCTGTCTTTCCAGTGGCAATCTTTTGAGCTCAGTTTACTTCCTGACTAACACAGGGAGACCAACTAAGGATTAGAGCTCCACAGTGGCTCTCCTTTTTGTCTAAATCTACCTTTCATCTAAATTCTTTCACTAACCCTTACTAAAGAGGTAGCTTTAATCTTCTGACTTCCCTTTGTTCCTTTCACATGTTCTGTGTGCCTCATCTTTAAGGCTCCATCTTTGTTTCCTGCCCATTTTTCCCTCATGGGAGGCTTATGGATACAGATTTCTGTAAAAAGAGGATGCAGACCAAGTCTATTTTCTTCTCAGCTATAAGACAACGGCACAACCTCTGGAAGCCTCAAATACAGCAGAGGACAGGGAGAATGGCCAACAGAGGCTGTGGTGCCAAAACAAAAGCAGCAAACCATACCACTTAAAAATGATGTGAAAATGGACCCAGTGGCTAAGAGGTCCTGAGCAGCAATGATGGTAAATTTTGCCCCCTGGAAACCAGCTGCTCAACTGGAATGTTTGAGATGGAGTCAACAAGGGAGCAGAGTGCTGGACTAGATGGACTCTGGTCTGATTCAGCAGGCTCTTTCTTATGTTCCTTAAGGGGCAGTGTGCAACCTTCCCTCCTCTCCAGCGAGGCTATGGGAGAGCAGCCATCTGCTGCAGTGAAATTGTGGAGGCAGTCAGGAGGGCCTTAAGGGAAGAGCTGCAACAAATCCAGATGCATTCACCTCTCTCTCTTTGCCCAGGGGTTCTCATTGCTCCCCACCAGATGCCCTCCACATGATCCCATTGATCTGTATAGTTACAGAGAGGGACATATTGTCTCCTATAGGAAGCAGTGGCCCACCAAAGCAGCCAGAAAGGCTTCATACTCAGGTTCATGCTCTAGGGCAGTGGTGGCGAACCTTTGGCACTCCAGATGTTATGGACTACAATTCCCATCATCCCCTGCCAGCATGGCCAATTGGTCATGCTGGTGGGAGCTGATGGGAACTGTAGTCCATAACATCTGGAGTGCCAAAGGTTCACCACCACGCCTCTAGTGCATTGTATCCCCCTCTTCTGTATCAAACAGTGAAAAACTGGAAGGCGAGTTCTCCTCAGACCGTGAGTACACAGTGGGAGCAACCTACTAGATTATTTAATGGCATGTAGACTTTGAAAGGAACCAGTTGTTAGACCTAGACTGCACTCCGGAGGTTGCAGAGACAATAATGGGTTCCAGGAAAATATACAGTAAACAAACAACTGTACACAAGAAGCTGTTGCAATGTGGTACCATCACTAACATGTTGATCCACTAAACCCAGGTCTGGGTCAAATATCCGTTAAGACGGGGTCTATCAGCAGCTCAGGGCATCTACCCTACATTGTCAAGTAGCAGCCATACTTACTACAGTGCCTGAGATATCTGGCATTCCACTAATGAGGCATCTTCACATTGCATTGTTTTTCAAAGACAAAGTGCAGACAAGCTAGCGCCCCTCCACCACCACCCCCCACCCCGTTATTTACAGATTCTGTACATGGAGGCTACACGTAATGCTATCAGCCTTTACCACAATTCTCTTTGAGCCATTGAGAGAAGTCCCACTAATGGCAGTGACTACAGCTAGAAGTGTATCAGAATTGGAGCCCTGTCAAGCAGAAAAGGGCTCTGTGTTTTCCATAAAGATAAGGCAGTGCTTCGACCAGAACTTGCACTTACTCCCAAAGTTAATTCTTTGTTCCACTGAAGGCAAGAGATACTTAACATCCTTTTGTCCTTGACCAAAACATGCCAAAGAAAGGGCCTGGCACATGTTGGATCTTCATAGGGCACTCAGGATATGTATTTGATGAATGGAGGGTGTCAGGACAACAAACTTTCGATTAATTTCTTTGACCGCTCCAAACAAGGAAAGGAAGTTGTCTAGATCAGCTGTAATGTCAGAAAGTGCATCTTCTATGCCTACAAGGCCAGCAACATTCCTATACCTCCTGGCATCACAGCCCACTCAATTTGAAGCGTGGCTACCAGCTCAGCCTTTGACCATCAAACTTCAGTAGAATATGTAAGGCAGCCACATGGTCTTCCATTTCAACCTTCAACAGTCATTATAAAATCAACTCATTCTCATCAGTCATTGCCGCTTTTGGGCTCAGAGTGCTGTAGCATATGATGGAAGAAAACTAGTTCCCACCCAGATTGAAGGACACCACAACTGGAGGTCCTAAGATCAATATGCCCTCCTCCTCAGAGTGAGAACAGAACCTATATAAAATGAAACCTTAGATACTCACTGTGAGGGTTCCTTCTGCTCTGAGGTAAGGAGGGCATTTTGTGCACCAAAAACAGGAAAGGGAAGGGCATTCAACAGGATTAGGAAATGACTATGAGTGCCAAGAGTACACCCAAAATTATGAATGCTTACATAACAAAGCACTGACAAAGGAAGGCTAATTTTCTTACCCTTCCCCAAAGCCAGTTCGCTTTCTTATGTTGTTGCTAACACACTCATTCCATGGCAGTGTTTTCTCCTGTTCTTGTAAATGTTCTATGTTTATGAAATTCCTTCCTATCCTTCTTAGAAAGTACTTAAATCGAGCTCAGGAGATTCCCGCCTGGGAGGCAGGAAGTGGCCATTTAGTTCTGCTGTCCTGAACAGCCAACAGGAATCACCCAAGATTAAGATGCCCTCCTTACCTCAGAACAGATGGAACCCTCACAATGAGTACCTAAGGTTTCATTTTATATAGCTATCCTATTACTCCGGTCTAAACCCATTGCAATCAGTGAGTATAGGCTAGGGTATGATAAAGTAACTGTAACACTTTAAAAAAATAGAATTTATTGATTAAGTACAAAACTTGGAAAAGGTTTTTGTCAGTTAACAAGGGGTTGGTAGCAATAAAAAATGCTTCTTTATAATTACAAAAATCAGTATTTCAGTAAGATCTTTGTGTCAAAGCAGAAAACTTTGAGCAACAGGACATTAGAAAAGATGGAGGAGCCTTGCATAGAAACATTGTCTTTAATATGTTGGTCAAGCAAGTTGCATGTAGTGAGTGAGTGGGGAAGCCGATGATTGTCATAGAAACCACACCTCCAATTTTGTTCAATTATGCTGGATCTTGTCAGCCAGCTGGCAGGAGATGGGCATAAAATGGAGACTAATTAGCAGGAATCCAGCTGCCTGCACTATGTAGGAAGTAGCGCTATTTAATGTTTCTGCTTTAGTTCATCACCTTGTGGCTCCAGTCACAGCAAGACCTAGAAGGCCTACTCTGCTGCAGAGAAAAGTATTGCCTGTTTACCTTTTTCATTTGTTTAAAGCTAAAGTGTCAGGAGATGCATCAGTTTTTGCTTGTTAGCAGAGTGCCCACTTGAAAAGTGATTACATTTTACTAACTTGAGGGCCCCAAGGGCAGCAGGGATGTTTCATTCTGCCTGCTGGAGAAAAGCTTAGCCTCTCTCATTGGTTAATAACTGTTAATCACTTCAGACAAAGCTGACTTGGCTGAATGAGAATAAGCACTGATTTCTTGATCGTCGTAGCTAAAGTATCTAATTTCCTTGTAGGCAATGGAACATGCAAATGGAATGGAACTGGATGGCAGGAGGATCCGTGTGGATTACTCCATCACAAAGAGAGCGCACACCCCCACTCCAGGCATTTACATGGGCAGGCCAACACAGTAAGATGTTTTATGGGCAGTCATCTTTTATGTGTTTTATGATCATTTGTTTTGGTTATATTGTATGCTGTCTTGAGTGCGCAAGGCAAAAGAGTGGCTGATAAATATTTTATAGGAATAAATAATACATTATTCGCTTCATTTTTTGGCTTTTTTGTGTGTAAATTTCTGATTTAAGGAATTGATAATCAGTAGATTTGTAACAGAGTTAAGTCTTTTCATATTTTAGTCACTGTTTAGTCACTGCAGTAGTTGAAAGGATTCATTCTGAAAGATTGTCCAGTTAATTGGTTTTTAAAACTGCTGTTTTAAGATGATGTCTTGAACAAACTACAGTATTTAGTATACCTTAATAAAAAAAATTGTTTTCCTTCTAAAAGCAGTGGAGGAGGTGGTGGAGGAGGAGGAGGAGGAGGTGGTGGTGGAGGAGGAGGAGCTGGCCGTCGACGTGATTCCTACTATGACAGAGGGTATGACAGAGGATATGACAGATATGAAGAGTATGATTATCGCTATAGGTATGTGTCTCCTAAATGCTCTCAGAACATTTATTACAAACTTTATATTCTGTCAGAGTGTCTTCTAGTTAATAGCCCCATCCAAAAGGCCAGGTGCCTGATTTCAGAGATATGCATCAGACTCTGCATATAGTGAACAGCATGCAGTTATGTAGAAGAACAGTTTTCACAATCTTACAATCCAAAGGTGGGGTGGAACAAATCCACTGCTGGGAGCAACAGGGACCACACCGGCTGATTTGCCCTCCCAGGGGCACTTACACCACCAAAGAGATCATTCCAAAGTGCAATAGAGGCAACGGCCAGGTGGAAACAGACTAGTGTTGGCTCCTTCCCCTGACTACACCTCTGGACCACCCGCACTACAGCAGGGGGCATAGGTATGCTGGAATGGCACTCAGCATCGCAGTCCACTGCAATGGAGGACCGCAGCGCTGCCTGCCAGTGGATCTGCCCCTCCTCTGGGACAAGTGTCCTGGGGAGGGCAAATGCGCTAGCATGGCCCCATGCTGCTTCTAGAGCAGATTTGCTCTGTCCCCACCTTAGGACTGTTACAATTTTTCATCTATATAGTTGCATGCTATTCACTATATACAGAGTCTGATGAATATCTCTGAAAATCAGAGTGTATCCAGCATATGCTTGTGCATATAAATGATAGCATCTGAGCATGGGGCCAAAAAATGCTTTTCATTCAGTCAGAACATGTACAGGAAGTAAGGCTACACTTCTAATTTTTCTTTCTTAATTGTTAAATTCTGTCAGTAAGATTTAGCAACCTGTTAATTTCGTAATTTCTATAGGACTGAAAAGCAGCTGTTGTAGAGGAGGGGCAACGTTTAATGTAAAAAAATAAGAAATCAAGACTTTTCTAATTAAACTTGTTTTATATAAACATTTCCACATCAGTTATTGTTCATTGTACGTATTGCCCATACAGCAGTTGCTTTGAGTGAGGGGAAACTTATATACTTTACAACCATTTGACAGTAAATGGATGTGTTAAACTTTGAATAATCCATGTGTATCACAAAAGTGTATACACATGGATACGAGCTACTACCAACAAAAAATACTTTGTTTTCTTCTAAGGAGGCGATCTCCTTCTCCTTATTATAGCCGTTACAGATCACGATCAAGATCTCGTTCCTACAGTCCAAGTAAGTATGCATTTGTGTTGCATAGATACTATTTTTGGCATGGTGAAAGTTCTTGGAGTGTGACAGAATGAGTACAGATGGTAAGCATTGCTACTGGGAGAAGGGGAAAATGAATGAATGTGGAAGTATGATGGTTACCGGGTTCTTTCTGTTTCCTTTCAGGGCGCTATTGAAGAACAGAAGCCAGTTACATTTGCAAACATGATTTTTAAGCAGCAACTTCTGACCTAGCTTTTCCTGTAGGTCCCCTGCAGTTATTCTAAGATTAAAGATCCGTGGTTCATTTAGAATATATGTATTTTCAATTGAAATACCAGTTTCCCATCTTTTATTGTAATTCTCCAAGTGTAATTGTTGTAGCTTTATGTACGTAAATGTCTTTAAGTAAACTGAAATAGGATTCCCAAAGTGTTGATACATTTTGTAAATTGTTTTCTTTATTTTTAAAGTCAAATAGATTTCTCCTTGAACCTAATGGAGAGCAACAAAAGAATTGGTTTGTGTTAAAACTTGCACGGTGTATTTCAGTAGAAACCTACTATTTGATTTCTATCTGCCTGTTTTGGGAAAATGTTGATCTGTATCTTCAGTTACACTTCAGTATGTATCCCTGAACCTGAGTTTATAGTTCTCAATGTAGTAAGTAAACATTACTGGAAGGAATGCTGTGGGAAAGCTAATTCTATACTGCAAATTACAGCTTGGAATGTGTTCGATAAAATCATTTGATGACGATATGGGTGGCACATGAAGTTATTTGGTTAAAATATATGAAACCAAGCTATCTTTAAATTATCCTTTTATCTGTTTGCAGCCCCACTGTCAAGACACAGGTGTAAGCCTTACCCTTTTTTTGGCATGCAAGTATATTTGTTGTTTACAGTAATTCTGTATGATTTTGAAATGGTGGTTAAGCAGGTTCTCTTTAGTAGTAGTATGGTTTGAGAAATTATTACTGTAGACTTTTCTTCTTAAAATAAATTTTAAATTCTATCATTATAGCCTTTCAGTATTTAATAACATAATTAAACATGTGAGATATTATGTAAGGAAAGATAGGAGAATATCCAAAGGTACCTTGGATAAACTGCTTGTTTTGAGATGTACCTAACGTCTTGAACCACCTAATACTTAAAAATAGGACACGTAAGTATGCCACATTGTAACTCCTCAGTATAAGTGTAAAAGTACAAAGCTTGAGCTGTTTTTGCTGCCCAAGGAAGCCTGTGGATTGCTGGTATCAGGGGCGGAGCAAGGGGAAACTGTGCGCCCCGCCCCATTGGCACTACGCCACTGGCTGGTATAGAACAATGGACTCCACTATAAAATGAGCAAGGAACCAGAAGCCTTGAAATTCATAATATGCAAAGAGTTTGTTACTAGTGATTGCAGTAGTACAAAGTCAGTATATGAGATAGGATGTGTTTATACAGCCAGAAAATGCGTGGTGAGAACAGGGCAGAAATGTCTCTCAAATGGGAGGAACCCACTAGTCATGTAGGAAAACTTCAGCTTGCGGGGGAAGCCTCTGCCAATCTTTAGGAGCCTCCTTTTCTAAATCTTTCTGTTTACAACTGTGCTCAAACCAGGGCTCCTCTACATGGGGCCCTCGGGTACGATGGCACCCAGTGATATCTTTTCTAGCACCTGCCGAGGGTCTTTAGAAAGTGGGTGTGGCCAGATGCCCAACAGAGCTTCTAATAGGCCATTGGAGGTGTTAATCCTAAACTGTCAGATTAGTGTTTCTCAGCTAGGTTAATATGTATACTTATATTTAGGTGGGCAAATATTTTAGACAGTTTGTTTATTTTAAAAGCATGCTGTTAAACAGCTTCTGGCTGAATGTTGACGGATTACAAACAGTTCGACATAACCTCACTCCCTGATACTGTGGTTGCTTCCACCATTCTGTGAGATTTCTAGTTGTCCACTGGTACAAATAGGGTGTGTGTGTGTGTCCCCAAGCTTAATCATTATGAGTAGTTTATTCCCCTTAGCTTTATGGAGTTTTAATTTTTTTATTGGGATGTTTCAGGAAAGCACTAATTACCCTTTGATAGTTGACAGCAATATGTTATACAGTGGTGGTTTGGAGACACTGATTGCCCTGCTGTAGTGCTGCATGTACATGTACATGGCCGAGCTCAGCCAACATGGCAGACTTAATAATAATTTCTGTTAACTAGCTGGCATAATATTTACTCAAACTACAAAGTGGAGTCCTGGAGAGTACAGCCTACCTGCTACTGTTCTTAGGGTGAGCAGATAGGAGCTGACTTTCTGCTGTCAAGACTCAAAGCATTCAATGAGTAAGTGGAATATTTCCACATAACTGGAAACTGGCATTCTAGAATAGTGTTTGTCGATTATGCTAGTGAGTAGTGTTAAGCACTGCCGTCCATCTTTGACAGTCCTTGGAAGGGTTGCTTTTGTAGGAAAAACCAATCTGGGAAAACACTTGTATTTGCTTTGTTTTCTCTCTTCAGAGGCAGGTGGCAGTCTTGTATGGGGGAAGACTTTGTAATCCTCTAATATTTTTCCTTCCTTGGCTACAAGAAATGCAGAGAATGTGCCACTTTCTGTTGGCTCTGCAGCTTTCAACACCTGCTACAGATAGCTGACAATGTATTACTTCCTGACTGCCTATTTAAAAATGTCATGTGTTGAGGAAATGACGAATGTGGAGTGTAAGTACCATGTAATGGCTGGCCAGTGATCAAATTACTAGCACCCAGTTCTCAGTGTGACCTTACTGATTGCAACTTTTGCAAAGTATTTCTGTGTTAATGATAACAAACAATTTGGGTGTTCGTTTTCCAACTGGTACTTGTCAATCTCTGTGGTAAGGCTTTCATTAACACTGCAACTAAGCATCATTATCTAGAGTAACTCTACCTTTTCTTTACAGCTTTTGCTGTAAACTCAGAGGGCAATAATCATAAAGTTACTTTTTAGTGTAGAAATATAGACCATACTGGGAGGGAAGGTGCACAACTTACACTAATACATCCACACTAGCAGTTCAACAGCCAGAAGAGTTATGCAGGACTGGAAAACATGTGCAAGATATTCTAGGATATTCAGCTATCTAGCCTAATGTAAAGGGACTAGTTTTCCATGTGAAATGGAGAGCAGCACAATTTTGTAACAACTGTTAATTTTCTGAGGGAAATTGTGGCATTGTGTGGAATCTGTTACTTCATTTCACCCTTCAGTGAATAGATTGCAACGTGAAGGACAAGTGCTTCAAATGACTCAGATCCCCATCTAAGGGGGAGGGGGGGCTGTATCCAATCATGGGAGCGGTGGGGCATCTGCACTAGAAGATTCGCCCTCCCCGGGGCATTACCCTGGTGGAGGGTGAAACAGCAGCCATGTGACTGTTGCTGCCCTCCCCAGCAGTGGGACACAGCGCAAGATGCTACAGTCGCATCCCGCCACCAGCAAAATGGGGCCAGGCCAGGGGAGGAGCTGACATTAGTCAGCTCCCTCCCAGCCATCTGGCCTGTTATGTCAGCAGTTGTGAGGTGTGACTTATGGGTGACATAAGCTTGTTGAGTGCTGTGGGGGCTTCTCGGTGGCAGGGAAGCTGTCCTGCTTGTAAAGCCTTCCTGTGCCACTGGGAAGCATTGTGCTTTCAGCACCATGGCTGGCCGACTGAACTTGTGGATGGGGCTGGCAATCTTACATGAAGTGAAAAGTATGAAAATTAATTGCCACATGTTCTTGCCACCTTACTTTTCTGCATGGATGCAGTGTATAAGGAATCCATTAGTGATGAAGTAAATCTTGTGGCACTTTATGGACAAACTTATTTTACTACATACAAGAAAGATATTAAGTCTAGAATAACCTCTCTGTGACATAGAGTTGTATGCTGCAGTCAAAGTTCTTTTCATGACCTGAGTTTGATTTCAACAGATGTTGGTTTCAAGTACCCAGCTAAAGGTTGACTCAGTCTTCCATCCTTCCTAGGTTGGTTTGACTACCCAACTTGCTGGGGTAAAGTATAGATGACTGGTGAAGGCAATGGCAAACCACTCCAAAAGCAAAGTCTGCCTAGTAAATGTTGTGTTATGATGGCATCCTATGGATCAGTAATGACCCAGTGCGTGCACAGAAAACTATCTTTACTTCTTCTTTTTACTTATTAAACTAGAGAAGGAAAAAATAGCATATTGAGTGTGCCTTGTTGGTGATGTGAAACATTTATTCATTTTCTGTTTTCAAAACTGGTGAACAGAATGATACCTAGATAAGAAAAAATGTTTACAAGGTTAAAGTAGTTGTATTAAGCACAGAACACCAATATAAAACACTTCATCTGTTCCTCTGCTGTCAAGAGGTACAGCCAAAATTGCCTTGGCACCCTGTAGCCTTCTCGGGATGCATCGTATAGTATAGATGTATATTGGGAAATGATTAAAGTCTATTGGAGAATGATTTCTAACATTAAGATTATTCTGAAAGTTTTGTACAGTATAACACTTCACTCTTTTAACCTCATTTAAGTAATGTATATAGATGGGTGATGATTTACTCACGATAACTTGTGCTTGACCATATCAGACTGGGATATTGCTGAACCTGGAAAGGTATTAATTAAAGTGCAAGGCGCAGTATCTTGATTTGGGCATACAGTTTGTCAAGTGACTGGTGCAGTTGTCATATATGCAGCTGAATATATCATCTTCAAGGGCATCCTCACATAAAGCACATCTTAATAGACACTGGAAAGGTATTACAAGAGAGTAACTAGGCAGGATTTTGTCTCCAAAATGTCCTCCTCCCAAATGTACTCCCAAAAACTTAGGCCATTACTCCTGCTGCTTCCCAGGAGTGCCCTGAGGCACTGAACTTGCATAGATGGGTAAGTAGCACCCTGTTTATGAGAGGCATGGCATAACTCAGCCCTAAATACCACACTGTAATTACCCGTCTTACGTTCAGTTTTGACTTGTTTAATTTCTTCCCCTTACTTATGCTTCCAGGCATTGAGGTGTCTGTTTCTGGATGCTTGCTTTCTTAAGATACAGAACTGGATGTTGTTAGCATATTGATTATACTCAATTCCAAAACTCCAGCTGATTTCTTTCAGTGGTTTTGTATGGCTATTACTAACAACATTGGTGCTAACTCCATAATATGCTGAGTTAGCAATGGCAATAATTATATTTTTGGATATACTCAGAAAAGCTTTAAACCTTTGGAGTGACCATCTGGACATCCCCATCTACTTTTAAAGCTACTTTTAAGAAAATGGCATGTCACAATCTCAGCTAATGAGTTTGGATACAAGCTTAGTTAATTGCCAGGTTGGAACAATCCTTTGTTGATCCCCTTGTGTGAAAATGATTTGAAAAAGAGAAGGGTTAACTAACTTCAGTTAGTCATAAGATCTGATTGCGGGCTTTAAAAACAGCTTTCTTCCCCTGTAACTGGTATTCTCAGTCATGATGTAGTCCTGACCAGGTCTTGCTTATGAAGAACATGCTTCATTTTATTCATGGCATTTTAATTAAACCACCAACTGAGAAGTCTAATAGGATTACCATGGAGATACTCTCCCGGGTAACCTTAAGACAAAAATCATCCACCAGGATTATTAGGGCCATCTTAGTCATATAGCCTGGCTGGAACTCTGAAAAAAATCTAGGAAATAGAAGAGTGACACTGCACCACATGTAAAGGAGGGAAGGTTGGATTCTGTCCTGGATCTGGCCCAGTCCCAACCTCTCAACACATATAGGACCCTCCCCTATAGGAGCATTGACAGGGTTTCCTGTCACTATGTCTGGCAGTCATATCAAATAATTAGTTGGCCTTTAGTGCTAAAGAACCTAACCTCATGAAGTGGCAACCAGCTCATTCCACATTTTCTTAGGTAAAGTTGATTATCTGGATCCTCTCCAATCAGGATTCCAGTCTGAGAATGGGACAAAAAATCTTGATCATCCTGTTACACGATCTAGACCAGGGTACAAACAGGAGGAATGTGCCATTCTTTGTTTTTCTTAGTGGTCTCTGACACTGGCGACCATGATGGCCTTCTGGGTCACTATATTGGCCTAGGCCCGTGGTGGCGAACCTTTGGAACTCCAGATGTTATGGAATACAATTCCCATCAGGGGCTGATGAGAATTGTAGTCCATAACATCTGGAGTGCCAAAGGTTCGCCACCACGGGCCTAGGCTGTACAGACCTGTTCTGGTTTTACTCTCCCTTGGTGGGCAGGTGCCAGAAGCTGTTGTTCGGAGTTATAGTATGCCCTCTCCTGGTCATTTGCCTATGGGATAAGCCAAATTTCTATCTTATTTCCCATGTAGATTATATGCAGCACCTTTTTTTAATTCCAGGGGAATAGAAGTTCAAGCAAAATCCAATCTGCCCAATCATGTTGGTAACATCTACATTAGACAACTATAATTTGATTTATGTGGGTCTGCCCTTAAATACATTAGGGAAGCCTCGGCTGGTTTGGAACACAGCTGCCAGTGTACTTTCTGGAACTCTCTATAAGGAACAAATAACTTATTCTACTGCTGCTGCAATGGCTTCTGTGGTCACTTAGACCTTTAAAGCACTCCCATAGAGAAATCTGGCCAAGAAAATTGTGTGGTAGCAACTGGCTCATGCAAGTTGTGTGGTGATGCAAGTTGTCTAGAGGCTGCTGTTGGCTCCAGGAGAGTTATATGGCATTCAGTTGTAGCCACCACCAGAGAGTTGTACAAATTTTATTGGTGGTGTCATGATTTTATTTTTCCTACTGAACTTATTTTATTTTATTGTTTGTATAGTTTAAATAGTTTGCAAGCTTTCTCAAGAACTCGAGTTATTGTACGAGGGGCAAAAAAGAACTTTAAGTGAAAAGCAATGAAAGCTGACAGTAGTTGTGGCAAACTAGAATCTTTTGCAAGTCAGCTTTCTCATGCATCCAAAGAAGGTAAGTAGTAATCATAACCAAGTTCCATAGAGTCCCTGGAAAGAAGTCATACTGTTGGAATTTAGTTGCACAGCTGATTGGGTATGTGAGACCTATGGATTTTAAGGTTCACGTTCTATTGAAATCTAAGCCGTCATTCCCTTTACATAACACACAAAGTCTAAACTGTATATAATTACTAACGTTCATCTTTGCAGACCTGGAGTGTAGCGTTAGAAGGCAATGCCTCTGAGCAAATCAGCATTTTTGCTGCAGCAACAGCTGGAAAGTGGGAATGATGTTTTATTTCCTCATGTTGTCTTGGCACTAGTCCAGCAGCTGCTCAGGCACAGTTGTGATTGAAAAGAGTTGGCTCAATGTGTTCAGGAAGCATGGAGCAACCAGGCAGTGGGAAAGCAGCATCAGCATGATGGCAGGAGTGAATGCAGACTAGCCGTACCCATTGAGAATGACTGCAGACATTACCAAAAATATCACTAGCTGAATGTGGAAATAACTGCTTGCTCGGCTGACAGTGCTGCTTTTGATTCTGGGAATTTCTCCCATGTTGCTTTTGCTTGTATGAGACAGAGCAGTTTGTAGTGAAACACCGTTCATGGATAACGAGCAGTTCTAAACTTGGAAAATAATTGTTTTCTTCTGAAATATTTCAGTTGCTGTGCATTTGGCCAGTTGGAAAAGAAAAATCAGAATGAAGAGTTGTGCTATCCCTGCTTTACATGAGACACACAATACCTTGTGATCCATTAGGTACAGTTGACATGTAATCATTGGCCAAATACAAAATCAGTACATTGCACTCTGTTGAGATACTTTGGCTGTTAATCAATTCAAAGTATGTGTCTGGATGTTTACTTCTGTAAATCTTACATTTCCTAAAACAGAGCAGAGAGAATTGTACAAATAGGGCTATTCAACTGCACTATTTATTTATGCCAGAAGAAGAGCCACGCTAGTCGATTGTAATAAAAACAACATAGTGTGTCGCACTTGAAAATCTTGTACATTTATTATGGCTTTCATAGGCAAAAACCTAGCTGATGGTAGACCTGCTGGCCTACAAAAAGTCTAGCTGGTAATAAATGTGTTTATTATTAAGGTCCCAGCAAATTCCCATCTCATCATCTTTTTCATAGTTTGTCTCCTGTCAATATTGTTAGCATCTTCAAGTTTTGTAGTCCTGTAACTTTCTAACTAAACCAGTGGGTTTTGTCTGCTGAAGCAAAGCCATGAAGAACTTTGTTGAGGTACCTTAAAGCCAAACATGTTATAACATAAACTTCTTGTATACTCCTGAAGTACAGTAAGAGGACCCAATAGACTGTTTGATTGTTCTCCGTGGAGGTGAAGGGAATAGCCATGACTCTGTGGCAGAGCACTGGCTTTTCATTTCTGGTATTCGGTTCTGTAGTTCCAATTGAAGGGATCAGGCAATAGGTAATAAGGAAAGACTTTGCAGAACCATTGCTAGATAGCGATCCTGATAGAGTTTGACTCTGTATAAAACAGCTTTGGTGTTCAGACTTCCACCGTAGTCTTTCTATATTACCTGCTCTCCTTCAATGGGGCTTTGTCATCCACGCTGGTTAGGTCACACCTGCAAATCTTGCAGCTCTTCTGGACAGTAGGGGGCTTCCCTATCCAATTTTTATAATCTTGCTGTTCAGTCAGATCATTGTTGACTTAGCTCCACTGATCTAGTAGTTAGTTGGCTATGTTCAACAACAGCTGGTTATTAGGTTAGCTAGACTTACCTTTTTGAAGATGTCTGAAGAAAAAGGTGCAAAGGCCGCTGCTGCTTCGTCCTCTTCTATGGGACCTAAGAAAGGAAAGAAAGTTAAAGACAAGTCAGTTTGCTCTAACTACAGCAAAGGAAAAGTATTCCCTTTGTGCCTTGCTCATCCTTACCCCAGGAGCCCTACTGTGGTTCTGCAGTAGGGGCTGCTGGGTGTGTCCAATGACCTCCCAGGGCTGGCTCCTGCTCTTTTGCTTATTGTGGCCTCTGGATCAGCTGTGACTAAGAGAGAAAAGGCCAAAAGAAGGCCAAAAGTCTCATATCTACCCCATGGATCCCGGAGGAAAGTTGATCGAGCCCCTCTAGAAACCCCTCTCAGCAGCCTCAAGTTTTAGTAGGAAACTCCTCCCTGGCCTCAAGATCAGCTTCAGAGCCTCTCAAAATGGCACCACCGCCATCTTGCCCACCTGTTTTTCCTGCTGCTAGTCAGCCAAGCAAGTGGATGCCACCCTAGGCCCTGCTACAACTCCTCTAAGGCCAGCAAGCTTTGCAGGGAGTGTGGATGGCCAGCTTACCGTCCAAGTTACAACAAGCCACAACAATCCCAGCATGGAATGAAATCCCCCCCCCCCCCGATCTAAAAATACAACAGCTGGTGATCTGGAGGCAACAACTTCAAGTCCAGATCCAGAAACCAGTCTCCCGAGTTTGCTTCTAACAAGCTTGACAGACCCTGCAATCAAAAAGGATCAGCACAGTCATCTGTGCAATAGGCCAGCTGACCAGATTTGCAGGAAAATGGATAGAGATGGTAAAGGATGTATGGGTTTTGCAGGTAGTGCAGGAGAGATACAGCATAGAGTTCACGTACGCATTTCGAAGTTCTCCAAAGTCAGGGAAAAGCTACCATTCTCAGGGAAGCGGTTCAACACCTGATAAACATTGACACAGGATAACCAATTACAGAGGAACTCCCCTACTCATGGTCCACAAAAAGTCAGGGGAATGGAGAGCCATTCTGAAACTCAAACAATTATATCTGTGGGTAAGGAAGAAGAGTTTCAGGATGGAATCACTCAGAACAATATTACAGGTGATTCAAGAGCAAGACTTCCGTAGACTTCAAGGAGGTGTACTTATACATTCCCATGCATCCCTCCTCTCTGCTTCCTGCATGTTTGTATTGGCAAGTTACACCTTTAGTACAGGGCCCTCCCTTTTGGCCTCAGGTCAGCCCCTATGGTATTTACAAAGGTTCTAGTTAAATTGGCAACACCTCAGGGTGAGCACCTTTCAACTACCTCAGTTATCACCACAGATGTGAGCAAGAGGGATTGGGGAACTCTGTGTGAAATTAGTGGCATAGGGCACTTGGAACAAGCTAGAACAAGCTCAAAGCATGAACTAGTCAGTGCTTTGGGTCATAAGACCAGTGTTACTGTTTAAGAAAGAATCCAAAACAACATGTGTTGGAAAGGACCAACACCACAACAGCAATGGCCCATGTCAACCAACGGGAGGACGTGAGCTCTGGCCTTATACAACAAAGCAGTGATGTTGCTCACTTGGGCAGAAAAACATCTCAGCTTGTATGTGACACGCCTGAGCAAGGCAAACAGCACAGAGGCCAACAGGCTGAGCAGGAAGGACTTGGACAGCAGTGATCGTCCCTACACATGTCATGTTTCAAAGCATAGTGTGCAGACTTGGTATGCCAGCAATGGATCTCTTCACCACAAAGGCAAATTGCAAGTTAACAAGATACTTTCTCAGGTATCAGGAGGCCACCACAGAGGGCATGAATGTACTCTGACAGCTATGGGCAAAGATGTTTCTGTATGCCTTTCCTCCATTACCTTTACTAGGGAAATAGAAAAATTAGAGAGCAGAAGGTCATCCTGATTTTGGTGGCACCTCACTGGAGAAGATGGCCTTTATTTTTGGATCTGGATATCAGATCCAGATATCTGGATCTGGTTTTGGATTTGGATATCAGAAAAGCCATGGCAGATCCCTGCATCTAAATGCCTACTGATGCAGAGTCCAATAGCACATTTGGACCAAGCATGGCTTCAGCTCCACACCTCGGTGTGGAAGGGGCATATTTAGATAGTCTGGGATTACCACAGGGAATAGTGGACGTAATGTCTAATGCTAGGAGGGATTCCACTAGGACAGGGGTAGGGAACCTGCAGCTCTCCAGATGTTCAGGAACTACAATTCCCATCAGCCCCTACCAGCATGGCCAATTGGCCATGCTGACAGAGGCTGATGGGAATTGTAGTTCCTGAACATCTGGAGAGCCGCTAGTTCCCTACCCCTGCACTAGGACAATCAACAATTCCACTTGGACAGTTTTTCACAAGTGGATTACACAGAGGGGGGTTGACCCTTAGTATCAAGGACATACTCTGTTTTTTGTGCAATGGCTGGATGCTGGGTCTTAGACTGAATACATTCAAAAGGCAAGTTTGAGCCCTTATGGCAGTACTGGGTAACAGAGGTTTCAGAGATATCGCTGGGAATGATCTCATCAAGTTATTTCTAAAAGGGGCTACTCAGATAGCGGCACCTGTTGTGTATAGATTCCCGTTGTGGAGTCTGAGTAGGGTGTTGAAAGCCTTAATGAAGGGACCCTTTGAGCCTTTTGGGGAAGGCGGACATTACTCTATTAACATAAAAAATTGTCTTATAATGATCACTTTGGCTCAGAGGATATCGGAACTAGGGCCCTTTCCATTAGAAAGGAACTGAACACATTTACTGATGACTTGGTGGTGCTTAGGATAGATCCATCATTAATTTCCAAGATGATATCTGATTTTCATGAGAGCCAACCTGTAATCCTTCTGTCCTTCTAAGCCCAAATATCCAAAGGAAAAGGAGTGGTACACTTTGGATGTTAGGAAGGCATTAAGATCCTACATCTCAACGACACAGGACTTTAGACACTCAGATGCACTTTTTTCCACCTATGGATGGGGGAACAAAGGAACAAAAGCGTTTAAAACTTCCATAGCACAATGGGTGAAACTGTGCATAAAGATGGCTTATAGAATCCAGGCAGTGTCATGGTACATGCCACCAGATTGGATGCAACTATTCACATCTATTTGGTGAGTGACCACATGGTCATCATTTTCCCACTTGTGTGTGGCATTACAGTCTTGATCTGAAGCTGTCTGCAGAGTTTAGAAAGAGAGTCCCACAGCAGGTGCTAACCAGGATGCGTGAGGTGAGACTGTCCCTATATTAGAGGGATTTTGTCTCCCTCCCTACTGTGTCTAGTTTAGGCATATAACCATCTAGGATGACAAAGCGCCACTGAAGGAGAAAGACAAGTTGGACTTACCGTGAAGGTGTCTTCTCTTCAGAGGGAAAAGTCATCCAAGATTTCAACCCTAATAGATGGTTTGGGATGTGGATTTTATGTTGTGGAACACTGCTTTTGTATGCTTGGATAAGGAACCCCTTACAGTTCAGAAGAGCTGCAAAAGATTTGTATAGCCCTGCCTGAACAGTTGGAGGCATGACCTAACCAGCTTGGATGACTTTGCCCCACTGAAGAGAAGACACCTTGTCCAACTTGTCTTTTAAACAAATTATATATTCTTTCCATATTTAACACATTGCAATTTTACCCTAAAAAAAGGGTCTGAACAATAAAGAACAAACTGAACAGAAAAGATCTTATCAAGTGAGGCTATAAATTGAGTAGCATTGCACACTTAATTGGGCGTGGGGATTCATTTGCAATATCACATACATGACTGGATGTTCTACAGTGGGTTTATTGTTGTGTCTTCTGTTTAAACACGTGTGGGACTCTACAGGCACAAGCCAGTTGTGAAAAGTAGACATCTAAGCCTCTAGAAGATTCAGCATTTCACAGCACTCTACCTCAAGCCCAGAGTTTTCCTGCCCAAACTATCATGTGATGGAGTCAGGGAAAGTGCTCTTTCCTCAGTTCTATCTTTGCTTGCCATGAAGAGAAGACATTTTTTCCCACAACTTCTCTTCAGTAATATTGTTAAGAGTACCAGAAGATTGGCTTTATTCATAAAATGTCAACAATATGGAACTAAAACGGCCCAAAACAATGAACACAGTGAGTGTTTGATTTGCTTGGGAGAAGGCCACAGCACCAAAGCTTGCCAAGCATGTGACCTAATTGCACTTAAGACAGCCTGAGTGGATAGCTCATCTAAAAGATGCCCTGTGGAAAAATCTTTAGGGGCCTCTGATAAACCCCTGAGAAGCCATATAAAAGGGCTCGTATGCCATCCATGGTGTCTGTCCCAGCCATGCCATCAAGACTCCTTGAGAATCAGTTCCAGCAGCCCAGAGAGCTGCTTCAGAGCCACTCAAAAATACAAAGAAAAAGGCAACACATATTATGCTGCGTTTCCCATACGACACAAAATTGCCTTGGTACTGAAAATTGCCTTCTCACCACCAACCATCAGCTTCTTCTCAATGCTGAAAATTGCCCTAGGCTCAATATTAAAGCCTGGGCAAGGGAAAAGAACAACATTGCTCACCCCAGGACACCCTCTCCGTTGCTAGAAATGGCCCGTTCTCCTCAATTGTTGGAGGATGATTTTTTCCAAGTCCCACTATTTCCATCTACCACACCTGAAGATCAACAATGCAATAGAACACTTTCATCTCAGCTCCTCCAAGATTTTGCCCAGGCTATTCCCCAGTGGCATCCTACTCGAGGATCATGGGGACTCCATCCACCAGTGTATATTCCACAGTGGGGCCAGTGGTAGATACAACTGTCTGCAACAACAACATCAGCAACCCTACTTCACCCTACAACCTTCACCAACACAAAAGGCAGGCACAATAAGCAGAAGAATGCAATGTCCCAGGAAAAGGCAATGTCACAATAAGCAGAAGAACTCAATGTCCCAGGAACCAGCCCCTTGTGGGTAGGCTCTGGCATGACTAGGATGCAGCCTTCAATTTTTCAACAGGTTATCTAATGTTTTGCCCATTAATGGGCTGCAGTTATCCAGGACAACTGGATTCTGTCCATAATAAAAGTCTGCTATATTCTTGGGCTTAAGTATATGCCTGGCTGTCTCTTGCTTCCTTCTACCCCTCTGCCACCTCCTTTGTTATCCAAAGAGATTTCTGAGTTACTGGTAAGGATGCCATCAGACAAGTCTCCACATCAGACAGTGATAGAGGTTTTTACTCCAAATAAATAAGTGGGAAGGAGTTGGGAAGAGACCTGGACCTAAGAGAACTCAACAATACCCGAGGATATTGAAATTCAGGCTGCTGACCTTGTCCAACTTGCTGCCATTATTGGGGAAGGGATGTGGTTCTCCATTGTGAACCTGAAAGATGTGTATTTCCACATCTCTATTCACAAGACATGCAGGAAATGTCTGTTTGAATGTGGGGGTACTTGCTATGAAAATACAGTGTTGCCTTTTTGGCTTAGCACCAGCCCCAAAGGTTTTCACCAAATGTGTTTCAGTAGTAAGTGGTTCACTTCAGATTGCAGGGCTGCTCAATATACTATATCTTGATGACTGGCTTTTTGTGGGTAACTCACGTGACTTCCTTGCACATTTGTCATATTGTGGCTATAGAACCCTTGGAGTCTGGAGTTTATGACAGAAATCTCACATGGAACCATATCAACACATTGAAGTTATTAGCACCTGTTTAGACTCAGTAGCCAATAAGGCTTATCTACATTTACAAAGAGCATATACCATTCAGTTGCTTCTTTCCTGTTGTTTCACAAACAGGTTTTAGAGGGTACTCTATACACAGCAGCTGTTAGGGCTGATGACCTCAATGATGTCCCATGCCAGACTAACCCCAGACCTTTCCAGAATTGGTTCATCCAAAAGTTTAGCATTAACTGCAACCCACAATGGCGTAGGCTCTTGATCCCAAGGTCCATCATTAGGTCTATAGCTTGGTGGAGTTCAGACGAGAACCTTTTGATTCAAGCAACTATCCATGTTATTTACAGACACTGACTACTTCTAGCCAAAAACAATGAAATGGCAAAGTTTTACATCAACAAACAGGACAGGCTCACTTGTATCAGCTCTTCGTATAGCTGATCAAGACAATTATTATTTTATTATTTATTAAATTTCATATACCGCCCAATCCCCAAAGGACTCTGGGCAGTGTACAGTAAGCCACAGGCAAACAAAATATTAATATAAAATAGAATGTTAAAAAGTTAAAACAATAGCAGCATCCCACATATATTAGCAGAGTTTGATCCCATGCTTGGGAGGGGACTGGCAAATTGCCGAAGATAACACAACACGTCAGGAGGGGGCAGGCAATCCATGGCCAGCCTCCCCAAAAGCCTGGTGGAACAACTCAGTTGTAACAATGTAATAGCAGTTGTAATCAGAGAGGCAAAAGCTAACTGTGAATGGTCTCTCAACAACTAATATTTACATCCAATATTTCAGGACAGGAGGAACCTGTGAATAGATCCATTTGCTTCAGCTTACAAAACTAAATGTGTATTTTTCTATTCTCAAGCAGCATTGGTCAGGAATTCAGTGGGAGAGGGTTTTCAGTTTTGATGGTCAAAGGAGGGGTGCTATTGTATTCTTTTCTACCCTTCCTATATTGCACAAGATCATCACCAAGCTGAGAACAGACTTGTTACCCTGTATCCTCATAGCCCCACTGGCCGAAGACAGTGTGGTTCTCAACACTATAGCAACTATCCCAAGCAGTATACAGAACCTTCCCAGCAGAGCAGAACCCCTATTGCATCAAATGCGACATCACTTCACCTTACCATTTGGCTAATCAGACCATGGACTAATGGTTGGACAGGGTTGGTGTCAGCTTGTAAACTAACCACTTGGAAATCTTACATGACTGAGTGGTGGCATTTTGCAGAATGGGCAATCATGAAAAGGATTCAACCTGAAGTATGTCTACTGCTGTCAGTACATCCTTAAACCAGTCAATTGAAACAATTGTTGATGAACAATGGTTCCTTTATTGCAGGTAAGATTAGTCCAGTACAGTACAAAGACGTCTCTGGCTGCCCCAGCTAGAACGTATCTATTTTAAAGTAACTAGCAAGCCCAATTCCTCCGCCCACCATACAATCTCACAGCTGCACTACAGACCAAACTATCTGGCCTTCACTAGCTGAGCAGAGAAGAGATAAGCAGTCAGGAAACAGCAGAATAGTTTCACACAGCATATTCACACAGACCAACTTTCCCATTCCCCAGTACTCCAGCCACCTCGACAACTGCCTGACATTTTTTCCTATTAGCTGTCCTATTAAAAAGGTGGTCTTCAATAAAGGTATACTTAGCTGCGATTTCGGCATTCCATCTGGAAGTTGATTCATATACAATTTTCTAACCGCACTCAAAGAGGATCCTGAAGGGTCTCAACAACTAGTAGCCTTCTGTAAAAACCCTGGTATGACAATGGAGTTTTTCTCAACGTGTATAAACCATTTGGACCTTTAGTGAGGTATGAGTTATTTTACCATACAAGACTGCATTTCTAGTAGTGATCACATCAGCATGGAAGGTGGGAGAGCTACATGCCTATGCTGTAACACACACACCTTTACCAAATTTCCTCACGTCAAAGTCTTATGTCCAAGTATGGAGTTTCTTATTTCTGCTTATTTAAAGACATTGCTTTCCTACCAGCCTTCTTCCCAGTTCCACAGACTTCGGCCAAACAGACTTTACACACACTGAACATTCGAAGAGTGCTGCATTTTATATTTACAATGCACAATTCTAGGTGGATGGTCTGCGCTCTTAGGGTAGCTTATGACAAAGCTACAGTGGAATTCTCCCTTCCACTCAGCTCATTAGGTCAGAGCTAAATCCTTGTCTGCCATGTTCCTAGCCAAGACCGACCTACAAGACATCTGCAGGGAAGTGATGTGGTCATCTTCCACTTTTGTGAGCCACTATTCCATCTATGTGGATTCCAGGAATGCAGCGGCTGTAGGGAGAGCGATTTTACAGTCACTTTTCTGCTGAACTGCCCACACCCACCTCCTTGATATGTAACTAATTACTTGCTACTCTTCCATGTGGGGCTGCATAGAAGCCACAATGATGAAAGCAAATTTTCACTTACCTGTAACTATTCTTCACTGAGTGTTTTCAGTGCAGGAACACATCCCTCCCTCCTTCCCCTGCTGTGGGCTTATTGCTTATCTGATCGATGTGCTCTACCACAGTGGAGGAAGAACTAAGAAAAGAGCTCTTTCCCCACCTCTACCATGTAACTTTGGGTGGGAAAACTCTGACTCTAGGCTCAAGATGGAGGGGAGGGGGTGCACTCTGAGACACTGAATCTTCTAGAAGCTTAAGACGTCCATTCTCTGCGGCTGGCCTGAGTCTGTGCAATCCCTTAAGTACCTGCACAGAAGACATTCAATGAACAACAAATACAGGTAAGTGCAACCCTTGTTTTACCAAGTTTGAGAGTTTTCAGGTTTCTTGAAATATTTAGTTATTGGTGTCTTTGTATATAGCAGTCACAACATTTGGTTCAGCCATCCAGTTTAGAGGGCAGATGTGGGAATCTTCTAGTATGTATGTTGTATAAACACAATTTATTCTTTTCTTGAACTCCAGGTCTGTTTATCATATTTACTTTCTGGGGCACAATAATAGAGAGTGGCTTCCTTATGGTCACTGAATTTGATTAACATATTATTGTAAATGTGATCTGGGGCTTTCTGGAATGTACCCTTTTATGCATCAATCAGGGGAAAATAGAATGCTAAAGCTGATCATACAGATGCTGATTTTGTTCATGCAGAGGAAGCAGCAGCAGCAGCTGACCCACGTGGTGAAAAGGCTGGTGCGTCTTGCTTGTCATTAACTGAAATATGTACGGCCCTAATGCAATATCATTTTGTGCCTTCTTTTACTTCTAGGAAACCAGAACTGCATTTTGCCTGGAGTTTTCTGCTGCACCTTGAATTCCTTAAATGGTTCCTCCAGCAGAAATAGAATCAAGAAAGTTTCCTGTACTTCCTAGAAGCCATCTCTACAGCCAGTGTGCTATGCTAGTGCTGAGTAGCACCAAACTTATCTGGTTTCCAAAAGAGAGAACATGGGGCTGCAGCCCCCATCTCCATTACCCTCCTCGTTGTTTTTGAGAGGGGGGGGGGTTGTAGGTTCTCCTTCCCGTTGTGCCTCTTCTGTTCCTGCCCTTAGTTTCCCCTAATAGTGAACATTATTATTTAACCTCACCGTTCTCTCACCTTGACATCACCTACCACAGCCAATGTGGAACATGAAGAAAAATATCTGTTCTTTACTAGAAAACCTCTGTGCAGGAGAGAAATTGCTTTTGTTCTGGTAGGGACAGAGGTCCTGTAAAAGTGTCCCCGGCCAGTTTATGACATGGTGTAATACTGGTGAAAGTTTTGTTTTAGGTTCCAGCATCTGGGCTCTTTCAAGAAGCCTTGAGGCATGTGCACAGTCATTGATACTAAGCATACAGGCTCCCATGCCTTCCTATGTTTTTCCAGAAATGTTCTGAAAAGACAAGGAAGTAAAAGAGCTGAAGCAGATAGAGAAGGAAATGAATGTACCCTAATTTAAAGTGGGAATAACTGTATATCCTGAATTCAGGCCACCACTGTTACGAAATTCAGTGTTTAAGCCTCATTTTTTAAAATGTTGCTTTCCTTGGCTGGTAAGTTGCTTTTGGGACATGATATTACACACTTAGGTTCAGTTTAGATCTGGTTTTGAATGGTTCCTGTTATTCTCCCTTCCCCACCCCTCCAAAAAAAACCCCTCTGAAATCAGGCCTACTTGAAACTTCAATCAGAAGGTGGCAATATGAATTCTATGCAACACTTTAAAAAAACACTATCCCAGTTCTTTGCTGAGAAGGTACCATGTGGTAACTACGAAGGGAATCCCAATGGTAGATTTGGACAGTCTCCAAACAGACCAACTGTGGAGCAGTATTAGACAACACAATTCTACACCAAGAACCAATTATGGAACAGCTTCATCCACACAGACCTTAACAATATTTGGGAAAAGATTGCTTCCCCTATAGGAACCAAAGTTAAAATTATATTATTGGTTTTAATTTATCATTTCAAACTAGCATGTTCAAGGATGATACTGATTGCATTGAATCCCTAAATATTTGAAATTGTTTACCGGTTCTGTGTATATTTTTTGTTTATGTACCCCAGGCCTCTTGGCAAATCAAATTATTTTTACTTAACATCATTTGGTAATAAGTGTTCTTTATCAATGCAGCTAATGTCAACCTAGACCCATTTCTGGATATCTAAAGCCAGTGACTGGGTCCATGGACAGAAGTCAGATCTTTCTGTTAACCCACAAAAACCCCTATGTTTGCAGAAAAATCTAAAATCTTAAAAAAGGTTTTTAAAAAATCCAGAATGATAGAAGCAGCCCCATTAGCTTTAAGAAATTAATGCCCTCAGTGGCTGTTGCTAGGCAACCACAACAGTATTGCCAGTCTTGGGTCCTTTCCACACAAATCTTTTAAAACATTTTCAGGCAGGAAATAAAACATTCCCTCTATAAAGTTTCATTTTCTCTCTCTCTCTTGCATTCTGAAAACGTTTTATTTCCAGCTTGGAAACTATTTATCTGAAAACTTTTTTACAACTATTCTTTTGGGTGAAATGTTTTCAAAACATCATTCTTGCTGTGCGGGATATTTAAAACATTTCATTTTTCCTGCTGTGTTTTCCATGCTTCTGTGCTGTCCCTGAACATCTCCCTTGCTGCTATTTTATTGCATTCCTGAGCTCACTGTGTTCCGCTCGCCTCTTTATTTTTGCCAGTTCTGTGGGGTTTTTTTAAAGTTTTTGGTTCAATCGTTGAAGCATCAATTACACACACCAACAGCGAATCCATGCATCAAGTCTTCAAAGCATCAATTCTACAAATAATCAAAAGAGAGAGAGAAAACTCTCATGGCAGGCAGCCATTGAAAGTTTTGAGGGTGTGAGTGCGAACCAACAGGGTATGCGTGGAGAACATTTTGCAAATGTTCTGCACAGTAATTCCTCTACACATCCCCCAGTGAGGCACAGAACTTTGAAAACTGCTCAGAACTGAGCCACCTGGAAGAACTCCCTTTGGTGGGTGGCCCCTTTTCTGCACGGCACCTGTATGCTGGCTGCATGGCCATGCACCTGTTCATCTTACAGGGAATGCTGTTTCTGCAAACATTTTAGATGACTTGTGCAGAAAAGACTTGGTTTCTGTCAGTAAAAGGTGGGGGAGGGCCATTTCTTGCCCTTTGCAATAGGACCAATTGGGACAAGGATCAGCTGCAACCACCAGGAGACATTCTGCCCCACAATGTACCTAACTCCCCGAGGCTAGCTGCTGGCTACTGTTTAATAGTGCAACAGCAGGCAGCCAATAAAAGCCAGTCTGAAGTAGTGGTTAGAGTTGCAGACTAGGATCTGAGGGACCTCAGTTCGAATCCCAACTCTTCTGTGGAAGCTCACAGGGTGACCCTGGGCCAGTCACATGCACCAGCCCAAAATCCCTAACCGAATTATTGTGAGGATAAAATGGAGGAGAGAATGTTGGAACCACTTTGGCCCCCCACTCAGGAGAAAGGCTAGGTATACATGAAGTAAATATAGTTGAAAATGCGGGGGGGAATAAAAGGTAGGTTGAATGGAGGGGAAGAGAGGGAGAGAAGGGGGCAAAGTTGAGGATATGTGGGCTGCCAGGAGAATTAAAAATGGAAATTGCATGGGGAGCTATTCTGGGAAAGTGAGGCACACTTCATATCTTGCTGGTTTGCTACTCTTCAGCTCTGCCCAGCATCACCCAACTTGGCCAACCCTGATGGCCAGCACTGTACAACCAGACCAGAGTTTTCCAGGCGAGACACTGCCAGGGAAAGGAAGGAGAGGAAGTTCAAGATGGGGTAGGGGCAGATAAACGTAGTTTGGCTGGTGGGTAGGGAGGGGGAAAGGAAGCAGGGAAAGGGGAGATGCTATGAGGACTTTCAAGAAAGGGCAAGAGGAAATAATGGGGAAGACAAAAATGGGATCCCCGCTGCCAGTCCTTGCAGGTCCAAGCTTGTTACAATATAACACCAAATCTTTTAGAAAATTCCTTGTCTCCACCAATGATAATGTGTGGACAACATGACCGTGGTACCAGTACATAAAGTATATAATAATGAGCAGTAGTTGACAATTAATGAAAATGAACACCATTCTATGAACAATAAAATCAACAACAGAGAGGAAAGTAGGGGAAAAATATGTTCAGACAAATGTTACAGAATGGCTGTGCGAGCTTGGGAAGAGACAGAAGCAAGACCAGCTACAGTGAAACTGCCAATTTCACAAACTTTTATATGTTTGCACACACAAGCATAAAGCAGTGGTCAGTGGGAGAACTGAGTTTATCAGACAATGAGAACTCAGCAGCTTTTTCAGAAAGAGGCTGCATGGGGGAGGAATGGAGGGAAAACTGAAGTTGGGGTAGATGAGGGAAGGTTGGCTGAGAAGTGGGATGGAGAGAAGGAAGTAGAAAGGGGGCCTTCAGGAAAGGGAAAGAAGTAGTGGGGAAGGGAAATGACAACCCCCACCCAAGTCTTTGTGAAGACTCCCTTTGTCAGATGTCTACTACGGACCAGCTTGTATGGAACAGGAACATTTTTTTCCTCACACGCCAAAGGTAGGTAAAAGTTAAGTATTATCTGAATATGAATATTTGCCACAAACATTGGTGAGGGGATATATGTTGAAAATCATGCTATAAATTGGCACAGAGGAAGAATATGTCAGTTACAACACAAATGGTCCTCCAAAGTGGACTGGGCATTCCAAACATGAATATTTTCAAGAATGCCCTGTTATCTGGGAGCTTGCCTGGGAAGCCCAAAGATGCCTACTGGGGCAATGTGCCAATTTAATGGTATTCTCATGCCTGTACAATAGCTTGGTCCCTGCTGTGATGAAACGCAGCTCCTTTCACATTATATTTGGCAGGCTTGGGATTGTGAATCCCAGATCTGCCTATGCAGCAAAACATAATGTAAAAATATGTATTTGTGCTCATCTGGTTGGCTCACACACAGGGTCCTATACAAGCATCTACAGACTTCAAGGGAGCACTTGTTGCTGATCTAATGAGGCTAGGTTTAGACAACGGACAGATTCTGCTCCTCTTAAGCTTCTCTTCTGATTCCAAATTATTTTTCTCAGCAGCACGAAAGCAGATGTTTAAGAAATATTAATCCAACTAATTCCAAAGGAACACAGAACTAATTACCTAGGGTTGTATTCCACTGATTGGTTATGTTAGCAATGGATCTTCCCTTTTGCACAAGGAACATTCCCCAGACATGAGTGGCTGCATCGAGGCTAGGCTCCTTGCACCCAAATAAAGCCATCTTTGACAGTGGAGATCTACAGAATCTAACCCCTGGTTCTTGGGATGAGAGCACAGACCATATTTTCCCCCCTAGTTGATGCCAGTTCATACACCATGTAGCCATCTTTCCAGCTGACAATTAGATATTTTGCTGCAGTAAACTAAGCTAAATTGTATAGCTTAAAAATAAGTGCACTGATCACCATCCAGCATATTGAGATTTGAGTTTTCCATCCATTGTTCCTTTTCCCCAAGATCAGCTGTGTGGGATCATGTTTGTGTATAACATTAGCATAATATTTCTGCAGAAATAGGACTAACCATTCCATATTATCAAAACATAAAAAACACACAATGCATCAAGAGATACATTTGGTAAGTTACTGCTTGTGGCTGGTAGCATAAGGAAGCCCTGGGTGAGATACAGATGCCATTGAGTTTTTCCTCCTTCAAACAGTGCTCATCTTTTTCAGGAAGAGCATGAATACAAAAAGAAATGTTTCATGAGATCACTTCCTGCTACTCC
The DNA here is from genome assembly GCF_021028975.2 of Sphaerodactylus townsendi. Lineage (NCBI taxonomy): Eukaryota > Metazoa > Chordata > Lepidosauria > Squamata > Sphaerodactylidae > Sphaerodactylus > Sphaerodactylus townsendi. The sequence continues at coordinate 41,991,350 of NC_059435.1, forward strand.
TATTTTAAGTCACTTCAGCAAATCTTTCCCAGCCATTTGTACATCCACAGAATAACTGTCTCTTTTAACCCTCTATTTACACTGTAGTTCAATTTTGTGCCTGAGCCCCCCGTGCCAGTAGATGGATCTTTTGAGGCCTTTCTTTCCCTTTCGCTCCATCCCTCCCCCCTTAAACCCAGTCAAGCCTGCTGAGGATTGGGGGATGGGAGTGATACTAGAAGGTTTCTGTTTGGTGGAGAGGGACATTTGACAGCTGTGTGGGGGATGGGAGAGTTAAGAGTTGGAAACCAGTGGGGGAAGGGCAAATGGCCCATCCACCCCCCACCCCCCCAGAGAGCCAGGGTTGCATATCTTTGGAAGTCTCCCTCTAAGTAATGGTATTATTCAAGCAGCTCTTATTAGAGCAAATATTCTCCCATGCCTTATTCAAGACCACATTTTTTGTGTGTGTGGGGGGGGTGTCACTACTCACTGGTCATCTACAGGATTCAGAAAATGGTTATTTTTGCCTTTTTAAAATTTATTTTACAATTATTGCAACACAGAATTAGGTTTCATTTACAAAGTTACTAAATATTGCAACTAACAGTTGTGTGTGGAATATTTCATGAAGCATTAAGTTGTCTTTATTATTTGGAATATTTTTGGGCTGAAGCTTGAATTTAGTTTAAAAGGACCTCAAGAATAATTACCTGGAAACAAATCCTTAAAATACCTGACTGGTCTTTTCCTGGTTCAAGAAGATTCTGCCTAGCTATGTATGGTACTGTGCCCCCTAGCAAACAAAAACCCCAAAAGCTTATGCCTCCGTACCCTGGAACTTCTGATATGTTTTTAAGAAATGTACAAATGTTATTTTTCAGATTCTTATTTAATTCAACTGCTTTTGTCCTCTCACATACTGAGAGAGTACTGATTTACATAGCACACTGCCTTAATTATTTATATAGCTCTTCCCCCTGCAAGTTGAAAACAATTTACATCTATTTTCTTCAGACTGTTTACAATCCTCCCCCCATAAAATAAACCAGGACTGCTTCCTTTGCAGAAAGTTTCAGCACAGAAAAGTGACGTAGCAAATTCATGGCTGCAGTGAAAATTGAACTAGGGACTTGCTGGTTCACAATTCACATCCTTGTCACGATGATGCGCCATTCTCAACACCACTGAAAACTTCACACCATTTAAAATCACTGGTAATTGCTGCAGACTGCTAGGAAGTTGAAAGGGAATTTCTTTTCTTGGACATGGAATGTACAGTATAAAATTGTGATTGTGAATACACTACTACACCACCACCACAATACAGAGTACATTTTATTTTATAATTTAAACAAAAGCAGTACCCAAGGGAATCTGGTGCCCATAAAATCAAGTTTTGCCACTGTCCTTCAATTATCTCTTGGATGGTCCTAAATCAGCTTAAGCTGTTTTATAGGTTTGTAAATGTCATTAAACACGTTGGGTTTAACATACAGTGGTGATCTCAATTCAGCCACCAATCAGGGGTGACTGAAATAAAACAGGAATGAAAGGGCTGTAGGTTTATAGATCATGCAAGAATTATACAGGGCTCATTAGAAAGGCTAAACTAGTAGTCCCACATCTATCACACAACAAAGCAGATTGTAGTGTTTTGTTATAGCACTCTGATTTAAAAGATGCTACTTGTACTGTAGAGCTTCATGAGATTTAGTAACAACCAGTGAAGTCTAATAAGTGAATAGCTGACTTTTGACTCTGAAAGTCTGTAATTAAAAGTGACATCTCTGTTAATGATTCACTACATGGATTTGGGCACACCACTGTTAGCTTCAGTCACCCATTTGCAAAATAAAATCAATAGTGGTCCACCTAAAATGGTTGATATAGGAAAAAATGTAATAAAACTTCGAAAAGCATTTTATAAAATTAGAAGCAGTTCAAAATAACATCAAATCAGAAAATGACTGAACTGCTGCATTATCATCTAAAGAAGAATATCCATATTTCCAAGAACAGCAAGTTGTCAAGCAGATTACTAACAAATCTGTTGTCAAATGACTGCCAAGCCCATAAAGCTATCTCTCACTGTATCATTTTCTGTTTTACTTTGTATTATAACTTTGTATTATAACTTTTCCCTATCAGTCCTTCCAATTTATTGCACAAAGGATTTTTCAGAACGGCATTTGTTTGGTGCATTTTCATCTAAGCTTATCAGACACCACAATATAACTTATACTTAATTCTTATTCCGTAGAACTTCTTTTCTCCTATGGTAGGAGTGTCAGGTTTGTTGCATTTTAGCTGGGAACTGATAAATTTAAAGTGATTCTTTCAGTCATGTAATCACCTGAAATGGCAAGTAGTTAAATAAGCTACTTCTTTTGAGCCAGCCTTCCTTTCCACTTAACTGCCACCAATGCAAGATTCCCTTCACAAAAGGGTGTGTGGAGAGTTACCATTGCTGACCACAATGACAGAGGTTTTTCCAGGTAAGTTTCAAAACCTTAATTTCCCCCCCATATATCTGAAGGAAAAAATACCATCGCTGTTTGTGAAAATGTAAGTATCTAGCCTGAATAAATATATGTAAGTCTCATCTAGACTAAGTTGGCTGAGGTTCTATTTTAAATATCCCCAAGCATTTATCCAATGAGTATAAAGAGTATAAGGGAATCATCACAGGGAAAAGTAATTTGATAATTTGCAACAAACACACAGATTAGAAACATACATATAAAATCCCAGTGGTCCTCCAAGATGTTTTAAATTTACAAAATAAGCATATATATTTAGGATTTTGTAAGATTCAGCTCAATTTGCTTGAGTTAAATGGCCCCAAATCCATGTTTAAATATGTAAGAAGTTCCTTAGTGGAACAAAACAAGATCTACTTGGTCAAGCATTCTTGGCAAGAATCCCAGTAGCCAGAAGGCATTAGGCGATTCACTGGAACGAACTACACCTGTGAATCACTACTATGTGCATCTTTATAAGGACCAACCAACATCTTTAAAGTTCTTCTTTTACTGGAAAATGAAGAGAAATGAACTTCAGACATGGTTGAGCACCATGTTGTATACTAGAAGCATCTTTTTCTCTTTTTAATTTCTTTTTAAAATTAACATTTAGCCAGAGGGATAGTTACCTGTAGCTTAAGAATTTACGCTGTAGATCTTCGTTGTTTCAATAAAAGCAATTTCTATTTCAGTATCAGGATCCTGAGAACATACAAACATGATTATGTACAATGTTTCTGCTGTATGAGGTTTTTAAGTCATGCTGCTACCATTAAAAAATAAACAAAAACTAGTGAAGCCCCTGTTGCTCAAGAAAAGGGAAAAATAATAAATAGGGAAAAAGAAAAAAACATTTTTGTTTATTCAAAATTACCTGTATTGATAGGATTTCAGATACTAGCATTGCTATTCTGAACAGTTCAAAAAGCCCATTAACCCACTGGATAGCAATACAAGGTAGACAGAGTTTTACACAGGTTGAAGAACAAGCTCAGTCATGTTTTTGCACCAAAAGATCCAAATGCAAGTTGAATGCATGTTTTACTCAGTATTATCCCAAAAGTGTACAAAGCAAAGAAAAAAGTCCTCAGGCAAGAAAACTATTACTATTTTGGATTTAAACTATGAAGTCACTCAATTATGACATCGCCATGTTGTTATAAACATTCGCTTTTGTCACACATGCAAGAACATTGCAAAACATTTTGTGAGATCTTTTTTGCAACTTAAATATCAAAAGCATCTGCCTATGAGTGATCAAGTTGGAAGTGAGGTGTGTACAGGGAAGAACAAGAACATTTTGTTCCAGTACAATTGTTGTTATCACCCAAACTTCCCAGTTACTAAAAACAGATGAGCTCTGGAACTTAAGCTAACTAATTCTCATGGGCACATCTAGAGGGGAAAGGGGGTACATGAAAATTAGGGTGTCTACCCACCTTGTTTCTGGCAGGGCTGCATAGGAGAGAAATTCCTCTCCTATGCAGCCCTGCCAGAAACAGATAGAGATTTCCTTTTTCACAGCATTTTTGTGTTGGCAAAAAGTTTCATCTTTTGAATTTTTGCTTTTATTTAACTTCCAAAAGGCACACCATCCTTGTCACAAAAAGTATTAAATTCAGTATATGATCTCTGTAAAAGTTTGCATGCAGTTTTCAAGAACTGATTGGTTCTTCCTTATCATTCTGAGATTTATTTTTTCAATATTGGCAAAAAACTGTCTTATTTTTTCCACATGTACCCCCCACCCGATCTCTCTAATAGTTCTATATGTATTCACATGTTTTCAAGAAAGACTGTAATATAAATTTCAGACTGCAATATAAATTCCAGTCAAAGTCAGAATTTTAGGAAACAGAAGAACCAAAGGTACAGCCACCACAATTTAAGTTTATGCTCTCTAAATATGTCGTTTGTTCATTATCTCTTGAGTGTGCAAAATAGTTTTTTACCCCTTTGAAAAGGGAGATTATACAGCATGATTAATGCAGCCTATGAAATCCTGCTTTTTGAAATATATTGTTTTGGTTTAATTAGAAAATTAAAACAGTAAAATTAAAACCAGTTCTCTTAATTTCCTTGAAAACCAACATTTAAAGCATTACTGATAGAGGTGATTCTACAGGAGCAGTGTTTGCTTTTTAAAAAGAATGTTGTTTTATAGCTTTTTAGAAGTGAGACAATAGGTGAGCTCAAAGTTACTCACCACCACCACCACTACCTTATGTAGACAGTTAATTTTATAGTGTAAATAAGCTGCCCACCATATGGAAACAGGTTTTCCCCGTACCCCCAGCCCAATATTGCTGTTTTTTAATTCTTCTAATACACTTACCAGAGCTGAACAAAACCAGATGCAACAGGTAAAACTGATATGTACTTCTGCTTGCAAAAGCATAAAAATTACCTTTAAAACCAATCTATTATAGCATTGCATGAACTTTTATAAGAGTTTACAGAACAGTGCTAACACCTGTTGCCTTGTTTTATATGGTGTTTTTAAATTGTAAACTGGACTCTGAACAGTGGGCATAGAAACAATCTAAACAAATGCATTTGCATTCTGCTTATGCTTGTTTGTAAATTTTTGTTTAAATGTAGCTGCAGTTTTACTCCAAATGTGATGAATCAAAATTGGTTACTCTCTGCCCTCTGTGACCCCCTATTATGGTTCTCTGTTGATAAGCATTTTGAGAAGTTACCACCCACATGTGAGAGTCAGGACCTTTTCTTTAAAGCCAGCTAATACCAAAGATGACTGAAAGAATTATTACTAGCTTACCTACGACAGTTTAAATATTAATTAGCTAGATGAGCCACATTGATTTGCTACAGTTTTGTGTCACTAATACCAACTGTAGATTTACACATATTTCGATGCAAAGGGAAATAAGTCTTGTTTTTACACTGGTAACTTTTAAAAACTAAAATGTCATTATAGACATAAATGTTAGGTAGGTATATAAAACAGTTTTACATTTGAAATGGGGAAAGGCTGCGTGCCAAAGATGAGATTGTATTGTCCTAATTTTCATACCCTGAGATAATCAACTCTAAATTACACATTTAAAACATTAGATTTGATTAATATGGAAACAAATGATTTTTCTTGACACATTTAAGAACATACATCTGTGGAATTTAATATATTACATTGGACTGCTACAAGATGCTTTTCAGGAATGCAGTTCACTCACGCTCTAGGGAAAACATTGTTTGAAGAATACTTGATAGAAGTCTCTTCCTAATAGTTGATTATTTTCATGAAGCTCAAACTACTTGGATGTACCCATTTGTCAACCACTTTGAGTCATTTTACAGCACTTGTAACCAAAGTAAATGCATATTATTCACTGACACAGATCCCTGTGTAATTCACATGTTTTCTCTTGATGCATTAGCAGAAGATTCAGGCAAAAGCTGTATTTGACCAGTACTAGGATTACTCCAAATTGGTGTTTGTTTCATAGGAAGGAAACTTGAACTTTCTTATTTGGTGATATTTTTCTTAATATCTACTGAGCAACAATATTGAGTTTTAATTGCAGATCTCAGTTTACAGTTTCAAGGGATCAATCAACAAAAACTAAATAGAACTAGGATGGAGTTCACAAATTAATCTGTAATATTCTCGGTTCTAGTGGTTTATAAACACTGAATTCATGTATATAGGTGTCATTACAGAATACTAAAAGTATGTGTCAAAGTATAACTGACTGTATCAAGAAACTATTGAAATATGCATTTTTGGACTGACATGCTAGTTGTCATACATGACTCTCAGTCATGGAAATCCTAGATATGTTTATTTGAAAATATGTATCATTGTAAATATAATGGATTATGCTGCCAACTAAATGTATCTGGAATTGCAAGAGAAATTACACACATGTATAAACATAAATTGATTTAATGTAGCTCTAATCAACCTTATCATTCAAGATACACCTTTAATTTCTGTTTACATAAAATAGTTTAAAATTACCTTAGTTATTTTTAGAAGTAGAAAAACTAATTCTTGCATAAAATTGGTATTTGCATGGCATTTTAATAAAGCTCTACATTAATTTCAAGATAAACTAAGCAGCTAAAAAACTGTAAATCTAACAACCTAGTCTCATAGTTAGGAAATAAATATTAAGACTATAGCCTAAGCATAATTACTTGAAATCTATAAGATTTACTTTCAAGTAACTCTATTTCTGGGCTGGGATCTTCTGTTAGGTATTAAGGATGCTGAATTGTAATATCACAGGGGTGAACAAGTTTACTTCAATGGCATTTCATACTAGTAGTACTGAATGTTAAATCTTTCCTTCCACTTGACAAAACAATTTGATCACATGGTTAGCAAACAAACCTATTTTACATAAATGAAAACAACAGTTCTCCAATCAAATTAACTGATTCATCCAAGCATTTGTACTATATGAACATTTTGGATGAACATTTTGTTGTTTTTAATTTACACACTTCCTTACTGTAAGATCCTACTGATTTCTAGATTATCCTGCTTTGGTAGCTAGGCATAAGTTTTATAAACCGTTTTACAGCCATCTTGTTCAATTCTATGAATGTTCATCTTGAAAGCTTTTAACAAAAATTTGGGTTCAAACTTCATCTTTATTTTGTGTCTCATTACCTAACATTTTAATGAAAGTTTTGTTAGATGTGTGAACAATGCAGATATACAAACATATGAAGTATGTTTCAAACATGTTTTGTACTGTTTGATAACCAAACTCAGAAAATAATAACAAATCAATGACTTGTTATGATTACTCCAGCAGCAGATTTTTCAAGTAAATAGTAACACTGTATTATTTGTTAACTAAAAATGTCAGAATTTCATCCTATAAATCACTTTTCAATTTATTTTATGTTCTTAAGTTAGAGACAGAAACTGATCTACAATAAACCATTCCATACTAATCATTTCTCTCTGTACTAAAGTTTAAAAATACAAGTTGTTTGTGAGAGATGTTTCCATTATACAGATATTCCATTTATACAATCAAAATTCAATGAACATTAATACAAGCATACTGTTAGATAATATTTCAGTAAGCTTACTAAATTTTACTATATGCCAATAAAGATATTTGCACATGTATACAATGAACCCAATTTTACATGTATATAATGAACGCAAATGGAGTCAAAGGTGTACATTTACTTTCCTGGAAAGACTTCTCTGCATGTTTGAAAGCAGCTTGAAAGAGAAATACAACATTTTTTCTGTGTCACAGCTACATCTATTTCTTTCTCATGCAGCTGATAAAAAGTACAGGAAAGGAAATTTGCCAGGTGACAACCACTCTGCATGTCTAATACCATGGAATCAAGCAGCCCTTCAAATCCTGTCCCAGCACCCTACTGAATGCCTTTCAAAGCCTCACAAATAGTCTGGCAGGTTCTTTTAAAATAGGTAACAAAGTAGATCCCCCATGAATCTTCAGACATTTTCCGTTTAGGGTGCACAATCTTTGCTAATGGAATAGTCTGAAAGTCTTCTGAACCTTTTATATTTCCAAAAATTCTGTGTTGCACCGAAGATATTGCATACTATTATCTGTATTTTCAAGCAAGATATAGTTTCAAATCTAAACCGAACAAAGAAAACGTTCACGGTCCTCAACTATTACTGAATAACTGCGGCCGCTCAGTTCTGTTAACATTATGGGAACTGAAGGCACAATGCAGAGACTATTTTGAACATAGAAAAAGGTATTTCTCCAAAGCGCCTTAAAAACTGGAGCGAGCAAAGTGCAGACCGAAGATACAAGCTGCTAATGGAGTGCAAAGAAGATAACTGCTGCAAAGGTCGAGAAGCCTCAGCTCCAAGTCGGTGTATTATTACATCCGCCCCCACCAAAAGATTCAATCCCCAAAGAAAACTCTCCGCCATCTACTGAAGGAAGAGGAAGCTGGCGAGCTAACAAGGGAGTTTACCAGAATCTCCCCCTCTCCCAGGTCTTTCCCCTTCTTGGAGCCCCATCCCCAGGCCGCTCACAGGGGAAAAAAATACCAATCCCCCCCCAACTAAACAAAAGACGTCCCAAAAGCTGAAATGGCGTAAACTGCCTTTCGCGCCACAAACTCGAGAACCGCCCAGGAGGACCGTGAATGGAGAAGAGACTGAGCCAATCAGGCAGCCGGCGGCGCCCGCACAAACCAGGCGGAGAACGTTGATAGGTGCAGTTCTCGGCCAATCGGAGGCAGCCCTGCTACACACACACGGAGAGATGCACATCCCTGAGCTCACGCGCGGTCTACTACGATTACTACGGCTACTCCCATACAGTTCGCGCTTGTTGTTGAATTGCGGGCTGGCTCTACGCGAGGAGGCGGCTCCGGCGCTCCCTCTCCTGAGCGACTGATATACACTTTCCACCAAGCTAGGAGTACCAGATGTGAAAATAGAATAGCCATAAGGATTGCTTTTTTCCAAAGAAAAAATGTTGTGTATAGACTGAGTTCCCCCGGCTGGTAATGATTATTGCACGGGCGGGGAGGGAGAAGAGTGTCTGCAGGGTAATGTGGTTGTGGCACAGCACAGAACGGGGGAGGAATGGTGTACATATGAGTCAGCTGTGGATATATTCAGGAGGATTAAATCAGTGTCCCTGGCATACTATAGGAAGTGACTGATACGTTGTGCCAAAGACAAGATGGGGGCGGGGAAGAAGGAAAGGCAGTCACAGCAAAAAAAAAAAAAAGAGGAAAAAGACCCGCATACTGCAATGCTGACCAATGACATGTACTCCTTAACATTTGATAATGTCACTGGCAGGTTTGGGATAATTTTATCTGAATTCCTGCAATCTTAAGCGTCCATTTTCTCCAATTCTCTCCCCCTAATGCCACTCTCCCCCTGGTACCACTTATGAAACATGTCTGTATCCCTACGATACTGCTAATAGCAGAGGAAATGTTCTCCATGTTGTAAGCACCCTGATGCAAGGGAGACCTAACTACTAAAATAGGGCAGAGTTCATTAGATCAGGCCTTAAGGCTCCAGAACCATATTTAGCTACGCTAGTCCAGTTTTTCTGGCACAGAAATTCTGTTTTGAACTTGCAATTTTAAAAACATTTCATAACGTTTTACATTACCCCACCTCAATTATTTTACCCATTTCAGGTGATAAAACTTTTCAAAGCCCATTCAAATATAATTCGAAGATAAAATAACCTTTAAAACTACTGCAATAATGTGAGAAATTTATGTCGAATTGCATTTTACAACTAATACTGCATCTTAAAAATATTAACGTTGAAATTTTGAGTGTCTTATTTTTTTCCTACTAAAATACAGCAACAAATTATGTTGGAAGACTTTAAAAACTTTATTCTGAAATGAAACTTTTGCCAGTTAATAAAGAACCCTCCCTTAAATTTACAATTTAAAATTCAAGCAACACACCAAAGTTACTGGCACATGCTGTTCAAATCACCACATTCACAAGTATTTTAATCATTATAAAGATAAACTTCTGCATTTTAAGCAAAAGTTACTAGTTAGCTATAAAATACTCAGGTTGAAATTTGTAACTTGCAAAACATTACTATAAAGTGAACACCACATGTTTAAATTTAATCTCTGGCAATCAAAAAAATCCTTATAGAGACAATTATAGTTTCAGCTGAAACTGAAAATGGTTCTTATATTCCTTAAAAGATTAACCAGTTTAGCTAGTTTAAACAAAATCCTGTCCCATATGTAAATGCATTCACTTAAAAAAAAACAATTGTTTCTACTTCTGCAAAAGCAACTAGAAGTATGCTTATAACATTTTTGTTCAAATGTAAATTAGCATTAATTCAGTTGGACTTCTATACATAAGTATATTTAGCATTGCAACCCTAGGTTTTTCTATACCATTACCTGAATATTTTTAGACCTGAATTTAAGTTTTTGCATTTAGGATTTTTTAAAAAGTAAACTGATGGCCAATTTAAGTTAACATTCAAAACAGCTAATGTAACAAAACGTTTAAAGAGATACATTTATGTTCATTCAAACACACTAAACTAATTGCAGACCAAAAGTACAAACTTTATTAAAACTACTAACAGAACCTACATTTTAAATATTAATTTAAAGACCTTCCTACTTTCTTATTCACAACAATTTGTGGAGGAGTGCAAGAATGCAAAGACTGGCTGAGATACACACACTTAAGTGTTTAGCTTTGTTCTGAAACATAAAAAAGGTATTGACTCATCTACAGAAAGTTAGTTCATTAAATACTTTTTTGTAAAATTACACATTACTAATCTGCTAACAATCTACGATGCAATCTTTTGCAGAGTTATATCTATCTAAGCCCATTGACTTCAGTGGATTTAGAAGGGTGTGACTCTTTTAAGGCTGTACTGTTTGATACAGAAGATTTTGTTCTGCTCTAAAAATACCTTTTTGTATCCTATCATTCTCCTGCAAGTACTGCCCTGTCTTCTTTTTTGCAAAACATGGATTACAAACTGATTATTTCCTTTTAACAAAATCACAGCTAACAAAGACATTCACTGAAATTCATTCAAAATACTTTTGCAGATTAAAATTGCAGTTTACTTGATCATTATAAAACTGAAGCTGGCAAAACAAAAATCTATAGTATACTGGAAATTCAAGTATTAAGTAAACCGTTCTCCATATCTTTTACACTATATCCCTCCCCTCCAGATCTACAACAGAATAAATGAAGGCTTCCACTAAAGTGAATTCTTAAACAAAACCTACTGGATTCCTATATATTAAATACAGCGCAGGCTTTCATTTCCGTATCCTCTCTTCATCTTCAGGCAACATTTTGTTTGCACTGGAACTAGGCTCCGCACACTCTGACCCCTCCCCCCACAAACCCACCATTGTGCTCTTTACAAATGTTGAAAATTATGAATGGTTACTTGAACTAAGTGGGGGAGGGGAGGAGAATGGGGGTCGGTAGGTGGGTGGACTCATTCTCTGCATACTATGGAAATCCAAGGGCTGTGTTGTCTCACCGTTCCTATTTTCTGTGCTAGAAACCCCCATTAACTAGATTTAAAAGAAAAGGGGAAATAATTCTCTTTGACGGGGCGGGGGGGGAGCAGATGTCCGGGGAAGCACGCTCTTCTCTGCACTCCCACTTTTTAATCACTCTCCAAGAGGCCTCCACCCCTTTTGTCCTTCGATTCATAACGTTGCGCGGTGGAGTCGCTGCACCCAACGCTCATCAAACCGCCAGAAATATTACTATGCAGGAAGGAAGGGGGTGGGTCGGTGGGAGCAGTTTCCAGAAGACCCTCGTTTCTCCCGCCCTCCCCCGCCCTCGGTCTTTCTCTGGCGCACAGCCAATTGTGAGCACGAAAAGCAAGCAGCCACCGAACACGAAATCACTGACAAAAAGTGTTGGCGGCGCACATGGGTTACGGGGGAAGAAGAGAATCGCCCCCGCCATCCCACCCTCTTTCCTGGAGAGCTGCAATTGCCCTCCACCCACTTAGTGGCGCCGGAGACACCTTGCCAAACCCGGTTGGAGCGAGGTTGCACAAGCGACCCTTATGAGTCACCCAGCCCTCGTGAGGAAGGCGTATGGGTGGCCATTATGTTGCACTTGGCCGCCTCTTACTCTCTCTCCCCGCTCCCTCAATCACACTGTCTTTGGTGTTGCAAAACGGTGCTCCCCTTTATTTCGGAGCATTTCCACAGCCCCCATCGAGGAAAGGTGCAGCTAGCTCTCCAAGCGCATGCAGTGCGCGTGTGTGGAGCAACCAAACCCGCAGCAGAAAGTAGTAAACAGGGGGAGGGGAGAGTGACCACGCGGTCCGGGCTCCTCTCCCATCCAACGTCCCTTTCTTAAAAACTTGTCCAGGGACAACTGGGGCAGCTTCACTTCTCCTCCTCCTTTGTGAGCTCAATCCAAAGCTCTCTCATTAAGGCGTCGGGATCCCTCACGTGAGAACTTGATTTGTAGTTTGAACACGTGGCTCATTCAAAAAGCCGAAATATCCAAGTGATTTTTCCCCTCCCCTCCTCCCACGCTGCTTTTTTTTAAAGAGGCGGTGCCTACATTCACGTATTGTAACATTTTTATACTCCGCCTGCTGCTGCCAAAGAGGCTTGGGGGCGAGATAAAAAAAGTAGTTTCTTCCTCCCATCTCTCCCCCCCCCCTTTTTTTTAAACCCGCCATCGTAGTTGCAAAAGAGACGTGATTTCCCCCATCGGTTCGGATAACGTAGCGAAGACTCACTATTCCGATTTGGTCGGTGGCTCTTTTTTTTTTTTAACTCCGGGGAGAGAGAAGGAGGGGGGTGGCTGGCTGGGTGGGGGAGGGACCGACGGATACAAGCTGCAGTTGTGATTTTGTTTTCTCTCCCGGTGGCTTTGCATTTTATTTTATCCCCTGGATCCTTGGAAGGTTTTCGTTTTGATGCAAGAGGCGCGTGCAGGATAGAGATATCTATTTTAAAAGAAAGTAAAGCTCTATTTTTAATTAAGAAGATGAATAAGCTGTATATCGGGAACCTGGGCGAAAACGTGAGCCCTCTGGACCTGGAAAGTCTCTTTAAGGAGTCCAAGATCCCCTTCACCGGCCAGTTTCTGGTGAAGACGGGATACGCGTTCGTGGACTGCCCCGACGAAAACTGGGCGATGAAGGCTATCGAGGCACTTTCAGGTGGGTCATTCCCTCCGGCGGCTCAACCCTCGGCTCCCCACCCCTCATCCCCATCCTCTGGCCAAGCCCCACACCACCATCTCCTCCATCCCACCGCCGTTCCTCACTCCTGCGTTGTAAGAATTCGCCTGCCCGGAGACCTTCCTAGTTCCAACCCCCTTCTCCCCCCGGGCCGGAGGGCTGGACACCTTATTTCGCGGGGGTTCAGCTGCGTGGTTTGGGGGGCCTTCTTCGGGGACTGCCAGTGTGAGGGGCTGAGCAACCTGGGTGGCTTCCTTCTCCCCTCTACAATTCCACCACCCCCCTCCGCAGTTTACAGACACGTAGTGAGGTAGCGCGCAAAGTGTCGCTTTGGAGCTGTTTCTCGTTTCGAAATGGGGGAGTGGGGGCGCCATGACGCTGATATATTCGGAGGAGACGGTACCACCACCCCCTCTTTAAAAAAAATCGGGGCGGGGTGGAGTGAGCAGCCGGCTTTTGCGGCATGGAGGAGGGGGCGAGGCGCGCAAAACAGCTCTCGCCACCGCCAAGGAGGAGGTGCGCGCAGCAGCCAGGGCCCAGCTCGCCAGCAGTTTCATTGCGCAGGGGCTGTTGCTCGCGCCTACCTCCGATCAGAGAATTGTGGCCTTCGGACCTGGGGGACAGCAGAACAGGGGCCTTGTGCCCGCCCAGCGGCCTGAATCGCAGATGGCGGGAGAGGGGACACATTAGGGGCCAGCCGCCCTCGGCCGGAGTCACGACGTGCCGCGCCGGAGGGTAGCTGAGCGCAACTCGCTTGGCTTCGGAGTTGTGCGCCCTCCTCTCGGCCGGGAGGGAGACGCTTCCAGCGGGGGGTCACCGTCTCCGAGTCTCAAGGAACCAAACTTGGCACGCTTAAAAAAAACCCGGCAAAAAACAAACCCCGCACTTTGCCCTTTCCAGGAGGGAGGTCGAGGCCTGAAGGCCCGCCGCGCGGCTCTTCCTCGGGTGCCGTTTATTTCGCTTTCCCTTTGGTTCCCTCAGCCAGCCAGCCAGCATGTCCTCTGCTCCGCTTCTACATCCTGTTTTTGTTCGAAATGCCGCTTGGCGGGCTGAATGGGTCGAGTGATTTCGTGTGGGTCCTTGGCTTGTTCTCCAGGCTCGACATCAGGATGGACGTTGAGGGGGGTCGGTCTTGGGCCCTGTGTTGGAAGGGCTCTTTGTGGGAAGGCTTAAAGGGGTGCTCTGCAAGGGAAAACGTGTGGGAAAACACTCCTCCTTCGCAGCAAACAGCAGTTCCTGTTTCCTCCCGACAGGAGATTAGAGGCCTGTTAATCTCGTCAGGGAGGTTACCTTGTGCACCTATATGTGTAGTCACCGTTTTTACATGCCACTTTGGAAAGGAATAAAGGTTAAAAGAACCGGACTTTCTCCTTAAAAGAGTTCCCTGCTTATCCATTCAAGCAGTTCTCTTGGAACTGGCCTAAATGAAAACTGGTAACTTGACTTCTGGCTGCCATTCCTACCATGTTTCTGTTACTGCAGTGTAACTTGGTGAATGACCTAACATGTCACATTTGTGTTTCACACCGTCGTCATTTTTGTTTGGGAGGGGCCATAGGCAAGGGGGAAGCAAAACAAAACTCACTCTAAAACGAGTTGTATTCCTATTTACAGGTAAAGTTGAGCTGCATGGTAAACTCATAGAAGTTGAGCATTCAGTTCCCAAAAGACAAAGGTAATTTTTGAAATGTCTGCATTGAAAAGGGATGGGTGAAGGCATGTAATCTGGTGTGTAATTGATTGTTGGTTAACCATGAGGTATTCTTCAAGTCACCTGCAACTTTGTTGTAATATTAAATAATTTTATATTATAAATAATGCTAACATGTGCCTGTGTCTATAGAGAAAATTGAACCTCTTAGAAGATAGGACTGAATTTAAGTTTAGACGTTTTATAGTGGGATTAATTTTTGGATAACACTTTTTTAAATAGGAGCAGTATAGTAAGAATAAATTATTTGCATTTTAAAATAGACCAAGTTTTAAGCTTCTGGTATATCTTCTTGGTGTTAAATTTTATGGGGAATTGAATGATTTAGGAATAGAGAGTTTTATGTGACTAAATATGTGATCCTCTGCATAAATGAGAATTTATCACATTGAACTCACTGGGACTGCCTATATGTATATATAGCTAGGACTGTTCAATTTCATATGCAGGAGTATCTGTTGACATGGGAACATGATTTCTTTCTCAAGACAAGACAGATTTATGGATAGATGTTTTTTATGTGCTTAGTGAAGTGACTAGAGAACTCAGTAGTGTTTTTAATAGGCCCCGATTTATTGATAAGAACAGTTTTTAATTTATGCACCAAAGTAAAGATAGATTATATATTGGATTATAAAGCCAACTCCTGTTGTCTGAAACAGCACAAATTTCACAAATGTTTGAACTTTTGTATGTATAGGCATGAATACTATAAATGAAATAACCATTTCCTGAGATCTACAGCATAGATGTTTAGAAGAGTTTACAGTTGATTACTGAGTAACTGATTTGGACAGTTAAAATCTACAAGATTTATTCAATGTTGTATGGAAGTTCCATTTTGGAAAGAGTGGTTATGAAATTACTCTCTACTATATATTATAATAATAGCACTTCAGTTGTGAACTGAAATTAATTTCAAGAACATTAAAAAGTGCCTGCTTTATTGAAAATATAGGTTAATGTTTAAATATAAATTTAGTATAAATTAATTTTACTGTCATTCAAAAACTTGTCATATTGTAACTTGTTGCTCTGGTTTTGTTGCTCAATAATGAAAATGCAGTGATCCTACAACATTAAAGTTGTCACTGGTGAATTGTTGCATTTATGCTTTATAGCTGTGAACTTTACAAAGTTTATCTGAAGGGATGCTACATGTAAGAACCATCATGTGGGAACAAGTTAAAGACATTTTATAATATGGCTGAGGTTCAAATAAACCATTTTTTCCTCAAAACGTTATCATGATAAAAATATTTCTGGTGGAGATCTGATGTAGATGTTCACCTGGGTGCAAAAATAATATCTGTAAAATTAACTTTTCCTAATAGATAAACCAGTTTCAATATAAGGTTGTAATAGCCTCTCTAATTGTTTGAATTGCTTACTAAGCACTATATATTAGCCTGTAAATAATTGTCAGACAAATGGGTTTTCAGACTTTAGATTTCAATAATTTATAGTTCTTCTATGTTTTCTTTGCATGTAAAGAATTGATTTTCAATACATGGGACTGTACTGTATTGTTTTGTTTACCAATGTCTGTTATCTATAACTGCTGGCTATGATTTTAAAATGATTTTTTTTAATAGAGAGGTGCATAAGTAATTAAAAGTTATCCAGAGTTCAGATTACACCAAGATAATATCTGTATATCAGAAGATATGTGGAGTAAGTACCTGTGCTGAAATTCCAGGCTGATTTTCTAAGGAAAGGGTGTATGCAGTTGGTGTAAGTGGTTCAATGCTTGGCTTTGTGGATAAATACTACAGTTAGATTTTAAAAGTAGTTGAACAACTTGGTTAAAAAGTTTCACAGGAAAAGCAGCAAAATCTAATAAACTATATTTAAATGTGTGAAGTTTTCTTTTAAAAGCTCAAAACTGTATTAAAGTAAATAATTATTTTGTAAAGATGGAAGTCCTGATCCATGTTATAAATCTTCTATGGGATATTTATTCTAGATTACTTTCTGTAGTTTTCTGTTTTTGGTCCTTATTGAGGTTTTATGAAATCAACTATTGGGGTAGAGATGAAAGCGCTGACCCATCTCTTTGTCATGAAATAGTACCGAGAGCTCTTATCACCCTAAATTTAATTCAAAAGACCAGTCTTTAAAATTCAGCTTTATTTGTTATTCAGAAGGAAAATTTAAAGTTCTTGCAATCACTGATTTCTAGCAGTTTGAACTTTAGAGGGACACATGAACCCACTTGCAAAAGCAACCTTTATATCTTGCTTGTGAGGGGCAATTTAGGGCTATAACTCTAGAATACTCATTGGTATTCTGCAATAGGCAAGCTGGGTATATTTTGATTGGATTTAGATATAGTAGCGTAGATGTTCCAGATAGGATACCAAATGAGAGAATACATGAGACAGAGGAGCAAATAATTTACAACATGCTTTTAGCCAGAAGCTGATTCCTAACTTAGTACAGAGACCTCAAGAGAGCACAAAAGGAATGTACAATTTTTGCATTCATAACCTCATGGTTCATAAAGAATCATTGAATACTTCACAGAAGCTCAGAGCACTTCATTCAAAATTTAGAAATGGTATTAAAACAATGCTGCCTTCTTGCCATACTTTCTAGAAGAATGTGAAGTATTAGTTGTGATCTTCAGTTTCATACATTTTTCGGGGTGGGGGGGGAGGAATTGTGCAAAACAAGATAGCACATGCATATTGGAAAACTTGTGTGCAATCCTTTTAGATACTTCCCAGCTTCTTACAAGAGCAGCTATTATGCATACTGTTGATTGAATATTCAAATAGCACTGATGTCATTTGTTGTGTGATAGTTTAACTTGGTAAGGGGATGGGTGGTATCAGACACTGGCCAGCTGAAGGCCTGCATGTTGAATTTGCGCTTAATGATGTCATTCAGTATTCTTTCATTCTTGCACATCTTTTGCTTCTGACATGCTTCGAGGATAGGTGCTAATCTATCCTTGTTTCTCATGTTCAGTCTCAAAATAAAATGTCATCTTTCCTGAACTAATGGGAGTATTAGTTTCTTTAGATACCAAATAGAAAACACTCAGGCGCAACATACAGCCAGGGATATATCATACTCAGGGCAGTGTATGTATCCAGTATGTTCACCATACTGCACAGTACAGTGGGGTCTCTAATTTTTTTAAGCCAGCAGGAATTTATCTTTGGAATTCTAACACAGCATGGTGGGCACAGCCACAAAATGGCTGCCTCATGAGGCAGAGCCGGCAGCAAAGTGGCTGCCATAGTTTACATTCAGTCACACAGTGAAAATATTTGTGCTGTGGTAGCAGCAGTTGCCAAAGCAACATTTTAAAAAAATCTGTGCAATCAGCTCTCCAGTGGCCAGTCAGAAGCTTTGCTGCATCACGGCCCTGCCCTTTTAAAAAAAATACTTGGTGGGCACCATGGTGCCTACAGATGCCACATTGGGGTCCCCTGCAGTAGAGACTCTGGCAAATTGATGCCTGAGAAAGCGAACAAAAAATGCAGTTCAACCCTCATTGTGAATAAGGTTCTGAAAAAATGAGGGCTGGGTCTAGAAATGAGCAGCAGTGGCGTAGTGGTTAAGAGCAGGTGTACTCTAATCTGGAGGGACCGGGTTTGATTCCCCGCTCTGCCCCCTGAGCTGTGGAGGCTTATCTGGGGAATTCAGATTAGCCTGTATTCTCCCAACACACGCCAGCTAGGTGACCTTGGGCTAGTCACAGTTCTTCTGAGCTTTCTCAGCCCTACCTACCTCACAGGGTGTTTGTTGTGAGGGGGGGGGGGAAGGGAAAGTGTATAGGAGAGAAAGGGCGGGATATAAATCCTCCTCCTCCTTATCCTTCTTATTTATTTATTTATTGTTGCATTTTTATACCGCCCTCCTCCTCTTCTTCCTCTTCCTCTTCCTCTTCTCTTCAAAAGATGGATTAACATCCAATGGCTAGCTGGGGTTAGGAAGAAGAACTATGCCAGATATTCTACTTCGAGTGTGTGGGAGAGAGAGTTGGTTTCCTTGTAGTTTTTTGTTACCCCTGTAGCATCAAATTCCCTGTTTTTATCCTTTATGTTACATGTACCTTCTTGTCAAGACTAATCCAGTCCTTGCTAAATTCTATTGAAGATCTATATTTCTCCCTACCACCTCATGAGGGTTAGGGATGCAGTTTCCCTCACGATGTGGGAAGGAGGTGCTGTTGGCTGGACTGTGGGGAATGGAGGTGCTGCTAGCTGAACTGTGCTCCCACAGTTGCCTCTCGGCTTCCTCTCCCTTTCTCTTCAGCTTCCTGCGAGATGGGTGAAGGAGGTGCTGCCCCCTCCCCCAGCTTCCTCTCCTGCCAGCCACCATTCACCCACCTGTAGACCTGACTGCTTCTTCCCTCTCCCCCACATTTTATTCCCCCCTGTGCATCTCACCTGTCTATTGACCCAACTGCTTCCTTCTCTTCCACGGCTTTCTCCCACCAGCCATTGCTTGTCTGTCCCCATCAGTTCCTAGCTTCTGCTGGCCACCTGGGGTTTGGTGGTGGCCTTATGCTCTCTGCCACCCTTTCCACCTCCTTGGCCTCTCCCCTTCCCTAGATGTCAGTCAAAACTGCAATGTCAAAACCCACAGTGTGGGAGGGAGGGGTGTACTTGAGGCAGCAGGACAGCAATGGTGATTTTTAATCCTCAACCAAAATCCCTGTTGCTTCCAGTCAGTGCTTACAAGACTTTGATGCTAGAAGTGCTAGGTAGCATGACCTAGAGATGGTATTTGGTTTTTTTTAATTAGATTTCCATGCTTGTGTGTGTGAGGGGGTATCATAATTTCTTACTCTGAAAAGGAGGACATCTTAATCTTGTGTGATTGGCTGGGGGAAGGTGGACTGAATTGAAGATTCCTCTGGTTCTGATCAGATCCTAGGAGGCTTGTAAGGCACTCCTTCGGGTGTCCAAGCTAGAATTGAGGCTATGCAGGACAGCCTCTTGTCAGCGGATGATCTGGAGGCTCCAATAACAGTGGGAGTCAAAGAAGCCTCTAGGCAGGTGCCTAATCCACCTGCAGGCTGCTTCTGCCTCAGCTATCATTGCTGCTTATCAGCCACGTTATGGCTCTACAGAGGGCACCAAAAAGATGGGTGAGAGCAAAATGACCATTACCAAGCAGTTCTGTCCTCCCATGGCAGGCACTGAGGACCCAGAGTGAGCCCCTACTCATCAGCTCAAAACAGTGAGCTCAGACAGCTTGTCGGAGGACAAACTGGAGGCTCCGATAACAGACCTTCTGTATTCCAGTCTACATGCAGATTTTCCTGACGCAGGCCTATCTGGATGAAGAACCACCATGAACAATCAGCTGGTACAGAGCCATTGGATGGAATGAGAGATACATCTCCTCATCAATCAACTAGACTTGAGTTTTGTGCCATCTTTCTAGTCCTGCTGAGCTTCTGGGAGCAGGTTCATCACTGCCATATTCTAATTCTCACAGACAATGTCTCCCCATAGACCTGCCTAAACAAGCAAGGGGGGGGGGTTGAGATTGTCTGTCCTCCGCAAGGAAACCTCTAGAATTCTCAGGCGGTCAGAGTTAAACTTACTATCTATAAGAGCAGAGCACATTAAGGGCACTGAGCAACATGATGGGAGAGTTGTTCCTGCAGAAGGATCTGTTCCAGCTGATAACTTCTCGCCTAGGGTCATCATTAGTTGTTTGCATCTCCATTGAACCACCAGACTAGGATGTTCTTCACCCTCTTCTATCACCCCAGAGCAGAGGGAACAGATGGCCTATCTTCCTAGTGGCCTCAATGTCTCCTGTATGCCTTCCCCCCAATCTCGATCATTCTGAAGCTCTTCAGGAAATCAGAACAACAGGTGGAGGTTATAGTCGTGGCTTCTTTTGGCTCAGGAGACCCTGGTTTTCTGATTTCTGACAGATGTCATCTATACTGCCACTCAAGCTCCCATTCCATCGAGGCATGCTGCACCAAGGGTGCATTCTTCATCCAGAGCCCAACAGATGGTAACTAACCACATGGAAGTTGACAGGTAACTCCTCTAAAGTCTGGGATGCAGCAGGACATTACCAATACCTTGCTGGCATCTATACTCTTTTCCACTGAAAGCACAGTTCTGTATTCATCCACCACATGCTGGACCTTCTTTGTCATAGAATGCTCTGCTTGGGTCCTAGTGCCTACCAAATTCTGGTATCCCGCCAGTCCATAACTAACCACATAGAACAGTGATGGCAAACCTTTTTGAGACTGAGTGCCCAAATTGCAACCCAAAACCCACTTATTTATCGCAAAGTGGCAACACGGCAATTTAGCCTGAATACTGAGGTTTTCATTTAGAAAAACCGGTTGGCTCAGAGGCACGCGTTACTCAGGAGTAAGCTTGATGAAGCAACTGTAACGCTTCAAATGGGTGAATCATGACCCTAGGAGCGTTTACTCAGAAGCAAGCCCCGTTGCCAGCAACTGAGCTTACTCCCTGGTAAAGGATCGTGCTCAGGCCAGCCTAGATATGTGTGGGGGTGGGGGTGTGATTTTCCACCCCTCCACATGATGGGCTCTGTGTACGTGTGCCCACAGAAAGGACTCTGAGTGCCACCTCTGGCACCCGTGCCATAGGTTCGCCACCACTGACATAGAAGTTGAGAGGGAGCTGCTCTTGCATCTGGGATACATCTGGGATCTCACCAATACCTTGCGGGCATCTAGAAGAAGCTCCACCAATCACATCTACAATTTTATCTGGAATGTTTTCATCAGATGATTTAGGAGGAAACAGATTGTCCGATGATCCAGGAGTTATTCCTGGAATTCCTGCAGTTTATGAATAACCACTCTTAGAAGACAGTCCTGCCAACTGTCATTCCTCAAATTAATGGCTGGGGGACTACAAAACATCTGTATTTTCAGAGATACCTGAAGGACACCCTAGCCTAGGATTGACATCCTATTCATCATTTCCCCCTCCTGGAAGATAAAAGCAGTCCTGACTGCTTTGACTAAACCTCCCTTTGAGCCCATCAGGGAGATCTCCTTGAAATTTATAGGAATAGATCATATTCTTGGTGACTATCACCTTATCTAGAAGGGTCTGGGAGCTGGTTTCCCCATCAGAGCACATTCAGAGCTTCCTCAATCCTGAGGCAGACTGGCTGATTGCACAAACGATTACCAAGAATGAATAGTCTGTCAAGAAGGAAACTTCCCACTTAATTGTGGAAAGGTTTGGAACCGCACAGATGGACTTCTTTGCTTTAGCATTCAATCATCAAGTAACATGGTTCTTCTCTAGATGCCACCATTGTCAGTCAGACCAAACAGGTGATCTAACATCTTTGTGGCCCAAAGGACCACTATATGCCTTCTCACCATTACCAGTGCTACTGAAAACCTTGTGGAAGATATGGCAGGAGCAGGCGGAAGTGATCCTCATGACTCTAGAGTGGCTTTGCAGACTGTGGTTCCCATCTGTAGTGGAATTATATGTACAAGTTCCATGGCATATTCCAGTGAGTCAGGACATGCTTCAACAGGGACCAGCGTGACACCTGGATCCAAATTGACTTCATCTGACTGTGGCACCAGATCGGCAACATTATTCGCCGGAAGTAGCACTTTCCATGGCTTCAGGGAGGTATTCACTAGATCAGGGGTAGGGAACCTGCGGCTCTCCAGATGTTCAGGAACTACAATTCCCATCAGCCTCTGTCAGCATGGGCTGATGGGAATTATAGTTCCTGAACATCTGGAGAGCCGCAGGTTCCCTACCCCTGCACTAGATGATTATACAATTCCATGTGAAAGTCTTTGCTCAATGGTGACAATGTAAGCATTGAATCCAGGCCTGAGCGAACTACTAGCCTTCATCAACAACTAAAGATATCTACCCCGTGTCACCAGGTTGCAACCATAGTAACAGTCATATCTCAAACGGCCTGGTCCTTTGACCAGGCATCCTCACATTACCTTCCTCCTCTAAAGGTGGTACAGACCCCCCCCCCCCCTTTACAGATTTCTTCATGGCGATTATACATAGTGTTATCAGCTCTCACCACAGCACCCTTCAAACCTTTATGGGAAGTTCCTCTTAAGAGGTGGCTGCACATAAAGATCTTGTTTCTGGCAGTGGTGACCAACTAGAAAGTTATCAGAAGTAGGAGTCTTATCAGTCAGGAAAGGTTTATGCATCTTCCATAAAGAGAAGGTGGTGCTCTGACTAAATTCTACCTTCATTCTCAGGTTAACATCCTTTTCCATAGAAGACCATCATTCTGTCCAGAAGAAAGACTTCTGAGAAGCATTGTCAAAACTGAGAAGCAAAGTTTTATTGGAAGCTCATTAAAGATTAAGATCTAGGAGATATAAGCAGAAGACACAGGATCCAGCCAGGATGTCTGAATATGCATTTCTCAAAAAAAGGACTGTGGCATTATTGAGAATAACGGACAGTCACTAAAGAATTGAAACATCTTTAATTGTACATATTTATGTGAAAGAATGAATCAATATGATTGTCATATGAACAAATTTATTTGATTTCTTATAAATTATATAAAAGGTTTCACTGGAAAATTTATTGTGTACAGTTTTGGTATTTATTGACGGAGGCAGAGAAGATGGCAGAGAGGCCACACATAACCATAGATGTCTCACGCAGTTGAGCTCCGAGGAAATACAGGACTAGATTTTCCCCAGACCAGTTCGTGTTCTTCCCTGTGGTTTCATATTTTTCTTCATTACAATGGTGTGTTTTACACCTGTTCTTGTTAAAATTCTGTGTCTTGTTATACTCCTTAAGCTCATAAAGTATTCAAACTGGGCTCAAGAAACTCCCATGCCAAAGACAAAGTGACAAAATAGTCCTGAGTGACCAGAGTGAAATCACCCAAGGTCAAGATGTCCCCCTTTTCTCAGACCAGAAAGAAGCCTCATGGAGGGTATCCAAGATTCCATTTTGCCCAAGATTTAATGTTTTGGAGGGGGGATTGGACATTTTGGCGTATTGGAATGTTTATAGATCGCTAGTACTTAAAGGTATTGAGTTTGTTGAGAACTGCATTAAACACATTCATTTTCTTTGATTTTAATCAGTAAACATTGTTGAGATATTGTAATTTTTAAAAATTCTCTGAGATGCCATATTTGAGTTAAGTCCTGATTTGAGTATCCAAGCACACCAATTATCTAATGTAATTTAACACAAATAAAAATTGCTTTACTCATAATGGTGCATTTAATCATTGTTGCGAGCAAGTGTCCCTATGTCCATATTGACTTAAATGATAAATACTGATTTTAAAATCTTGGCACTGGCCAGTGTGTTTACAGCTGCTTAGGAGCTTGTTTAGTTTTCCTGAAAACCTATTTCAGGGTTCAGGGACTAGTTAAGTTGCCTATTCAGTGTGATAAAGTTCCAGGTAGACAAACCTTGAGCACTGTAATACTCATGATTTTTACGAGATGGTGTCTTGTGTCATGAAGTGACTACAGCAGTTTTGGATACAGGCAAAAATAATGTATTTACTTTATAGAAAATGTTCTCTGCATGGCTATGGCTGTGCTTTGCATGGAGTTATTAAGCTGATTTCTGACCTTGTTTTTTGCAAACTGAAGGTAGAGGGAAGCAATGCTCTGTACTTGCAGACCAATGAGAGTTCCTGCTCTAGAAATTTTGGATAGGAATTTGTTAGTGTCAGGTTAAACAACTTTGAGCTTATTGCTGTGAAGCAAGTAGCTTGCTAGTTTCCATTTACATTTCCACAGTGGAATACAAGCTGAATTTAAGCCAGATACCTTATAATCTTAAATCCAGACTCAGAGTGTATATCCAAAATGAGATGCTGATAAACACTGTTCATGTAGAAGCCCATTTAGAATTCAGCAGAAACTAGTCTCTTTTTTCTGGTTGAAGTTGTGTTATTATAAATATGGTGTGTACAATTTTACAATGATTTCTGTAGTGATGCAATTTAAAAGAGGACTGGAATTAAAACAGGTGGCATTGTTTCCCAGTGGCAAGCACCTGGTCTGCAGTATCCTTCCACATGGTGAAAGAGTTTTGTCATCTTTTAGAAATCCAGGAAGGAAAGGGATTGGTAAAGTTCTCCTTGTGTAATCTGACAAGATGTCCTTAATAGTGTGATCATTATGTTACCCCCCAGCTGCATCATTTTTCATATAATCACTCAGTAAGTTCACTCTCTCTGTAAATTGTCTTTCTGCATCGGGGTAGGGTTTTTTAATTATTTCCCTAGCTCCAGTTTATGACTTCACAATCTCCCTCCCCCCACCCCTTTTTTCCCCTCTTGTCTTGCTTTATTTCCATGAGTGGAGACTGGGGACCCTAAGCCAAAAAGAGTTGAGGAAGGGAACGAATAAAAAATGTGAGTTTTTTTCCCTCTAGAAGAGCTCTTTAAATTCTTGTGAGATTTCATGGACACATGAACTGCTTTACATTGAGTCAAACTACCAGCTTATCAGAGTTGGTATTGTCTGCTCTGACAGACAGTGGCTCTCCAGGTAGTCTTTTTTATAACCTACCATGTGATCCTTTTAACTGAAGATGCTGGGGACTGAACCTAGGACCTTCAGCTAACTAGATGTTCTGTTGAGCCATAACCTTTCTGCAGCCCTGTCTTTGCTTCGCCTAAACCGATCCCTCTAATTTGTTCCCTAGATAAATGTAGACATTTGTTCAAACAATATGACACACCCAGCTAATTCTAGGTGCAGAAGCTATTCATGAGGTGCTTGTGTCAGAAGTGCAGGGCTCATTGACCACATCAGGTTCATCTGTCTGTTACAAGGGAGCATAGAAGCAGTGGTGATCTTGGTATAGTTCTTCAGGTCTGTTATCAAGCATAAGGAGAAATTTCCAGAAATGTGCATGTTGGGGTGCTGCTTCCAAACACATGAGATCTGGAGACAGATATAGGGGTATGCTAAAGTGTCAGGCTTTCTGGAAACATTTTTCTCTGTGCTGCTTGGTCAAGAGATCTGGACAAGCACTAGAGAATTAAAGTGATCGAAATCTGCACATTAAAGCACTTTCCCAGAGGAATTTGGGGATTAGTTTGATTTCTTAGAATATCGGTAGTAATGGATAGGTGGAGTTGGGCTCTAAACCTAAAGCAATATGTTTCTAAAGAAAAATATATAGTGATAATGTGGCCTATCATAGCAGTGATTCATAAGCAGGACCTCTTTGCCCTCTGAAGCCTGTTTTTATTCTCATTAGGATGAGGTGTAGGAAGCTTCTCTGCTTTGCCAGCACAGCAACCAGGCAACTTTCAGGGTTCCTGCTTTTCTTGTTCTTGATGATTTTTAGTGGTGTGTTAAGTTTGTATATAGTTTTGCAAATGGGGCACGGTTTCCTTCCTTTTCTATTTCTTATCTAGCAGGGAGCCCCACTTCCCCAGTGACTTCAGACAAATGGCACAACATGACCACAAATACATGAATCTGGCTTACCGGTATACTGAATACGACTCTTGTTCCACCAAGATCAATAGATACAGTTCAGAGCTGTAGCAGTTTTCCAGCACCCCTGCCTTCATGTCACTTGCTGCCTGATGCATAGCAGGAGATGCCAAGGATTGAACCTGGGAACTTCTGCATGCAAAGCAGAGGCTCTCCCACTAAGCCGCAGTCCTTCCTCATTTTTTTGGCTTTGTTTAGTACAAAATTTATTTGGGATATTTCTCCTAATCTTTTCCCCATGTGCTAGACTGCATGAGTGCTGCTGGGTTGGTTATAAGGTAATTTCTCGGGTTTCTACCTTGTCACTTAGTTGTTGCTCTAGTTCTGCTCTGGTGAAGTGCCTTCTCCGTGAGTCAATCTAGACCCAATTGGCCATGCTGGCAGGGGCTGATGGGATTTGTAGTGCATGAACATCTGGAGAGCTGCAGGTTGCAGACCCCTAGTCTAGATGCTTTCAGGAGGTCCTGAGTGATAGCAACTGGTTACCAAGGTACTTTCCAGGGAACCCTTGGTCTCAGGAAGTTTTCCAGCAAGGAAAAGCGCCATTTCCTCAACGCTGCCATAAGTTTCCTGACAAAGGGAAGCATTTTTCTTGTTATAAAGATGATTATTATTTTTCTTATCCATCCTTGAAGTGCCGTGTGAAGTGAGGCTTTGGGAACCTTGGACATAATTCACACTTCAGGTTTAAAAAACATTTGTGTGGGAGCTCTTCTGGGTTTAATGAAAGTCCACATAATATATTCCAGTGCAGGCTTTTTCTCAAGGGGCAGGGGAACACTCTGACATGCTTGGATTTCTCTTTCCACGATTCCTGGATGCAGGAAATTGGTTGTACTTTCCATCTCTGGGTTGGGGGAGTTCACCCCTCACTATTTTCCCTTCTTTTCCCCTATGTGGTGAACAGTGGATTTAGAAAGTTCCTGAGCATTTCCTTTTAGGAGGTCTTTGGTTACATTTTTTTATTTTGTTCCCACTTGTGTTCCCTTCTGTGTGCCTTTCCCATCATTTAAAAAATCTCTTTGTTCTTCTGATCTCATCATCCCTGAGGCTACCTGCTTTGCCCATTGCTTCAGTCATAGTGATGTTTTCAGCTGGGTAGGCAGCTGAGGTCTTGACCGTGGGGCCACCTCTGAGGGAGAGTCGTGGGAGGTGATTCCCGTCCAGTGGAGTAGGAGAAACCTGCAAATCCACTTGCCTAGGCCCGCCCCCCTCTCAGCAGAACTCCTGGATAGAGTCATTGACTGTGAAGTTTCCTGTTCAGACAGCAGAGAAGCTGGCTCACTTTTTGGCACAAAACTGCGATCTCTACTGACCAGCTGCGATGATCTGTATCAAGCCTGCTTAATGCAGCCTTCTGTGGCCATCAGAGTGGTGAATTGAAGGGAGACAATAGTTCCTCATTTTGTAGGAAGCTGGCGTAGGGGGGAGTGTCCTTTGTTGTCCCTCCAAGCTTCCAGGACTGACTAGAACAATTTGTCTCCATTCATTTGGAGAGGGGGGGGGAGCTTCTTTAACCTAGTGGAAAAGACAAACCAAGGCCTCTCATCTACCTCCCCCTCCCTCTTTAGCCAAACACTTGCTTGTGAGCAAACTTTTTCAAGTGACCACAGACCTGCCGATCACAATGGATGGCAGCCTGATGGATTGGGGAGCCCACTGTGCACTGGGCCACATATGGGTGACTTTGATGAAAAACTAGTATTGCATATTGGTTTAAATCCAGACTAGCATTCCTGCATATGCGGGATGGGGATGGCACTTCGTGTGCGGAAACAGGGTGGCATTTCAGCCTGCTGCAGGATGCAGCAGGCAGGGAAATTACACTGGACAGCCAGAAATCCTTGCACTCAAGAAAATGCTAATCTCGTACCAAACACTATTTCAGCGTCACTTCCAAACTTCTCTTTTCAAGCAGGCTTATAGTTTGGGCAGCACGTGAATCCAGCTTTACTACTGAGTTCTCAGGTTGTGTGTTAACTGTATAGAGATGTGAAAGCCTGGAAAAATTGGGGAAAAGGTTTTTTTTTCCTAAGATGATTTCTTGAAATGAAAAAGTGGGAAATTTGAGTAATAATAAATAGTCCTCTTGTGAACTTTTGGAAAGGATAAAATGCTTCTTATGTAAAAAAAAATAGTATGGAAAAAATCTGAGGACCTTTTCAAGTTTTCCAGTGGGGAAATTGAGACATCTGTGAGAGCTCGTATGATCCCCCACCCCCTTCTTGTATTCTGTAATCCATCCTGCATCACAGTGAGAAATGTGGACTGTAAATAAACAAGAAAAATATTTTAAGGCAAATTTTTTCTCAATACTCAAACTTGAACATCATTAGGTAATGATCATTCCTATATATACTGAAGACACATTCAACATATTTTCAAGCATTTGTTTGTTTAAATGTGAATAATTTGGTAAAAATTAATATGCTGCTGTAATATGTTCAGTGATGCTTTAGTAATGAGTTCAGTTTTTCCACTGTTATAACTTGATTTTACAATTCGTTGATAGTTCTATATACTATGATTGCACAAAAGCATTTCTATCCAAATGCGCTTTTTTGTTTACTACAGGCTTTGTTTTCTACCTCTCAGAGGGCAGAAAATGAGATACATGTGTTAAGGCAAAATAAGATACAATAATTTTAAACTATCTCAAGTACTAGGGTATTTTCTTATAAAAATGAAGAATTTACACTTTTTAAGTAATTATGCTAAATAGTACAATTTATATTGCTATAAATGATGCATTTTAAGTTGTAGGCAGTCCAAACTCCCTGGTGGGCAGGGATGGCACTGCACTGCCTCAAGAGGGCTTTCATGTCACCTGGGAGGACCCCCCCCCCGCCGCCGCCACCTGAAAGCCTTCCGTAAGGCTAAACCCTCCATAGACCCAAGCCAGTATACTCCTAACCTGAAAGCCTGTGTGGAAACGGACTAACATTGCCTCCACCCCACCCACCCCGAGAACACCTGGGCCACCCACCCCCCCTTTCTGGTATCTGATCAGACTTCAGTGTAGCTTCTCAGCAGCAGCCATTTCTGGATTTTGTTGTGAGGGGTTTTCTGGCTGCCACCGCCTTTGCACTCACCACAGATGGGGATACCCCTTGTGCCACTGGACGGGCTTGCCCTCCCCAGTAGGATTGGGCTGACAATCATGAACATCAATTTAGGTTTCACAATAAATTAAAAATTGCAATATATTTCAATTTTTCCCACCAACCTTCTCCAAAAGAAATCTTTCCAGGAAAAAATGGTTTTTGTGTGACTTCAGCGTTTCCAAAGCACTGATCAGATGATACAAATGCCCCAGATAGAAGTCACTGTGAATGTGGCCCACTCTACGTTCTTAGCTTTATCCACATTCAGTAGCCTAAGGGAAAAAACCTCCTACTGCCAGCTACTCTTGTACTTTAAAACAGTATTGGCCCACAGCTCAGAGAGCCTTCATTGGAGCTGTGTGCCAACACGAGATTGTGCTTCACAATGCCAGTTAGCTGTGGGTGTATGTATGTTGAGCTGGGGTCTCTCCTGTCAAGCACTCTGGGTAATAGGTGTTATGTATCCTTTCCATTTTCAGTGGTAAGCAGAAGGACAACATAAAAATAAATATCTGCCCCTCATCCTCAAAACTGTCACTATCATAAAAAGGGGACATAATAGTGCCTTGTCACATCCCTCATGCAAAGCCACTCTTCTCCTAAAGTTGTTTCTAAAGATGAATTATCACCTCTGTATGTAGTTACTCCTGGGAGGCAAGTAACTGGAGCATGAGTTCAGCCTTCCACAATTTTAGGCTCTCCTTTCCTCCTATTCTCCACCTTTTCAGTCAGATGCGCATTCACATAGCGTTGCTTGACTAATTACTAGCCAGCTATAGCATGAGGCAGCTGCTTCACCTCACCAAATTTCCTGTCTTTCACCTGAGGTGTTGTGTTTACCACCATATCCTTGCCAGATACAATAAGATGGTTGGGTATCTTGTGAGAGAAACTGTCCTCCTGGAAGGCTCTGGAGCCTTCTCACTGTAGCTGGCCAGTATGTAGTGGTGGGAATGGCAGTCGTAGTGCCCTGGCTCCACTGAGAGGTTTATCCCAAGTGGACAGAAAGCCACAGAGCCTGGTGAGCTGAGCTGTGCAGAGTCTTTGGGCCATGTGGCTGCTTATCTGCACTCAGACTTGGGAAGTGGGGGTGGGGCTGTACCTACATACCATATAGGATCCAAGCCATTGTTTTACATTTGCTTCCTTCTGGAAGTACAAAGCCTCATTGAGAACATGATGTTAAAAAAATTGATATTCTTTATGGTAGCCTTCCTATTTACATCCACCTAGTAGGTCACTGAATGTGTATTTCTCAAACAGCAGCCTAGTATGGCATCTTGCAAACTAGTTATGAAAACAAGAGGAGCCCCTCTTGTTTTGACTTTTGCAGTTTCAGTGTTGTGTTAAACATCCTACAGGGCATGATTCAAAGTGTAACAGTGTGACCCTGTGTGGAATTCCAGTCTAAACCCACTGAAATAAATCAATTTTGATAGGAGTAACAGCATATGATTGCAAGGTAAGGCCTGGAATAACACTTTGGATCCAACCCCTGATGCATAGGTGTCAAACTCGTGGCCCTCCAGATGTTATGGACTACAGTTCCCATCATCCCTTGCCAGCATCATGCTGTCAGGGGATGATGGAAACTGTAGTCCACAACATCTGGAGGGCCGCGAGTTTGACACCTGTGCGCCTGATGCATTGGTCGTGATGCATCAGGAAAGTGTCTTGCAAGTGCCAGGCATGACTTCCATCTTCCCACATAGTTACCTAAACTCAAGTATGTTGGAAAATACAATGCTGCTATCTAAAGCTATCTTCCAACTCCACTGTTGAGGACTACTTAATACAGGATGGAGATTTTGAAAACTGTTGTATGACGGTTGTCCTAGTTGTTGTAATAACAGAACGGCATGTTTTGTAGTTCAGTAATATCACCACTGAAGTAAGCTGCTGTAGTGGGTGTATGGCTGTTTTTTTGAAATGGCATTTAAGTGCTACTTGTATTGAAATGCCGCCTCTTATTGAGCAATATAATTGATCTTGTTCTTCAAAGTCAATTAGTATAAATGCTAAAGAACTCTCCGGTTACCAAATTAAGTTGTTCAACTAATTCTTTGTTTTAAGTAAAATGTACCAGGTAGGGTTGCCAACAGGCCTGGTAAAAAAATGTCCTGTCCTATTCATAGAGGCTTATTATATGCAAATAGCTTGCTTAAATTTTTCGTGTCATTGTGGTGAATCCCATCATATGGTAAATAATATTCTTCAGCTTCTGTTGATGGGACAGTACCTTTTTTTCTCCCTGCAGGTAGCAACTGTAGCACTTGGAGGTGATCTGTTAGTACATGTATATGTGTTCACCCATTTTTTCCTTTTGTGTGTGTACTAACTGCCCTTTGCAATGGCGTTAATCTATCGGAATTCTACTGCAATGATGTAAACTCTTGACTTCCTGCACTGTTGATCTGGTGATAATTAATACTGTTATGATTAAAACCACTAAAAGTTCATTGTACTTGTATATATGTTTGTGCAATTTGCTTTTTAGATCTATTTGCCTTTAGCAGAACATAGTTTGTTTTTAAAAGGTGGTATCAACATATTTGTCAAACAGCATTTTAGTATAGCAAAACTTTAATGCTCATCTTCATTTTAGTGGTATCTGAAAACTTATATACTTAAAATTGTTTTTTCATCATCTTACAGGTCCCTTCTTGAACATAATATATTTTAAATTCTTGTCATTATAATATTGGAAGAAGACAAAAAACAATAATTAAAATCACAAAATTACAATTAAAATAACAATATGGATCCATTAACAATCCAGCAGTATAGATGTCACTTGATAGTGAATGAGGTTTACTTGCTTGTAGCAATATTAGTAGCGAGATATTTAAAAGAAAGCTAACCTGTTTTATCTGGAAGGGTAGGTGTGCATATTATCATTGTAGAAGGCAGAATTCTTCAATACTGTGTAAGATCTCAGTTGAATACCACGTGTGACTGATTCCTGGAATGAGTTAAACCTGTTGGTGGGGTTGACCCAAGAGACAGTCCTGTGGAAAATGGTAGTAGATATTTCAGTGAGACTGGTCTTGTCTGTATGGTCTTGGCAATAAGGTTTAATTTCACCACCCAAGTGTTCAAATAATTATATTTATTTTGGGGATGATGTGAAGTGATTTCCAACAAATGAGCTCAGTAACTTTTGCCTGAGAAGTTATATAAGGAAAACCTGCATAGAGGCATTTTAAGAGATCAATTAAAATTACTGCTGTTCACACAATTGTGCTACTATTTGAATATCTTTCTCAGTAGCACCCTTTTATTTCCCTGTCTTTGTAGTGTTGCATTCTGAGTTTGAACCTATGAGAGTAAACACAGATCAGCTTTATGATAACCACAAGTATTGAATCTTCTCTACAGAACTCACTTATCTTTACTAACTAGAATTCCCTTAAGTTAAATGAATGCTCTGGGAAAAATGAATTGATTTCATTGAGCATTAAATACTGATGTATAGAAAAATCCGTATTCGTGTGACTGATAGAGTTTATCTTCAGAATGATCTTCAGAATGATTGTCAGTTTTAAGAGTTGGCATAAGACATTTTGTGAGAATAAAAAACTGGTGGTAGCTTTTCCAGGTTAAAAAGCAATTCATACAGCACTTAAGCATTTATGAGGTAAGAACTGGTAATCTTGAAGTAAAAGCTTTTGCATGTCCCTCCATGACTGAAGATGCTATTGTGAAGAGCAGTAGCTTTGAAGTATCTGTTCAGTTAATTGAAAAAAATTTAACAGCTTGAAATAGCACATACGTCATTTGTACTGTTATCATTCCTGTATAGGACTTACTTTGTTCAGTTGCTGTTTTTTGTCTTAAAGCTTGTGCACACTATGTAAATTTTTGTGTTTTAAGGTTCTCTTTCTTGTTCTTTCTTTTCATCTCTAGAAGTCGAAAACTTCAGATCAGAAATATCCCGCCACACTTGCAGTGGGAGGTAAGCATTCATGTTTTAATTTTAAAGGTACTAGATTAAGAGGATAAGTTAGTGGTATTTTTTAACCATTTAACCATATTCCCCTTGTCCCCTCCCTCTCCTTCCTTCTAAGCACCTAGCTCATAGAAATTGTTAACAAAGGGAATGAGGAGATATTCTCCATTGAGCAAGAGGACATCTGGGGTTCTGTTGATCTCCATTCAGGAAGGCAGGGGTTAAATTAAAATTTCTCCCAGGCTCCTCCGCTTTCTGTAGGTCCGCCTTCTCTCTCTCTCGCTCTCCAGTTTTGTTTCCCTGCCTCAGGAAGGACAGGCTGCAGTGGCTGTTCTGGCAGCCACTGCGTTGACTTTCTCTTTAAGGGAAATTTTTTCTTTTCTGTTCTGGCGTCGGAGACAGAGCTGGGAGCAACGCGAGCCCTCTGAATTTAAACGGCTCAGCGCTTTTTTCCTCCCGGCTAGCCGCGTTGATCGGCAGTCACGTCGTTGATCCTTTTAGCGCCTCAAGGCGGGTGACTCATCCTCCTCATTCCCCTCTCGGTCGGATCGCTCAGCAATGCCGAAACGGGGAGAGACTCTGCTGTCTTCAGAAGAAGACAGCGAGGATTCTTGCAAACGCCCCCAGCACGGAGCGGGCAATGCAGAATTCAGCCAAACAGACGCGACCGCAGCCTTCTCAGAGGGAGAGACGCGCCATGCAGACGGCTCCCTCCCGGCTGATTCTTCGCGCCAAAAAAGCGCGCGCAAAATGGCTGGCGGCCATGGCGGTTCGCGCATTAATAGCCCAATGTACCCTGGTGTCCCGGGTCAGGGCTCTACTATGGCTGCACCACAACAGGAGGAGGAGTCCACAGAGAGTCTACAGGAGGGCGGTAAGCTCTCATTGAGAGAACTAAAGTCTGAGTTATTTGACTTTGTTAAGGGAGCTCTACAACAGGAAAGAGCAGTTATGAGGGAGGAGATGATTGAACTTTACAGATCTCAAATGGTCCCTTGTCCAGCGAGCCCCCCTTCCAGCTCCATAGGATCTCTTTCTAAACAAGTAATTAGAGACAATAAAAGAGCTGGCCCCTCTTGGCAAACCAAAGCAGCCCTTAAAAGGCCAAGATTAATTCCTGAGCCCTCTGGGAATTCTTCAGATTCAGAGCCACCCAGCAGGGAGGAAGGGGAAGTTTTATCAGATCAGGAGGATGCAGAGGATATGAAAGTCACTGCACAGTCCTCTCGCCTTTTCCAGATGGATGATTACCAATACTTATTGGCAAAAGCTGTTGCTGCCTTACACCTGGGGGAAGCACAAAGTGGGGAGGGCTCCTCGAAGCGCAAGTCCACATCTCTCCACAAGGGGGATGGGGAATTTTTTCCTTCCAACCCTAATGCCAAGAAGGTTTTTCCTTTTCCAGAATATTTTGAGACACAAGTCATTAACCAATGGGAAAAACCAGCAGCCAACAAGCGGTGCCCCAATTTCTTACGCAAGTTATATGATTTACCTGTATATGCTAACAATATTTTGCAAGTCCCCATTATAGATGGCCCTGTAGCTGCGCTGCAGAGCTCAGGCCTAGTATCCAAGGATGGCAGAGGACAGATTAAAGACTTTCAAGACAGGAGATCAGAGCAATTTTGCAAGAGAACTCATGAAGCAGCCGCCATGGCCATCAGAGCTTCTGCTACTGCCTCCATTGTTTCCAGAGCATCCATCGTTTGGGCAAGGAAGGTGCTGGAACTTCTACCCCCTACGGAGACCAAAGCCATAGAGGGAGTTAACAGAATGCTAAAAGCTGCCAGCTTCGCTGCTGATGCTACCTTGGATTCAGTCACCTTCTCAGCCCGTTCTATGGCTTCCGCAGTTGCTACTCGTAGACTGTTATGGCTGAGAGCGTGGCAAACCGATTGGAGGTCCAAATCCATGGTCTCGGAGTGCGCTTTTCAGGGTGAGAAGCTGTTCGGGGAAGACCTTAAAGAATTCTTAGTAGACCCCAAGGAGAAGCCAAAACATCTGCCAAAGCTTTTTCGTACCTTCGACAGAAAACAGTCATCCTACTCCAGCTTTCGTCCACAACAGGGATCTAGTCAATTCAAAAGAGACAGCTTTCGACGTCCTTACTGGAACCAGAGTCGACAGCAACCCAAGAAGGGCTTCAATTATAAGAAGAACACAGGCTCCGAACGTTACAATCAAGACAATCGCCAATCCAAAGCATGACGTCAAGCACTACGCAGTGGGAGGAAGACTCCTAAAGTTTTGCCAGACGTGGCAAGCCTCCCACACAGACGCATGGTCTCTGGAAATAGTAAAAAACGGTTATGTAATAGAATTCCTCTCTCTTCCTCTACCACGTTTCATGATGTCTCCAGTATCCAAACTTCCAGAAAAAAGATACAGGAAACTGAAAGCTATCTCTCATCTCTTAGAAATAGAGGCGATAGAACATGTACCACTAGAACAGAGGGAGCAGGGAGTTTACTCTATCCTCTTTACTGTACCCAAGAAAAATGGAGAGTGGCGTCCAATTTTAGACCTAAAATACGTCAATCAATTTGTCAAACTGAGACGTTTCAGAATGGAGACCCTGCGCTCCATCGCGGACTCTCTCCAACCCAGCGAGTTCCTCACCTCAATCGATTTGTCCGAAGCTTACTTACATGTTCCCATATTCAAGAACCATCGAAAATTCCTCCGGTTTGGTGTAGGAAAAGATCATTTCCAGTTCCGCGCTCTCCCGTTTGGACTCTGCACTGCTCCAAGGGTGTTCACCAAACTTCTCATCAACCTAGTAGTCCTACTCAGGGAAAGAAACATCAGGTTACATCCTTATCTCGACGACATACTGATCCGGTCGAGCTCTCGGGATCAAGCACTAGCAGACGTTCAGGAGACCATACTATGCCTAGAGAAACACGGCTTCATAGTAAACAGGGAAAAGAGCTCCTTGAACCCGCTACAGCAACTGGAACATCTGGGTTTCATAATAGATACCCAGTCATGCAAGATTCTTGTCCCACTTCAAAAACAACAGATCCTGAGGGAAAGAATACATCAGATTCTTGCAAAGAACAAATGCTCGATTCTCACACTTGCCAGTTTGATGGGCTTACTGATAGCCTATTCCGAGGCCATTCAGTGGGGACGATTCAGGTCCAGACCACTCCAGAGATTTCTACTACCTTTTCAGGAAATCATCTCCAACAAAATTCATCGATTAGTTGTCGTCCCAAGACCAGTCAAAATCAGTCTCCTATGGTGGACAAGAAAGTCCAACCTAAACATCGGAAGAGTTTTTTGGATACCCTCCACCAAACAGATGTTTTCGGATGCCAGCCTTCAGGGCTGGGGAGCGACACTAGAGGGCATTCCAGCTCAAGGCACTTGGTCGAAAGCGGAAACCCGTCTACACATCAATGTCTTGGAACTACGAGCGATTCGTCTTGCCCTCAAATGTTTTCAACACCTGTTGGTAGGAGCCCACGTTCTTGTACGGACGGACAACACAGCAGCCAAATCGTACCTGAACAGACAGGGGGGCTCCAGGTCGGCAGACCTACAGAGGGAAGCCACTCTACTGTTCCAATGGGCAGAGACCCACTTATACTCCATCCGAGCCGAACACATCCAGGGCAACCTAAATATTCAGGCAGATTGGTTGAGCAGGCAGTGCATACACCCAGGAGAATGGCACCTGAAGGAGGAGATTTTTCATTGGATCTCTCGAAGATTGGGAGCTCCAGTACTGGATCTCTTTGCCTCCAATCTGAACAGACAGCTTCCCAGATTCATCTCTCGGTTCCAACACCCGGAAGCGGAAAACACGGATGCCTTATCCTCCAGGTGGCCTCCCGGAATTCTTTATGCCTTTCCTCCTTTTCCCATGATCCCCAGACTCCTACGGAAGATCAAGGAGGAACAAGCAGACGTCATTCTTGTGGCACCCTGGTGGCCCAGACGCCCATGGTTCACCAACATTTTACAGATGTCAGTACACAAACCCTTAGCTCTCCCGCTTCACCAAGACTTGCTCAGTCAGGGTCCCATCTTTCACCCAGATCCAAAGCGGTTGAACTTGACCGCCTGGAGATTGAAAGGCGACAATTAGTGTCTAGAGGTTATTCCACAGCCGTATTAAACACTATCCTAGCTTCAAGAAGGCCTTCCACCAAGAGAATTTATAACACCACGTGGAAAGCTTTTGTCAGATGGTGTTGGCGAAAAAAGGTCCCGCCTACGGAACCCAAGATCAGTGACATCTTAGCCTTCCTACAGGAGGGTTTGGAATCTGGCCTTAGAACCAATACCCTTCGCAGACAGGTGGCAGCACTGACATCAGTACTTCCTAGACTAGAAGGTTTTGTTCCTACCTCTCACCCACACATTGTCAGGTTTCTCAGGGGAGCCTCCTTGAAAGATAGACCAGTCAACCACCATTTTCCAACATGGAGGTTACACACTGTCTTACATGCACTTACTGCAACTCCCTTTGAGCCCATCATGGACATTCCGCTAAAACACCTCAGAATGAAGGTAGTCTTTTTAATTGCCATCACTTCTGCCAGAAGGGTTTCTGAGCTGGCAGCGCTTTCAATAAAACCCCCACTATGTGTATTTCACAAGGATAAGGTGGTCTTGCGTACGGACCCTGCGTTCATTCCCAAGGTTAATTCTACATTCCATAGACGACAGGAGATATTTCTCCCTACTTTTTGCCCAGATCCAAAACACCCTAAGGAGGCATATTGGCATAAGCTTGACGTCAGGAGAGCCTTGAAGGCCTTTCTGATTAGGACCCAAGAGTTCAGACGCTCAGAGGCCTTGTTCATTTAGATAGCTAACCATAATAGAGGTCAAAAACTCTCCTCCCCCGCCATTAGTAAATGTCTGAGAGAATGTATAGCCGAGGCATATAGAGTACAGAAAATGACAATTCCGGCTGGGATTACGGCTCATTCTGTCCGTAATGCTTCCACCAACGCAGCCTTTAACAATAACGTGCCCGTGGCTGAAATATGTAGAGCAGCAACGTGGTCTTCTCTTTCCACGTTAGTTCGACATTATAGGTTGAATATCTACAGATGCGGCCGATGCAGACTACGGCCGCAGAGTGCTACAGCACATCATAGGAGAGGATTTCGACCCCACCCTTTAAAGTACTGTGACACTGCTAGGGGAGGTCACCCAGATGTCCTCTTGCTCAATGGAGAAATAACATTGGTCTTACCTGTGAAGGAGACTTCTCCATTGAGCAATTGAGGACATCTGCCCACCCAAAGGGACACACATCCTCTCCAAAAAATTTTCATACCATTGTAAGTTACTTTTCCTGCTGCAGAGGATCTTATCTCTCAGGGATCAACCCTCCGTTTTTTACTGATAGAATTTTTAGGTGCTATCGTTCTCTAGTTTGTTGTAATTTTTCCTGGACTAGTTAACTTTTACCCTGTTATGGGAGGCCGTTTGCCTGGGAATTTCTTTATCTACAAGTTTGTTCTCCAGAGCCTTTGTTTCTTCAGTCGTGTACTGCTTTTTGGAGAGACCAGAACTGGAGAGCGAGAGAGAGAGAAGGCGGACCTACAGAAAGCGGAGGAGCCTGGGAGAAATTTTAATTTAACCCCTGCCTTCCTGAATGGAGATCAACAGAACCCCAGATGTCCTCAATTGCTCAATGGAGAAGTCTCCTTCACAGGTAAGACCAATGTTATTTTTCCATATTTCAATAACAGGTCTTTCCAAATTGTTATTTTAACCAATTAATCCTGAGCACTTGGGAATAAATGGATGGGTGGTAAATATATTCCAGCAATAAGTTCTTGAACACATTGCAGCCTCATGGTTCTGTCTGACAGAAGGCTCATCTGTGATCCCCCCCCCCGTAAACATTAACAATGGGACAACTTCTATAAATAGAAACTATTTTTTTCATATAATCATTCTGATGCTTATTCCCATAGCATCATGTGATACTTCTAGAAACAAAATTCAGTCAGTTCATAATAATTAAGTAGTAATGTACAGACAATCATGAGAATATGACTTTTGCTTGTGCTTTTGAGATGTATTGCAGTTAGAAACAATCAAGGCCTTCTCAGTGTAAGACAACATTTTATAAAATTGCTCACTATGTCACAAATTGTCACAAAAAAGTGGTATAGAAGGAAAATTCAAGGCTTGGTGAGTCTTTGGCAGATTCCGCATGGGCCAAAAACAGCGGTGTGAAAATGGTGTAAAAGGGTGTAAAACAGCGTAAAGGGGTTCACACCATTTTCACACCGCTTTTTTTGGCCCATGCGGAATCCGCCTTAGTTTAGTCAGCTAAAGTGCCATTTGAATATTTAGTAAAAGGGAATAAGGTAGAACTTAGGAAAGGTGTGTGTATCTGTTGTGTTTCAAGTTACAGCCTATTACATCTGATCAAAAATAGTCACAAAGCATGAAAAGGTAGATTACTGATTCAGACTGATTCAATAGTCAATTGAAGCTTCTACATTAACCTTGTAGTTTATGATTGTTAACACTTTTGTTTTAAAAAAAAGGGCAATTAATAGTTTTTATGTGAAGAGGATTTCATATCAAAACTGCTCATAAACCAATAAAAACAAACTTGTAATGTAATTTGCTGATAGGAATTTCTAGCATTGCTTTAGAAATAAATTTTAAGAAATTTGGCTCTACATCATGTTTATCAGCAATTTTAGATAATGGCCTGCAATGACCCAAGTCAAACATTACAACTAAATATTCCTAGGTTAATACATGAGCCTCATACATTACCATTAATGTGTTTTGCTGCCCTCTTACTACTGTAGTATGATTTATCCATAATTAACCCTTTTCTTATTAAATAATTGCCTTTTGTTTGAAGTTTATCATATGATTATACATTTAGATACGAGGTCTTAATATAGGCCACCAATATAGCTTTCAGTCCCCGGAGTACTTTATCTTATTATGCACCTCAGCCACCTACAGGCAAAAGGACTTTTCATCTCCACTCACTGAACAGCAAGAGAGAGTCTTGCCAAAAGTTTGTCTGTTAGATCACTGTGCTTCTTTTGGTTTCCACAAGGGAGTAGATAGCAGTGTTGTATGAAGGGAGAATTTCGATAATCTGTCCTTGCTGTTTACATTTGGAAGTCTGGAGCTTAAGGGATCCTTTCATTTGTTTTGACTTATGTGGGAGTGAATCGGTGGGTGAAGCCAATGTTACTGTCATTTGAGTCTTGCTCTGTTTGAAATATGGCATCTGCTAAAAATTAGTCAACAACCAAGGCCTCACCCCCTACTACTCTCATGATATCTTGCGGGTTTTTTATATAATTTATTTTAAAACAGAGAATTGCTTGCTCTTCAGACATTACGATATAAACTTATATGTAAAATGTCAATTACTGAGAAATTGTGAGTTGTAAAGCATTTTATCATCAAAACAGAATGGGCAATGTAGGTTGCCTAGTCCAATTCCCAGCCCAATACAAAATCAGCCGAAAGCATCCTGACAAATGTTCATCCTGCCACTATCTGAAGACTGCCAGTGAAGGGGAGCTGATTCCACTCCTGAACTACTCTTACTGTAAAGAATTTTTCCTAATATCTAAATGCTACCTTTCTACTAGTAATTTATAACCTTTATTGTGAGTCCTATCCTCTTCCCAGAGGGACTGCTTCCTGCCCTCTAAGTAACAGCCTTTAAAATACTTTGAGTAAATGTGTTGTTGCTCTAAGTAGTAGAGCATCTTGAAGCTTGGCTGTTTTTCCTCTGAGCTAGAGGACATCTTCTGGGTGATCTCCATCAGTCAGGAAGGCAGGAACAAAGTTCAACTTCCTGTTTCCTATGGGCATTACCCTTTCTCCTTCAGCCTCTTTCCTTGCTTCAGAGGACAGCAGTTGCCCACTTGCTTGTGCTATACTTTTTGACTTTATTTCCAGCGAATCTCTATTCTTGCCCAACTTACTCGTTCTTCTTACACCTACATTCCATATTCTGTTATTTGTTTAGTTCTTTCCCTGCTCTCTGTTGAGGTGGGCAGGGAAGACTGAGCTGAAGAATTTCCTCTTCAGCTCCAGAAGACTCCAGCATGGTCAGGCAAGATCAGGATGGGGGGGGGGGGGTGCAGGGAGGAAAGGGATTCCCCTGCTTTGCCCACCATGTCTGTAAGGTCATGGCAGACTGCCTCTTCCAGGGAACTAATGGAAATGTTCAGGCATACCATGAGGGAAGAAATCCGCTTTTAGCACCAGGGAAGGGAGTCCAGACACACACCCCAGTCTCCAGGATCGAAACCCTCCGATCCATCGTAGAGGTAACCTGACGGAAGGTTACATGCATGTCTCAATCAACCCACTTCACTGGAAGTTCCTTCAGTTCGCGGTAGAGAACGACCACTGTCAGTTCAGAGCTTTACTCTTCAGACTAGTGACAACACACAGGGTATTTACCAAGGTCTTGATAGCACCCATCATTCTACTCCGGGAGCAGGGGGTACATGCATACGCATATCTGGATGACCTTCTCATCTGGTCCAGCTCCAGGGAACAGGCCAGCCAGGAAGTGGAACAGGTCCAACTAATCCTGAGTTGCCATGGCTTTCTGGTCAACCTTCAAAAGAGCTGTCTAAAACCTTCCAGACAAATAGAACACCTGGGAGCTCTAATAGACACATCCCACAACTCTCTCGTCATGCTGAGGGACAAGATGGTCTCCCAAACCTACACAGGAAGTGACAGAATATGGATGCCTACAGCTGCTGAAAAAGCATTACAAGTGTCTAATCATCTTACTGGATTAGTATTGGAAATTCTGGTCTTTTAATATGTATTATGTAGTCTTGATGCCAATGTGTTTTTTAAAAGATGGTTCAGGCTGAGTTATTCCTTTTTTTTTTTTGTAGAACTGTGGTTAATGCCTGCCCAGAGGAAGTTTTGTTGTAGTAGTTGCTGAGCCTTTTTTATGTGATAACACTTAAGGTCTTTGTAAGAACAGACTGGCCTGATACTGTTATGGAGCTGTGCTTGAAGTAAAGTGTGTGTTAGGA
Organism: Sphaerodactylus townsendi; assembly: GCF_021028975.2. Lineage (NCBI taxonomy): Eukaryota > Metazoa > Chordata > Lepidosauria > Squamata > Sphaerodactylidae > Sphaerodactylus > Sphaerodactylus townsendi. Next base: position 42,033,799 of record NC_059435.1, read on the forward strand.
TAAAGGAGTGGAGAGGCAAGCAGCAGTTCCCTTCTGTTATTTTCCTTTCATTGAAGGAAAGGCAGTTATGTCCCAGATACACTTCCACCCCCAAACCCTTTTGCTGTATTTGAAGTCTGTTATGATCTGTGCTCTTACTTTTACTGCACGCTCTCATTAGAGTGTTCTGACCAATTTAGTGACATCCTGAGTAGACAGTTGTGCAAACTCCACCATTCTTTGCTAACCTTTTGGTAATATAAGTTTGCATGGTACTAGGGGAAACAATGATGCAACAGGCTAATCTATCTCACAGGCGTTTCTAAAACACTAACAGTTGCATCCATCCAGACTTAAGTAGCACAATTATCTTCCTTAACTGGCACTGGATAGGTTGTCTCTGGCCATCTATGCTTAGGATTAGAGAAATAAAATTTCTAGAAACGTTGAAGCCGAAGGATGATGGTCCCCCTTTTCCAGGAACAAAATGTAGATTTTGGGGGGAGTAGGAAGCTACCGTATATACTCGTGTATAAGTCAACCCGCATATAAGTTGAGGCACCTAATTTAACCACAAAAAGCTGGGAAAACTTATTGACTTGTATATAAGTCTAGGGTGGGAAATGCAGCAGCTGCTGGTAAATTTCAAAAATAAAAATAGATACCAATAAAATTACATCAATTGAGACATCAGTAGGTTAAATGTTTTTGAATAATTATTTCAAAGAAAAACAGTAACTGGCTTTGTAAGTGGAAAAGAGGGTCAACAAGAACAATATGGTATCAACAATAACTTTAAAACACAAGAGTTAAAATCCTTCAGAACTGGATTCCTCATCATCATCTGTATGTCCAAATGTAACCCAACTTAGATTTTAAGAGGGATATTATTAGAAATGGAAAATCTACTATTAGCTTCCATTGTAAACAATGATCCCTTTGGGGATCAATAACTTTGGATCCCCTGACCCAAAACTCACCAAACCTGGCTGGTATCATAAAGAGACTCTCCTGATGAGACCAGCCAGGTTTGGTGAAGTTTGGTTCAGAGGGCCCAAAGTTATGGACTCTCAAAAAGGTAGCCCCATCTACTAATAGCTCCCATTGAAAACAATGGGGAATGGGGCACCTCCTTTGGGGGTCCATAACTTTGGACCCCCTGAACCAAACTTTACCAAACTTGGCTGGTATAATCAGGAGTGTCTTCTGAGGGTACCCTGAAATTTTGGTGTCGCTAGCATAAAAACTGCTCCCCCTGCTGGCCGGCAAAGTAAAAACACACAAAAATTGTAATGACCCGCATATAAGTCGAGGGGAGCTTTTTCAGCATTAAAAATGTGCTGAAAAATTCGACTTATACATGAGTATATACGGTATGTAGTACTTAATATATTGAATGTTCTCAAAGCAGTAGCATATGTATAACTGTTGACAGGCTCAAAACATTTTAAATGAATCCCCTCTCAAAACGATTCTTTAGTCTGAAACATTTTCAAGACGTCTTCCCTTGCTGTGCTATCATATTTGCATGTTATCTTTCCTGCTGACGTTTTCCATGCCTCTGAGCCATCCCCGGACTTTCTTCGCAGTGTCATCTTGACGTGTGCCTGAGCTCACTCCATTCCTCCGTGCCTGTTTATTTTTGTGTTTTATTTATTTTGGGGGAGGGAGTAAAATCTTCCACACATCTTTTATATGCAGTTATAGAGAATTGCAGCTAGGAAGCATTGAAGCATCAATTCTACAAATAACTCAAAAAAAAGGGAGGAGAACCCCTTCTGGCAGCCATGAATCATTTCGAGGGGATGAGTGTTAACAAACATCATGGTGAAGGGGAGGATTGAAAACATTTTACAAATGTTTTAGGTAATCTGTGCAAAAAGGGCCAGTGTTATACAGAAACTGAAGATACAACATAAACCCTTCTAAATCTGTTCAGAGGTAAAAGTGGGATAGGTAATACATACCACAAACAACAATCTCTCTTTCACACTGCTTCCAGCTTCTTGAAAGAAGTGGTATCTGTCTGTCTGTAATAGTTCACAGTACTAAGGACTCTCACTCAGTTTGGTTATTTATATGCTGCTGAAGTTGTCAGTGTTAGAATCATTACAAAGTTTCATCGTAATTGAGGACAAAATTAGCCCATATCATATAATTTTAAAAACAATTGTCCATGAAAATATCATCTTGTTTAGTCCCAGCACGTCAGGAAATGATTAACTTGTTTGCTTTACATCCTAGCTGCTCCCCAATGTAGATCCAAAGTGACTTACATTGTTCCCCTCTCCTCCATTTTGTCTTCATAGTAACCCTGTGAGATAGGTTAGGCTGAGAGTGTGTCCAAGGTTCAAAGCCCAGAGTCACTCAGCAAGCTTCTATGGCAGAGTAGAGATTCAAACATGGGTTCCCCAGATCCTAGTCCCAACACTTATTCCGCTTTAAGATGCTGTGCCAAAAGAAATTTGTTGTGGAGGAAACCATTCAGATCAGGCCTTTCTTAAGATGAATTTTTTTAGGATAAGAAGTTTTTTGTTTTGTTTTTTGGTGGGTAGAATATCTTCATTATTTCCTGTCACATTCCAAACATTGATTATGCAAGGAAGAATACAAAAGGCTGCTGTTCTGAGGCTCTGCTGTGGAAGTAGCTTAAGCTACCTTACCCCACCCAACACACACTGTACAGGGATCTCCTGTTGTTCTAGGTGTATTTCTGTGGCTGCTGTTGGACCCATTTCTCTGGTTCTCTTACAAAAGTCTATGAGTTCTGGACCTTTTGGATTTCCTTGTCTCTTCGATTGGCTGACTAACTTCTTTGCCACCAAATGTGTGCGAAGTTGGTTTCACTTACTTGGTACAGCTCCTCTTAGAGTAATCTTTTATCCATTTCTTCAGCATCTGGCATCAGATTCTTCCCAGTAAGCCAGCTACAGTCTTCCTTGTTTCTAAAACTGGAAGTCTAGGCTTTTTTCTAGGCCTAAAATGGCAACCTGGCAATTGTTCTCCATAACTCCACGTGAGAGTCTGATTTGGGAGATAAAAACTGATCAGCATTCCATTGCTTAGAACACTTTGAGTTTGTGGCAACGTTTGGTCCCTCTTGCTGCGGCCTCCTGTCCCCAGATAGTGAAGCCACCTTCCATAGTATCATCACACCAGCACTCCAACTTGCAGTCCTCTAACAACCTCTTCCACCCACCACAACTTCCTAGGTTGTTCCCCAAGCTAGTGATGGAGCATGTGCAGGAAGAAGGATAAAGAAGGATCCCAGACCTGTGTTCTCAACCCATAGAGACACAATAAACTTTTCTACTCTTTATGCACACATGTAATAGCCAAACTGGGGTGTTTCCTGGTGTGCTTTTGGCCAAATGAAATAAGCCATTCAGGAGAAAGGTCAAAAGTTCTTTATTCAAATAAGGGGAGCTCCAGCAAGCGAAAGGGTGGAGGCTTGCTCAGTCTATGGAGGCCAAACCTTTTATACAAAGCAGTGAGTAAATAATATTAATTTAGAGCTGTGGTTTCCAACCGGAGCATGCACACCCCCAAGGGTCCTTGCCAGACTGTTTGAGGGTACGCAGAAAAAATTACATAATAGGTTTGCTAATATGGGGGCAACATTTTAGGGAAATGGGTTTCCAAGGGGAACATAAGTGAAAAAAGTTTGGGAACCACTGATCGAGAACTTTCTATCTATCCTGTATTAAGATTTTCCTCAGCTTACTTTCTAATTTTTCTTCTTTTTATTTTCTTGGGTTGTTGGGCTGCTCAGCCACACCTCTATAGTAACAGCCTTGAAACGATTAAGAAAGTGTCATACTATTGTTCTGAAATATCAGGCGGCCATAACCACATTTCATTTTTGCTCTGATGTTCTATCTAGACCCTAATTTCACAGCTATATCTGTACTTACTTGTCTAAACATTTAAGCTGTCTGTAACACATTCATTTGTAGCTAGAACTATCTAAAATGGAGGCTGTTTGGTTCTTTTCCATCACATGTAGGGGTGGACTCAGAGCCCAAACATAACTGATCAGTCGTGATACAATTTCCATCCTCAGATCAAGGAAGGTAAACTGTCAGAAATAAGGTTTCCCCTCCATCAGCTTTGCAGACAATGCTTTTGTATTCAGAAATATTTCAGGTACTCTTAAACGTGTCTATATGCTACCTGGGCGGAATTAGGGAAAAGAACAAAGAAACCAAGAGTCCAACTCCTTTCCTTTGCAGGTATGGAGGGGAAACCTTTTTCACTGCAATTCTACATATGATTCCTCTCCACCGTACTTTCAGGATCTCTTAGACCACTAGTGGTGTGACTTTCCGAAGCCAAAGATCCTATCAGTTTTTTCTGATGCACCCCCCTAGTGTACTTCCTTGTAGCAACATTGACTTCAAGGCCAGTTCAGTAGAATAGAGGAGATGCTGCACAGCCACTGGGAACGGAAGTGAATTGGCTGTCCACAGGGCTTATGAGAACACTGCCTAGCCTTAAGTGCAATTACTATTTCCATTTTTTTCCCCAGGGCCTCTGTTATAGACCACAGATCTCATGATACTTATTGGTAGAATATGTATAAGAGGATCCCTTTTAAAAACAGCAGCTGTTGGAATACTTTTTTGTTTCTTACAAACTACCATGTTTCTCCAAAAATAAGACAGTATCTTATATTAATTTTTGCTCCCAAAGATAGGATATGTCTTATTTTCAGGGGATGTCTTATTTTTCCGTTCCATAGCTGCATGCTCTGGTGTTCTGTTTGACGGGCGTGCTTCCAAACAAAAACTTTACCATGTCTTACTTTCGGGGGATGTTTTATATTTAGCACTTCAGCAAAACCTCTACTACATCTTATTCAATCAATTTATCAATTTATTATTACAGTCAAAAACCAGCAAATTACTGTCAGGAACCAACAAATTCTATACAGCAAATTACAGTCAAGGATCAACAAATTCTATACACACTCTCAACCTTGTAATTCCCCGTGTAATTGTAATATATGAAATACCCTAAAATCAACACTGAGGCCTAATTTGTTTCACTTGTCCCATACATACGATAACTTAGCGTTTAAATACATCCAGTCCATAACTTAGCATTAAAAAATCCAATCCATAACTTAGCGTTAAAAAATCCAATCCATAACTTAGCGTTAAAATAAATCCGATCTATAATTTAGCGTTAAAATGATTCCAATCCATAACTTAGCGTTAAAATGAGTCACTCAAGTTAAAATTATTCGTATTCGTGGGTTCGCCTACTTATTATCTTTCGGCCTGTCTGCACTCCCATTTGTTCAATCCTAGATTAAAATAATAATAGTAATAATATTAATAATTAATAATGATTGTGAGCCATATATTCATATATCTGTATCTCTAATACAATATCAGTTGCCTGCTCACTGGTCTGCGTTTTTATAACAAATGTACAAAATTTGGCAACCAGTCTAGACCAGTTTGGATTTTTGTCTTCCAGGAGCTTCCTTATACATACATTTTCTGGATAGCCCCTGAAGTTATTTAATATTGGGTCTAGCATTTTGGCTCTTATTTCTCTGAAGTGAGGGCAGCGGAGGAGGATGTGGCCTGTAGTGCCCATTTCTTCTAAATTACAGGAGCAGATCCTCTTTTCTTTGGGTATCTTCTTATATCTCCCTTCTAGGATCGCAGAAGGGAGCGATGCACATCTCACCAGGGTAAACGCCCTTCTAAGTGTATGTATTTCAATGTTAGATATATATGGGGCTGGTGACTGTATGTATCTACAGGATGCTTCTAGCGTAAAATCTGGATACTTGTGCAAATTTTGTTGTCTGGCAATATCTTGTACCCTTTGCTTGAGAGTGCTTTTTGCTGTAAATATGGGTTGAGATTTTAAGTCAAGAAGTGATAAACCCATCCTTGTTGCCTTCTCATTGACTTCCCGGAGCCATCTGGGTTGAAAAGAGTCACTGACAATAAGTGGCCATAATCCTTGTTGGTTACTATGTGCCTTCAACCATAGATAGGCTGTTTGCAAGAAGATTCTGTCTTCGATCCTCATTACTACATCTTATTTTCAGGGGATATCTTATTTTTGGAGAAACAGGGTAAGAGCCTTGGTTTTGAAGGCATTTAGGTTCACCATCCCAAAACCCTTCAGGAAATGCATTGCTATGGCCTGCAGATCCTTGTGGGAATGACCTGTTGATCATTCTTCAGCCCCTCCACTGGTCTTTTCACTGTTGCTCACATAGAAAACATTTGTAGAGCCACAACTTGGGCATTACCATGTACATCTGTTAGGCCTTAAATTGTGATGCCTTTGCTTTACAATGTGGGCCAGGTAAGTTTTGTAATCCCGGCCATCATAAACGCTGTGGATCCAAGTCAGTTAGATAGGACAGGTTGGAATTGTGTCACATCAGATGCCTAGATTATTATGTTTATTGTGGTGGACTTCAAAAATTTGAATGAAGCAAGCTTCTCTATCTTTTCATGTGGTGTGATGTGCTGAGTACAGTTACCACTTTTTGTGAAAACGTCTTTTTGACAGACAGAATTGAGCTCAACTTATGCTAGTGAACCATTTCACCAACTGTAAGAGGTTCATTCCTGCTGCAGGCCCCTCTTCCTGTGAACACTTAACTTTCCTCTAGTTTGCCAGCATGTGCTAAAAAATAGGCTCTACTTTTAAGGTATCAGACAGACCCCTTTCATCTGCTACTAAAATGTAAGTGTTCCAGTATAAAAATATGAAATGAACCAGCTAGAAGAAATGGTTATAAAATTGCCACTGTTATCCTATGATTACTGGAAAGTATAGGCTAGCTTAGGACTTCCATTGCTTAAAAGAACTAGCTTATGTTATTGCTGTTTTAAAGTTGATATTAATATGTGCCCAATAGACTTAAGATGTTCAGCTTAAGGCAGAACACAACCCACAAGGGAGACTTATTAGAAATGGATTTTGAATTGGAGCAGCAGTGGCATAGGAGGTTAAGAGCTCGTGTATCTAATCTAGAGGAACTGGGTTTGATTCCCTGCTCTGCTGCTTGAGCTGTGGAGGCTTATCTGGGGAATTCAGATTAGCCTGTACACTCCCACACACGCCAGCTGGGTGACCTTGGGCTAGTCACAGCTTCTCGAAGCTCTCTCAGCCCCACCTACCTCACAGGGTGCTTGTTGTGAGGGGGGAAGGGCAAGGAGATTGTAAGCCCCTTTGAGTCTCCTACAGGAGAGAAAGGGGGGATATAAATCCAAACTCCTCCTCTTCTTCTCTTCTTAAGAGCATAAATGTGTAGTTCTTAGTTTTTCTCTTGTTGGAGGGAGATGTATTTTTTAATTGGTGTTGATTGGTGTAGGGTAACACTATTTATAACACAGCCATAGTTGGCTTTTAGAGTCTGAGGAATGAAAGTCCACTGTGTGAGACTGCAGCTTTTTATATGCAAGAAAGAGGCATCTGTGTTATAACAAGAGAAGACCAATCTAGACAAATGCTGGAGATACTACATTTAAAAGGAATGACTTATTTTCTAGCTTGAGTAAATATTTATACAAATAAACTTTTCTTTTCAGTAACTCATCAGAATTGCTATCACACTTCTGACTTGGCTGCGAATTCTGTTCCCCTTGCCCAACAAGGCTGCACGGGGGGATAGCGAGGCAGTTGAGCAATTCAGACAAAACCTGCTTGTCTTAAAAGCAAGCTAGAGGGTTAAGAATAAAAAAAAAAGCTGTACCAGCGGGGAATCATTGCAAAGCCAAGCAAGAATTCAAGTAAGGAATTATAAATATGAAAACCATGAAGGAAATAAAATATAACAGATATTTGAAGAAAGCAGAAGCTTTTTTTCTCTGATCAGCTTGAATATGAATTAATTAAAATGAGCCTTTTTCCGTGCTAACCTTTAGCTTGAGACTGGGATGGTGGAAAGGAAAGGAAGGTCTAATCTTAATCTATTTTCTACTCCTACCCTGTGCTTAATGTAATATGGGTGAAATTCAGCTTTTCCCTTCCCTTCTTGTCCAGGGGGAGTTGCAGTGGGCCCTAGCAAAGGGTTGAAGAGGAAACATCTCCCCCTGCAGTGGATTTTACTGGGGCTGGAGGGATGAGTAATGATGAAGGGAAGGCGGCAAGGAGTTCAGGAAGGTGGCAAGGGGTGATGGGGATTGGGAGGGGTGACTCCACAAGCGGCAATGGCCAACGGCCAGGTGCTCTGCAGGTGGCACTGCACGCTAATTGGCTAAGGGTTTGTTGTCAGACATTCAAACCCTTAGCCAATTATGTATAGAGATAAATTAGTGCCAACTCCATAATTTAGAATACATGGATAATCTTGAAAAAGTACAACCTAATAGATCATATGTGACTTTTTTATTTACTTAGATCACTTTAAGGGGGATAATAACCATATGTAATTTATTGTATACAAGAATAAAATTTGTTCCTTTGTTTATCTGTGAACTTGTTTTCCACCCATCACCAAAATCCCTGGGTTTAACGGTTTTTTAAAAAACAAATGTGCAGGTATGCCTAACAAATAAATTAAAGCCAGCTGGTTGTTGTGGGTTTTCAGGGCTGTGTGGCCATGATCTGATAGATCTTGTTCCTAACAAGTGTAACAGACTTCTCTCTGTGATGCACCTCTGAAGATGCCAGCCACAGATGATGATGATGATGATGATGATGATGATGATGATGATGATGATGATGATGATGATGATGATGATGATGATGATGATGATATACATAACAACACAGCACAAGTGTCTGGAATTCATCTCTAAATATCGAGTCCTTCCCAAGGACCTAGGATATTAGAGGTATTTGCGTAGAATATGTGCAGTTCCTAGAAGTGCTGCTTTCTGCAGCATGTGGACTGATGTTCTGTCCAAGTTTAGGCTTTCCAGATGTTTTTCAAGATTTCTTGGGATTCCTCCTAGAGCACCGACTACTAGTGGGATTACTGTTGTTCTTTTTTGCCACAATCGTTCTATTATTATTATTATTATTATTATTATTATTATTATTATTATTATTATTATTATTATTATTATTATTATTATTATTATTAATTTTATTTTATTTTATTATTATTTATTTAATTTAATATACCGCCCCATCCCCGAAGGGCTCTGGGCGGTGTACAGCATAAAAACCACACATAAAATCATCAAATCAGACTTCCATAAATATAATAAACAGGAGTTGTATCCTAAAATGGCATCCCACCTGACCTAATCCTCTTAGAAGGATGGGAGGGGCAGATGGTCTTGATAGCATTAGAGCTCTATATGTCCCAATAGTGGGTCCCGATATCGTTGGGGACCCATGGACTTGGGGGGGGGGGCACACTCAGCAGCTGGTTTCTCCAAAGGCCCGGTGGAACAACTCAGTCTTACAGGCCCTGCGGAAATCACCAAGGTCCCGCAGGGCCCGGACAGCTGGAGGGAGAGTGTTCCACCAGGCAGGGGCCAGAGCCGTAAAGGCCCTGGCCCGAGTGGAGGCCAGCCGCATCATTGAGGGGCCAGGGATCTCCAGTAAATTAAGATGCAGACTTAATGTTAGGAACAAGATCTACCAGGCCACACAGCCCGGAACACCCACAGCAACCAGTTGAATCCAGCCGTGAAAGCCTTCGACAATAAATTAAAGCCAGTTGATTTCAAGTAGCCTTATGTTGAGCCTCATGTGTCCAAAAAAGTATTCTAGCAAACAGTTCTAGTGATAGTGGTATATAGATATAGTGAATGTATCCATAGAAGTTGCAGATTAATTCCAGAGCTGCAGACTCTTATTATGGCGGACACATCTCACAATCAGTTCATTAAGAAGGCTGTGATGTTAGTCTGCACAAATTATTACTGTTGTTCTGATTTGTTTTAGCATGAATGCGGCCTTGTGCTTGTGACAGGGAGTGGTTGTGAGAAAAGCCTTTCTTCTTCAAGGGGGCCTGCAGCTGTCATCAGAATACCAATTTTACCCTTCAGTTGTTTTGTCTATATTTTTATATATTGGAAGCATGTCTAAAAATTAGAATGGAGGGGAAATTCATTATTACATGATTCTGCTTGAGAGTTCCAAATGGCAGTGTTGCCCAACCTGTAGAGTTGACATTGAAAGTGGGTTGCAAAGCCTCTGAAAGTAGGTTGTAGGCTGGCCCTCTTTAATGGCTGTTCCTGCCGTTTGCATTACTTTCTCCTGTTTATTCTTCTCACTCCATTTTTGAGGAATAACCCCCCATCCCCACCCTGGTAACTAGTAACTTTATGGTGGTATCATGAAACATGGTTGAGGGAAAGGCTGGCTGATAGCAGGAGCTGTTCAGCATGTGGAAAAGTGTAAGGAAGAAAGAAAGAATCAGGTGTGTATGTGGGCTCAACCTTGGTGCTGCTCCATCAGGAGCTTAACCTCTTGTCCAGCTGCTCTCACTTCCCTCTTCCTACTGCAAGAGATGGATTGTACCGAGCCCCTCACTGCCAACCCCTTTGCCACTATCTGCGCACATCTCTTCAACCTGGTGCCCGCATCAGCATGCCTCCTCAAACTCCAGCTCTTGCCTGAGGAGAAAAGGTACTCTCTCTTGGGCAATTAACCTAAGAGGGAGTTTGTGAAGTCTCAACTCTTTGTTATAATTCTCCCCATGTCATGTTTCGTGGATGGACTTGCTTGCTGTTTTAGGAGACCTCATAATTTCCTTGCTTAAAAATTAATAATGTTCAAGTTACATTTTTGTCATTATTGCAGTGCAACCACTGATGCATATAATTCAACTACTCTGGATATAATGTGATGCTCAGCATGAGGCATCTTTGAGCAAACAACTGTTAAGTACATCTGCCCTTCTATGAATGATGGTGGCTACCCAGTTGTAAAAGAACCACATTTGTCTTCCAAGTTTTATGGAGGCTAGGGGTACTTTCACAGCTTGTGCTGTACTAAACCCCTTGCACTGTTCATGAAAATTAGTCTGTTTTTAATGTGATTTACCTGAGAAGGCTGTTATGTGTGATGAATGCGACTAGTTGAGCATGACATTTCATAAGCATAACATGATAGTTGAGTACAAACATTCCACATTTTCCTATGCAGAATACTATCCAAGTTGGAAAATAGTCATGTGTGAAGTGACCCCTAGAAGGACTACTTGAGTGCTTAATTTGAGGTAAGGCGTCGATGTCATTTTGGAAACAAAGACCCAGTCCTGGAATCAGTGATTTTCACGTCATATGTTAGTATCTTTTCTTTGCTACATATGTATGTTGAATTAAAAAATTGTGTAAACCATGTCCTGGTGGTTACTAGAAGAAAAGTCTAAGAGTTTTAGATGGGATTAAAGGGAATAATGGAGTAGGAGGGGCTATTCAAAGGCTGGAATGCCACATGCAAAGGCTATGAATTTAGGAGTACTCCTTCCTAGGGGTCGCTGGCCCCTCTCTGCAATGTTTGCTGGTTTCTTGAAAACATATAGTGGACCTCTGTAGAAAATGGAATGCTGGACTCAATGGGCATCAAGGTCAGACACCCAAAAACTTTTGGCTGGCCTTGAATCACCATACTAAGTTAATTTGTGCTGGGGTTCACCATACCCAAAGGGTTAGGAAATCCAATCCAATCCAAAAACCTTTATTAGGCATAATATCCAGGAAATATCGAACATTCCAGATACATTAAAAAGATCACTGTTACACATCTTGAGGGTTAGGAAATGCTGCTCGAGGTATTTTATCACCAACCCCTAATCGCCTGTAATAGTCACTCTCAGAGGTGTCTACCACTTGCAGAATGGGAAGTTATTGCCACAAACAAACCATATCTTAAACTATGAAAGCAGTTGCTCCTGGAGGCGGAGGACATCTTGCTGGGTGTTTCTACTGGAGGCGGGGGACATCTTGATGGGTGTTTTCCAACGGGATCTCAGGGAAGCAGGAACTAGAATCTTGTCACTTCCTCAGGCTGGTTGGCGCCCATCTAGATCTCCAGTAACGTTCCTGCTTCATCAGGGAGAGCAGCACTTAGACAGAGCTCCTCAAAAACTTTTCTCTAAACTTCTTCTAATCCTCTTCATTCCATTCTAGCTTCCCCCCTAATATTCTCAGGAGGTTTTCCTTGGTGCAAAGCCGGGACTCTCTCCTTCCTCCTCCTCAATCTCTCTGTTCCCTCCCCGCATCTTCCCCCCGTCCTCTGCGGGCAGAATGGAGTGCCGCCATTTCTCTCCACCTAAGGAGACCTTTTCTCGTTCCTCGGCCGAGAGGACGAGATCATTCTCCAAGGCGTCGACACTATGGGAGGGTACGCAGACGACCAAGCCACCAGGCAAAGTGTCTGCTAAATCGGTGGGAACCGCCAAGAAAAAAGCGCAAGGGGAAGGGGCGGCTCCAACGGTGCCTGCCGCCAAGAGGAGCAAAACAGCTGCAAGTACCTCCATCCCTTACAGGGACGTGCTGAGTACAGATCGTCTCCGGACTGCGGGGGACGATCAGATACAGGCGGACGTGGACTCCGGGGGAGACGGGAGACCTTTTAGCCCGCAGCAGCCAAAGCACGAGGATGAGGAGATCGCCAACATCCCAGAGAGGGCCGCGGAAGGCGATTCTCCATTGCGCACAGCTCCCCCTAACGACGGATCAAGCCAACTGAGCAGGCAAGATCGCGACGGAAGGGGGGTGGATCAGGCCTCTGAAACAAGCTTAGTGCCAACTCAGACCCTTCAACAGGGAAGGTGGCAGCAAGCCTCTCCTGAACAGTTGGTAGAAATGTTTAGACAGAACATGAGGGAAGAAATCCGAGCCTATCATAGATCTCACCACAGAAGGGCCAGATCCCCTTCCTCTTCTTCTTCCCCTTCACCCACCAGATCCAGAGGAATCAGAATGGGGCCTTCTTCTGTCTCCACCATTTTCCCTGGGGAGGAGGGGATTAGCGAGGGAAAATGCGAAGTTTCCGATCATTTCTCTGAACCTGAGGAAATTCCCACTGAGTCCACTGACCAGACCCACAGATTTTTCAAGGTGGAGGATGCCTCCCTCCTTATTACCAAAGCCAGTGCAGCCTTGGATTTAAAAGACCCAGAGGATGCTGTGGACTCTGCTGCCCCATCCTCCTCCTGACAGAAACCCATTAAAGGCTGCCGCAAGGGTAAAAGCGACATTTTTCCTGATGATGACCAAGTCAAGGAATTTCTCCCCTTGCCAGAGTATTTTGAAAAGAGAATGAAAAAAGAGTGGCTGAACCCCTCATCCAGTAAAGGCTTTCCCGCTAGTTTTAAGAAGCTCTATGTTACCCCCACACACACCTCTTCGTCTACTCCAGGTGCCCCCAGTGGATGCCCCCATAGCCACCCTTCAGTCAGGAGGACTAGTTTCCAAGGACGGTGATGGATCATTAAAGACCCCTTGGACAAACGGGCCGATACGGTACTCAAAAGGCTCCATGAGAATTTAGCTATGGGCACCAAAATCTTAGCCTCTTCTGCCACAATGGCCAGAGCTGGTATTGTTTGGAGCCGTAGACTCCTCGAACTGATTCCACCTGCCCAGCAGGGGATTAGGGAGGGAGTTGAGAGACTGCTTCTCACCATATCCTTTCTAGCTGACTCTAACTTCGATGCCTTTTTGACAATCTCCCGATCCTTAGCCATGACCTCGGTCCCCAGACGTCTTGCCTGGCTACGTTGATGGCAAGCAGATTTTCACTCCAAACAACTCATATCTAGATTCTCCTTTCAAGGAACCTCCCTCTTCGGCCAAGAATTAGAGCGCATTCTAGTGGAAACACGAGATCACAAGAAGGCCATGCCCAAGTTCTACAGAGTGGACCACAACACCTCCAAGTCCGGCACCACCCTTCGTTCCCATAGGACACTGCAGAGATTTCCGAAAGAGGGACGTCGGTGGCTACCTCAACAGGTATTTCGCAGATGCAACAACAACAATCCCAACAATGGCTTCAATCATTCCTTTCGGCCCCACTCCAAACAGGGCAAGTCCTTCGGAGTGGATCGTGCCACCAAATCCTGACTATGGCCCACCAGTAGGCGGTCATCTCCATCTGTTCCAGCAACAGTGGACGGGCGACCACGTGGACCGTTGGACGCAAGAAATCATTCAGAGTACGTCATAGAATTTGCAAAGATTCCTTCCCCTCGCCTTCGAGCCTTTCCTGTCAACTCCAACCTAATCAAGGCCAGGAGGACGCAGCTAGCCATTCAACATCTATTGAACATCAAGGCAATAGAACCAGTACCCCAGCAAGAAAGATCCTTGGGCATATTTTCTCACTTCTTTACGGTTCCCAAAAAGAATGGCGACTGGCGTGCCATACTAAATCTAAGGTTCGTCAATCAACACATAAAACTACACCGTTTCCGGATGGAGACCCTGAAATCAGTAACGGAAAACTTACACCCAGGGGACTTTCTTACTTCCCTAGACCTGACAGAGGTGTACCTACACGTGCTCATCAAACCAGCCGATCGAAGGTTCCTTCGATTTGCAGTAGGTCAAGACCAGTTTCAGTTCAGGGCTCTCCCCTTCGGACTCGCTACAGCCCCCAGAGTGTTCTCCAAAGTTCTTCTGGCACCCATTACTCTACTCAGACAACAATCAATACACACACATCCATATCTGGATGACATCTTGACCAGATCCAGATCTCATCAACAAGCAATCCGGGATGTCGCAAAAACTCAAGAAACCCTCCAACAACATGGATTTCTTGTAAATCTTGCCAAAAGTCACACAGTTCCATCTCAACGCCTGGAATACTTGGGGGCCATCATAGACACCTCTCAGAACGCCCTGTTTGTCCCTCCGGTCAAGATCTACAAATCCAAACCTCAACAAACTTCAACCTATGAGCCAAAAAGCCCTTGTTACTACAACTGGCAAGTCTCCTCAAGTTGATGGAGTCAGTCTTCGACATGGTTCAGTGGGGAAGGTTGCATGCACGCCCACTTCAGTCGTTCCTCCAGCCATTTCAACACCAAATCATGGCAAAGAAGGATTGAGTCCTTTTTCTACCAGTTCAGCTAAAAAACCAACTCAGATGGTGGACATACCGAAGGAACCTAGAAGGAGGAAAAGTGTATCTACACCTCAATCGCCTGGAAATCTTCACAGATGCCAGTCTACAAGGCTGGGGAGCCACAGTGAAGGATCTCTTCGTGCAGGGTCAATGGACTGCAGATCAAGCACTCCTTCCCATAAACGTCTTAAGAGACCAGGGCCATATTCCTGGCGCTGCAACACTTTCAATCCACGATACAAGGAACCCACGTACTGATCCGAATGGACAGTACGTCAGCCAAAGCATACATCAATGACCAGGGCGGCTCACGATCGTCCCGACTATATCAGGAGGCGATGTGAATTCTAGCCTGGGCAGAACAACACCTGAGATCGATATCGGCGGAACGTATACAAGGTCGCCTCAACATTGCAGTGGATTGGCTGAGCCATCAGACAGTCACGGAAGTGGAATGGCAACTCAAACCAGCCATATTCCAATTCATCACTCAATTCCTAGGAGTACCCAAAGTGGATCTGTTTGCCTCAGTTCACAACCGTCAACTTCCGGCATTCATGTTACGCTTTCACCACCCAGAAGCCCTCGAGGTGGACGCGCTGACATCTCCATGGCCCAAGTCCCTCCTCTACGCCTTCCCACCCACTCCGATTATCCCCAAGGTTCTTCAGAAAATAATTCAGGAAAAAGCTTGGGTGATCTTGATTGCCCCCTCCTGGCCACGGAGACCTTGGCTGTCCGCAATAATAGAATTAGCAATTACTTTAGCTCTGACTCTTCCAACGCCACCTGACATGTTGTCGCAGGGCCCAGTCTTACACCCAGACCCCGGATGGTTCCGATTGACCACCTGGCTGTTGAATGGAAACTTCTGAGAGACAAAGGATACTCAGCACAGGTGACATCCACTATTCTTGCGTCCTGCAGAACCTCAACTAATAACATCTACAACTGTCCTGGAAAGCCTTCGTAAGATGATGTAGAAAACATTCAGTCAACCCCGAATCTCTGGATCTTCCCCAGGTTCTTCTCTTTCTTCAAGAAGGTTTTGAAGAAAGGTTCTTCTCAGCGCCACCCTGAAGCGACAGGTAGCAGCACTTTCCACCATCTGGCCTTATACACATGGCTTCCCAATTTCCAAACATCCGGACGTTATTCGATTTCTAAAAGGGGCCCTTCAACTCCAGCCACCGACTGTGCATCGCTTTCCATCCTGGCGCCTACACTTAATCCTCTTGGCACTGACATTATCACCCTTTGAACCGGTCCAAACCATACACATGAAGTGGCTACTGGCCATCACTTCGGCCAGAAGGGTTTCAGAACTCAACGCCCTATCGATTAACAAAGACCTCTGCATCTTCCACAAAGACCGGGTCGTACTGAGGATGGATCCGACCTTCATTCCAAAAGTCAGATCAACTTTCCATCTGAACCAGGATATCATAGTCCCTAATTTCTGTCCCAGTCGTTTCACCCTAAAGAACGCCTATGGCATAATCTGGACTTGCGTCGCTCACTCAAAGCCTACATTATAAGGACTGAGTCTATCCGCAAGACCAGTAGCTTGTTCATCAACATCGCCCCACCTAACCTAGGGGGACCTATGTCCAAGGCCGCCATTAGCCATACCATCAAAGCTTGCATTATCAAGCCCTACAAGGCCACTAATCAACCCATTCCACAGGGAATTACAGCACACTCGACACGCAGTGCCGCCACCAATGCGGCTCTCAGAAGTCAAGTGTCAGTGTTAGATACATGCAGGGCGGCCACCTGGTCCTCAGTATCCTCCTTTGTCTGGCACTATAAACTCCACTCCATGGCAGCTGCAGAAGCTACCTTCGGTCGAAGAGTGCTGGAACACATCATTGGGGACTGATATGGACCCACCCTTCTTTAGGGACACTGCTATAGGAGGTCCCATCAAGATGTCCCCCGCCTCCCCCTGTCCCCCCATCAAGATGTCCATTGGTTACTTACTGTGAAGGGGCCTTCTACTGGACGGCAAGGGGGACATCTTGGCCCCCCCGTGGTCATCATCCGTCCCTAATTGGGTTCAGCACCTTTTCTCTCTTACGTTTACTTAGACTCATATGGAGTTCTGGTTGGCACTCTATTTGCCTTTTATATTACCTTTTCTGTTGCTATTGTTAACTTGTTGCTTCCTTCTAAACTGAGTGACTCCCAAGTTATGTTGAAAAAGGGGAGTTCTTACTGCTCCGTCAGGCGTCTACTGGAGATCTAGATGGGCGCCAACCGGTCTACAGGAAGTGACAAGATTCTAGTTCCTGCTTCCCTGAGATCCAGTTGGAAAACACCCATCAGGGAGGCAGGAAAAAGAATTCATCACTTCCTGTAGATGTTCTGGGCACCCAGCAAGATGTCGTCCTGCCTTCCAGGAAAAGACACCTTCACTGTAAGTATACAATGGAGCATTTTCTGGAGTTCAGAGGGATGAGGTATTAATAACAGGAAGACAAGAAAACAAACATTCAGTTTACCAAGTCATGCCATAATCTAGTCAGGTAAACTAGCAAGTTGCAGAGAAAGTTTCCAAAGCAAGTTATGCAGCCGTTAGTTTTTTTCCATCTCCTCGACAAGGCTTAATATGTTTTAACAGAGGTGTGATTTATTTTCTTCATTCTTCATTTCTTCATTCATTTACATTCATGTAAAATATTTTAATACCACCTTGCAACATAAGATTCTCCAGGCAGTTTATAATAGGGTGGGTTCTCTACCAGTGACAACAGATCCTTTATTCCACCATGAATAGAATGGAACTTTTGGATTTGCTACTATGTAAAATCATTGTGCAACCATAAAACATCAAATAAAGGAAAAATACAGCCCCAGTGATTAAAAACAAAATAATAAAAATACCTTCATTGGTAATAAAATATTATATGGAGCCCTAAAAACATTTTGGCAAAAGCTTATTACAAGCTAAGACAAAATTTAAAATCAGCCAAATCACTCATCCCAGAGGGAACAAGGACATCTTTATCTACTTCCTAAAATAAATAGTACTACATAAGACTTTGTAACATTTGCACCTAACTTTTCACCCAAGGAATTAAGAATTGTATATAGGGGTGGGTACTGCTCTGTGAGATGGGTTATATTATATAATGAGAAATAGTTTATAGAACAAAGCCATCTTGTGATCTTCAAGGTGGACTAAGGATTTAAAATCTGGTCTCTATTCTTGTGTTTTCTCTACTGTATTTCACTGGCTATGAAATTTTTGTTAACTATGGATCCTAAAACTGCATGTTAAGAACTGTGAATCTTAAGGCCATTCAGGGAGGAATCCTGATATTTACAGTAAAATAAAGGTTTAACTAATAGTTGAGGTAGAAATCTTAGTCCTGGTGGCAAAAAATGGTTATAGATTTCTGCTGTTCTGCCTCTAGTTGTTACAGCATAGAGCTATGTAGAACTTAAGACAAGAAGAGACTACTGGTACCCACTTCAATGGGGTAGTTGTGGGTTAAGACTCTGAATTGAAGCACGGAAGATATTTGGGACTATGAATGATGTATCTTTTCCTTCCATAGTGATACCCTTTGGGCAGACTAATTTGCTTCTAGCCTGCTGATTCCAAGTTATGTTTAATTTATGTGGAGATTGCTTATAGGAGAAAATTTGATGAGGGAAAATATTGTTGTTTTAACTTGACTTCATGTTTAAGCACATGTTTCTAAAAGTTTACCCAGAACCATTTTGGACCCATCCCATTCAATAATGGACAGTCGTTCTAATCTTTTGAGGAACTACTTTAACACTGCTCTCAATTTGTCATTGTCACTTACATAGATTAGTTGCTATAACACAAGTAACACTTGTGCTGCTAAAAAGGTACGATGTGTTTAGAAATTCTTCCGTGTTCTTTGTAGCCACAAAGGCTTAATGTAAATTTCTTAAACTACAGATGAGCTCATTCTGTGTTTGTCTGATAATTGTACTGTTTTGTCTATGACTTTAAAAAGTGTATACTAGAGACTTACAAGTCTGTAGGGTACAATTCTGAGGATACTTCCTGGAAAGCAAGTCCTGTGTCATTCACAGCCCAATTCAGAGCTAACTGGTGGGCAAGGACAACACCACTTTGGCGCCATTCTGCCCACTCTAAAGGGCTTTCCTGCAGTGCGGGAAGCCTGAAAATGGGGGCTGATCCGGCTCTGGAGGCTGACTAAAGTCACCCCTGCCCCCAGAACGCTCCCACCACACCAGTGCAGCGGGGGACAGCACAGGAGCACCGATGCGTGCTTGGGTGCCAGCGGGTAAGTGCCCTGGGGAGGGCATTTCCACTGGCATAAGGTTGCACTGCCTCCAGAGGGTGATTCACCCTCCTGGATTGAACCGTTCGTGAAGTTCACTTTGAACTAAACATGTTTCACATGGGACTGTTGGTTATTAAGTGTTGTCTTGGTTGCTTTCAACTTTCAACTTATCATGCTGGGGGGAAGATTGTCAGTAAAGTATAGGAACCAAATCTTTGTTCCAAAGTGTGTATTAATCATTCTCAAAGAATTGTGTTTCTCATTTATTAACATTGTTACCAGCATATTTCGTTTTAAATATCTATCAAGAAATTGTCGTGTGTGTGTGCAAGTTGTTGATATTTGCACAATTCCTATGTTTCTTTAGTCTCAAGGAAAGGTTTATGACTGGATTTTAAAAAGTCATAACAATGTACTCCTGTGTGATTGTTGTAAATAGAATTCAACATATTCATAGGAGGAAGAACATGAAATATGTAGAAAGATTGGCTTTGATATGGGGGAGGGAATTGTAGCAAGTACAGTGTCCCTAAACATGTGACAACAACAGCTCTAGCCCAACTGTGCATGTAAGGCACTATTTGCCTTCTCATATTGATTTCTTTTTTTCTTCTGTGGTTACGGAAAACAAGATTGAGTTCAAAATACTAATTTTCTTTTTACCCAGCCCTGGTTTTCTCAGTCCCCTCCTTTCTCCTTTTTACACACGTCTCTGCTGTATGAGCCCATCCAGATTCAGTCATTGAGCTAAACTTGAAGATTCAAATTCAGAACACAAGGTGGAGAAGTTTAGAAGTGTTTTGTGGGGAAAACATGCCAGTTTTATAAGACATGTACATAATTAGGATTCTTACATGCTACTGAAGTGTATCTGTTTTCATATATACCAACTAAAGAAATCTTAAATGTTAGCATGTGTTCTTTTTTCATAGGTGCTGGATGGTTTGCTAGCACAGTATGGTACAGTCGAGACTTGTGAGCAAGGTAATACTCAAAATTATAATTGTTTTTGGTTTTTAAGTGGAGTGAACCCAGAGCAGAGAGTAATTTTCTTTTTCTCTTCCAGTGAATACTGACACAGAGACTGCAGTAGTAAATGTAACATATGCCAATAAGGACCAGGCCAGGCAGTAAGTACTTATCAAGTGTAATTTTAGCTTTTGCTTCAAAATACTATGCTCCTCCTAATGGTTTTGTTAAAGCTAGATTTAGTTGCCGCAAGAAATAAACTTCTGCTGTTTCTCAATCTGCCATGTCGTTTGTGTACTGCCTTCTTTTAACTTGTAAAGCAATAATTGAAACACTAGACAGTGTAAATCCAAAATTGTGAGCCAATGACATATGTGGAATTGCTGTGAATCATTTGTTCAATTGAATGATAATCATGTTGAACTGGTTGAAAATATTTATTATCAACTGTGAGCATCAGATAGTTTCCTTGCAAAAATAACTCTTATTGTTTTCATTCGACTGCTCAAGAAATACTTGAAAGGTCCCTAAGTCATTTTGCTGATGCCTTCTGATCAGCTGTATGCCTTCTGCTATAGACAGGGCACAGTTGAGCCTGCTGATCTCATGGCAGAGCACAAGCTGAAAGCCAGACTTGACAAGGGACTGAATTTGATTGGATGTAGACATGCCTGAAGATAAAGAACAGCTATTTATCCCTCAGTCTTTTTCTCAAAAGGGAAGGTTGGAAGTAGGACAGTAGCTGATTTTGTTTTGATCACCCAACGTGGGGGTATTGGATAGTAGCTTTAGAAAATGCCTCTGCCTAAGTCCTTGTGGAGGTAATGGCGCTGGTCAATATTAAACTAAGCCAGCCACTGATTTGACTTGTTATAAATAGGAAACTATTTTGGCCATTCTGTGTTTGCTTTTAATGCACTTACAGTTTTTGGAAATTACTGGTAGTTCTTCAGTTTACCCTATTACATGCTATTCACTAACTTATTTCTTATAAACTTTTCACCCAGTCACAAAGACTTGGTCCTTAACTTTTAGTCCTTTGCGTTAAAATTTATATTGGGGGATTCAAACTTAATAGAATTTACTTCAAGAACTGCCATAAGAATTAGTTTTTTTATCTTGAAAATTTCTGCCACCTTGTGGCTAACTGACACTATCAGAAATTTGCGGGTGGGGGTTGCTTTAAATAACTGTTCATTAATAAGGGTGCTTTTGTAGTACATGCATAACTAATCTTTGATGCATCAGATGTTACTGAAGATGCAATTAAGATTTTCTGCTGCTGTGATAGGCCAGCATAAACTTTACATGCAAGCAAGTTCATTTGCATGTAAAACAGTTCAACCTGCAATACTGAAAAAGGTTAAAAACACAGTTGTAGTATTTTCTTTTTTAAAATGTGTCTGGTTTTGAGCATCTTTTTTTAGTCTCTCATTATTTAAAAACAAGATGCTTTTACTAAATATTCCCCAGTTGCTAAATCTGTAAATGTCTGTGTGTATTAATGGAATGAAGCTTCAATAAGAAGATGGAGGCAGGAAATGAGTAGAGCACAAAAACTAATAAAACACAAGAATTCAGAAGCCCCTGAAAGAATAAAACTATGCATACAGGAACTGTTTATTAGTATATTAGGTAAAGTTACACAGTTGGGCTCAGTTATGTGTGGAAAATCATTCTATCCACCATGAGCTATAATCTGAATCATATGCCATGCTATGAGTTTTTTCAGTGCTACCTATCTCGCTACTAATGCAGCCACTGACAGCTTAATTTGCCTTTACGCAGTATTAGGTGCTTGCCAGGTTGCTTATGGGGAGTAACAGTTGCCTCCAGGCAACCAGGTGCAACCCCCACTGCAGCTGCTGGGTGAGTAGCAGAAATGAAGGAAGAAGTATGTTTGCCAAAACTGTCTGGCTTCTTGCCCTGCCTGGAGAAACAGAGGAAGGGCACTGTTGTAGCTGCATATGCACTCTGGCTTGGGCTGGGCTGAAGGGCTAGGATGGGAAAATCCCCCCCCCCCCCCACAATCGTGGAAGTGCTGTTGGGCACAATGTACTTTTAATCTCTGATAATTTGAAACACTGATGAATGAGAAACCACACTCATGCATTTGAAAGTGCAAATAATTGGGACATGACGTGTGATTCAAGCAGATGCTTTTCAGATGAGCGTCAAATTTCATAGAGAAGCCAGAGTGTGAAGCATGCTAGATTGGGCTTTTGGACACTTGTTGGGTTTCCTCAGCAGCATGCAGTAGAATACAGCTGAAAACCAACTTTTCAGTCCTGTGATTTAAGTGGGAGTAATTTTAAGCCTGTGCTTAACTGTTCCACTGAAATTAAAGGGCTTAAATTTGCCATGCATAAGCAGGACACATCTATCTGTATTACTATATTGGGATTCTGATTATTTGAGTGTTTAAACCTTTTTTGTACTAGTAAGTCCCATATAAGGCAATAGCATTAAAAGTAGAAAATGTAATAAATTCTGGTCAGGGCTCAGCAGATGTTCCTCATGCCCATTTCTAAAGGGGTTGGGCATGGAAGTGAACCCTGCTGCTATCCCATGTAGATAAGAACCTGTTGGTGGCCTTTTTAAAAAAAATGAGTTGATGGGGGCAGTTTACAAGGGCAGTATAGCTCTTCCTCCAGTCCAGACTTTGTTTCAGATACAACACTAACCCTGTCTAGTAGAATGGGATGAAGCCAGTTGGTTTTGTGGTCAAGGAGGATTTTTTAAAAAAACCTTTTGAATCTGACTGGCTTTTGTTCAGGGTTTTGTTTCTTGCCAGCCCTGCAAGTCAGAGGAAGGACTTACTAAGCCCCTGGTGGGCTGGTGATGTAGGTTGATTCAGCTGGTCACAGTTGGAAGTTGTAGCACAGGTTAAATAGTTTGATTTAAAGCAGTAATTTTGATGAACGCACTGTGAAGCATCAGTTTAAAGATGAAGGGGATGTTCCTCAAACCAAGATCTTAGGGCTAAGGTGGCTTTGGGAACTGGGACAAGACACCCCTTGGGGATTGCCTGATCCATCGTGACCCAAATATGGCTGGGGGAAGAGAATCTGGCAGCTTCTCCTTAAGCATGTGTAGTGCTTGGCAAAGAAGAAGCTTCTAGCCAGGGTGATTCACCCAAATGTTTTGGATGCTCGTATAGAGGGAGGGGGCTGGCTTCTTTGTATCCACGCTGTATTCAAATTGTGCTAGTAGTGGTGCCTATTGCAGATCCTTTCTCCGTAATAAAGCTGTGGCTCAGTTTATTCCCAAAACTGTATTGGGGTTTTTCTTCTAGACAAAAGTCTAAACAAAGTACATTGTTTATTAATACTTGGCATTAGGTTCATGACAGAAAAGTCCTTCATCTCACTTAGAATTTTAACATGAACAAAGATAAATAGAAGCAGCTCCGTTTCTATGGAAACTTTAAATTCATCTTTCATCTTCTGTGTTGTCACACATTGGGAACTGCACATGTGCTGGCCACCACGGCCAGTTGTTCTATCTTTAAAGAACCCATGGAGGTGCTCCTCCTGTTTCAGAGGGAACATAATGACTTTTACCTGCCTAAAAGGTCACCTGCTTGAAGGGAATGGTGCCCGTTCCCTCAGTTTGTTCTTTGCTTCTTGGATAGCTTTTCCCTCTCCTTAACCAACTGTTTTTTCCATGCCCGAGTAGAGCTCGATCTTCTCTTCAGTACGGTTCATCTTTTCTGTTTAAAAAGAAAGAAAAAGAAGAGACAATCAGAAGTGGATACTATTGAGGTGAAGTGATTATCTATTTTTAGACCTAGTTCACTTCTCTGTTCCACGATGGATGTTCCTGCCTATTTTGATCCTCTGCTGGATCTCTTTCATTCGGGTGAGGAGGGACAATATCTGAGAAAACCTTGTTCAGAAAGTGTGCCAAGAGCAGCACAAAAGTGGCACAAAGACAAATATAAGCTCTAATTACTTATGTCTTCGAGAATGTGCCAGCACATCACTCCAAAAACCAGAAGCAACAGGGCAACTAGGCTAAAAGCTGCCCTTGGGGAAAAAACACATGTCCATTGAGTTGTCAAAGCCATTGGGAGTGCCATTTGAGACTGGAATCATTTATCTTAGTTCTGTATCAGCGTTCCCAGCTCAGTTACCTACTCCAGCAAAAAAAGGCTAAGACTAAGACCAAGCACCAGGAATGAGAAGTGAGTACCGTATATACTCGTCGACCCACATATAAGTCGATCCGCATATAAGTCGAGGCACCTAATTTTACCACAAAAAACTGGGGAAACGTATTGACTCGCATATAAGTCGAGGGTGGGAAATGCAGCAGCTACTGGTAAATTTCAAAAATAAAAATAGATACCAATAAAATTACATTAATTGAGGCATCAGTAGGTTAAATGTTTTTGAATATTTATTTCAAAGAAAAACAGTGAACTAGCTCTGAAAGTGGAAAAGAGAGTCAACAAGAACAATATGGTCTCAACAATAACTGTTTATGTTAGCAGTACCAACATTTGTTGTACCTTTAGAGTATCTTTAGGAGACCCTCCTGATGATACCACCCAGGTTTGGCGAAGTTTGGTTTAGGGGGTCCATAACTTTGTAGTCCCATCTACTATTAGCTTCCATTAGAAACAATGGGGGATGGGGTACCCCATTTGGGGATCCATAACTTTGGACACCCTAAACTAAACATCACCAAACCTGGCTGGTATCAGCAAGAGATTATCCTGATGATACCACCCAAGTTTGGTGAAGTTTGGTTTAAGGGGTCCAAAGTTATGGACCCTCAAAATGTAGCCCCATCTACTATTAACTCCCATTGGAAACAATGGGGGATGGGGGCACCCTATTTGGGGATCCATAACTTTGGACCTCCTGAACCAAACTTGGGTGGTATTATCAGGAGAGTCTCTTAAAAAATCCCTGACATTTTGGTGCCGCTAGCCTAAAAACTGTGCCCCCTGGCAGCCTACAAAGTAAAAACCCTAAAATATTTTTTTTAATACTTCTGACTCGCATATAAGTCAAGAGGGGCTTTTTCAGCACAAAAAGTGTGCTGAAAAATTCGACTTATATGCGAGTATATACGGTATATATTTTTCCCACATGCACAAGAGTTCCTTACCAGGAGACCCCTTCTGCACAATGATATACCCCAGCTGTGCCTGGTGGCAAGGACTATTCAGCTGCACTCTTAGATTTTCTGCCCAGGTGTAGGAGGTATTGACCCAGTTGAGAAGAAGTTCTACATGCTACGCATATTCCAGTTAATGGAAGTGGTTTTCCTCATGATCCCTTTCTAGTGGACTTCTCCCATCTCCTGTCCTCTTCCAAAGGTTCTGTACCATCATCTGTCCCTGAGTTCAGCTGGATTAGCCTTGTTAAGGTCCATCTAGCAATTATATCTCTCCATCATGTTGGAGTAGATGCGCTACTGTTTTTCCCCACAAGGCTTCTCTTCAGTTTTTGAAAAGATTACTTAATATGTGTCTGCCGAGGCCTACAAGGGTTCCCCTGTGATTGCTGACTGTAGTACAACTACTGTGAAACCTATTGAGCCAATGGTTACCTGCCTGTTATCATTGCTTTTGAAGGAAGTTGCATTTCTGGGTTGCTATTACCTCCGCAAGGAAGGTTGGTGAGTTGCCTGCATTGAGGATAGATCCTTTATTAAATTTAATAATGAAAGGGTTGTGTTAAAACCTAGTTCAATTTTTACCAAAGGTTTCACTTAGTCTAGGAGATTGTTCTTCTGGTGTTTTATCCTAATCATGTGTTCTTAGCTACATAAAGATCTTTATTGTTGTACCTAGAGAGGTCTGAACAATTCAAAGAGGAATCTGGACTCTTTGTTTGTGATTATGGCTCCAGGAAGGGGAGATCTGCATCTTCTCAGTCTATATCCAGATGGATTCTGTCTGTAGTAATGTTACAAAAATGCTGGTTTGCCTTGTCCAGTCAAGGTACATGCTCAGTCCACCACAGATCAGAATTCCTCTCCAGTTCTTCATTGCAAAGTGCCTTTGCTAGATATTTGCAAAGTGGCATCATGGTTTTCAGAAGACATTTTCTTGAGAAACTATGCTCTGAACCTGCAGAGCTGTTCTCCAGTCATTGTTCTAATGAGAGCTTCACCTCATCTCCTTTTGGTGAATAGCATGCTCAAATTTGGGACTGTGCAGAAGATGGAAGTTAAAAACAGGGTTGCAGTTAACTGTAACCGTTGTTCATTGATATGTAAGCATGCAGTCCCTCCCTTCTGCTCCACAGTGAGCTCTCTTTCTTTTTATGAGTGGTTAGTGGAAGGTTCATGGTGAACAAATGGGAACTGAGGGACGAGGGCATTGCTTCCTCAGAGCACATGACTTTTAGACAGGAAAAAACCATCATGTTCACTCTGAAGGGGGAGGGGTGCCCAGTGGCGTATTTCCCTAGGGACAGGAGGTGGATGCCGCCCCAGGTGTAGTAGGGGGCGCCCGGAGAATGGATGTCTCTGGGTGACATTTTCCTCCGGTACGCCTCTGGGGGTGCTCCCTTGAGCTCTTCATGGCTAGAAACTTCTATATTAGGCCAGCCTGCATATGCGCAGCCCCCAATATGTGCCTGTACAGAAGATACATCAATGAACACAAATGTAAGAGGAATCCTGTTTTTCTCAGATTTCTGAAACTGACATTCTCAGTTGCTTGTGTTCCTGAAGATAGTTCTTCATTTTTACTTTCAGGCACTTAGTTATACTTTAAAATAACTAAATATAGTTGACCAGAAATAACCAAATCTTTCCTTTGTATGTATTATAACTGTTATAAAAAATCTTTAGTAGGCTGCAGAGGAGGAAAGAAATAACCTTTGCATGGTGTACCCAAAAAAATTGATCTATGCTTTGAATGGTATCTCTTTCATATATGGAAATTACCTTGATATATAAAATACATTATATGTGAAGCAGCCCTGAACTGTCGTGTAGAAAGTGTAAACTGTAGACCAATTCTCTGCATTCTTAGCTATTGTGCAATTGGTTGACACCAGTGTGTTATTGTTCCCTGCTCTGCATAGGATCAAACTTATGCACATAAAAACCAGCTAATACGGTATGATGTCACAAAATAACAGCGTTGAACAGTTAGAGACTCAGATGTTCACAGTGCAATTTTTAGCTGAAGCATTTTGCTTGCTTCAAATTACAAACTGTTTGGTTTAATACTAATACTTGGTTTAATGCTACTTTGATGTTTTACTGTAACTGCTTACAATATGATTTGTAAAGTATTTGTTTTACAACTTTCTTAGAAAGATTTCTTCAGAGTATGTTTTTACTTCTTAATAAATGGGCAGCCCAATCCAGATGGGGGAGTTCCGAGGTGGCCAGGGATGGTGCCGCAAGGGTGGCACCATGCTTTATCCAAAGGGGCTTCAGGCAGCACAGAATGGAGGGAAATTTAAAAACCCTCCTGCCCAAATAGCCCCATAGGCTTAACAGATGTATGCCCAACTTTTCAGTGGTATAAGTCTGCATCTGCAAAGGGCAACATTCCCAGACTAGAAGGCTGGGAAGCCAACTAATGTCAGCTCCACTCCCAGAAATTCCCCACACACACCAGTGTGCCCTCAGACGCCAACATACCTCCTGGATTGGGCCCATAGAGGACTAGCTATGGATTGGGAGAGAACATAAATAATTTAACATTTTCTCCCCAGTTCAATTCTTCCCCTCCAGGATATTACAAATTGTTAAATACTTGAGCATGCTGATTCCCTCCCACTTCCTATTTCATTAACCAACACTCACCTGCCCTGCACATTCCAGGTTGCTTGTGGTTGAGAGATGACAATCTTTGTTTTCTTTTCATTGAGTTTTCTTTTGTCAGCAAACTTCATGATATGGTATCTGTTAGGGAATTATAACTTGGGGGTGGAGGATTGAAATTCCCCCTGTCACTGCAGCAAAGCAAGACTGTTGAGTATCTTCTGAACATCAAATTGTCTAAAGCACAGTTACTCTACAACTCTGACTGCAGTTTTTCAATGACAGAAGATCTTAAAGTTGTTCATTGAGCTTCAAACCTGAGCAGTACATTGTGAAGGAAGAGAGAATTTTAACTTCTCCCTTTTTTGTGTGTATGGCAAGCCTTGGGTGGCTTTCTTTGGCTGTTGGAGCCAGACTTGCTTTGTTTGATGGGGATATTTATTAATCATTTTGACCACAAAAACAATTGCTTAATTCTTCATGGATTTTTTTTGGGTAATTTTATTGACGCTATTACAAAATGTGGCAGCATATAAATAAGCATAGTAGTAACCTTTGTTGTCATCAATATATGAAAAAAAAATTAACCCTGAATCCTACATAATTTCTCCAGTTTCTCATAATTTTATTATTGTTTTAAAAAGCTCCATTTAATTGAATATTGGAGCCAATATAGAAAGGAACCGTTGAAGATATGAATACATCTTCCACCATTTTATGGCTCAAAAGTAAACATGTAAATTAGTAATGATGAGAATTTAGTAAGCATGCATTTTTATATCATACAACAAAACTTATTTTGCTGCAAAAGGATATATGATCTTTGTACATCTGCGATGGATTGCTGAAAATACTAGGCTCCACAATGAAATTTCTTGGTAACCCAGTGCTTGGAATTTGTCAAGCTTTGCTATGTGGGAGGTTTTAGGAGAGATGCTTAGATTGCATGGTCCGGAATCCTGGAAACTTGTAAGGGTTCAAACAGGTCAGTTTTCATCATTTTAAAGAAGCACCATCAACATTTTGAATCTCAAGAAGGCAGTGTGGGCTCTTTACCATCTTCAACCCATTGTTAAGTATACAATTTTACATATATCTGAGGCATCCTCCAAGTATATAAAAAACCACCTGCTGTATGTGTCTGTGTTAGTACCATCAAGTAGCTTCTGACTCACGGCATCTCTATGAATTAGTGTCCTCCAAAACATGCTATCATCAAAAGCTTTGCTCAAGTCTTTCAAAGAGGGCCATGGCTTCCTTTATAGAGTCAGTCCATCTCATAGTAGGTCTGTCTCGTTTCCTGATGCCTTCAACTTTGCCTAGCATTATTTTCCAGTAATTCTTGTCTTCTCACAATGTGACCAAAGTACAATAGTTTCATCATTTTAGCTTCAGGCTTGATTTGATTTAAAACCCACTTGGTCTGTCTTTTTGGTAGACCATGGCATCCAGAAAACTCTCCTACGACACCACATTTGAAAGGAATCTAATTTCTTCCAGTCATAGTTCAACTTTCAGACCCATATATAGTAATAGGGAATACTATGGTATGAATGAACTTGAGTTGCTTTGTGAGTGGCCTTTTTTTGATATCATGCTGATCAGCACTCTACCATTAACCTCATTATTGGAGGGAATGATAAAGCTAGTGAGAGGTTTTCAAGACTGTTGATTTCTTTATCAGGTTCAAAATGTTTCCTATGTAATATTCAAAAACTAACAGTTCCTAATATACTATTATTACTACAACATATAACTGTGTACGTGTGTATAATATAGTTTTTGCTACTGAAACCCATCTGGATCTGGTATTGGATTTCTTAGGTTACTGTTCAATAGGATTTGGCGGGGGGTGGGGGGGAATGAAACCTTATATGCCAGAAAAGAAGCATTGCCAACTTATTACAAGTACAAATATGAGGTTGTTTAGCAGAGGTGAGAAACTTATAAATCAGACTAAACTCCTAAAGGAAATAGCCTTCATTAGTACATTGGAATCAAGTCTCAAAGGAATCATTCTTCAGCAATTAGATGTTTATATGCACAATTTGGTTTGCATAAGTTAGCAAGCCAAATTCAACCCTTGATCATTTGACTCATCTTGAAAAATATCTTTTCCTAGCAAAGATATACATCTCTAGTTGGAATCTTTAAGTCACTGTGTCAGAGGTTACAGGACTGTTAATTATTGAATCCAGCACAAATCATTTAATGGCTCGAATCCAGTAAGCCACAATTCTTTTCTTTTTCTTTATTTAATGAAGCAATACTGTCCTTTTATTACCAAAATTAATTGTACTATTATCTAGAAAGACTCCTGTCTTTAGATGTGAAGTCTTCATAAACAAAGACACAAGAAAGGCAGAGGAAGAAGTGCAATACTGAGAACTGTTGAGTTTCATGTTTTGTGTGTGTGTGTTTAAGTAAATGCAAGTTCACAACCATAATGTCCTGCAAGCTTCTGCTTACCATTCTTTCTATTTTTTCTCCTTCCTCCCAACAAATCTTGCAAACGTGTACAGAGCAATAGAAAAACTGAATGGATTCCAGCTTGAAAATTACGCATTAAAAGTTGCATATATTCCGGATGAGATGGCGGCACAGCCACCTCCTCAGCAGCACCCACAGGGGAGACGTGGCTTTGGGCAGAGAGGTCCACCTAGGCAAGGCTCACCAGGTGCAGCTACACGGCAAAAACCACAGTCTGATGTTCCGCTACGGATGCTGGTTCCTACCCAGTTTGTAGGAGCCATTATTGGAAAAGAAGGAGCCACCATCAGAAACATCACCAAACAGACACAATCAAAGTAGGTTTTCATACAGGATTTTGGCATTGGTATAATGTGTACTTGTGTTCCTGTTACGACAGTCTCATCTATTTTCATTTCTTCCATATAGTCTTCTCAATACTTGGTGAGTTGTTGATGAAGTGGTTTCATAATGATTATATGAGGGTGATGTCCCAGGGCAATTGCAGGTTGGTTACCTGTGTAGTACTGCTCCTAGATACTTTAACTTGTTTGTTAAGGAACACAGTGCTGCTGAGAAATACATCTCCCATCCAGTATGCATGCTTTTTATTTTTGTGACCTAGATGTAGAACTCTGCACTTATCCTTGTTGAATTGCATCTTGTTCACATCTGCCCACTTTTCAGGATGCTCAGATCTCATTGAATTCTCTCTCGTAACGTCTGAGATGTTTGCTACTCCTCCCAGTTTGGTGTCTTTTTCCTCTGAGGCAGAGGACATCTTCTGGGTGAGTCCCACTAACCAATCAGGGAGGCAGGAAACAAATTCTTGGTTCTTTGGCTTGGGATCATCCCCCTTCCTCTCAGTTAAAGTTATTTTCCTGCCTCACAGGGACATGCAGCTCATTTGGTTGTATGTGCTAGTTTCTCTTGCCCTTTCTACTTAGTCTTACCCTAATTTCTTCTAATCCATTCCCCTTCTTTAACTCCTTTCTCTGGGCTGTCCCTGTTTTTTCTGACTTCCATTGAGAATAAGAGGTGAACTGAATTGAAGATTCCTCTGGCTCTGTTCGGATCCAAGAGGCTTGTAAAGTGCTCCTCTGGGTGTCCAAGCTAGAATTGAGGCTATGCAGGACAGCTTCTTGTTGGCGGATGATCTGGAGGCTCCAATAACAGTGGGAGCCAAAGAAGCCTCTAGGCAGGCAAGTCTGACCTACCTGCAGGCTGCTTCTGCCTCAGCCATCATTGTTTCATTTCAGCCGTCTTATGGCTCTGCAGAGCGCACCAAAAATATGGGTGGGAGCAAAATGACCACCACCAAGCAGTTCTGTCCTCCCATGGCAGGCACTGAGGATCCAGAGGGAGCAACCGCTTTCATCAGTGCAGAACAGTGAGTTCAGACAGGGCTCCTTCTCCATCTTCAGCCAGTGACCCTTATGTCCAGAGTAGGAGAGTTATTGTGTGATGAGGAGGGAAAAAGAGTTAAATCCCTGAACTGTCCCTTTGTCTCTCTAAGAATGAGGACTTTTAGTCCCATTCTCTCTAAGACCTCGGCTGCTATGGATTTAGAGGACAATCAGCCAGCAGAGAAACTGGACAACCAGAGACTAAACCACAAATCAAATTGGTCGCAATCCAGATATCCAAACAAGAGAGGATCCTTTCACCACAGACCTAACTACCCAGACAAAGACAGCCAGTCCTCCAAGGTGTGACTTGCAGAATATTCCCTTGGGGGGGGGGGGGGGGGATTACAGAGCTTCAAGGAGACTTGGATAAACTTGAAGACAGACAAATGGGCTATTGAAGTAGTCTCCCATGGCTACACGATCAAATTTCTCCATCTCCCAATGGACCACTTTCTAGCATCTCCTGCCCTCCTCCCCAAATCCTATAAAGAAAAACAGAACCCTGATGACAATTCAACGTCTCTTAGTCATTCAGGCCATGGAACCTGTGCCTGTTGAAGAACACAGCAGAGATGTGTACTCAATGCTGTTCACAATACCCAAAAAGAACAAGGATTATAGACCTTGAAATAGTTAAATCATTTCAAGATGGAAACCCTAAAAACCATAAGAGGCCTCTACAGAGATCTCACAGAGACCTACGCATTCCCGTCTGCCCAGTCTATCAGCATTTTTTTTGCGTTTTTGTTTCAGGAAGGATCACTTCCAACACGAGGCCTTTCCCTTTGGGCTGTGCACAGCCCCCAAGGTATTTTCAAAGCTGTTGGTCTGTCTAATTGTCCTACTTCACCACTAGGGGATTCACATCCATCCCTATCTGGATGATCTCCTCATCAGATCCAGTTCTTACTAGCAATCCATCTTGGACACAGAACAGACATGCAGTGCTAACTATTCATGGCTTCCTTGTGAACATACAGAAAAGTTCTCTCCAGCCATTCTCCATTGAGCAAGAGGACATCTGGGTTCTGTTGATCTCCATTCAGGAAGGCAGGGGTTAATCAAAATTTCTCCCAGGCTCCTCCGCCTTCTGTAGGTCCGCCTTCTCTCTCTCGCTCTCCAGTTTGTTTCCCTGCCTCAGGAAGGACAGGCTACAGTGGCTGTTCTTGCAGCCACTGAGTTGATTTTTTCGTTAAGGGAAAACTTTTTCTCTTCTTCTTTTCTGTTCTGGCGCCGGAGACAGAGCTGGGAGCAACGCGAGTCCCCTGAATTTAAATGGCTCAGCGTTTTTTTCCTCCCTCCCGGCCGCATTGATCGGCAGTCGCATCATTGCTCCTTTTGGCGCCAAAAGGCGGCTGACTCTTCCTCCTCATTCCCCTCTCGATTGGATAAGCTGAGCAATGCCGAAGCGAGGAGAGACTCACCTTTATGCTTCCAGAAGACAGCGAGGAGTTTCTTGCGGGCGCCCCCCAAGCGTCCGGAGCAGTATATAGAAATTCAGCCAAGAGGCGACCGCCCCAGCCCTCTCCAGTGGGAGAGAGGCAGCCAAGCAGGCGGCTCCCACCCGGCTGATTCTTCGCGCCAAAAAAGCCTTGTATAAACTGGCTGGCAGCCATGGCGGTTCGCACAATAGCCCAATGTACCCTGGTGTCCCGGGTCCAGGGCTCTATTAATAGCTGCACCACAACAGGAGGAGGAGTCCGCAGAGAGACTACAGGAAGGCGGTAAGCTCTCATTAGAGAGAATTAAAATCTGAATTATTTGACTTTCTTAAAGGGGAGCTCTACAACAGGAAAGAGGCTGTTATGAGGGAGGAAATGATTGAGCTTTACAGAGCTCAGAGCGGCCCCTTGTCCAGCAAGCTGCCCTTCCAGCTCCATAGGATACTTTCCTAAACAAGTAATCAGAGACAATAAGAGAGCTGGGTTGGCTGCTTCAGCGAAACCAAAGCTTAGCTCTTAAAAGGCCAAGGTCAATTCCTGAACCCTCTGGCAGATTCTTCAGATGCAGAGCTACCCAGCAGGGAGGAAGGGGAGGTTTTATCCAGACCAGGAGGGATGCAAGAGGATATGAAGGTTACTGCGCCAATCCTCTCGCCTTTTCCAGATGGATGATTATCAATACTTATTGTCCAAAAGCTGTTGCTGCCTTACACCCGGGGGAAGCACAAAGTGGGGAGAATCCCTCGAGAGCGCATGAGGCCACATCTCTCCACAGGGGGGGATGGGGAATTTTTTCCTTCCAACCCTAATGCCAAGAAGGTTTTTCCTTTTCCGGAATATTTTGAGACACAAGTTATTAACCAATGGGGAAAAACCAGCAGCCAACAAGCTGATTGCCCCAATTTCTTACGCCAAGTTGTATGATTTACCTGCATATGCTAACAATATTTTACAAGTCCCCATTATAGATGGCCCCGTGGCTGCGCTGCAGAGCTCAGGCCTAGTATCCAAGGATGGCAGAGGACAGATTAAAGATTTTCAAAGACCAGAAGGTCCAAGAGCAATTTTGCAAGAGAACTCATGAAGCAGCAGCTATATTGCCATCAGAGCTTCTGCTACTGCCTCCATTGTCTCCAAGGCATCCATCGTTTGGGCAAGGAAGGTACTGGAACTTCTTCCCCTCTGAGGAGACCAAAGCCATAGAGGGAGTTAACAGAGATGCTAAAAGCTGCCAGCAAGCTGCTGATGCTACCTTGGATTCAGTCACTTTTTTCAGCCCGTTCTATGGCTTCTGCAGTTGCTGCACAAGTAGACTATTATGGCTGAGGATGCTGGCAAGCCCGATTGGAGGTCCAAATCTATGGTTTCGGTCGCGCTTTTCAGGGCGAGAAGCTGTTCGAGGAAGACAAAAGAATTCTTAGTAGACCCCAAGGAGAAGCCTAAACATCTGCCAAAGCCTTTTAGTGCCTTCGACAGAAAGCGATATCCAACTCCAGCTTTAGATCCACAACAGGGATCTAGTCAATTCAAAAGAGACAACTTTCGGCGTCCTTACAGCAACCCAAGAAGGGCTTCCCACTATAAGAAGAACACAGGCTGAGCGATTTACAAGTAGAGACAATCGCCAATCCAAAGCATGGCGTCCAAGCACTGCATGCAGTGGGAGGAAGACTCCTAAAGAAGTTTTACTTAAGCGCATTATGGCAAGCCTCCCACACAGACGCATGGTCTCTGGAAATGAAGTAAAATCTGATTTAAATAATAGAATTCCTCTCCTCTTCCTCTACCACGTTCGCATGATATCTCCAGTATCCAGCTTTGAAAAAAGATTCAGGGAAACTGAAAGCTAGCTGCCATCTCCTAGAAATAGAGGCTATAGAAGACCTGTACCAGTAGAACAGAGGAAGCAGGGAGTTTACTCTATCCTCTTCACGGTGCCCAAGAAAAATGGGGAGTGGCGTCCAATTTTAGACCTAAGAATACGTCAATCAATTTGTCAAACTGAGGCGTTTCAGAATGGAGACCCTGTAGCTCCATCGCGGACTCTCTCCAACCCAACCCAGGTTCCTCACCTGTCGATCTGTCGGAAGCTTTGCTTACATGTTCCCCATATTCGAGAGCCGCCGAAAATTCCTCCGGTTTGGTGTAGGAAAAGATCATTTTCGTCCGGGCTCTCCCGTTTGGGCTCTACACTGCCCCAAGGAACTGCGCCAAACTACTCATCAATCTAGTAGTCCTACTCAGGGAAAGAAACATCAGGCTACATCCCTATCTCGACGACATACCAGTCCGGTCAAGTTCACCGGGGATCAAGCTGCTGCTCACGTTCAGGAGACTATACTATGCCTAGAAAAACAAGGCTTCATAGTAAACAGGGAAAAGAGCTCCCCTTGATCCCCGCTACAGGGCAGCTGGAACATCTGGGTTTCATAATACATAGCCATTTTAGTCGTGCGGAATTCTAGTCCGCTTCAAAAACAACTGATCCTGAGGGAAAAAAAATACATCGAATTCTTACCAAGAACAAATGCTCGATTCTCGAAATCTTGCCAGTTTGATGGGCTTGCGGTAAGCCTACTCAGAGGCCATTCAGTGCAGGAACTGATTCAGGTCCAGACCACTCCAGAGATTTTTTACTAACTTTTCAGGAAATTATCTCCAACAAAGTGCATCGATTGAGTTAATAAGTCCCAAGACCAGTCAAGATCCAGTCTCCTATGGTGGACAAAAAAGTCCAACCTAAACATTTGGAAAAGTTTTAGGGATACCTTCCACCCGACAGATGTTTTCGGACTAGCCAGCCTTCAGGGCTGGGGAGGCGACACTGAAGGGCATTCCAGTTCAAGGCACTTGGTCGAGAGCGGAAACCCGTCTTCACGTCAATGTATTGGAACTACGAGCAATTAGATGCGCATAAATGTTTTCCAACACTTGTTGGTAGGGGCCCACGTTCTTGTATGCGGATGGACAACAGCAGCCAAATGCGTACCTGAACAGACAGGGGGGCTCGAGGTTGGCAGACCTACAGAGGGAAGCCACTCTACTGTTCCAATGGACAGAGACCCACATATCCTCCATCCGAGCCGAACATATCCAGGGCAATCTAAACATTCAGGCAGATTGGTTGAGCAGGCAGTGCATACACCCAGGAGAATGGCACCTGAAGGAGGAGATTTTTCATTGGATCTCTCGAAGATTGGGAGTTCCAGTACTGGATCTCTTTGCCTCCAATCTGAACAGACAACTTCCCAGATTCATCTCTCGGTTTCACCACCCGGAAGCGGAAAACACGGATGCCTTATCCTCCAGATGGCCTCCCAGAATTCTTTATGCCTTTCCTCCTTTTCCCATGATCCCCAGACTCCTACGGAAGATCAAGGAGGAACAAGCGGACGTCATTCTTGTGGCACCCTGGTGGCCCAGACGCCCATGGTTCACTGGGGGTGGGGGGGGGGGGGGGTGGGGGGGGGGGGGGGTGGGGGGGGGGGGGGGTGGGGGGGGGGGGGGGTGGGGGGGGGGGGGGGTGGGGGGGGGGGGGGGTGGGGGGGGGGGGGGGTGGGGGGGGGGGGGGGTGGGGGGGGGGGGGGGTGGGGGGGGGGGGGGGTGGGGGGGGGGGGGGGTGGGGGGGGGGGGGGGTGGGGGGGGGGGGGGGTGGGGGGGGGGGGGGGTGGGGGGGGGGGGGGGTGGGGGGGGGGGGGGGTGGGGGGGGGGGGGGGTGGGGGGGGGGGGGGGTGGGGGGGGGGGGGGGTGGGGGGGGGGGGGGGTGGGGGGGGGGGGGGGTGGGGGGGGGGGGGGGTGGGGGGGGGGGGGGGTGGGGGGGGGGGGGGGTGGGGGGGGGGGGGGGTGGGGGGGGGGGGGGGTGGGGGGGGGGGGGGGTGGGGGGGGGGGGGGGTGGGGGGGGGGGGGGGTGGGGGGGGGGGGGGGTGGGGGGGGGGGGGGGTGGGGGGGGGGGGGGGTGGGGGGGGGGGGGGGTGGGGGGGGGGGGGGGTGGGGGGGGGGGGGGGTGGGGGGGGGGGGGGGTGGGGGGGGGGGGGGGTGGGGGGG
Organism: Sphaerodactylus townsendi; assembly: GCF_021028975.2. NCBI lineage: Eukaryota > Metazoa > Chordata > Lepidosauria > Squamata > Sphaerodactylidae > Sphaerodactylus > Sphaerodactylus townsendi. Next base: position 42,071,158 of record NC_059435.1, read on the forward strand.
GGGGGGGGTGGGGGGGGGGGGGGGTGGGGGGGGGGGGGGGTGGGGGGGGGGGGGGGTGGGGGGGGGGGGGGGTGGGGGGGGGGGGGGGTGGGGGGGGGGGGGGGTGGGGGGGGGGGGGGGTGGGGGGGGGGGGGGGTGGGGGGGGGGGGGGGTGGGGGGGGGGGGGGGTGGGGGGGGGGGGGGGTGGGGGGGGGGGGGGGTGGGGGGGGGGGGGGGTGGGGGGGGGGGGGGGTGGGGGGGGGGGGGGGTGGGGGGGGGGGGGGGTGGGGGGGGGGGGGGGTGGGGGGGGGGGGGGGTGGGGGGGGGGGGGGGTGGGGGGGGGGGGGGGTGGGGGGGGGGGGGGGTGGGGGGGGGGGGGGGTGGGGGGGGGGGGGGGTGGGGGGGGGGGGGGGTGGGGGGGGGGGGGGGTGGGGGGGGGGGGGGGTGGGGGGGGGGGGGGGTGGGGGGGGGGGGGGGTGGGGGGGGGGGGGGGTGGGGGGGGGGGGGGGTGGGGGGGGGGGGGGGTGGGGGGGGGGGGGGGTGGGGGGGGGGGGGGGTGGGGGGGGGGGGGGGTGGGGGGGGGGGGGGGTGGGGGGGGGGGGGGGTGGGGGGGGGGGGGGGTGGGGGGGGGGGGGGGTGGGGGGGGGGGGGGGTGGGGGGGGGGGGGGGTGGGGGGGGGGGGGGGTGGGGGGGGGGGGGGGTGGGGGGGGGGGGGGGTGGGGGGGGGGGGGGGTGGGGGGGGGGGGGGGTGGGGGGGGGGGGGGGTGGGGGGGGGGGGGGGTGGGGGGGGGGGGGGGTGGGGGGGGGGGGGGGTGGGGGGGGGGGGGGGTGGGGGGGGGGGGGGGTGGGGGGGGGGGGGGGTGGGGGGGGGGGGGGGTGGGGGGGGGGGGGGGTGGGGGGGGGGGGGGGTGGGGGGGGGGGGGGGTGGGGGGGGGGGGGGGTGGGGGGGGGGGGGGGTGGGGGGGGGGGGGGGTGGGGGGGGGGGGGGGTGGGGGGGGGGGGGGGTGGGGGGGGGGGGGGGTGGGGGGGGGGGGGGGTGGGGGGGGGGGGGGGTGGGGGGGGGGGGGGGTGGGGGGGGGGGGGGGTGGGGGGGGGGGGGGGTGGGGGGGGGGGGGGGTGGGGGGGGGGGGGGGTGGGGGGGGGGGGGGGTGGGGGGGGGGGGGGGTGGGGGGGGGGGGGGGTGGGGGGGGGGGGGGGTGGGGGGGGGGGGGGGTGGGGGGGGGGGGGGGTGGGGGGGGGGGGGGGTGGGGGGGGGGGGGGGTGGGGGGGGGGGGGGGTGGGGGGGGGGGGGGGTGGGGGGGGGGGGGGGTGGGGGGGGGGGGGGGTGGGGGGGGGGGGGGGTGGGGGGGGGGGGGGGTGGGGGGGGGGGGGGGTGGGGGGGGGGGGGGGTGGGGGGGGGGGGGGGTGGGGGGGGGGGGGGGTGGGGGGGGGGGGGGGTGGGGGGGGGGGGGGGTGGGGGGGGGGGGGGGTGGGGGGGGGGGGGGGTGGGGGGGGGGGGGGGTGGGGGGGGGGGGGGGTGGGGGGGGGGGGGGGTGGGGGGGGGGGGGGGTGGGGGGGGGGGGGGGTGGGGGGGGGGGGGGGTGGGGGGGGGGGGGGGTGGGGGGGGGGGGGGGTGGGGGGGGGGGGGGGTGGGGGGGGGGGGGGGTGGGGGGGGGGGGGGGTGGGGGGGGGGGGGGGTGGGGGGGGGGGGGGGTGGGGGGGGGGGGGGGTGGGGGGGGGGGGGGGTGGGGGGGGGGGGGGGTGGGGGGGGGGGGGGGTGGGGGGGGGGGGGGGTGGGGGGGGGGGGGGGTGGGGGGGGGGGGGGGTGGGGGGGGGGGGGGGTGGGGGGGGGGGGGGGTGGGGGGGGGGGGGGGTGGGGGGGGGGGGGGGTGGGGGGGGGGGGGGGTGGGGGGGGGGGGGGGTGGGGGGGGGGGGGGGTGGGGGGGGGGGGGGGTGGGGGGGGGGGGGGGTGGGGGGGGGGGGGGGTGGGGGGGGGGGGGGGTGGGGGGGGGGGGGGGTGGGGGGGGGGGGGGGTGGGGGGGGGGGGGGGTGGGGGGGGGGGGGGGTGGGGGGGGGGGGGGGTGGGGGGGGGGGGGGGTGGGGGGGGGGGGGGGTGGGGGGGGGGGGGGGTGGGGGGGGGGGGGGGTGGGGGGGGGGGGGGGTGGGGGGGGGGGGGGGTGGGGGGGGGGGGGGGTGGGGGGGGGGGGGGGTGGGGGGGGGGGGGGGTGGGGGGGGGGGGGGGTGGGGGGGGGGGGGGGTGGGGGGGGGGGGGGGTGGGGGGGGGGGGGGGTGGGGGGGGGGGGGGGTGGGGGGGGGGGGGGGTGGGGGGGGGGGGGGGTGGGGGGGGGGGGGGGTGGGGGGGGGGGGGGGTGGGGGGGGGGGGGGGTGGGGGGGGGGGGGGGTGGGGGGGGGGGGGGGTGGGGGGGGGGGGGGGTGGGGGGGGGGGGGGGTGGGGGGGGGGGGGGGTGGGGGGGGGGGGGGGTGGGGGGGGGGGGGGGTGGGGGGGGGGGGGGGTGGGGGGGGGGGGGGGTGGGGGGGGGGGGGGGTGGGGGGGGGGGGGGGTGGGGGGGGGGGGGGGTGGGGGGGGGGGGGGGTGGGGGGGGGGGGGGGTGGGGGGGGGGGGGGGTGGGGGGGGGGGGGGGTGGGGGGGGGGGGGGGTGGGGGGGGGGGGGGGTGGGGGGGGGGGGGGGTGGGGGGGGGGGGGGGTGGGGGGGGGGGGGGGTGGGGGGGGGGGGGGGTGGGGGGGGGGGGGGGTGGGGGGGGGGGGGGGTGGGGGGGGGGGGGGGTGGGGGGGGGGGGGGGTGGGGGGGGGGGGGGGTGGGGGGGGGGGGGGGTGGGGGGGGGGGGGGGTGGGGGGGGGGGGGGGTGGGGGGGGGGGGGGGTGGGGGGGGGGGGGGGTGGGGGGGGGGGGGGGTGGGGGGGGGGGGGGGTGGGGGGGGGGGGGGGTGGGGGGGGGGGGGGGTGGGGGGGGGGGGGGGTGGGGGGGGGGGGGGGTGGGGGGGGGGGGGGGTGGGGGGGGGGGGGGGTGGGGGGGGGGGGGGGTGGGGGGGGGGGGGGGTGGGGGGGGGGGGGGGTGGGGGGGGGGGGGGGTGGGGGGGGGGGGGGGTGGGGGGGGGGGGGGGTGGGGGGGGGGGGGGGTGGGGGGGGGGGGGGGTGGGGGGGGGGGGGGGTGGGGGGGGGGGGGGGTGGGGGGGGGGGGGGGTGGGGGGGGGGGGGGGTGGGGGGGGGGGGGGGTGGGGGGGGGGGGGGGTGGGGGGGGGGGGGGGTGGGGGGGGGGGGGGGTGGGGGGGGGGGGGGGTGGGGGGGGGGGGGGGTGGGGGGGGGGGGGGGTGGGGGGGGGGGGGGGTGGGGGGGGGGGGGGGTGGGGGGGGGGGGGGGTGGGGGGGGGGGGGGGTGGGGGGGGGGGGGGGTGGGGGGGGGGGGGGGTGGGGGGGGGGGGGGGTGGGGGGGGGGGGGGGTGGGGGGGGGGGGGGGTGGGGGGGGGGGGGGGTGGGGGGGGGGGGGGGTGGGGGGGGGGGGGGGTGGGGGGGGGGGGGGGTGGGGGGGGGGGGGGGTGGGGGGGGGGGGGGGTGGGGGGGGGGGGGGGTGGGGGGGGGGGGGGGTGGGGGGGGGGGGGGGTGGGGGGGGGGGGGGGTGGGGGGGGGGGGGGGTGGGGGGGGGGGGGGGTGGGGGGGGGGGGGGGTGGGGGGGGGGGGGGGTGGGGGGGGGGGGGGGTGGGGGGGGGGGGGGGTGGGGGGGGGGGGGGGTGGGGGGGGGGGGGGGTGGGGGGGGGGGGGGGTGGGGGGGGGGGGGGGTGGGGGGGGGGGGGGGTGGGGGGGGGGGGGGGTGGGGGGGGGGGGGGGTGGGGGGGGGGGGGGGTGGGGGGGGGGGGGGGTGGGGGGGGGGGGGGGTGGGGGGGGGGGGGGGTGGGGGGGGGGGGGGGTGGGGGGGGGGGGGGGTGGGGGGGGGGGGGGGTGGGGGGGGGGGGGGGTGGGGGGGGGGGGGGGTGGGGGGGGGGGGGGGTGGGGGGGGGGGGGGGTGGGGGGGGGGGGGGGTGGGGGGGGGGGGGGGTGGGGGGGGGGGGGGGTGGGGGGGGGGGGGGGTGGGGGGGGGGGGGGGTGGGGGGGGGGGGGGGTGGGGGGGGGGGGGGGTGGGGGGGGGGGGGGGTGGGGGGGGGGGGGGGTGGGGGGGGGGGGGGGTGGGGGGGGGGGGGGGTGGGGGGGGGGGGGGGTGGGGGGGGGGGGGGGTGGGGGGGGGGGGGGGTGGGGGGGGGGGGGGGTGGGGGGGGGGGGGGGTGGGGGGGGGGGGGGGTGGGGGGGGGGGGGGGTGGGGGGGGGGGGGGGTGGGGGGGGGGGGGGGTGGGGGGGGGGGGGGGTGGGGGGGGGGGGGGGTGGGGGGGGGGGGGGGTGGGGGGGGGGGGGGGTGGGGGGGGGGGGGGGTGGGGGGGGGGGGGGGTGGGGGGGGGGGGGGGTGGGGGGGGGGGGGGGTGGGGGGGGGGGGGGGTGGGGGGGGGGGGGGGTGGGGGGGGGGGGGGGTGGGGGGGGGGGGGGGTGGGGGGGGGGGGGGGTGGGGGGGGGGGGGGGTGGGGGGGGGGGGGGGTGGGGGGGGGGGGGGGTGGGGGGGGGGGGGGGTGGGGGGGGGGGGGGGTGGGGGGGGGGGGGGGTGGGGGGGGGGGGGGGTGGGGGGGGGGGGGGGTGGGGGGGGGGGGGGGTGGGGGGGGGGGGGGGTGGGGGGGGGGGGGGGTGGGGGGGGGGGGGGGTGGGGGGGGGGGGGGGTGGGGGGGGGGGGGGGTGGGGGGGGGGGGGGGTGGGGGGGGGGGGGGGTGGGGGGGGGGGGGGGTGGGGGGGGGGGGGGGTGGGGGGGGGGGGGGGTGGGGGGGGGGGGGGGTGGGGGGGGGGGGGGGTGGGGGGGGGGGGGGGTGGGGGGGGGGGGGGGTGGGGGGGGGGGGGGGTGGGGGGGGGGGGGGGTGGGGGGGGGGGGGGGTGGGGGGGGGGGGGGGTGGGGGGGGGGGGGGGTGGGGGGGGGGGGGGGTGGGGGGGGGGGGGGGTGGGGGGGGGGGGGGGTGGGGGGGGGGGGGGGTGGGGGGGGGGGGGGGTGGGGGGGGGGGGGGGTGGGGGGGGGGGGGGGTGGGGGGGGGGGGGGGTGGGGGGGGGGGGGGGTGGGGGGGGGGGGGGGTGGGGGGGGGGGGGGGTGGGGGGGGGGGGGGGTGGGGGGGGGGGGGGGTGGGGGGGGGGGGGGGTGGGGGGGGGGGGGGGTGGGGGGGGGGGGGGGTGGGGGGGGGGGGGGGTGGGGGGGGGGGGGGGTGGGGGGGGGGGGGGGTGGGGGGGGGGGGGGGTGGGGGGGGGGGGGGGTGGGGGGGGGGGGGGGTGGGGGGGGGGGGGGGTGGGGGGGGGGGGGGGTGGGGGGGGGGGGGGGTGGGGGGGGGGGGGGGTGGGGGGGGGGGGGGGTGGGGGGGGGGGGGGGTGGGGGGGGGGGGGGGTGGGGGGGGGGGGGGGTGGGGGGGGGGGGGGGTGGGGGGGGGGGGGGGTGGGGGGGGGGGGGGGTGGGGGGGGGGGGGGGTGGGGGGGGGGGGGGGTGGGGGGGGGGGGGGGTGGGGGGGGGGGGGGGTGGGGGGGGGGGGGGGTGGGGGGGGGGGGGGGTGGGGGGGGGGGGGGGTGGGGGGGGGGGGGGGTGGGGGGGGGGGGGGGTGGGGGGGGGGGGGGGTGGGGGGGGGGGGGGGTGGGGGGGGGGGGGGGTGGGGGGGGGGGGGGGTGGGGGGGGGGGGGGGTGGGGGGGGGGGGGGGTGGGGGGGGGGGGGGGTGGGGGGGGGGGGGGGTGGGGGGGGGGGGGGGTGGGGGGGGGGGGGGGTGGGGGGGGGGGGGGGTGGGGGGGGGGGGGGGTGGGGGGGGGGGGGGGTGGGGGGGGGGGGGGGTGGGGGGGGGGGGGGGTGGGGGGGGGGGGGGGTGGGGGGGGGGGGGGGTGGGGGGGGGGGGGGGTGGGGGGGGGGGGGGGTGGGGGGGGGGGGGGGTGGGGGGGGGGGGGGGTGGGGGGGGGGGGGGGTGGGGGGGGGGGGGGGTGGGGGGGGGGGGGGGTGGGGGGGGGGGGGGGTGGGGGGGGGGGGGGGTGGGGGGGGGGGGGGGTGGGGGGGGGGGGGGGTGGGGGGGGGGGGGGGTGGGGGGGGGGGGGGGTGGGGGGGGGGGGGGGTGGGGGGGGGGGGGGGTGGGGGGGGGGGGGGGTGGGGGGGGGGGGGGGTGGGGGGGGGGGGGGGTGGGGGGGGGGGGGGGTGGGGGGGGGGGGGGGTGGGGGGGGGGGGGGGTGGGGGGGGGGGGGGGTGGGGGGGGGGGGGGGTGGGGGGGGGGGGGGGTGGGGGGGGGGGGGGGTGGGGGGGGGGGGGGGTGGGGGGGGGGGGGGGTGGGGGGGGGGGGGGGTGGGGGGGGGGGGGGGTGGGGGGGGGGGGGGGTGGGGGGGGGGGGGGGTGGGGGGGGGGGGGGGTGGGGGGGGGGGGGGGTGGGGGGGGGGGGGGGTGGGGGGGGGGGGGGGTGGGGGGGGGGGGGGGTGGGGGGGGGGGGGGGTGGGGGGGGGGGGGGGTGGGGGGGGGGGGGGGTGGGGGGGGGGGGGGGTGGGGGGGGGGGGGGGTGGGGGGGGGGGGGGGTGGGGGGGGGGGGGGGTGGGGGGGGGGGGGGGTGGGGGGGGGGGGGGGTGGGGGGGGGGGGGGGTGGGGGGGGGGGGGGGTGGGGGGGGGGGGGGGTGGGGGGGGGGGGGGGTGGGGGGGGGGGGGGGTGGGGGGGGGGGGGGGTGGGGGGGGGGGGGGGTGGGGGGGGGGGGGGGTGGGGGGGGGGGGGGGTGGGGGGGGGGGGGGGTGGGGGGGGGGGGGGGTGGGGGGGGGGGGGGGTGGGGGGGGGGGGGGGTGGGGGGGGGGGGGGGTGGGGGGGGGGGGGGGTGGGGGGGGGGGGGGGTGGGGGGGGGGGGGGGTGGGGGGGGGGGGGGGTGGGGGGGGGGGGGGGTGGGGGGGGGGGGGGGTGGGGGGGGGGGGGGGTGGGGGGGGGGGGGGGTGGGGGGGGGGGGGGGTGGGGGGGGGGGGGGGTGGGGGGGGGGGGGGGTGGGGGGGGGGGGGGGTGGGGGGGGGGGGGGGTGGGGGGGGGGGGGGGTGGGGGGGGGGGGGGGTGGGGGGGGGGGGGGGTGGGGGGGGGGGGGGGTGGGGGGGGGGGGGGGTGGGGGGGGGGGGGGGTGGGGGGGGGGGGGGGTGGGGGGGGGGGGGGGTGGGGGGGGGGGGGGGTGGGGGGGGGGGGGGGTGGGGGGGGGGGGGGGTGGGGGGGGGGGGGGGTGGGGGGGGGGGGGGGTGGGGGGGGGGGGGGGTGGGGGGGGGGGGGGGTGGGGGGGGGGGGGGGTGGGGGGGGGGGGGGGTGGGGGGGGGGGGGGGTGGGGGGGGGGGGGGGTGGGGGGGGGGGGGGGTGGGGGGGGGGGGGGGTGGGGGGGGGGGGGGGTGGGGGGGGGGGGGGGTGGGGGGGGGGGGGGGTGGGGGGGGGGGGGGGTGGGGGGGGGGGGGGGTGGGGGGGGGGGGGGGTGGGGGGGGGGGGGGGTGGGGGGGGGGGGGGGTGGGGGGGGGGGGGGGTGGGGGGGGGGGGGGGTGGGGGGGGGGGGGGGTGGGGGGGGGGGGGGGTGGGGGGGGGGGGGGGTGGGGGGGGGGGGGGGTGGGGGGGGGGGGGGGTGGGGGGGGGGGGGGGTGGGGGGGGGGGGGGGTGGGGGGGGGGGGGGGTGGGGGGGGGGGGGGGTGGGGGGGGGGGGGGGTGGGGGGGGGGGGGGGTGGGGGGGGGGGGGGGTGGGGGGGGGGGGGGGTGGGGGGGGGGGGGGGTGGGGGGGGGGGGGGGTGGGGGGGGGGGGGGGTGGGGGGGGGGGGGGGTGGGGGGGGGGGGGGGTGGGGGGGGGGGGGGGTGGGGGGGGGGGGGGGTGGGGGGGGGGGGGGGTGGGGGGGGGGGGGGGTGGGGGGGGGGGGGGGTGGGGGGGGGGGGGGGTGGGGGGGGGGGGGGGTGGGGGGGGGGGGGGGTGGGGGGGGGGGGGGGTGGGGGGGGGGGGGGGTGGGGGGGGGGGGGGGTGGGGGGGGGGGGGGGTGGGGGGGGGGGGGGGTGGGGGGGGGGGGGGGTGGGGGGGGGGGGGGGTGGGGGGGGGGGGGGGTGGGGGGGGGGGGGGGTGGGGGGGGGGGGGGGTGGGGGGGGGGGGGGGTGGGGGGGGGGGGGGGTGGGGGGGGGGGGGGGTGGGGGGGGGGGGGGGTGGGGGGGGGGGGGGGTGGGGGGGGGGGGGGGTGGGGGGGGGGGGGGGTGGGGGGGGGGGGGGGTGGGGGGGGGGGGGGGTGGGGGGGGGGGGGGGTGGGGGGGGGGGGGGGTGGGGGGGGGGGGGGGTGGGGGGGGGGGGGGGTGGGGGGGGGGGGGGGTGGGGGGGGGGGGGGGTGGGGGGGGGGGGGGGTGGGGGGGGGGGGGGGTGGGGGGGGGGGGGGGTGGGGGGGGGGGGGGGTGGGGGGGGGGGGGGGTGGGGGGGGGGGGGGGTGGGGGGGGGGGGGGGTGGGGGGGGGGGGGGGTGGGGGGGGGGGGGGGTGGGGGGGGGGGGGGGTGGGGGGGGGGGGGGGTGGGGGGGGGGGGGGGTGGGGGGGGGGGGGGGTGGGGGGGGGGGGGGGTGGGGGGGGGGGGGGGTGGGGGGGGGGGGGGGTGGGGGGGGGGGGGGGTGGGGGGGGGGGGGGGTGGGGGGGGGGGGGGGTGGGGGGGGGGGGGGGTGGGGGGGGGGGGGGGTGGGGGGGGGGGGGGGTGGGGGGGGGGGGGGGTGGGGGGGGGGGGGGGTGGGGGGGGGGGGGGGTGGGGGGGGGGGGGGGTGGGGGGGGGGGGGGGTGGGGGGGGGGGGGGGTGGGGGGGGGGGGGGGTGGGGGGGGGGGGGGGTGGGGGGGGGGGGGGGTGGGGGGGGGGGGGGGTGGGGGGGGGGGGGGGTGGGGGGGGGGGGGGGTGGGGGGGGGGGGGGGTGGGGGGGGGGGGGGGTGGGGGGGGGGGGGGGTGGGGGGGGGGGGGGGTGGGGGGGGGGGGGGGTGGGGGGGGGGGGGGGTGGGGGGGGGGGGGGGTGGGGGGGGGGGGGGGTGGGGGGGGGGGGGGGTGGGGGGGGGGGGGGGTGGGGGGGGGGGGGGGTGGGGGGGGGGGGGGGTGGGGGGGGGGGGGGGTGGGGGGGGGGGGGGGTGGGGGGGGGGGGGGGTGGGGGGGGGGGGGGGTGGGGGGGGGGGGGGGTGGGGGGGGGGGGGGGTGGGGGGGGGGGGGGGTGGGGGGGGGGGGGGGTGGGGGGGGGGGGGGGTGGGGGGGGGGGGGGGTGGGGGGGGGGGGGGGTGGGGGGGGGGGGGGGTGGGGGGGGGGGGGGGTGGGGGGGGGGGGGGGTGGGGGGGGGGGGGGGTGGGGGGGGGGGGGGGTGGGGGGGGGGGGGGGTGGGGGGGGGGGGGGGTGGGGGGGGGATGGCATCTTCAGAGGATCATGATCCTCTGAAGATGCCAGCCACAGACGCAGGCGAAACGTCAGGAGAGAATGCTGCTAGAACACGGCCATACAGCCCGGAAACCACACAGCACCCATCTTGATTTACTTGTTCTGTCTTGTTTTGGTTTATGGTTCTAATTTTAATTTGTAAAGTATGTTTTAATACTATTTATATGTATCTAAATCTAATAATAAACAAACAAATAAATATGATGTATTTATTAGAACTAGTTTAATGATCAGCAGGGCTTCCTGGAACATAGTGTGCCAATCCATATAATTTATTTCCAGTAAGTCACTCAGATATAAATATGAAATATACATTTGTTTCTACATAGAAATGTGAGGGACCTATTATACCCTGCAATTCATGGCACTTTGGCTCCCCTGTTTGCAGATTTGCTTTTCTGAATGCGTGTGCATCTCACAAAGATGGCCAGATACTTGATATGATGAGTAGAATATTGCGCATGGGACATGTTCAGGTTCCATTCCGGGTAATTTTACTAGCTGTATCGCAATCAAGATGACACTGCCCCCAAGCAATATGACTTTCTGTCTGAGCAATACTCTAAAGTATGGTGGGAGGAGGTGTCCCCCAGGGGTTTCACCTTGGAGTTTCAGCTGGTGTTTGATCAATTGTCCAGCATTGGGGTGTCGTAGAATGAGTGGGACAGAGGAAAAAAATTGTCTTCCATTTTATTCATCTTTTCCTTCACCCCATCAAGACCCAATCCAAATTATCACTTGAAAAGAAAGACTTGTCCATCTACCTGATTCCTCAGTGAAGTTTATTCCCATTTCACAACTATAAACAGGTTTTGAATATCCTGCAGAATATAAATTTTAGATTGCCTCGGTACACTTTTTGTTTGAGATTGAGTACTATCCATTGTGTATATACTGTGTTTCTCCGAAAATAAGACAGTGTCTTATATTAATTTTTGCTCCCAAAGATGTGCTATGTCGTATTTTCAGGGGATGTCTTATTTTTCCGCATCACAGCTGCATGCTCTGGTGTTCTGTTCGACAGGCATGCTTCCCAACAAAAACTTTGCTATGTCTTACTTTTGGCGGATGTTTTATATGTAGCAATTCAGTAAAACCTCTACTATATCTTATTCTCAGGGGATGTCTTATTTTCGGAGAAACAGGGTATCAGTTTATTCATTTCTGCTTTGTAGATTGCAGGACTTGACGCTCTATAACCCAGAAAGGACCATTACAGTTAAAGGCAGTATTGAAACATGTGCCAAGGCTGAGGAAGAAATAATGAAGAAAATCAGGGAGTCCTATGAAAATGATATTGCTGCTATGAATGTAAGTATGTCTCTAGCCTCTTATGAAGCAATTATGTTCAATCATGTTTCTTTAATTTATAAACACCACACTTTCATCTGTCAGTTTTCAGTGGAAGGTCCAAGTCCAATAGAGCCCCTCTTCTATATCCCATAGTGACTCAGGCACAAGCATATTCATGTTTTTTTAATTGTACTGAGCAAGCAAAGAATGTGGTATTTAATACAAAAAGTATTATGCATCAAATCTCTTTTTCATTTTTTAAAAAAATACTCTTATGACTTTGTAAAAGAGGCCATACAGTTTGGGCAACATTTGCTAACATTTTGAGAGCCTTCTTTTTCCCCTGATGAACATTATTTCTGCTTTTAGGACTCAGCTACAGCAGTTTCTGGGGGCAAATATGGTATAGCCCAGGTAATCTAAGTAGTATTAGTTATTTGAAAGAGGGACCACCAGGGAACTCTCTGCAGAGGAAGGCATTGGCAAGCTACCTCTGCCTTTCACTTGCGTTGAAAGTTCCTTGCTGGGGTTCCCATAAGTCGGCTGCAAATTGAAGACAGTTCACACATGTACAAATGCACAGAGAGCAGTTCTTGTTGAAACTGACCTTCATCCTTTGTTTTACAGTTCCATGTCACAATAACATCATTGTTACTCACCATGTTCATCTGACTCAGTCTCCCAGAAGCATGATGACTTGTCTTTGAGTCATCACGAAACCTAATATTTGTTTGCCTTTGCTAATTCACACACCTTCTAAAGAAGACAAATTTAGCTCTCTGTACAGCTCTGCTTTCAGCTTAGGTAGAACATGTTCCATGGCTTTACACAATAAATGAAATTCTTTATACCTCCCCTTCAGAAGATGCTCAAAATCTAATAATAATTTCAGAGATCATGTTAATCGGCTGTGGCAAAACTAGTCAACAGAAGTGTAACGACACCTTAAAAACCAATAAAATTTTATTCTGGCATAAATTTTTGTGGACTAGAGTCCCCGTGTATCTGAAGGAGAAAGTGGATTGTAGTCCACAAAACCCTTAAGGAGGAATATTTTTTTTTAGTTTCTAAGGTGCCCTTAGACTCCTGTTGCATATTTGATAATAAACTTGTCTCTACAGCTGTACCACTCTTTCAGGTTTTGAAAACTTTGTACGGTGTTTGTGCGTAGCACTCTAAAGCCTATTATTGTCATATTATTATCAAGTTTGTTGTATTTTAGATTGTTCTGTGGTCATTAAGAATTATCTTAAGATGATTAATGGGTGAACTGTCGTTAGTCCTTTCCCTTTGTTCCCCCCACTCTTGTTTCCCAGTTTTGGTCACTTCTCTCCATATATTCCGCCAAAATTGAAGGCAAGTGCTCCTTACCAACATAGTGGCTCACAGGTTCAGGCTACAGTGGTTTGTAGCATGGTTGTGAGCTCTGCTCTACAATTAATCCTGAGCATAAATGTCAGAAGACATGGTTTTAGTGTTATATCGCTAGCCAAAATAAGCATTGAGGTTGAACATTTTGAAGTTTGGCTTCTCAACAAGACATGGAATGATCCACATCCTAAGAAAGTCTTTACATTATTAACTAACAACCTTTTTTGTCATTTCAGCTTCAAGCACATTTAATTCCAGGATTAAATTTGAATGCTTTGGGACTATTCCCACCTTCCTCTTCAGGGATACCTCCTCCAACTGTGGGGGTTGCTTCAGCTGCCGCTGCTTCTTCATACCCTCCATTTGGGGTAAGTATATCACTTTGATAGTAGCTGTATCTACTATTCAGATGTTGAATCCCTGCTGACATGAGCACGCACTGAGCAATATTGCTAAGGAACAAAGAACAAAAAGGCATGTATTCTATAGAAAAACTATTTGTAGTGCAATGTGGAGAAGTGATAAAGCAACATTACAAGGAAAGAGCCGGCCGATGTCTGTGTAATACCTGTAAGTGGAGAGCCTTGGGGTAAATGGGTGAGAATCACTTGAAGATTACTCACATGAGGAAGGAATGTGTTCTGAGATTCTAGCTCCAATGTTAACCTCTAGTTGCTGAAACATTCATTAGTAAGTATGATGTTTATTCTTGATGGTTGCAATTCTTTTAAGGAGATTTTTAAATTTTGATATTTTTATATGTGATTGGGATTTGAATAATACAGTGTGTGGCTTCCTGATCAGAAGTATTCTTGAGGGCTGGATGAGAGTGTAAATAAATTCGTTTCTGTGCTGCCATTGTGAATACACTTCTGTGTAGATAAAAAAATCTTCCTGTTTTAATTACAAGCAGGGGCATATCTTTTAAAGATGACAGCCAGGGCAGATGTTGAACTGAGCATCCCCCCAAATTGATGTGGAGTTGTGGGGGAAATGCAGTTCAAGGGTGGGCTTGGCCAGATGTAATCTGCAGACTCCACCTCTAAAGCCCGTAGTTTAAAGTTGGCCCCACCAGACTGAGCCCAACCTTAAATTGCAGGTTCTGACCTGGCTGAGTCCAGCTTTATACTGCTGGCCCTGCCTCCAAAGTCACGTGGACTTTAGAAGTAGAGCTAGCAGTCTAAAGCTGGACCTGGCCAGGGCAGAGCCTGCAGTTCAAGACTGGCCTTGGCCTGGCCAGGTCCAGCTTCGAGGAGGAGCCCACAGTTTAAAGCTAGACCCAGCCAAGCCCAGCCTGGAACTCTGCCGCCCCCCCCCCCCGCCCCCCAACTTCACATCGAGTTGGGGGAACACACAGTTCAACACCTGCCCTGGGTATCCTCCCCAGGGGCAAGGGCGCAGCTTAACCCAGGCTCCCACAGCAGTGCCCTTGGTTACTTCCTGGAGCCCGTTCTCAAGTAGCTCCCTTGATTGCAAGTGAGATCATAATTACTGTGTCATCATGTTGGCAATAAACTTGGGGTTGCAGATCCCACTCCCAAGTTTCCTGGGGATCTAAAACTTGTCACTCTGCAAATTTTTTAGCAGTACTGTAACTATACCCTTCACAGGTTATCTTTTCTGAAATTAGAATATAGTAGACACAACAGTATCGATGCTATTGAAATTAATAAAATATCTTGATTAAGATTTAAAAATTTTAACTTCTCCTTACACCCTTTCAATTCTTGTCATTATCATGCCATTTCAAGATTATCAGTACAATACTATGTAAATTTACTCCAGTCTGAGCCCATACATTTCAGTTGACTTAGACTGGGGGGTATTCCTGCAGAGGATTGCCTCTGTAAATCCGGTTGAAGATTTCTGTGGCGTTAGGCAAGAGCTTCTGAATATTTAGGGCAAAATAAGTGCGGAACAAAAGCAAGATTTATTTAAGAAAACAACATATGCTGAAGCATATAGCAATAGCATTTTGTACCTTATTTTTCCTAGCTCATGGTTCACTTTCTTCAATGCCATAAACCAGAACTTAGATTAATCGGTAGAGCTAACCAAATCCAAGGCAATAAGTTTTTTGTGTCTCAGTGAGTCAGCAGGCCATTGTTCTGCTAGACAGTTTTGGTTTCTTTGGGGATCCTGTTATGCATAGTGAGTACTGATTTTACTTTCTTCATAGATCAGAATCTGTTACCAATACTCCCTGGCTTTTTCTGTGACCTGTGGAGTAATTTTATGCATAGCATTATTTAAGCACAGAGAGTGGATACTGAAAGACAGTGTAACTGTGACTACATTGAAGAAGTACCCTGTGTGAAGAGGTCATGCCAAGCGATGACCGAGAACAACTCCTGGCATTATCTGAGAACAGTATTTCTTTTCAGAATAGTTGTACTGGCAATGGGTGTGCATTACATTGCATCTCAGTTTGCACGTGCCAAGGCTGAAGCCTTTCCATCCTTGCTGTTCCTGCCACTATTCACAGACTTCTTTTACCTGAAAGAAATTGTAGCAAGTGATACCACAGAGAACACCCCTTGTACAGCAAACTTTGTGGGATACTTAGTGGGATACATAGCAAAAATGTGGGACAGCATAGCACTAATTATGGGACACTATTATGATGTTTGGTAAGATAAGTGGTAGCTTAACCCCCAAATTATCTTACCATAAATCTGTAGGATTGCTGTCATCAGTATTTACCCTTGGCTGCCCAGATGCCTGTTTTCCTGCCCATCCCAAACTTTGCCCAGATAGCCTCAGCTATGCATATATGGGGTATATGCTTTTAGTAAACAGTGCACTGAAAGTTTCAATTATATACCATTTAATGTACTGAAAACTCAGAACTGGATTTCAGGAGTGATTTCAGAAGTTACATAAGAATGAAATAACAAAGCTAGCTAGAAACTTATTTCCTCTTTGAGCCTTTCTTTTGACACTCCGGGCAATATCACACTGTCGAGAATAACACAAGCAAAGACTTCTTCTGAAACTCTGTGGATATTTCAAATTAATATTTCTTGTGTGGTCTTCCGCTTATTAGGTGGTTGGTTTAAACAGGATATTTAAACCTAATGTTTTGTAGGTGTGGTATGATATGGTCCTTAGGCTTTAGAAAACAATCTTGTATTTACTCATCTGTTTTGAGACTTCTGCCAAGAATTCAAGGCAGTTCATCATGTGATGATACAGCTTTGTTATGCGGTATTTTTTGATCCAAATGTAAATTATGTGCAACTGGAAATCCTTTAGATTCTGACATTTTCATATTTCACTGTTCTTACAAGCATGTTCTGCAGCATTATATGCATGCTCCTTGAACATCAGAAGTGCATATTTGTTTCTTTCAGCCTCGCTTTTACAGCTGATTTCTGTTCAGTAAAACTCCTCTTTGTCCCCCTCCTTCTTCAGCAACAGCCTGAATCTGAGACTGTTCATCTGTTTATCCCAGCCTTGGCAGTGGGGGCCATTATCGGCAAGCAGGGGCAGCACATCAAACAACTTTCACGTTTTGCAGGTGCATCTATAAAGGTAATGTGCATTGATCAATTTCATACATCCCCAATCTTCATGAGTGTCCCAGCAAGTTTCTACAGGTTCTGTTCTGTGTCTGTTAGATGCATTGCTTTGAATGTGAAGTTGTAAATGGTACCTGCTGTCTATGGAATGCATCTTACTAGCTTCTTCAGAGAAAGGATAATTAGAACCATGTTTCTAAAAATTTTGAGGCATGAAAATTAAACTTCATCCTCCACATACATCCTTGATATTCTTGACTTGCAGATACATTTATTTCTTTAAAAGCTTCATACAAGTTTTAAGTCAAGAGTATTTTGCCTTTATATGTATTTTGCCTTTATATGTTTTGCCCAGAGGTCATGACCATATAGAAGGGCTGTGTGTGGTTGTGTATGTGTGTCTGTTTATACAAACCCAAGGAAAGGTCAATTTTTCCAATAAACAAGTGGGGAGGAGAAATTGGTATAAAACACACACACTTCCAAACCAAAGAAACAGTGTTTGTTTACATATGCACATATCACATACCTTTAACAGCAACAAAAAAAAGTTGACCAAGATTTCATGGCATTGTAGTGTTGCCTAGTGATACCATATGTTCTGGCACTTTAAAAAATTAAAAGGAACTACCTGAGGTAAGAGGAAGAAAACCAGAGAGCAAGCATAGCTGTGGCAGCAGCAAAGAAAGGTGACAACAAGAAGGGTAAAGGAGGAGGCCACAGTGGTGGGAGGCAGAGGTGATAGCAGCAACAGGAGGAGAAGGAGACAACAGGAAGAGGCAGTAGCGGAAGAGGAAGGAGATACCTTAGGGAGGAGAGGGAGATCAGCAAGCCTCAGATCAACTGGCCTGTGAGGGAATTCAGAACAGAACCCACTTTCCACTATTTGTCCCTCATCATTGATTGAGGATCTGATCCAGAAGCACAAGGCATCTGGCTCCACTTCCCCACCAAACCCAGACCCCACCACATGAGTGACCAGCAGCTGGGGGAACAAGGTTTGCCACTGAAAACCAACCCTGCTGCCTTTCTGTTTCAAAACTTCATTCCCTGCTCCCAGCCAGCCAGATGATTGGGGAGCTTTGATGGACTCTGATGGACTTTGCATCATTAAAGCTTCAGTTGGTTACTGTGGCTGGGTTTTTTTCCCCATGTTCCTTCAGACTTTCAGTTCATCTCTCCCCCAGCCATCCTGCATCAGCAAAGGGCCAGGGAGAGTTGGCTTTCCTGCTCAGCTGCCATTTTATGGCAGGAGAGAGAAATTAGAGGGCAGTGAGGAGTTCCTGTTCTGCGACACATTTCCATCCATCCGTCAGACTGCTGGGACAGTTTTTGCGCTCTCTGACTGTACCTCACCCAAGAATGGCTGCAAAAATGGAAACAAACTCTACTTTTCCTGCCGTTCTTGATTAAGCAGAAATGATGGGTCTCCACTTGAATTTTAATGAACAAACATGAAGGAAGTATAACTTGTGTTTATGTTGATTCAAGTGGTTGAGTCAAAATAAGAGTGAGTATCTGCTGAATTATGAGAAGGTTCGGTATCAATTTAGCAACATCTCCATTTTAGTAGAAGAGTTTTAACTTAAAAGGAGATCATGGTTAGAAATAATCTTGATCAAAGAAGTTTCCAGTGATTTCGGCATATACAGCAAGAACTTCTTTTTAGATTCTAATAGCCCTGCAGAAATCTTCCAAGTTCTGTCCTGCTTTTCAGTTTTCTCTGGCTCTATTTTCCAAGATCATCTGTAATCGTAAATGTACCTGTGTAATTTGGACTGAAATCATTGACATTACTTTAAAATAATCTGACCTTGCATGCTAATAGAGCCAGTTTTTTCTTTAATTGGTAATAAAATAGAAGCCCTTAAGGTGCAAGCGGGACTCTTAAATACCTTGAAATAGGTTTGCAGTTCATACATTTGTTTTCATTGATAATATTACTTGTATTGGGGAAACAGTTTTTCAGCCCTGCACATCAGAATGTGTTCCATGATTCATATCAGCCATTTTTACCAATATGTTCTAGATTGCACCTGCTGAAGGACCAGATGCTAAGCTAAGAATGGTGATAATCACGGGACCACCAGAGGCACAATTTAAGGTACAGTAACTTCATTTGTATACTCATAGGTGCCTTTCTGAAAGCCTCAGCTGGCTCTTCTAAACTCCCTAGAAGTAATATGTTTATTTTGACTTCATTGAAATTTAAGTTAGAAGATGAATAGTCAGTAGATATGCCATTTTCCACACCACCCCAATATGGGAGGACCCTCCACATGCGTGCACACGCACGCGCACACACACACACACACACACACACACGTGCGCTTTAAACCTGATAAGCAGCTGGCTTGGGTGAACTTTTTTTCTTTTTTGATGGAGGCAGCGCAGTAATTTTGGATGAGTCAAAGTGTTACATAACTCAGGTTTGGATAGTAGAATGTTGTGTATAGAACTCAGAAGAATGTATTCGTATTAATTATTTATCTTCCCAGTTTTCTTTTTTCAAAGAAGACTTTTCTGAAAACAAAACCCAAAAGTATTCTGATGGATTTTGCGTCATTAAAGCTTCAGTTGGTTACTGTGGCTGGGTTTTTTTCACCATGTTCAGTTCTAAGTGCTTGATGGTAGTTTCAGAAGCCTTCATCAATACCTTGTGATTGTTCTGGTAGTAAACCAAAATGCTTTTATTTTATAATAACTTCAATATATTTAATTGTCAGTGTGGCCAGATATGTGGATATTTAAATCCTCACGATGAAGCCATGAACAGTCAAGTCAGATCTTTCTGCAGTCCTGAAAATCATCCCAAGTTTGCCTGAAATCTAAAAATCAAAAATACGTGGTGGTGGGGGAAGGGCAAAAAGCCCCAAAATGATAGTAGCAGCATCTGTAACTTCAAGAAACAAATGCCACCATTGATAACTATTGACAGCCACTTTAGCATTGCTAGGCATCAAGCCTTGGTTTCTGTTAATAAAGGCAGGTGGAGGGGACACCCCTTCCAGTGCTGCTTTGGCCTTTGGACTCATTGGGGCCAGAACTGGCAGAAGCCATCAGCTGATGCCACACAACTTTCACAACTCACCCAGGCCCACCTACTTGCTTCTGTTCATTGGTAACCACACCACAAAAGGTGGTGATGTAGTGGTTAAAGTGTAAGACTTGGATCTGGCAGACTCCATTTTGAATCACTAGTCTGCCATGAAAGCTTGCGGAGTGATCTTGGGCCAATCATGCCATACTCAGCCTAACTATATCACAGGGCTCTGATGAGGAAAAAATGCAGGAGAGGATGTAAGCTGCTTTGAACCCCTATTCTGGAGAAAAATGGGATATAAATCAAATAACTATAGCTGAATATGGGAGGCAGATAAAAGGTAGGATGGTTGTTGGGTGGGAAGGAGAAAAAGAAGCGGGAAAAGGTGAGAATGTGGTAATTACTTCTGTAGAGGCTGTGAAGGGGAAGGAAAGCTAAAGATGAACATGGCAAATAAAAATAGGTCAGCTGATGGGTGGGGAGAGGAGAAATTTTGTTACGTTCTAAACATAGATACCAAAATAGCTTTATTGTTTTGTTACCTACTGTTTTAAATAATGTAGACTGACAAGAATTGTAAACATTCAAATTGACAAATTTGAAGGATATTCTTCTAGTTGAGATTAATTTCTGTCCCTGTGTTCTTCTAGATAGAACATTGGTGGGGGTGATAAAGCATTAAATCCAAGGAAATACAAATGTGCCATTTTCAACTCCTCTAGCATTGCTGACAAATATTGCTGTAGTGTTTACAGGAATGCATATTTAACAGGACAGGATTTAGCATGAGATGGATGTGATAATTGGTGATATTTTTCACTTTGCAGGCTCAAGGGAGGATCTATGGAAAACTAAAAGAAGAAAATTTCTTTGGGCCTAAAGAAGAAGTGAAACTAGAAGCTCATATAAAAGTACCATCTTATGCTGCTGGTAGAGTTATTGGTAAAGGAGGCAAAACAGTAAGTAGCTGAAGAAAAGTTGAATAATATAAAAACTTCCTTCTTGATCAGGTTTGTAGAACATTGTAGGCTGGTGCATTGATTTCACTATTTGGGTTGGGGTTTGTTTACAGGTAAATGAACTTCAGAATTTGACAAGTGCAGAAGTCGTCGTTCCCCGTGACCAGACACCTGATGAAAATGATCAGGTGGTTGTGAAAATTACTGGCCATTTCTATGCATGTCAGGTAGGTGGATGTTTTTAGACCTGAGGAGAAATTACATGAACACAATCCGTCATGTTTTCTAATACTTGATAATTCTGTCCAGCTAACTCACCCCCCCTTCCCCACAAGAGGGGAATAAAAGTATGGTTAATGACTTAGCATGAAATCTTCCATTGTATTTATATATCTATAGTCTGTTAAACCATTCCTATTGCAATCTTGATGAGGGAGCAAAAGGGGAAAGAATTGTTCCTACTTTCACTATCAGTAAATAAAGTTATTTACTCTAATAAAAAAACATGTTAATCCTGTACCTATAAGAAGGTTGTATTTATAAGCAGGTGGTGATGATCACAGATAAGGTAGGGCTTTCTGTACACTTGGGAGGGGCTCCCAGAATATGTAGAACAATATTAGTTTACTAGCACCAAAGCCCATTTTAAATTAAAATAAAATGGGTTCAAGAAGTGGGGGAGGGCGGGCGGGGAACGACCCCCTGCTTCTTCTTCCTTTCAGGAGAGCAGCCCATATTGTTTGGGGCAGGGGAGGCTCCTAGGTGGGGACAAAATGGAATGTTGTGAGCCCTGCACACCCATTGGCTGGGGATTTGTTGCCATCCCTTAGCAATTATGTATAAGGATAAAGTTTTCAAAGGAACTTTTTAAAAAAACCCACCTAAGAACTGAGCATCCATTGGGAGAAAGAGTAGAGGAAAGCAGGAACAGTGTGACAAGGAGTAGAATTGATTTGTCTGTTTATAACATCGGGATGGGGAGAATTACAATCAGGACGAGAAAGTGAGAGAAGGTATGAAAAGTTGATCGAACTTAAAAGGTGGTGGTTGGAACTGACCATCAGTTTCATTGCACTGCAGCTTGCCCAGAGGAAAATTCAGGAAATATTGGCTCAGGTAAGGAGGCAGCAACAACAGCAAAAGACAGCGCAAAGCGGATCAACTCAGCAAAGACGAAAATAAAGGCTGAGGAAAAGACCCTTCGGAGACAGATGCCAGACCAAAGAGAGACTGTTAATGGACAGGTTCTGAGCACCTGTTGGAGTTGTATGCAGAAGTTTCACCAAGCCAGTCACTTGTCTGAGGACCAGGCCACACTTGGCAGTCTGTCTCTGAGAATGTATTCTTTAGGCTCTCTTACTTTTGAAACCCAGCTTTAAACTAAGGACCCCTTCACTTCCCTTTTTGTTCTATTCTCACAGTTCAACATAAACTTGTTAGTCTTCTTTTATTGTTCTTACTATTCCCCAGCAATTTTTAGAACTTGGTTTAATGAAGCTTTCTCTTTTGAGTTCACTGAATTAAAAAAAAGAAAGAAAAGGCATTGCTCTTCTAGGTCCGCTTGTAGAAGAAGAAAAGGCAATTGGAAGGGTGGGATTCTGGGAGGGTTTGGGTTTAGAACAAGGGCATTGACAAGAGGTTAAGTGTTACTCCCACTGTTAACCAAGTGGCATTTCTTTTAAAACATTTGGTTGCATTTTTACATAACACTGCCATGTATAAACTAAGGGAAGTGTTGAATGGTGTTGGCCAGGGCATGAAAAGATAAATATGCATTTTACTAAACTACCTCAGGCATTTAATACCTCAGATAAGAAATTGTTCCTTTTTTTTCTTTTGGGTATTTTGTATACTTTATAAAGCTAATATTTCTTGAGCATTTTATTTTTTTAAGAAAAGTAAAATTTGATCAGCCAGCAGCTGGAAGTACTACAGAACTTATTGAGGGCGGGGGATGAAATATAGTAGATCACTTCTAGCTGCTGGTTGACGGGAGTGAGATGGAAAAAATATAGTCTCAGATTATATCTGAGGGTTTCAACACAATCATTTGTTTGGGGGAGGGGGGGTTAGTGAATGTTCAGAAGATACCTAAACAAATGCCAACATTCTAATAGCAGCAATGCCATGATTTTTCTTTTAAGATGGGATGAAAAAGTTTGTGATGGTACTTTGTTGGGAACAGAACAAGGAAGTGATGGCAAGAGGCTGGGACTTGGGGGTAAATTTTAGCAAGTCTTCTGCAGACTGGAAATGTTTTTTTTCCTTGTGCTACTTGATTGAATGCATGAACCCTTTGTGCCTTTGACCATCACTACCTACCTACTAATGCTACATTAAAACATTTGCCACCCATTTGTACTTTGCTGTTCTGTTTCAAAGAGCAAGCTTCATCTTCAGTTTCGTAAGATGCTTCATCTGCTAGAGCAGTTTAGAGGCCTGGTTTCTCTGCTCTCTAGCAGATTGCTTCATACTGTTTTCGGTTACCATGATAGAGGAGGGGAGGAAAGATCAAACACCGTTTGGTCTCATTTAAAGGTAATGAAAGGCTAAGTTTACATATCCAGCCGCTACTAAGGGCCACACTTAAGCCACTTCGAAGGTTTCTCTCTCTTTTAAAAAAAAATGAATTAATGCAACCTCAAGCTTGGCTTTCAAAATAGATGCAGCAGGATTTATGCACATTCTGCAACCAACCCATTACAGGAGGATGAGAACTAATTAAAAGGCAGGGATCACAGGAAATTTACCAAATTTTTTCCCTTTGTTTCAGAATGTAATTTGAATCATGATTGTGGTAATATGCATTCAAGTTTCTACAATAAACTTCAGTCTACCTCAGTTTTAACAATGTGGCAACACATGGTGCATAAAGACTGCTGTGCGTGTGCACGCCTGCCCGTGTGCACGAGCCATGCTATTACCTCGGACCCTTTTGTTTGTGATGTTTCTGTGCATGAGAAGATTGGAATTGCTATGCTGCACTGATTTGAGGGGCACAATTAGCAAAAACAAAATTTTTGTTTCACCATTTTGTTGATCTACCTCTTAGATTGATATTAAAATAGAGGCATTTCTACATAGAATAGATCATTTTCCCAAAGATCATTGTTGTACAGGTTAGATAACTTTTGAAAAATGGTCTGGTGTTTTTTACTTCATCTTTTCTTTACTAATTGGTTTAAAAACCACAAATTTATGTTGTAGTTTAGCAGAAGGAAAAATGGAAGGGATTTTTTTTGTTCTTGGACAGTACTTTACCTAATCTTTAGGAGACTTTTTTTCTTACAATGAATTTACAATTACTGAAGTATAAGGTCATAGTGTGAAGTTTTGTTGTCTGAATCCAGTATTTTCTCAATATTGGAGAAAGATTGATTTGATTGTTTTCCATAACAGAATTATTTTACATAATAAGTGCTGCATTTACATCTGCTGATTTAAATATTGTCATTTCTCTTAAATTACTAGACATTAGCGTGGTAAATCATGTCTTTTACTTTCAACTGAGATTTGGTAACTTGGAGTATTTGGATATAGCTAGCAATTTATTCTGTAAATGACTGCAGTATTCACAAAAGTATTGATCATTTCTCTTCTGTAATGTGCCCCCAATGCAGCTTCACTTGCCAGGTGCCTCTGAATGGAATAAAGAGTTTAACTCCTATCATCAGATAGAACTGTGTTTGTTTTTCTCTCCCTGAAGTTGATAAACACTGTTGTGAACCCTTGTGACCCAGTTGAGAAATGTTTCCCATGAAGGAGGTTCTGCTGATCTGTCATGCTTCATTCTTGCCGATTTCCTTTAACTGCAAATTCCTTGTGCTTGCAAGCCTGGGACAGTGGTTGTTGAATAGCTTGATGAGATTTCCACAGCACACACACACTCAGTACACATAGAAGCTTTTGGTTTTTGCTGACTGTGTTTGACCTTTAAAGGCTGCATTAGAAACTTGGCAGTCCTGGGATAATGGGGAAAAGTCCTCGTGCAATATAGTAAGCTAGCAAATGCTGGATGTGTTGCTCCAAAATTGGGGAAAGGTTTTCAGTATTTCTTTAAAAACAAAGGATTTGGCAGAAACAGGCCTCCGCTATATCTTTGCCACAAGAATGAGAATTTGAACCTGGATCTTTTAAGTCCTAGTCCAGTGGTTCTCAACCTTCCTAATTCTGTGACCCTTTAATACAGTTCCTCACCTTGTGGTGACCCCCAACCATAAAATTGGTATATATAAATATAAAAAGACCATTTTCTAATGGTCTTAGGCGACCCCCTGTGAAAGGGTCATTCGACCCCCAAAGGGGTCGCAACCCCCAGGTTGAGAACCACTGTCCTAGTCTAACACTCAGACTATTAAAGACTACATAACAAACTTAATGACAGGATTGCGGGTCATCTTTCAAAATCTGAAGCCACCCTTGTTAGACTACCAATCTCTATAAAAAGCCGCCACAATCTTGAAAGATGTAATTTAGTAACTATACCTATTCAAAGATCTCCGAAAGCTCACAATAGGCATAGAGTTACATAATATTCAGTGTCAGTTTTCAGGTGTAGCCCCACAGGCCTGCCAATCAGATTTTCCCTAGCTCCAAAGCTAGGGTGGGGTGTCCTTCCCATCCAGTTCAGTTTTTTTTTGCCCAGGTTTGAAGAAAGAAAAGGAACTATCTCCATATAGGGCCCCATTACCAGAAGTGTTCGATTACCTCCTCTCCCTAGCAGTTGGAGGACTGGCAACCATCTACATCAAGGTGCACTTGGCCATTTCAGCCTTGCATGAAAAGGCAGATGAGGGTTTCCTCTGCACACCCCTTGTAAGCACTTCCTGAACAGGCTCAATATGTTTCCCCGACAAAGTAGAATTGTCCCACAGTGATCCCTGTCATTAGTCCTATCTAAATTGATGGGGCCCCCTTTTGAACTGTTAGCTAATGGTTCATTAGCTTTGCTTACCATGAAGCTGGCTTTCCCAATGGTGCAAGGGATGAGAGAGCTGGCCACCCTTATGGTCAACCCCCACTTCTTGAAAGTTGTGTCATGTTTTCATATTTCAAAGGAAGCATTTCTGCCCACCTTTTTTCCTAATCCCACATTAGAGGCGGAAAAGATATTCCATTTTCTAGACGTTAGAAGACGTTGTTATACTACGATCACACAACATGGGAGTTTAGAGTGGCCAAAATTCCGTTTATTTGTTACTGAGGTCCAAAGGGCAAGGCAGTCTGCATCCAGTCTATTGCTAGGTGGGTGATTTTGACTGTTAGATAATGTTATAAATCCACAGGTACGAATTGCCCGCTGGAGGTGAAGGCATACTCAACCAGAGCACAGGGCTCCTCAGCCACATTCCATCAGAGTTCCCTTGATTCATATATGTAGAACGATGACCTGGTCAGTAGAGGATACCTTTGTGCAACACAATGCCTTGGACAGATAATCGGGGAAGGATGCAAAAGTTGGCAGAGCACTAGCAGAGTGTTACAGGCGCTGTTTCAATGAGCTCATCACCCCAACTCCAAGCAAGTCAGCTTGCTAAAATCGCAAACGGGCTACACCTGAAGACCGAAATTGAAAACAATTACACTTAACCTGTAACTACTGTTCACTGAGGTCTTGATTGCACATACTCCTGTCCTGCTGTGAGCTCTTCTACCTTCGATTGGTAGCAAAGCAGGAACTAAGGATGGAGGGGGAGGCCCCCATTTGGTACATATGACCGGGTGGGAAAAACTCCAACGTTTCTAAATAGGAAGGGAGGGGTACCCTTCCCTAGCAATGGAGCTAGGAAAAAACTGCAGGTCTGCATGCAGATGCAGTCCCAAATGCGTGTCTGCACCAAAAACCTCAATGAACAGCAGTTACAAGTACGTGCAATTCTATTTTTTTCATTGACCAAGCATAGAAGAGATTCTTTATTTCATCAAACAAGATGGTGAACATGGTAACAGAAACCAGTTCAGAAGTCACACAATTGAGGTGCTGAAGTTGTAGATTTTTTTTTACTTGGGACTTCTAAATATCTTCAGTTTCATTTAGAAGAGGGTAGGGATGCCCAAGGGGGTCACAAAGGCTCA
The DNA here is from genome assembly GCF_021028975.2 of Sphaerodactylus townsendi. Taxonomy (NCBI): domain Eukaryota; kingdom Metazoa; phylum Chordata; class Lepidosauria; order Squamata; family Sphaerodactylidae; genus Sphaerodactylus; species Sphaerodactylus townsendi. The sequence continues at coordinate 42,096,845 of NC_059435.1, forward strand.
TTTCAAACACATTTGGAACTGCCTTTTACAGAACATGCAGATATATGAACACAATAAGGATACATTTCTTCCTCTTTGTGCAAAGTGGGAGACAGGTGAGACTACTCTGAATTTTCACAGACAGGTTCAGACAGGCCTCTTTACCCTCTCCCAATGTCTGGCCAGTCTCTTCTCAAATGCTTTATGTGTTTTTGAGCCCCCCACTTATAGGTCATAGTTGCCATCTTCCTGTCTCATGCCTGCAGCTCAGTGCATCCCATACTGCCATCAGGTGGTTTCTATGTTGATTATCAGGTGGTTAAAGGTCAGTAAATGTTGATGAAAACAACAAAGGTAATTGTATTTTAGTAGATATTTGCCACTTAAAATAGCATTGGGTTTATTTACACATCAGAATTTACATTTCTGAATGGCAAATTCAGTAGGAATAACATTTTTCCCAACATTCTACTTATCTGAAGAAGTCCAATTTTGATATTTCCAAAGATCTAGCAAAAATGATAATATTGTGGTGTAAAGTGCCATCACGTCACTACCAACATATACATAAGCAACCTAATCCTTTAAATTCTGTGCTGCTGTCATTTAGCCGTTTCCAAGGAAAAAAATCACGTGCAGTTTTCTGCTGGAATAGGTTACGTGGTAGGCACACAAGTCAGAATGTATGATGATCAGCGGGGACATGAATGTTAATTTTAAAACAATTTCGAAATGGGTATATTTCTCCCACTTCTCGCCATAATGTTGATATCTTACAGCAAAGTGTCCAACTCTGGTGCTTCAGATGTTAATGGACTACAATTCCAATAGGCCATACCAGCGGGGGCTGTTGGGAATTGTAGTCCATGAACATCTGAAGCGCCAGAGTTGGACACACCTGTCTTAAGCAACAAACTTCTGTCGCTGTCTGTACAGTGGGTTAAAAACAAGATCTTGAAAAATATATGAACTTACGATCTCTACAAAGTTATGCAAGAAGCTCTTGTTTCTATAAGTGTAACTCACTGGTTCTTTTCCCTTTTGCCAAGTCTTTTTATAAGCTGCATTTCCTATATGTCCATTTGATACAAGGCAGCTGTCAAGATGCTACTGAAGGTTACCAAGCCGCCTTCCCCTTCATTTCTCCCAAGAATCTGTATCAGGCCACTGTAATCAAACAGCTTAGTTGATGCAAAGTTGCTCTGAGGCTATTCATTGCTGTTCAGAAGGCAATCCAAACATGAAGTCATCAGGTAAAGATTCTGGAATTATCTGTGCCAACTGATCATCATAAGAGCGAAGAGTCCATAACTTTTCCAACTCATAAATTTCACGTGTCTCTGGCAACATAAAATGGACCACAATATTGCCTAGAAAAGGGAAGAGAGCACCAAAATAAGTAAAAGATGAATTGAGTCTGTTGTGTTCTGTGGCTGGATAAAAACTTGCACCTAACTAATGGTCTCAATGGGCACATATAATTTTAGTTTGAAAAACTTTAATTCATGTACTGGAGCATATTGAACCCAACCAACTGCAAGTGGAGGATAACAGTCGACATTGATCCTGCTCCCCTTTTGCCTGGCTGTCCCTTTCGAGTTGCAGAACCTGCTTGGACAAGACCTCCAGGTTGGAGGGGTTGCAGGGAGAAGAGGAAAGCAGGCAATGTCCCCTTTCTGGCTTCTGCCAGCATCAGGACTGCTGGGGAAAAAGAACGAGGAGAATGCATGCAGATGTGTGCTCTGGGTTGGTTGGTTACAGTTGTTGCAATGGTTAAATGTCAGCGTAGTGGAAGCATTACTTAATATGGCAGTACTGATGGGATATTAGAGAATTTATTGCTTACATTTACCTTTCTGAATTAATGAAAAGTTTCAATCAACAGGTATTGGCTGTTTGTATGAAAATGCAGGTAACGCACACCCATGATACGAACCTAAAAGGGGAGTAACTGTCTAATTTCCTGCTTCCACCACCTAATGCAGGGGTAGGGAACCTGCGGCTTTCCAGATGTTCAGGAACTGCAATTTCCATCAGCCTCTGTCAGCATGGCCAATTGGCCATGCTGGTTGGGGCTGATGGGAATTGTGAATGCGTCGAACATCTAGGCCAAGGTTCCTGGAGACCTGAAACTAATGCATACTTACTTTCGGTTAACTAACACACATGATCGAAAGGCATCCTGCATTAGAATGTGAGTGGCTGTGGCTCAGGGGCAGAGCATCTGATTGGCATAAAAAAGGTCCCAGGTTCAATCTCCAGCTACAAGGATCAGGTGACAGGTGATGTAAAACTCAAGTCCTGAGATTACTACAGACGCTGGAGAACTACTGCCAGTCTGAGTAGGCAATGCTGACCTTGATGAGCCAATGGTCTGATTCAGTATAAGACAGCTTCAGGTATTCATATGTTCACCAGCAGTTACAAATAAAGCCATTTAGTCTGTTGGGTAAACCAATGTTCACGATAGCACAAATGCTCAGGTGCAAGAAGGCACTTTTCCCACTGACATGTATTATTGCAACAATAAAGATTTGTCTAATGTAGTTACGTTCTGCCTTTACTCCCTACTCCTAGTAATAAATTGCTTCACATCCACCACTTAAGAACTGAATTCAGTGCTTACCAAAATCTATACACATCCAATTTTCAGACTCCTTTCCTTCAATTAAAACATGAGGTTCAGAATCAGTCTTCAGATGTTTATACTGGAAAATACAAAACAAAAACCAGGATGAGGAACCACACTTTGAATGTTGAAAATTAGACGCAGGAAATTACCAAATGGCTAAAATTAAGCTTTCCATGAACAAGTCAAGCTTTGCACTGACTACTTTAGCATATTCCTGCTTTAATAAATATCCTATTCTCAAATATACTTGTATTTGTAAATATGGCTCATCTTTTCTCTCATGCTTTTGAAAATAATTTTTTCCTCTCAGTTCATTGCTTTTCCGTTTTCAATTTTCTACTCCCATTGTTTGCTTCACTCAAGTACCACATCTACTTCTGATGACTAAACTATCAAGCAGCCAATATATCTTCTCTGTATACCATGTAGTTATTGACTCTCCCCAATTTACAACAGTCTTTCCTCTCCTAGGAATGATTCCTACTTCCCACAGGGAGTGACAATATACAATTACACAAGTCACAGAAAATATGAGTCTGTGTAATGATTTCCCATGAACTCATCTAAAGTCAATACTGTACCAAATATTTATATAATGCACAAATGAAGCAAGCTACAGTCTTAACCTGATGCAGTCAATTTATTCCAATTTAACTCATTTGTCAGTCAGAAATCCTGCCAGCAATGGTACAGTCAGATTCTGTTCTTTGGAAGATATTCTATTTTTATTTTATATATTCTGCAAGGTTGCCTTTCTAATTAAGAATACAAAATTGCTATTAATAAATTTCAGAATGCTTTCTATTTAAATTTCTCTCAAATCTAAATGTGAAAATATTTGCCATACCACTTTTATCAAATACTGGGCCATGGCACGCAGATGCCGTGTGGAAGATCCACCGACAATTATAAAGTAGTTGCTGTATTTCATTTCTGGAGGCAGCTGAATAACACAGATATCTTTGGCATTTTCTTGTCTTAGCAGCGAAACCATATGGTCAATGCTGAATGTTGATGCTGCATAATCTGAAATGATAAAACTAGCTGTGATCAACAAAAAACAGACATACATCGGTAAAAATGGAAGTTAATTTCCTCTCAGAGTCTTGGAGTAAGTCCTACCTCATAGGTTCCCAACATGGTACCTGCCAACCCCTTTCCTGGTGGCTTCACACATTCAAGTGCCTTTTGAAACTGGGGAAGCAGGGAAGCCCATCAGACTGTCAGAAATCCAAATGTGCCCCAGGGTCAAAAAGGTTGGGGACGCCTGCTCAACTGGTGTATGTGAAAGTTTCACTACACTGATCAATATATAAAATGTCAGCTCTCTGCAAGCTATGACTTGCAGTTGAGAGTGGGTTTGGGGCAGAAGCGTATCAAGGGAAAACAGCACCCCCCAAATGACCAAAAGACGTGCGCCCAGGGACATGGGTGACCCCATGTCCCTATAGGCCGTATGCCTCTGGTCAGGGTAATCCCATGTCCCTATAAGCCGTATGCCTCTGGTCAGGGGAAGCCAATGCTCCTAGCTTAAAGGCGATGTCAGATGCATGAAATGCTACATGGGAACACCATAAAGACTAGGGTTTTTTCCAAGCCCGACTAAAACAAGATCTCAAACATGACAGACCTCAAACATGACAGAAAAATCAGCAAAGCATAGAATTCCTAGAATTAGGTGGAATTAACTGCTGAATACTGTGATGAAAAAGCTAGCTGAGCACATTAACAGACGGTCCCAGATGGAGAACCCTATTGGGTACAATATGTTATAAAAATTACATTTGCAGCACAATAAAGCATTTTATTTCACCTATAGGAGCACTTAAGCCATGATTATTGAAATCAAGCAGGCAGGTCTGCAAGAGGCAACCCATGGCTGCAGTCAAAACCCTAGCACTTAAGTAAAGCTCCCAAGAGGCCCCTCATCATGGTGGTGGTAATAGCAGCTGCACCTCCTGTTTGAACCCTCAGCAATGTCTACCCCTTGCGAAGCCCCACAGAAAGTATACTACAGTGTAACGATTATGACTTTAATGAAAAGTATTTTAAAATTACTGTTGTGCTCAGAGTGTAGCTCAAGGGGTCGATTAATCTGCAAGCATATTCAAGATCCACATTCCACCAAGGCATGCAGACCCATGTGAGAGGCACTTCTTTTTGAACAGCCCCCCCCCCCTTCTACCTGTCACCTGGTTTTCTTCCTCAAGCCTTCTCACAGGGCCAGTACAGCCAGGAGTCTATCCCACCTCCCCCACCCCCATAATTGTTCACGGAACCACTGATGGGCTCACTGCAAAATCAGACCTTGTTTCCTGGTGCTTTGCCTGCTCCCATCATAAAGTCATAGCTGGTAGGTTTGCGCAGAGAGGTTGTCCCGCCCCTTCTCCCCCGTGGTAGGTGTGCCCGCGCTTTAGCCTTTCCACGCAGCTTCCTCTGAAGGCCCCTTCCGCACATGCAGAATAATGCATTTTGAATCCACTTTCAGAATTATTTGCAAGTAGATTTTACTATTCCGCACAGTAAAATCCAGCTGCATACATTGAAGGAGGATTAAAGTGCATTATTCTGCATGTGCGGGAGGGGCCTGAGTCGCTCAAGGTCTGTTAAGGCCACTTCTCTGGTTTTGAGGGGGGAAAGAAGGACGTCCCGCAATCTTCGGCTCTGCTCTCGGTCATCGGGATGGAGAAGAGAAGAACTTCCACACATCCCAAAACAGAAGCGGGTTGGGCCTCCCCTTCTGGGATGTTATCAGCGTTCCCCAGCCTCGTACCATCATGCCATGAAGTTTCGCCGGCCGGATTGTCACTCCAGCTAAAGCAGGCAACTTAAAGGCTAGCAAGATTTATTCCAGCAGACGCTTTCGGGAGCCACAGCTAACTTCGGCAGACGCATCGGAGCCAGGAAGCTGAGACTGGATTAAGTTCTTGGTGTTTCATGAGCCCCGCGGGCTCCTGTTTTACTCTGTTGGGTGAGTTTGTCAAAAGGCACAAACGAGGCGGTCATTCTCGCGAGCTTGGAGGCCTCTTACCGGAAGGGTTCCCGTCGGTATCGGGGCCAGCGGGTGGTTCCTGCCCGACTCGCTCTTCCTCCTGCCCGTGCTCGGCTTCCTCTGCCTCCTCTGCACCTCGCACTTCAGAACTACCCACGCCGCTGGCGCTCCGCTGCACCACTGAGGCCACCCTGGAGACGAGAGCGGGAGCCACGGGAGTCACAACGCGCGGGCCTCTCGCTATGGCGGCGGTGACAGCAGCTGCACCTCCTGCTTGCACCCCCAGCAGCGCCCGCAGGTAGCGAACCCCCCGCCACATGGCGCTCGGCTGTCCGGCCCTCCGCGCCCCTGTAGGACTTTCGCACCTTCCAGCGTTCTAAATAGGAACCTCTCGTGGAGGCTTCTTCCCCACTGGTTGGCTGCTGCAAACCCAAACGCGTTTATGGTTGGCCGCGGGCCGCACGTGGAAGAGGACGCAGGCGCTCTCTGCAACGGAGTGGGAAAGGCTTCTATGGGGTCCGCCTTGTGTTTTGTGTGTGCGTGTGTGTGGGGTTTTTTGGTGGTCCAGCTCTGGTCTCAGCGCAATTGTGTTTGATGTTGTTTTGCCAAAGGCCATTGGAAACTTCATTTTTAAAAACCTGTTGTGAAGTCGTGCCAAGGACGTAGGTAAGGGGGCGGGGGTTCTTGGGTTCACCCCCCCCCCATTCATGTCCGAAGTTCCGCCCACCCGTTTGTGTGTTTTAAAAACATTTTTAGTGTTTTGGGGGAATCTCCTGATGATACTACCCGGGTTTGGTGAGGTTTGGTTCAGGGGGTCCAAAGTTATGGAGCTAACAGAAGATGGGGGCTACACCTTTGAGGGTCCATAACTTTGGACCCCCTGAACCAAACTTCACCAAACCTGGGTGGCATCATTAGGGGAGCCTCCTAAAGATACCCTAAAAGTTTGGTGCTGCTAGCTTAACAATTGCATCCCTGCCAGCAGGCACCCCCTAAATTTCCCCAGATTCTCCTTTTAAATCCACCCCCTTCGGCATGGATTTAAAGGGAGAATCTGAGGTCCTCAATTTAGAAGAAGAAGCAGAAGAGTTTGGATTTATATCCTCCCTTTCTCTCCTGTAGGAGACTCAAAGGAGCTTACAATCTCCTTGACCTTCCCCCCTCACAACACACCCTGTGAAGTGGGTGGGGCTGAGAGCTCTGAAAAGCTGTGACTAGTCCAAGGTCACCCAGCTGGCGTGTGTGGGAGTGCACAGGCTAATCTGAATTCCCCAGATAAGCCTCCACAGCTCAAGCAGCACAGCGGGGAATCAAACCAGTTCCTCCAGATTAGAATGCACCTGCTCTTAACCACTGTGCCACATTGAAAGTGATGCTGTTTCACGATGGGTGATAATCCACCCCAAAACAGCATCACTTTCAATGTTGTTTAACTAGGGACCCCAGATTCTCCCTTTAAAGTGGATTTAAAAGGGGGGCGGGACGCAAAACTCAGATTTTGCACCAGGCTCCATTTTCCCTCTATGCCTCTGCCCAGAGGGGAGAGCAAAAGGAACTGCCAGCTGCCGCCTGGGAGCCCAGCTGGTGGGGGGCAGGGGAGGGAAGGGCGGGGAATTCTGCCGGCCCTGGCTTTGGAGAGCTGCTTTTATAAGCGCTAAGCCAGGGGCAGGGCTTGGGGAGGCGTGGCCATGCCCTAGGGGCTGGTAGGGGTGTGGCCCCACCCCCGAACCCCCCCATTAAAAATCTATACCTACATCCCCGAGTCGTGCGCCTGCATTCCAATTGCACATTGACTCCACTCCATTGCAGTGCTTCAACTGGTCAGGAGTATGCAGCAAATATACAAAACTGGTGTAAAAACGGCTCTCTGAGTGATATTCCTATCTGTGGTGGGGCTGGCAACTTGGGTCACAGGCGCATAGATAGAAGGAAGGGGAAGGCGGGCAGGTTAACAGCTGGGCTGTTATTGGTATTTATTGGACTGACAGACCACCAGCCTTACTGTAGTGTGGTGTAGTAGTTAGACTGTTGGAATACGATCTGAGAAGACATTCCGTGTAATATGGGAGACCCAGGTTTGAACCCCCACTCTGCCATGGAAGCCTGCTGGGTGACCCCTAGGTCTGTCACACCCTCTACCTAATCTGCTTTACTGGCCTGTTGTGAGAGGACATTGGAGGAAAGGAGACATACATAAGCTGTTTTGGGTCTCCCATGGGAAGAAATGTGGGATATTAAAAAGTAAATAAATGAGACTTCAGCATGTTAGAAGTCTTGTTGTTTTCAATGGGACAGAGATGCAGCCAGTGTAGTGTAGTGGTTAGAGGACTGGGGAAGGAGAGGTACATTTTACCTGGGGGAAGGCCTGGATCATGCTGCAGACCCATTACTATGATATTTTTTTATTGTCATGATAATTTCTTGGTTTACTTACATCGTTTCATAAATAAACAGTGTGCGTGTGTTAGCTTGTCTAAAGCCTAGAGAAACTCTGCTTAGGTCCCATTGGGAACTCGAGCTGCTTCTCAACCTTAAAAATCAATTGTGTGACCCTGAGCCACCCCTCCCAAACAGATGTTTTGCTCCTCCTTTTCCTTCAAAATGCAGCAGTGGGGGTGGGGGATATGGTGCACCCACATCATCAAGCTTTCCCTATTGTTGGAATGTCTTCTCTTGCATCAGATTTTATATAGTCAGTGCAGTCCACTCCAAACATATTAGCAAGTCATTTGAAGAGGACAGTGCACATTTTCAAAGGTCTTGCCCATGTTTTTCTTTTGTCAGTCCTTCATGGCTGTCTTTTTCCCTGCTGTGTCACCCAAGGACTTTAAAAATAAATTGGTAATTGCCATTTCACATGGTGTATTGTTCTTATAATGATCTATTTATTTTTATTTAATTAATTTGTACTCTACTTTTCGCCCCAGTGGGGAACCCGAAGTGGCTCACATCATTCTCCTCTTCTGCACTATAGCCTCACAAAAACACTGTGAGGTAGGTTAGGCTGAGAATGTGCTCCAAAACATGCAGCAGGCTTCCATGGCACAAGTGTGGGTTCAAACTGTGGTATCCCAGATACTTGTGCAACACTCTTAACCATTATCTCACACGGGCTCTAGCACCATGATCTACTAGTTCCTCTGAATTCCCTGGGTTTTTTTAAAAAAAACTCTAGTGCTTTTTGTTGTGGAGTAAAAAGGGCTAAATTCTTTTTAAAAATAAAGTAGGAAATAAAGAGGGAAAAGATCGTTCTAACTATTGTACTAAGCATATTAACATAATAGTTGATGTACATAAATGTACTCAAAAAACCTTGCTGGTGGCATTGCAGAGGAAGAATCACTGGGGAAATTGTGGCTGGCAGAGAACAGGTCACACAGAATTCCTCTGTGGGTGTTCCACTGCCGGTGACAACAGAGCAACCGAATCCTCACAGTGGATCCAAGCCTAATCTTGGGTTTTAAAAATGTTTAACTCTAGATGAACTAATCATGCTGCAGAGATACAATCTAGGTCATCTCCTTGAATTCTGATATACTTTTGACTCATTATCTGTCTCCATCAGATCTTTGTGGTGAGGATCATGTTTCTGCACGTGATTTGAAAAACTTGCATCTCCACAAACTGTGTGTCCAAGAGTAGACTGGCCATGACAGTGATCAGGAAGAGTTTCAGTGAGCCGATGACCGAAAAAGGCATCCCATCACTGGAGCTACCTAGTCCTGGGCCTCACCTTAGTGCAATGAGGGATGGGACAGGACTGCTCCACCCAGAATCACCCTGCCCCCCCTCCCAGCCAGCCAGGCATCTCCAGGTCTGACCACATTCCCTCCCTTTGGAGGTCTGGAGCATTGCTGGGATGAAGCTCTTTTCCAGGGCTATTTCTGTCCTCCTTCCCAATCCACCCCTATACAAAATTAGCCGCAGCAACTATGATAACAGCAAGGCTTTCTGCACTGATTTCCTTTCATAATTGATTTCCTTTTCTCTGGCTATCATACCTCAGTAAATGTGTGTGCGCACATATAAACATACATGTATAAATTGCCAGTTTCTAATATGATGCATAAGTTTTTATTTCCTCAGACCCATGGTTGAGATTCATGTCTGCCATCCTACTAGTTTTGTGTTTTATAAACTCCCACCATACTGAAATGGCAAAGTTCATGATGTACAAGAAAAGTCAAGGGAGAGAAACTGCCAGTGAACAGAGACACATGATAGCCATGTTTGACTATTTGAAGGGATGCCATGTCGAAGAGGGAGCAATCTTGTTTTCTGCTGCTTCAAGGACTAGGACACAGAGTAATGGATTCAAGGTGCAGGAAAAGAGATTCTACCTAAACATTAGGAAGAACTTCCTGACCATAAGGGCTTTTTGACTCTGGAATATGCTGCCTCAGAGTGTGGTGGAGTCTCCTTCTTTTGAGGTTTTTAAACAGAGGCTGGAGGGCCATCTGTCAGGAGTGCTTTGATTGTGTCTTCCTGCATGGCTGGAGTTTGGATACGATGGCCCTTGTGGTCTCTTCTAGCCCCTTCTTTGATGTTATGAAGGTCTATCATGTGTTACACCATTCCTGCATTCACATGCGTGTCGATTACTCTATACTTGCATGCTATGAAGTACTGATTGGCACAGTTATACCCTTCTTTGTCTATTGATATCATGGCCTTAGAAGGGTGTAGCTTTGCTTAGGATAGTCTTGTGAGTCTCCTGGTAGATTTACATCACGTTTACACACAGCAAATCCAAACCACGCTACACAATTGTCTGTGTCAGCATACATAGGTAAAGATGTCCTTATAGGTAATTTGGAGTACATGAGGAGACCCTATGTGAAGAATGCTTATGCTGCAATTAATGAAACAGGCAACAGAAAAAAGGCAAGAGAATGCACAAGACTCCTCTGGGTCTCCCTAATTTGACAAACTTGATGGTCAAGGCAGGGATTACTTTGGTTTGTTTGTACTGGAAAAGATATAGTAAGTCTGAACACAGGTAATTTACATGAGTTAAAATAGATATTTATTGTAAATTGCATGAGAAAAGACCTCTCATAGCCAGATGCCCCTTAGAAGATTTAGTAAGGACACCCACAGATTACAGTATCATACATAGCACATTTTTACGGCATACCCCAAAATTACAGTTTCAAAAACTCCTGAGTATACATGGCAGTGCCCATGTACTATGTTGCATTAAATTAACAGAAACATCCTGGTTTTAACTTCCTATTCATACAAAACTGGCAAGTTGCAGTAAATGGCATATCGTGTTCTTACCAACTTCAGCATTAAAACTGGAATCATATCCTTGCTTTCTTTGAGGCAAGATGCATGCATAACCTCCCTATCATTTCCCAGGGTGTTTTTTTCCTCTTAAAAATCAGCTGGGGTGGGGGGGGGGCGTTGGAGTCATGGTACTGGGAAAGGGAATTTTTCATCATACAATTTACTTAAATCTTTCCCTCGCACATCATTAGGTCTCCTAAGGAAAGAAGATGCTTCCTTAGCAGCCTGGGTAGGCCAATTTCTAATGAGAAAACTCCTGAAGTGAAAGAGTTAATTCCATCCACTCAATGCTTTGACTTGGATCTCACTTGAGCCCCCACTTTCCACAACTGCTGCTTATGAACTAAACCCATGTTGCTCAGATACCAGCTTTACACTTACCCTCTAGCCTGTACCAAATGTGACAAAGCTGGTGGACCCAATTCACATTCCCAAACCTTTCTAATAGAAAATTTCTTCACCAATGCTTGTAAATACTGATATTTTATTGAAGATTTATTTTCCAACCTTCTAGAACACCTTTCATCTAGCATCCTAATTCTGTGCCAGTAAACTAAATTTTTGATTCCAACACGTGCACCATTGTGAACTCGGAGTATGCCAAGTTACAGAAGTGTTGGTGGATGAGCTGATTCCACGTTCCAGCAGGAGGTTTCTAACTTGGTAGCCAGGACAACAGCTGCTGTAGTGAGCCAATTAGAATGCTGAGCAATAAGGGGAAATACAGGCTTTGTTTGGTCTCTGAATCTAAATTGAAATAATCCAAACATACTGTCTTTGTGGTAGCGAATATCCATGTTAAAAAAAATCACACTTCAAAATATGCCCCTTTCAGGAAAAATGTTCCTGGAAATGAAATGCAATATGGTGTAAGACAGCAATTTGTATTCTGCCAAAATGGAGGGAGAAACTTGAGTGGGCTGAACACCTGGGAACAGGTAGGCTCTAAGTATGAATGTGCTGCCTATGGTTGTCCTCAAGCACATCCTTAGGGAGCTGCACCTCAACGAATTCAGTGCCCACAGCCTACTGTACTGCTCTTGACACAGATAGGAAAACCCTTCAGACGTAGCGTAGAGGACAGAGGAAACAGACAGTAGCTCACTAATGCTTGTTCAGCTAGCCAAGAGCAACCTATTTGAGATCTGCCCAGATGATAATACAGAATGACTGAACACTGATCTTTTTTATAAGTATCAATTTCAGTTTTCAGACTTGCCAAAGTGAATGATCTGCACTTCATACCATGGAACTGGAAAAACTCAGGCTCAGTGGGACTTACTCCCTAGGATTTTAGTTTAAGTTCTTCAGAGGAAAATGTCTTCTCCTCAAACCATAGTTTCTGATATTTCTGAATAATTCATCTAGGAAACTGTATATAAATACCAGGTTTAAATGTATTTTTTTACCTAATATACTGTTAGCATAACTAAGAACACACACAAATTAAAATGGTCCATTTTCCAAATAGATGCCATTTTATATTTGTAAATGAACTGAACGGCAGTCAGTGTTATTACATCTGTATACGTCAGCAACATGTTATAAAAACTCTTTGTTTGAACAATGTTATTCTTCCATTGAATTACAATTCAACGTAAAGCCCCAAATAAATGGAAATAGCAGCATTTATGTTAGAGAATTAGATAATCCCAAGCTTGTTTTTCAAGAGCGGATCCTTCTCATTGTTTGCAGGGAAGAGTACAGCCTTAAAATGGTTAAAGTAAACATTCAGCCCCGCACTTTTGGCTGCTTGTTCTGTATTCCAGTCAATAGGCCTGTATTGTTTGTATCTCCTAAAATAAATGTTTTTTCAAATTAATTACTGAAAGGTCTTTCTGTGATGGGGCATCATTATCATATTAACAAAACTGGAGTAAGAAAAAAGTCCCCAAGCTGCTTCATTCTCCCCACACAAAATATCATTGCCCAGAACATCGACATTTTAATGAATTCCATATGATCTGCAGGATGTTATCAGCAAAGCAAATAATTGCAACTTCAGGTAAAACCCATTTAAAAATACAAAGCCAATTGAAAGCTTAGAAATTATTACTGTTTACTGTGCATCACCCAAATTGCACTTGCAGAACAAATTCTTTCCAGGGGCAAGACCACGCAGGGAGAAATTTGACACGGAATTGATTTTTGAAACATAAAACTTAACCTGTCACTGCAGTTATCAAGTGCGGAGCATAAAATTGCTATTTAAGGGCTACAATTCCTGTATATTTTTCTTCTTTCCTTCCACTTTAGGATCCAATCTTAAATACACTTACCAGTGAATCCAAAACATTTATAGTCAACAGGATGTCTCATTAAATTCAGTGAGACTTACTTTGGATGTTTCAGAGGGCACTGTTATTTACCTATTTGTTCTTACTACAGGCCATGGCATTCATGAATCAAGTAATTATTGGGTTTGGGTTTTGAAGGAGGAGATCAAACAAAAAACTTCTGAAAAATAAAGACCAATGGCTTTCAGCCCAATCCACAGCTGATGGGTGGGCAGGGATGCCACCACTTTGGTGTCGCTCTACCCATTCCAAAGAGCTTTTCTACCGTGTGGGGAAGCCCAAAAATGTTTTTAAAAAGCTCACCTCAAAAGCCGCCATTGAAGATATGCCACAAAATCTGTAGAGTATGTCTGCTGGTGAGTCTGATGATGCACAGGGACCAGTCAGGCTCTGGAGGCTGACGAAGGTCAGACCCGCCCCTCAGAATGCCACTGGAACACCCCCACCATGCCGACACAGCTGGGGGCAGCGTGAGAGTACCAATGCAAGACCAGACATCGTAGGGCACCACAGTGGCCAGGTGCCAGCAAATTTGCCCCTCTGCTGAGGTAATTGCCCCAGGGAGGGCATTTCTGCTGGTGTACACCCATGCCACCTCCAGATGGAGTTCACTCACACCTACTGGATTGGACTGTCCTTCTACAAACGATAAGTACTTAATCCCCCTCTGTTACATTTACATTTAAAAGGGAAAAGGGGAGAATTGCAGGGAGAAGCAGAATATGTGGTAAATTATTCTTCCCTGTAAACATGTAATAAGATTGTGCCTCTGTGGATGGGCATTACTGGATTTTGTGGAGAATATTGAGTGTCAGTTCTGACCTGGGTAGCCCAAGTAGCCTGATCTCATCAGATCTTGGGAGCTAAGCAAGGTCAGCCATGGCAAATATCTGGATGGGACATATTCAAGGAATTCCAGGGTTGTGACACAGAGGCACATCTGAACATTTTTCGGCCTTGAAAACCTTACCAGGGACTGCCATGCCAGATTTGACTTGATGGCAAAAAAAGAGGGAAAAATAAGTGTCATGTTAAACCTCAGACCAGTTTCATTTCCAAACTGATAGTTTTAATCCTTTAGCAGCACAAAACAATCCTTCTCCAGAAATCTTCTTCTAAGATAATTAGAAATCTAGATCCAGGAAACTTACTTGTAGAGGAAGAAAGTCAAGACAGCAGCAAATGCTACCAAGAAACCACAGGCGATGAGAACTCCTTCTGCTGTTCTTGAAAATGATCCTGCACCTTGAACAACAAGTTGAAGACAGTAGCGTCAGGGCATGTCTGTATTTTGGGGATCAGGCACGCTACAGTCTACATGTCTCTGAGGCTTCCACAGGCTCTTAGACACCAGTGCAGCTGATAGGTACAGCTGCAGAATCTAGCTTGTTTCCATAGAACCACACAGGGGAAATGTTGCCTGTCTTTTGAGTGCCAGCTGCCTGACACTTAGTTGTGAAAAAGTAATGGCTTCAGAATCAATTGGAATCTCTTATCATGTCCTTCAGATTTAGTTGGAATTAGAAGGATATGATATGAGAGTTGTCTGGCACACCTATTTATGGCATGTCTAAGTCAATAAAGATTTTAAAGATCATCATGTTAGATGTGCCATACTGGGAGTATAGGAGAAATATAAACCTGGGTTTTGTCAGAAAACACTGTTATGGCTCTCAGCACAAGAAGCACTATACAGATGAGAAATGATAGTTTAAAGAAGATGGTTAACATATAGTGATGTACTAGATTTTTCACAAGGGGATTTTATGAAATCAAGAGAAGGTTTAGTTTTTTTAAAATTCAGTTTATTGCATTTGTATCCTGCCCCTTCCTGACTGTACCAGTGGAAGGACACACATGTCATTGTTTTTTAATGTACAATTACTAGAAAGTTTTGAAGTAGATAAAAGAACACATGGCTTTGAAGACTCCAAGACTGAATTTGAAGTAGAACTATGAAGGAAATATGATCATGTTATTGACAAAATGTATAAGCTTCTATTGACATTTGAATCAGAAGAATGAATGAAATAGTGTATGGGACAGTAACTTTGGATCAATGGGAAAATATGGGGTTGAAGGGCCTTTCAGATATGTTAAGTTCCAGTCTCAAGGAGAATTTCTATAAAGTGATGTATTGTTGGTATCTGTACCAGAAAAATTAGCAAAAATGTATAAACAACACAGTCAGGACTCACCTTCACTGATGGATATTAGAGTACTTGTGAGAGCCAAGCTAGTTGCATCTCCCAGGGTGATGTTTACACAGTAGGTTCCAGATTCATTGAAGGCCCTTCTTATGGTCAGCAAACACTGGTCAGTGATGTCAACAGGGTCACATGCTTCAGTCTGTAAGACCTGGCATGTGGGATCAGCGACTATAGTGCAGGCGTCTGTAGGAAGACTGAGGATAAAAAAAGCCAAAAGAGAATGGATCACATCCATGACGTAATAGCCAGCTAGTTTACAAAAAGTCTATACCACTTTCCCATGAGACTATGCCCAGGGTAGTTAAAATAATTATTTGAATATGAAAGATAGCTATAAATCCCACCTTTGGCCTTTAAAGCCTCAACAGGCTGAGGCTAGAATATCTTAATAACTACATAGTCCAGCGGTCTGTAACCTGCAGCTCTCCAGATGTTCATGGACTACAAATCCCATCAGCCCCTGCCAGCATGGCCAATTGGTCATGCTGGCAGGGGCTGATGGAATTTGTAGTCCATGAACATCTGGAGAGCCGCAGGTTGCAGACCCCTGACCTAGTCCCAGAACCTCTCACCACTACAATCTTCTTCTGAAACCCTGCTTTGGTTTCCTCAGCCTTCTGAGATTAGATGGGTGACAACCTGAGACACAGTCTTCTTCATTGTGGTGCCAAAACTGTGGAACTCCATTCCTTCTAGCACTGTATTCTGTCAATGGGAGAAGACTTGTTTCACCTGGATTTTCCTCAATGATCGCTCTGGACTGCCCTATGTTTCAATTGATATTTCTGTGTTTTACATATATGTATTTTGGTTTCGGGACTTATTTTATGATGTGCTTTATACTGCTCTTTGTAGTTATTAGCTGCCTTGGTGGTCCTGACTGGGCTGAAAGGTGGCATAGAAATCTTGTAAATAAATAAATAATAAATATACATAAAACCAACAGTATGCTATAATAAAAATCAGCAAAATGCAAAAATTAGTTACTGAATTCCAAGCATCACTCCCCTCACCACGCTCTACCCACCGCTGGCATTAAAATATAGTAAAAAAGAATCATATCTTACCATTTACCAAAGGTCTAGCAGAAAAAAAGGGTATCTTAGAAATCATCTAAAAGTGTACAAGGCCTGGAATACCTTTTTCTTTATAGTTCTGGATGCACTTTTTAAGCAGATAATATGTTACAGAACAATTACACTGAATCCAGAGAATTAATCCAGACTGAAAAGGTGGAATAATCCATCCTCCTAAATTAATTTCCATTTTATGCAGATTCTAGTGAAACATTTGAAAATGTCTAGGAAAGCAAAGGGTGCAAGAAGTAGCAGAAAGATGACCCCGGGTGGGAGAGGAGTCTAAAAAAGAAAACATGGAAGAAAGAAAAAGCCAAGTGAAGGGTAGAAGACAAGAATGCCGAGGAAGTGAAAAGGGGAATTGAAGAGACATTGAAAGAACAGGGATCAATATATACACGTCAGATATCAGCAGAACAGCTGTGACAACTCAGAATGTTCTGAATTTTGTATAGGTTCCAGTGCTGTTTATTGTTGATGGAAAAGAAAGCAGAGAATGAAGAGGACTGAATTTTGCATATGTCCTTTGATGTCCTATCTTTTTCAAATGGCTAGCTTCACTAAATGAAAAATTAGAGCTCCATCTGAAAGAGTGCTCAACTGATGCCTCTCTGTCCCCTGTTGTAGGAATTGGATGTGAAAACCATGAGAAGGGCTAAATTTAGAACAAATCAATTAAAACATCTCTACTGTAACAGTATGGGTATTCTAATTGGTTTTATGTATTGTCGAAAGGCTTTCACGGCCGGAATCACTGGGGTGCTGCGTGGTTTCTGGGCTGTATAGCCGTGTTCTAGCAGCATTCTCTCCTGACGAGCCACAGATGCAGACGAAACGTCAGGAGAGAATGCTGCTAGAACATGGCCATACTGCCCGGAAACCACACAGCACTCCACTAATTGCATTTGTTCTAATTTCACAAAAGCAGCCATATCCTCTAACTGTCTTCTGTTTGTGAATTGTTAAATGGAGGGGAAGAGGATCCGGTATATATGTATTTCTCTGTGAACATGTATGTGTACTTGATTCTGCAACACCAATGGTATACTGGCAGTGTGGTAAACTTTCCTGCTTTACATAAGCATACCATCATGTGTTGTCAAGTTGTAACCAACTCATTGTGACCCCAGGACTCTGAGGCTTTGTTAGCAAAAAGTGAAAGAGGTGGTTTGCTATCATCACCTTCCTCTATAAAGCAACCTTGTAGTTCTTTGGTGGTCTCCCATCCAAGTACTAACCATGGCAGATCCTGCTTAGGTTCTAAGCTTTGACACGATCAGCCTTTGCTGGGCTATTTAGATTACTATTCACAGTGTTCATAGCCAAATAATGCAAGCAGCATTTAAGTACACTGGCCTTCTGTGTGTGGCCCTTGCTTTACTGTCAGTGAGCTGAAATGAGTGCTGAAGTTACTGCTCAGCTAAGTATATATGCCACTTCAGGATCTGAAACTTTGATGATGGGCAAAATTGTCACATTAATGGAAACACTTACCTCCCCCCTTGACAGGTTACCACAAAATCAACCACAGAATTCTCCATCTGAGCAGCTGCCCCCTGGACACTTGTCATTTGGATAATATTTATCCCAAGGATCCCCTCTGGCAGAAGAAACCAATAAACAAAAGGTCAGCATTTCTGGGACAAGACCTTTGACAGTAAAACTTACAGTGCAATCCTAAGAATGCTCTCCTGAGAGGAAGCCCCGATGAATACATTTAAGTAATTCTCCTGTTTAGGATGCCTCTCAGTTAATGTATGAGCTTATGAGTAAAGACACACCTGCTTTCCCTGGCATTTGGTTGAAGAGATAGTTTCTCCCTTCTGGTAATATCATGAACTTTCAAACAGGTTTTATGAATGTTTTATTAATTTTAAACAGGTTATATTGTTAAAGATTGTAATTGCTTTTACATGATCAGATTTTATGACTTTTATTACTCTTATACTGTAACCTGCCCGAGACATTTGGCTATAGGGTGGGATAAAAATATATACTAAATAAATAAATAACTTTCAATCTGAAGACTGCCAGCAAGAGAATGCTCATTAAAACCAATGTGCTTAGAATGGTGTAACTCTGCTTAGGGCTATATTGCAAGTAAATTATAGTGGATACACACTCCCAAAGAGTATGCAAATGCATTATAATTTAGTAAATACTGATCGCTGTATAAGATTTTTGCCTTCTGCAGTGATTACTACTAAGTGCAAGCAGTAAGAGATTTTATACCCAAATCCTATACATGTTTATTCAGAAATAAATCCCACTATATTCAGTGAGGCTTATTGCCAGGTAAGTATGCACAGGACTGCAACCTTAGATGCTTATTTAATTGTATGTTAGTCCCTACGGGACTAATGCAAGTGTCAATCTGTTACAAATGGTAACTGAAGGTTGTCCATGTAGAGTGCATTTAAATTAGAATCAAGGTCCACTGAAGTCAGTGGAGTGCAAATCTCATTTTCAGGACTTTCAAGGCAGAGTTTACTGTGTGAACAAAGAACTGCAAAGGAAGAGTTGTGTGTCTCAATTGTAGAAGTAACCAAAAAGGTGTGCAAGTTCATAGCCAGGTGAGGCGGCAGGCAAAGATGTCCAAATAAGCACAAATGTTTACTGGCATGTCTGCTTTGTAAAATGCTAAGTAATATGGATTTAAGGTACTTTATTCAAGTGACCTGACTGTTGATAAAGAGTGATTGTGGTCAGACCCATCCCTTTACTGAGGCTGCAGAATTAATGCTCTTTTGAAATGTGTCCCATTACATGAAATAACAGGCACACATTGTGAGGATAAGGCTTTGATGTATAATTAAGAAGATATCCAAACACTATTCTTCCCTTATGGAAAAAGATCATACCTGCAATGGAGAGAGATGATTGATACTGTCCATATCGAATAATTTGGCATCCTTCAGCAGGACCCTCTCCTGCTGGAAGTCCCATCAAGCTATCAAGGCGAGGAGTTGTTACATTAGGAGGCACTTTGGTCGAAAGCATGGAATCAAGTGGAAAGGAAAGGAGTAAATGTAGACATACTTATACCAATATGTTTTGAGTAGAATCAGTTAATGACTTCTTCGGGTCTCTTGCTCAGTACTGCAAAGGGCCAGGAAAATTACATGGTGGGTTTGTGTCTATTCAGCATTTTAACTGAGATTGGATTTCATACTATTAAGCAAAAGATAAATCAAACTGGGGAGGGGCTGTGGCTCAGTGGTAGAGCCTTTGCTTTGCATTTAGAAGGTCCCAGGTTCAATCCCAGCATCTCCAGTTACAAGGACTGGGTAGGAGATGACGTGAAAGACATTTGCATAAAACCTGGGAAAGCCAAATGGCAGCATCTGTTTTTCTGTTCATCGCTGGTTGGGTGCAACAGTGGGACTCTAGTACAGTTTCTCTAACGACTGCATGCATAGCAAAAGATCTGTGCTTACTATTTAAGCAAAGTCATTCAGGGATGGTGATGTAGTTTAATGGCAGATAGCTATCAAAACTCACTGGGGTAAAGCAGGAACTTAATACAAATGTGTACTGTGACTCAGCATGGCAAGAGGTTTTTAAACATACAATGGTCTCTGCTTCCTTGGCTATACCTTTTCAGCATAAAGATGACTGGGGATTTGAGAATTCATCTGCCATTTCCTGAACCATCTTTGTTCTAAGCTCCATTTGCATCCTGGTGCCTATCTATTTCTGTCCCCAAGGCATTGGGACCCAAACGGAGCATTCTAGAACAAAGATGGTCCAGGAAATGGTGGATGAATTCCCAAACCTCTTGTTATCTTTATGTTGGAAAAGGTGTATTTCTGATGCTGGGCACCTTACTACTACTTTCAGGGGTTTGCTCATTGGAAGGATAGTATGAGCAAGGGGTTGGGAAGGCAATGTGTACTTAGGCCATGCGTATTCCCTGACTGGCTTTTCCAGCCAGAGTATTAAATACAGAAGAAATGGCAAATGTTTCCCAATCTGAATCTGTTGGAGCTGCTGAACCACTTGCTAATTACTGCTACAAATCTGAACTGTTAATAGAATTGACCCATTCACTTAGTTCGCACTGATCCACAGGCTCTTACCTGGGGAGGTAGGGGATGGTGGAGGAGGTGTCACAGGTCCACAAGGGGCAGGTATAATAGCTTCGACAGTTAAGTTAAGGCTGAAATTTCCAACAAGTGTATAAGTGTGCACTGAAACAGGGTCACTGGAAACAAAAGACCCACTGCCATCCCCAAAATCCCAGCGGTAGGAAATAATAGAGTGGTTCAGGTAGCTGCTGGGGTCATGAATGACGACATCAAATGTAATAGGGATGTCTTTGATGAAGATATGGTCTGATGCATTGCGATCATTCTTCTGAGTCATGTTCACATATAAGGGGATTGTATCTGCAGATAAAAAAAAATCCAAAGAACGATTCAGACAGTGGCTAAGCCTGAGATAGGTACTTTCATAGATTTTGTAAAATAATAGTGTGTAAAATAATAGTATTATTTTGTAAAATAATAACATAGCCAGTTTCATAAAAAGCTTTCATAGTTAAGGCAGGTCTTGACATTGTTGGGGAAAACAGGTTCTGAAACCTTTGTCCAGCCTTCAAACCATTTCTTCAGCCTGGAAAACTGAGCTTGTTTTCTCACACCCTTACTGGAGAAGGAACTGATGAAAAACATTCTATGAGAAGAATCAGTTGGTTGGGAACATTAAACAGCCCTTTCCCACCATCAAGTCTTCCTATGTAGTTCTTACTCTTTGAAAAAGATTCATGCAGTCAACCCTAATCTGTATGGTTGGCTGTACTGACAAATGGGAATTGGTGTTGGTAAATGGCTGTTGTAGAGCTAGAGAAGAAGGACATCCCGGTAACTATCACCACTGTTAAACATCTAGGGTAAACAGTCCAGATTTGCTAAGTTATGATTTAATCTACCCACTCACCTGTTACTACATAAACAGTCCTTGCAGTTGTTACTGGAACATATGATCGAAAACCTCTCCTGTAAATTGACACTTCCATAATGTGACTGCCCAGAGTGAGATTTGTTGTGTTAATGGAAACAATGGCAGAAGAGCCTCCTGTCTTTTGATAGTACTGCCCTGTGAAAAGGTGAAAAGGAACAGAAGGATACTGTACTGGGTAATATTGCACTTTGTCTTAAGAAAAGGCCATATGAATACCCATTTTACCAAACTGTATAAGCACTCGTGCTTTCTTGAATGTATTAAAAACATAAAAACACACCTCACTTTGTGAAACAGATTAATCAAAATGAGAATGGGACAGTTTACATAAGGACTGTACTTCTGCAATGAACAAGAACTGAAACTGGTTCTTTATCTGGAGATTATTAGTGCATTCTGCATGCAGACCATGTGAGCCTCCACTGTATTTTCTGTAGTAGGTGCTGATTTCCTAGAGTTTTTCTAGTGTTTCAGGAGACCAAAAGTCAAACCACCACACTATCAAAAACATTGTTGTGATAGCGCAACTGGCATCCAGAAAACCTGCGTGGTGAGAATTTTTTAAAGTATAAACCACCAATGCAGTTCCAGATTGTCCAATGTAGACAGTCATTCTTGTTCCCATGTACTTTTAATTTAATGACTGTTTTTTGTCCTGCAACTGAACCACTTCGTACGCAAAGCCACTGCTTGCTTTTAAAAAATTTATATCCTCATTATAGCATTGTTAAGAAACTGCCACAATAAGAAGTCTTGTCTGCAAAGCATAATGCAGTATTTCATTTCTCCTAACCTCCCAAAAGAATTCCAAGAACTGATAATGCAACCGTGGAAAGAATATAAAGCGTAAAACAAACTACAGCATCAGGGCTGTGAAGGACTACTAACCAAGATCCAATGAAATGGGGAAAACCTCTAGAAATGAAAGCAGAGAAGACTGCTTTCAGTTTGCCCTAGTTTTTTCATGTTTTGTTCCTTCATTTTAAGATATCTTCCACAAAAATACTGATACAGGTCTTCTGAAGTGAAGGCTGATCACTTAGCTGTCCTCCTTCAGCAATCCTTTGTCATCTTCATCCAGTGTAATGTAGTAATTAGAGTGCTGAACTAGGATCTGGAATATGTAAGTTTGAATCTCCATTCTGCCATCAAGCCTTTACTTAGTTACTTCATTTATACCTTGCCTTTCTCCCCAGTGGGACCCAGTAAATTAAGAAATAAATAAAGGCTCAAGTGTCTGTTTTTTCAACAGAAAAGTAGACAGTGGTATTCTGGTGGACCTTATATATTTAGACTTAGGCCCATTATGCATGGAATGCTTTCCTTGAGGTTCTTCACAGCACAAGAAAGCTGTAGTGGGGTCTCCTCTTTCTCCATTTACACACAAGAAGGCACCCCACTGCCTGCTGCCATTATCTTGATAAATCTATTACGGTACAAATGCTTGGAGTTGAAATAAAGTTTTTAAAAGCTCTCCCGATCATCGAGGAGGTGGAAATAGGGGAGGTGGGGTGGAGCAAATGCCCGAAGCAGAGAATAATGCAAGGTCATTTGTTTAATCTTCCATACAAAGAAGGGGGAAAGGTCACTGTTTGCCCGCTGTCATAAACAGCGGAGATTATGGGATCTGCCACGCAATGAGTGAGAGAATGGGGAAAAGGCATCTGTACATAAGCTCTGCCCCAAAGAGAATCTCCCTTCAGCACAGGACACAGCATATAATTGGCCTTAGAAAGGCACAATGGGTAGCCTGTATAATTACAGCTGGACAAAATACTTTCATGTCTCAAAAAATGTGTCATACCAGTTTTTCTTTTAAATTTGAAATGTTCTGTTATATCTATTTGGGACATCTTTGTATGCATCTGATGAAGTGAGATCTGACTCAGTAAAGCAGGAATAAATGTTATTAATCTTTAAAATGCCATTTTACTTGAGGCAGTAGTGAATTTTTAAAAAATCTGCCTTCCAAAATTTAGACAAGCCAATGAAACAACTTCTATGTTTGCAAAGCAGTTCTGAACTGATTGTTTCCTCATGAAACTGAAGATAAATTTCTCTCAGAGAATGCTCAATAGTAAACATGAAGGAAGTCTATATAGGACTTTGAACTTTTTAAAGTGCCAAATAGAATGAATAATAATAAAAAGACAGGTTCATTTGTTAGACTGACCAAGCGTATGAAACATATACACAAAGTTTTTTGTCCTCCAGCCACGATTGTGTGGAAAAGGTCTTCCATCAGGGAATACGTTGTGGCTGTTGTTGTGTGTGCAGTTTTGCCCGCCACAATCATCAATCCACTGAGTCCAGTTGTATACATACTGGTCAGAAAGGCTGGAATAATCTAAAGAACCTAAAAGACCAAAAAGGAAAAAAATAATAATTTAGACCTTTCAAGATAGGTCAGAACATTTAACACATCTATAGAACAAAACATTTACCTGGCAATCAGAGGAACTTTGAGATATAGGACAAAGACCCTGACAGGAATTATTAAGTCCCAATTATTAATTAGACAACAAAACTATGGCATTTTTCAGCTAAGAAGGTGTTTGTGCAAGGTCAGGGGGAAAATCCCTTCTTGCCACCATTCCCATGACAAACCAAATATAAATAGAAGTATCTCATCCTATCATTCATGCTTTATGATCACAAATTAATTGGCTCATCATTTAGTTATAAACTTTTACTGAGGAAAATGTGGTTCTACTTGACATGGTTACCCTGGAGTGAGAATGATACTGTGTGGAATTCACACCAGGTTGCTCATCAGTGATATCTTCACTATAGTGACGCTGTGGAAAGAAAATTGTGGTACACATACTCTCATTCATCTCACTTTTTAATTTCAAAGAAGTTTGTAGCTGTACAACTATTAATGACTATTTAAAGATGTAAATGTTTTCCCTACATGTATATAATCACTCAGATTTAAAAGGAAGGGGCAGTGACGTAGGTATAGATTTTTTATGGGGTGGGTTCCGTGACTGAGGGCTTTCTGGCTGTTCCATTCCATGCATTGTTTCAAGCAAGCTGGGCATGTAATGGGAGGGTTTGAACCTGAGGAAACCTCCCCCTCCCCCTTACCTACGTCCCTGGGAAGGGGGAAAACCTCTAGATAAACTTCTGGAGAAAACTGAGTCTCTTTTTGGTCAAAATGAAGAATACAATTGTGGTATGCAGTAGTTACTTACTGTTTTTGCAGTTTCTATCATATACTATGTTGCTGTCATTGTCTTCTTTCTGGCATCTGGGAAACTTCAGATTCACACTGAAGGTCACATTGGATCCCACGAGAGCTGGGCTGTCACTTGTCAAACTTGCAACTACCCTTCCCCCTGGGGAGGTTAAAATTGTGTTTAAGTAAGAGGCATCACCCATTAAATATTTTAAAACACTTTTCCAAAATATTCAACATACTTCACATTCATTAATGATTAATCCCTGTAATGTGGACCAGTGCTGTTATCCCTGTATGACAGAACAGAAATGAAGAGGGATTGATATGAGGGGGATTACCCACCTGAGGGCTTTCCAGGTTCCATCCTCCAGATGGGGCCTGACGTTCCTATAATTACAACTGATCTCCAGACTATAGAGATCCATTCCCCTGGAGAAAATGGCTTATTTGGAAGGTGGAGTCTACACTCGTGTTCTGGCTCGCAGTGAGGGAAATTTTCCTTCACAACAGAGTTTTCATTGCAAACACGCTCACACTCATGGCACTGCGTATCCTAAAAGCCCCTCAGTTCCTGAGTTTCTGCTTCTTCCAGTCTCTCCTCCCCACCTCCTTGCTGGTACTTCCAGGGGTTTGACAGCTGACTCCCCCCCCAAACAAAAATTAATGATAACAAGTCTGTGCAATAATCATATGAGGAATATCAATATGAAATTTAAAGAACTCGAAAGAAAAACTGGCAATCTTGTGATCTTGCAAAGAATATTGATATAGCCCTATTTGAGCATTCCCACCACTTCTTCCCTCCCCCTTTCCCCACCCCCCAGGCACCTGTTGCTTTCTTGGGGGGGAGGGGTACCTGCTCTACCACTAATGGTTGAGTGTGCATGGCCTCCCTCCCTCCCAAGCTCTTTAGTGCTGTAGCAGGGGCAGGGGAAACAAGGCTGCTGTTGAAGAATATCAGTATAAAATTTAAAGGGCTTTTTTAAAAAGCCATCAATCTTGTGATTAATGGGGAGCAACCTAGACATGAGACTGTGCTGCAACCTCACTGTGGAATAAAGAGTGTTGTGGAAAGTGCTCCATACAGAATGGGTCTATGTCTGAGGCATTATACTCTGACTGAGGTATCTCCCCTCCCTAAAGTACATACAGAGGCGTAGCAAGGGGGAAAAGCACTCCCCTCCCTAAAGTACATACAGAGGCGTAGCAAGGGGGAAAAGCACCTCTGCCCCGCCCTGCCACGCCCCCACAGAGTGTGTGCCCAGTGTGTCACACACGCCCCCAGCCCCCTTGGAGCTACACCTCTGAGTTCATGCTTCCCGATGTCCACCAGTAAATCTACAGGCATTTTCCAACTTGAAACTAGCAACCTTAAGAGCTGTTCAGGAGGGTCTGTTTTAAGCCATTGGCCTGTTTATACCAAGGCAGCTGCAGCACCATCCAGTGCAAAGCCAGCACAGGCAGGCTGGTACACTTACATTGGCCCCCCCATAAAGCTCTGTTAAAAATAAAAGCCATTTTAATTTCACCAAAGGGAAGCACATTTTTCTGGCCTGGCTCCTGCAGGTGGTATATCATCAATGTAGTTATACTGCCACATTCAGTTGTTATCACATAAACACAGTAATAAAAAGAGTAATACATTGTCAAGCTATTGATCTCTGCGGTTCAACACTGCCCATAAAATGCTTACCTTTCCAGCAATTCTGCCATCTGGCATCCCCGTCTTTCCAGTAAGGATAAAGCTTTTCATTCCAATTATTGTGATCAGAAGACCAGTCACGGAGCCTCCCGTGGAATGTGATGTGGGAAGCAGCTCTTCCTCGGGTCATTACATCCCGAAACTCTAGAAAGAAAAACAAACAGTGATCCGATGATCTTATCTTATTTTCATTCACCTAAGGGTGAAACAACACGTGATGTCAGGATTTTGGACTGGAACTCAAGCGTGGTCTAGAAAGCATGGATCATCACCATAGCTCTGGATACCAGAGCTACGGTGCTGATTTGCAAGCTTCTCTGCATTGCTTATAAGAGGAAAGACAGGTATTTGTACCGTGTCTGCTCCCTAATTAGAGTTGTAAAGCAACCCAACCCCACCATTTTCAACTGGGGAACATTGCCAGGAAGGAAGAATTTACCCCTTCTGCAGCAGCATGAGCCCAATCCATAACCCCCCCCCCCCCCCGCCCACACACACACCCCACAGTAGCTTTGTAAAACTGAACACATCTGGGGTTTCAAGCCATGAAACTCCAGGATCACATGCAGCATCAAATCACCTTAACTTTCTGCATCAATGTAACCACAAAGAAAGCATATGACTAAACCATGACCCTTTGATATTTCTCCTTAGCCTATGTCATATTCAAAAACTACAGAAAGGCTTTTGTAAATGTAAAGTTACATGAATGAACACTCTCATCCTTTGTTTACTCATCTTTTTCATTCTTAGAAACATTTTTCAATGCTTTTTTCGGGTTGTAAATGAGTAATAGTTGCATGTAAATCAGGAACAGCTGGATACTTGCAGGGGCATTATGGAATGCTAGGAGGCTTCAAGAATGTGTGTTTGGCATGCCCAGGCCTGTATTACAACAAATGTTGCATAGTTTGGATGAGTAAAATAATAGGATGTACCAGCTCAGATTCATACTAAGAATGCTTGAAATATATGAGTCCTTGTAGCAGCAGCAGTCTTTTGTACACTTGCCTCAAGGCACATGTGACTAATTTGATGATTTAGTGCTTGTTTGGAAAAGCACACTGGCACTTATTGCTCATGTCCAATCTTGCACCTTTTCCTTAGAGGTGGTAGTCACTCAAAGCATGGTGCATTGATGGATGGAGGACTCTTTCTTTTTTCAGACTTTGTTAGGAGGCATTCCTTTTTGGGGGGGGTTCTTTTGTTGGGGTGATGGTACTTTATAAAAGACAAGCAGCCTGAGAGCTGGCAGACACTTTGCACCCCTCTTTTGACTGCCACTGTGGTTTTGTTCGGTGCGAGAGACTGTGGAAGTTCTTAGGGGTGTTTTGGATCTAGCTGACATTTACTTGTTGTCACCATTTGTAATTTATTATGAGAAATTATTATGGATGAATATTAAAATATATGTGCAACAAGGTTATTTGTACAGTTCAGGAACCCTGAAATATTCAGTGACGGGGTTCTGGTTGAGAAAACTTCCTACAAATTTCTTTTAAAAAAGAATAATGTAACTACAATTCTCTTTTAAAAGAGAGCCATGTAGCTATGAATTAGATAAGAAGCATTTTGGGCATCTGTAGAAGGTGTTGGGTCAAGATGCTTCAAAATATGCCTGTTGTTTCTCTAAGAAAGGAACGAATCGGTGGAGGCACCAGGGATCACAGAACTGTATTTACTGGAACAGTGCAACTAACCAACTGAACAGTCTCAGCTAAGCTTGCCACCCCCACCCCTCACTCCCAGAGGGTGCTTACCCACCACCACTCAGCTGGTCAATGGGGGGAAATGGGGAACACAAGTGTCTTGAGGTGCTGATATAACTCTCCACGTTCCCGGAAGTGATGTTAGCACATCATTGGGGAACTCTGGAGATGTGCTAGCATTTGGGTAAAGCTCAATAGAAAGGCCATAGAGTTTTGTCCAAATGCCCGAGTGTCCCTGTGTTGCCTGGAGACACACTGATGTTACTCCCAGATGCACAGGAAGTCAGCATGTCACTAGTGAGGGGCCCTGTGATGGAATGCACAGAAAAATAGAGGTTTAAAAGTGCAAGTCATCAGTGGAACAAGGTGCTATCACAACAGAGTGAAGAAAACTTCATAGGAATGGGAAAGTGCTTTGATTGGGTAAGTTGACCTGCGTTTTGATTGGTGGAGCAATCTGCTAACTCAGGTTGATTCCCCAGGTTCTGCCAGGACACGGGATAAGGGGAGGGGGAGCGAGCGCCAGAAACGGGAAGAAACCCTCTTAGTTGCTCAAGCAGTGGGGAGGTATTCCTGAAACCTCGTTATTTCGCGTGAGTACCACGCGATTAATTGCCAGTGGGGAATGGACCTCAGAGAGGAAGGAAGCATTCCTCTGAGAGGAAAACTTTTGTAAGCTTTTGGGTCTGGATTCCTGCGAGTTAACATCAAGTCCCTTCGCTTGTGGGTGTCGGGGGCTATGAAAGGTCCCTTCACCCTGCTAACTATTTGTGGCAGGCTCAGGAAGCCTCCTAATTACACTGGGCAGGTTTTCCCACCTTTTCTATGACTGAGATGTTTTGATGGTAGCATATGAGGTATGTTATGCTTATAAGCTCAGGAACTCCAGAAAGGTGAAGGATGAAGGGAGCCTTTTTCCCCCGTATGGAAAATTCCTCTCCTCATGGTTAGCAACCTCCAGGTGGGGCATGGAGTTCTCCTAGATTAAGCTACTCCAAACCTCCAGATTACAGAGGTTCGTTCTCCAGGGGGGAAATAGCAACTTCAGAGAGCAAAGTCTGTACTGCCGAGTTCCCTTCTCTCCTGAAAGTCCACTTTCCCTGGACACTGCCCCCAAATCTCCCAGCATTTCCCAGATTGCAGTAGGCAGCCTCACACCCAAGCCCCTTTTACATGAATGGGCTGTGTGTGAGAGAGAATGGGATAAGTGTTATAAAAGGAGGGTGTCAGCAGATTATTGGGGCATGTTAAAGAGAACACTGAGAAAGCATTCACAAACTTAAAGAAGCTGCAGATGGAACAAGATTTTGTAAACCACTCCCCAAATGGCTGCTGATTTTGTTTTGTCCTTACTGCATTACTCACACTGGGGTTAATGGCGGCAACACATGCTGCTGATTTCCTTGGCCTATGCCAAATCCCCGACGGGTGCAGTGCAAACAGGTCAGAAGCAGGCCTTTTGTGGAAACCTATGAGGTTACATTAAATTTTTCTCATTGCCTGTACTTCCCTGCTTCTCTCCACTATGCTATCCTTCAGGGTGTGCAGGAAAAACTTTGTTGCTGGTTGGTTTGTTTAAAAACACTCACACATTTGCAACTACAGAGACGTTTACCTTCAAATACAATGATTTCTGACTTTTAAGAACATATTTACTGCATAGCTTCTTAAGATAAAAGTGCTAACCACATCATCTGACTCTCTGGACGAAAGCCCAAGAAAAATTCCTTTCACTTCCTTGATTATTTTAATGAAAGCATATGACGCTTCATGAAATGGCCTTGCTTGCACCAGACTCCACAACAAACCCTCTATTCAAAACGGCTCCTTGAGAGAGCTTTTTCCTGTTATGAAAGAGCAGCATTAAAATAAAAACATGCACCAGATTAAACATAAATTGTTACCAGATGAAAAAAAGCTTCCTTTGTCAACGCATCCACTTTAACCAGAAGTATTTTTGAAGGAGTTCACATTTTCCACACTACTAGTCCTATGCAATATACAGAAGATTGTACTCTTTTCTTCCTGGAGTAATTGCTTACCCCTGGTTCTGTGTAAATAGTAGTCCTTTTCAGATCTTCTAAGGGGAAAGAATGAATGTACGGGATGAGCTGGGGTATGTGTATGACACAAAATAGAGGTAGCATATTCTGCCCCACTCCCAAGTATGGCTTTGTGTATACAGAATCTCTGTACATAGTGATATATGTGCATATTTTTCTCTCCAAGAAGTTGAGAAATTCTATGCATAGGTCTTGCCTTTAAAAAAGCTAATAAATTGCTTACCCCTGGTTCTGTGTAAATAGTAGTCCTTTTCAGATCTTCTAAGGGGAAAGAATGAATGTACGGGATGGGCTGGGGTATGTGTATGACACAAAATAGAGGTAGCATATTCTGCCCCACTCCCAAGTATGGCTGTGTGTATACAGAATCTCTGTACATAGTGATATATGTGCATATTTTTTGAGAAATTCTATGCATAGGTCTTGCCTTTAAAAAAGCTAATAAATAATGTGAATTAGGAGATAACATTTAAAATTTCCCTTTCTTTAACCAACTTGGCTTTGGGTAAAACATATGGGTTTAGATCAAAACTTGCACTGAACTTCAGTTTGTGCTCCTGGTTGCTTTTCCATCTCTATCTCAATTTTATGGGCTGTTTCCAGGGGGAAGCAACACAACAAAAGAATGGACTAGATTCCCTCCCCACAGTCTTGGCTCAGGAAAACAGAAGCCCCCAGAAGCTTCTGGTATTGCCATTGGGGGGCGGGGAGGGGGTTAATCTTAAGGGTGATTTTCTAGGTATCAGATTAGCAATGCATAAAGCACCTCTGCCTGCCTGCATTGCGGATGTAACATACGCTGCACTTTGGGCAGATAGCACAGCCAAGAAGAGAATTTGGCATTTGCTTAGGCAGAAGTTACAATACAAAGTTACACCTTTTCCTCTGTCTACTTTGCATTCTTCATGTATGATTCCAGTTCCAAGAACAATGAAAAGGAACTTAAGTGCAAAGGAGACTAACCCCCAGTCCAGCTCTGATGGAAAAGGAAATCATCTTGAACCATGAATTAAGAATAGTTCAGAGAAGATTAGCTGTCATCATGCCTAGTTTCACCCAGATATTCCATATCCCTATTACTGCATGGTTAGAATACAGGGGATTATTTCTTTCTTTTACCAAACTCCATATGGGCTAATAAGTCATTTAGTTTAATTTCATCTGTAACTGTGCCTCAATATCTTTTTTTTTTTTCAAAGCACCATGACTAGGTGTGGAATTTAGAACACAGAAGTGACAAAAGATGATGCTAATTCCTCTCTCCATGTTCTGTTTGCCTGCTCCAAATAGCCTTTAAATGGTATACTTGCCCTGGCTTGTCAACATGTTTTGAATCTCGGGGTGGGGGGTGGGGGTGCTTCAGGACTGATTTGCAGCAGAAAATGGTGTGTTGGGGAAGGAATTGGCACCTTTTTCTACCTCCTCTTTGCTATAAATTTCCCTCTCCTACCATGACTTTGCGTTTTTAAAGGGGCACAATTACACCAATTAGCATGTAATGTGTAGTTAGTACTTTTGTTCATAACACAGGCCTTTTCTTCTAACGGGTCATTTCCATCCAAAGATGAGTGAAAGCATGAGTTAGGGCTGCCATTTGAACAGCTAAAGTGGCCTGCCCTACTGAGTTGGCTGTTTGCAAAGATTAAGCTTTTCATATTCTGGAAATAAGCACTGTCACCTTTTAATGTTTAAAAATCTAAGACAGAGGCAGAATCAATAAAAAGTTGATAAAGTTCCTTGCTTTAGTCTGAGGTTGTATGAGCTGCATGACAGGCAAAAATCCAACTAGTAAAGTATAGCTAGGAAAAGCTATGCCTGTTGATTTTGTTGCTGCTTGCTTAAAGCAAAGTCACAGCAGATCTCCCAACCATAAAAAGATGACAGTTGGACTTCATAACCATCTACAGCAGCAGTTATTCAGAGGGTTACCGCAGAAGGATGGTTCCTGTCATTCCGAACAGCCTTAGATATGTCCAACTCCCTATGTTTAGCCCTTTGGAACTCTTCTTCCATTGTATTCTCATGATCTTTAAATTGCAAGCTCTCTGGGGCAAAGACTTGTCAACTCACTGCATATATAACTCTAACACACCATGCACTCTGTCTATACAAATCAGTTGCTATTAGTGGGATATGTGATGTGGAAGGAAGCATGTGGATCTGTCTGTTATTCCCTTGCTCTGCATTCATAGGTGCAGTTACATCTCTAGTATTATGAAGTTTGAAATGTCATGAGAGGGCAGCTTCAGAAACAAATGAACACCATATACATTATGAGTTCAGAAAAATTAATCTGCCAAGTTTCACATCTGGGATTACATATATGATTCCACTACAGCTGTTAATCTTGCCAACTTTCTTACAGGTCTTTACTCCTGTATCTTTAGCAGCAGCTTGCCCTGCACATGTTAGCAAGCGATGATTGCTTAAATGCCCTGAAAAGCTTTACTTGTCCATTAATGAGGGCCATAGTTTGAAGACCCCTGCTCCAGATCAAGCAGGAGAGCAAGCCAGGCCATCATTTTCTGGTCAGTTGACATCAAATAGATGTCCTGAAGCCAAAAAAAAAAAAAAGGAGGAAGGTGAGGCACTCACGTTTCGAGGCAGCAGCAGGTACAGCTTCTTCAACCACAAGGAAACATCCAAGAAGGCAGAGGAAACAAGACCACTTCATGATAGCATAAACACAACTGAACTCACTGACCACAAATCTTGCTTGGCTGAGCTTGCTGTTCTCCCAGATCTCCTGAGTTGAGCTGGGGATAATATTTTCCTGCTGCCCTCCTCCCCTCTGATTAAATTTAGGCCCTCGGGCTCATCATGTGATGGCATTAAGGAGGGATGCATGATTCTGTGTCTTCAGCCCTCCTTTTCCCAGCTCATGTGCTTATGACTCATTCCTCTCACTTTCAGCATCCACTGGGATTTTTTTCTTCAAACAGTGAAGCTTAAACGCTCAGGCCTTTTCCCTCTCGGGTATTTCTGGGGCAATTTTGCAAGATATTTATTTTGCACCAAGATATGAATTCATACAGGAGCGTTGGGATGGCCTACTTCTGTTTGCTAGGCAGGGGGGCTGTCCTTTTTTCCCAGACAGCAGTCCAAGGGCCAGAAGAAGGGTACTTGTAAGAGCTCTGTAATGGTACTGGTACTACATACTAGTGCTGGTGCTACAGTGAAGGGTTACACTGTTATGGAGAATGGCATACTATACACAAATACTGTACACAAATACAAAACCCAGAGAAAAATGTAGCAAAACATGGCCTGCTCAACTGACAGTTTTCTTTTTACTGAAAGAAATGGTAGGCAAAACATTTATACCACCTTGTGTGAAATTTGCAGCCTTCAAGACACCAGTTACTCTCCTACATGTCTGGAAGAGGTGCTCTGGTCCCTTCTGCTTCTCATCAGGGGTTTTCTTAAATATATCTGTGCCCTTCATGCATTCAATTCGGAACGGCAGCTTTTTTCAATGTGAAGTTGTGTTCTAGTTAACACCTTGCTGAGCTTTCTTTGTAATTAAAAGTTCTGTATTGAAGTATTAGCACACAAAACCAAATTAATTGATTGTTTTTGGATTATAATAATAGAGTGGAAGTGATATATTTCCGCATGATTTTTTATACTTGGAAGTCAGTTTCTATCTTAAGACATACGCATGGAGCTCTTATTTGTAGTGCATCCACTCTCTCCATTGATGGGACGTGTCTTCTCCACTGGAAAAAGGTTCCTTGCATCAGAGGCAAGTTGCGTCAGTGCAACAGAACCTTTCGAGCCAACTCAGTATTTTTGTTTTGCAATTAGAGCATAATAAACATTCAAAATATTTCCTGTTCAGAGCTTAGTTAAGAGAAAATATCAAGCAGAGAGAAAATGGAGCTGTATATTGCAAAATGAAATGTTTTGCACCATTTTGTGTCACTTTTATAGAGATTACAAGTGGGCGCAGTTAGCTCAGTTAACCTATCACCATGAGTGCCTCAGTGTACAGATTCCTTACAGATGCAGGAGTTCCAAAATGCACATGGAACTCCTCTGCCAGCAAAGGTTTCCCCATTTTCAGGGCAATTAACACTGGTCCTGTACCACCTCCATTGGCTGCCTATCAAGTTCTGGGTCGTGTGTATTGCTTTTAAACTTTAAGGCCAATAGCGGCCTTGAACCTACATACCTGAGGGACCGTGTCTCCCCATACTGGCCTGCTAGGTCCCTCCAATCGTTGGAGGAGAACCTATTGGTGGTCCCTGGTCCCGCTCTGGTGAAACAGGCTCCCAAAGGAGAGCCCTGCGGGCAGGGACGTAGGTATAGATTTTTTATGGAGGGGTTCCGGGGTGGGGCCACACCCCCACCTGTCCCTAGAGCATGGCCATGCCTCCCCAAGCCCTGCCCCCGGTCTAGCACTTATAAAAGCAGCTCTCCAAGGCCGGGAACGGCAGACCATCTACAGCCCTGCCCTCCCCTGCCCCCCACCAGCTGGGCTCCCAGCCGGCAGCTGGCAGTTCCTTCTGCCCTCCCCTCTGGGCAGAGGCATAGAGGGAAAATGGAGCCCGGTGCAAAATCTGAGCCCCCCCGCCCCCCGGCAGCCGCTGTGATGCTGGAATCCACCCCCAAACAGCATCACTTTCAATGGTGTTTAAACCAGAGAGCCCAAATTCTCCTTTTAAATCCACCTTAAAGGGAGAATCTGGGGTCCCCAGTTAAACAACATTGAAAGTGATGCTGTTTTGGAGTGGATTATCCCCCACTGTGAAACAGCATCACTTTCAATGTGGCGTAGTGGTTAAGACCAGGTACATTCTAATCTGGAGAAACGGGTTTGATTCCCTGCTCTGCCACTTGAGCTGTGGAGGCTTATCTGGGGAATTCAGATTAGCCTGTGCACTCCCACGCAGGCCAGCTGGGTGACCTTGAGCTAGTCACAGCTTTTCGGAGCTCTCTCAGCCCCACCCACTTCACAGGGTGCTTGTTGTGAGGGGGGAAGGTCAAGGAGATTGTAAGCCCCTTTGAGTCTCCTATAGGAGAGAAGGGGAGGATATAAATCCAAACTCTTCTTCTTCTTCTAAACTGAGGACCTCAGATTCTCCCTTTAAATCCATGCCGAAGGGGGTGGATTTAAAAGGAGAATCTGGGGAAATTTGGGGGGTGCCTGCTGTCAGGGGTGCAATTGCTAAGCTAGCAGCACCAAACTTTTAGGGTATCTTTAGAAGTCTCTCCTAATGATACCACCCAGGTTTGGTGAAGTTTGGTTCAGGGGGTCCAAAGTTATGGACCCTCAAAGGTGTAGCCCCATCTATTACCTTCCATTGGAAACAATGGGGGATGCGGGCACCCCCTTTGAAAGTCCATAGCTTTGGACCCCTTGTACCAAACTTCACAAAATCTGGGTGGTATCAGTAAGAGACTCTCCTGATGATACCTCCCAGGTGTATCCCTCATCTTCTATTAGCTCCCATTGGAAACAATGGAGGATGGGGCACCCCCTTTGGGAGTCCATAACTTTGGACCCCCTGAACCAAACCTCACCAAACCTGGGTAGTAACATCAGGAGATTCCCCCAAACAATCCCTGAAAGTTTGCTAGCCTAAACAATGTGCCCCCTGCAGGCCAAAACTGAAAAAACACTAAAAATGTTTTAAAAACCCACAAACGGGTGGGCGGAGCTTCGGACATGAATGGGGGGGTTGAACCCGAGAACCCCCCCTTACCTACGTCCTTGCCTGCGGGATCTACAAGCTTTCTGCAGGGCCTGTAAAATAGACCTGTTCCGCCAGACATTTTTCCAGCTGGGTTGATTGAGACCCCATTCGATCCTGGCCTCCAGTGGGGAGGTTTTTGCTGTTTTATAGTTAAAGTTTTGTTAAAATTTATTACTGATGTTTTATATGGTTTTTAATTGAAATAATTTTAATGTTTTACAGTTTTATGTTGTACACCGCCCTGAGCCCTTTGGGGAAGGGCGGTTTACAAATCGAATATATTAGATAGATAGATAGATAGATAGATAGATAGATAGATAGATAGATAGATAGATAGATAGATAGATAGATAGATAGATAGATAGATAGATAGATAGATAGATAGATAGATAGATAGATAGATAGATAGATAGATAGATAGATAGATAGATAGATAGATCATACAGTTTCTTTTTTAAAAAAAATAGTGTTTAATTTTGCAAGGATTCAGCTGTAATTGATAAAGGGTATAAGCTACTCAATCATATTCAGCCACATTTATTAGGCAAATACGGGTGGAGGATCGCAGGGTAAACAATACTCTGTCATTTTGTGTCCACAAAGAGCATTTGTATCTAGAAAGCTTGGATGATGAAACCTGAAGACCTCTAGTACATGTTCATGGATATATTAACAATACAGCAGGAATATGATAGTGACAGTTGTTTGCTAGGGCCAAATACCAGACAAAATAGGGACAGTACTATCATTTTCTCATTTTTTTCTAGTTTTTTTTTTCATTTTCACAGCAACTATAAAACAGATAAGAAATCTACTCGCCATTTAAAAAGCCAACCATCTTAAAGTGCTATTTTCTCATATCACTGTTGTATTTATCCACAGCAACCCTGACTTTCACTTTCTCAAACTGTTGTTGAGATAGAAGTGCACTTCTTTTAGCCGTAATTTTCTAGAATGTATGAAATGCACATATTTTGCAACTATGCATTGCAAGCCAAGCAAGAATTAAAAATAAAATTTGTCTGGGCCATAGAGATCAGTCTCCATAATCAGAAGCAATTCAGTTACCTCAAACACATGACAGATCATATGCTGGAACCACTTTTCATGTGATCTGCAAGAATAAAGTAAAAAACAGTTTCACAGGAATGTGGCTAGCATGCTGACAGGAAAGTATTGAGTCTACTAAAAGCACATGCATTATTTTCTCTTTTATAGAAATCCTTAGAGATCCAAACTGACTGGTCAGCCCTGTATGGTATGAAGTTACCCCATATAGCTAGATGCTGCTGCCAAACCAATCTCTATTAAGTATTTTTCTCCCAACCAGTCAGCTGATAAAACCAGAATATGGTACATTTGTGTACACTATGAAGGTAGCTTGGGGTGGGGGGGGAGAGTGTTTGGGATTGGCAAGGATTGTACATTTGGGATAGAAAAGTTTTTTAAAGGGGAGCTAGGAAATTTTGCATGAAGAGAATTCATAGGAATACACAACATATATAAGTACCGGGCTTACTGATATAAGGTAACTAGGAACAGGTGACCAACAGTGAAGATGAAGGTTAATATTTGTTCTAAGCTTGCAAATCTTTCAGAACAGAGAACAGCTAAATCAGAGCTTCTTGACACAATTCATTTAAAATGTTTTGAGGTAGGAAATAAAATGTTTCCTTCGTGGAGTTCTGCATTGGTATTTTCTGCACAGCAGAAATATAATGTCTGGAGGATGTTATAAAAAGTGTTTTGGGGAAGGAGTGACACAACAAAAGAATCTGCAATATGCACATATTTGAGTCATCGTAGCTTATATATCTATTTATATATGGAAAAATGACATTCTTGGCAATCATGACCCACTATCCCTTTCTGGGTGATAGACTATTTGGGGAATCTTTAGATAAAAGTTCAAGCAGGATTTGAGAAGTTTGTCCTGGAATCCCAGACCAGCTTAGAAACATGGAGGGTTCAGCAGCAGATTCCAGAGACCTTCTTTCAACAGACAGGACAAGGGAGATAGTGAACCCAAACATTTTAAACAATGACTGGACCTCGACACTGATGGGGAGTCGACTTCTGCTCTTAAAAGATCAATGGATATTCTCATAAGCCAAGAGATGGACACTAAAAGTAGTGACAAATAGTTATGCCTTGGAGTTCGGACAAACCCCACCAGACCAATTTGTATTGTCTCTAACCACCAAGAATCTCTCCAAGCAACTAAGAACCAAGCAAGCAATACAACATGTGATCCAGATCCAAGCAATAGAGTACAGTGGAACCTCAGTAATCATTGCCTTCGGTTTTCGTCTGTTTCAGTTTTCGCCGGTTGCCCCCGGCCGTTTTTTTGCCTCGGTTTTTGGCTAAGCCGTTTGCAGTAGTAGTTCCCAACTGGAGTTGGAAATTTGACCGTTACACGGGGCGAAGCTGGTACAAAACCACGTTGATCCCAGTGGTTGTGCGGAGCACTTAGGTCGAACACAGATCGAACTTAGGTCGATAACGCAAGTGCGGAATCGACCTTAGTCAACTTGGTCACGAGCTCACTGGAACCAACTCAATACCAGGAGCATCTGGAAGTCCTGATAGAATGTCAGGTATTCATCCAAATGCAAAATGAATTCCTTCTTCCAGATGATAATAAAACCAGAGAGGTTATTTCCTCTGTAGTGAAGACCACCCCCACCCCCCGTCTGTCAGCTCTGATGGGTCTACAGGTGCCAAACAACGAAGCGCTCCAGTGGGGAAGAATGCAATCAAGACCCTTACAACAAATCCTTTCTTTGTTTCAATTTCAGATTATGCTAAGGCCCATTATCACCAAGGGTAACTTATTGTGGTAGACCTAATTATCCAGTCTATGACAAAGCAAGTTTTATGTGGTACAACATCATTATCAGTTACTCAGAGATGCCAGACTGACTGGGTGGGGTACCACTGCTGACAGTACTTAGCTTACCAAATGAACTAACATCACAGTAATCTTCTACACATAAAGGACATAGTCACAGGTAATGGGGAAAACCCCCTGATAAGCTATACCATCTCATGTTCTGTCTCTCAAGTAATTTCTAATCACCTTTGAGAGCTCCAGCTCTTAATTGGAAAGCCAGCTGATTCCCATGGGAAACCATTTAACAACAGGATATAGCTAATTCAGGAGTTTTATTAATTTGCCCTTGTCATTCTTGATTTTTCTCTTCCTAACATACATCAAGTGCTTATGAATAGGTAATTTGTTTACACACTAGAAATGTGCTGGTTAGCTCATCATACACGGTTCTGTACATCAAGTAGCTCTGTTGCACATCTCAAGTGTTCTGCATTTCCTATGTGATTGACCTCACAATTACCTTGTGAGGTAGGCACATTTGTATTTGGATGAATACCTGACATTCATATCCATTCATGTGATGATCTCATTAGGACAGAAGCACAGGTTAAGACAGAAAGTGGTGGTGATGAGATCCTCAAAGCTTAATATTTCATTATCGATTCATTGCTAGATATGCTTTGCAAAAAGCTTCAAATTACTGCGGGAAAGAGTTAGTATTTTGACAACCCTTTCAGCCAGTTGCACAGTACTTTTTTCCTCCTATGGGTATTCTGCCATGGGGAAACCTCTTCATCAGACTTCATTTCTTCATGAGCAAGTTGTATTTCTGCATAAATGCTGTCCTTCATGATTTATCCCATTTGCTTTCAATAAATTATTATTGCTAACTCATTATGAATTTGCACATCTTTCGATATGAGGAAACAGTAGCATCCTACAGTTAAATAAAAAGCCCTTACTTGCCAGCAGAAACATAACTTTAAATACTTTTTGTCTGGATGCCTGTTTATTCAAAAGCGACAGAAATCCCCAAAGACTGATACCATAATTAATTAACCTGCTATTTATACTTTGCAGATGTACTGAGCTGCTGTTCCTCTTGTACTAAAAGCACAGGATGATTTATAAATTATGGCCATTAATTTAGATATCAATACCCCTTTCAATGTTGATATCCATAACCTTGCAGTGGATGCTTTACTACAAGCAGAAGAGTATAATTACTCCATTCCTTTCAGTCATAAAGCAATTGTCAATAAAAGCAATTAGGTTTAGTATGCAGGGTTCATCCTCCCTTGTACTCGCTCTCTCTTTCTTTGTCGGTAAGTAATGTCCCTCTTGTGCTCTATAACTTTTTCAAAGTCTGTTTGGAATGCTAAGCAGTTCAGCCAAGTCTTACTGTCCAACAGCCTTCCCTATTATGATGATGAACAGCCAAAGCAACACATACCACTGAATGCTACTTCCTGAGCCAGCATACTACAACTGATGGCACTAGACCAACAAACGGATTAAATAGTGATGCAGCTTTGTTCACTGGCAGTGCCATGCTGGTAAGAAACCCCAGGAGCATGTGAGATGAACTCAAGTTTATATAAACTGTGCAGAGGCTTACTTGTTCATCATGTGATCTTCAGAGCCCACCAAGAAGCACTACTGCAGACATACCACAACACCAGCTTCACACAATGTATTTTGCCTAGTAAGTTTTTTTGGGGGGTAGGGACATTTCAGCCTTGTCTGACAATAACAGGATGTTCTGCAAGGAGTCTCAATGGCAACCTGTAGTTGTATCAAAACATTTTGGTAAGCCTTAGCAGGACCTAACTTGTGCCCTTGAAATTGACTCACATTTCTTTAGAATTTTCATTCCTTCTATTTTCAGAGAGGCATAAATCACCAAGCAAAATTGACCCACTTTCTTAAAAGGGGGAAAGGGTATACAGTGTCAATAACAAAAGAGAAGAGTTAAAAGCTGTACTGTGTGCAATAGGCACAAAAGGAGTACCAAAAAATCTCAATATGGCATTACATTTACAATATTTTAAATAACTAACTGGATGTCCGTTGAACTTAGAGGACAGCCATCAGATTAATTCAGGGGGAATTGCAATCAAAAGCGGCTTTCATGGTGGAAAGTTTTCCACATTAAGATAAAATGAAGGAAAAAGGATAGAGATGTCAGCTTCAGAAGTAAAATTTATTTTGCTGGAAGCTGAAAATAACTATTAGAACTGTCACAGAGCCATCTATGTTTTCCACTGACCCAAGCAGCACTTTTCCTGATTTTTCTGCTTCTTAGTAATCTAACATTTGTCCTACCATGTCTAAAAATTAGATTATGTAAAGCAGCCTTTTCTTCTGCCCCATCCATCTCCTTTGTTCTGTAAGTACCTTCTAGAGCAGTGATGGTGAACCTATGGCATGGGTGCCAGAGGTGGCACTCAGAGCCCACTCTGGGGGCACGCACAGAGTCCCCCCCCCACACACACACATCTAGGCTGGCCTGGGTTGCTGGGCTCGATTATTAGCATTAAACCTAAGACCTATTTTGGGGGAAGGAGTGTAGGTAACCCTGTTAAGCGCTGTTAAACTAAAGCGCAATCCTTTACCTGGGAGTAAGCTCTGTTGCTGGCAATGGGGCTTGCTTCTGAGTAAACTCTCCTAGGGTTGTGATTCACCCGTTGGAAGAGTTGCACAGTTGCTTCAAAGCAAAGCCATCGATTACCACCAAGCTTACTCCTGAGTAACACATGCCTCAGAGCCAACCATTTTTTCTAAATGAAAACCTCAATACTCAGGTTAAATTACCGTATTGGCACTTTGCGATAAATAAGTAGGTTTTGGGTTGCAATTGGGGCACTCGGTCTCGAATAGGTTCGCCATCGCTGTTCTAGAGCAATTACCACACCCGGGGGGGGGGAAGTTCCCCCTCTGGAGGCAGTGCCTAAAAAGGGGGGGATACACTAAAAACAACTGATTTCTAAGATCAGAATGACAGGTGCTAGTTACCCTGCTACCATTCACTCACTGGTTTGCATTCTTTTGTGTGTGTCTATTTTAACATTTGAAAGCGTGACCTCATTCTTTACCAAGGTGTGATTAGTTCAATTGACATTTCTCCAAAACAGCCTTCAGTAGAAATTAATGCCATCAACTATGTAAGAATACTGAAAACAATTTATCATTTTCATTGATTATATGCAAGTGATTCAATATCATTTACATATTACAACACTTCACAGGAATTTCCCCAAAAATATTTTTAAAGAAAGGGAGTAGTCCCAGTAAAGGTTACCAAACTTCAGGGGTAGTTGGAGATCTACCACTATTATAACTGATCTCCAGTCGACAGAGATCAATTCACCTGGAGAAAATGGCCACTCTGGAAACTGGGCTCTATGGCATTATACCCCAACTCAAGTCTCTCCGCTCTCCAAACCCTGCCCTCCTCAGGCTCCAACCCCAAAATCTCCAGGTATTTCCCAACCTTGAGCTGGAAACTCCAGTTATTTCACACTTTACATTTTAATAAGAAAGCCAACATAGTATATCAAAAAGCCTATGGAGGTTCAGAATTTTTCAAGATCTTTGTTCTTGGCATTTTTGCTGGTTGATACTGCCTCTTAGGGTGGGAACTTAATACAACAGAATGACTGCAGATAAAATGCAGGTTTGTTGATTACCTACCAAATGGAGTGAGGCAGTACAGGGAGCAGAGGATGCTAGCTGCTTTCACACATGCTTGCAGGGTGGGGAGTATGGGCAAAGGAAGAGGTCAGCATCCCTCTGTTGCCTTCCAGTAGTTCACTTAAATCGAAAAATTCACTACTCCCGTTTTTCTTTCCCATGAGAGGCAATTCCATAGCTTAGTACAGTGGCACTACAGGCAGGGGCAGTCAAGCAACCCACATTCAGTTCCTGGTGTTAAGAGCTAAAACAAAACATCCTGAGGGGAGTTGTTCAGTCAAAGTGTGTGAGTGACTCTATTACCTGTTTGCAAAACTCTGCACATAAACAAAATACTGGTTCTACTAATATTAGCCTGTAAGTTGTGATGAAAGCAATAACATATACAGACTGAGAGAACTGGTGAAGAGGTTTATTGAAGGGTCAAGCTGAAGGGCCATAGATATAAATCAGTGAGGAATATCTTCTAGCGCAGGAAGAATTCCTGGGTACTAGTTAGTCTGAGGAACTGGATTTGCTTTGTGTTTCCTCAGTAGAGTGTTTTATGTTTAGTTTGGGTTTTCTAACTGTGAAGGCTGAGTATGTACCAAGCCTGTTAGACCCCTGTATAAACAAGTAATTATCCACAACATATTTAGTTTTAGGAACTGTAACATCTAAGAAACAACTATATAACTGAACTGTAACTGAGAACTGGAAATGAACAAACTTACACTTGTGATGAAAAACCAAATATTGAATTTCTGTGCCATAGCTCTAGTGTATATATTTCTCCTGCTTGATTTGCCTCATCCAAACCTTCTCTCCAAGCTACTTATCTCCCTTTCTCATCACCTCTTTGTTAATAAACCTTTTATTCTGTTTGTTCAAAATCTGCTTCAGTATGTATGTGCCTTAATAAGGGGTTTGCCTAGAAAGGCTTAAAACAGCAGGTATCCTTCACCTTCTGGGATAAGTACAGGGCTGAGGGACAAGTGAGTGGGTTCCCTGCCTGAAAAAGTTAAGGAGGTGAGGGGGTCTGTCTCACCTTCATTTTCAAATAAATTTACTATATGGAGATGGTGGCTGTATTAGGTGAATACTACGTTTCCATGAATTGTATGGCCAGCCCTTAAATATTCACTTAACAACTAAAACTTCAAAGAACTACAAAATTTGATCTACATGGTAGGAATGTCAGTGACACACATTCTGTTATTTCAAAGAAGTGAAAAGCAATCACATGAAACCAGATAAAGGCTGAGAACATACAGCATATTCTCCACCCCCCCTCCAAAAAAGTTGAAAGTAGTATGAAAAGGTTGTGTTTTTCTCAGCTTCCTAATTTTACGGGGGGGGGGGGGGGGGGGCATGCTGTCTTCCAGATTAAAACTGAAGATATAGTCTCCTAGGCAGCTGGGCAATTATTTGTTCAATTTATTCTATCCTCAGAATAAAATTTCACATACAAGCATGCTTTTTCTCAGCATAAAGGGCATGTTAGAACAGTGCACTTCCTTATTCATGAACATTACCAATAATTGCCAAATGCACATAATTTGCATACATTGACATGCACATGGCACAACAGGCAATAATTTTCATGATCTTTGTACATAAAAATGTCTTACACAAACAGTATTCTGAGTGCACCAAAAGAATAGGCGGTTGGGTCAGATAATGTCCATCTAGCGCAGCTAGACAAGGGTCTTAGGAAGGTGCAGAAATAGGGTGGGATATTTATTTCCTGTGATCAAGAGCATATAATCTCAAACCATGGCAGTGTTTCATAACATGGACAATATGTTTTGGCTAGTAAGACAATGACAGACCTACATTTATCTAAAATTAAACCTTTGCTCTTGCAAACAGAGAGTGTAACCAAAGTTATATTTTGTCATTAAACCTACCCTAATGCAACTGGAAATGCTAAGGCTAAGACTGCAGCTTTATACTGGAGCCTAAGGGCAAAACCATAGCAGCAGTAAGAGATGGAAGCAGGGGGTTTGTAGACCACACTGGAACTAGTACAATGGAACGGGAGAACAACTGGCATGAGTTTAGAGGAGCTAGGATATGTTTTCGATTAAATTATTAGCAAATGATTCACGACTGTAAGGATATGTGAGCCAAGGTGACCAAAGAATAGAACTTGAGTTTGCTGCATTTTCAAGTGATTGCCCAAACTTTATTTTACGGTGCACTGTTTTCAAGTTAACTATGTCCATTTTGGAGTCCCCAAGTTGTAACACATCACTTGTTAACTATAAATGAAAATAGTTTTCCTGAAGCAATGGTGGTATGACAGAACAAACCTATAAATTATGAAGAAATACAACTGAATAATAGGCACTGGGAACTAAAGTAATAAAGACATCCTCCAAATATTTTACACACTTAGAAGTTCCACTGGTGGTGGTTTCAAAGGAATCTTTCCTAGTGTAAATTTCTTTGCTTCGAATTGCTTCAGCTCATCCGCAGA
This sequence comes from Sphaerodactylus townsendi, assembly GCF_021028975.2. Classification (NCBI taxonomy): domain Eukaryota; kingdom Metazoa; phylum Chordata; class Lepidosauria; order Squamata; family Sphaerodactylidae; genus Sphaerodactylus; species Sphaerodactylus townsendi. The sequence goes on from NC_059435.1 coordinate 42,141,629, forward strand.
TAGTTCAGCTTTGGGGGTAAATAGCTTTTCGGATGCGTTGTTGGTTTGGGCTAATGATGACACAAATGCACCACTGCTCCCAACAGCATTTGTGGGCTGTCCAAACAGGGTGTTCCTTGAATCCAAAGTTTGAGCAGCAGTGGTTGTATTGCTAGCACCAAATACTGGAGCAGATGTGTTATTTGACGAACTGGTAGGAAGTGAATGTCCAAATCCTGAAAACCCAGAAGTCCCAAAGCCACCAGGAGATGCAGAACTTTTAAATGAAAAGGAAGCTGCAGATGAAGCAGGTTGGAACCCAAAGCCTGAATGGGTAGTGGTAGTTGTAGTTGACGAAGATGTTGCACCAAGTGATGGATGATTCTGAACTCCAGGAAGGCTTCCAAATGCAGGCAGGTTTCCAGATGAGATGTTAGCAAGTTCCACAGGTGATTTGAACGAAAAGGTGTTAGCACTGCTGTGTTCATTCACAGGAAAGGCTGCAAAAGTAGCACAGAGAACCGCATTTATACAAGGCTGGTTTACTGCATCAAGTCTGAAGAAAGACCAGTAGAAAAAGACAAGCAGGATCGAGTTCAGCATAAAATACTTACCTGAGGCCCCAAAAGCTGATGACTGCTGTCCACCAAACCCAAATGCAGATGGTGGCTGATTAGCCACATTCTTTAGTTCAGATATCTGAAAACAAACAAACAAAAAAGCTGTTATCTCCTAGCATATAGTGACAGCCCTCCTAAAAAAAAAGCTCTCTTCCCAGCCATTCTTCAGCCAGTTGGTTTTCCAATGCACCATGGATCAGCAGCACGAACACCCCTCCATAAATAAGTTCCTAATACTGACTTCCTGTTTTTCTGACATGTGAGTCAGATTATGTAACTTCCTGCAGAGCACACAGTAGGTCTCATACTGCTGCCTGAGTATCAAAGGTTGGCCCTGAGGCTGGAAAAGCAGAAGATCACTGCAGTAGATCAACAAGAAAGTGATGGAAGGGTAGAGGACAATGATACAGAATGGATGAACCTGATATCAACAAAGGTACTGAGTAGGTGAGCCACTGTGGTTCCAACAGTACTTTACTAAGTTAAGTGAGAAGGTATGTGATATAAAGAAGTCATTCTGCAAGCAGACATATAGAGAAGGAAACACCTCTCAGTCCTGGAAACAACAAGATAGAAGGCAAGGAGACAAAGGTAGGAGCAAGAGGGTTCTCTGCAGTTGAATTACAGAAAAACAACGTAGAGACGCTGAGAAGGAGAATTAAGGAAGACTAGAGAGGAGCTATATTCAGGCGCACAAAAGTAGAACACCGTAGGTCCTCTTGACTCAGTTGGTTGCTTCTGCGAACCAAGGACAACCATAGCAGTTGAAATGAATGATTTATAACAGTCTCTCTTACTAGTTTAGATAACAATGGCCACAAACACAGCAATGACCAACTTCCCAACCAGTGGGAAGGGAGGGACAGACCAAACCATTCCCTGGCCAAGCTGCTAAGAAGGCATCCACAATCCTGATATTATCATTCCCACTTGTGCTCCTCACTAGTACAATGAGGCAGAGTGGGCAGAACTGTATTTTGAGCAAGGCACCAGGCTAAAGACACCATTTGGCCTGGGGGTCTGCTTTACACTTAGTCAGAACCCCCTACAACCTGAAAGCACACCCTCTAGAGCACATGCAGGTAGCAGCAGCACACCTATAAAGCTGCAGTTTTTGCCCTGGCTGCCTATCATCAGAACAAGACCTATGCTTGGTTATCATTGCTCTAATCCAATGATACTCACTCCACAGCTCACAGAGCACCAACCAAAAAAACCTACATTTACTTCCATCCCTGGCATGAAGGTGGCACCTCAGGAAAGCCTGTAGCTTCTTTATTCCCCAGTGGCAGCTGTTCCAGCAACAAGCCCCATAAAACAAGGACCTTGCCCAATTTCCTAAAACATGGGGCAAGTGCCCCATTGAGGAGCTGTGCTCAGAAGATCCACAGGTGATACGTTGAAGATCTTTGGTGGCTCCACAGTCCCTCACTGAGTATGCTCTAATTCTTCCTTCTTCCTTTTGTCCCCACAAAGAGGTCATGCCAGATTCTCACAATGAATATGCACATATCTGTAAATCAAGCAAAAAAATTTCTTTAACTCACCAATGCAGTTTTAGTAGAAGCATTTATATTTTTCAGCTCAAGTAATCTACTTCTCCACTGAGTGACTAGCTGCTGGACTGAGCTGACCTGAAGAAAAAAAAAAGAGGGAGGGGTTAGAACTTTGTAGGTCTCTACCAATCAATGTTAGAATGAACAGAGTTTCTGAACAACTGTGATTCAAACTATGGGTGCTTTCTTAATGAAGGAACTTCATTACTTTTCCACAATTCAAACACATCTTTCTGAAAAACTTTGCCTGTCTGATAGTAATTTACTCCAAACAATAGGTAGAGACTTACATAACTTTGAATATTGTTATTTGCCCTGCAGTTGTAGTATTCAAGACGAAGTTCTTCAGGAGAAAAGGTCGCAAAACCTACAAGAAACAATCAAAACCCTGAGACAAAGAAAGAATACTGCTTCTATTCCTAGCCACAAAAGAACAGTGAATATGTCTGCCTGTAACACCATACAAGTCAGATTTATTGCAGACAAAATCATTGGCCTAAGAAAACTCAGGACTGCAAAATAAAACAGAATTAACTTTCTTATCTTTTTCTTTGCTGCTTAAAGTTTACTTCAAATTGTTTCAAGAAGTGTGCTATTCTACTTCAGGACTGTAAGCTTGCAAATTCATCACTACTCTACTGATGGCTGAACTAGATGTTATTTCACCAAATGTGCAATTTCAGCTTCATGCTCACTATGGCATAGTGGTTAACAGTGTTGGACCAGTATCTGGAAGACCCAGATTCAAATCCCCACTTGGGCCATGGAAGCTTGCTGGGTGACCTTGGGCCAATCTGAATAATTTTCCTCACAGAGAGAAGAATGGAGCATTATGAAAACTGGAATGGAGAATGATGGGTCCCACTGGGAGAAAAGTAGGGTATAAACAAATTAGATAAATAAAATACAAGAATGGGGGTGGGGAAACTGTTCACCTGCACCCACTGAATCCCCCGGTAAATAACCCTTGAAAACTGGCCCTTCTCTTTCGGGAGTAAAAAGTGAAAACATTTGCCAGAGAAAATCAGCATGTGAAGAAAACGTTACAAACCTCCAAACAGTTTTTAATCTTTTCCCCCTTCCATGTCCACCCCACCCCCGCCCCCCATACATTAGCATTATAAAGGAAAAATGGGCTCAGGAACCCCATGTTTCAGTTTGTCCCTCAACAATGCCACAACAGCAGATTAGGCCTGGCTAAACTGCCACAACAAGGTCATGTCAACAAGAAAAACTTGTAAGACTGTACAGAGCACAGAGCTGCTGTCTGCCTGATAAAGATGTTAGATCCAAGTACTATTCTATATAGATGCAGTTATAACCCCAGCTACACTGAAAGGAAATCTTAGAAGCACAGTCCACAACCAATGCTCATTAATAAAGAGAACTCTTATATGTATTTCATTCATTCATTTATTATGGTCAACTGACCTATACAGGCAACCATGTCCAGGTTACAAAATATAATACAAAATAAATTAACTAAATAATAAAATAAGTTTTGTAAATTAATAAAATGAACAAACTATTAATATAAGAAATCAGCTTCTGGGGCTCTCTGATTTTCAATTCGGACTACCTCTGCCAAACATTTTGCTACCTCCAGTGTCATCTTGAATTTCTTGCCTTCTAGCAGATAGTAAATGCAAGACTGTACTGAACATCCTCTCAGATTTGTCAGTAGGGGAGAATCCTTTGTTGGTGCTCATGATGGTAAAACTTACAAAATAAAATAATGAGCTGCAGGGTTTCAGTGTCCTGGAAATTACAGGCACACAGTCTAAGAGAGTATGAAATTTCCAACAGAAATACATTTAACCTTGTTTTTGTAAACAGCCTGCAATAATGAGAAACAGTCAAGGTCTTCAGATAATTTGCACAGCAATAAGGTGTCATGTAGTTTATATGAAAAAAGACAGGTGAGCAAACAGCATGAGAATGGGAGCAAAAATTTGCCAATGTAATATTCCATAGTCTCTGCTCTATTGATTAAAGTGCTAAATTGTTGCCCAGAAGGGCAAGAAAAGAGGAAGAGAGACCAACTGAGGTGGCTTTTTGTGCAGTCATTTTCATCCAGCTACTGGAGTAATCATCCTGGGCTAGGCAGTTTAATAAACCTGGGCCCCATGAGAAGATCTTAATCTTGTGTCAAAGGCTCAATGCTGCAAACCATGCACTGTTAGTCAGGAGACAATCACTCGTTTCTAGTAAAGGGACTGTATTAGGGACATATTAGGGTACTGTTAGGATTGCCTTTAAAAATCTACCCTGGAGTCTACCGAGCTCCAGTGATGCTCCAGTAATCCACACTGCTATGGCATATAACAACTGCATTGCCACCTTTATATTAAAAAACTTTCAAATTAAGAGAAACATAATGTCCTCCCCTGGTGGAACAAAAGTGTAAGATGGAGAGTAGACCAATATTTGCTTTCTTCAGAGCTAGCTGTCTATGAGTGGACTAGGAACTAAATGAAGGTAATTTAAGCACAGATTTTTGCTTTTTGCTCTTCGCTCTGTTTTACATCAAGGTAGCCCCCATATTGAGGGGCCCGCCGTTCCTCTTTTTTGGGGAAGGTTTTAAATGTGGGTTTTTTTGACGCCTCTCATTTGACTGTTTTAACTGCTGTTTATATGGAGTTTTAATACGTTTTTATGGTTTATTAATTGGATGGAGCTTAGTTTATTTGTTTCCTATGTTTTGTACGATTTGCTCCTTTATTCAGTATTGTGTGAATTTTATGTTGTACACCGCCCAGAGCCCTTCGGGGATGGGGCGGTATAGAAATTTAAGAAATAAATAAAATAAAATAAATAAATAAAGATACTGGTAATTCCTGACTTGCTCTAAAAATGGCCATCAATGGCCATCAATTTGTATAATAATTTTATCAATTAATACCCATAAAGTGCAAAAGAAGGCTGAAAGTTGGGAAAAATTAAAATATAGAATCAACGCTAGGGAAAGGTTTACCTGAAATATTAGGCTTGTCTTTCAATGGTGAATAGGAGGAAAACATCCACTGGCCTGAAGATTCCCAAACCTCCATGTCTTTCATTATCATTTCACTGTATAATAAATATTTCAAAGTCATAAACCAAATTAATTTGGAGATTAACAGAACAAAAACCAATTTAATGCTAACTTTTTTTAAAAAAGAACCACATTGATAGGCGTACAGCTGACTGAAAGGAATGTGTAGGAAAAATCAGTTATAGAATTAGCATTGCAGTTTATTTTAGAAACCAAAACACAAAAATGTAAGCAATGGGAGAGCATAAAGTACAGTAGGGATTCACAATCTTTTTGAGTCTGTGGGCACATGTTGAATTCTGACACAGCATTGTGGGCACAGGAACAAAATGGTTGCCACAAAATGGAATGTCACAGGAGGGGGAATCAGTCACAAAATGATTGCCACAGCTTAACTTGAGTAACACAGTGCTGTGTTGGCAACTGGTGCCAAAGCAACATTCCTAAAAAATCTCCATAGCCAATCAAATCTCTAACGGTCAATCAGAATCCTTGATAGGGAAAAACCTTACTTGGTCCTGCCCACTTCCTAAAAGTGCTTGCAGGAGATGAAAAGATGTTGGCAGCCACCATTGTACCCATGACCACCACAGTGGACACCCTGGAGTAAAGGATCAAAGAGGCTTACAAAGTACTTAGGCAAGTGTAAAGGTTTCATTGTGGAATACGATTTCCAGCTTTTACAATACTTCCATATTTCTACAGTCAAAATGTCATGAAAAGGAACACAGATACAATTCTGGTCCCCACTGAATTTGATGGATGTGGTTCGTGCAAAAGGAGGTTTCTTTGAGCTTATAGAAAATCTCCCCTATCTATATCTATTGCTCTATTGCTCAGATTTTTTATTCATACTTGGGAGCCACTGTATAAAATTAGACATACTGTCTTCCAGATATACTGACACTTGATGGATGTAGAACTAAAAAGCTAATCTAAACATTAAACAACTGCTGTCCAGCTGTTAGAAAGTTGTAACTGCTGTCATCTGGAAGACACTCCCAATGATCAAAAAGCCACTTAGCTTTTAACATTATAAGGATTCCACAGGTCAAAGGGCATTAGGAATTATCACAAAATGGGAACTGATGAGTTTTGCACTCCTTTTTGCTACACTTTCCCTCTCTCTTGACTCGGCTATATGGCTTTCTGATATCTTGTTAGCTGTCCACTTATTCTTTGCCATTATTTGATCTTCAAAACTCACTTATGCTGTCAAGTCACAACTGACTTATGGTGATCCCGCAGAGTTTTCAAGGCAAGAGACGTTTGAGGTGATTTGCCATGAACTGCCTCTGAGTGGGCTGAGAGAGTTCCAAGAGAACTGTGACTGGCCCAAGGTCACCCAGCTGGCTTCAAGTGGAGGAGTAGAGAATTGAACCTGGTTCTCCAGATTAGAGTCTACCACTCTTAACCACTACAGTATGCTGGCTCTTCAGCCCCATTACCTGTGTAAAAAAGCTCTCTTAAACAGTTTGTGGAAAGCAGAAAGAGTGAAAGTAGAAGAAAGTCTCATTGAAACTAGTGCATCTTACATTCCTCATCTGTTTCCAAAAATGTCAAAATGAAACTACTGACACTTTCTTAGATCTTAATACCATTTTAAATTACATAGAGGGAACATGGACAACTTTGATGATGCTTCTTAGCACCTGGCACTTCTAGAAGTATTTGTTTTAATTTACCACCACCCCCTGTAAAAATTAAGATTATTCTGCAAACATAAGGCTCTCCCCACGTTTACAGAAACATCTAACCAAGCCCTGCATGGTCCGATTGAGAGATCATTTTTTGCTGCACAATACGGCCAACTTGGGAATTAAATTAAACCATTTTAGTATGCTGCATAATTCCTTTTTAACTAAACAGATTTTAGAAGTCTGCTTGTAGGACTGCAACAACAGGTGTTAAGAATACATGGAAGAATGCAAGGGTGTGTTGTGGGGTTTCCAGGCTGTGTGGCCGTGTTCCAGCAGCATTTTCACCTGACGTTTTGCCTGCATCTGTGGCTGGCATCTTCAGAGGATCATTTGAAGAGGCCAGCCACAGATGCAAGCGAAACGTCAGGAGAAAATGCTACTGGAACACGGCCATACAGCCCGGAAACCCCACAACACTCCAATGCAAGGGTGTGTTTTTTAACATTTAATTAATCTAAAACCAGTAAAAACCTCAAAAGATAAAATACTTACAGAAGCTTCTCATCTTCACCACACACATCTTCATTAGAATTTAAGGCAGCAAACCTATTTTGGGACAAGCCCAAGTCAGCCTGGGGCCCATGGAATGTTCTTCCATGATCTCTGTTGCTGTGCCAGTTTGATGCTTTAGAAAAACTGGATGCCTGGACAACAGGGTATCTCTGATTTCGGCCATCCCATCCACCTCTTCTGCTGGAACCTTAAATTGGAAGACAGAAAGAGGATATTTATCTTCTATGAAATAAAATAAGTTTAACCTTTTAGGGAAATAAATGGTTATAATGTACAAAATTTGCAAAATATTTGCAAAAGCATGACTGAAGGAATATAAACAAAATAAGAACATAAACAATAACAAAATATACATTACTGCCCAACATGGAATGGCTCACAAGGTTTATTTATGTTATATACAGTCTCCCTTTCTCACTGGGACTCAAGGCAAATGACACAGAGTAAGTCAATAAATCAACAGAATGCAATATGTGATAAACGATGCAATATGATTTGTATTATAGAACTCTGGAATCAACCAGAAATCTGAGCCATAGCTGAAGCAAAGCAGAAGTATTAATATGACACATTAAACGATGCTAAAAGTTATAGCAGCATCCTACCTACAGCGACAGTGCAATTTATACAGATTCCCAACTTTCTGAACCATTTTGTTATAGTTTAACCCTACTGTGTTAGAAAGTAATGTCTTTGCAGCTGATTTATGGTGACCCCATAGGGTTTTCAAGGCGAGAGATGTTGGAGGTGGTTTGCTAATGTCTGCCTTGACATGGGCTGAGAAGTTCTGAATGAACTATAACTGGCTGAAGGTCACCCATCAGGCTTCATGTGGAAGAATGGGGAATCAAAACTGATTCTCAATTAGAGTCCACTGCTCTTAATCACTACACCATGCTGACTTTTCAGCTCTATTACCTGTGGAAAAAGTCCTCTTAAACAATTCAGCTTTGAACAGTTTGTGGAAAGCCAAAAGGGTGCACTGAGGAGAAAGTCTTACCACCAAACAAAATGGTACTACAACATCTATTTCTTAAGCAGTATTAGAAAGTAAAGGTCTGGAAAGGATCAGGAGAAGCAATATAATGCAATGAAGAAGAAAGAAGAGTTTGGATTTATAAACACCCCCTTTCTCTCCTGTAAGGAGACTCAGCATGGCCTACAAACTCCTTCCCCTTCTTCTCCCCACAACAGACACCTATGGCTGAGAGAGTTCTGAAGAACTATGACTAGCCCAAGGTCACCCAGCAGGAATGTAGGAGTACGGAAACTCATCTGGTTCACCAGATTAGTCTCTGCCACTCAGGTGGTGGAGTGGAGAATCAAACCCGGTTCTCCAGATTAGAATCCATCTGCTCTTAACCACCAAACCATGCTGGCTCTCCAATGCTCTGAAAGCTGAAGAAAAGTTAAATATATTATTGATCCATCTCTATTTTCCTATTTGAAATAGGAAATCATATGTCTATAGCAATGATTTTCACTTTTTTCACATGGGACCAAATGAACTATGACAGTGATGGTGAACCTTTTTGAGACCGAGTGCCCAAATTGCAACTCAACCCCCATTTATTTATCGCAAAGTGCTAACCCAGCAATATAACCTGAATGCTGAGGTTTTAGTTTAGAAAAAACTGGTTGGCTCCCTCTTCCTCCGCCCCACCTGCTCGAGCAGGGGCCAGCCTGCTCTAGCCTCCAGCAAGTCCCTCGCGCACCGCTCTGTGCCTCTCTAGCAACTCTACCTCCTCTGCGCCACCCCCCCCACCCCCAGGCAGCAACCACCCGGAGCACAGGCACCAGGCTTGCCAGCTGAGTCCTCCCTGCTGACCACAGTGCGCGCGTGTCGTGCTCAGTGGCTCAGGCCAGCTTAGAAGTGTGTGTGTGTGGGGGGGGGGTGATTTTCCGCCCCCCCACATGGCGAACTCTGTGTGCGCATGCCCACAGAGAGGGCTCCGAATGCCACCTCTGGCACCCGTGCCATGGGTTCGCCATCAATGAACTATGAGCATGTCAAATGAAGTGACTTGACATCAGAGCCACGGGATAGGAAGATGAGGAGTCAGAATTATGACCTCCCAGTGCCAAGGCCAGCACTGTGGCCAGCAGATGACGAAAGTCAGCAACAGAAACATCCGAGCTCCAGGAGGGACAACACAGGAGATACAAGTTCAAGTGTCAGAGTCATGAAGGAATCTTCTGAGTGCCTTGACCTTACACTCCCGCTGCTTGCAGGTGGGTCTCAGACTGAAAGTTCACTAATCGTTACTAAGAAAATTCAACACAACTTTGATGACCTTTTCTTATGCCAAAAGCATTCTCCCCGTTATAGAAAAAGAAAGAACACTGTCAAGATACACCAGCATGCATACCATTTACCACCTGGTGTGTTTAAAAACAGAATGTACTGTTCATTTCAAATACATTTTTATTATACATAGAAGGGGGAGGGATCCAAGCAAAGAACTGCGAAATCAGATTCTGGGGTAATCCAAAAGATATCACTGATGGCCAACATATAACCCTGAAGAGGGGATTCAAGCACGAAGGTGCTGGTGCATTCGGCTAAGCCAGGCGTGTCCAGCCTAGTACCTGAGCCACTCTGGTGAGACAGTAGCCCCCTTCCTTCTGTTAATAATGAAGGTAAGTCACAGCAATGTCCCGGGGCCAGGACTGCCAGCCACACGGGCAGAGAACCGCCCACCTTGAGCTAACACGAGACGCTTCTTCTCTCCCCCGACCCCACGCCGTCGCATTACCGGAGCTGGGAGGAGAAGTGCGGATGGATCCTTCCCCGGGGCGCGGATGCACATTCCAGCATTTTTCGCCGAAGCGGCAGTTGCCGTTCAAATAATATCGGCAAACGTTGCCGGCGGAAGCCATGGCTGTCCCGCAAGGAACAGCGCAGAAACTCTCAGCAGCAACGCGAAGAGTCTGAGCAAACTGCTCCACAGCCAATGGGAGGCTAGGGCTCATGTCGATGACGCGTCGACAGCAATTGCTCGCTATGGGAGGAAGAGAAAGGACTGGGCGGTGAACCTTATGGGGCTGGAAGCTTCCTGGTTCTGTCATGAGACTTTGGGTATGCATTTGCAGCTGCTCGTGAAATCTCATATAATGCAGGAAGTGGGACTTGGCTGTGACAATGCACGCGAAGAGGCGTTGGACGCTGCTTTCGGCATTCAGTGGCAGCACGCGCTTGTTAAAACAAAGCAGTCACGTGGAAATCAGCTCCCTTTTATCGCAGTGCGTTGCTGGCATGATCAACTGTCTCTTCCCGCGCCTTCAAGCAAATGGGAGGAAACAAATGTAAGCCCTTAACAACATGCGACTTTCTTTCTCGCCATTAACTCCCGGGGTCTCAGTGCAAACTCAACCAAACAGTGCCCGCACAGTGGCTCAGGAATAAACACAGAAATAGGTCCCACGTCAAAAAAATTTTTTTTTGAGAATGGCAGGTCTACTCTGTCCGGTACCTCCACATTATGAACCAGGCAGGTCTCTCTTCTGCCAGGTGAACCTTCTTGGTGAAATACCGCTTCGTGTAATTGCTTGCCACAGCCCAAGAATCCGTTTCCTCAAAACCACTTGCTGCAGGATACATAAATTGCTTCACGGGTGTTTTGAAAATCCCCTTCTCTCTAGGGTGCCGTGAGGATTCAAAAGAACTCGGTCTGGTTGCAGAAGGAACCATGCAGTTCTCAGCAGCAGGAGTAGGCAGGGTGGACTGCCTCCAGGCAGCTGAGCCCCACAGGTCTCTGCTGAATGAAAACCTGAACGGGAGAACTGTAACGAACTTATTCCTTTCTTGGATTAAGAGCAAAGCAGGAAAAGAGAATTCAGCCCAGCACAAGTTGAGCATAATGAAGCAAACTAGGTAAGAGATGCCACTGGCACAGTGTTCCAGGTGTTGAATTACAAATTCAGTGTGCATCATTATTGTGTTTCATCAATCCTGCATCTCAACTCCAGTAGGGTCAAGTCCAGTAGGTGGGAGAAAGTATTTTCCTGTCTGGACCCCCACCCCCTCACCACAGTGAAATGGGGGACACTGCTCTAGGGCTTGTTTTTTCTGTGCTGCACATGGTATTTATTTATTATTGGATTTATATACCGCCCTCCCCCAAAGGGCTCAGGACGGTGTACAAAAGGAACATAAGCAGACAGAGCAGAAGTTAAAACTAATACAACTATAATATAAACTCTGTGATATTACTAAAACCATTACACTTTAAACAGAGCATAACTAACATGCTTTTCTCATAGGTATGCAAATACCCTTATAAACCTGACTCCAGTGTTTCTACTGTATCTAAGCAGCTTTATATATTTGCAAATTGCATCTTGTGTTTGCAGAGTGATGCTGCCTACAATACATTGACTTTGGGGGCAGTTTCTAAATGAACCAACCATACCCAAGCCCATTAGCACCTTAAAAGACCCACAAGACTTCCAAGATGTACGCTTTCAAGAGTGCAAGCTTTCTATCTCAGAACATATGGGATTTAAAAAATAGTTTAGTACAGCATCTTGCACCCACCTAGTTTTCCTCCCCTGAAGAGGTACGCTGGTAGAAAAGTATCATCTAACAGCAAAGCTCAACAGGGCACAGGTAAGAGCATATTCAGCACTTGGCTTACCTTGCTTCATACAGACACATCCTCTGGCTCTTTCATGATTCTGAAGATATGTCCAGAAAATGTACATAACTAGGTTGCTCAAGTCAGTTTTTTATAACCCATATGTTAATGTAAAAAAGCATAGATCAACTTTCAAGAAAAAGAGCTTTACTACACTACTCAAAGGAAGTGTGTCAATCATATATATATGTTTGTCTGAATTGAGCCATTAATACTATGCATTAGAATCTCTGTTCTCTTAGAATGGTGTTTAACACATTTAGAATTAACTCATGGGGGTAAGCAACCCTAAAGTTGCTTAAGCTATGGAATTTTTGTTGCTTGAGCTAAGAAGCCCTAGAGGCTGAAGGACCTCAGGATCTCAGTCCTTCAGTCAAAGGATACCAGTGTCCTGTTATTCCATATGCATGTGTAACACTACAAACGGCAAGAAAGAAAATGCAATTAGCTAGGTCCAGAGCCAACATGACATTTTGCCATCCCGGGTTCTATAGCGTATATTCTACATTGCTTTGTTGGAATATTAAACGAACACTTAATGACAACCATAAGAAAAACAGATATATTTAATTAAAAGTTTGCTGGCCCACAAGCCTCACTGAGGTATTTGCTTCACTTCCAAAAAGTCGGCAAATACTGCAAGTATTCAGTAAGAATGATAGATACATTTCTCAACACGCAAAGCAGTCCAAGAAAACTTTTTTGCACAGTAGTTTTCATATACTAAGAACCCACAAAAATGTGATTTTACATATTAGCTGGATATGTAACAAGGAAAAATCTTGAACCAGGAAAATAATGAAAAACCACTTTCATACAAGATTGTGCATGGTTGTATTAACTGAAGATGGAAATGTTCTAAAAATTCATTCCCACCTGTAACCTAGCTTAATTTTTTTTAAACGAAGATTGAGACTAGAATTTTTTTAGTATTTGCACTGGCATACAAAAAGGTGTGCTTTACATTTCTTCACATTGATTTTCCAGTTACTCTAGTCTTGATAAATCTATTCAACTAGAAAAATGTGCTTTAGAATTAGTTTAATAATCCCATACTACAAAAAAGCAGTCTTTAAAAGATTGAATTTCGGTATAAGATATATAATAATATCAAACTACTAATTAAAGGATTTCTAAAAGACAATAAAAAGAACAGGAAAGAAGTATATAGAAGCACATTTTGAACATCATAAGCAGTTTTAATTTAGAAAGGTGTGGGGGTTTGTCTCGAACTCTTAGCAGATTAGAAACCTGGAAAAAAATAAGTTGTGGATTGAATAGAGGGCCGCCAAGCACGTTTTACACTTGTGAAAAGTTATTTACCTCCTCCCACGCAAGCTTATTCTTTTAGCTATCCATATCATTGCCCAGGGATTCTGAAACTGCAGTTGATACAGGCATATAATCAGTGGTGGGATTCAGCAAGTTCACACCACTTCGGCAGAACCACTTGTTAAAATAGTGCTTGTAAACAACCAGTTGTTAAATTATTTGAATCCCACCACCGGAACTGGTTGTTAAATTATCTGAATCCCAACACTGCATATAATGAATGTAAAATAATTTTGATTCACTCCAAAGCAAACAAAGAATTGTAAGGAATCGATCTTTAGATATAAGCAACTTCTTGGATTCCATTTTTAACATACTCTAATATAACCAAGAAATTAAACCAGATCAGGGCTATGCAGGTAAGGTAGGCCTGACCGACATTAACCTTCTGAATGATAAAACAGTAATGGATGGCAATTAATAATAATTTTGGAACATCCCTCCTCCCAGAAATTGGGGTTGACAGGAACAGGTTTAGCTTTACCCCAGCTATATACTCATACCGAGAGCAGCTGGCAACTATACAGTGCATCTCCATTCTCTTTTGGTGTCCCAAATGCAAATACCTCACAAGGAAATTGTAAGAGAAATGCAATGTGCTTTCTGTAGGGGACAGGTAGGTAGGTGCATGGCAGGTCAGGGAAGCCTATGACCCCTTCAGCCTGCATTTAAGAACAGACTTCTATTACGAACATAATTGACGTGACATGAAATAGTAGAGGTAGCATGGAGTATACTGTGTGTGCAGCTTTCTGGTGTCAGTATGGGAATGTCTGGGAAGAAAATTACCGGTATCTGGCTATTGCTATTATTCCAGTAGTATGATAAAGCACCAAATCAAGAGGCATATTGCCCTTGATTTTCTGAGCCAGCTCAGTACAGACACAAACACTGTAAATAGCTATTTTGTTCAACAGTTGGATACTAAGAAACATACCTCTCATCTTTTAATGAAGCTGCATAGCACATTTTTCTGAAGAACAGCAACTTGGGCAAGCTCATACTATAAACATTTTATTTTACCCACCTTTGCTATATGAATAATCTTACCAGTTTATCTGTGAACAAAGGTCAAATAAGAAGAGAGCTTTCTTCAAATATTTGCCAATATTTTTAGGCAGAGCTGGATTTTTTGGCAACGTTGCACAAACACATCTTTAAAATATGTTTTTAATGTGTCTTTTTCTAGGTCAAAAATGCATCCAATCTTCATGTAGAAAATGGAAAAATAAAACTTGCACAAGTAACTTCACATTATATACATAATGGCAATAATATGGCGTCTTGGCTCTTCCGTAGTATTCACTCTGACAAGACATAACTTAAAATGCAGAACCAACACGGATGCTGAATCACTAATCCAAAGAGCACCTTATGATTTCACCGAGTCCTTATGTTTCCAGTGTCTCCTCATTTGCTCCACAAGTATCAACTACACAGATTAAGCAGCTGGTTACTGGGAAAGCACGGACTTTAGAATTAGCTATCCACTTATCCGTTTCAGTATTATATTCAAGGATGTGTCCTAATCGACCTACACCCTGAAATCCAGCTAGGACATAGACGATTGAACCCACAGCAGCACATTTCACTGTTACACCTTTCCATGGCATGGGAGACACCATCTTCCATTCATTCATTTTAATGTCGTAATATTCAACATTGTCTAGGCCACCTAAAAAAACAAAATTCAAATAAGTATTAAGCAAACAATCTTAAACTTTAACACAGCTGAAAGTCAGGAAACTCTTGTAAGTTTCCCCGCATGTAACTAAAAAATAATAATTCTCTTACATTTACCACCATAAAGGTGCAAGCTATGTGTGGGAATAAAAGTGTATTTAAATTTTCAATCACATCAAGAATTCTTGCTAAAGGCTATTTCTGCCAGCTGAAGAGAAAGTTTTTCTTGGCTCTCGCCTCCCCAGATATTGGGACCTTCAAATTTGACAGGTGCACTGGAAGGGTCTGGATTTTAGACCCATTAGTTCTGAACAAATCCAGAATCAGCAGTATGAATGAACCGTTGAACTCTTGGAAACAGCCTCCCCCTTACTTTTGTTTCTCATTAGTCTCTCTTTTTTATTTGTTCTTTTCTATGTCTTTTATTTTTTAATAATAAGTGGATCTGCATTACTTGAGAAAAAAGATTTTAAGTATAGTGAAGAAAAAAAGACCTCGAATTTGAATAAATCAAGACGAACAAAGGAAACATAACAGATGGTTAAGGAAAACCACTACCATGTAATTGCAGGCATAACAAAACAAAAATATTTAATACATACCTAAGCCATTTTGTCCCCCCACAGCAAATATTTTGTCTTTCACAAATACTAGTCCATGATTCTTTCGAGCTTCTAGCATTGGGCAGAGCTCAGTCCACCTGAAATGATTAAATGCACATAGTTTACTCACTTAGTTACCATAGGTTTCTCTTCTGGTTCATCAAGTGTGCAGATAAAAGGTTACCGAATTCTACCCCTTTATTTTCTGGGGCAAAAGAAAAGCTCAAGTTGATCTAAATAGATACAAAGAAAAACACACGTATCACCTCCAGGTGATAACTGACCTATGGAAGTGATCTGCTTGGATGCGTTAGGGCAGGGAAGGAAAACAAGAGCCCAGGGCTAAATGGCGCCCAGGTCTGTCTACCATGCCCCCCACAAGGCCACATGCCCTGCCAGGCTGGGCATGAGTGCTCAGACGATCAGATAGAGCTCATTGGCTCCCAGGTGGCTCAGGGTTAGGGACATCTTTTAGGAGAGCATGGTCCTGCCTTTTTACTATCTTTGTTAGATAGGGCGAGCATTTTTAAAATTATGATTTTTAACTATAATGTAGGTTTAACATGTTGTTGGCGGCCTGAGCCCTTCTGGGATGGGCAGGATATAAAAATAAAAATGAATGTAAAATTTGTTTTAATAGCATACCCATGAGCCTTTGCTAAATAGACTTTGCATATTTAGCAAAGGCTCATGGGTATGTTGTTAAAAAAATTAATTCATTTTTATTTTTATATCCTGCCCATCCCAGAAGGGCTTAGGGCGGCAACAACATGTTAAACCTACATTACAGTTAAAAATCATAATTTTAAAAATGCTCGCCATAACTGAAAAGATAGCCCAAAGGCAGGACCATGCCTGCTAAAAGATGGTCCTTTTTTAACACAGAGAGCCAGCAGGCCTGCGTGTAGCCTGGGCGTCTGAGGCACTCATGCCCAGCCTGGCAGAGGGAGCTATGCTGGAGAAACTGTAACTATGGCTTATTTTTGGAGTAGGGTTTATATTTCAAGCATCCTCCAGTAATACTGTAAAATATTGCTAGGGCTTATTTTCAGGGAAAGCATCCTTACTCTCCCCCTCTCCTGCAGAGTAACTGGTGATATTGTCTGACACAGCTGTCTCCAGTTTTCACTTCCACCATCACAAGAGCAGAACAGATGAGCTGCTACTTGACTGAGCACAATTACAAGCTAATTTTATGGTGCTTTACATGCTTATTCCATATAAAAACGAAATTCAGATTTCAGGAAAATCCCTATCATTTTTTCCAGATTGAGGAAGAAAACAGTTAAAGAAACAGAAAACACTATTTTTTGTACAGTTGAAGACTTAAGCTTTTTTCCTTTGAAGTTGAAGCATGTAAATATTTCAAAACAAACATGAGACATTACTGATGGAATACTAAAAACTATACACACGTTTCTGTTGCTGGATCATAAACTTCACAAGAATTCAAGACTCTTCCAGAAACATTGTTTCCCAAACTTCCTCCACAAACATAAATCAGACCATTGGCCTCTACCATCCCATGACTGCACCGCTGAGCTTGCATGTTATTTCGTGCAGCTAGCTTTCTGTTCCCTGTATCATTGGCAGTATCTAAAATGACAGAAAAGCAGAATTTCCTTCAAACAGAAAGGTACAGGACTTGATTTAGATACCATTTAAAAAATAAATCCTAAACAGTAAAACCACTATTGTACCATGTGCTTTACCCTGCTATGTTCGCCAGTCCGTGGCTTTGATGAGTAAAAGTATATACACATAAAGTGATCATGTTTAGGCTCCAAAACACAAAAGCATATTTCTTTTGTAATGTGCACCCACAATCACTCCCAAAGTCTTAAGGCAAGAGTGTCAAACATACAGCTCAGGGGCTGCATTTGGCCCCTTAAGAGGGCTTATCAGGCTCACTAACCAGTTGATACAACCTTTTCCTCCCTCTCAATGTGGCCTGGCAAGTCTGCAGTGGGCTCACCAGCTGAGGCAGGCCACCCTAATCTCTACATGCTAACCACCTCCCTGCAGTGCCACTTTGGACTGAGAGTAATCCCATGTCTGCTCACACTGCTTGGCAGCAGCTACCCTGTCCCCCCACAATGCTTATCTGGGGGGATAAGCCTGCTGGAGGCAGCCACCCCTTCCCCCCAGGCCCACGCAAATCACATTTACGTCATATCTAGTTCTATCTGGTTCTTGTAGCAAATGAGTCCAACATCACTGTCTTAAGGTCTCGATTATGTTAAGAGAGTCAATTATGGTAAGAGTCAATAAATAAATTATAATAAGTGGCAGTCAATTAATAAACTTATTATTAAATAAATATTAATAAACTTTTAAATTATTAAATGTATCAAAGGGGTTAGGCCATTTTATCCTTGTAAAAATTTGAATTCCTGCCCCCATCCTTACTACTATGCGTGCTGGAAGAAGGAGAGTGATATGGGCACATGCGCCTCCCAATACTGCTCTCCACAGCAGCCTCCTTCAGCATCTAAAGGATAACGTTTGATGAAAGCTGAAGGTATGCCGCTTTATAAATGACTTCCACTGTAACATCTCCTAAGAGGAAATGTCTATGAAATAAACATTTACTTTTTGCAGAACCATTCTGTCATTGGAATAGCTCCATTTAGGTTATGAAAAAGCCTCATGTAAAGATGTAGAGTGTGGCCACCTTAGATTTCAATAATCAGCCTTATACTGTTGCCAGTAGTATGAAAGGCTTCTTAATAAGTGCTTTTAAAAAAGCCAAAACTACTTAGGAAACATTTTTGACCTTTGAAACATTTGGCACATAGTTATTTTCAATGACCTTTCACTACATTTTGCAGATTTTCTCCCAACAAAGCCTTTGCAGGGGGTTACATTAATTTGATTTCTTCCAGCAAATATCCACACAAACTTAGTTGCCAAATAAAGTGTCTTCCACTCAAGAAAAGCATACCTTGATGGAAAAATGGATTATCTCCTTAGCCTAGCTATCATTCCTGTGACTTGCTGAACTAAGACTTTGCTGCTTAAAAAACTCTTATTGCTTCTTCTTACAGCAGATGCTCTGAGTTATTACTGGAGAAAATGGCAGGGTATAAATGGGGAAAGAAAAGCTGCATCTTTGAAAGAGACACAACACAGTACAAGAAGTGTTATTTACTCAATGGACTTTTTCCAATCTTAATCGGGCATGGGCCTACTTATGAAGTTCATGGATTTACAGAGGGACAGAGGAACATTCTACGTGAAACTACAGGTGTTATATCTGTTATTTTAAATAAATATTTTTAAACAACATTGACATTTAAAATCTATTTGTCTGCATAAAGAATACATAGCTGGCTGCCTTCACTGCTTAAAACTGGTACCCACCTGTAATACATTTATTTGGAAGTAAGCAGTCTATAGAGTTCAATAGGTCTAATATTCCAAAGTAGGTATAGAACTGCAGCCTTAGAAACTGGAAGTACTTATGCTTAGGACAGACTGGGTTTCTGCTTGCAAACTGGCTACTCCACTGAACAATGAAATCCATTCCCTGACTGAATTGGTACAGCTGATGCTGAAATCACCTGCACCTTGTTCCAAACATCTTTTAACTTTCAAAGCAAAATTTGAACATAAACTCTTTATCTTTCAAAGCAGATATTAATTTTTTTATAGAGTCAAGACTTTGGACTCCAAAAACATGGGCTAATAATCAGTTTGAACAACTGGTTTACCAAATTTGGTAGGACTTAATGTTGACACTTATCATAGTTGAGGAAACAGACTTCTATGTTTAGATCTCTGATAAAGTTAGTCTGCCCCAAGAAACTGAATGAATCTGCCTATAGTATAGAATTTTTTGACGGGGGGTGGGGGGAGGGTGACAATTAAAACACTGACCTAGAGAGCTAATTGATAAGTTAATTCAGTACTGACTAAAGTTTTTGGCATGTGCAAGAAGTTAAATCTAAAATATGTAATGCCGGCCTATGGAACTCAGCCTACCATTCCACAGTGGGCTAGTCTATTAAGTCAAGCAGAACAGCAATAATGCAGGAGGCCAGAACAGAGGTCTGATTCTCTACCACATTCTCAGGTATTCCTAAGTTATATGGATATAAATCTTTTGCAACAGGTCCTCAAGATCCACACTGATAAAAAAATCAGAAAACCTTCATCCATTTAGCACCTCTTTTAAACTAAAGGAATATTCAGCACCAAGTCACATTAGAAGTTGCATGGGGCTGCCTATTTGAGGGTCTTGCCACCAGAGTCTTGAGAGTAACTTACCTACTTCTGAACCACCAGAAGTATAAATTTTACCCTCCGCTGCACATGCTGCAAGGCTATCACGAGGTGTAGGAGGCCCCAGTTTGGAATACCAGCTATCTTTCACAACGTTGTAGCAGTCCATTCGCTTTATAGGAAACAGCTGGGAACCACCCAAAATATAAACTACATTATCCCAAAAGACACAAGCTGCATCCCTTCGCTTCTCAAAAGGACATCGGATGTCTGTCCAGCTGTAATCCTGTATGGGGGGTGAGGGGGAAGGAATGACAGACATTTTATAGTTCATACTAATATGCACTGTACAGACTTTCAAATTCTTTACTAACATTTTAACAGTTCATTTACATATTTTTACTTAAAGACTCAAAATGCTCTGATATAGGTGATGGAAGTGCACTGGACAGTGAGAGTTTTCTTCTGATCATCGTGGGCTGGTTTTGAACAAACTGGATATTCTAAAGCACAGGTGTCAAACTCACGGCCCTCCAGATGTTATGGACTACAGTTCCCATCATCCGCTGCCAGCATCATGCTGGCAGGGGATGATGGGAACTGTAGTCCATAACATCTGGAGGGCCGTGAGTTTGACACCTATGTTTTAAAGTGAACCAACTGCAACAGGAGTCTCTGGGTGGATCTGTCACAAAGCAGAGCTACCTTGGAAAAAACACACACACACAACAGATACCACTGACATATCTGCTTTTGTTTAAGAATCGCCTGAAATGTTGGTCTGCTTTTTCTGTTTGGGGCAAGATCCATCTTTGAATTACCTACTTTGCATTCATTTCTTGGGTTAACTACCTTTCCATGGTGGGTCCAAGATAATTTGGCAGCTACTGAAAATACATACAGTGATGCTGGTTCTCATCAAAAGTGTGAGCTGAATCTGTGCTTCATAAGAAGATGCTTTAGTACAGGAATGTCTTCTTTTAACAATGAAGTACTTAAATGGAAAGATTATACCTTTGCTTTGTGGGTGGTTTTTCTGCTTAAAATGCAACAGACTTAATAGGTTAGATTTTGGTCTGGTTTGGGATCAGGTTTCCTGAAATGCAAACACTAAGTTGAACCTAGTTCTACTAACTACATAAAACATTTTCCAACATTGTAATATTTGTAACAAAGAAATCTTAAAATTATTTCACTGTGTAGTTAGCAGTGATTAGTTTTATTACTGTAGTTTCATGGCTTCCTTCAGTTTTAGGAACACTCTAGCCATAAGCCGAAAACACTCCGGTCTCTGCTAATGATCAGACCTCCAAAGATCACTGATCCCCTACCTCTTTCCTTCCCTTGCACATCATGTCTGTTGGTTAGCATGCTCAATGGCAGGGCTTTTTGGTGCCTTTTTTTTAGATGCTTAGTGCAAAGTTTATGCTTTGAATTTTAATTGATGCAAGCCAGTTTTGGGATACGAGTTTTGTCTGAGGAGTGAGATAAAACCAGACTGTATAATATAAATATACATTAATAATAAAAAGGGATAGGTGACATGAGACCACAAGCACGCCACATCCTTTCAGATGTTAAATTGATTTTTTAAAATGGGAACAGAAAAATGGTCAAGAAAGAATACATTCTAGACAGAAAAGAGGAGGAGGAGGAATATAAAAAGAAGATAGCAGCTCTTAAGAACTATAATAGGTAAAGCAGAACTGGCAAAAACTTGTTGTCATGACAACCAAGAGCTCATCCTCTACACCACAAATTATATATAATCTTCTTACTGTGGTTAGTGCTAATAAACTACAAATGGTGCTGCCAAAAATACCTGCAGCCATATTAACAGAGGAAGAAAGTGTTATCTCACACATGCACACACACCTACACAGTTGGATTCCCAGCAGATGGGAGAACTGCCTCAGCAAACCCAATGAGAGATGAGCACCTCCACCAAGCAACAACATTGCACTCACAACCAGGTAGTTGCAAATGGTAGCCAAAAGCAATACCAAGTGAAAGTACAGAATAAAAACGTAGTTTTTGAACATAGTGCCTCTGCACAGTTATGATGATCTGTAAGATCACCTGCTGAATCAGAAACTGGGATATGTGCATTGAAACATGTATCTAGATGCTGTTGCTGACTCTCTCTCTGCTTTTAGTGGGATGGCATCTATTCATGCAGTCGGGTGTACATCTATAGCGTGCACTGTGGTGCAATCACCATGTATAAAAAACATTTTACGTAACAGCTTGAAAAATAGTATGGGGGATGCTCTGCTGTTGTTCTCAAAAACAAAAGAAAAAGAAAAAGAAAGTTCTGTTGGGTATCACAAAGCCTTTATGTATGTAAAGTGCTTTCAAGTTACAGCTGACTTATGGCAATCCAGGACTAACAGAGGTGGTTTGCCGTTGCCTTTCTCTGCAAGGTGATCCTGATATTCTTTGGTAGTCTCCCATCTAAGTACTAGACAGGTTTAGCTTCTGAGATCGGATGAGATCAGGCTAGCCTGGGTCAACTAGGTCAGGGCAACAAAGTCCTTGGAGCACGTTGGGATTATGGAGGCCAGTAACTCTAATAAAGCATTTTTCTTCTTCACAACAACATACCAAACTTCCCAAACCAATCAATTATAGGGAAAAATTCTAGGGAAAAGCATGAAAAAGGAGACACATAAAGCAAACCTAAACGTCAAGAACAATTCCAGGGAAGTCAACATTAGCTCTCAGACTAAGTATGCAAAAATGCATCATGTCGCAAGCAGCTCACACAAAGTTTCTAATTAGTAAGATTTTCTCCTTATACTCTCTAAAAAAAATTAACCTACTAAGTGGCATAGGATGGCCACATGTAAAGATCTTAGGAACCTGAAGGGTGTGTTCTCATGGGTATGGGTCTCTACCAAATGTAAAGCTCCCAGCCCTTGCACAAGAGGACTGCTCTCTAATCTCTTCATATCAAACAGATAGTGCCTTGGGCCAAGGATGGGCTCAGCAACCGAAAGGTGTATTGGATGGGGTACTTGGACTCAGGGGATGTGCTTCTTCTAAGAATAATTTCTCCCATATCCCTTCCATGATATATTTGCATAAAGACCCAATCTGTTCCTTTAATCTGTTCCTTTAATATCTACTACTTTAGATAGATATTAATATTAATTATATAAGAACAGGCATATGTTCCCAGCAGTGAAAAAACCTGTATGTACATGTAAGCAGAACTGAAGTTGCTATAGAAACCTTAAAACACCACCACTCTCAAGAACGCTTCGTAATATGATGTTGACATTCCTCATTAACACTGATGCTTATAACATACTACTCCCTCCTTCATTTATGTGTTCTATGAGAGATCACAAGTGCAGGAACTACAGATAACGATGAAGGTGCCCCAGATGTTTTACTTATAAGGATTTACAGCCAGTATTGTCCCAAGTATAGAAATTCCTGTAAAGTAAAAAAGAGCTGAAAGAATCATGACACATGCAACGATGCCCCAAATTGTAGTAGGAGGGGGTGATGAATTTTAAAAAGCCAAATACTATCCACTCACATTCAGACAGATAAGAATTACCTTGGGATTAAAATATCGACAAGACTGTGGCTGTGACCCTCCAAACAAGGCAATACGGTAATCGTGCTTCTTTCTTCGTGGGCGAGTGCCATCCACTAGTTCTTCTCTGTCCTCTGGAGAAAGCAGGTGGTATCTCATTCCACCTAAACCAAACAGAATTTTGGCTTATTCTATGTCACAGAAATGAAATTTGTTTCATGCAGAGGGTTCACATTAGTTCCAGAAGGAAAAAGTTTAGACTCTTTTTCCACCTAGCTAAAAATATCCATATATATATATATACAATCTCTGTCAAATCCAGAAAAAACTGATAGAAAACAATGTTTCCTTAATTTGGAAAACTAGGTTCCTACATGCAGACAGCAGTGGATTCAGAAGGTGTAATTCTGCTTAGGACTATGCAAGTCAAACTTGTGAGCTATACAGGTCAAACAAGAAAATATTTGTAGTATATAAACTGGTTGCAATTGTAATAAGACTGCTTATCAAAATCCTAAATGCACGTCAAAGAAATATTCTGGAATTCAACATAGTTTAGTGAGAGCTAAATACTTTCAGTGATCCACAGCAGATAGGACCTAAAATGGTCTGATTTGCGACTGGCTCAATAAGTTTAACAGCTTTAACAATCCAACTCAAGTTTCTTCAGAAAGTGTATTTAATGTTTCACCATTTACAGTTCACACAAAATCAATTCATGTGAGGGAACTAATGCAGTTCCTTCCACATACAAATATTTCCCTTACCATAAAGAGGAG
The DNA here is from genome assembly GCF_021028975.2 of Sphaerodactylus townsendi. Lineage (NCBI taxonomy): Eukaryota > Metazoa > Chordata > Lepidosauria > Squamata > Sphaerodactylidae > Sphaerodactylus > Sphaerodactylus townsendi. The sequence goes on from NC_059435.1 coordinate 42,165,835, forward strand.
AAATGTCTAAAGCTTTTCTCCCTTTATGTTTTAGTTTGTTTACAATGTGTTGTAGCCCCAGTCTGCATTAAAGTCACAGATGGTAGCGCGTAGGTTTACTGTTCTTAAATAGCTTTTAAAAATGTCACTACGGAGGCTACTGTGACACGGAGGTTTTTTGCTAATTTTGTTCTAAACCTGAGAAATTAAATATCCGAGCTACTTTTAAAGATGTACTACATTATTCCAGTTATACTTAATTCTAGGGGATGGGGTTATATAACACACTAATAGAATATCCCCTGGACAACTCATTCAGCTATCATATGATGTGTTTGTGTCCATGAACCTTGTTGTCATAAACACCATCTAAGCGATCAGGGTCTGCAGCTGCTCTGCCCACAACTCCCTTCCAGTGACCCTCTAGAACAGTGGTTCTCAACCTTCCTAATGCCGCGACCAATGTTGTGGTGACCCCCAGCCCTAACATTTATCCATTTTACAGATGGAGAACACTGATGCAGAGAGTCTTAGGCGACCCCTGTGAAAGTGTCATTCGACCCCTAAAGGGGTCCTGTCCCACAGGTTGAGAACCACTGTTCTAGAAAGTAAAAAATTAGGACTGTCACCCTCCTCTTGAGTGTCACAGAGGGGAAGGAGCTGCAAGAAATTCTTCTCTTCTTGCAGGGCTCCTAATGGTCAAGGAAGCAGCACAGCTTCCCCTGAACTCATAATTCTTCTTGCTCCTCTGTAATGGATGAGGAAAATGTATCAAATCCATGGCAATTTTTTTCATTTTGCCTTAGTCAGAGAACACAGATGAACCAGCACACAGACATGCAAAATCAATCCAGAACTTGTACTGAGGTCCTATGCAGGTCAGGAGCAGCATGGTTATAAGCTGGCAATGACATGCATATACAATACACAATAGGTTGCCTTCTGCCTTCCTGTCAGATTCAGAAAAACTGCTGCTGCAATGAGGCCAGATACTCATCAATGCTGAACTGATTCATAACAGGGTCTTCCATCACTGCTTTTCAGAATTAAGCAACACGTTCAGAACTGAAACCTTACATGTAGTTTGGTTGTTAGGCGGTACTGCTGTGCAAACATACTTGGGAATGTCCCAATGAACACAGGAGGATTCATTGCCAAGGAAACTCATAGAATCTGGACTGTTAGTTGCCCTGCAGCTGGGGAGGAAGAAGAAGCAACTACTGCTGTGGCACTTCCTTGCCAATGAAGGGCTCCATATTGTGTCAGCAGTATTACAGGGATTCATAACTGAAGTCAGGAGGTGGGACTCAGAATCAAAATCAACTTCCCCACAAAAAACAACAAATTAAAATCTGATTTTCATCTATATTTACATGATAAAAAGATTTGCAACAAATAAGTACTAATGAGGAAAATTATGCAAAATGTTGAAAGCACACCTTAGAATATAAACTTACTGATAACCATTTTTAGACACTCAGGATTGTCCTGGATAAGTGGTTCAGCCTGTACAGTTTTACTGAGGAAATTCTTTGAAATTAAAGGAAATCTGACTTTAGCAAGAATGTCAACCATATACGGCTGGCGGTTTGGCTCATCATATTTCAGCCATCTGACTGCAGCATCATAAACCTGGGAAGAGGAGCAAAAAACACATCTGATTATGCATACGCATAGCAATATAAAGCAATCAAACCTGAAAACAAGCTGTAAATCACTGAGCAATTCCAAATTACATGCAAGATACCTGACAACCTGTCAGCCATGTCATTCAATTTACATCCTGCTGTCTCACAAGCTCAAAATGGCTTATGGCATTTTTTTTTTACACAAATGTAATGCTCTTGTTCCACAAGTGGCTCACAATCTAAGGCACCACATGATTTCATGAATACAGTAAATGACAACTTAAGTCAGATTGTAAAGCCATCAAAATGGCAGCGTTTTCTGCAAGCAGATCCCTGGTAAATGGTTATTCATTGAAGAAGTGTTGTAGGGCAGCAGAGGTGTCCCAAGTAGCAGGGATGTAGCTTAGAGCACAACACACCCGGTTGTAATTATTGTGTTAACAAAAAATTAAATGCTATATAAATAAATAACTGGACCTTCTCACCTGATCTTCTGCTCTTACAGTCAGTGTGTCTTGGTTCAGAAGATGTGTCACACGTTTAACATCCAACTGCAGAAATTCATCTGTTTTGTAAACTTCAGTGAAGTGCTGATGGATAAAGTCATCTGCAGTTGCTTTCAATTCCGGGCAGTCAAGACATTCTGCTAATACACTTATACCTAAAGAAAAATGATATGACATCTTAAATAGCACAATTTAAGTCTGTGCAAGTAAATAAAAGGTTTAATATACAAAATAACTAGTCACATTCACCCTGGCAAAATGATGTAATCAAATGCTGCTTTCTTGCAAAATTGCATAATCTATAGAATTGTTGTGATAGGATAGCCAATGGAGAGAAACAAATAATGCCATCTCCTAAACCTGCTAACAAACACTTTACCTAGAAACTTCAAAGTTAAATGGTCGTCAGATTCTGCAGAAAAACAATTGTTCATCCCTGTTTACCTTAGGGACAAGGCAAATATATCACTGCATATCCATCCGTAGGAAATTAGCATGTTCCCAAATATTCAAGAATTTGGCATAAAACAAGAACAGCCAAAAATATTAATTAGAAGCTGAAGTTCTCTTCAATGTACTTATAACAAAATTAAGCCATCTTACCAAGACAATTCGAAGCATCAACCTGCTCTTTTAAAAAATCCACACACATTTTTTTCACAGGTTCAATCTGATACTGATTTGCCGCATCTAACAATGACTGGACATTGTTGCTGTTTACAGAAATTCTGAAAAAGGTATTAGATAACATTATCACAACAGAAGGCTTTCAACAATAATTAGAAACAACTATGCACATACTTTTATCAAAATATATTTACTGCATTCCGACCAAAGCTATATTATGTTTATTATATTATATTATGCAATCTTGTAAGACTACCCAACTTACAACAGAAAGGCACAAAATGGAGAGGGGCAACCAACTACCTCACAAGTCATTCCTGGTTCAGCTAAACCAGGGGTAGGGAACCTTTAACACTCAAAGAGCCATTTGGACCCCTTTTCCATGGGAAAAGAAAACACTTGGAGCCGCAAATAATTTTTGACATTTAAAATAAAGATAACACTGTATATATAGGGGTTTTTTTACCTTTTACTCTGCTCATTCTGAGAAGCGCATGGATGCGTCCGCCCTGCTGCCAACAGGGCGGGTGAGAGGGGAAGCCCGCGGTGCGGCCCAGCGTCAGGGATGGGGCCAGCGGCTCAGCTCGTGGAGCCACAGTGCAAGGGCAGAAGAGCCGCATGCGGCTCTCGAGCCGCAGGTTCTCTACCCCTGAGCTAAACGTACCACTATGGCCATTTTAGATAAACTATACTGTGATAGACAAGGGAGGGAACAGGCAGGCAGACTTTCTTTCTTTCCATGTGCCCTTCCACATACTTTCATTTGCTTGCTTATTATATTTTGCTTGCTTTTTATTTATTTATTTATTCTTTAGACTTTTATACCGCCCTATCCCCAATTTTACTTTATAATCTGTTCTTTATACACCTATAAATCTTCTCACAAGTATGCTATTTTTATGTGTTTTAATTTAGAGTTATTATTATTTTAGTTGAACATTGCATTTAACCTAGACTCTCTAACCATAAATTAGGACGCATGTACAATAGATAATGTTAATTTTTTAGGATTTTTTCTCAACCATACTTGCATTAAAAATAAAGGAAACAATATATTTTCACAAACAAATTCACTGCTGTCCAACCTAATTCAAAGTCTTTGTGCCTCAGCAAACATATGTTTAGACTAACAGGGAGTAAACACATTCCACAATATGTTGCAGACAATTACACTGTGGCTAACAGCTGGTAATAGGATGCCAGCTTGTAAGAACTACAATGAACAAAGTACTAAAATAGCAGCACCCCTCTCAAACATTTAATTCTTTGATTTCTGCCTTTCCGGGCTTCACATGTAGCTATCAGATATTTTGAAAAGTTAAATAAAAGCTACCTTGCGGTATATGCAAATTCCACAAGCTGCTCGATGATATCTGGCTCCGCATCTTTTAATTCCACTTCAAATGATTTGGATTCAATCATATTTGCTGTAATTAGATAAGAAACACTGTCATTTCACTATGACGGTTTCCAAGTCCTAAGGGAAATTAATAAAAAACACACTGAAATCTTACACGGTCTCAATGAAAGGCAAGGAACATCAACATGATTTACAAAAAGTTAGTGTCAGAATGAGTGAAAGAATTCAGATTAGCAAAGGCCCCTTCTAATGTTCTAAAAATATTTTCCTAATTACACCAAAGTTTTGCCTAAAGAAAAACTCAGCAAGAGCAGGAAGAAGAGGATAAAGTTATTTTTAAATATCCAGAATATTCAATTTCACAAAGTACATTTTCAAGATATAAGAATGTCTCACAGCATTTTTATTTTGCCTACCTGAATGTATTTTAAAAGCATTTACATAGCAAGATACTTACAGCACAGCTTTTTAATCTTCTCAGAACCTATACAATTGCTTGTGCTTTTAGCAGCAGTTTCAACTCAGCTTAATTGAGGGAAACAAAGCTGTGCAATACTGTCTTTCTGCTAACCCCCCTCCCCCCATGTCAGATCTCAAAGCAGGGTCAGCCCTGGTTAGTATTTGGATGGGAGACCACCAAGGAGGTTTAGGGTTGCTACTCAGGGGAAGGTAATGGCAAACCACCACTGTCAGTCTCTTGCCTAGAAAATTCTATAGGATCATAATGAACCAGCGGTAATTTCACAGCACTTTCCTCTACCACCACCCAAATGTCATCAAAAATATGAAACCAGTTCACAGTTGCACACACCAGTTTCTGCCCCAGACATTTTCCCATGAGAAGTTAGAATATTAAAATGAAAAACTCCCCTTCTCATAAGTCTATTTTTAATTACAGCTACACATGAAATGTAGAGGCAAGAAGTTGTCATTTCTATTGAAGCAGCTGGATATGGGGACAATTTTGCACTGATTCTGCAACTCAGAAAGTTTAGCAGTCACATAAAAGAACATTCAATGGATCCCATCTGGTACAGAAACACAGGTATAAGAAATTTAAAAACAGCATGCAGAACAATTGAACAAGGCTCAAGAAGTTTTACTTATACGTGACAAATCGCCCAGTCTCGGGGTGGGGGGTGTTGAATCATGCTGAGAAGTGGTGCGGCTCTACACCGGCAAAAATGCTCGCCCTGGAACAGTAGTACATTGCTAGTTGGTGGCTGCTGCAGCCCGCCAAGATGCCTGGATGTGGTGCAGAGTGCTGCGTCAGTGACCCTGTGGGCATACAGGGGCGTTCCAGAGGGGTGGCCAGGGGTGAAGCTGACCTTAGTTGGCTTCCATCCCAGCTTTGCCTCTGGATATGCTGTGGCATGGACTTACACCACCCTTTTGGGGGATGTCAGGCCACTGAAGGGCTTTTCAGTGGTGGGGCGGGTTTTCTTATATTTTGCCTTCCTGCACCACTAAAAAGCTCTCTAAAGGCAGCAAGGTGGCGCCACAGCAACATTGTCCTTGGCTGCCCCGGGCTCAAGGTTAGGCTGCCCGCCCACTAGCCCCTTTATTGCAGGCCAGAAGACAGCACAGAGATTTTTAAAACTCTAATAAAGCTGAATTGGGGAAGACTTACTGGTAAACATCAAGTTAAAGAAGTGACTGGCAGATGCAAGCACAACACGATGAGCTGGAATGTTCCTTTCCTGGACCATGAGAATGACATCACAAAGAGTTTTCTAACAGGAATAAAAACACAATAGTATGGGAAAAGGCATGTAGGAATACTTCAAACATTCACACTAGTCTGTAGAAATTATAATAGCTTTTGCTGATGCAATACATTTTCAACAGGTCTTGACCTAGCACAGTGATGGTGAACCTTTTTAAGACCGAGTGCCCAAATTGCAACCCAAAACCCACTTATTTATCGCAAAGTGCCAACATGGCAATTTAACCTGAATACTGAGGTTTTAATTTAGAAAAACATTTGGCTCCGAGGCGTGCGTTACTCAGGAGTAAGCTTGGTGAAGCAACCGTGCAATGCTTCAAATGGGTGAATCACGACCCTAGGAGGGCTTACTCAGAAGCAAGCCCCATTGCCAGCGACCGAGCTTACTCTCAGATAAAGGATCATGCCCAGGCCAGCCTAGATATGTGTGTGGGTGTGTGATTTTGTGCCCCCCCACATGACGAACTCTGTGCACACGTGCCCACAGAAAGGGCTCTGAGTGCCACCTCTGGCACCCGTGCCATAGGTTCGCCACCACTGACCTAGCAGAAGCTGCTAAATTTGGATTTATACCCTGCCTTTTTCTCCTATAGAGTTTCAAAACGGCTTACAAGGTCCTTCCCTTCCTCTCCCCACAACAGAAACCTTGTGAGGTAGGTAGGGCTGAGCTCTGACTAGCCCAAGGACACCAGCAGGCTTCATGTGTAGGAGTGGGGAAACCAACCGGGTTCGCCAGATTAGTCTACAATTTATGTGGAGGAGTGGTAAATCAAACCCATCTCTCACATTAAAGTCCACCTCTCTTAACCCCCCCCCCCCCCCCGGCTTAGTCAAATAGGTTACATTGGCCAAATCATACCAAATCTTTGAATATATAGCCAATTTTGTCTCTCTCTTGGTACTGTAGAGATGCACAACCTATCAACAGTGACCATAGCTGTTGATAACAAGAAGAACCTACACATGGACACCATCAAGAACTGATGCTCATGGCATTTCTGATAACCACAGGAAAGTAATTACCTGTGGCTTAGCACATGGCTAGTGTGGTACAATAGGTAAGAAACACAGTTTCAAACACAATCCCATTATATCCCAGCATCAGTCCCCTACCCTATTTAAAATAGGGAGAGACAAGGCTGTCCCATCTTATAGGGTTACTGCAAATGGCAAGTTAGCTTAGTAGGAAACATTCAAAGCTAATACAATGTTCCGACAGGACATCGCAAGAAATACGCCCTGCTAAATGGTTTCTCAATTTAAGGTCGCTATCCCACGGCTGTGCTTTCAGTTCCCCCTCTTCCGGTCTTACTTGCTTCCTCATAGTGTTCATGACTCCCATAAAGCTGGCCAATAATTTGGCTTCTTCCCGAGCCGCGAGTTTCTTCTCCGTTTTCTTCTTGTTGCTTTTTTCCGACCCCGAGGCCGCCATGCTCCCTCTCGCCCGCCTTTCACTGCCGGAGAAACAAGGGCTGCTTGACAGCCGACGCCAGGAGGGTCATACACACTGAAGAGTGACAATGCGACGAGGAGCCGGCAGAAGGCACAACCGCAACTTCCCCCGTTTCGAGGGGGCGCCTGAACCCCGCAAAGATAGTCAGGCCGCGAGAACTGCCCCACCCCTCACGACGGGAGCCGGCGACCAATCAGAACACGGCTCCCCGCCTCGCGCACCTGAAGGAAGCTAGCGACATCGCCCACCAATACAACGGAGCGCCCTTCGGCCAAGAATGCCGAGTGCCCCGAGGTGTGAGCGAGGCGGCGAGGTAAACAAAGAACTGAGCCGGCACGCGCGCGCGCACTGTCATCGCGGCACGTCACGGCGCAGGCGGCGTGCCCATAACAAAGAAGCGAGGAAAAGGAACCTGGGCGAGCGCGCATGTGCATCGGAGAGGTATGCCGGGTTGGCTTCTATGGCGCCTCTGTGGCTCAGTAGCAATATAACCTTGGCAAGGTTACTTTAGTGAATTTAGATTAACATGTTCTATGTGCAGCCGCCCTCGAAAACAGTTTGGAAAGTTTATCTGGTGCAACATACAGCTGATGCGGTTCTTGCTTAGATTTGTCCTATAAAGCCAGTCCTAGTTCAGCTACCTGACTCTCAGTTTGTATCTAGTTCATGGATTTTAAAGCCCCTAAATTGTATGAATCGAGAGTATTTAAAAGACCACTGTATCAGCCTGCCCCAGTACTGAGATCCATGCCTGGTGCTTTCCTGTGTAAAGGAGTCTTAAGGTGTCTGGAACCTGTGGGAGAGCTTTTTCAGACCATGAAACTCCCTCCCTTAAGGAGATTCATACCTTCCAGAATGAATTAAATACTTTTGTTTTCTGAAAGGTCTTTGAACTGGACAAAATATTTGTTATTTTTCCTCTGAACTTGTTTTGTTTTGACTGGTTTTATGTCAATGTGTAGCATGTCAATGTGTAGCATGGTGGCCAAGTTTGCAGATGATACCAAATTATGTAGGGTGGTGAGAACCACAAAGGATTGCGAAGAGCTCCAAGCGGACCTTGATAAATTAGGTGAGTGGGCTAAGAAATGGCAAATGCAGTTCAATGTAGCAAAATGTAAAGTGATACACATAGGGGCAAAAAATCCAAACTTCACATACACGCTACAAGGGTCAGTGCTATCAGTCACAGACCAGGAAAGGGATTTGGGTGTCTTAGTTGATAGTTCCATGGGAATGTCAACTCAATGCATGGCAGCTGTGAAAAAGGCAAACTCTATGCTGGGGATAATTAGGAAAGGAGTTGATAATAAAACTGCAAGGATTGTCATGCTCTTATATAAAGCTGTGGTGTGACAGTTTTGGTCGCCACATCTCAAAAAGGATATCGGATAGAAAAAGTGCAGAGAAGGGCAACGAGGATGATTGAAGGATTCCTTATGAGGAGAGGCTGCAATGTTTGGGACTCTTTAGTTTGGAGAGGAGATGTCTGAGGGGGGATATGATTGAAGTCTATAAAATTATGCATGGGGTAGAAAATGTTGACAGAGAGAATTTTTTCTCTCTTTCTCACAATACTAGAACCAGGGAGCATTCATTGAAAATGCTGGGGGGAAGAATTAGGACTAATAAAAGGAAACACTTCTTCACACAACGTGTGATTGGTGTTTGGAATATGCTGCCACAGGAGGTGGTGATGGCCACTAACCTGGATAGCTTTAAAAAGGGCTTGGACAGATTTATGGAGTAGAAGTCGATCTATGACTACCAATCTTGATCCTCCTTGATCTGAGGTTGCAAATGCCTTAGCAGACCAGGTGCTCAGGAGCAGCAGCAGCAGCAGCAGAAGGCCATTGCTTTCACATCCTGCACATGAGCTCCCAAAGGCACCTGGTGGGCCACTGTGAGTAGCAGAGTGCTGGACTAGATAGACTCTGGTCTGATCCAGCAGGCTAGTTCTTATGTTCTTAAATTGTTTTATTCTGCAAAAAAAGAACATTCACATAATTACTTTTAAAAGAATGCTTCAGTCTCAGGAACTTCCATGTCTGTGATTATTCAGCATGAAATTAGTGTACATGCAGTGTAGATGTAATTGTGCAATATATAAGGAAGAGCAGGAAGAACAAGCGTACATATATATTGGAAGCATACAAATACTGATCAATAGAAAGTCAACTAAATTATTCTGAAAAGGAATTAATACCCAATTCTTTATTTCAGGTGCCAGGACTCAAAAACCCTTTGAAAATCTTGTTTTCTGACTTGTTAAGGTGGCGAACTGTGGTTATGCGTTGATAGTAGAAAAACACTATGCTTATTTTTTTCTCATATTCCAGGAATGAATTGTGATTATGGAACTACCTCCAAGAAAACCTGATGAGCTTTGTCTCAAATTAATGTAATATTCTGAAGAATATATAATGTTTAAATTACAAATAACAATTATATTTACCTAGTGGTCTCTGATCCAAATTATGGCCAGCTGGAGAGTTGTGACAAGCTCAAGCTAGTCTTGGTTGTTCAGACTGCTGAATAACATCACTCAGTCATTAATAACCAATTCGAAACTGAGGTTTCACATCTTTGTTTACTAGATCCTAACTAACCTTGGACCCTAACTAACTAACCTGCATTTGGACAATCGTTGCCTCTGCATTCACTGTGGCAACAGAAGGGTGCTGATAAATCATTACCATGAAGATGTAGATTTTGTTTACTCAGACCATGCTTTCATATGACACCTGAGTGAGCCATAGAGTCTGATCCTGTGTTTCACTGTTCCAAAATGTTCAACAGATGGCTCTGTATCAGTGCTTGAAAGTCATTCACCTTCTGTCTTGTGACAATAATGGTTTGGTCAGGGCCAGACTTTAGGGCAGAGGTCTGGACCCTTGGCTCACAGGCTTTGCATTGGAGTCCCAAAAGCAGGCTGAAATTTTGCACTTGAAGTATACATTACCATCTAGAAGGAGCATAAGGCCACAAAGGACAGATTCTAAATAATGTAACAGCATCACAGCAGCAATTGCCAGTGGTATTACCATGCTGGCAAAAAGTCTCGATCCCATGAAGAACGGCTGTGTAAGGAACATATTGAGTGCTACTCCACTGGCAGTCTTTAGTAAGGCATCATGAAGATCAGATCTCTGTGGTGCTAAAGCATATTTGCACTTAATGCGAGTGAAGGTATTTTAGAATGTTGCTGGACCTGTTCTGTATGACACAAGGGTCCTCTTGCATCATAGGAGCTAAATAGGATTGGATTGATAACATCACTGTACACAGTGCATCTCTCTGTGAGATCCTCCAGACAATCCTCATTGCAAAATAACTGCATCCTTCCTTCTTTGTAGTTTCAAGGGATCTGGAGCATAAATAAATAGCATAAATAAAACCAGGAAAAAGTAACACTATCTGGAATCGAAAACTATTTTCACCAGCAGATGTCATTGTGGTAGTGGTAATAGATATATAATACAGAAAGGCGGTAGGTAGCCAAGTAGCAGCGCAGTTTTTAGCAGGCACCCTTGCCATGCCCACTGACTTCAGCTGACTTGAAAGGGTATAACATTGTTTAGGAATGTACTTTCAATCTATTAGGGGGGAAATAAAAACAAACAAACCCAACAGCAGCAGCCATAGCAGTGTACAGCCTTTTTATTAGAACCAAACTAGTTGAGATTGAGGAAGATCTGAGTATCCCTACTTGGGAAATATACAGGTTGTTGGTGTGTCTAGGGTTGCCAACATTTAAACTTTCCCCTTCTAGCTAGTTGTTCCTTTAATATATTTTACTTCATGGCATAAAAAGCTTCAATTGTCCATTTCCACTCATTAAACCTCTGCTAAAGGTACAGGACATTTCCCCCTGTCTAGTAGTTGGCAGCCTTATCAGGCCATGTGGAAAGGTTCCAAACACCAATCATAAATACATCACTAAGCTTTTGAGGTTCAGAAAAATTGATCTTCCAACCCCTGAGCTCAACATTTGTGCTACAGAGGCAAAAATTTCCAACTGTTTATCTTCCCCACCCCCTAAGCAATTCTTCACAAGCCTATTATTTATTAGATAACTACGATATATTTTGTTTACATCTTTCACTCTTTTAAACTTTGTGTTATTTTCACTACATAACAAACATTGACATTCTTATTTATTGTGCTAATACTGTAAAAAAATACTTTTTAGATATTTCGAATGGGTTTATTTTTCTAGGGCTCACAGGCTATTACAACATCATCCTGTGTGACCAGCTATTTAGAAATGCTTATTTTGTTGTGCTTTACTTGGTTGAGTTTTACAAGCTCCTGAAATACCTCCATGAGCCTTGAAGTTTTGCAAATGCATACCTTCCCGAACCTAAAATTTACAATCCAATGCATCTTTCAACTAACCTTTACATAAGACAACTCATGCCAGTATATCACATAAATATTATTAAAGGATGATGTATATAACACTAGAGAACAAAAAACCAAGTGATATTTTGATATTGGTCAAATATTACAAGAAATCTGCTGTGAGATATCTGATGTCTACAAAACTTATTTTAGTGCCTTTATCAATGTTACCACTGTAAATGAATCCAGTGTGATATAGTAACGCTAAATTGAGCATAGAGGTGCCAAAGAATTATTCTAAAAGATAAATGTTTTATGAGGACAGAGATACCAGGAAGAAGCAGTTGTATAAAAGGTTCATCTGACTTCAGAACCTAAGATACGTACAGATAGAAGGGGTGTCCACCAGTGGGGAGACTAGTGGCACATGACTCATGCATGTTCCTTGAGGGTGACCATCACTGCTTCCTGAGCAAAATCACTTGGGCAGGGCTGACTAGGCCAACAGCAGGACAAGAATGTGGTCTTGCTCCTTGCAAGCAACTCTGCTTCCCGTTTCCCACTGAGAAGGATGCTTGCCAAGTAGACTCAGCAACATGCACATTCTGTATGCTGCAGGGAGAAGATGGAGGGAAACAGAGGAAATGTGAACTGGGGCAGATGGGACCTGCCAGCTGCATACCAGGTTTAGATTAAAAAAAGGTTTTCTTAGGGTGCTATACATACCCATGGCAGCAGTGGGCAATTCTACTCCTGCATCAAACACAGGGAGAGGTTGTGATATAGATATATGGGAATGAGCTAGGATGTCTGATTAATTCTGAAAGCATGACAGGTTTTCAGTATTGCAATTAGTTTCTAGCCCAGTTAGATGTGAACTGCTGAGTGTTTTCCAGGATTCTCCTGTGTTTCTAAAAGTGAGAAGCCACCTTTAGTGTGAAAGAAGACTTAAGAGCACTTCACTGAATAAGAGCTCACATTAAAAGACAGTAGGCGCAACCCAGAAAAAGTTTTGCCTTCATCTGAAATCAAGGGCACATAAATTAATCGAGCTTGTTATTCCTGACTGTGGTTTAGCAACATCATTCTGCAGCACGTGCAAAAAGGATTCTGCCTATAGATTTGTGACACCAGGAATTGTTCTGTGTGGATAAATGCTAACACATTCTGTGGTGTAGAGGGCAGTTTAATAGTGAGAACTCATGATGCCACACAACAGCTAATGATTTGTTTCAAAATGCTCTTTTAGTATGAAGCTGATCTGTAACCAAGTTATTCTGTTTGAAGTTGCTGTTCTTCTGATGTTCTAAGGATCTGTTCTTGATATATCGACGCTTTTATCAGACACTAACACTGTTAGACATGTATGCAACATTTAATAACTGGGGTAAGTCCATCCTGATTGTGATTAATAAAATCTATTGACATGAGCTCAGACAACAGTGTGGGAAGCTGTTTGTGAAGGACAGAAGTGGGAGGATTTCCAAAGTGTTTTCAAGAACACTTACTGATAAGAGGAAGGAGGCTGCCTTGGGAAACAACACAGATTAGATTTATGCCAGAGGAAAAAAAGGGGGGGGGGATAGAAACAGATTTCCTGGTTTGTTTCTTTGTGCTAGCTTTGAACAAAGAAAGGAGGGGGAAATCTGTTCTAGATTAATTGACATCTTTTAAAAGATCAGGTGCTGAGTGCTTGGAAACATTGTTGGAAAATTGTTGAAGCTGGCTGTTGTGGGTTTTCTGGGCTGTGTGGCCAAAGTGTGGTAGTTTTAGTTCTTAGCATTTTGCCCCCACCTGAAGGAGCTAAAACTACCAGACCACAACCACACAGCACAGAAAACCCACAACAACCAGTTGATTCCAGCTGTGAAATATTTCAGCAGGAGCTAAAACTACCAGACCACAACCACACAGCACAGAAAACCCACAACAACCAGTTGATTCCAGCTGTGAAATATTTCAGCAATATACTGTTGAAGCCCTACTCCCGTGGTGGCGAACCTTTGGCACTCCAGATGTTATGGACTACATTTCCCATCAGCCCCTGCCAGCATGGCCAGTGCTGGCAGGGGCTGATGGGAAATGTAGTCCATAACATCTGGAGTGCCAAAGGTTCGCCACCACTGCCCTACTCCAAGGACGTTGGTATAACACCGGCAGGCAAGCTATTACATATGCAATAATTATTGTACCCAACATCTTGCTTAAATTCCACAGTTGACTACTGAAACTTTATTACAGATATCTGTAGCTGTCCATTTTAAATAAGACACTGGGCACAGGCAGGGTTGCCAGGGTAAAGTCTTTTTGTCTGCCAGCATCGTGTTTAAATCAGATCCTTTGCTGAACTTTTAAGGGGGAAGAAGACTAAGGGACTAAGCAGTTCTCATCCTCACTTTCCCTGCAGGAGGCGAGGCCTTTAATATGGCCAGGTTACATGCCCAGTACTTGTAGGGTTGCCAACTCCCATTTGGGATTTATTGTCAAAGGCCTGGAAAACCCACATCTCCCATTTGGGAAATTTGTGGCTGGTATCTGGGAAGGGTAGACTTTAGTCAGGAGAGAGGGCCAGTGGGAATGTCATGCCACATAATTTGACAATTAAAGCTCTAGGGGAGCTTTCCTCCAGGGGAAGTATCTCTGTAGCCTGGGAGACGATTGTAACTCTAGGCTCCTCTTGGAGATTTCATACAGATACAAAGAACAAGGACTGCAACAGTGACATAATCTTAAACGAAATTACACCTTTCTAAGCAGAATTACTTAAATAGACTTAGAATGGTGCAACTCCATTTACGGTGCACTGTAAGCTAATTAATCATTTAGGTTAGTGGATTATAAACAGGTCATCTCAGAGATCCAGAGAGAACTGAGCCACTTACATCTTTTGAGGCCCTAATAAAAGCCATAATAAAAATTTAAAACAATGCATGTTACAAACAAGATGAGACATTTATACTATGCAAAAAATAAACAAGTGTCTGAATTGGAGGCCCCCTTGGAACTTGAGGCCTAAGCTTGCAGTGGGACTGGGGAGGTTAGCACTGGGGTGTTAGCACTGGGGTGGAGGGGCTGCCTCAGTTGGCAAGCCTGCAACAGCCTCATCAACCCACATCAGCACTGAGGAGATCCTACCTCAACTGGCAAGTGGGCTCATCAGCCCAAAATGGGGCTGGGGGAAGTGTTGAATACTAGGAGGGGACTGCCTCAGCTGGCAAGCCTGCAACTTAACCAGCCCAGATCAGCGGGGTGGGGAGGGGGGTCTGGCTGCCTCAGCTGGCGAACCCACAACAGCTTCACCAGCCCAGATTGGCACTGGGAGGGTGGTTGATTCAACTGGCAAGCCCTCAGCCAGCTCAGTACGGCACTGGAGGATGGGGATTAGCTCACCAGGCCAGAGTGGGATGGGGTGGATACTTTGACTGGCAAGACTGCTGCAGGTTCACCAAGCCAGATCAGGAGTGGGGGAAGGGGTTGTCTCAGCTGGCTTGTGGGTCTGATAAGCACTCTCAAGGTGCTGGATCCCACCCCCAAGCAACATGTTTGACACCCTAATATAGAGTTTGCTATTGCTTGCCTCTGCTTGGGCTGAGAGAGTTCTGAGAGAACTGTAACTGGCCCAAGGTCACCCAACAGTTTTCATTGGGGGGACTGGCGATATGTGACCTTAATCCCTGTATTCCTTACCACTATGGTACCATAAGGCCCTCAAGTGGATCAACATTCCTCCCTTTCATTTTTTTAAACTGATACTCAGCGGCCCCCAGTGTCCTGTGCCTCCTAGAGGGCTATGAGCATACACAATCCTTATCCATCGCTATTTTGCAATAGAATGGATACCCATATATTCAGAACCCCTTACTGTGTTGGTGGGTGGACCCATTTTGTTAATAGGCATGGGATCAGCAAGTATTGCATCTATATATTTCAACAGGACTTTGTTTCTTTGTTAGAACGTTGATCATGCTGAAATGATTGCTAAAATTCTGCAGTTATTTTCTTCAGTTCTTTCTAAAAGGTCAGAACTAATCTACAAAGTTAAAGCTGAAACTGTGTCATATTTTATGTTCACATCCTGTCTACTGCTGCAAAGATACAGAGCTGATTATCAAAAAGCAGGAGTAAAATTGACTGAAGAGTTATACTTTGCTTTAATGTCTAAGCACTTTTTTCTGACTCCTACGCTTCACATTTGCATAGAAACGTATCATTTGTGAACTATAACACACTGATATCTCTATGCAATAGATTTAATCACAGACAGATATAGAACATGCAACAGCTGTAGAAGCTAGAAATATTCTGCAGAAGGTTCATGGCAGTGTGTCTAACATATCTAAATAGAGCCTGGCTCAACAGCCAGAATTATATGTTGTTATATTATATGTTCTGTTCTGTTAAGTGCCATCAAGTCACTTCCAGCTTATGGGAACCCTATGAGTTAATGACCTCCAAAATGTTCTGTCTTTAACAGCCTTGCTTGGATCTTGTAAATTGAGACTCCTTACTGAGTCAATCCATCTCCTGTTGGATCTTCCCGTTTTCAGTTTTGTCTACCATTTTTTCCGAGGACTCTGGTCTTCTCATAATGAGACCAAAGTACAATAGCCTCAGTTTAGTCATTTTAGCTTCTAGGGACAGATCAAGCTTGATTTGATCTAGAACCCACTTACTTGTCTTTATGGCAGGTCATGAGAACCAGTAAAACTCTCCAACAACATCACATTTCCAAAGGAATCAAATTTCATCCTGTCAGCTTTCTTCATTATCCAACTTTCATAACCATAAGTAGTAATGGGAAATATTATGATATGAATAGTCTTGATCTGACTAGTGACACATCTGTGCACTTAAGAATCTTTTCTAACTTGTTCTCAGTCTTGCTTTCCTTCTGATTTCTTGGTTGCAGTCTCACTTTTGGTTAATGATGGAGCCAAGGAATAAAAGATCTTGAACAATTTTAATTTCTTAATTATCAATCTTAATGTTGTATAATTCCCAGTAGTCTTGTTGAAGTTCAGCCATAATCCTACTGTGGCATGTTCTGCTTTAACTTTCATCAGTAGTCATTTCAAGTCTTCCCTATTTTCTCCCAGTAATGTGGTATCATCTGCATATGTCAAATTATTCGTTTTCCTTTCATTAATTTTCACTCCACCCTCATCTAAATCTAAACCAGTTTTCCTTATCATGTTCTGCAAATAGACTGAAGAGATAGGGAGATGAACTATATCATTGTCTGACCTCTTCACCAATTGAAAACCATTCTATTTCTCCATATTCTTTCCTAAAAGTAGCTTCTTCATTATGTTATATACATTGTATTATGACTGATTTGTTGTCTTTGTTGTTCATTTACATTGTGTCTCAATTACCCCATCCTATTCCCACTGCCTTATTTTGTTCTTGAGTGATCTTTGCAGTTTGATTGAATTGTTTTTACCATATGTTGTAATCTATCTGAAGTCTCAGTGAGAAAGGGGGACTATAAATGAAAGTAATAATGATTTTAAAGCTGTGCTTGGGGCTAAAAAACTTCATCTAAGCATTCTGAAACATGTCCACTAAAGAGGAAACCGATGTGCAGGTTGGTTTTGGTATTACTCTTCAAAGCTCTTAGCAGTCTGGGGATGTCATACCTTCATGACCACCTCTCCCAATATACCCCCAAAGAGCACTACACTCAGCAAATAACAACTTACCAGTCTCAGGCCTGAAGAGTGTCCGGCTGTCCACAAGTAGAGCTCGAGCCTTTTCAGCCTGATGGAACACCCTATCTACCAAGAACAGGGCCCAGTGGGATTTAATGCAGTTCTACAAGGCCTTCAAAATGGAGTTGTTCAACTAGATTTCTACTCAGATCTATCTAATCATTACAATACATTAGTTATCATTAATAGCTTTCTTTTTCAAAGGGCAAGATTCCATTTTAGCCCTGCTGATCATTAGAGAGGACAGAAGCAGAGCAAGATGCTGTAACCACTGCACCACAGCCTTCCCCACAGCTCCTTTAGATTTGAACAAGTTATGGACTAAAGTCCTCTCCACATGAAACCATCTTCAGCCACCAACTGAGCTGCCTGCTCCTTGCATGTGGTTACCGGGTCCTCTGGCTGTGGTGAGTCGCTATACCGCGGCGGTGCTGCCCTGGGGAGCAGAAGAACGGTGGCAACGGTGGGGGTGTTGGTGGCAGAAACCCCCCACCACGGCTCCGATCGCCGAGCGGGACAGAGACGGCCGAGCAGACGAGGCTGCGGGAGTAAGCAGAGCCGGTAGTGAGTGCCGCTGCGCCGGGCATTGTGGAAATCGAGCCCGCGGCGGCGGCGGCGGCGGAGCAGTTGATGACCGATGCTTCTGCCGTTGCTGGATTGTCTGCCTCCCCTTGTTGTTCCTCAGTGCCCTCCACTTGCGGCGATTAATAGATCTGTGGTGGCGGCAGGAGCGTTGGTGGCGGAAACTCTTCAGCCGCTGCCTTGCCCACAGAGCGGAGCAGTTGGAGCGGAGCGAGCGGGCGGAGCCATCAGCAGCTGCGATTACACCGGACATCGCAGAAATCGAGCCCAAGGCTGCAAAAACGGGGACTACAACAGCGAGGCCCGACAGCGGAGGCGGGGCCACGCAGAACGTTCCAGGGACGTCAGAGGAGGCGGCCCTGCTGATCTCAATGTTGCAGCAGTCTATGGGTGACGTTTGCAACCAGGAAGCAACTCTTCAATTTTTTGCTCATCTAAAGTCGACTGCCCAGCATATAATTAACATCTCGAGAAGCCAGCAGTGGCAGCAACAGCGCTATTGTTCATTTAGGACTCAGTACGTGGTGGATGCCGAGCTGCCAGTGAGCGGCAGTGTGGTTACGATCCGAGAGCCAGTGGCAGTGACTCTCTTACCACTGCCTGTCACGGCCGGTATCCCCTTTTTCTGGATCCCACTGATTAGTTTTTAGACCTCAAAGTCCAACTTCGGAGAGTTCTACCCAGGTGGTGTGAGCCCTGGGCGAGGACTCCTTGAGGAGGTCTATATAACTGTAGAATTATATGTTCACAATCATTGGTGTATATTTGCTATAGCTGGAATTTAATTAGCCCATAGATGGGGGTAATGCTATGAAGTCTAAACTGGGAACTGTAGCTTAGTTAGTTAGACACTAATTGGTTACCAACGGCGAACTCGAGTCCACTACGGTGGAGAGATCTTCGCCAGGGTGACAGGCAGAGAGGGATTTGTAGGAAATGGGGGCCCCACTTAGGGGTTCAGGGATCCCGGTGTTAATGGGACGGGGTAGATATGACGGTAGGCGGCGGCCATATGAGAGAAGGTGGGGGAGAGACAGACATGCTCACCCACCTTCTGACCTCCGACCTATCCTGAGGAACGTAGGTGGTAGGGTTCAGAGAGACTCCGCTTCGTCATTGGTGCTGATCAATGCCAGGTCCATAAACAACAAGACCACAGTTCTCCGGGATTTTCTTGGAGACCTGCAGATGGACCTGGCTTGTATCACCGAGACCTGGGTGCGTGAAGGGGAGACCGTAGCTTTAGGCGAGGTCTCACCCCCAGGTTTCGCGTGCTTGCACCGATCACGAACACGGGGCCGGGGGGGAGGAGTGGCAATGTTCATCCGTAATACCATCCCTTTTAGGGCAGCCCCTGTCCCGGAGATCGAAGGTTTGGAGTGTGTCGGCCTGGAGTGGTTGGCCCAGGAGAGGTTGGCTGTTCTCCTGATGTACCGGTCGCCTAGCGCACCGGGAGATAGCCTGCCGTGGCTGCTAGAGGTGGTGGCGGACTGGGCATTGCGGTTCCCCAGGCTTATTGTCTTGGGGGACTTCAATGTCCATGTCGACGCCGCCTCATGTGCGGTGGCTGCGGACCTGGTGTCATCCATGGCGGCACTGGGCCTCTCCTTGGTAAATTCTGGCCCCACTCATGAGGCCGGGCACACATTAGACTTGGTCTTCGGGTCGGGGGTCAATATGGTCATGTCCTCTATTGATAGAGTGCCATGGTCTGACCATTATGCTCTGAAGGTCCGGATGGACGTGCCACAACAACCCTGTCTAGGCGACGGACGAATTTTTGTCCGCCCGAGGAGACTTATGGATCCTATTGGATTCCTGAATGCTCTGCGGGACTCTGAACCCTCCGGCATTCTCGATGAACTAGTGGAAGACTGGAATTCCCGTCTTTCCGATGCCATCGAGGTGGTTGCTCCCCGGCGTCCTCTACGACCCTGCTCGCGGCTGGCCCCTTGGTACACTGAGGAGCTTCGACGTATGAAGCGGGAACTTAGACGACTAGAGCGAGTGTGGAGGAAAGCTCGTGACGAGGCTACACGAACACTTTATAGGATGTTTATGAAGGCCTATGAAGTGGCGACGAAGGAAGCGAAGAGGGTTTTCTTCTCTTCCTCCCTCGCATCTGCTAGCTCCCGCCCGGCACAATTATTTCGCATTATTCGGTCCTTGACCTCACTATCGGAGGGGTCTACAAATTGTCAATTGGCTATCAGCTGTGAGGCATTTATGAGCTTTTTTGCAGATAAAATCATGTCGCTTCGCCAGGACCTTCCTGCCACCTTAGAGTCAATAGGTGAACTGGAGGCTCCCTTGCCGTCTTCTGGGCCTTGTTTGGCCCAGTTCTCCCTGCTCTCGGAAGCCGCTGTCGACAGGGCCCTGGCTGCTGTTAGACCTACTACCTGTCCTCTGGATCCGTGCCCCTCCTGGCTTATTAAAGCATGCCAGGCGGAGTTGCGACCCCACCTGTTGAGTATCATCAATAGCTCCCTTGAGCAAGGAGTTTTTCCTGGTGGGTTGAAGGAGGCAGTGGTCCGCCCACTCTTGAAAAGACCATCTTTAGATCCTGGCGATCTGGCCAATTACCGCCCCGTTTCGAATCTACCGTTTCTGGGGAAGGTAATTGAGAGAGTGGTGTTGGAGCAGCTTCGGGGTTTCTTGGAGGACACATCGGCTTTTGATCCCTTCCAGTCCGGTTTCTGTGCTGGGCATGGGACGGAGACTGTTCTCGTCGCCGTCACAGATCTGCTCCGCTTACAACTTGACCGAGGCGGATCGGCGTTGCTGGTTTTGTTAGACCTAACCGCAGCGTTTGATGTGGTCGATCACGACCTTTTGACCCACCGCCTGGCTGCTTCCGGGGTGCGAGGCACTGTCCTTGAATGGATTGTCTCGTTTCTCCGGGACCGGACGCAGCAAGTGTGGTGTGGGGACCAAGCATCTCAGAGGTGCTCACTTCATTGTGGTGTGCCCCAGGGAGCGCTGTTGTCCCCACTATTATTTAACATCTATATACGACCCCTTGCTCAGTTGGTGCGGAGCTTTGGGCTGACATGTCACCAATATGCTGATGACACCCAGCTCATTCTGTTGATGGAGAGGGGAGCGGCCGCCGCCCCTGCGGCTCTCCAGCATTGTTTGGAGGCTGTGGCCAGGTGGTTGAAACAGAGCAGGTTGAAGCTGAATCCATCGAAGACGGAGATCCTCTGGCTGAGATGTGAGGGGGAGGGGGGGGACTTTCAGCCGCCGGAGTGGGAGGGGGCTATATTGGCACCAGCCCCCTCTGTCCGCGACCTGGGGGTCCACCTGGATTCGTCTCTTTCAATGGAGACCCAGGTGGCCCATGTTACCCGGGTCGCGTTCTACCATCTACGCCAGGCCCGGCGGCTGGCCCCCTTCCTCTCCCAAACTGACCTGGCCACAGTGGTCCATGCAACGGTCACCTCCAGGCTAGACTATTGCAACTCGCTCTACGCGGGCCTTCCCTTGCGCCTGATTCGAAGATTAAAAATGGTCCAGAATGCAGCGGAGCGTATGCTTACAGGAGGTGCCATAAGAGAACACATTACACCTGTGCTTCGCCGCTTGCACTGGCTACCCATTGAATACCGAATCATTTTCAAGGTGTTGGTGTTAACCTTTAAGGCCTTGCGTGGCCTGGGACCTCCGTACCTGCGGGACCGTCTTACCCCATACGTCCCGAATCGGTCTCTGCGATCGGCAGAGGCCAATCTACTGGTGATCCCTGGCCCCTCCATGATACGGCTAGCCTCCACCCGGGCCAGAGCCTTTACAGCTCTGGCCCCCGCCTGGTGGAACGCACTTCCACCAACGGTTCGGGCCCTGCGGGACCTTGCTGAGTTCCGCAGGGCCTGCAAGACCGAATTGTTCCACCGGGCCTTTGGGGAGACTAGCCGCTGATAGGGGCCCCCTCCCTCCTTCCTTTTTCCCTCCTTATTTGCTATTATAACATCATATAGCCCTATCACCCTCCCCTTTTGATGTACGTTCTAGAGGGAATTGATAGTAGGCGCCAACTCAGTTAATATCAATTTTAATATTAAATATAGGTTTTAATGGGGTAGGGTTTATTTTTATTAAGAGCCATCGTATCTTATATATATTATTGTATTTTAATTCTGATTGTGCTCTGTTTACATGTTGTACACCGCCCTGAGCCCTTCGGGGGAGGGCGGTTTATAAACCCAATAATAATAATAATAATAATTTTAGCTATTGGAGAAACAGATAACATAACTATTACATGCATTTCTTCTTCTCCGTCCCTCTTTCATCCATCATCCAGTCAGCCTTAGAATGCTCAGGTGATTTGGAGGGAACTGGTCAGACTGCTTTCCTTTCCTGAAAAGCTCAGTTGACAAGTTAATCAGCATTGCTGCACTTGAGAGGATTGTCATGAACAAATTTCTGCAAATTCAAATCAACTTTAATGAGAAACGTTATATTAGCATATTTGATTTTTACAAACAATGGCTCTTTATTTCTAACCTGAAAGATATTGATTGGTTGAAATCGCCATGGTTCAGACTGGACATCCTTTACCAAACCCAAATAGATTTAGGCTCTTTAAAAGAAATGGGCCAAGTCTGTGTTGGATACCTGCATAAAGAAAACATGGCTTGATCAGAACTGAGAGCTTGGAGCCCATGTAACTTAATCCAGTTTGAAATTATCTTAAACAAAGGCAATTTCTAGAACTTGTACTGTGAATCTGAAGCCTCGCTTGGTCATCTTATTTTAGTTAAGTACTGAGGAAAGGCATTTACCTAAATAATTCTGTATTTGGATTTGTTTTATATTTTGAATTCCATGTGATCATTTTTCCTAACATCTAACTTGTTTTTATTATCTGCATTTACAACTATAATATGATTTAATGTGCCTGTGCTCCCCTTCACGCATAAATACTATGTTATATTGTTCACTATTGCTATACAGATACTTTGGCTTTATATAAGAAATCCCCATCTTCAAAAGTAGTGGGAGTTATGAATATTAATTGTAATTAATGATTGAACATCCCCTTGAAGTGATGGTCTTTGATTATTTTAACTTTTGAGAGTTTTTGAATATTAACTGGGAGACAAAATATGCAAATCAAGGATATTAGTAAAAACCTGTGCTGGGTTTCCTATACATGATATCCCTTGGCAGTACAGTAACTTTTATTAGGCATCAAAAGGAGATACACCGAATAAAAAATAGACAAGATAAACTGGGAGGAATGTCGACATCCCTTAGCAAGATCAGATAGTTAAACACAGTCTTCATTAAACAACAGCTAATGCTAGAATGTTTGTTCTAATGTCACATAACTGCATTCTATAGCATCCAGAAAATATTGTAGTATTGTGGATCAGTAGTGATCAACATAAGCACAGAATGCATGTTGTATGCTATTAAAGATGCTATATTGAGATATTTGGAGAAAAACCAGGAGCAATTCAGGTAATGTTAAGTACCTTCTAGCAATGCAAACTTAAAGACACTTTCCTGGGATTAAACCCCATTGAGCAGACGTAAGCTATCCAAGCAGATTTAGGACTGATCTCTAAGTATACACTTAACTATGTCCCAAAGCACCTAGTGGGATTGATCATGCTTCATTTGGCTAGATTATGGTTATCAAAATTAATCTGAATCCTCCTAATGTAGTTTACAGGTGTCTTCCAGCAACCTGGGCCCTGTCCTCTGACATTCATAAGTCTACAGCTGTAAAGCAGACTGAGACATTAATTATACAGCAAAACTATTGCATGCTTTCTTTGAATTATTTTATTTCTCTGCTTCTAACAATGCACTCTGAGACTAATTATTCTGTAACCAAAATGGTTGTTAAAAGTAGTATGCATGGTATGCTTTCTGAATAACAAAGAGAATGGGAGAATTAAACCACTAGATCTGTTCCGAAATTACCACATACCAAGTTTAGCTTAAGTAAATATAACTTTGCAATCCTTGACCCTGGCTGTTTTTAAATTCGCCTGTAAAATAGCTCTAACTCTTTTTTGCCTTTGAGAGGTTCCAGAGTTTTTGTATCCTATGATGAAATGCCCAATCTCTTATATCTGGTAGTTTCATTAAGCAAAACCATATTGAATAATGATCCAACAGCAGTATATTGAAACTTCGGATAGATATATAAATGTTTAATTTTATATATTAAAATTCAGTATCCTTTACAAATGTTTAAATTGCAGCACAGATAAAGGGTGATGAGCCAGGATTAACCAACAGTCATCAGTGTATTAAACTAATAAAGGTGTATCTACATTTTTGAAAAAATTCATATAGTACATATTCTGTGCAAACATTGTGTGTGTGTGTTTGTATCTAAAGTGCCATCAAGTTGCTACTGAGTTATGGTGATTCCAACAAGGGACTTTCAAAGCAACTGAAAAGCAGGGGTGGTTTGTAGTTGCCTTCCTCTGCAGAGTCTTCCTCGGTGGTCTCCCGTCCAAGTATTGACCTTACTTAGCGTCCAAAGTCTCATGAGATTGGGCTATGCCATGCCATTTTCCTCCCAATCAAAACATTACCATTCAATTATTCCTCTTGATTATAGTGTATGAGAAAGAGAGAAATGGGGAGGAGAGACCTAAGTCAAGATAAAAATACTAATAACAAAACATCCATGTTAGGATGTGAGTTACAGGCAAGCTTTTGTACCTCTGAGTCATCTATAAAATTGAACAAACAGTGACTAATCTAATCCTTGTTAATCCTCAAAAGTGCAATTTAGTTATACATGGAAGAGTAATGCAGTTTTTTAAATCTCCAGAGCATCTTTGGGTAAGGTAAACTACATAAAACTTTTTGGGGTTATGTAAAATCATGCTCATGGTGCATTTATGTTCAAGAAATATATACAATGTATGCAGTTGATGTTAGGAGGTGCCAGATGGGTTTTCATAGTGACTTATTTTGTAAACCTTTAATCGTCTAAAACATGTTTTCATTTCCATAGATCATAAGAAGAAATTTAATACATACAATTTTGGAGAGAAAAACTTATCTTATTGGTCAAAACCAGGGGTAGGGAACCTTTAACACTCAAAGAGCCATTTGGACCCGTTTTCCATGGGAAAAGGAAACACTTGGAGCCACAAATAATTTTTGACATTTAAAATAAAGATAACACTATATATAGGGGGTTTTTTTACCTTTTACTCTGCTCATTCTGAGAAGCACATGGATGCGCCCGCCCTGCTGCCTGCAGGGCGGGCAAAGATGAAGCCAGCAGCTCTGCCTCGCCGGCCGCCGGGAAAGCACCCACCCCACTCCAACAGGGCGGGTGAGAGGGGAAGCCCGTGGCGCGGCCCAGCCGACCGTGGGCTGTTGGTGCGCCCACCCTGCTGCCTGCAGGGCGGGCAAGGATGGGGCCGGCGGCTTGGCTCATGGAGCCACAGTGCAAGGGCAGAAGAGCCGCATGTGGCTCTCGAGCCGCAGGTTCCCTACCCCTGGTCAAAACTAATCTTTTAAATAGACTAAAGTAAATATAATTCATTATGAAGAGTTCTAGAAGTAAAAATTTAAAGCCTGGCAGAGTCTCCCCCATTAATTAGGTGATTATGGCTGCAAACTTAAAAAGCACTTTCCTGAGAGCATGAATACAATGACACACTGAGCAGACTTTGTTAGAATTGCTGGCTGTGATGCTCAAAGGCTAGTTGCTTCTGGATAGTTAGATTCTCTTGCACAATATATTTCTATTTCACTGCTAAGCCCACACAGCCTTTGCTCTCAAAGTACGAAATTGGTCATTGTACAACAGTTTGGCAGATGGCAATGAACTTTTCTCTTCTTCCTCCTCAGTTGGTGTCTGTTGCTGCAGTCCTAAGATCATTTTTCTACATGGGACTTACTTCTGGATATTCCTGCTTAGGATTGCTTTCTGTTTATCTTGTTTGTTTTAACTGACACTTGAACCAAGTGAAGTGGCGGAGCTACAAGGGGACAGGAGGGTGCATGTTGCACCAGGTGTGCCTGGGGGGACATGAAAATCACCCCCACCCCCTTCCCCCCTCACCCTGCCCTGCCCGGCCTGGCCCCACTTCACCAGCTTTGCCCATTTTCAGCTGGCAGAAAGCTGTTTTCTGCTGACTGGAAAAGGTAAGTGGGGGGGCACGGGAGGAGGAGCCAGGGCCGTGGGGGGCAGAAAACATGGAGTGCGACCTGGGCATACTCCTGCCCAGCTACAGCCCTGACCAAGTAAAAACTCCTGAGATTCATGTTCCCTTTGATACCTTCATTGAGAGGCCTAATAGCTGGACCTGCTTTGAACAGGCTTTCATCAAGAGGTGTATTACTCCAGACACATATGGATACTGTTCTATAAAATATATTAATTTTCTGGTCTTTTTATCATTTATCCTTTGCTGAGTTGGCTCTGGACTCCAACTCAGAGGAAGAGCACAAAGAGCCAGTTAGATGGCCTTGAGGAGATCAGGAAACTTAGAAGACCTCTTGCATGGCAGATGACACTGTCCCATCTATTCCAGAGACTACCTGCCCCTGAGGAACCTGCAGTGGAGGATTCTCCACAAGAACTTCCCTTTGTCATTCTCTCACCCCGGCCCTGTTTCTGGGGTAACTAAACACTAGCCTGGGACTCAGCCCCAAAGCTAATAGGATCCACCTTCACCAAGAAGGGACAGCAGAGGCAGCAAACTCATATTGAGATAGTCAGGAGGAGACATGGGGCCAGATTAATGTGTTCCACATATGGAACTACCTAGTTCTTTGCAGGCCAAATTCTGGCCTAATCATGACATCAAAGGAGAGTTCCAAAAACTGCCTTCAGAATATCTGAGACAGCTTTGCCTCAGTCTATTTAAGAGTAAGGAAGGGAGCACTGGTGAATCAATCAGTTCACAAGGTGACAACCTCTTGGGGTGTTAGATCCATCTTCAACTTTTCTAAGTGATAAACTGCAGAGTAAGTCCTGGCTCTGAAGGAGACAAGCAGAACAGGAAACCTATGGTCAGAGCACATGGAATCCCTCATGATGTGCATAGCAGTCCCAGGCTGCTGCCTTTTAGATGATTATATTTTATCTTCTGAATGTCAGTAATAGGCTGGATGAGGGAAAACAAACATAATCTTGACAATACAGAGGTTCTCTGGGTTAGCAGAAAGACAGACTAGGGACTTTAGTGCTGCCCTGTCTCGGGTGGTATGGTCCTCCAATTGAAAAGCCTAGTTTGCAGTTTGGCAGTGTTACTTAACATAGCAGTCTCCTCAGAAAGCCAGGTGGCTGCAATGATTTGGAGTATAAAATTCTGCCCAACTTTGGCTAGTGCTTCAGCTGCATCCATTCCTGATTCATTCAGATATAGCCACAGAGACCCATGCCTTAGAACAGGGGTCTGCAACCTGTGGCTCTCCAGATGTTCATGGACTACAATTCCCATCAGCCCCTGCCAGCATGGCCAATTGGAATTGTAGTCCCTGAACATCTGGAGAGCCACAAGTTGCAAATCCCTGTCTTAGAACTATCAAGACTGGACTACTGCAATATGCTATCCTTAAAGCATGTTTAGAGACCGAAGCTATACCCTATTCAGGATAAAAATGACAGATCTGTGAATTCATCCGCTCGGGTCCTAGTGCCTGCCTACCTACTTCTATCCCGAGGCACTAGACCTAAGCAGAGAATTCTAGAACAAAGACATTCAGGAAATGGCAGATGAATTCACAACTCTCCTGTTATGTTTATCCTGAACAGGGTGTAGTGTAGAATGCTATGATTAGACTGCTGGTCAGGGCCAGCTATTGAGACCACAAGACCCAGATATTACAGATTGGTTGCAGACCCAAGCCCAATTCAGGGTATCACTTTTGATCTTTAAAGCCCTACATGACTTGTGTGTGGGGTGGCTGAAGAACCTTCTGCTCATTTGTGTTTCTACCTGGGATTTGAGATCACAGGGAACATTACCTCCTGACTGTCCCATCAATCAAATAAGCTTGGTTAGTGGCAGGGACGTATGTAAGGAGGGGTTCATGGGTTCAACCCCCCCCCTTACATCTTCACATATTTCTTCAAGGGGCAATTCTCCAAAGATTACTTAAAGGGGAAAGGATTCCAAACTGAGTTTTAGTACTTTCCCCTTTAGCAATCTTTGGGGAATTGCCCCCTTAATAAATATGTGAAGGCTTTGCAAGAGACCAGCCTGCCTGGAGGGCGAGGGAAACTTGCCTCTTGGCAGCTAGGCACTGGCAAGGAGGTGGCAGTGGTGGCGAAGGGGGGCTGCCGCTGCCTCCCTGCCTAGCAGCCGGAGGGTGAGGGAAACTGCCCCCTGAACCCACCCCATAAAATTTTTATACCTACGTCACTGGTTAGTGGGTACACAAGATAAACCCTTTTTGGAGGCAGCCCTATGATTATGGAACAGCTTCCCCAAGGTGTGCCAGACACCCATACTTTTGATTTTTAGGAGGTAGTGGAAGACCATTTTATTTAGGACTGCATTTGATAAAGTTATTACCAGTCTTAAAGTATGATTTTAATTTTTGGTTTTTATTTATTCTATTGTATGTATTTTGTCTGCATTATAAGTTACTTTGAGGAAGAATGATGGCTAAAAAAAGGAGCAGCAGTGGCGCAGGAGGTTAAGAGCTTGTGTATCTAATCTGGAGGAACTGGGTTTGATTCCCAGCTCTGCCGCCTGAGCTGTGGAGGCTTATCTGGGAAATTCAGATTAGCCTGTACACTCTAACACATGCCAGCTGGGTGACCTTGGGCTAGTCACAGCTTCTCGGCGCTCTCTCAGTCCCACCTACCTCACAGGGTGTTTGTTGTGAGGGGGGAAGGGCAAGGAGATTGTAAACCCCTTTGAGTCTCCTACAGGAGAGAAAGGGGGATATAAATCCAAACAACTACTCCTCTTCTTCTTCTTCTACCTGATTAGGAAGATAATTCCACAATTGTGAAAACACGTGGTGCACGGAAGAGTAATTTAGAAAACGTAGCCCTCAATGCAACTGTAGTACTTCGGAGGTGGGCCGATCGTTTGGCGAAGTCCACGGCGATGCTGGCTTTGCAAAGGTGACAGATGGGACTAGTCGCTGCCTAAACTCCCTTCTCTGCGACGGACAAAGCAGCCAACGGCCGTCAGGATGGAGACCTTCACCTTCTTTGACCCCAGTGAAGCCGATTGTATTGCGTATTGTCAATCAGCGGATGACGGCACAATCGAAGTCCCACCCACCCCCAAGCATTATTCCAGCATCGCGCCCGTTCACTCATATTTCATGTTCCACCCTCGGAATGTAGTAACCCCTCCCATTTAGGGAAAAAGGAGGCGGGATTCAATGCAGCTGCTGCCTACTACGAGCTTCGGTTGGACAGGAAGGCGATCGTGGCGTCGCGATTGATCTTCGTCCCAGCCTCTCAGCGATCAGTCCAGCTGGGTGGCGCGGCGGGGGCCGCCGTGCTCTAAGTCTCCCTGTCAGTCAGTCTTTCTTTCTTCGCCTTGCACTTTTGTCGGCGCTTCTCAGCGAGCGGAGAAACGAGGACTCGCTCCGTTAGGAGTTAGCCGAGCGGGCGCAGCGCCAACTACGGAAGCGGGTGAGCCCAGTTCCTAGTGCTGAGGCAACTTGTGTTTTCTGACGAAGAAAAGAATTTCCGTTGGTTGAGGCGGTTGAATAGCGGCCGTTGGCAGAGCGCGGCGGTTTCTTTCTCCTCGCAAATTCGCAGGTTGAGTCGCTTCCATAACCTCTCTTGAAACACATTCGCCTTCTGGAGACCTCCCGCCGCTTTCTTGCTCCCCGTTTCGAAGAGCAAACTGCAGCGGGATCCCAGGTAGGGTCTCCTGCCCGCTAGTCCGATCCGAGGAGACTGGGGCGGAGGGGGGCGGGGCAGGCCGAAGAAGGGCGGCCAGTAGCCTTGGAGCCCCTCTTGTCTGCAGGCGAGTCGGCGGGCGTTCGTGCTCGGTTGCATGTGTAGAGGGAAGAGCGTGTCGGAATGCCTGTGGGCAGCTTTCGCCTGCTTGGACTAGGTTCCCCTTTTAGCGTCTCCTTGTATGGACTCGGGGTTTTAGTGCCTCGAGGTTTTGTCTCCCCCCCCCCTTTTTTTTTGCGCAATTAACTCGAGGTCAAGTCCCGTGAGTCCTTCGGCCAGCTTGCATAGGATTGGGCTGCACGTGTCCGAGAGTAGCCAAACCTGTGCTGAACATCGCCAGTTCCTGGTCGGATACAGTTTCTACTGAGAAGAGGCTGGCCCATGGTGAACAGTCATAAAAACTAGTGCGGATTTTATTTTTACTGACGCCGGTCCAGTTTTTCGGCGGCGTCCTCTTCCTTACCCCAACCCTTTATTCCCTTTCTTACCCTCCCTTTGATTGGCCCCTTAAGTACTTAACATTTATAGGTGTGGTATCAAATAACTGATGTAAAACCTAGACACATTATAGGCGCTATCAGGCTTTTTGAAAGTCTGTTAGACTTTTTTTTTACCTTCATCGGGCTATGAAAGTAAGTTGGCTTTGAAGGTAAACAGATTCTGCGGGGAAATTCAGGAGTAGAAAATTCTGTGTGTCTCTGATTCCTGTTAAGCGATTTCAGCAAGACTATTGAAATAACCGGCATGGAGATTGTTCTTCAGACCTTTCCAGTTATCCACTTCAGTAATAGTTAAAAACTAATTTTTGATACCTAGAAATAATTTTTTCCTAGTACTGACATTCATTTCCAGTGAGACAAAAACACTATATCTTCGATAATGTTATGCTAATAAGAATTTATTAAACTAACAGCATTGATGCTTTGTTATGTTACCATTATTAGGCATTTTCTGTATATCCTGGTAAAATGGTTGTACTATGCCAGTGGAAATCTGAAATTTTCTCTTCAGTATTCTTGCTTTTTCACATTTTAATGCTTTACAATTTTTGTATGTGTTGAAACCTGTAACTTGAAGTTTAATGTTGATGTTATCTTCGTGGTAAATAGGTTATCTTGTTCTAATCTTTGTATTATTAATTCCATTTTCTTATGTAGGTATGTTCTGAGCTGTGATCTTTAAGCCTCTGTGTAGGCAGAAATCTGTGTCCATATATTTTAGTCTCATTGTACAATGTTGAAACCTTGGATACTTGCCCAGAAAAGTCATTGAGTGAAACTTACAGTGCAATCCAGGACAGAGTTACTTCAGACTAAGCCCACTGGGTAACTCTGTTCCGGATTGCACTGTTAACTTGAATTCACGTTCATGTATTTTTTCATTCTGTCTTGAAAAACTCTCAGTTGAAATATATAGCTCGTATATGTTTCAAATCAGAGGCAAAGTGAATTGACAGTTTTTGAAATGGCTATGTGGTATTCTCTGTATGTTCACTTAATATATAGTTGACACACACATTAAGGGAGAAGCATAACATTTACGATCCAGTATAATGCTGACTTTTCAGTGATAGCATGTGCAGCCCTGTTATGTAAGGTTTTGCCGTAAAATGAGACCTTTGAATTTTCTTAAAGGAACCTGGTGTTGTGCAACTTTCAGGTAGCATGTAAGGTATATATGCAAATGAAATATATATGTAAATGAAATTCAACATATAGTTGAGTTTTCTTTTCTGAGGCATTCCTGAAAGTACTTTTGTCACGTACATTTTTTGGTCTGCTTCTTGAGATTGTTTGAAAATTATATTTGGTCCACATTTCAGTTCCTAGAATTTTAACTGTCAACTGCATACTCTATTGGGTGCTAGGAGGCTCATATGTAGAACCTATAGGTCACAGGATATCCAGGGATCATTCAGAGAAAATATTCAGAGCACTGCTCACACCATGTTTGGTGCCTGTGTGGAGGGCACATGCTCTCTGTAAGTGAGGAGATGGAAGTCAGGGTAAAAAAAATGAAACATCAAAGTGCAAGAAGTAAGGAGACCTTAATTTCAAGGCAGTGAACAAACAAGACACTGGGTCCTGATCATGGGAGGTAATGAGGTGGCTTACTTTCTGCCAGTGGTGGCTTCTGAGACAGAAGAATGCTGTGCCATTGCAGATTTACTGTTGTAGATTATCTTTGAGCTCTGCCAGTACAGGAGCATTTAAAAGTGATTCTATTCCTGCCCAATGGGCATACATTGTGGTTAGGATTGCACTTGTGGGCAATATTTAGACGCTGAGAGCAAACTGGAATTTAATAATAATATGAGACTGGTATGTTTTCAAGCACACATGATTCCTCCTTCCTTTTGTATGAGATCTGAAATTGAAAACTTTTTGGTTTAAGAAGCAACTGATCAAACTTCAGCTTGTTGTGCCATACCGATCAATGCACTTAAGGCTGGTTTCTTGCCCACAAACCAGTTTGTGATCCTATTTGGAGTTTCTCTAGTCAAACTGAAGTTATATTGTGCATGACATTGTACTTTTACAGTTACATTCTTTTTACTCAGTTTAGGAACAGATAGCAAGATGGTTTGAAGTATAAAACTATTTCTGAACCCCTCTATGGTAGTCAATTTCAGTGCTTGGTAATATTTGCCTCAGTGAACTTTGTAAATGGTATTACAGGCAACGGAAGCAATGGAACTTGCAGACTTACCACTAAGTAACTGCTGCACAACTAACTTCAGAATTCTGTCCTAGATTTACATATTTTTGATGGAATTCCCAAGATTTGCTTCCATTAGTGCATTCGCTCACAGAAAGTTCTGGTTCTTACTGTAATTGTAGTGCCAAACATAAGCCATTATGTGAAACTAATGATTAAGTGATGGTTTTTCTCCATTTGAGCTCGAGGACACCTGGGTAATCTCCAGTTACCAATCAGGGTGGTTGGATTTTTAATTCAGCTTCCTAGATCTGCCTGGGACTGCCCACTTCTTCAGTTCTTCTCCTGCCTCCAGGGAGAGCAGTTGGGACAGTTCATGTCCTGTACTTGAGCTTTATTTTCCTTCTTTGGGGGGGGTCTACCTCCCTCTCCCTCCGTGTGTGTGTGGGGGGGGGGTAGGTGGGCTGGATGGGAGGATTTTTGAGGCCTGCAGTAGAAATTACTCCTAGTTCTTTGCACTAGAGCGGGTCGGATCTTCTTCAAGACAGAGCCAGGAAGGCAGCAATTTGCCATGCTGCACTGCGAGGAGATTCCTCTGAGGAGGAAAATTTGCTGAGGACCTCCTCTCAGCTGGCTCAGGCAGGCACATACCCAGACAGGGCTGCCCAGACCCGTTGCTCCGCAGAGGAGCTCTGCCATCAGGGGGCTCCCTCTAGTGGCGGTGCTGGTGTGAAAAGCAAGTGCGCCTCCAAGATGGCTGCCAGGATCTTGCTCCCTTTAGTCCCTTTTTAGCTTGACTACTCATAAACAATATCTCTTAACTCATTTTCTACATGGCGTTCTGGGGTTGTTACAACCCCAATACTGCCTTCTTTATTTTATTTATGGTATTAAATTTGTACCCCGCCCAATTCCTGACCAGAGTCTGGCTCAGTCACTTACAGTCATAGGTTATAACCCAATACAGTGGGGTTTGTATTGAGTAGGAGTCATTGGAGATAAGGTGATCACAAAGAATTCTTCCAATATTGTACTATAAAACAAGAGTGGCGAAAGGTACTATAAAATATCTCCTTAACTAAACTCGAGTTCGTAAAAATGTAGGTTGGAGTAAACTCTTATGAGTCTTGTGGATTCTGAAAGGCTCATCATCTAAAGGTAGATTCTGTTTATATCTGCCAGGATTCCTGTATAAGCATAACATTGCAGGCAATAATTGAATGAAGATCTTGTTCAGGTAGTTATTTTGAGCCATTACTTCGGCAGTTGTAATGATTGTAGTAATTACCATTGTTTATATTACAGACCAAAGATCAACAGTGACTTTATTGTGGAAGAATAGCAGAAACAGTAACTGGGGCAAATAAGTAGAATTGGTAGACGCATGAGGACATTGCCAAACTCCTGAGAGAAGGGAAATCTCATGGTTCCTTCTACTGTCGGCTTCTGAGCCCATGCTGGCATTGACAGGGTGACCACTAAGTTTTTGTGATCTAAAATTCAGGCTGATGCACTTTTAGCCTCAGCCATGGCTGAAGACTTCACTGGCCAGTTGACCAGGATTGACTTGAAGTTGAAAAGCATGCAGGAAGTTTTTTCAACTGTAACCCACTACTGAAGAAGCCCACCAACTCATCTGTTTCCTTCCTTCTGCTGGCTCATTGTCCCCCCCTCTCCCAGTTCCACTTTTTAATTAATTGTTTTGTAGTAGTTCTTGGGTGCTAAATAACTAATTATTTTGGCTGGGTTTTGTGCTTCTGCAGACATAGCTGGTTTCTTTTTTGTGGTGTTTGATCCCTAATTTTTTGTTGCTGTTGTTCAGCTCTTCAGATTTGCAGGAACATCTGTCCTAGCCCGGTATGATATATTGTGTTTTTTGGTGCATCTGACAATAAAGTAAAAAGCTGATTCTCTAATTAAACTACCACATTTTAAATGTGCATGTGTTCTGTCTTTCCACATCTGCAACCATAATATTTCATGGCTTCTTGCTGTTGTAACTGAATGAGTGTTTGTTTTCTGCATTTCCTAAATTTTCTAACTATGATGGTTTGTACATAATTCTTCAAAAATTAGGAGTGCTATTTAAGCAGATCTCAAACTTTTTGTGTGCTTTGTTTTCTGTTTGTGCAAAATACGCTGTATAATTTGACAGAAAGAACTGTCTATGTTCCATGAACAATAAACTAAACTGCATTGGCATGGAATTATTTATTTATTTAATTCCTTAATAGTTTCTTTAATAGTTAACATTTTATTGCGTGTTGAGTTTATCAACCTATTTCAAGAATAATTGATACAAACAGTGTTAGATGAATTAAACTAGACCATTATAGAATGTTGGATATCAATGAACTGTTAAATGTCAAATTATCTAGATAATTTATAGCATGCTTGAATAATTGTTCATGAAATTTGGGGCAATTTGAATAAAGGGTGTAACTGCTTTAGTGGATATGGCTCTTAAAAGAGGAAATAAAAACTCTAATTTAGAGTTGAGCAAAGGTGAGGAAATCATAGATGCTGCATCAGATTCAAATTATTCAATTGAGGGGTAATTAGTTAAGGAATTGAAACAGACTGGAGAGAATTGCTAACAGTAGTCAAGAAAGGGGAAAACGTTTAGAATCCAAGTTAGAAGAATGTGAGATAAAATTGGAAGCCAGGTTAATTGGGCAAGTAGATACTGTTGATTGGAAGTCTGAAGAATGTAAATAAAATGTTAACAACTTAAGAGAGAACTGAGAATAATGCAGTTAGAAAAACTGATCAAATACTGCAAGAACATTAGGGAAACCTGTGGATGTTTTGCTTCCTTCTGTAACATTCTGGATAAAGCATGCTATTTTAAAGACCATGTTGAGTGGTAAAAAATTAGTGGTGGATGGTCAGGAAATACTAGTCTTGGCCGATCTTAATCGGGACATGATAGCAAAGAATCATCAACTTAATTTTCTTACCATGAAACTACAGCAGTGGTGTATTTATTCAGGAAATTCCTTGATCACTGCGACCAAAATGATAAATTATTCACAGTTTTAAGTCATGGTTTTTGAGACTTTTTTTTTTAACCAATGAAGATGCCGCTCCTTAGAGCAAATTAGGAACTTCCAATACCTGAGCTTGAATTTGCACCATCCTGCCTCCTGGACTACCCACAGAATAATTAGCTCTAAAGAAAGCAAACATCAGTCTATTATCCAGCCTATGTTTTTATTCCACTGGGGGATGGCATTATGTTCCTCCCACTAATCAAAGGTGGGGATGCAACTGTTATATGCTGTAGTAACATGGATTGTTGGAGCTCTCAGGAGCTGGATGGACTTCAAGCTAGATTTATAAGAGCAATCTTCAAGGTTGTGTTTTGAATGCAGTTCTCCTATTAGAAATGGGTGAGTGTCCTTTGACTTATAGAGCATGGTCCATAGTATCATTAAGCCTTTGGCTCAAAATAAAGAACTTTTCACGGGGAGAAGGTTTACTAAGGTTTACAGGATGATTATTACAGTTACTGGATGAAACCTTCAAGACACCTCAGATGACTTGTTTGTTTAACTTCAGAATTTAAGAAAAAGTCTATGTTGTAAGAACAAACTTATACAGCAAATGAAGTTCAGGAAATCGCACACAGATTTACATAAGATCAAGACATATTTGATAGATATTTGATAGTTGGAACTCAGAAGGTCACAAACTGGAAGCTCTGGTGAGCAGAAACGGCCTGGGGAACTACAGTTCCCACGAGACCTTGGGGCTCACGTCTCCTGGGAAGTATAGTTCCCATCAGGCCGTTTTTAAGCCTGAACTGCGAATAGGCCTTTTTTTTTTCAGCCTGAAAAAGTTCTAGGAAAAGGAAAGGAACTAAGTTAAGTGTGAAAAGGGGGAAAGGGGGGGCGCCGTGGGGGGCCATGGGGCGGCGGAAAATATAGACTGCGCACCGGGTGCAGTTTGGCCCAACTACTCCTCTGCAAGAATCAGCTGCAAAATTGCCAGTTGGGAATATGGAAGCTTGGCATCCAAGCCCTCTTTCCCATTTTAGCCTCACCGTGTGAAGTAGGTTGGGCTGAATTAATTGCCCAGGATCACCCAGTGACTTCATAGCTGGGTGAAGATTTCAGCCCAAGTTTATTTAATCTTAGCTGGAGATACTGGCCATTACATCTGTTTGCTTTCTTGTTAATTTTGCCAATAGCAGTCACTTTTTTTCAGGGCACAATTCAGAATGTTGGCTTTCATAAAATTATTCATCTGGGAACAAATTACCAGAACTGCCTGTTCCTTTCACAATTTGCCAAATGGGCGAGATTGACTTCAGAGATCCTTCAAATGGGTGGTTGCTTACCTTTCTTCAATCATCTGGTGCTTACTCTTGAGTTTTAGGCAGGTGCCAGATTTTGGTATCTTTGTCTGCTTGTGTTTTATGAACTGCACTTCACTTTTGCAGCTCTTGCTTTTTTCTGTTTATGTGGCTTTTATTACTTTTGGGGTTTTTTTGTGCTAGTTTGTAGCAAGAATTTGTCTGTTTACAAACTTGGGGCCTGTGAGACTCATAGGTGGATTCTGCATAGCATATTTATAACAAGTTGCAGTCGTTATAAATGAACTGTTTGGGAAAATGAATTCATTTAGAACAATTGCAACTCATTATAAACAAGCAATGCGGAATCCACTGCAAAGGACTGAATCTCAAACCCGTCTGTCCCAGGCCCTTCTCTGCCTTCCCAGACTTATCTACTACTCCCCTGTCTTCTACATACCTTCTTCTCTTCCCAGGCTTTTTGCTGTCCCCTACCTACTTCCTTTCTGTCTTCCTAAACTTTTATCTTTCTCCCCTTCCCCATTTTGTCTTCTTCTCCCAGCCATCTCTACTTTCAACAGCACTCTGTGCTACTGAGGTTACACAGGCTCCAGTGTCTGGATAGCTTTTCATCTCCTCAGAGCTTGGATCTTGTGTGATTTTGAGAAGTCTCAACATTATCTGTTCTTGGAATTTTACCCCCTCCTCATTTTTATTTTTTACTTTTGGGATTTTTCTACAAACTTTGGGTTTCCACAGGTCTGGAGATAAATCCTTGTTGTCCGTATATGCCCCCCCCCCCCCTTGTGTGAACATTTTGATCCACATTCCTGGGGCTATGTTCTGTATGGAATATATTTTATTTTTATTTGTTTATCAGTTTTAGTACACTTCTGCCACATAAACTGGCTCAGGAACTGAAGTTGGAAGATGTGGGATACAAATATTCTAAAAGAATACTGATTTGAGGAAAATATGC
Organism: Sphaerodactylus townsendi; assembly: GCF_021028975.2. Classification (NCBI taxonomy): domain Eukaryota; kingdom Metazoa; phylum Chordata; class Lepidosauria; order Squamata; family Sphaerodactylidae; genus Sphaerodactylus; species Sphaerodactylus townsendi. Next base: position 42,203,548 of record NC_059435.1, read on the forward strand.
TTATGTTGGGCATCAGGTACTTATTTTCTATCACGTGGCATCCAGTAGTTTCTTTATGCTGCTGGTTTATTATCTGTAATTCCTTATTCTTTTCGTTCCTATGTATTTTTAGACTGATTTGATATACAAAAATATACCAATAAAAGGTAACTACTGGAGTTAAAATGTGTAGTGCTATTTTAATGCACCATTTAAAGCAAGAAGATAATTACTTTTATTGTTATACACAGCAATAGAAGCAGTGTACTTTCTCTTAGTGCAGATATGTACTCTTCAGTACTTTCGTAGAGAATAAATGTATTTTAAAATGCTTTCTTTTTCCTGTAAATTTAAAGGTTGAAAACTTTAGAACAAATGTTGGAAGATGTTGGCTGTGGATACAGGGATTGTAGAAGAATGGCTATCAGAATTCAAGGTAATTTTCAGTGTTGTTTTAAGTATTGAATGCTTGTAATTTTTTGTAATAGTGTGCAGTATTTATTTCTATTCTGCTTAAAATAGTTCTCTAACTGCATTGAGATACATTTGAGTTAAAACCTGCTGCAGGATGTGAGATGGCAATTAATTTGAATTTAGTTTTTTGATCTAATTTTAAGGGTCTTGGTCACCTTGGTAGATTATCTGTACCGGTAGATAAGTAGGGAAAATGTGTTTCTACTAGGTCTCTTTGGATCTTTCACTATCGTTGTCAATAGAAGAAGTGTTGGTTTTTTTAGCCTGTTTTTCTACTGTAAGGAGTTTCAAAGCTACTTACAATCACCCCCATGCACAACAGGCACCTTGTGAGGTGGGTGGGCCTGAGAGAGTTCTGAGAGAACTGTGACTAGCCCAAGATAACCCAGCAGGCTTCATGTGGAGAGTGGGGAATCAAACCAGGTTCTCTAGATTAGTGTCTGCCACTCTTAACCACTACACCACACTGGCTCTCATAGAATCCCTCTAGATGGTTTGGCTAGTTAGGATCTGAGAAGCACTGTTTGGTTGGTGGTTCTAGTCCTTCCCAGATAACAGATCTCAGAAAATAGATGCTGCTGATTTATTGTTCTACTATTGCCTCTTGCTAAGCAGTGTGACTTGGGGACATCTTATCTGCTACTCTATTTAAAATGTGCACAATACCACTAGGAAGGTTATTGGGCAATCTGGGCAGTAATGTAGTAATGACACTTGACTGTTTCTTGTTCCCATTAGGTCTTTGGGGGGCGGGGGGGATCCTGAACCAGAGTCTGAAAGCACTGATGGGTGAACAGACTAAAGCTTAATCTAGTTAAATGAAAAATTGTTGGTAGGTTGGATGAAGTTGCACTCCTTATTAAGACTATAAGATTTGTAGTTAGGGCAGTTCTTGAATGTGAATGATCAAGAATAGTAGTAACTTTGACTTGTATAAATATTGTGATGTTTACTACATAATATTGCTAGGTAATGCCACAGGTTAGCATGCCTAATAGTATCTAAATGTGCCCACAGTATTGTAGCACTACATGTTCTGTACATGCAACATGTAGTTGGTCCAGAATCTCCCATCAAACTTCAGCAGTCAGGGATACACATTAAAGGGCCTTAATGACACAGTGTTTAACTAGGTATGTATTGAGATAAGGTAATCTTTGATCTCTTGGTCCCAAACCATTTAGAGTATTAAAGGTCAAAATCAGCACGTACTTGAGATAAGAAAATAGTTGGAAGTAAATGCAACTCAAGTACAGTTGTTCCAGACAATCCCAGCCTGTCCAGCATCCTGATTCTTAGGTGGTGCCACTGTTATGGATTTATCTGCCAAGGGTTGTCTGTCATGAACTCTTGCTACTGGTGTTCTGTCGTGATATTAAGACAACCTACTGTTAAAGGTCTTAAGCTTACTGTTTTTGTCCATTTCCACTGTGAGGAAACTTCCTGTTGTCCTCCTTGTGGCCTGTCCTGTCTTATTTGTGCTTTTTTATCCAGGCACTAGCTTTCTGGGTTAAGCTTTTATCCAAGTACCTTCCCCCACCCCCACCCCCCAAAAAACCCTGATTTTTAAGCCGCCCTGCTGTATGAAAGAGAGGAATGCAGATATTGTAAACAAGCTAAAATAAAATGCTATATATTGGTTCTAATTAAAGTTGGGACTTTGAAAGGTTTGTAACTCTTGAGTCTGTTTTGTTCAGGCGTAATCTATCAATGTGATTGAGTGCCATAAAATGAAAAAGTGAAATAGAAATATCTATCTGCTGAACTGTGGCCCTGAGGAAAGCGTTGCCTGAGAATGGATGAATGCCAGAATAACAGTCTACGCGAAAAAAATCCCATCCTTTAATCTTGACTTATTTTTTCCAAAGACATCAGAATTAAACAAAAGATGTAGCTTTGTTTTAACTCAATATTTCAGTAAAAATATAAAAACAGAAGTACAAAAGAGATTTTAATGGGGTGATCAGTTTGGTATCATCTATATATATAAAAATGGAACCATGCGTTTGTTGCTTCGAGAATAACCCCGCACCTGCTGGCCCAAACGCTCTGAAAATTTCACAGACACTTACTCATTCCCCTGACTGTGTTCTTACGTACCTCCCACTGTCAGACAACACACCTGAGCCAGGTAAAACATCTTTTTCCTGGTGCACCAGGCCATGAAGATGCCTGTGTGTAACTGTCACCCTTAGAATGTTCATGCCCTTAGAATGTTCGCTCAGATGGCCAGATATGAGCAGTGAAAACTGTACATAGGCAATAACTCGAGTGGACGTGAAACACATACACACGTTGCCGTGTGAGACATCAGGTGGGGTTTCCCCCCCCCTCACACACAGGAACCTTTCACTCTCTATGCCTCACCCACTACTACCACACAACATACCTACTCTCATACACATTCAGCGGAGGGAGAGGGAAGGGATGGAGGAGGAGGCATGCAAGGGAAGAGAAGTGAGGGAGGGGACAGAGAGTGAGGGTGGCATGCAAGGGAGGGGAGGGAGCGGGCCCAGCATCTGGACATGACCCATCCACCCTAGCAGAGGGAGATGGAAGGGAGGGGAGGCATGCAAGGGAAGAGAAGTTAGGGAGGGGAGAGAGTGAGGGGTGGCATGCAAGGGTGGGGAGGGAGGGGGCCCAGTATCTGGATATGACCCACCCACTCTAGCAAAGGGAAAGGGGAGGGAAGTACGGGGAAGGGTGCATTCAAGAGAAGAGAAGTGAGGGAGGGGAGAGAGTGAGGGGTGGCATGCAAGGGGGGGGGGGGAAGGGCCCAGCCAGCCTAGATTCTCTGAATACTGAGGTTATAGTTCAGAAAACCAGGTTGCCTCCAAGGCACGCGTTACTCAGGAGTAAGCTCGGTAAAGCAACCATGACATACTTTGAATGGCTGAGGTTGCGGTGTACCTCCTCAGAGGGGTTTTGGCTCAGTAGTGACACCCATTTGCCAACTCCACCCCAACTCTACTCCCCCAGGTAAAGGATGAAGTGACCAGCCAGCCTAGATGTGTGTGGGGAGAGGTGCCTTTCCATTCCCCCCCCCAAGGAATGCGGTCACACACACCAGTGACATCGCACAGTATCAGCCTGCGCGTTTCCATGAGCACGTACTGCTGGCCTCTGCAATTGATTTGCTGCTACTGTTCCCTTCCCATTTCACCACAATAAGCCACAGCAACGCGTGGCCGTGCCCCGCTAGTCTATTATATATATTATGACAGCAGAAATTTTGACCAATAATAATAATTAGCATTATGGGGGAATTCTTTCCATCTACCTTTGATATCACATCTAAGTATAGTGAAACAACATTTTCCAAGGTGCTAAATGTGCTTTTTGAAAGCCACTTTATAAGGTTTATTTTTTCTACATTAGTAGAATTCAGTATTTCTCAGATTAACGTGTCTTCTATAGAAGAGGAACTCTTTGCTGTTAGTTTAGTATATCTTTTTTTCATTAATGTGTATAAAATGTTTCTGTTAGACAGCACCAGAAGCATCCATACCAAGCTATGCTAAAAATCTGAAAAACAAGAGTTCTCTGGTTTCATCTTTGTACAAAGTTATTCAGGATCCACAAAGTGAGGTAGGTAAATATGTACAGAACTACGTTGGGGATTCATCAAGTTATGAAAATAAATTGTACAAGTTTTATAAAGCAGCAAAATTATAAAGGAAATGAAGCATTAGACAGCATGAGGGGGAGTATGCAGAACAGAAAAGCCTGTTCCCCCTTCACAGTACCCTGCTTCATTGCCCTTCCATGAGGAGGGCAAGACATATCCCAGCTTTTCTTTGTAGGTCAGACACTGGAAATTTAAAATTATCCTTCCTCTAACTGATGTTATTCTACTTGGGTATTTATGGGGCAAAGCAGATAAATTAGATTTGGAGCTCCTTTGTTTGAAAGCGGAATAACCTTCTCTGCTCCCCAGTCTACTGTGAAATAGGTAGGCAAGTTTTGGAGTTCTACATAGTTTTCTCTGATGCAGTCTTTGTCTTTCTCTACTTGTTGTTTTTCTGGGATTTTCAATAAAAAGGGGATATTTGTCTCGCAGTTCTCATAAGGCAGAACTGTAATTTGCTTCAGGAGAACCTGGAAAATTTGGCCATCTGAAGGGGTAGTAAAAGTGAAGGCAAAAATGGAGGTAACAAAACATCTATCTGTTATATTTATTTTACCTGGAGGATTATTGCTGAACTGACCCAATGAAATGGTATTATTATTCCGTCTTCATGCCCCTCTTTTCTCCTTGCCTTAGTGGCCTCCCTTCTGTGACCTTCCTTGAGACTGTTAGCATAACCATTACTATGCTCTTCCCCACCCCCACCCCAGTTTTACTGCTTGGGTTGATGCTTGGTTTTGGGCATGACTCTTTGCCCAACAGTGACATGTAAAGCAGAAATGCAAAAAACTTGTCAGTATTGTGGGGGAAAGGCTTGTCGTAATAAGATCTAGGAAAACAAGTGAGGTGCACTAAGTACAGGAGATTGCTTGACAAACATTTAGTTGTATTTCTTTTGAAAATTAAAAAATGTTGCCCCTTCAATAGTAGTAATAATATTTTGAGGTGTTACATTATTTACATAACCATTTAATGCTTTTATTTCAGTTGCTGGAACCAGTCTGCCATCAGTTGTTTGAGTTCTATCGTAGTGGTGAGGAACTCCTTCTACAGTTCACGCTGCAGTTTCTTCCAGAATTGATGTGGTGCTATCTAGCTGTCTCTGCAAGCAAAGATCTGCAGAGCAGTGGCTGCATAGAAGCACTTCTTCTAGGAGTTTACAATTTGGTTCGTATTCACACCTGAGACATTAATTTCTCTATCTGGGGATAAGGTGCAAATCATTCAGATTAGCAGAAATTATTCTGACTCAAAGTTTTGTTGGGAATGAAGCTTAAAAATCTTGACTATTAACAAGTACTTGCAGAAGCCAGTTAATCACCTTTTGTGTCAGCATCTTAAATGAGGACAGCTAGTTCTAAAAAAATTAAATCGGTTGTTTGCTCGTTAAGCTTTTTTGGTGTTGTATCTTTGTATACTAAAGACCTTATTGTTATGATAGCAATAGGGACAGCTACTACTTGAAATATATAAATGGAAATAAGACTAGTCTAATTTCCAAGGGAAAACAGGAGGGTTCTACTCTCTCAAATGGGTTTTCTCACCTTTCATTTGGTATCTCTTAGTATCTAATGTACAGTATTGGATGAAAAGTGAATCTGGGGAGGGGGGCTGTGGTGGTGGATCTGTGTATTATTTATTTCATGTGTAATCAGTTTAAAACTCATGGAAGATCTGCATTTTCCTGAGTAAAGCATATTTGTATCTGGGACCAATCCAGACATGGCAAAGGTGTCTACTGTCCAGGTGTGGATTCATATATCCACCCATTCTTCTGCAGAATGTAAGTTATCATTTTTAAAAGAAAATTGGGCATGCAATTTAGGGGAGCTAAACCTTTCTCTTTCCTCAGAGTTTAGCACACTCTTGTTCGAGACATTTTGTCTCCCATTTTTTTAGCTCTAATATCTGAAGTGAGCTATTTGTAAGAATACTGCTTGAAACAATAGATTGTAAGGGGGCGGGGGAGGGAGAGGAGATGCAAGTGTCAGACTTCTGCCACATTCACCTCACTGAATTATGGTATAAGTATGGAAAGGAAAAGGTGGGGGGGGGGGGGGCTGTGTATTCTAAAAAGAATTCCAGAGGCCAAGTAATTCAAGAGATTACTGTGGCACAGCGCTAAACAGAACACAAACTGATGCAGAAACAATTCAGGTAAGATCCTTCTTGTGTTGGTCCGACTCAGTCCTGACTAGTTGGCTAACGATAGAAACTTCAGTGCTATTAAAGAACACTTTACAGGATAATTTTTATTTTTCCAACTGTATATTTACCTTTCCAGGCCTGTCTGCGTTTAGTGACTTCTATAATGATTATCCTTAAAGTAAATGTTATAACTTTCTTGTGCTGTGTACAGCTAGGTCTGTAGAAATGTTTGCATAATCTATTCATTTGAAAATGATAGGCATTGTGTATAGACAATTTAGGGTACTGAATGTAGTGTAACTTGCATTTCTCCTATATTTTACAGGAAATAGTTGACAGACAAGGGCACAGTAGGGTATTAAGTTTTACAATTCCATCCTTATCTAAACCTTCAGTATATCATGAAGTAAGTTTAATCTCTATTTTTACTTGATGAATGTAATGATATTGTTGCATGTCTTATGAGTGTAATTTACCTTCGAATTCATTCTCTTAGTTATAAAAACACACTTTCTGTTCTGGAAATCATGCTGGTGATTCAGCTGCAAACGCTAGTTTCTCTGTCACTGAGGGAGAATTCCCCAGCTGAACCAAGAGCATTTCTGCTTTGGAAAATAGTGAGCTGATTCCAGAGAGTCTAAAAGTAATCTTCATGTGTCTGAGGCAGATAACGTAAAAATGTTGATTTGCTTTATTTACATTATATTAAGAAGATTTTTTTCAGAGAATCTTTAATATAATTTGAGTTCCATGGAATATCATGGTCAACCATCTACTGTCTTAAGAAATTTTTTCAGAAGTGGAGAAGACTTTATTGGAAAGTAATGTGGGCATTCGTGTTTAAGTTAAAATGGCATCAGAATTGCATGTCTGTGGGATATCAGCAGCTACTAGTCATAGATCTCTACCTCTCCAAGTATCAAAGGCAGTAATGCCTATTTAAATGTGTTGCTGGGAAGCATGGGGTGGGGGGCGTGCTGTTGCAGCTGTCCTACTTGTGGCCTTCCTAGAGGCAACTGGTTGGCCACTGTGTGAACAAAATGCTGGTCTTGGTGGGCCTTTGGTCTGATAACAGCATAGCTCTTATGTTCTTACAATAAGAATTTTAAGTTTTTAAAAGTACACGGCTTCCCCTAGCAGAATTTAAACTTGCTTTCTACTGAATTTGTGGGATCAAGTAATTGAGATCAAACTAAGCATAATAGCAGATCTGCGTTCAGAAACTGCTCAGCTTCTAATGTGCCTGGAAGAGGAGGGGAACAATTTTAAAGCACAGCATAAATGGGCAGAAAGGGAAAGCTACCTGTGCTCTGTCCTCTTTGACCCTTCCATTTTTCCGCAGTGGTTCTCCAACACTAGAAGATCATTTCTTCTGGGAGAAATTTTCCCCAAAGTACTTTTAGGTGGAAGAGTGCAGCCAGGGGAGGTTAATATTTCAGGGAAACATGTCTCAATGCATTTTAAAGTAAGCCTGAAATTGCACTTTATGCACCACATTTTAATGGTTTTTGTATCTTCAGCAGAGTGCTATAGTCTAAATATTTTCTTTTCCATGCATTTTCCAGTTTAGTGTACTTTTTTTAAAAAAAGACAGAGGAAATGACATATAAGGTTTTTGTTTTCAATGTCTTCAGTAGATTATTCAGATCTCTCTATCTCTCTCTCTTTTTAGCCTTCCAGTATTGGCTCAATGGCTCTTACTGAGGGTGCTTTATCTCAGCATGGCTTATCCAAAGTTGTATACAGTGGACCTCATTTACAGAGAGAGATGTTGACAGCACAAAACCGGTAAAATGCAGTGTGTGATTTTAAAAATGAAAGACTTAAAGCATGAAACTGAACGCTTCATTCACTTGTGATGAACTATCCTTTATAAATATAAATTCAGATAGCATGGTTGAAGATCCATTGATAATACTTAATGATAAAGGCTGACGCAGATTTTTCTCAACATAGTGTGCATGTGTATTCTGTTAGCAAAAATCAAATCTTTTTTGTACTTACAGGTTTCAAGTATTGACATTGCTTTTGTTGCGATACAATGCTGCCTTAAGCTATATGCCTGCAGTTTCTCTTCAGTCATTATGTCAGATCTGCTCAAGGTAACTTTCTTTTGATTGAAAGATATTAAGACTAGTAAAGGTAGCAATTCTGTGGGAGTAACGTCTATCAAAATTTACAAGTAAATATGTATGGGATTGGGCAGCAAATTCAAACGCATTGGTGTAATTTTAAAATTTAGAATATGAATATAAATTGCAGAGTTGAGAATACATGAAATAATAAAAATGGGTAAAATATCTGAGACATTTGAAATGAGAGGTTTAGGGTTAGGGTTACCTGCGTGCTTCCTTTTAAATTCTGTTTTTACCTGATCGTTCAGTGCTCTTCTACCAATAACATGTCAGCCTAATGTCTTTTAGAAATGGAATGGATGGGCAGAAATGAAGCACAGCTAAAAAACGAGCCAACTTTTTTGCATAAATTTCTCCTTTAAGAGGCAAGCAACATCCCCATTTTTTAACTACTAAGTTATTTATTAAGTGGGAGAGTTGGTAGAAAGTTTCACCAAGCATTTTCAATATGCTGAGAAGAACAGTTTTCTTGTACATCTTGTTTTGTGCATAATTCTGTTAGGATTTTTTTTAAAAAAATCTTTTCTTGCTGGCAGCCAGTTCATGAAGTCTGGTGACCACTCACTTTATGGTTTTTACTTGGGAGGAGAAGGTAATACGGACAGGGGAAAGACTCCTAAGTTTAATTCCTAAGTTATAGTACCTTAACATGAAGGCACATTGTGAAAAGTGGCCAGGTGTGTGTCTGCCTCAGTGTTAAGGATTTTTCATCCAGCTGATGTCCTTCAGTTTTGATTTTCACAACAGATGAGACTAGTCCAAAGCATAAGAAGCTGTAATCTAAGGATCGTGGTTCTGAAGAAAGTGGCTAATTGCTGGGCTAGCAATGCAGTCTGCCTTTCTGAAGAAGTGAGCTTTGCTGTGATCAGCAGTGCTTCTTTCAGAGACTGTGATAAAAGCTCTTGCATTTGAATGAACCAGATTTTCCATATGAGTGCTTGTGTCCCGGGTGCAGCTGGGGTCCTGAAGCCACTATAAAATGTTTTACATTACATGGAAAGGTACTCTTCTCTGTGCTTTTGTGTTGGAGGAAGGCTTGTTTCCCTCAGTATCGGGGAACATGTTTGTTACATTGAAAGAATGAACAAGAATAGTAGCTAGTAGCCTGGTTCCTTTCTAATCAGTATATGCTCCTCATGGAGACTCAAAAACTGTTGGGACTCATCATGAGTCACTCATGACATGGAAAACCTTTGATATCATCTGGATGGCTCAGAAAGAGTTTGGTATAGTTTGCTTTGTTCATACTGTTCTCTAAATAATAGTCCTTTTAAAACTATGAATCATCCCATTAATTTGTAAAAAAAAGTAATTGGGATAGACAAATATGCCCTCTCCCAGTGGCATTTCCACTTAGGAAGATGGTGCAGGGGGGCAGTTTGAAGCCCCTTCCCCTTGTGTTGCACTTATGAGCTGAATTGGCTCTGGCACACTTGAGATCACTAGTTCCTTGATATCACAAAAGTCTACATAAAGGATACAGTCAAGTCGACCTGAACTGTGTTAAGGTTCACTTATGTTGCCCCTTAACCATTAAAAACAGGAAGCCTTAGTTCCACTGCGAACCTGCTGCAAGGACATTCTGCTAGAATCCAATCTCTGTAAAGCGGCTACACTGGTTTTGGCTTTTACTTTAATCAAGTGTTGTGTATGTGTAGGGTGCTGTAAAGTCACAGTATGGTGTAGTGGTTAAGAGAAGGTTCACTCCAATCTGGAGAACCAGGTTTGATTTCCCGCTCTGCCACTTGAGCTGTAGAGGCTTATTTGGTGAACCAGATTAGATTGTGCACTCCAACACATGCCTTCTGGGTGACCTTGGGCTAGTCATTGTTCTTCAGAGTCTCTCAGCTCTACTCACTTCACAGGGTGCTTGTTGTGAGGAAGGAAGGAAAAGGAGTTTGTAAGCCCCTTTGAGTCTCCTTACAGGAGAGAAAGGGGGGATAAAAATCCAACTCTTCTTCTTCTGGTGACTCCTTAGGTATAGAAGGAGGCAAGTATGGAGGACAGTGGTGTTCCAGTCCATTGTCACCTCCAGTTTACATCTGCTCCCTCCTGGCAGTTCATCACACTTATTTTCTGTTGTGGGAATGCATGCAAGTTAAAAAAGGTTTGTACTTACCTGCAAGTAGAGGTGCTTCAGTAGCTGTGCAGTCACACTATTTTGTTCCCCCTTCCTTCCTGTCAGAATAAAGGCTCACTGGTAAAACAGTTTTGGAAAGAGGAAAAATCTCTTTTGTTTTAGAAGACTCTGCTGATGGCTTGAGTATGTGCAGCTCCCTTGTGTGAATTATACAACTTTTCATAAGAACATTAATTCATAACCAAGTGCAACTCTGTTTTTTGGATGGTATCAACTTACTATTAAGACAAATGAGATTTGTAGTTTCTGGATACAGCCAAGAATATATTTTATAAGCTACAGCTGGTATGCTCGTTATGCTCTTCTTGGACAAACGTGGTTTAACACGGTTTGTGGCATCTTACCGTAATGCCTTGGCTAAAGTGCTACTTGATTGTATGTGAAACTTCCATGAAGAGTGCTCAGTCTTCAGGTAGCCTAGAATGTAGCCGCTGCACTTGTTTCAGACATCTACCAACAAGAATATATAACAACACCTTCGGGAGATCTACTAACCAGTTTGTTTCTATACCAGATTCAAAGCATTGAGCTTTATACATGAAGGAGCACATTTCTTCATCTGTGTTCCCTACTTGTTCATCTTGAAAGTGGCCTTGCTGAGGAGGCCAGCTCAAATCTTATTCAGAAGAGGTGCTACATTTCTATCATCTGAGTGTGTGGCTTATTTGGGATATTGTGAAGACTTTTTTTTCCTTAGACTTTAAACATGCAGGAAGTTAATGGCTTCTTATATTTGTGTCTCTTTTGCTGAATTTTTTACGATTGTGTAATTTTGTGATTTGCTCCAATAAAGTAGATACCCTGTTTCCCCGAATATAAGACATCCCCTGAAAATAAGACGTAGTAGAGGTTTTGCTGAAGTGCGAAATATAAGGCATCCCCCGAAAGTAAGACGTAGCAAAGTTTTTGTTTGGAAGCATGCCTGTCGACCAGAGCATGCAGCTGGGGAGCGGAAAAATAAGACATCCCCTGAAAATAAGACACAGTGCATCTTTGGGAGCAAAAATTAATATAAGACACTGTCTTATTTTCGGGGAACCACGGTATTATAGTTTAAAATAGATATTATAGATAAAATAGCTTTCACTAGAACCAGGGGGCATTCATTGAAAATGCTGGGGGGAAGAATTAGAACTAATAAAAGGAAACACTTCTTCACGCAACGTGTGATTGGTGTTTGGAATATGCTGCCACAGGAGGTGGTGATGGCCACTAACCTGGATAGCTTTAAAAGGGGCTTGGACAGATTTATGGAGGAGAAGTCGATTTATGGCTACCAATCTTGATCCTCTTTGATCTGAGATTGCAAATGCCTTAACAGTCCAGGTGCTCGGGAGCAACAGCCGCAGAAGGCCATTGCTTTCACATCCTACATGTGAACTCCCAAAGGCACCTGGTGGGCCACTGCGAGTAGCAGAGAGCTGGACTAGATGGACTCTGGTCTGATCCAACTGGCTTGTTCTTATGTTCTTAGATATTAGTATTGGTCCTCATCTTCACTTTCATTCTGTTTATAGCTTATATCATTCCTGGGGGCGGGAGGGATGTGCTTGCTATTAAATGGCAGGGACACACTATAAAATGCTGAACTTTACCATCTGATAGTAAAAATTAGTAGTCGATATTTGATGCTGATATCGCTCAGGCATAGGCCTACCTCCTTTCCTCACATAGCTTGTTGCTATACATTCTAAAATAGTCTAAATCCAGTTGCTGTGAATGGTGTTTTAGAAGCACCCAAATGGTTTATTTAGTCTCGACAAAAAAAATACTATAAAACAGACTTATAAAATCCTGCTGGAAACAGCTTATCATTTGGTTTTCTAATATAAAGTAGATCAAATATTTCACTTTGTAGGCGACAACTTGGAGATGATGGACCTACTCATTAGGTACACTGTCAGTTTCATTGTTTAGCCTGAAATAGAGCAATTGGGAGATTTACCTGATCGTTTGTGCTTTTAAATGTGCCGTATGCTTACTACCACATAAAATTAGCAATACTGATACTGATTTTGATTTTTCAGGATCTGTGTTTGTGGGTATCCTCGGCAACAAGTGAGGAAATACAAAGGCATAAATAGCAGGATTCCAATTTCTTCTGAATTCATGGTGCAAATGCTTACAGGAATTTATTATGCTTTGTAAGTATGCTTTGTAAGGAATGTGTGTGTGATGTACACACAAATGTAACAGTTCATTTCTGAGACGGATGGCATGTTATACATTATTTTCAAATGTGTGTTTCAGCAATAATGTTTTTCAGAGTTGTACATATATGTTGCTGCAAAGGATAATTGATCTCAGCTGCTGACAATAATGTTGCTCTTTCTAAATAACATTCTTAGGGCTTCATCAGACTAGATTCTGGGTGTTGTTTGAAAAGTGTACAATATGCTTTTTTCTTCAAAACATCTTGTTCATGAGACTCCAATTTGGATAGGGAAAATTGCCCTGTCTCCTTTTTGCTATTTCAAGTGTGTTTCCCCCCACACTCCTTGCAGTTTTCTCTTCCTGAAATGAACATACCAGGCTACAGAAATACAGGGTTTGATATAGAGCCTGTATTTCTACCCTCAAAAGGCAAAAAGCACTATGGGGCTGTTTTGCAAAGAAGGATGGTAAACTGATTAGATATAGTTGCTAGTTACAGTGAAAACTGAAAATTTTATTTTAGATGTGTACATTACAAAAAAAATTCTTGTTGACTTCATGTGGTTATAGAGCTGTATAAATATCGGCTTTAACTCTGATTTGGAATGATCATTCCCATCATGGGAACAGATTCTGTATAAATACAGCATGTATATCAATGGTGTCTGTGAGCAGTGAAAGAGCATAGGTTTATAAGAAAGGGGCAGGAACAGTGTTTGTACTTTACCTTCCATGAGTACGTTGTGGAAACTGGGCAAGTGTATCCTGTTCCTCTGGGGGTCATTTTGACCTGCCACAGGAGCAGGTGAGAAAATTATGTGGCATGAATGAAAATCCATGCACATGCAAAAAAAAAATCCGTCTGGATCTAAATCCATATATCATGACACTAAAACTATGGAGGTGGACAGGAAATTGCAAGATTCTTGGTGCTTCCAGCGGGAGTAGGGGAAGGGGCAGTGAATCAGAGTTCCCTTCTGAGTATGAAGGGGACATCTTCTGTCTACATTGTCCGCTGTAACTTTCTGCAGGAGCCAAGTGTCTACAATTCTTTTAAGTGACAGAATATCATTGATATTTCTTGTGAGGTTTGGTGGAGGGTAATGAAATATACACTTGAATGTGGTGATAAATCTTTGTGAACAGGCTGACTTGAGACACAGTAACTTAAAACCCAGAGTTCATGGCTAAGATTTGAACCAGCTTATGCACTTAATGACCATCCTGCTGCTGTTTTTATTTTGCTGTAATTATCCTTATTCTGTTTTGCATAACTATACAATGTGTATATTTTTATATACAATAGCTGCCTATGCTGAATCAAAACTGGAAGGACTGACTACATACCATTGGGCAAAACAAAGATCACTTGTCCTTAACTTGGAGAGACAATTATTTTCATGTTCTAATTTAGAACATAAAGAGGAGCAATTTGACATTTTTGTTACTCAGTCTTTCTTTATTGATAACTTGGTGTATGGTACCTTTGATAAAATAAGAAAGGCTGAGCGATATTCTGAAATAATAAATCAGAAATAGCTTTTAAAATTAATTAAATGCATTATCTCATGCATTTATAATGTTAACTGTTTCACCTGAACTGACCCACTGATGAATAAATTGTATTGTCAAAGGCTTTCCCGAATGGAATCACTGATGTGTTGTGGGGTTTCCGGACTGTATGGCCATGTTCTAGTAGCATTTTCTCCTGACGTTTCGCCTGCACCTGTGGCTGGCATCTTTAGGGGATCTGAAGAAGGATCTGCCAGTCACAGATACAGGCGAAACATCTGGAGAAAATGCTATTAGAACACGGCCATACTGACCGGAAACCACATAGCACCCTGTTTAATAAATTGTTTGTCTGAGGTAATGAAGCAGTAATCATGATTTCTTGCTGTTAATAATAAGTTTTTAAATATATTTTTTACCTTCAAGTTATAATGGAGAATGGGACCTGGCTCGAAAAGCAATGGATGACATTTTATACAGAGCACAACTCGAACTATATCCAGAACCACTATTGGTAGGTGTTTGGGGTAAAATTCTTTGAAAAACTGAGAGAAATAGTAAATAAAATAAACGCCTAATCTGTGAATTCCAAGCATATAATTTTCAGACAAACTCAAGTATAAAAAGCACAATAAATAAGTCATTTGTTTTAAGAAAGAGATAGTATGCCTTAAGGAGGAGATAATTCTTAGATTTATGTGCTGCAATTAAAAACACAATTTCTTGTTGCCAATTAGATTTGGATGCAGGCTAATAACTTCTTTTTTGAAAGTAATATGACCTGTGAAATTTTGTTCCTGTTGTCATCTCTCCAAGGGCATTCCCAACTGAAGCAAGTTGCACTAGCCTAATTCAGAATAAACTGAAGCGTGAATTTTTATTTTATTTTACTTCATTCATGCCCCATCTTTCTCCCCACTAGTGACCCAAAGAGGCTTTATCATTCTCTTGTCCTCCATTTTATCCTTATAATGACCCTTGAAGTAGATGAGGTTAAGAGTTTCTGATTGTCCCAAAGTCACATAGTAAACCTCCTTGGCAGAGTAGATTCAAACTTGGGGGTCTTCCAGATCAGTGTGATACTTTAAGGTCTATACACATTGGCTGGACAGGATACTCGTTGGCTTGTATAAAGAACTGAAGGATTGCAGAATTGCTCCAGGCATTTAGGGCAGGAGGAATGATGTTACTCTTACAAATTTTCCCACAGTTTCTATGAGTTAGGTTTGGTTTTCCAAGGTGCTGTTGTAAATGCAGTGTAAATCAGCAAAAGTTTGATAAAAGACCAGAAAGTCTGCACTATGGAAAATAATACTAATTTGTTGCTTCCAAGTCTATGAATAACTGTAGTCCCAAGTCTCAAAAGCTATTCTGTCATGGAGAGTTTGGGGAGCATGCAGGAATAATAGTGGAAACTGAGACTTGTGTGCACTCAATAGCTAAAAGAGGGAAAATACCATCAAGGTGTTACCTCTTAAGAAAATCCCTATTGGATCAGACCACAAGTCCATCTAGTCAAGTGTCCTGTTTCCTTTAGTGGCCAACCAGGTACTCAAAGAAGGCCTACAGTCACAGCAGGAAAGACAGAGCCTCTCCCTGTCTCTTCTCTTTCTTTAGCAACTGATATTCAGGGGTAAGGTACTGACTATAAACATGGAGGGCTGTTTAAGTCTGTTAATAACAACCAGTGTAGATGGCTTTAAAAAGAGATTAGACAAATTCAAGAAAGAAAGGAATCATAACTAAGTGATCATCACAATATCTTGAGGCAGTGAATTCCTTAAGCCAATTAAACACTCCATGAAATATGTTTGTACCAAGTTAGTACCCATAAACTTAATAAATTCTATTATTGTTTATTTAGAGAGAACATAGTTCTCTCCACCTTCTCTGCATTAAGCACAATCCTGTGAAATTCTATATCCCTCATCCCCCCACCCCATCTTTTAATGTTTTGTTATTGGGAAGGCGCTCTAAATTCTAGAAGATGTTGGTTGCCATTTTGGGTACCTTTTTATAGTTCTACAATATACTTTTTTTGATGTGGGGTAACCAGAATCATACACTGTTCAAAGTGCAGTTAGCCTACTTCTCTGTACTGAGTTGTCATTTTCATTGGACTACCCACCATGAACCCACGATGCATCCTGGTCACTTTTTCCGTCTTGTGTAACAGTTTACGCATTTGTAACTTTATTTGCTATATCATTAATCACATCCAATGAGGAGCAATCCTTTATACAAATCTCTTTTGGTTTTCCTATCCTAAAAAATTTGGTGTCATCTTCCAATTTGCTGCTTGCCCCTGATCTAGATATATTTATGAACAAATTCAGTTGCACTGTTTCTTTTACCAATTCCCAAGGAACACTGCTGCTTACCTTTATAAAAACTTCTAATTTTTTTAATGTTACACAGTAATGCATATATTAACATATTAAATAACATTTTGTAAATAATATTTTGACATGAAATCTAGCGTTATGTTTAAAATTCTGTCCACATCTTCCTCTCCACCCCCCCCCCTCCCAGGTTGCTAATGCAATAAAAGCATCATTGCCTCAAGGTGCTATGAAATCTAGTAAAGAAGGAACAAAATGCATTCAGGTTGAAATCACGCCTACTGCATCTAGAATATCAAGAAATGCAGTGACTAGTATGTCTATTCGAGGACATAGATGGAAAAGGCATGGTAAGTAATGCACTGCTTTAAATTAACATTTAATTCTAAAGTCTATGATTTTCAGATCCTTTGAGTTATTAATATGGGATCTATTTAATATATGGTACAAACAGAATGTCAATATTTAACTCTGAGCTGCTAAAATACTCAGTTTTCTTTAATGCTAACAATCCATACTCTTGCATGTTAAGTAACCACCTAAAGTTTATTGTTCACTGTTCCCAGGTGTAATATATAACAAGTTTACTGTCTTTTTCGTTGGTTAGAGCTAGAATCTTCAGTTCAAGTTTTTTTCTACTGTTTTGTTAATAGCAAAATATTAGCTTGGATTTCAGAATATCAATATAATTTGGTTCCCAAAGGTGATTCCATTAGGATAGTCATGTTATAGCCCAATCCAGAGGTGGAGGGGGGAGAATTGGGCTTTGGAGCTGGTGCGGAGCCATTCCGGTATGTATGCCCACTCTACTAGCATAAGTGGCAGTTACATCTCCAGAGAGGGCAAACATGGAGGTTAGCAGGCACCACAGAGCTTAGTGTCACCTGACCTGGGAAAGCCTGAGCCCTCCAGAACACTGCCAGCCTGATGTTAAACACCAGCATAACTGGTGGCAGGCTACAGTCATTCCCAGCAGGGGCGTAATGCCCATTGGGCAAGGTGCCCAGGGCACCACCTTGTGGGGGCATCACCTTGTGGGGGCATCAAAATGCACCACCTTGTGGGGGCATCAAAATGCAGGGTTCGTTTTTGGGTATTTTTAGTGGTTTTCCATTTTTGGCCTGCAGGAGGTGCAGTTTTTAGGCTAGTGGCACCAAAATTTCAGCGTATCATCAGGAGACTGTCCTTATGCTACTCCCCAGGTTTGGTTCAGGGAGTCCAAAGTTATAGACTCCCAAAGGGAGTGCCCCCATCCCCCATTGTTTCCAATGGGAGCTAGTAGATGGGGGCTATAGTTTTGAGGGTCCATAACTTTTGCCCCCCTGATCCAAACTGCACCAAACCTGGGGGGTATCATTAGGGCAGTCTCCTGATGAGACCATGAAAGTTTTGAGACTGTACCTTCAGAAATGATCCCCCAGCCTGCAACCCCCATTGACAGCAATGCAGAAAACTCAATGCAGAACAAAGATTCTTGGGCAAATTTCTGGGATGTTCCTGCAGGGGGTGCATTTTTGGGAGTCCATAACTTTAGACTCCTTGAACCAAACCTCACCAAACTTGGGGGTAGCATGACAGTCTCCTGATGATATGCTGAAATTTTGGTGCTGATATGTGTAAAAATGCACCCCCTGCAGGCACCAATGTCCTGGTACAAAAAACAATTTGGTTGTGGTGGAGTGGCCGCCCATGGGGGGGTGGGGCATCCAACTCAGGTTTTGCCCAGGGCTACAGTTTGTCTCATTACACCCCTGATTCCTGGCAGTGGAACTGACTTCAGTTGCCTTCCCCTGGACTTTGGAGCTGGGGACAGCCCCAGTGTAGCCCTCAAACTGGATGACATAAGTCATTTAGACCTATGGAGGAGTTTCAGGCAGCCAGGGAGGTTCAGGTGTTTGCTGCCTTCCTGTGCTGCCTGTATGCTCTCTGGAGGCAACATTGTCCCAGGCCACGCCACTGTCCCCAGCCACCAGAGCCCTCAGGATTGGGCCGTTTGAGTGTGGTAGTCTGTTATAGCAAAATAAAAGTCCAGTAGCTCCTTAAAGTCTAACAATGTTTATTAATTTTCTTCTGATAGCATTTGAGGAAATGAGCTATGACTCCCAGAAGCTTGTTGTGGAATAAATGTTAATCTTTAAGGAGCCACTGGGCTTCGGTGAAGTATGTTTGTTTTTCCCAAAAATGGGCAGCCATGTTAGTTTGTTGGAATAAAACACAAAAATCTTTGGACATCTTCTGCTAAGTATTATTCATCAGCCTTGCAAGGGACTCATAAATATAAAGAGCACATAGTTATGTCAGGTATTGTCATAAGTTAACTACTTGCCAGTTACGTACATTTTACTTAAAAACTTCCTTTTGGCATAAGTTATCATGAGCAAGTGACTCTCTGACTGATATATAATAACTGCTATTTTGTGTTTCTATGGTGATTTCTGTATTTAGTGCAGTTCACATATGCTTGCTTGTTGCGCTGTAGTCTTATAAAGTAGGCTAATGTTATTTCCACTTTGTAGATATGGATTAAAGGAGTTGTAGCTAAGGAAAGCTTTCGGACAAAATTTAAACTGTTTACACAAAATTTTATAAGGATAGTATTTGTTGCGTAGAACCTTCTTGGAAGTAAAGAATATTATAAAACTGTAATGACTTTTGCTTTCATTGTAGACTTTAATGACATTTTCTTGTAGATATTCTGCAAAAGGTCAGTTGGGAAAAAAGAGCTTTCTTGACAAACTTAGTGCTCAAATGTTCTTAATCAAGAGCTCCCATTCAGTGATTGAGCTATCAATTTTGTTTGTTCAAGTAGATCCTGAGCATATATTCTCTTCCTTCTATTATGTGATCTAAGGTTTACTTTGTCCTGAAGAAAATTTCAAGTAATCTAATTTATGATAGCTTATGGTCTAAATGGCTGTACATCCTGTTTTAAGTGCAACACAGGTTGTTTCCCCAATGACATTCGTTATATTAGCAATCAGACACATAACTTAATTAAGTTATATTGGAAATATTGCAATGAAGTTCCAGAAAAGCCTTGATTTTTCTTTTAACATGTCACTGATTTATTCTCTCAAAGGAACTGTTATTTCTGACTGGATAAATGTTGCAAAAATATACTAGTAGTCCTATTAGTTAATGATTTCTGCCTCCTATCTGGTAACTCTAAGTTATTTAGCTTGCAGTTCTGTAGATTAAAGGCTAATTCCTGCAATCAAGTGGCTGCAAATAAAGGGGTCTGCTGCAATGAATCTTGACTGTATAAAGGCATTACCAATTCTGGAACACATTCTATCTGAATGGTATTAAAAATTAAACATTTTTAGACTATTATCTGGCCATTTGCTGCTTCTGTCTTACTTTTCTGCATGGCCAAAACAAAGTGGGGTGCAACCAGGCTACATGAGCCCGGTGCAGCCCTAGAGCTACTGTGGGTCACCAATGTGCCTTCGCACGGAGGCGCGTCTTTTTTCTGTACTTACGTCCCACCAATGCGCAGCTACGCAGGCAGGCACACATGAATCCCCAGAGCCTTGCTGATGCCTCTTGTCCCCAGAAGTGCCTGCATGGCTCCTCAGATGGGAGCTGGGAGTTAGAAAAGAAAAGAGGAAAGCGCAGCTGCATAATGCACCTCCTGCCCACTGTTCGTTTGGCTGTGGCTGCGAGGTGCATTTAAACAAAAGAATTGCTTAAATCGCGATTCTTGAAAGACCCACGTGGGGGGGAGAACGCGGAGGAGACTCACATTAGGAGCGGGATCTGTGCGAAGTTTCCCCCCAACCTGGGTTTTATCTTGCCCTTAACCTGTGTTTATTGGCCAGGGCCTTTGAGAGAGATGATCTAGGAAGTTTTGTAATATTACCTAGATTCAGTG
The DNA here is from genome assembly GCF_021028975.2 of Sphaerodactylus townsendi. Classification (NCBI taxonomy): domain Eukaryota; kingdom Metazoa; phylum Chordata; class Lepidosauria; order Squamata; family Sphaerodactylidae; genus Sphaerodactylus; species Sphaerodactylus townsendi. The sequence continues at coordinate 42,223,934 of NC_059435.1, forward strand.
ATTTGCAGAATCCAAAGGCACAGGTTACTGTTACTTCCTCCATGTCAATATGAATTTCTTCATTTTTATGTAGTGGTAAAGATGTTAATAATCTAGAAAAAACAAATACTTTGCATTTATTTGAGAAATCATTCTTTAATGTTGCAGGATTCATACTTGATGATAAAGGTGCTGAAGTACACGAGTCATTGGTTAGGACAAGTGGTTGCTGCAGCAGATAACAGTAAGGCAAGAGGCTTGGTAGTATTAGTAAAAAGCGTCTGTCTCCAATAAAGATGTAAAGTTACTTTTGTTATGAAGAGGGATGATTTGCCAAGTATGAAAGTATTGCTGCAGACTCCTAAGTAGCTACGGTAATAAGCTGTGACTGTACAATTCAAGAAGATTATATGATATTGTGATCTAGTGGTGAGAAAGCCAGCGATACCTTAGGTCATGAGGAAAAGTTTAATAGTACTGTTACATAGAAGGATTGGGATTTGAAACATCAGCTGCTCATTATGATGGAAAACATGAACTACCCAAATGTCTTGTTTTAAAACAAACCTGGACCTGTAAGGGCTGGGAATGCCCTTCGCTGTTGTATGATCAGAACATCTGCTACACTTTTCTTTTGGTTACTGAATTCTGTAGGACTTTATTAATGATGCTGTGTATACCACCTAAATGGCTTCAGGTTTTCCTAAAGCAACCAATTTGTGGGACTGAATGACTCCCAACAGTTGTAGCTGACTTCCTTACACAGTAGAGTGGGCAGGTTTTTTCACATAAATCTGCATTGCCTGAACCCATAGTGTTGGTATGGAAACATTGCCCTTATATTCAGAATATCAGTGCTGGGAAGCCTGTGCCAAAACCCTGCCATTAAAGGGGAAAGATTCCCAGTCTAGGCAGAAAGATGGAAAGTAGATCCAGATGTTTCTACTCTGAAAAATGTACTTTCATACCTCAAGGTGATTTTGAGGCAGTGATCTTAGCTGGTAAATCATAAATGTAACAAGGGCTGTTTCCTCATGGGTGGAATACAGCGCTCCAGGGATGGCAAAAACGCCGTCCCTGGGGAAGCGTTAGCACAGGAGGCTACTGGCTGTTCCGGAGCGGCGTGAAGCCGCCACTTTAAACCTTGCTCCTCGAGCGAGGTTTTTGACCAGCAGCGTCTTTCCGCTGGTGCAGCGCTTTTCCTGTTGCCTCCACTGACCTGCCTGTCCAGCGTCACTCTGGAGGGCTGCAGTGACCCGCCCACGCTACCCTCCGACCCCTGGAGGTCAGAGGGCAGCTTGGGCGGGTCCCTGCAGCCCTCCAGAGCGACACTGGACGGGAAGGTGAATGGAGGGGGCCGACCCAAAGGTGGCTCTCCAGCTAGGAAGCAAGTCGGGGCCGCTTGCACGATAGCGTGCAAATGGCCTCTGAGCCTCCACCGACACAGTTCATGCTGGTGGAGCTGCATTTCCGCTGCCGTGCAGTAACAGCCAAAGTCACCATTTCAGGATTTGAGAGGACATTTCAGAGTTCTTTTTATTACTGCAAAATGAAAGTGGGTTGGATTCACACTAAACCTGGACATTTCCAGAGGTACCCCATTCCAGCTGCAGACCTCTTACGTCATTCCTCAACTCACCTCTCCCCTAGAAAACCATTTCCTGGACATCAGCAAGCTGCAGTGGGGGGAGGAGGCAGGAAAGTTCCATTCTGCCATTGAACATATAGTTTGGATTAATCCCGGGCCGTTTCTGCACGAATGCGGAAGCGGCCGGGTCGGCATGCTCGACGCCGACCCGATGACGCTAGGACCGTCCACACGGATGGTCCTAGAAAGAGCTGGGCAGCCGGCGGCGTGGAGCGCCGGCGCCCGGCCGACCCGGCGTGTCCCCAGGCCTCCAGCGCGTCGCTGAGGCCTGGGGACACGCTCTGGTTCTGGCGCCGCCTGCTCCAGCGGCGCAGGGCAGGAAGGTCCCCAGGCCTCGGCAACACGCCGGAGGCCCGGGGACAAGGTAAGTACAGGGAGCAAGGGGGGGGGGAAGCGCCGGGAAGCCGCTGCCGTTTGCACGGCAGCGGCTTCCAGCCGGCGTTTCCCCAACAAGTGCGCTTCCGAGCGCACTGGGGAAACGTTGGCGTCGGGACGGACGGGCGGCGCAAGGGTGGCGCGGCTGCGAAGCAGCTGCGCCCCCTGTGCGAATGGGGGCCTGGGGACGGCGTTTTTGCCGTCCCCAGGCCCCCATTAAACGCCCGTGCGGAAATGGCCCCAGTGTCTTTCAAATACTCTGTTCCTGCCCCTAGAGATCATTTAGGTAATATAAAGTACAATTCTAATGAATTTAATTTCCATTGTAATGGCTTTAAATAGATACACACAGTAATTAAGGTAGATCAAACCAGAAGTTAAAATGCAGGGCAACATGAAAGAGATGTGCATATTGAAATGGGCGCTATTAGCTCAAGCTGTTGTGGTTATGACAAAGAGTGTTATGTGTGTGACATGGAGCCCAAGGGGTTTCATTCATCACTAGACAGCAATTTAATATCGTTATTTGAAACATCGTTTAGATAACTTTGTGCAATAATTTTGCTGTGGATTTAGCAATTCCTTTTGGAGGGAATTGTTTAGAACATTCAGGTAGTCTGGTAGTAATCTATATAATGCATCCTGTTGTATATCTGTAGCAAAGCACACTCTTGATAGTCCAAATTGGAAACTTATATGCAGTGTAGCTTGCTGGCCAAACTACACGTTACTCCTGTTACACATTGCCAATGAGGACAGGCAGCCACACTGCAGCTCCAAGGCTCTCAAGGCAACTCTAGAATGCTCTGCTTGGGTCCTAGTGTTACCTAGTTCTATTACGTCGGCACTAGGACCCGAGTGGAGCATTCTGAAACAAAGACAGTGGAGCATTCTGAAACAAAGGCCCCTTCCACACACACAAAATAATGCGTTTTCAAACCACTTTCACAACTGTTTGCAAGTGGATTTTGCTATTCCGCACAGGTTCAAAGAGCACTGAAAGCAGTTTGAAAGTGCATTATTCTGCATGTGCAGAATGAACCAAAGACACCTGAAGCTTCAATTCTAGGTTCTTTTGTTGGAAAGGGTATAGTCAAAGGCATTTACTGTTATTGAATTGTCTGAAACATTGGCTTATATCCTTCTACTCTGCTCAGCAAAAATTGAAGCCTTATTAGCAAAACAGGCCTCATGGTTTTGGAATTTATGAGTTGACCCTGGTCTCAGTCTAGCAACCCTGACACTTGGGTGAACTGAGTAAATTATTGCACATACTCCATGACAGAAATAGGTGCTTTTGGGACCACATGCAGTTCCAGCATAGGGATATTTCCTCTGATGAACTTGACTCTTTCACTGAAAGAACCTGTCAATCTTTTATTTCCAGCACTTGCTCTTCTCTTCAGCCCTGGAAGTGATTTCTTCCTGCTCAGCCTAGCTGGATCTAGCCCTAACTCATATCTTTCCAGCTAGTACTGCTCAGGGTCATTGCCCCAGCTTTCTCTACCTCTTCTAGCAAGCTTTTCTCCACCATACTAGTAGCCAATAGTCACCACATAGTGCGAGGTCTCTTTTGTGTCATACTTCAATTCCTAGGATTCTCGCTTCTATTGTCCAGTATTAATTTTGTCCTTCACCTTCCTTGATGAACCTGCCTTTGGAAAATAATCCTATTCTATGACTGGCCTTCTCAGAGGTTCTGTTTAACATAGGCCAGTGGTGGCAAACTTATGGCACTCCAGATGGGTGGGCCAACAGGTACAAGCCTCCCAACAAACGGAAGGACAAACATATTATTTTTGTGCCCTGGACCTTATTCCAGGCAAGTGTTGTAAATAATACACAAGTTCTTTATTTACAGTAATTACAGGTAATTATGCAATTTTTCAACACTAATTTGTGAAAAGCCTCCAGTCAGATTTTACAGGGACAGTAATCATTTTGTCATAGAGGATAAATCCTAGTGACCACAATTATATGGTAGGTTAAACCCCTCAGTGGGAAAGGAATCTGTCTGCAATTTAAAAAGTGGCAATCTCACACACACACACCCAAATTCAGGGGAAGTCCTCTTATGGTACCATTTTTTAAAGTAGCCTCCATTTTTTTTCATTTTCCCAACCTTTCTGTCTTATTTTTTTTTATTTTGGCTGCTTGACTATCTTTTTCTGTATTCATTCTTATTTTCCTTTCCCTCTTTACCATTTTCTTTCAGATACAAAAATAAAATAGAGGTGAAGAGGCAATTATTGTGCTGGATGCCTCTTCAGAAGGGAAGAAAGGTTTAAAGTAAACCGTGAATGCTTATTCCTCAAGGAGGATTCAGAGACACAGGGCTCTAATTCTTCTAGAGAAATATCATATCCTGGGTAGAATCTCCAGTGAACAAAGGGTTGTGTCTCATTTACTGGACTTTAGAAAGCTGCAAATCCTATGATTTAAGGGATGCAATTTTTATGTTCAAACCTCTAGCATAGTGAAAGGTCTTCATATCCAGGATAAATGTTAATCTTTGTAAGATTAATACAGAAATATTATAAAAATGTGGAATGGGCGAGCCAGCTTTCAGTACCTTTTCTGTTATATACACAAAGGATTCCTTGTGCTGTTTTGGATGGTCATTATAGGAGAACTTGAAAATGAAAATAGATAATTGTTCAGCTCCAGTACTACAGAAAGTGATAGGAAATATGTAAGTCTGGCTCAAATCACCAGAGTTCTCATTTTCTCCTCAAATCGGTGGGGAGACTTCAATTCATAAAAGTAATTTATCTCTTTACTAATATTGCTAAACACTATTAATGACAGGTAAGAAAAAACATAGACTTCATAACATTCAGTCTTCTAGTTTTGTCATTTTTGTTTATCTCCATGTTTTTGTTTCAGCCATCTTTTTTGTTCTTATCCATCTTCAATTCTAGAACAACCAGATAATGCTAGTGACACTACTGAATCGGGCAACTTTGTCATACCCGAGATTAGTGTCACAAATGTGGCTGCAGAGAGAACCGGGAATGGGGAAAAAAGCCGAGCACCAGCAGAGAGCGATGCTCAGCATATACAGGGTGTACAGGAAGCGCCTACAGATCCTAGAATTGACTGCAAAGGCATGCCAGAAATCAGGAGGCAAAAATCTGTAAGAAAAATTATGGAGGATGGAATAAGTTCGCCTGGCAGAGTGCAGTTTTAACAGAGCACTTTGTAGCTACACTAAAAGGTATTGATTGAAAGGGTCACTGCTGCATGTTTGGAGATTGCTGTATAATTATTTATTTGCATGTTACCTTTAGCGAAACGTGCCGCATGATTTACACATAGAACTTAGAAAAGATCTTTGTGGTGATCACACTGATAGCACATCTGTAGCAATTAAGTATCTTTTTAACCTGAGGAAATCACACTGAGAGACTTGGGCCAGACAGTGCTAAGTTCCAACTCAATCAGGGTTGGCTTAGAGTACTTAATTATGCAAACTATACAAATTTTCTCTTCAGTTCATTTTAATATCTTCCATCATGTTGCTGGAAATGTTGGCAGTCTTTGAGCTGTTATGCTTCAGTGTGTTGGAGTTCTAGCCTTGTTGTACCACTGAACTCTGAACTGCAGAATGTGACCTTTTAGTCCTGGAAAAAATATCATGATTGGTCGTGTTTCAAATGAAGGCGCTTGCAGGTGGTGTCCCCGGCATCTACCCTCATGATTGATTTTCTGTACAGGTGCTGTTAGATGCCTTTGCCATCCCTGGGTTCATGTTTTCTAACTTTCTGTAATATATCTAACCTCTTTCTAACCTTTTGCATGAGTAACAAGAGCATTCCCCCCCCCCCCCAAATCACTGCAAAATGAGATTATAAGTGTGCTTCTTGGCTTAGAAAACTTAATTAGCAATTTTAATCACTGCAGTTTCTCTCAATTTGATACAGTAGGTAAGTTCACTGTCTGTTGGTTAGTTTGCTTTCTGCTGGGAATGCCAACTTCTAGCATTATAGACTTCAGTTGATTTAAAAAAACAGTTCTGAAAAATCATATAGTAACTGTCTCAATTCTCCATGCAGGTAATGAACTAGGAATTCCAGAAGAAGAACTGATAGAAGTATCTGAAGTTGATGAAGGTTTTTATTCTAGGGCTACTTCTGCCACAAGTCATTCTGTTTTATCTAACAGCAATCACAAGCCACTGACAAGCAAGAGTCAGCGAAGGTCTGGAGGAAGCAAAGTCGGGGCAAAAGAAAAAGAAGCTGTTGGGGAATCCTACAAAGAACACTTGTCTCGTAAACAAAGCCAGAGAGCAATGAGTGAGAATCTAGAGCTTCTGTCTTTGAAAAGACTGACTCTGACTAGCAGCCAGTCCCTACCTAAACCAGGCAGCCATAGTTTGGCCAGAACTAGCACAACTCTTTTTAGTAAATCCTTCGAACAGGTCAGTGGTGGTGTGGTCCCAAATAACCACAGTGGAACAGAAGCAAATAGATTTTCTGTATGTAGCTTGCAAGAGGAGAACTTGATTTTTGGAGGTGAAAAGACAGAACTTCCTATTCCAAGCAAGCAGCCAAATCAGCAGCGACCACCTAGCATCAGCATAACACTGTCAATAGACTAACAGGACTTCATTAATTTATCTGTATATAAAAAGGGATTCATTTGATTTTACTGCCATTTATTATCCCTTTTCTAAATATTTCTCTTAAGCTGTCTTGAAAGGTTTAGTTAGTTTGAAAGCTGTGTCTAAACTGCAGGTTTTAAGAATTGCAATAGGTTTAAACAGAGTAGGGGAAGGACTTGTTTGCCTTCATATTTTAAGGGGTTTTTGTCAATACTAATTGCTAGCAGACAACTGCTAGTTCAAAAACTTTGTACTCTTCAGATGCCCAGGTTGTGTTACAGGTTTTGTAGGATACACTAGCCCTGATTTTATAGAAATTCTATAAATAATTTTCAGTAATGATGTTAATCTAAATACAGGAGTCTGTCGAACTCCTGACTCAAGGAATGAAATTCATGATAATGTTACAGTTTGGCTTGCACTGGAGAGTTGATACATGTCAGAGTTATTCTGGGGATAGACCAATGCCATCTTTAATATGGATATTCTTGCTTGTACATACTTTAGCCATGTGTTTTGAGGAACTTATCATTGGCATAATCTAGAATTAATGTGTCAGATCCAAATACATAGCAAACATTGCTTTCTCTTTTTTGCTTTCACTGAGCTAGAAGTGGTTCTTTATGCTTATGTTTTAAGCAGCTTGAGATCCAATAAGATTGGGTATGAGAGGAAAACAATTTTTTTAAAAAAAGGTCCTTACATGCACAGACAAACTAAATGTGTTATTGAGTTCCAGTATTTTGCTGCAAAAATTCAGGTATCAATTTTGACTTGTATGGTTGGCTACAATGAGCGTTTCTTAAAATATTGAGGAAGAAATGAGAGGCTCTTTTTAAAAACAGCTCTACATTGACCAGAAGAAACATAACAGGTGAACACTGTGTAGGTCCAATTTGTGATCTGTGCACAACTGATGCACAAATTACACAATTTGGTTACGTGTGCATTAGAGTCTGAACACAGGCCCCTATGTAAAGATGAAATTAAATACACACATGAGGTAGAGTGGCATATCCTTGACCCTACATTGAATGTATATTTCAAAAATTTAGGGCTACTGAATACATAATAACAATGTTTACAATATTAGTAAATTTACTGTTAGTATCAAATTCATTCTTTGAGCCCACCAGTGCAGCAAACAAATCAATGCAAGAAACAATGTTTTTATTAGAATTATATGTTGCATTTCCACAGCATTAATGCTCAAAGTGGCTCACAACAGTAACAAGACAAATAAATGCACCTGTAATTGTTACAGTACAATTTGAAGTAAAATGTTAAATTTTTAGACCAACACTTTAAAACCAGAGATAAAATTCCAATTAAAAAGCCTTCTCAAATAAAAGAAATAAAAAACTGAAATAATATAGCAGTGTGTCTACTTTTTCCCTCTTGGTAATGATGTTGGTTTTCCAACTAAACCACCTTATAACAGAAGCCTACATTCTCTTGAAGCTAGGTTAAAAAAACTACATAGAGGTATACTTGATTATGTTTTGATGGCTTGAAGTTTAAAGCAAGCAACTGAGAACTTTGAAAATATAAGGGCGATATAGCAGGTAAAAATTCCATACTGTGTATATTAGAAATTCTACTGTGGATTTGAAGAGATCTCCTTGTGTGCAGTTTTGAAGGCTACATGCATTAACTAAAACTAGTAGCTATTCCCTAATAGGTTTAATGTGAAATAGAAACTTTTTTGAAAAGATTTACATTTAAAATGCTTGGAGCCTAAATTTTAATAACTGTTTAATCTTATTTATTATCTCATTTATTAACTACTTCTAACAATCTTAAATGTAGTCTAACAAATGAAAACACTTTGAGTTTTCTATATATTTAGATACTTTATGCATTCTGTAGACATACAGGAATGTACAGTCATGGTAAATGAAAGTGATTCAAACTTCTTCCTATAGTTAACTACCAAAAATGCTATGAGAAATGAAGTGTCTTTTAAAAAATAGTTTACAGTGCTGTAGTTCTTGAGCTATAGGTAGTGTTTTTGTTTCAATGAAAACAGTTAAGTGCTCTATTAATGTTTTAGCAATCGATCTAATTTTATTTCATATGTAGCAACAAATGCTAGAACTAACTGTGTCTGCATAAGTTTAAAGCGCCTTGTGACTTGGAAGTAATTTTTCAATAGGACATACAACATTTTTCTTATTTAGGCATACATTCTGATTGTAAAATGGAGATCTGTAGATATTAAAAAAGAGGAGAAAATCACATCTGCATCAGCCCTCTAAATACAGACTGCATGGCACATGGTCCCAACTCAGTTTGGTTAAAAACAACATTTTATCAGCGGACACATTTTGGTAATCAGTAAGGGTGGTCTAAGCTTGCTAAGTATCAGGTGTTAAATCCGACCTATGTAGGACACTGATTATGTATAGTATGGTTCTCATAAATTTGATTCCATTGGAATCTAAACTTCATGTACTGCATGAGTGTTTAAACTGCCCAGTGTATAAACTTGGATTAATTTAGGCATTTGGGGGTGTTTGAATGTTTAGCATTGTGCCAGCTTCCTCAAAAAACCTGCTATGGTCCTGATCCTGGGGATTGGATTTGGGACTCTAAACATCTGAAGCAAATTCATTGTATCTGCAGCCTTGGTAAGAGTTTCTATTCAAGTACTGGACGGCACACTCTCAGATTAATACAGAATTCCAAATAAGTCATAGTTCTGGAATGTAATAGTGAACTTTGATTTGGTAGGTAAATTATGATTAGCATTAAGTGTAAAACATTATTGACTTAGACAATTAACAACTTGGTTTGAAAATGGCTAGATAATACAGTTAGCTATCTGGTGAATGCCACTTTTAAAATGGTTTTGAAGAGAATGCTGCTGTGGTTGGGTGTAGTCTTCTGTTAAGTTATAAAATAGCAACATTTTGTTCTGTATTTTCAACTGTAGGCGTTCGTTCAGTGACTCATTACGTTTATGTGATCCAATTGAATTAAGTGGAGCCATTCAGTGTAAGTGGTGAGTGATTTGTGACATTAGGGAAAATAAGACAAATACAGTGTGAATGTTCTTTATTAGACTTTGCTGAATGATACTTAGAATTTTATAAAAGAAAATTATTGAATGTTTGGAGATGACAACTTTGGAAAAATTCTAAAATACTGCAATCTTGCATTGGATAACTAGTTTAATTCAGTTTCGATTGAAACAATTTCTGAATGTATCTCTGTGTAATGGGCACACTTTGCTTTTCCATGTTTTGGTTTTAAAATGGTCTAGACATATTTGTACTACTTGGTACTGCAGCCTTTTGTATAGTTCCATTTCTGAATACTGAAGTAGGCTAGACATGTATTTTTAATAATTCCAGAGGAGACCCAACAACAGTTGATATTTTTTTGTTAACAATTTGAAAGTTCAGAGAGGGTTACCACTTTCTCTTTTGTACTGTAGTTTGTGAATACTGATTTTCTGTTTTTTGGTAACAAAATGCTTGTTTTGTAAACTTCAATAAATGAATTGTTTACCTAGAGTCCACATTCCTACAATCAGGAGTTGACATCATTTGTAGCTGATATTTTTCTGGAACAAACTAAAGCCTTGGATTCTGAGATAATATATATGCTGCAAACTAAAGTCTGTACCGTATTGCCTGATTATTGTAATTTTTGCAGATGGCAGACTGTAGCTGAGGGAGTAGTTTGCCTGAAATCAAGTAGCAAGTGTGTGGCTACAGGTGAGAACTGAAACAGGAACTACTAGAATCGCTGATCATTCTTAGCCATTATGGTACTCCAGCTTTATTCAGCATTCTGAATAAATGTGTTGAAGATGCAGATTCGCTGTTAGCCATACTATTACTTCTCACTTCTTTTACTTGGGTGTACAGATCTGCTGAGTGAGATGATTCACTGTGCAAATGGGGAAAGTAGGAGAACTTTGAGGGAGTCTACCGACTCAAGCAGCAGAGAGGAGTGCCAGTGAAAGTAAGTTACCTCTGGCAAATATTGCCTTGCAGGCTGCTTTGAGTTTAAAGGGGAGAGGGATGGACTTGCACGCTAGAAACTTTAGCACTTTGCCTGGCCAACATTAAACAGTGGGGGTGGGTTTGTTCCTCTACCGACACACATTTCTATTTTAGAATAGAACTCCTCACCAGCTTTTGCTCCTTCCTGTGCTTCAGGTCAGACCTCCTGCCCATCAGCAGCATTTCTGTCTTTTCAGGATTAAACTTCAGTTTATTAGCTCGTATCCACTCCAAAACTGCTTCCAGGCACTGGTTCAGGGTTCCTAGCATCATCTGGAATGAGAGATAGACTTGAGTATCATCTGCATATTGGCAACAACCCAGACAAAATTTTGGAATGACCTCTCCAGTGGTTACCTGTAGATGTTAACAAGCATAGTGGACCTTGCTCAAGAATGGAACCTTTGAGACTGGTGAATATTGTTGAGAATCTCCTGAGTCAAGGATATATTGCTTTAGAAATGGACATATCACAGTCTCTTTCAAGACTGGGGTAACCATCCCATCTCTTAGGGAAAATTAACTTTGAAGCCAGGCAGCTAACCCCTTCCTCATGGAAGATTTAAGAAAACAACCAACACAGTGGGACAGCCAGTAAACAATGGGATTGTTGTGGGCTCACCAGCAGTATTCCTCAGATGAGGAATACTGGCATTCAGCTGACTGAATCTCCAGATCTACAGTTGGCTTGAGTCCCATGAGCAGCCAGAAGTCACACAAATGGAAGACAGTGTTGGCCCAAGCCAAGAGCAGGAGGACAGGGCAGACAGTCCTCCCAGCTCCCCTGGTTCCATGAGGCAGCTCAGACATTGTGGCCGTCAGGCACTCCATGCCAAAAGATGCAGCACCCATTTGGAGGCCCAGAGACGCCTAAGGGACGGTTGTGAGTTAAGGATTCAGACTGAGCAGGAATGCATGCTTATAAGAGGTAGCTGTGAACAGTAAGAGTTGCAGGAGCAACTTTGGGAAACAGCCTGATAGTTTCTGCAGCACCTGCTCTTGGATTGAACATTTGGATTTGTTGACCCAGACCAGATTGACTGACCTGCCCATTGCTTGGCTTGTACACTTGCACTGGACTGCTTTTCCTCAGGACTTGAAGTAAGCTCTCTCTCTCACTGCCTGCTTCTGTGAGCCAACTGTAATTTGAAAGTTCTGTGCACTCAGCAATCCATGACAGTGAAAGGGTTTTAAGCACAGAAACTGAAACCCAACAGAAATGTAAAAGCAGAACTGAAACAAGCCATCAACATTAACATGTGGATGCAGAATAACACAATAGAATCACAATAGCAACAGACAATATTGTACACAGAAGCATGGTCCCTGTCCCTTTACCAAAGCATCTTTCTGAACCATTTTGTTACAGTACAGGCCATTAGGCCAAAATGTCTCTTGAATAATCCAAAACTGATGAAAAATCTATAACATTAACTTTTTCCTTCAACTATTCATGCAACCTATATTAAATGTGTCTTCTAGAGGGTAGCCATATTAATCTGTTACGGGAAAAAAACCACTGAATGTTGTGCCCTATTGAAGACTTAAGATATACTCTGCATTTCTTGAAATACTCTAGCCCACAAACACTCTGATTACAATAAATCTGCTAGTAGCCAAAAAGCCCCAGACACTTTTTCTGTTTCAGTTTGCTATGTGGCTTGAGGGAAGAGGTTGTTATGATTGACTTGTGTAACACGAGCTAATTAATAGAACTGAAATTAATTAACTTAAGCAAAGATTTCCTCCACCAAAGTAAATGAAACTTGATTATAATAATAATATGGATCAAAAATTACTAATTACCCAACGTACAAAACCATTAGCACTGGGATGAAAAGAAATCTAGTGCATTTAGTATAAATAGAAACCATTGCCTTTTTGTTTGATACTAAAATTTGTTTGAAAGGCTAATTATACCTTGCATTTAGTTTTTGAGTACTGTATAATTTTTGTCTTGGGGATATGCAGGAGATTTTACAGATATACATTCATGTACGGGTAGTTCACTACTCATTTTTATGCTGATCTATGAGGCAGGTTTCTTTATTTGTGATAATCCTTAGACTGCCCAATAGTGTACACCCAAGGCAAATTTGGTTCCATTCATCTTGTTTCCCTGAAATGTACTTGAGGACCTCACTGCATAACCACTTAGATTCTAAATACATTGAATATATAGCCTTGCTTACACATCACAAAAGGAACTAAATTGTATTAAAATATCACATTGGTACCATTTTAATTTACATGCTTTTAAATAAGGATCACCACTGTTCAGAGTTGGTAACAGTGGCTCTAGAGCAAATAAAAAGGAAGACCAGAGGGAAAGGAATGAAACACAAATTGGAGCAGTAAAAAGAATATATAATCTCTCAATATATTGCCATTTATCAATATGTAAAGGTATTTTCTGTGAATATTGCTTTATTAGATGAAAATAGCAAACATTCTCCATATTGTATCTGACAGTTTGTCACAAGTAGTAGCTTTATCTATTTGGTAAACTTGGTCTTTCAATTTTATTTTACAGTTAAAATAGTTTCTTATGCATTTTAAAATGCATTTAAAATTAGAATAGTTGTGTTTGTACTTGTAATGCTGAGTACTACAAGGGCTATTTCAAATATATACCAACATGCCTTCAAAATAAAATAACTCCCAGGTTTTTTCCCATGACATGGAATCCGTGCAGCTTCACCTAGTCTTTTTACATTTTTAAAATGTATTTTGTGATTAAAACGCAAGAAAAAGTGGGATAGGTTTGTTTTAACTTCTCTAGTACTCTCCGTTCACTGCCTTTAGGTATGTAACTAATGTACATTCTGCTAACAGGCTTGAATTAAGTGTTCAGTATTCATATTTCAAAATATTTTTTTTTGTCATCATGTTGCAGCTGACTTATGGTGACCCTGCAACAAATGACTCTCCCTGCTCCTGGCTTCCCCCATTGTGAGAAACTATGTTTTCTCTTTGACTCACCACTCTAATGGCCACTAAAGGCTGCTTTTAGCAACCCTGATGGGTGGATACAGGACATCCTGGTTGATTGGTTGGATGCACAATTTGGGCACTAAAAATGAGCTAGCTTCCCTCTTCATTGAGCCAGTGGCTTCATGGTCACTGGCTCTCTCCAGGAGCACTGCTGAGACAGGATGGGTCCTACTCCATTGCCTGTGGATAATATTCTCCAACTCTTCTTTGAAGGAGACACCTTGGTTGGAGGTGTCTGTTGACAACCCAGGTGAAGATATTCACATGACTGAAGCAACAGGTGAGAGAAAGCAACCTCAGGGAAAATGAGGCCAGAAGCACAAACAAAGGATTTTTTTTCAAACAAAGGAAAAAGCACACGAGTGGAAAGGAAAGAAAAAAGTGCAACCAAAGAACTCCCAGAATGAAATTCTCAGGAGCTCTCTAAATCTGCCGCTCTTACAGGCGGAGGCAGTAAAAAGACTAAGGGGTGAGCTCATTCTTCCCCAAGATGGAAAGTGCAATCAATTTCCATCCTCTGGGGATTGTTGGAAGAGGAACTCAAGCTCCTCCCCAGAGAACTCATTCTTCAAAAGAGTTTTGTCATTAATTTCAGTGGAGGGAACAATGTAGTCTGTTGTATGGGCAAAGCTGCTCCTCCATTCTAGTGAATAGGGAAGAATCTGTTAGAACCAGCATCGATGCTTTCAGAAAAATGTGGAGACTTGAGAAAAAATAGCAAACTACCTTTTACTGGGGGATATCAGAAAACGAATTAAACAAGAGCAAATTTTATTCTGGCTCCAAATGCAATAAACAAAGCCATTACCCGCTTTGCTTACTCTCACCAGGACAGGAACTGTGCCAAGAGGTACCGAGCTTTACTTTCCTGAGCTGTACAACTACGGTTTTGGTCCAGTGATGGAATGCAGAAAGCTTGCATGCTTCTTCAGTGCCCTGCCCCCACAGGCCAAGCAGTGGATATCCCACAGGCTGTGATTCTGTCCAATCATGATCTTGTTAATGAGGACTCTTAATTTATTAGATGAGCTCTGTTTTGTGATGCTAAGATTGAATTATACATTATTTAATCTAAGTCCCAGACCTCATTTGATTCTCGGAAGGGGCCAGGACAATGGTATCCCCAGCCATAACATCAGTACAGACTTCCTGATACACAAAGTGCATCAAGGAAACAGCTACAGCAATCAAGGCTTATTACCGTTTCCTTTTTTGTGGGATCTGGTTCCTCCAGGCATGCTATTTCAGGCCAAGCACGTAGAGGAAGATTTTTCTACAATCTTGTAACAGCTAAAGTGAGGAGAAATGTGATTTAGAGAGACAGACATGCCATGTTATGGATGGACATAACAAACAGCATGAAAATATAAAAGGTAAGATATACATCATTTCTCCTTAGCAGGCAGTGGAAGAGCTTTAAACTAACATTGATGCATCAGCTATGGAAATGAAAGGCTTAGGAATGTGATATGTGGTTATTCTAAAGGCACCATAATGGAAGACTGTCAATAAGACAACTATTTGAATTCATGTGTTACCTTGGGAATTTTGCATTACAGATTAATCGTATTCTAGTGGGAAAGAAAATAAGGAAAAGTGCAAATGCCAACAATTCCACCAGCAAAGGACCTCTCCCCGCCCCCACCCCCCTAACATACTTAATCTGACAGACCTCCTGCTTTTTCTTTGCAGTGCAGTTTCATTTAATAGTGTGAGGGAGAGCAGTAATGCCTAAAATATCGCTCAAAAAAACTCAGCATTTGGACCAAGTGTCGCTTCATGGCATGGACCCCCAAAGTCATTTGTTTATATCAAAACTTATTTTCTGTCTGTGAACTTGATAATGAGGTCCCCTAATTTGGAGCCAGCGTGGCATAGTGGTTAAGAGCAGGTGTGCTCTAATCTGGAGGAACGGGGTTTGAATCCCTGCTCTGCCGCTTGCGCTGTGGAGGCTTACCTGGGGAATTCAGATTAGCCTGTGCACTCCAGCACACACCAGCTGGGTGAACTTGGGCTAGTCATAGTTCTTCTGAGTTCTATCAGCTCCACCTACCTCACATGGTGTTTGTTGTGGGGAGGGGAGAAGGGAAAAGAGGTTGTCAGCCCCTTTGAGTCTCCTTATAGGAGAGAAAGGGGGGAATATAAATCCAACTCTTCTTCTTCCTTCTTTCTTCTTCTAATATATTATATGTTTTGCGATGTTAGGATTGAAATATGCATTATTTACCCTGACTCCTAAAAACCACAAGTCAATACATTTAAAAATGAGAGATTGGCACATTACACTGTGTTCTACAAGGTCTGAAATGGAAGCATGTGTTCCATAAAAGAATGCAAAAGCAAGAGGCAAAAAGGCTAATTAAAACCCCACAGTCTGGAAGGAAGAGAGATTGACGCCTACTGCAAGTCAGACTCTAGTCCTAGGT
This sequence comes from Sphaerodactylus townsendi, assembly GCF_021028975.2. Lineage (NCBI taxonomy): Eukaryota > Metazoa > Chordata > Lepidosauria > Squamata > Sphaerodactylidae > Sphaerodactylus > Sphaerodactylus townsendi. Next base: position 42,239,972 of record NC_059435.1, read on the forward strand.
GAGTCAGAGTCACTTTCTCTACCCTCACATTGAGATTGTAATTTCCGATCCTTGTTATTTGTGTTAATATGAGGGCTTTCCATCCATTTCAGAAATGATACTATCCTGCCACTTTTTAAATAGATAAAATCATAGGGGGAAAGTGTTGTGTGAAGCATCTCAGCATGTGGACTCCAGTGAAAAACAGTACATGGTTTCAGTGTAGGGAGAGTAAGACTTCTAACAAGGTTTAAAACCCATGCTTTGACATTTCAAGATGATACCTCTTTTAAAATTGCAAAAGTCGCAACCTTTCAATTAACCAGAACAAGAAGGCAAATGTTTAAACAAGGTAAAACATATGACCTGCTTCTTTGTAAGAAAATGGTTCAGAATGCCAGAGTCTCATCCCGGCTCACTAATTCTGCAAGCTGATAATGTCATTAAACAGGTACAGCGTCCCATGGTATGTATGCATAAAGAGGATACCTCACTCTAAATGCTACTCCCTGACTTGGTTCTGGTTAAAAACGAAATGGCTAACTCAAGTACCACCATGTATACATTATTTTGTTAATTAAAATATAATCTTAAGAAAAACCCTGAGCATTGGTGAAGGCTTTAATTTTAGGAATTTCTCTCAAAAATACTTTACAGGGCACAGAAGGAGAGATGGAGGCAGAGAAGGCAATGGTAACCTTCACCACCTCCCACGTGATTAGTATCTGCCAAACTGATTAGCGCCTGTGCTTTGCCACTGACTGAATGAATATCCTTTAAAAAGATGCAAAACAGTGAAACTCTTTCTTTCTCTATATTCATTACACATGAAAGCAACATCAAGCTATTAGTAACAGATCAGAGTTTATACAAATATCTTGCAAACTTTAAGTGGTTTTACTTTGTACTTTGTATGCCCATAGTTAAAGAGAGATGGACATGAAGGAAAATTGAGATCCTCAAATTACTGAAGTCTTGTTCAGGTCTAGTTCACTATGGATTAACAGCTCTGCAATTCTCTAGCATAGTTTCATCCATACAGGTTTAGTGCTCCTGTTAGCTATTTTGAGTCTTAAGTGATAAGGTGGGGGCATTAAATAAGTTTAGAGTGTCACCCCTTCCTGTACCTAGAACTCAAGGCAGCTACTGAACATCATGCATAAATGTTTGATGCTAGTTTGCAGGGAAACTTGTGCCACTGAATTCTGGCTGATTTTTGCCCCGGTCCCCCATGTTGGCAGTGCACCACACATTACCAAATTCTGTACCCAGCTGACTGCAGTCAGCAACTGCTGCAATACAAATTTAGATGTTTGCAGTAAAGCCTGACACATTTAGGGACTACCAAGATCAACACAAAGAATTACATTTCTTGGCTTTCTACCAATTCAATTTTTAAATAGAGCACCACACATTAAGACAGATCCCATCATCACTGACAACTGCTTGAAGCAAATCATGACTATAAAGTTATATCAGCAGTACAGAAAAAGCACCATATTTAAAATAGGGCTGAATAAGGCACTAGCCCAAATCTTGTAAAATAAGCATTCTCGGCACTAGTTGTTGTTTGGAGATTACCAGTGAAGTCCAGGCTTGTGACACAGAGGCAGGCAATGGCAAATCACCTCTGAATGTCTCTTGCCTTGAAAACCCTACAGGGCCTTTTCTGCATGAGTCATTCACAATGTATCTTGCCGCCAAATGCTATGATTTTTCTTTGAATGTTTGTTCCTCTTATTTTTCAACACTCCATTTTTTATTCCAACTTGAGAATACAGCAGGGTCACACCAGAACTACTTGGCAGTGAGAGACTTGGTTGGTGAACTACAAGTATGATCAACAGGACGTTTAAAAAAATCTAGGGCTCTCTGGATAGAGAATTTTTTAAAGCACAAAGATCTGGGGGTGGGGGTGGGGAGCCTGTGAAAGTAAGCAGTAAAGAAAAGTGAATGTGGTTTACATAGAAAGAGGTATCAAGAGATATTCTCACTAATCCAGAATCGTCCCTAATAAAAACAGCATTGGCTTTCCAGAAATGGTTGTTCATCTAGTGGTACTTTTGCAAACCAAAGTGTAAATCTCAAGTGGTGGCAGTTTACATTGGTGGGCAGTCTGTCACAATGCAAACACTCCAGAATTGGATTCAAAATGGCATGGCAAACTCGCAGTTGGAAATGAAGGCCCACAACCTCTCTTCCATCAACGGCGCTTTAACAGTTTGTGCATAGCACTCTTTGGATGCCAGTGCTTGCGACAAGCTTAGAAAATGAAATATATACAGGAAAAAGCAGTATGTAATGAAAGATCAGCTGAACAAACGGAAAGATGCTTCAGTGACTTGGAGCCACTTGAAAAATACACTAATATATTCGGAAGCACAGAAGGTGCAACAGTAGCTTTGCCAGATTGCTGCATGCTTATGAATGTAATACTTTTAGTTCTTGAGAGAACAAAATTCAGCTAATTTGCTTTGATAAATGACAGGGCATCAAGGAAATCTTTGGAATTCATTCTGAACCATAAAAACTGTTCTTTATATTCCTAGAAAGATCCATGTGTCTTTTTCATAGTTTGATGTTGTGTGAGAACGTAAAACTTGCCTTAAAACTAGTACAAACTGAAGATTCAGTTCTGCAAAGTCTTGCTATATGGGTCAAGCAGTCCTAAATGTTCATTGTCACACTGTATCCGGTAGCACTATAAAGTAAGTGGCATATAGGACTAGACTAGTTTCTTCTGGTTTGAAAATGTGAAAGATGACAAACTGTTACTACTTAAACATTTTTGAAGCACAGAACACAGATTCACACATTATGAAATTGCCTCATTTACAAAGATAATTGCACTTTATTTTACATACCTGTATTTGTACTGACTTGTTTGTCAAAATCAGCATAATTCTTGGGTATAGTTGGTGTAGAGGTGCAGCTTACTAGCCACCTCTCAACATGGGTCAGGATTTTGGGGTCACACATGATTCAGAGGCAAAAAGTTGCTTAACATTTTTTAAGGTTTATTGAGTACAGTGCGTCAACAAACGAGTACCTTAGCATAAACCACAAACAGTCAATTGCATGAGAGCCAGCAGCATCAAAATAATTGAACCAATTAAAATCAGCAAATGAAACATTTCCATGGTAGCATAGCTTTTAGCTCCCAAGCAAGCAGAAAGAAAAATATATATACTTGATAAGCTCTAGCAGGCAAAATTGACAGTGTGGTCATGTCTACAGCTGTAGGCGGGGAAAAAAGTTAACATATAATATTGAAAGACAATTATAGAGAAGCTACAGGTCAGGTGACTCAAGCAGACCAATCATGGGTTAGTGCCAATTAGCAAGAACAGTTAGTAAGATTCATTATTGTTACCAGGTGCAGGAACTTGAAAGGATTTGTTGAAGTTTCAACTGTTAGGAAAACTTCCCACAGCTGGGCTGTGACCTTCAGCCAACTGCTGCTCAGTATCAGGTCGAGTGAGCTGGGAGAAAGCCAAAAGTTATGTAATCATTTTGAGAACCACTTCAGCAAGAGCCTATTTCAAAATGGCTTCAGTCAGGCTAATACAGACAATTTCTCCACAGTTGGTTAAAAAAGCAGAATTTGCTCAGTGATGGAAATGAGTGCAGTAAAATCAGTCCTTCCAATAAGAAAATTGCAAATAAATAAATAAATTTAATTTATTCATGTCGATTCTTTTCTGTTTACACTCTTGTAACAGTTGAATGAAGGACAGAAAACTTAATGTAAATAATACATTTCCCTATACAACAGCTATTCAGGTGTCACATGAATACAAGTATAGAATATCTGTTTTTACAGGAGAGACCTGTAGAAGCATCTGACTCCTTGCAGGTCCATGTGGAAAGTGATACACAGACCAGTGACTACTGAGAGAGTAGAAGGGAAGTGTCAGAGGGCAGCACTCAGGTAAAGAGAGTAATATCTCACAAAGAGATAACACTTATATGCTTATATTTAGCACCCCCACCCCCAACGTCTAGGTATGCTGAGTCGCTTTCACTCCAATTGTAATCTGAAAAGTTGAAATGTGTTTACATATGTATTGAGTAAACTGAAGAATACCAAGATGTTTCATTTAAATCTTTAGGGAGCCCATGTCTTTTGCTGTTTATAAGGGTGTCACACTGTATTTGCACCACTGAAGTGAATACTTTGCTTCATACAGCTACTTCAGGCAAAATCACTAGGACAGTGGTGGCAAACTTATGGCACGGGTGCCAGAGGTGGCACTCAAAGCCCTCTCTGTGGGCACTCGCGCACAGAGTTCATCATGTGGGAGGGGGGTGGAAAATCACACACACACACACACACACACACACACACACACACACACACACACACATCAAGGCTGGCCTGGGCATGATCCTTTACCTGGGAGTAAGCTCGGTTGCTGGCAATGGGGCTTGCTTCTGAGTAAACCCTCCTAGGATCGTGACTCACCCATTTGAAGCATTGCGGTTGCTTCACTAAGCTTACTCCTGAGTAATGCGCGCCTTGGAGCCAACCGTTTTTTCTAAACTAAAACCTCAGTATTCAGGTTAAATTGCTGTGTTGGCACTTTGCAATAAATAAGTGGGTTTGAGGTTGCAATTTGGGCACTTGGTCTCGAAAAGGACCATTACTGCACTACTGCATTAGGACCATTACTGAATTACAGCAATTTTAGTCTACTAATCTTATTGTTTTAGTTAATTAATTACTATAATATATCTGCATAGATTTGCATGAGTAAATATGACAGTTCTGAAGTGGAAAGGGCATTTGATAATGTTTATATAATGCACGTACATGCCCTAGCAGGTGCAGTCTCAAAAAGCCATTTTGCTCTGTCTGTTAGGGAAATGGGAATGCCTTTTCTAAGATGGCTGCTACTACATATGATGGTTCTGTTTTACTGCACATGACCCTGCTACTAATTATCTGAGTCACTTTTTAATAGATGGAAATGTTTTGGTGCACTAAACGCTGTGATCTTAAAATAATATTGTGCCTAATGTATTAAATAAATCAAGAAGTTGAAAAATTCTTTTTAGAAATAGAAATTTACATTGTTTGTGAATAATTATTAGGTTGACAAAATGGAGAATATATATGATGTATTATGCATCCTGTGTCTCCAACTGTTGTGGGAAATACAAAGACAAAAGATACAGTGAATCTGGTGTGTCTAAACACCTGAAAGCCAAAACTAAATAGCACTTCTCTCCTGAGACCTGTATGGGACAGATAAATAACCAGCAATAGTGGTGACTTTTTGACAGTTAGCTATGTTGCACAGACAATGAATAGAGCAGTTATGTATAGTTCAGGAATGCTGCATGTGGGTGCAAGTACTGGATATTGCTGTGCTCATGAGTGGGAACAGTTGAAAGTTAGCCTCAGGGTGGAGTGACCACAGGCGGAGGGAAGTAGAGTTTTTCCTGCCAATTAATGTCCCAGAAGCCTGCCTTTATACTGAAAGTATTTGTTTTCACTGGTCATCAATCGTGAGCTTATGCTCAGAAAAGCGTTCTCAAAAAATTGTGAACACTTTATCCCCAGATGAGGAGGGCAGAACAGAAATTAAGTGGACTATTTTAAGCACCCTGAATATCTGGGACTGCAGGAGAGCCAATCTAGATATGGAGGTGAACCACAGGACTGCTGGACATAAAATCAGGGCAACTCCTGCGGTAGCTGAAGCATGTAGTCCACACCTCAGAGCATCTGGTGAAAATGCTCCTGCTTGAACTGAGTGGTCATGCATTCTGGTAGATGTATAATCCATGGGAATAATTCTGATATATTCTAGGCCAACAGTGGAAGGGCATCTAAAAGAAACTCAGTCACAAGAGACACAGACAGGCACAGATCTGCCTTGACAGCTGAGGGAGGCTGCTCTGGCAACTCTTCCTATCACTGGGACAGAGGCCACCTTACACTTCAGCCACAACAAGTGAATGATGAAAAATATAAGGATAGAAAATAATAGCCTTTATGCCACAGGAACAGAACCAACATATAGAGAACAAAAGTAACAGAAAACAAAATATATATGTATCACCACCCTAACCAAAACAATGCACACTAACCAAAACAATGACAAAACAAAAAAGCAAAACACAAAAAACCCTAACTGAACTCACATGCATATATGAGTGTTTTTTAAAATTTCAAAATCTTATGACTCAAGAACCATCTAGACATCTGCTACACTTGGATCATATCCGCAGGAATTGTCTTCACATGGGTTGTTTCTGGCCTAACACCAGCTACACAGGTAATATTTCCCCACCCTCATCTTAGGCTTTTTGGTTGCAGGTATGTGCACTTTACAAAGTTGTGGTACAATTACAGTTGATCTCTTATCACACTTATTTGGAAATGTCTCATCTACTCGCTTAACCAAAGGCACTAAACTGGAATGTAAATTTCGTCAGTGTGGTATAGTGGTTAAGAGTGATGGACTCTAATCTCGAGAACAGGATTTGATTCCCCACTTCTCCACATGAAGCTTGCTGGGTAACCTTGACTTAGTCACAGTTTTCTCAGAACTATCTCAGCCCACCCTATCTCACAAGGTGTCTGTTGTGGGGAACATTAACATAAGGCGCTCTGAGATTCCTTTAAAGGTACAGAAAAGTGGGGTATAAAAACCAACTCTTCTTCTTTATCGATAAGAATTGTCATGGCTGCTGCAATTCAGTGAGGTGTGTTTAGGTGACAGTGTGTTTACTAATACCATTCTGTAAGTTTCCCTTTCGCATCTTTGAATGAACTCCTATAATTCTGCAACACTCAGATGAGTTTAAAAGGGAATCCGAAGTTTCACTGGAGGAATCTGTGAAAGGGAAACAGAAGTTCATATAATGCACACACAGTTCTCAATCATATCCAGGACAAAGTTGGTATAACTATTAAGATGCATTAGGTGATAATTGGTATACAGTCTGTTAATAAAGAATTCTTGGGGCAAAATGTTCCTTAACTCTGTCAGAGTTATGCTGAAGTCTTGTACAGCATATATATATATATAAAATTATCCTACAACAACATTTCCTATAACAAGTGTCTATATATTTACTAGAAATAGTAAAAGTGCATTTAAATTCAATTTTAGCTTTCTGGCCTCAGAAAATCCTTTAACCCATCATATCTGTGCATAACACTCTACTGAGGTATCCACAATCAGATCATGGTTTTCATCTTTGGCCAGATATTCCACTTATAAGGGCACTGACTGAAAACACGCTAGTGATGTGTTCAAAAATAAACAACTTGTGAAATATACCTTTAGCCAGAAGCAAAGTGGCTGTTTCATAAATCAGCAACTTTTATTATAGAATCTGCCAAAGAAAAAGAGGATACATAAGATTAACATTTTAAAATGTATTCTGTGGGTTTCTCTTTATCTTCAGACCTACTTCATTCTTTAAAGTGTTTATCAGTTAACTGGGTTTTTTTTAACACATATTTCAAATTCTCATGTTTTTGCTTTAAAGAATAACTATGTCTGTCTTTCAATAAAATAGTATCAAGATCATTCTTATAATTCTCCGTTTCGTGTGCAGCCATAAGCTTAATTTTACAAACTCACTTCTTACATAGCTTTTAGGGTAGAAACTTGTATTATCTTGCGGGAAAAATAACAACAGCAGCAACCAAAAACAGGAATACTAGACAGACTAATTTTAAGCAATTTCCAAAGATACGCTAGCATATGCTGCTGTTACAACTCGACATTTCTACAATTACTCTGTCAAGGAATCAGTCAGGTTGGTATCACCTTTTTCTACTTCCCTTGCCCCACATTAACTAAGCAGTCTGTTTAGATTGCAAACAGCTCATGCTAGAAAAGTCATGCACTATAAACTGTACATGGGAAGGTACGGTATTATATACATGTATGTGAATATGTGTGTGTTAAGTGCCATCAAGTTGCTTTCAATTTAAAGCAATTTATGAGGTTGTCGTAAGAAGGTTGCATAGTAATGGGAAATACTACAGTACAAGTGGGAGCCCATAAGGACTTGTGAGGGGCATATGATTTTCCCCCTCCCCTACTATTTCCCTTTCCCTGGCAGGCCCCATTTCCATCATAAGGAAACCTCAAGGACTTTCAAATTTCTTGTATTCCCTTCTTCCCTCTATTTCCCCTTTCCTTCTTCCTGACAACTCTCATTTCATCTATTGTCGAAGGCTTTCACGGCCGGAATCACTTGGGTGCTGTGTGGTTTCCGGGCTGTATGGCCGTGTTCTAGCAGCATTCTCTCCTGACGTTTCGCCTGCACCTGTGGCTGGCATCTCCTCTGAAGATGCCAGCCACAGATGCAGGTGAAACGTCAGGAGAGAATGCTGCTAGAACACGGCCATACAGCCCAGAAACCACACAGCACCCATCTCATTTCATCTCTTTTTCCTGCTTCATTTTTTTCTTTCTCAGCCATTCACCAACCTTTTATCTACCTCCCACATTCAGCTATATTTGTTATTTATTTTCTTCATTCAAACCCTTCCTTTAATCACAGCAGGATGCATTCTCCTCTCCTCGTATTCACAACAACCCTGTGAGTAATGCAGTTCTGTTGGTATCAAGTCACACAGTGGTTGCTGACATGTATCACTCAATGTGTTCTTCCTCAAAGTCCAAAATAGCCATGGAAAGGATCCTGCCCCCTCTCCCTTCCTTTTACTGACAAACCAAGCCTTGAATGCTGTGGTTCCCTTGTAATGGTTACTGAAGGCTGTTTCTTAAAGCTGAAGTTGCTCCTTTTATAATTTTGGAGGGGTTCTTAACACTCTTCTCCCCCCCCCCCCCATGTATTTTTTCAATTTTCTAGATTTCATTTTTTCCCTGTAAACTTAGGGCAGGTTTATAGAAAGATCTGTCTTTTCCATTCACAGCTCCAGTTACTGGATTTAAGTATCCTCACATTTGGCCAACTTCACTATTCGAATATATGTTGAGTTATCTTGATCATGGTTACCGGCAACATACCTTACACATAAGAATCTTTTTTAGTATCTTCATGGCTACCCTTCCCAGTTTCAACTTTCTTCTAATTTCTTAGTTGCATTCTCACTTTGGTTGATAACTGAGCTAAGGAACACAAAATCTTTAACAATTTCATCTTCTTCATCGTCAGCCTTAAATTTGTGTACTTTCTCAGTCATCATTACTTGTGTCTCCTTGATTTTCAGTTGTAATCCTGCTTCTGAACTTTCTCTTTTAATCTTCATTAGCAGTCATTTGACACTTTCACTATTTTCTACCAGTAACGTGGTGTCATCTGCATATCTCAAATTGTCCCTTCAGCCAATTTTCACTCCAACTCCATCTAAATCTAATCTATCTTTCTATATGATATATTCTACATACAGACAGGGAAATAAAATACATCTTTTTCTGACACCCTTTTCAACTAAAAACCACACTGCTTCTCTATATTCTTTTTTAACTGTAGCCTCTTGTGCACAGTACATGCAGTATAGATTGCACATCAAAACAATCAGATGTTGTGGTATACACATTTCTTTTAAAACTGACCATAGCTTTTCATGATCTACATAGTCCAATGCTTTGCTGCAATCTATGAAATGCAAGCTGGTTTTCTACTGAAATTAAGAACATAAGAACAAGCCTGCTGGATCAGACCAGAGTCCATCTAGTCCAGAACTCTGCTACTCGCAGTGGCCCATCAGGTGCCTTTGGGAGCTCTTTTTCTGGTGTAGAATGGGGAAGACAGGCCAAAAATCCTTGTGAGGCCTGGGGGATTAGTTGTTTTCTCCTGTTTGGTTAAGTGGTTCTTGGGGGTTCCTTCTGCAGTTGAGTTAATTAATTGCAGAGATTTTTTGTGTTTTTCTACCCTTGTGTGGGAGGTTCTGTTTTTTCTTGTTTATAGGTATTTCATTTGGGCTGCTGTGTGTTTTCTCACCCCTGTTCCAGGGTTTTTTCTTTGAGTTTCTTACTCTGGGTTTCAAGATCTGGAGGAGAGAGACAGGAGGACACGGCACAGTTGGCTCAAGAGGAAAAGATGGTGAACCACTCCAAGGTGCTTCCATCTTAATATCTTTTACCATATCTTCCTGTGCTCCCTAAACACAGCATGTCTGCCCCAAGTTCCTGATTGAGCTCTGGGGATGCCTATAGTTGCTTGTCAACATGGGTGACCCCTCACATCTGCTGTCTGAAAGCACTTTCAGGTGATGGAGGACCCATGGTTTGCACATTGCCATCTGTGTAGAGCCCAGATTAGTTGAGGGAAAGACATCTGTCATCTCTTGACTTCTGGACTTCAGAACCATCTGATGAAACAGTGCTTCTTCAGGGAAAGAATGAGGCTGGTGAGCTGGCCAAGCAGCCAACAGTCAGCCAGGAAGTGATCACTGATTTCATCTTATGCTCTCCCTGCTGCACGCAGTATATGGTCTCTGGTAAGCAAGGGATGGCAAAGATAATTGGTGAGGTTGCCAAGAGATGAGAAGCAGGGGGCGAGGAGAAGAGTCATCCCTCTCATTGGCCAGATGATTGCAATTGATGGGAAGCTCTTAAGAACAGTAGAAGACTGCTTCTGCAAGCTGCTCAAAAATTCCTATGCTTGGTACATGCCTTCTTTAACCATGATGAGCAAGAGTGTGATGATCTTGTTGTACAGGGCTGCCATGGATTATGTGAAGGCAAAGTTGTCCCATATTCATGGGAGAACTATGTACTTCTAACATCTGCAGCCCTCAGGCCCATCACGCATACTTCCCGCTGACGGCACACTGGTGACAACCCGACAAAATTCTGGGTGACGGTGGGTAGGGAGGTAGGGAGAGACATCACCATGGGCTTCATGGTGACCAATGACACAATCATTAGGACAACACCATCAAGCCTAAAGCAGCTTATGTTTAAGGATGCCTTGGGTCTGGGTTCTGCAGAGAATCCCAGTCTGGTCACTGTAACTCATGTCTTCTGTCATCTCCTCCAGAAATGCTCGCACCTCATGGGTCACTTTTCATTTAGTGAGAAGGACACCCATCTGCTTTATAAGAAGCAGATGCTGGCAGGCATCATGGACTACCATCTGCTTGGCAGTGTCAGCACTCGCTGGAACTCCGTCCACACGCCTGATCATTTGGTGAAGGGAAAGGGAGCTCTCACTGCTGTGATCTATGAAACCGAGGTGCTACAGAAAGTCAACTCAACCCAGATGAGTGGTTGACTATCTCTCAGACTGTGGAGGTTCTTAGGCCTCTTAAGGACTTTATGCAGTTGTGCTTGTCTGACACAAAAATGCTGACTCTGGTGATTCCATAATCTAAATGGCTTGTGAGAACTTGGCCGTGATTCTGGAGCCAGCTGAAGGTCATTCAGACCTGCTTCCCGCAGTGTGTGCACTAATCCAGAGACTGCAAGATGATATCTACATGTTGGCAACCATGTGTGACACGAGCATCAAGGGCAGGATCACAGAGGGTCAGGGAGCTTGTGCACTAAAGAGATGAAGTCTCTCAGTATGTTCAGTATATGCAAGCCCAAAGGGGCACATTGTCAAAAGAAGGGGGGGGGGGAGTAAGCTGTTTCTTCCTCACCTCTGCTGAGAGGATCTTGGAGATGGAGCTCATCAGGCAGGCACTTGGCCCCTCTGGAAGGATGAGACACATGGCAGAGGATTCAAAAGTTGCAATGGTGAGTATTTTGAAGAGTCCTGAATTGCTGTCCATGAATCTGCTGAACTATTGGGCCATGAAAGAATAGGTCTGCCTGAACCTCTCTCTTGTGGCCTAGAGGCTCCTCTCTTACCCTCCAATGAATGTGCAAATTGAGTGGTTTTTCCCCCTTCTAGGCAACTTTCTCAGCTGACATTATTCATCCCTGTTCCCCTGGAATGCTGAGCAGTTGGTCTTCCTCAAGGTCAACACAGCTTTTTTCTACTACGTTCATCTTAGACTTCTGGTTCTATTTCTTTTGGTCTACCTTTAACCATTTTAAGAGTTCCATCAGTCATTCATCAAGCTTTATAATTTATTTTGACTACAGGAATAATCTTTGTGCATTCTTCCTTGCTAATATCTCTGGTTTCAAACCACAGTTCCTCTGATTCATGTTTACTTGAACTTAAGTGATGAAAATGGTCTTTAAACTCTTCATGAAAGTTGTGACGATTGTATTTTGGCACTATGATTGTTTTGACATTTTTCTTTAGCTAGCTCTTGCTATTAACACTTCATGGTTTGAACCACAATCAGCTTCTTGTTTGAGCAGAGAGAACAGAGTTTATCCATCTTCTGCTTTCAGTTATGTAATCTATTTGATTTCTATATTGCTGTCTGATGATGCCCATGTATTCAACAATCTGTTTGGTTGCCTGAAGCATATGTTCACAATGAACGTACAGAATTCTACAGAATTTGCTGCATACCCAAACTTTCCAACAATATTTCATTTTACTTGGTTTCTCACTTTTACATTCTTGTCATCTATGATTAACAATGCATCTTGTTTTGGTGTGTAATCAAAGCTTTCAATTTCTTCCTCTTCAGCATCTGTAGTTGGGGTGTAAACCTGAATGATAGTTATATTGGCAAGCTTTCCATGAAGACCGGTTGATTTTATTCAAACACACTTTGCATTATAGTCTGACTACTTGTGATACATCTTGCCTCACTATTAGAGCAACTTGTTTCTTTTGGGTTTGTTATCTCCTGAGTAAAACGCTTTGTAAGTTACTGACTGAAAATACCCTAATCCAGTGCACTTTAATTCACACACTTCCAGAGTGCAATATTTAAACATTATAATGCGCTTTGTACATCTATGTTAAGGCCACACTGAGAATAGCACAATATATCATTATGCACTGCTCTAGTTGCCTGGTTTCAAAAAATGATACTAGTATTTGAAAAGGACTACTAAAGATAAGGGGTTCAAACTGCTTCCTTATTAGTAAGTTTCACAGGGGGGGGTTTCAACACAAAAAAGGATTGCAACACTTAATTATTCCGTTAAGAGTACTCAGTCAAAAAACATTCAACTTATTGAAAAGGTGCTTGCCATTAAATAGGTAACATGTTAAATATTTTTAATTAAAGTGATAAAAACGAAAGAGGGCACGCACCATAATCAAACAGATATTCTTTGTCTCTTACAGAAGAGGCACCTCTCCAAAGATGTTAGATGCTGTGACATACATGTTTTCTAAAAGCAAAGGAAGCTTGCATTTTTCCCATAGTTTTACAGATGAACACACACTGGCATTTTCATCCATTTAAATTTACAGCATTAACCTGCTAAGATTTCTTTAACTGGGTAACAGTTCAGGGGGGGGGGGGGCAGGGAAGGACAAAATGGACCATCGAAAAGCTACAAAGGGTATGGAGAAAGGCAAGGGATAATTTTGTTGTGGTTAATAAAAAATTGAGGATCTACAATGGTATGACAGGCTCAGTACAAAGTATTACCGCAGATCATCAACTTACAAAATTCACTACAGCAATAGATATAGTCACTAGTGTAGATCACTTTAAAAGGAGATAAATTCATAGAGGATAAAAGTTTGTCAAATGCTATTAGCAATGACAGCTAGGCACAGCCTCTATGTTCTCCAACCGCTGTGGACAAACAGTGGCTTGCATGCCCTTTACTGTGGAATTCCCAGCAGCACCTTAACTGGTCACAGTCAGGTGGGAACAGACGATTGAATTAGACAGACAGACGTCTAATTCAGGGGCGTCAGGGGTAAAAACTGCGAAAATCACGTTATTTTGTCCTGAATGGGCACAAACGTATAAAGCCGTAACGACAGATTCGAGTATTAAAGCGTTACCCATACCTAATGTATGGCATGACCGTGTCCTTGTTTTTAAAGACATTAAGCCGAATTATAGCTCCTCAAGTGTGAAGACCCACAAGGATGTACTCCGAGGGAGCTCTAGGGTGACTACGTACGAGCATCTGCAGAGCCAGCTTTCAGGAGGATGCAACACCAGGCTTAACACCCCACCCCCTTCTCCGTTTATTCAAGGATCTCTGCAACCTTCAGGCACTACCCATGGAGAGATGCTAGAGCGACGCACATCTCGAACTTCCGGTAAATGTTGAAACCCGCCCTCGGTAAAAATTCTCTATGGGTGCTAAGAGAGCTCTCCGTTCGTCATCTCTATGGCGAAATTGGGTGGAAGTTCAGAGTGAGATTGAGACAGGAAGTGACCATAAAGAACGCGCTGAGAGGCTTTTCCTTCTCGTTCCCTCCTTCCTTTTTCGCTTTGTATCGTCGTCACCATGCCGAAGCTGAGTAAAGAGGCGAAGCAACGGCTGCAGCACCTCTTCAAAGGCGGCCAGTTTGCTATCCGGTGGGGCTTTATTCCCGTCGTGCTCTATCTAGGTCAGTGCTGAGGTAGAGAAAACTACCTGGCTGGGGATGGGCTGGGCGACTGACCGTTGAAAAGCGTTGGTCTTTCGTGAACTGCCTAACGCGCGCGGGAGGGGGGCCATTGTGACGCAGTGAACGGGAGGGAGCATCACACTGAGAGAGGCTCACGTGGGAGGTTTCATGTCCCTTATTGTTGTGGTAGACGCCATTGCCTTTCCCCCGCGTTTCCCTCCCCTATTTATCTATACCGTCGATTCTCCCCAGTGGGGACACAACGTGGCTTGCAAAATCGTTCTTCCCCCTTCTATTTTATATTCATAACAAAACTCAGTTCTGAGGTTGTTTGGACCAAGACTTCGCTCAAGGTCACCCCACCGAACTTTCGTAATAGAAGGAGGTTCAGACCTGGGGCTTCTAGACTGACCTAACCATTTCATCCCTTTTCTCATCACCTCCACTCCTTTAATCTAAATGTTAGCATGTAACGTGTTTATATTCCACCCTTCCTCTCAGGACTTTCGGGTAATGTGCATCATTCTCTCCTCCATTTTCTCTTCACAACAATTCTGTCAGGCAGATTAGACTGAGAGAGCGCGATCGGCCCAGGATCACCCAGTGAGCTTAATGGCCCACGGGGGTTCCTTTTTTTCACTGCTCCAGTGCTGCAAATCTTGAGTTGTGACAAAAATTAGTACAGCAAAGGAGTGATCTAGCTTGGGATATTTCTCATTTATTGACATCTTACTCGCAGTGAGCTTTTTCATGCAAGGGAGTGCTCAAAACCATCTGAAGTGATGCAGTCCTTGATACTGGTTGGTTTTTAACTATCTAATGTTGCTGTGTTTGTAAATCAAGGCTAATTCTTTGGATGGAAAGTGAAACTTGGAAGGCTTGTTTTGGGTATCTCTTACAGTAGGTGTGCTTTTGCAGCAATTGTGCAAATGATAAAACTCCTCAAGGTTGGTGACTTGTTTGTCATCAGAGCTAGTTCTGCAATAGGATTTTTGAGAAGTTCCATAGCACAGAAAGGAGGATATGGTAGGTTACAGCCTGCATGGATCTCCAATGCCTGTTAGTTCTTTCAGAAGCTTGGTGAATGAACATGTTCTTAAGCAAGAGAGTGCTCTCAGGGCTGTTTAATACAACTTGTGGTATTTGAATTATTCTGTTTCTGACAGACTGAGCTTGGATTCATGATAAACTATATCTTAGCGTATTCATGTAGTGGACTAGTAAATGGAAAATAAGCGTGGAAAAGTAGGGATATACCCAAATTGGGGACGATTCTGAGCCCTGTGAGAAGGGCGGGATATAAATGGAAAAATAAATAAATAAAAATATTTGGGCCACATAGATGGCCCCGAATACGAGCCAATCTGAATACAAAGTATTTGAACTGGCTTGTTGATATTCGGGATTTGGCAGCATTCGAGGATTGTTTAATCCCAGCATGCAGCCAATTCCCGAGGAAGGGTGGTGTGGACTCTTTACCAGTTTGTTGTGTTCTGTCTTTAAACGTAAGAGTCCTTCCCCCATGAATGGGCTGCATGTGGGGGGGATTGTTTAAAGAAACTCCTGAATGTAGCCGACTCCTGGGGGAAGGGGGGGATCTTTCTGTCCTGTTCCCCCCCCCCCCTGCACCCTTGCCAGTGATGCTGACTTAGGAGAGTCCAAAGCAGCCTCACTCAGTCAGCAACACTGAGAAGGGGGGAACGGGGGGGGGATAGGACAGAAAGCAAGTCTTTCTGTCCCGTTCCCCCCCACCCTGCACCCTTTCCAGCACTGGACTCTTCTATTAACAACCCACACACACACACACTTCTCAGCATTGAGTGCTGAGTCCTGGGCTGTTTTGGACTCTCCTAAGAAGTCCAGCACTGAGTCAGCATTACCGGGAAGGTGAGGGGTGGGGGTGGGGGAACAGTACAGAAAGACTTGCTTTCTGACCTATCCTCCCCCCCCCCCCAGCACCCCTCTTAATGTTGCTGTCTGAGTGCTGGGCTACTTTGTACTCTCCTAAGCAGCCCAGCACTCAGCAGTCAATGCTGAGAAGGGTGTGTGTGTGTGTGGGGGGGGTGTTAATAGAAGATTGCGGGGTTCTGAGGTAACTGTGACTAGCTCAAGGTCACCAAGCAGGCTTCATGTGTAGGAGTGGGGAATCAACCCCATTTCTCCAGATTAGAATCCACCACGCTTAACCAATACGGCACATTGGTTCTCAGTGATTTACCTTCTAGGATTCTAAAATAGCTCCTAATTTACCTGTTCCAAAGGTCAGATTCTTGTCATTTCTTGCAGAAATAGAATTCTTTTGTCAGGTTTTAACAAAAGCCATACATTGTTTGGGAAGCATTTTGTATATGCTTTTCAAAGGAGTCGTGTCAGAGATGTTGAAAATATTTCCCTAGAGAAGTGAGAGTCTCCTTAAGAGCAAATGTATTTTAATGTTTATTATATAGTATTAGTGACACAGTATCATTTATGTTTAAGTTAGGCATATGCCCCTTCATGTTTGGATAAAACAGAAGAGAAGGAGTGAAATGTACTGTTGATAACTCATTTACTGTACAATACAATGTACTGTTGATAACTCACTTCAATAAGACCTGAGAAAACAAGGCTTCATTCTCAGGTCTTATTGAAGTGAGTTATCAACAGTACATTTTTCTTGTCTAATTTCTGTGCGACGAATATATGAACACCCAGACACTCTACCACAACACATAGGTTAAATTGATTAGTGCTGCTCATTCAACAGGAGTGAACTTTCTTTTTTTTTGGGGGGGGGGGAGGGAGGAAGTTTACTTGAGGCTTGAAGCTGCCAAGCTTCCTGACATTGATTGGCAGAATTTCAAAGGGTTTGTCACTGGGGTTTTCCCAGGTTTTGGTGAATTTATTTTGCAAAGAACTTCTATTCCCTGTATTTTCATATGACTACTGGTAAAGGAAATTTTTGTTAGAAGTCTGACTTCCTCTTTGTTTTGCTTTGTGAACAAGGTAACTTTCAGTATAAGCATATCAGTGGAGCTCCTAAATGTCCAGGGCACAATGATTTTGTCCTGTGGAGCATAAGATTGTTTTTCATTGCACTGGCCCATAATTTATTTGATTCAGTAAGGAAACAGTCTCAGCTTATTACTGCTCCTTGAGAAGCACTAGTCTTTCACGAGTAGGAGCTGAGCCTGCTTCTGGCTAGACAGATGGGGTGATGGGGTTGGAGAGCCAAGAGATACCTTGCCATGAAGAATTGACTACCTGGATGTCAGATGGTACTTCAGAAATGTATTCTTTGTTCCCATAGAAGCCCCCACAGTAGCAGACTTGGGCCACTGTAAGCATATTTCAAGTCAACGTGGGATGGACCTTTGCACATTAACAAATTACCAGTTTTTGGGGAAAAATAGTGGGAAATGTTCCATTTCCATAAAATGTAATGTTGTATCTTGATATGATTAATCATCAGCATGCATATGCATGTGTATGAATACCATATATAAGTATTCTGTATCATGTAAGGCAAGGGTGTCCAACTCTGGTGCCCCAGATGTTCATGGACTACAATTCCCATCAGCCCCTGGCAGGGACTAATGTGAATCGTAGTCCATGAACATCAGGGGTTCTAGAGTTGTACACCCCTGATGTAAGGCAACAAGGATATAAATTGACACTATTTTTCTGCCTTCAGGCTTTAAGAGAGGTGCAGATCCTGGAATGCCTGAACCAACCGTTCTAAGGTATTTACTAATCTCTTAATACTTATGCACAATCAGTGAGTGCTGAAAGAAGTTAGGGAAAATGTGGTTACCAATAGCTGGTACTTTTGAGACCTACAGTGAAATTCTAAGGAGAGTCAGTGGGGCTTAGAAAGATGCAGCTCGTCTAAGGATCACATTGCTAGACATGTGAATGACATCATACAGATTACACTCTGGTCGTAGTTATTCAGTAATGTTTAGGCCAGGGGTTGGAGTTCCCATTTATTAGTTTAAAGGGTACAATAAATTCTTTGTTGATCACTGACATCACTGCATCAAGATTTTGGATAAATAAATTACTCTTTCTGTTGGCACTTGTCTGCTTCAGTAACTGTTTACGAATATAATACTGGTAATCACAGCAATGATTTAAGGACTGACGCACTCTGCATCAAAGTTCATTTTTGAAAGTTCTTTACTTTTGGTTTGAACACATATACATCATACAGATCTCATGCCTCATTTTGTTGTTACCTGGTACTGCTGATAAAGAACTGAGTGCGGAAAATAAGAGTTCATGTTTTAGCAGAATTGAAATGAGGTGAAGAGTTTGCTGAACTAAATTGGTTGGACCATTAAATAGAATGAAGAGAAATGTCTGATCTTCAGAGTGAAACAACAGCATAGTTTTCCAGTTGTTACAGAGCAGTGAGTAGAGATCCTGACAATGTTTGCATGCCTTGGACTTGGAAAATTCATCTTCAAAATGAAGTGAGCCTCATAGTTGCCAAATTCCTCTCAAGGTCACGTAGTAAAGCCAAGCCAGAGAAGAATGTAGGGAAACCCTGCAAGTATTTTCTTTTCTCTCAGTTACATCATGTCATGCCCACATTATCAGGACAGATGGGGTAGAACAGGGGAAATTCAGTTGACTGCTTGGAATCCTATGGTGTGCCATGGTGCTTTGAGTTTCTTAAGAGTTTAATTTCAGCTGTAATACAAGAAGCTTAGCTTTCTTAATCTGGAATCTGGATCATCAGAGGAGAGGGTTGCACATTTTTAGCAGTGAGCACATACAGTAGTTAACCACAAGGATTGCCACAATATGTAGTGATGTTGCTTTTAAAAAATATATAGTCGAGGCCAGTAATCATAAAATATGTTATAATTTTAAAAGTCTTCAGATAACAAACATTTTGTTACTTTGAAAACTTGAATGTGGTTGTGATATTCTCTGTTAATTCTAAAAAGGAATAAGTAATAGTTTTCTCAAGACATTTCCATTGTTATTTCTCATGAACCTTCCCACAATTTGTGCTTCCATTTTTGGTGCTTTATTTTATAGATGCTCATGAGAGCTGACATTTTATTAAAAGGTATCTTTAAATGTTCTACACTCTGTTTGTTTTCTGAGTGTTGTTTAGAGCCCTGTAATTAAACTCTCACATTAAATGCCATTACTTCCTTTCAAAAATCTGCACATTATTAAATTAGATCTTATGTTTTATCATATTCCTGAAAGCTCTGCATGTGTGAGATGTTAAAAGTCAATTACTGCTGCTTATGGAAAAGAAATTATGGCATGAGTCTCAAACATAAGATAGTTGGGAATCTATATAACCCATCTTTCAGGTGCATGATAACTAAGTCAGCTTCATGGAATAAAATGGTCACAAACACTGGTTTCTTCAATAAGATTTTACTCATAGTAATTACTGTTGTATAACATTTTGGAGGTTAGAATTGTCACTTCTACTGGCCTGGCCTGCTATACCTGGACAGATATGTTTTTTTTAAACTCTGTCAAAATGTTGGTTTATTTATCACAGCAATTCATAGTATTGAAGTCATTTTAAGTATCATCGTAGTAGTAACTTCAAGAAACAAAGCTACATAGAGAAGTGTGGATATTTTTGTGATATTGTTGGTCTCTGTGGGAAGAGAAAGGGCCATTCCCACGTCTGCATATTCTGTAGTAGGGAGGGCCCCTTACATTCCATAACTTTACACTTTCTGCTGATATTATCCAATGTAAGAGGCCCTCCCTGTTTCAGAATATGCAGGCATGGGTTCATCTGACCATCTCTTTCCTTATTTCTTCCTGAGAGGGAAACTCCATGCAGTTCTCAAAAACAGAAAAAAGGATGGGGTGGGCTGACATCATTTATCTTAGTACCGGTATAACAGTAGTTGAAAATTCTGTGTAATGACAAATTCAATGTTAAGTAAAGTAGATATTTTTTCAAAGATGTTAAAATTTTCCTTAGATTTAACATTTTCTTGTTAACATGTTTGGATTCATCTCATACCTAGTACAAAATGGATAAGATGGCAAAATATTTCTGGAAAATGGGATGGTGAGCAGTGCAATCAGGGGGGGGGGGGCACTGTTATGGTGCGACCACACCCTCTCCAAAAGGGTTTCAAGTGGTGTGGGAAACAAGAAAAATGGCAAATTCCCCAAGTACCCTGCAAATCCCCTATGCAGTCCAATGCACCTGCCTTCTTGCTGGCTTAGTCTACACTGGCAATAGGGGGCATTCCTGGTCTGAAAGCCACGGTCACTTCCACCCCTGAAAAACCCACCCCTCAGGCTCCTGCACCAGAGAATCACCAGTGCCAAGACTTCCATGGGGCCTGGGTGTCACACTGCTGCATGCCTTGCCTGTGCTGGCAGAAATGCCCCTGCGTCAGTGTCCATGTCCATTTTGCTGGCGCAAGTGGCACTGATGCCGACACAAGGGTCATGCTGCTTTAGTGCGGCTTTTTCCACCACACCACCCCCACTCTCAGTTTGGATTTCACTGTAAGACTGTTCTTGGGGAAGTTGTTTTCTATATCCATCTATATACATAAAAAGCTAACCGTGTATGTGTTGATGACAGGGTACCTCAGTAACTGCTGGGCCAATTCCTCTGAAAACTCCCAGCCACTATAGTCAGTCAGGCGAGAGTGTTTTCAGATGTTCACATACCTGAAATTTCACACCTGGCCCAGGTAAAACGCCTTTTTCCTGGTGCTCCCTGGTGAAGGACATGCCTGTGTGTAACTGTCACTTTTAGAATGTTCGTGCTGCTTAAAATGTTCACTCAGACGGCCAGATATGAGCAGTGAAAACAGTACATAGGCAGTCACTTGAGTGGAAGTGAAACACATACACACACATACACATGAGGGAGAGGGAAGGAAGGGAGAAGAAGAAGAAGAAGAGGAAGAAGAAGAAGAGGAGGAGGAAGAGGAGTTTGGATTTATATCCCCCTTTCTCTCCTGCAGGAGACTCCAAAGGGGCTTACAATCTCCTTGCCCCTTCCCCCCTCACAACAAACAACAACACCCTGTGAGGTGGTAGGTGGGAGACTGAGGAGAGCTCCGAGAAGCTGTGATCTTGAGCCCAAGGTCACCCAGCTGGCATGTGTGGGAGTGTACAGGCTAATCTTGGAATTCCCCCCCAAGATAAGCCTCCCACAGCTCAGGCGGCAGAATGGAGAGAATCAAACCCGGTTCCTCCAGATTAGATACACGAAGCTCTTAACCTCGCACTGCCACTCGGGAGGAGGGAGGAGTGGCATCAGAGATGGGATCCAGCAAGGTTCTCACAGGTTCTTCGGAAAGTAGGTTACTAATTATCTCGTGTGTGCCGAGAGGGGGTTACTAATTGGTGATTTTGCCATTGATGCGGATTTTGCCTTTGAAGTTATGCCCTCCTCTCAGAAGTAGCGCCGCAGAATCCCCTGGAAGCAGTCCTAGCAGGACGTCGCACCGGTCTGCGCGGCAGCCTCGCCTCTGCATGCCATTCATTTCACCACCCAAGGACTGGCGCGGCAGCTGCGTCCTTGCCCCAGCCCTGCCCAGGAATACCCAGCCACGCCCCCGTCAGCTGCCCCCCTTCTCAGGCCTGTGCTCCCTAATACTGGCGCTCTTCGGCCATGCAGTTTGGAGAGGAAGAAGGGAGGGTGGGGAGGCATGCAAGGGGAAAGAGAGAAGTGAGAGAGGGGAGACAGTGAGGGGTGGCATGCAAGGGAGGGGAGTGCAGGGGGGGGGGGGGGGGCCTCAACATCTTGATACAGGGACTCCACCCACCCTAGGCAGAGGGAAAGGGAAGGGAGGGAGGGGAAGGGGTGGGCATGCAAGGGACCAGGAAGTGAGGGAGGGAAGAGAGTGAGGCTGCTTACATGGCAAGGGATGGGGAGGGAGGGGCCAGGGCACCCTAGATTCCCCTGAATACTGCAGTTACAGTTAAGAAAACCAGGCAACGCATTACTCAGTGAGTAAGCTCAGTTACAGCAACGGCATGACATACTTTGAATGGCTGCGTCGCGCCCCTCAGAGGGTTTCCTCAGAAGCGACACCCATTGCCACCAACCAAACTTACTCCCAGGTAAAGGGAGTAATCATGACCAGCCAGCCTAGATGTGTGGGAGGGGTGCCTTTCCATTCCCCCCCCCCCCCAAGGAATGTGGGCACACACATCACTGACATCGCACAGTATCAGGCTGCGTGTTTGCATGAGCATGTACTGCTCTGCAATTGATTTGCTGCTACTGTTCCTTTCCCATTTCACCAAAATAAGCCACAGCAACGCGTGGCCGGGCCACGCTAGTCCTTTATAAGAACATAAGAACTAGCCTGCTGGATCAGACCAGAGTCCATCTAGTCCAGCACTCTGCTACTCGCAGTGGCCCACCAGGTGCCTTTGGGAGCTATAAACTGAGGAAATTGTAATACATACTTTTTGAAGCTGGGTATATTTGCTGCGCTTGACTTTCTTTAAGTTGAGAATGTTCTAAAACAGAATAGACTATGAATATATTATTCTGTAAGAGGAAAAGGTAGTGAGACATTTTCAGCTAGAAATACCTATCTGTACTTTACGTAAACACTGAAAGTCCACTGGCACAATTGGAATTTTAGTTAGTTTTTTAAAAAATAATGTCGCAGTCATACCCAGGTTGGTAATGTGGTTGTGTTTTGGGATCTTCCACAGCAGAGTAAGTTAATTGCTGTACTCTTTGGTGTTTTGAAAGAGCAGTTTTTCTGCTTTTAACATCTTGGTGATCTAACCTTGTTCCTCTTTTTTCCCCCCACCTTCTCTCTTAGTCTGCTTTGGGGATGAAGGATTTAAGCATAGTATTCTGGAAGTAGCTGCTGAACAAATAAAGGATGAAGATATGTCCATTCTATTTGTTGAGCTTCCCAGGCCAGCACTTCCCAGACATCATGAAATATGCTTTCAACACAGTGGAATTTCTGTCAATCTAATTTATTTGTGACACACTTTCATTTTCTACGAATAAATATTTTGTCTGAAATCATTATTGCAAAAATTCTGTTTTTCTAACTTATGACATACAGTGACTCTCATTTTCCGTTGTTTCAGAATCCAGGAATTTTATTGTTTCAGCCTTCCCTTTAAAATTATTAAATTCTAGGCTGCTTCCTCTTCATCTCTCAAGCAGCTATGGAACATGCTGCAGACAACATAACATCTTCAGCAATGATACAGAAAAAGTTGTCATGATCAGTAATGTTAAAGTCATGTAACATTTGTTGAAAACATCTTGCATTCATTCTAGTATCCCAGAAGACACCATGGCAAACTTTATAGTCATATAAAACACAAGAAAGCATTTACTCAAACTGGATTCTGCAGATGCATTCCCGGGGTGTGTGTGTGTGTCCATATGACTCCCTTAAAATAAAAATGGAGCTCTCCGTCTTCTAGGAATACAGGCAGGGGATTCTGTACCTTGGAGAAAAGTATATTAATTTCCTCCCCCCTCTTTTGAAGTGCAGGGACACACAGAGCTGCTGCCACTCCCTGCAGTCACTCAGATCATTTCAGAGCACTAGTAGAAAACTTGCCAGTCAGTTTACTGAGTATCCCAAAGGAGTCCTAATTAAGTTGTCATAGTTACATCAAGCGACCTTATACTTCAGGAGACCATTGGTCCATCAAGGTCAGTATTGTCTACTTGGTGACAGCTGTTTTCCAGGTATTCAGGCAGAGATCTGTCACATCACCTACTTCCTGATCCTTTTAATGGGAGATGCCAGGAATTGAACCCAGGATTCCAAGCAGCCACTGCACAAAGCCGTGGTAACTGTTTGTGTGACACTATTCTTTTCCATTCCTATGAGCAGCTCTAACTTTTTATGCCTTCGCCACCCTTATTCAACTGACCTCTGTCTCTAGTGCAGAAGTTGCTTCCCATCAAGGAGTGAGTTTGATTAGAAGTTGGCCTTTTGAGTTGTGGACCTATAAAAGCAGAGACCTGTTGGCAGTTGTCGCTATAGACCCCTGTACAGACAGTACAAGTATTTTACTTAAATGTGTTTTTAAAGTGTAGCTGATCTGCCTCTCACTATAGTGTTGAGAACACTAGAAGACAACAGTTTCTGTCGGGTATGCTTAACTTGCAGCACTCTATGGCCCCCTCCACACACGCAAAATAATGTGTTGTCAAACCACTTTCACAAACTGTTTGCAAGTGGGTTTTGCTATTCCGCACAGCTTCAAAGAGCACTGAAAGCAGTTTGAAAGTGCATTATTCTGCATGTGCAGAATGAGCCTATATAAAAGACTCTTCAGCACATGGTAAACCCCGCTGAGATGCCACTACCATTTTAAAGACATGTTAAAATACCATGAGGGTCTGATCCTGACTGACCTTGCAGTGTGGTGCTCTTGTCCCTGCCCCTCATGGCTCTTTTAACTCTTGAAAAGTAAGGGAAGACACTAGTGCTGCATGGGACATCATGCATTTTAAAATGGCAGTGACCTCATGGTGGCCCCAAAGACATAGTCACATTTAATCTGACCCTTAGATGTTCTGCACAAATCACAAAATGGGAGTCCTTGGGGTTTTAAAAAGTTTGAGAATTGCTGGGGTAGGGAGTAAGAATAAGCTCAAACCATATAATGGAGTTAACTGCAAGAAGAACTACATTTGGGGCTTGGCTTTTCTCAGACAGTTCATGCCAGTTAGCCAGAACAGCATTTTATAAACTACAAATCATAGATTATTTGTGCTTACTGGTGTTAGTTATATGTAGAACAGTGGGAGCTTTAAAGAAAAGTAACCTACATACAGGTCCAGAAAACCAGTTGCTTTCCTATCTGGCCATCAGAGCAGTTCGTGAGGAGCCAAGTAGCTATTAATAAGCCTTTGTTAATTTTTTTCCAGGCAAGTGATTTTTGTGCAGGTTTTGCCCCATTCCACATCACAGAGGCAATCTCTGCCCAGAGAGAGACCTCATGGGAAAAGTCTACGCGGAGCAATCTAGAAAAGCCAAGCTTAGAAAGGAGCCATCAATGCTTGAGAGATAAAATATACCAGTCAATATCTTGTAACAGAATCAAAAGTATTTTGAAATGTTGCCTGAGCAAAGTACAACTACTCAAAGCTAGAAGGAACTGTAGAGCACAGTGTGTAACAGACTTCCCTCTGGCCATTTCCGCACGGAGGCGGAAGCGGCTGGGTCGGCGCATTTCGCACCGATCCGACGACGCTGGGACCGTTCGCATGAACCGTCCCAGAAAGAGCCGGGACGACGGTGCTGCGGAGCGCCGTCGCCCAGACGACCTGGCGCGTCCCCGGCCCTCCGGCACGTGTCCCCTGGCCCTCCGGGGCGTGTCCCCAGGCCTCGGCGACGCGCCGGAGGGCCGGGGACAAGGTAAGTGCACGGAGGGAGTGGGGGGGGGCGCCTGGAAGCCGCTGCCGTTCGCACGGCAGCGGCTTCCAGCCGGCGTTTCCACAACAAGTGCGCTTCCAAGTGCACTGTGGAAACGACGACTTCGGGCCGGGTGGGTAGCGCGAGGGCGGCGCGGCTGCGAAGCAGCTGCACCCCCTGTGCTAATGGCGGCCTGGGGACGGCGTTTTTGCTGTCTCCAGGCCGCCATTAAACGCCCGTGCGGAAACGGCCTCTGTGATACACCTCTGAAGATGCCAGCCACAGATGCAGGCGAAACGTTAGGAACAAGATCCACCAGACCACGGCCACACAGCCCGGAAAACCCACCACAACCTGTAGGGCACTTTATTTTTGTTTTGTAGTTAGACACAGCTAACTTATCGGGACCCCAGAGTGTTTTCAAGTTGAGACATTTGAAGGTGGTTTGCCATTGCCTGCCTTCTTGTCATAAGCCTGGTATTCCTTGGAAGTCTCTCATCCAAATACTAGCCAGGATTAAGGCTGAGGTGTGACTAGCCCAATGTCATCTAGCACACTCCCATGGCACGAGTGAGAATGTGAACCTGGGTTTCCATTGTTCTAGTCCGATACCTTAACCCATTAAACCACACTGGCTCTTTTTAGTGCCATAACCTTGCCAAATGTCAGACAACCAAGGAACTAGGAAATCAACAGCACCCAAATACATCTCAACTTATGTAACAGCCTGCTATTCAATGCTGTTATCCAATGCTGTTATCACCGCCCAGAGCCCCTGGGGCGGTTTATAAATCAAAAGAATGAATGAATAAATAAATAAATAAATAAAGGAGAAGCTGAAGACTAGTGATAATTGTTGAATTAGTTGTCAAAATCTTTAGCTGTCAAAATCTTGTTAAAATCGTAACAGAAGTACACATTTATGGCCATGTCCCTGATGACAAACCTTAGCTGCTAAAGGACCATCTGGATTCCACAGGCCAAGTTGAGCAGGTGATTAAGTTGCATGTATGAGAATGTCACTATCCACGCAGATACAGAGTAATCTAGTTGAAATTGATTTTTCAGTGCCTTGAACTTTAAGGCTACAGGCTCAAAGCCCAAGAGAAGCAAAGGAAATGGTTGGTGTAGTCATCACCTGTTATGTAAGAGGGAGGTTACTTGGCTTGATTTCTTCTCTTGGGACAGTGGAATGGAAAGGCTCACTAACATCTAGAATACTGTGAAATTGAAAAATGAGCGATTCCTTGGTTTAAGTCTCATATCAGCCATCTATTCACTCTTGGACGAGGTTATACCCATATGTAGTAAACTATATATTGTAGTAAACTATGTATATATAAGTATAACTATAATTGTAATGATTACTGAAATAATGTATGCATATCACTTTTAGATCCATGTCATTTCATTATTTTACTTTTTATAGTCTATATTTCTCCCTAACGGGGACTCAAAGCAGCTCACATCAGTCTCTTTTTCTCCATTTTATACTCACAACAATCCTATGAGGTAGGTTAGGCTGTGAGTGAATGCCTGTTTGAGGGTTTCCAAACAAACTCCCACGACAGAGTGGGGATTCAAATCTGGCTCTCTAGGAATAGTAACAAAACTTCTAAATTTGAATCTGTGCATGTTTTCCTTGAAACAAGTCTCACTGGATACTTAGATAAAAGTGCTTAGGATTGCTGCCTAAGGATTCTTATTTATAGTAGAACTCCAGTTATAGTAGAATTCTTATTTATACTAGAACTCTATAGTAGAACTTAAGAAGGGACATATAGTAAATACTCTTTCCCTATATTGTATTTTTAATTGTTTTATGTTATTTTTGACTTGAATAATAGTTTGTTCTAGTAAAAGAAATTGAGAATCTAGACTACAGTGAATCTAATTTGCAGGCAACATAACATGTGATGCATTAAAGTGCAAGAAGATGAAGTTGTATAAAAGTTATGTTTATTAAACCACTGTATTTCATATATATTAAATAAAGTTTCTCATAAAATTTAAAAAACATAATTTAGATATAACACCCGTAATTTTCAAGTGATATGTTCAGTAAATACTGAAATCTGTGCAATGCTCATTCAAAATTTAAATATTGTAGTTCTTCCCTTTTAAAGCAGTTTATAACTCTCAAAAATATAAATAAGTACTAAAATTGAATAAATATTTTAAATGTAAACATATTCAAGAAGAATATTAGATTAATACACTCAGTTCTCAAAGGAGAACAACTATGGTATCTGCTTCTTTGCAGATTATGTGGTATGCATCCGAGTTAAAGCATTCCTATTCCCAGCCTATTTCTATAAGGCCACGTATAGTCCATATAGTTTTCTGCATAAATAAAACATAATCTTGAAGTATGAGGTAGTGGATGACCTTCCTGTTCCAGCCAGTTTGCCTATGTAGCTGTGTTGAAAGAGCTTCCTGAGTGTCAGGAGAAGGCATGGTTACAGTATCTGGAGTGTTCGTCTGTTAAGGGAAGGAAAAATAAAAACGTATTGGTGATAGTCTTTTTGGCCAAACAAATACATTGCACTTATTTGCAATCAAGACAATAACTGGTAATTCTTCCATCTTTGCCATACATGGCACTTATTTTAATTATGCATCATGCTATCCTATAGGCTCAGGATAGGTTACTGCATTTTAAACACTCATCCATTTAGCATATGTTACTTTCTACTATGGAATGGAGTAATTTTCCATAGGCCATTAGTTTTGTATTATCCACGCACCCATACTTTGTGTAGATAATCTAGACATTGTATTGTCAAAGGCTTTCACAGCCGGAATCACTGCAATGTTGTGGGGTTTCCGGGCTATATGGCCGTGTTCCAGTAGCATTTTCTCCTGACGTTTCGCTTGCATCTGTGGCTGGCAGATCCTTCTTCAGATCCCCTGAAGATGCCAGCCACAGATGCAGGCGAAACGTCAGGAGAAAATGCTACTGGAACACGGCCATACAGACCGGAAACCCCACAACACTCTAGATGTAGATATGTCTCAGTCTTCCTGGCTATCCCCTCATCCTAAACTGAAACTGTGCCCAGGTGGGCATACAAATTTCTTTCTCACCCAATTCTCTTCTTAATCCAGGCTTAAGTAATACACTAGCTTTTGCTAAAGACATTTGGTACACAAATTGGTCTTTCTGGTCCTGTACCCCATTCCGAATGCCATCATCATGGATGGTGCAACAGTTGAACAAGGACTGGTGAATTTCTAGCTATGCATTATGATGTCTTCCCAGCTGATGAACATGTGTCGATATTCTAGTGATATGGATAGCTGAGGGATGGGGAGAGAGAAATTGCACTCAAGGAGATTTAACCACAGTCCCATTTCTTGTGGAAGTTGAGTGCTGCAGTAGGTTGCCCATTTAGAAAGATGTTCAAGGTTTTGTTAAAATGTATTTAATTTCCATTTTTGGTGGTGGTAAGGAAATTAGTTCCTGTTTCCAAATTGATCAATTCTGTTCTATTTCATCTGTAGTTTATTTTAACTGAATCTGGATATTCTTTGACTTAAGAGGTAGTTTAGCATGTACAGCTGAGGTATGGGGAGGATTTCAGTGAATGCTCATCACAATGGAAGGAATTTGCTACCATTTGCTTATGCTATATCACAGCATTTCTCACATAAAGTATTATCCAGCAAAGAAGAACACGTCGACAGCTTATAAACATTTATTTCATATATACCTTACCTTTCTCTTCTCTATATATATATTTATTTCTGTAAATGTATATCCTGCCTATCACCAGAGTCCCCAATGGAGACACAGAGTGGCTCACATCATTCTACTCTCTTGAGTGGAAATTCAAACTTTGGTCTCCCAGATCCTGCTCTGACTCTCTACCCACTATACCAAGCTGGGAACACAATTACAAGGGCTGATTTTCCAGTGGTCCCCAGTTATTAAAGAGGAGTAGAGGCATGCATGAGTCAGTGTAAATGG
The DNA here is from genome assembly GCF_021028975.2 of Sphaerodactylus townsendi. Classification (NCBI taxonomy): domain Eukaryota; kingdom Metazoa; phylum Chordata; class Lepidosauria; order Squamata; family Sphaerodactylidae; genus Sphaerodactylus; species Sphaerodactylus townsendi. Next base: position 42,269,651 of record NC_059435.1, read on the forward strand.
GACTTACCATTGACTGCAGGGTATGAGCTAGTTCCTTTGTTTTCAGCCATAAAGGTGCAGTTTTTTGTTCTTCACTAATAAAAGTTTTATTTATATATTCCAAGAAAGCCTGGTATGCGTAAAGGCCACTTGAAATTCCTCTTAAGCACCTTTCCTAAATAGGGAGGATAAGTTAAAGTTATTCAATGAAAGATTTTCTCTTGTTATATCCATTAGCTAACATTTTGACTTTACACTGGAATTGAAATTCTTGTCCATGATCTGTCCAGCCATCCTTCAGCAGAAGTGGCTGATGGCAGCAGTTCTTCCTAGCATTCCCTTCCTCTCAGGAAAGCTGATTACCAAGATCACAGGACTTGCACATGTATCACACAGAGCTGCATGGAAAAGGCAGAAGAGGGTTGAAATGGCCTCTTGCATCAGTGGAACTGTCTCTTGCGGTGGGGGAGAAGGGAGCAATTTTGCCCACTCTCCACTCTTTTGAGCATTTCCCCAACCTGCATGGGCTATTACCTGTGCATTCTGCCTTGAGTCGCAGCAAGAAAGGTGGGCTACAAATAAACAAAATAAAATAAATCTGACTTGTGCAGAGTCAGAAGATACCTCTATGAGAGAGGAGAATGCTGGAGAGGTCCATGATCCTTGCACCAACGAACTGTTGGATTTGTGTTTAAGATTAGTTGGCTGTCTACTTGAGCAAAACTACTACATTACATTTGTTACTCAGATGGTAAACAAAGCATGCATATTTATATCATACGGTAAGTAATGATTTTCTTGCCTTGTTGAATCCATGTGGGGGGCATTCATCTTGTGTAGTGATCTTTGGAAAGCGGAGATTATTCTGAGACAGTATTTCAGTGTTGTTTTGACATATCGTTTGCTTCTCACACAGCTATAGTAGCAGGAAAAAATAGGAGAACCTTTATTACGTGAGCACTTCAATATGATTATATTCTAAGCCAGTGATGGTGAACCTTTTTGAGACCTAGTGCCCAAATTGCAACCCAAACCCCACTTATTTATCGCAAAGTGCCAACCCGACAATTTAACCTGAATGCTGAGGTTTTAGTTTAGAAAAACCGATTGGCTCCTTCTTCCTCCGCCCCACCCGCTCGGGCAGGGGCCAGCCTGCTCTAGCCTCCAGCAAGTCCCATGCACACCGCTCTGTGCCTCTCTAGCATCTCTGCCTCCTCTGCCCCCGCCCCCCCAGGCAGCAGCCACCCGGAACACAGGCACCAGGCCCGCCAGCCGAGTCCTCCCTGCTCACTGTGGTGCGTGCACATCATGCTCTGTGGCCCAGGCCAGCCTAGGTGTGTGTGTGGGTGTGTGTGTGATTTTTTGCCCCCCACATAACAAACTCTGTTCACGTGCCCACAGAGAGGGCTCCGAGTGTCACCTCTGGCACCTGTGCCATAGGTTCGCCATCACTGTTCTAAGCTGTCAATGTCCAATATATGTAATGGTAAAACTCTTCATGGGTCCTCACTGGGTTATAGTTTTCCCTGCGGTCTCTTGACTCCTGCAGTCACCCTGCCCTGATCAGCATAGCAATTATATGCTTGGTTTAAATTAAAATTGAAGTGCATATGAAGAAAACAGATTTAGGATTGATTTATACCAAACGCAGCTTCCCTCCAGCAGCCCCATGTCAGCATGGGAAAGCCTCCACTGAATGCCAGATGGCCAGCACAAGATGCAGTCCAGAGAAGCAGTGCTTAGGATTGCACTGCTGTTGTGCTAGTGGAGCGAATTTCATCTGCTGTTGTGCTAGTGGAGTGAATTTCAGAGCCCAGTTTGTATTACTGGTGGAAAGAACAAAGGGGAAGGATTTTCCCTGGTCTTCTCCCCCCCCCCCCTTTACACTGCACATGGAAAGTTCCAAACAGCTACAGGAACTGTTTCATGTGAACACATGAAGCTGCCTTCTAGAGTCTAACCACTGATCTATCAAGATCTGCAGTGTCTATTTTCTGACTGACTGTGGCTCTCTGAGGTCTCAGTAGAGGTCATTCAGATCACCTACTACCTGACATAGATGCTGGGGACTGACTCTGGCACCTAGTAGAAGATTATAACTTTTTAACTAAATCATTACTATCAAGTGATGTTTACCAAGGATGACTATTATTAGAATTAACTATACTGATAATCACTTTAGAAGGAAGGTTGGGGGTGGGGGGATAAAAATTCACAGGAATATACATGCAAATCTCAGCAAAAATAGAACAGACTACATTGATCACATTTATCCAAACTGTTACTTCAATACCACAAGTTCTTTCCTGTGCTTTAATTCCTTGTTCGTTAATTCTAGGGGCAGAAGCATATACTACAACCACCACATGGAAGACAGTTTTAGTCACTGTGCAACAGATATCACAAAACATTGAGCCCAAATAAATTAAAAAAGGGTTAGACCAGAAAGGGGGTGGGGTGCATTGACTGATTCATGTTGAGAACCAAGGTATTTGTGGACATAAAGTCTATAAATTAAAAAAAAGTCAGTAAATTTTAAAAAATAGGGGTAGGACAGCCATCATATGAATGTTTAAAATATTGCTTTCCTATGGAAGGAAATATTGCTTTCCTATATAATTCTAAATAGGAAAAGGGGTGTGTGAAAATAATACATATGAGGACATTGTAGAACAGCGAGCTTTCTGAATGACTGCCCTGTGAAAAAACGCAACTGCTTTTGTAGTTCCAGTTCCACCAATGGGGAAAGGTTGTATATGGAGGAATAGGAGTGAAGGGATAGCAGGTGGCAGGCTGTAGAGGCATAGAAAGTGTATCTGAAAGTATATTCAATGGGCTTCCTTTTAACATGTATCAGTATCTCAAAACAAAGTTTTGCTAATTACTTTCTGAATCCAAATTGGCCCTTAATCAGTTCTTTAATGAATGACACTGTTCAGGTATCCCACAGCCATCAAAAAGAGTCTTTTGGGTACTTTTTAAAAACAAAATTGCTCTTTGGTATAGCTAACTGTTGTTGAAGTTCAGTACTAAAGTTCCATCGTATTTTCTATCATGCTTTTCTTATGTCACAAGTTTGGCCCAATTTTCTAATGCCACCTTCCAAAGGTACACTGCTTTCCTCAAGGAAATGCTGTTCATATCTGAAGAACCATACTTGCTTCTGCAATGGTTAGTCTTCCATTCTGTGCTGTGAATAGAAGCATAAAAGCAGCCTAGATACTGTTGCAAGGTCCAAGACCATGTAATTGCTGAATGCTGTTTCTAGTCTTTTCACTGGGAAAGATGAACTACCATCTCAGGCCTAGCCAGAAAAATGTCTCCCAGCCTGAGGTGCCCTTCCTCTTAAATGCAACCAGTCCCCAATGAGAAGGAACGTGGATAAACATAATATTCAGACCCAGATTCATGAGCATAAAATGCAGAGGCTGGCAGGGACTAAACTCTTGAAATCGGAGGCACCCCGTCCCAGGCAAGCAGCATGGCCCAACAGTCTGGTCCGTTTTCACCTGTGATCATAACAGAATGTCACCCATCCAGTCTGCTTTTCACTCTCTCTCTGGCCTAGCAGCATGGTCTTTATAGGCAAGGTGGTCTCGATTCCAAGGTCCTTTTAAGCCATCATCACCACCTTAAGCCATCATCACATGAGAGTCAGTGTGGTATAGTGGTTAAGAGCAGGTGCACTCTAATCTGGAGAGCCAGGTTCCCACTCTGCCACTTAAGCTGTGGAAGCTTATCTGGTGAACTAAATTAGCTTGTGCACTCCAACACATGCCAACCAGGTGACTTTGGGCTAGTTACAGTTCTTCTGCGCTCTCTCAGCCCCACCTACCTCACATGGTGTTTGTTGTGAGGGGAAAAGGGAAAGGAATTTGTAAGCCCCTTTGAGTCTCCTTTAAGGAGAGAAATGGGGGGGGGGGATATACATCCAACTCTTCTTAACTTATTCAGTTAATGCGACCTCTTATCTTTCCTGGCCCTCTGCAACACCAACCCTCTAGGACAGAACCACTTCCTTAATGGCATCGCCAGAAGCTGTTTCTGTTAGCGTTAGGCTTTCAGACCAAGCTTCCTTCCTCCCGGTCCAACCCGCTGGCAGCTTTTCCAAGCGCTCCTGGAGAGCTCACTCACCTCTTTCTTCCAAAGCTGGGAAGCCCTATTCCTGAGCTCCTTAGCCAGACGCACGCAATTGCGCAGCTGGGAGTATCTGGTCGGCAAAGGCTTGGAAGAGGGATCCTCACTGGACTGCTCTTCCCCAGAGTAATCCAGAATAGGCGAGGCACTGGCCTGAAGCAGCACGGAGAGGGCAGCGGTCACCCAAAGGCAGCCTGATGAGAAAAAGAGGGGAGGGGAGAAGTTTACAAACTCGGGAGTCTCGCAGCGGCGTGGCGCCGTCGGAAGCGCAGGGAGGCAGAGCAAAGCGCGGCTCATCCGCTCACTCACGTTCCGCCAGAGCAAGCATGGTCTCTTCCGAGGTATCGGCTCCCCTCGCCTATCTCGCTGGAGACCTTTTGTGGCCGGTGGGGCTGGAGGGCAGCCTGTGTTGTGGCAGGGCATCTCCGAACTGATATTTATATTGGTAGGGGCTGCTCGTATTTGCCGGCCTGGGGGAAAGTCCAGCATTGAGAAAATTGAAGTCGTGTTTATTTGGAGAACTCTGGGAGGCCGGGGCATTGAGCTGTGCTGGGAACCATGGGAGTGAGATCACACGCCTTAGCATCTTTGCACCGGGGATCACCCCAAGCAACAGAGGACTGCCCTCCTGCGTGACTCATGGAGAGGGAGAGATCCCGCTAGGTTCCCTGCCAGCGTGGAGAGTGACAGAGGGGAAGCTGGAAGTAACGCGACGACCGGGCCAAGAGGCAAAGAGAGGTCCGTTTTTTCACGGAAGTAGGTCTCTCAATCGTTTGTAAATTGTAATCCGTGTACAACAATCCAGGGGAAACAGAGGGGCGTACTCGGAGCGAGCCTAGCTCTCCAGTGTGTCCTGTAAGTGGGATCTCTTTGGATCAGATTCAGCATTAATAACACCCACCCAGTTAACAATTCTCTCTCCCAATGTTCTGTCACACTTCCACGCGATCAAAAAACAGAACCTAGAAAGAGGCTGTGGTAGCTATTTTAATATTTTCAGTTATTCACATATTTACACCCTGCTTTTCTCTCTAATGGGGACCCACAACATCATTCCCCCTTCCTTCATTTGACCCTCTCAATAACAACCTTGTAGAGCAGGTTAGGTTATGTTGACAGAGAATGACTGGCGTTAAGGGCACCAATGTGCTTGCATGGTGGAAGGGGGATTCAATTGCCACCAGTGTAACAGAGAAAAATGCAAATCAAAACAAGCTCTTACACCTTAGCTACGGGCAAAAACAAGAAAAATGTGACTTGCAAAAGTGCTCTATTTCCTCCAGCCAGTGCAATTGTGCAGGAAGCATCTAATGCTCAATCAACATAAATGCTGGAACAAACCAAATGTAAATACATGTAATACGCAAACATATCATGAGACACAAATACAGAAGGACAAAAAATGGAAATTGAAACAAAGAAGCCAGTCTGTATGTATGCTGCAAAAGCTTAAAGTCTATTCTGTAGGCACTCTTATAAGACCCATGTTAGAGAAAGTCCAGAAGCTGATGGGGTCTCCGGTAACTGCCCCTTTCACAGATTTTGGCCACTTCATCAGAAGATCTCACTGAGCTTGAGGCTTGTCCATAGTAGAGAAAGTAGGTCACATATATAAATTGGGATGATCATTTATAAATCATATGGTTTATAAATGACCATCCCAATTTCCTCTGCTTAGACCGGCTCTGCCTCATGCATTCGTGATATGTATAATGTAAGAGGGATCCAAACCAGGGACTTGTCTAACGTCACTAGTGCTGGAACCTAGGCTAACGCCCTATACCACACTGTAGGTTTTTCACAGCTGTATTTTCACGGCTGGGGTTACTGGTATATGGAAAACGATTAACCCTTGGTACAATGATGTCCCTAATTGTACTCCTTTCCTTTCTATCATCTAAATGACTGGTGCCATTATCCTTCTGGGGGGCGGGATGGAATAATGGTAAGGAGACATCTTACACTGGGAACTAAACCTGCCCACCACCCTTGCTGCTAGTCCTTCCTTCCTTGGCTTCTACAGGGAAGAGCTAGGATCCCAGGGTGCAAAACTCATAGATACATATTGGTCTCCTTCCAAATATCTTTACTTGTTGCAAGGGCAGTCTTTTTATTTGCACCGTTAGAAGCAATCAGTGAACACCCACTATTTTGTCCTGTATAATGGATGGGTAGCAATACCACAAGAGGGGTGGGGTGAACCAGTGCAAAAGAACTAGGGGAAGAATATAGTTAGTTTCATGTACTTAAAAGTTGTTTGCGTTACGTATTAATAAAATTTAATTAGATAAACTTGTAAAAAGCTATCTTTTGCACATCAGTCTTTCTAGTATGTTTGCTTTCTTTTTCCAGTTAAAAGATCACAAGGCAGAAACAGATTTGATTTTTGCAGAACAGTTCATTCTTGCACACTTTCCCTTATATTTTCTCCACTAACAAGTCAAATGGCTCATACCAGAATCTTCTTAAGCAAAAACTGAAAGTAGCACTGAGAGATCCAGTGGAATTGATGGGGTCACTATTCTCCAGTCTCTTCTCTGGCACAAGTCATCCATCAGGCAGATTCAGTTTCAAACTCCAGCCCAAAACTGGATCGAAATGGGACTTGATACGTTCTGTCATCCAAAATTATCTAGGGGTGTCCAGACCCCAACTCTTGCAATTAATGGTTTCTGTCTCATTTTGTTTGGCTATCTGTCTTTGTTTTCTTTTAAATGAATGCTAGAATTTCTGTGAATAATTCTAGAACAGGGGTCGGGAACCTTTTAGACTCAAAGAGCCATTTGGGCCCATTTTCCCCGGAAAAGAAAATTCATGGAGCCGCACCCTTGGGGGGGGGGGAGATTCCGCTTTCTTCTCTCCCCCCCCCAACGGACAGAGGCGCGGCGGCCGCTTTCTTCTCTGGGGGGGGGGACGGCGGCGCAGCGGCCGCTTTCTTCTATCCCCCCCGCCTCTGCAGGGGGGGCAGACGGCGGCCTGGCGGTGGCCAACGCTGTTTTCTTCTCTCCCCAACCGCCTCTGTGGGGGGGGGCGGTGGTGCGGCGGCCGCTTGCTTCTGTCCCCGGGGGAGGGTGGCGGTGCGGCGTTCTCCCAGGAGGCGGCGCGGAGGCCGCTTTCTTCTCTCCCCCCCCCGAGAACGGCGGTGCGGAGGCCGCTTTCTTCTCTCGGGGGGGGGACGGCGGCGCGGAGGCCGCTTTCTTCTCTCCCGGGGGGGAGGCGGCGCGGAGGCCGCTTTCTTCTCTCCCCGGGGGGGGGAGGCGGTGCGGAGGCCGCTTTTTTCTCTCGGGGGGGGGACGGTGGCGCGGAGGCCGCTTTCTTCTCCCCCCCCCCGGAGAACGGCGGCACGGAGGCCGCTTTCTTCTCTCCCCGGGGGAGGGTGGCGGCGCGGAGGCCGCTTTCTTCTCTGGGGGGGGGATGGCGGCGCGGAGGCCGCTTTCTTCTTTCCCAGGGGGGGCGGCGGCGGCGCGGAGGCCGCTTTCTTCTCTCCCCGGGGGAGGGTGGCGGCGCGGAGGCCGCTTTCTTCTCTCCGGGGGGGACGGCGGCGCGGAGGCTGCTTTCTTCTTTTCCGGGGGCGCGGCGGCGGCGCAGAGGCCGCTTTCTTCTCTCCCGGGGGGGAGGCGGCGCGGAGGCAGCTTTCTTCTCTCCCCGGGGGAGGGTGGCGGCGCGGAGGCCGCTTTCTTCTCTCCGGGGGGGGGGGACGGCGGCGCGGAGGCTACTTTCTTCTTTTCCAGGGGGGGCGCCGGCGCCGCGGAGGCCGCTTTCTTCTCTCGGGGGGGGGGACGGCGCCGCGGAGGCCGCTTTCTTCTTTCCCAGGGGGGGCGGCGGCGGCGCAGAGGCCGCTTTCTTCTCTCGGGGGGGTGGACGGCGGCACGGCGGCAGTCTCTGCACGGGGAAAGGGGGCGGATTCCCACGCTGCCCAGGAAGGGGCGTGGAGCCGCACGACAGGCTCTAAAGAGCCGTTTGCGGCTCGCGAGCCGCAGGTTCCCGACCCCTGTTCTAGAATCTCTCTGAGGGGTCCATCTCTCCACAGACCCTTCTGTGTTTATGAACTGGTGTCCATATAATAGTTTCACCTGTATGTGTTTTAGCATACTTGTGAATGTATAGAAGAAAGTGCCAACACTACTACTACTACTACTACTACTACTACTACTACTACTACTACTACTACTACTACTTCTACTTCTTCTTCTTCTTCTTCTTCTTCTTCTTGGATCCATGCTGATCTTGGTAGATGCCCATCTGTGATTTAGGCTAGTTGGGACTTTTATGGCTCTGGAGAGATTGCCAGTATCAGGCTGCATCAGCATATCAAATCCCCTCTTCCACAGACCTCTGTCAATCTGGCTGGCTGGCTGTTGCTCACTTTTCTACCTCATGAGAACTCCAAGTAGCTTCCAATATTGTTCTACTCTCCTCTGTTTATTCTCTGGCTACTTTACGCATTGTTGTTTTAATGTAAGCCTATCAGATCTTTCTTTTCTACCCATTATAATCCTGATGTTTGAAACACAGTGATGTAGTTTTGTTTAAATCTTATATATGTTTGTGTGCACCATCAAAACCTGCTGTGGAAGTAGTTCTCAAACTATCTGAAATGGAGTCCACCTCTAAACTTCTGGGAACTTTCAGTACTGTGCTGTCATCTAAGCCTGGACTTGGACCTAGGTGCCTCTCAGCAGGGTTCAGGGGGCAAATGGGAATATACCATGTCCTTCATCTCCTGTGCTGCTGCTAACCAGAACCAAGCCAAATGTCCAAGACCTAGCAATGCTGCAGGTGGCTTGGGCTTGGGCTATTGCTAATGTGGATCCAGGTGGCACAGACATGGTGCCTGGGTGTGAGCTGAGCTTCTGAGAATGAACAGTGCCATGAAGTGAAGTAGAAGGGAATTCTACAATTCTGTCCTCTCCCTTTCCTGTCACTGTGAGGAAAGCAGCCCAGAGTCTCATTATCTACCTGCAAGAAAGTTCCTTCCAGCACATTTTAATCATAACTCTCAGTTCAAGAAGCACTAGTGACAATTGACCCTTGATACATACAGTAAATTTTCAATTTACAAAAGATGCATATGAACTCCAGCTTTATTGATTTATTTTGTTTTATAATTCGCTCTTTCCCATATGGTTGTTGTTACCATTTTAGCCAACAGGCAACAGGGGCAACTGTCCTGGGCCTCAAACTGGGGGGGGGGGGGAGGAAATACCCCAACCCCTACCACTGCTTGCATTGGACTCATCTGGGACTCAGCTTCTAGTCACATTGATGGCTCCTAGAATAATTTCTTCTAGCATCCATGGTATAATATAGTCTGCCCTTCAAAGCTGGCATTTTCTGCAAGGGACTGCAAGGGACTAACTCCAGCATAATTTCAGGTCCCACCTGGAAATTGGAAGTTGGAAGGGGCTATACAGGCCATGTAGTCCAACCACCTGCTAGATGTAGGACCAGCCTAGAGCATCTCTGACAAGTTTTCATTCAGCCATTGCTTGAAGACTGCAAGAGAGGAGGAGCTCATCACCTCCCTTGGCAGCCAATTTCACTGCTAAACCACTTTTACTGTAAAAAAAATCTTCCTAATGTCCAATTGGTACCTTTCACCTATAATTTATCCCCATACCAACAGGAACAGCCTCCTGTCCTCCTCTAAGTATCAACCTTTCAAATACTTTATATCCCCTGCTGTCAGCCTCTTCTTTCCCAGGTTAAACATTCCCAAGTACCTCAGCCTTTCTCTGCAGGGCTTGGTTTCCAAGCCCCTGATTATCCTCGTTGCTCTCCTCTGTACCTGCTCTATTGTATCCCCATCATTTTTGAAGTGAGACCTCCAGAACTGCACACAGTAGTCCAGGTGTGGCCTGAGGAATATGGTGTACTGGGGGACTATGACATCTTGCAATTAGAATATTATGTTCCTGTTGATACACTCCAAGACCGTATTAGCCTTTTTTGCTGCTGCATCACACTTACTGCTTACATTCAGCTTACTGTCCACCCTAGATCTTGTTTCCCTAGATCAAAGGTCTGCAACCTGCGGCTCCCCAGATGTTCATTGACTACAATTCCCATCTGCCCCTGACACCATGGCCAATTGATCTTGTTCTTGTTCACAACAGGGTTACCCAGAAGTATATCCCCCATTCAGTATGTGTGCTCCTCTCATCTGAGAGCCCTATGTTCAGATCTCTACACTCTGCCATGAAAGCTCGCACTCTTTCTCAGCCTAGCCTACTTAATAGTGTTGTGAAGATAAAATGGAACAGAGGACAACAATTTTGTAAGCTATTTTAGGTCCCCATTGGGGAAATCCAAAATGCCTGGTTCTTGGAGACCTATAAGTACCTAATTCAATAAATAAAGATTATTTACAACATTTTTGCTGAATGATTTTGAAAGGGTTGTGCTTTGCAAAGTTCTATACAATAAATGCTAATGTCAATGAACAACAAATCAAAATGAAAATTTCCAAAAGGATTGCCCTAATAGAGTTATTATTCAAAGTGTTTTTCATAGCATAAACAGCATAAGCTTGTTTGCATATGATTGTACTGTCTTGAGAAAATAGCAGCCTGAATAGCCCTGACTAATATGATCTTGTTGGACCTGGGAACCAACACAGAACTGGCCACGGTCAGCACTCAGATGGGAGACCAACAATGAAGACTGGGTTGCTGCATGGAGGAAAGCAATGGCAAACCACCTGTGCTCATCTCTTGCCTTGAAAACCCCAGGGTGCTGGGGTCACTGTGAGTTGGTTGTGTCTTGATGGTACCCCATTATTAATTATTAACATGCAATTAATGTGGTGTAGGGGAAAAGGGAAAAAATAGGCCACAAAATAATTTTCATAGCGATCTCATTGCAGGAAGGAGTTCCCTTGGACTGGGTCAGAAGATCATAAATGAAGTCACAGGATCATACTTGTGGTACCAGTGGGTAATTACCACTTAGATTATGACTGATCAGCTTGGTAAGATGCTGAAAAATATTTTTGCATGAAGAAACAGGACTTTTTGCTCTTGTTGCATGGCTGCTTTACGCATTGTTGGTTTCTCTGCTTCAATTAGACATAATGCAAGCAGATCGGGGAATTTTCATGAAGCCACCCTTTTTCTCCCCTTTTCTCCCCTTTTGCTTTCATTTAAAACCTCAGAGATCACAGCAATGCACCCATTAGAAAGTGTAATAAGAAATTTGCCCAGTCATTATGCTACCCATGTATGCAAATTGCTTGAATATCCCTGTCTAATTGTATGACGTAAATGAGGACATCTGGCTGAATTGCAAAACCCTTAGTCAGCTTTGCAGTCTACTTTTCTGATTTTCATTTTTTTAAAGCGCTTAATCCCTAAAGAACTTTGACATACTTCTAAGCCAGCAGCATTTTTCTAATGTTCCAGTCTGATCTGGTTTTTCAGGATGTCATTCTGCATTCCTGTACAGGAAACACCATGCAAAGTCACCCAAACGTAGGAAATAGCTGAGGAGGGAAATATAATATATAAGCAGGGCCATGAAATCTTCTGTGTATTTCTAATTTAAAACTGCCACAAGATCACAGCTGTAGAGTCTTTCAAAGGTGACAGGGATCCTTTACATTTTCATAAATTACAAGTGTACTGAAGCAATTCTATGAAATATAGCATAAGAAAATAGCATATTTCTGCTAGCAACATTATTGTTCTTTCAACTCTTTGCCGCCAGTGGCAGGTGCATGAAGTATTAATTGTCCTATGGAACGATACAGGGTTGGATCCATCATCCAACTAATTTTTCTACTGGTGAAAAGGATGGGGGGGGGGTCCTCTTTGATCCCCAAACAGGCCAGGATCACAGCACCTGCTTGGGCAAAACCCATGGGGTATAAGGGCGGTGGTCCGCCCACTCTTGAAAAGACCATCGTTAGATCCTGGAGATCTGGCCAATTACCGCCTCGTCTCGAATCTTTCGTTTCTGGGGAAGGTAATTGAGAGAGTGGTGCTGGAGCAGCTTCGGGGTTTCCTGGAGGACACATCGGCTTTTGATCCCTTTCAGTCCGGTTTCCGTGCTGGGCACGGGACGGAGACTGTTCTCGTTGCCGTCACAGATTTGCTCCGCTTACAACTAGACCGAGGCGGATCGGCAGCATTTGATGTGGTCGATCACGACCTTTGACCCACCGCCTGGCCGCTTGCAGGGTGCGGGGCACTGTCCTTAAGTGGATTGCCTCGTTTCTCCGGGACCGGACTCAGCAAGTGTGGTGTGGGGACCAAGCATCCCGAAGGTGCTCACTTCATTGTGGTGTTCCCCAGGGAGCTTTGTTGTCCCCGCTATTATTTAACATCTATATGCGACCCCTTGCTCAGTTGGTGCGGAGCTTTGGGCTGACGTGTCATCAGTATGCTGATGACACTCAGCTCATTCTGTTGATGGAGGGGGGAGCAGCTGCCGCCCCTGCAGCTCTCCAGCATTGTTTGGAGGCTGTGGCTGGTTGGTTGAAACAGAGCAGGCTGAAGCTGAATCCATCGAAGACGGAGATCCTCTGGTTGAGACGTGAGGGGGAGGGGGGAGATTTCCAGCCGCCGGTGTGGGAGGGGGCTATATTGGCACCAGCCCCCTCTGTCCGTGACCTGGGGGTCCACCTGGATTCGTCTCTTTCTATGGAGACCCAGGTGGCCCATATAACCCGGGTCACGTTTTACCATCTTCGACAGGCCCGACGGCTGGCTCCCTTCCACTCCCAAGCTGATCTGACCACTGTGGTCCATGCAACGGTCACCTCCAGGCTGGATTATTGCAACTCACTCTACGCGGGCCTTCCCTTGCGTTTGATTCGGAGACTGAAAATGGTCCAGAATGCAGCGGCCCGTATGCTCACGGGCGGTGCCATTAGAGAACACATTACACCTGTGCTTTGCCGCTTGCACTGGTTACCGATTGAATACCGAATCATTTTCAAGGTGTTGGTGCTAACCTTTAAGGCCTTGCGCAGCCTGGGACCTCTGTACCTGCGGGACCATCTTACCCCATACGTCCCAAATGGATCTCTGCGTTCAGCAGAGGCCAACTTACTGGTGATCCCTGGCCCCTCAATGATACGGCTGGCCTCCACCCGGGCCAGGGCCTTTACAGCCCTGGCCCCGGCCTGGTGGAACGCCCTTCCACCAACAGTCCGGGCCCTGCGTGATCTCATCGAGTTCCGCAGGGCCTGTAAGACGGAGCTGTTCCGCCGGGCCTTTGGGGAGGCTAGCCGTTGATGGGGGCCCCCTCCCTATACAACATCAAGTGGATTCTACTGTCTCTCCCCTCTTTCTGGGATTAGAGGAACTGATAGTAAATGCCATTCTTGTTTTAATACCAATTTTAATGCTGCTTTTAAGATGAGATAGGGTTTATTTTTAATTATTAGAGCCTGTATTTATTGATGTTGTGGTTTAAATTGTTATTGTGCTCTATCTGTGTGTGTTCACCGCCCTGAGCCCTTCGGGGGAGGGCGGTCTATAAACCTAATAAATAAATAAATAAATAAATAAATAAATAAATAAATAAATAAATAAATAAATAATAGGGAAGCTAACTGGGCACTTCAGTAGCAAAACTGGCTGGATCTAACCCGAGGGGGGGGGTGAGAAGAAACTCCCCCCACGTACATTATACATTTAGGAAGGAAGGGAAAGGGGTCACAATAGCTCCAACACCTGGTCAGATACTCTGGCTTGAAGTAACAATGGAATCCAAGTGTGCTTCTTTCCTTTATTATTGTATCACAGCCAAGGAAAAAACTCCCTAAGCGTTGACTCTGCATTCCCTGCCCCCCCCCAAAGAAAACAGGTGGATCTGATATATTCTGAGAGGCCCCACTAGTTTCCTTTATGCTCGTTCTATGATTTTCATCTTAGTCTTATGATGACAACTGTGATTGTCCATCCAAGGATTGTTCACCCCTCAGGCTCCATTGTACAAATACCATGTAGCAATACAGGCATAGTTTTGTTGGCACTGAATGGAGATTTGAACAGGATATCTCTTATCCAAATCTGGAGCTTATTCTGCCTTGTATTATCTTCTCAGATTTCTTAATTTTTTTACCAGAAGTGAATTACTGTTGGTTACTTCTAGTACCTAGTCTTAAAATAGCCTGATTCTGACACTTCTTTTGGGGGAAGTTTACAGAAGGTTTTTTTTTAACTTTTGATTGTAGTTCCGAAAATGGTTTTCCCCAGAGGATGCTGGGGTTAGTGATAAAAATGAAGAAATAGGCATGAAAGAGTGATGCAAGGTGAAAGAGAACAATTGAAGCGAGGGCTTTCGAAATCATCCTGCTTCCAAAATTCCTCTGAACATTGGCTCCCCCAGCCTTTGCCTAGGGGCCCTGGAATATGTGAAATAGCAATATAGAAAAGAGTGACCACCATATGCAGAGTACCTGTCCCTTGACACTGAACAGTCCATTGCTTCTCACTGGCAACAGTGCATGGAAATTTGGGCAATGGTTTCTAGTACAGATGGACAGAATTCAGGTGTGAATTCTCTCATCAGAAGCTCAGATTCCATCATTTATCTAGGGGTGGGGAATAGGATCTACCATCATACCCTGCCTACTTAGCTAGGATTTCTGGGCTATCTGTTATATGACACTGCTTGGGTTAACAATATATTATATAATTCATCAAGCGTAAGCTTCAGTGAAGAGTTGGCGACTGTAAAATTTCCCTCTAAACCCTGTGCCACTTCTCAGATGACCCTTGTGCATTTGTTCTCTTTTGAAAATCCAGATTTTCATCTAGGAAATACAAATTCTGTAGAGAAAACTCAAATCCTGTTTTCAGAACAAGAGATACAGATAATCAAGGATCCCACGAGGCCTTTTGGGAGGCATCTTATTTTCCCCGCACCCAGTATTTCCTCTTTCACTTCCCTGAAAACCCCCATAACCTTTCCCCTTTTCCTGCTTCCTTGCCTCCTGGAAAACTATAGATAAGTTATGTGGTGACAGTCCAGTTGCAAGGTGCTAGCTGTGCTTGACCAATTGTATGATGGGGAATCTGGAAGGACTTGTGGGGAACATTTTGATTTCCCCTCTAGTCCTCTTCTCACACTAGTTTGGGGACCCAAAACTGCTCTTCCCTATTTACTCATAACAGCCTTGTGAGGTAGCCTAGGCTGAAAGTGTGTGACTAGTCCAAAGTTACACAGTGAGTTTCCATGGCAGAGTGGGAATTTGAACCTGGTCTCCCAGATCCTAATCTGAAACACTGATCACTGTACCCCACATGCTGTTGTGGGGTGGCTGATGTTGAACAGGTGTAAACAGTAGCAAGCAGACAGGTCTTGGTGTCATGAAAATTGCATGGTAGCATGTTGCCATGCTTGCCCCAGTGACTCAGAAGAGCCCTGAAATGGACCCATACTCCCCACCCACATTTTACTGGTGGAAACCAAATCTTGGAGGCTGGCAATGGTATTCTGGTTGCCCAGCAATGGCCGCTGAAGGCATTAATTTCTTAAAGCTACAGGAGCTGTGTTTATCATTTTGAGGATTTTATCCCTCAATGTATTTATTTTAAGATTGCAGACTTGTCTGCAAATCTCAGATTTGTAGAAGGATCTGTTTGATCTGTTCATGGCTCCAGTCTTTGGATGTAATTATCCACAGATAGGTCTATGTTGAAATTTATCTGTGTTGATGCTGTGCTTCCGTTGCCATGACTTCAACTGGTATGTCCTATTCTAAACCCAGCATTTTTTCTTCTGCAGTAAAAGTTTCTGACAAATTATATTTTTAAATTTTAATTAAATACAAAGTAGCCATTTAGCTTACAAGGAAATTTCTCAGTGGACCTCTACCGTGGAGACCTGGTGGCACCCAAAGGCAAGGACAGTCAGTGGCTTAGTGGCTAAGAGCAGTGGCTAAGAGCAGGTGCACTCTGATCTGGAGGAACTGGGTTTGATTCCCAGCTCTGCTGCTTGAGTTGTGGAGGCTTATCTGGAGAATTCAGATTAGCCTGTACACTCCCACACACGCCAGCTGGGTGACCTTAGGCTAGTAGTCGAAGCTCTCTCAGCCCCACCCACCTCCCAGGGTGTTTGTTGTGAGGGGGGAAGAGCAAGGAGATTGTAAACCCCTTTGAGTTTCCTGCAGGAGAGAAAGGGGGGATATAAATCCAAACTCTTCTTCTTCTTCTCAGTAGCTCTGCTAGTGCTGCATAGACTACTCAACTCAGTCTGGACCAGTTGTACCCACAATGGGTGTCCATTCATTCACTGCCTCCTCTTACAGCCCTTTTTTGAATGGTGGCAACGTGACCCTGCACCCTTCCTAGTGTTGCTAGTGATCTGAGCTCAGCAGTGTTCAAAGCACTTGTTTGTAGCATTGAAGAATCCCCTCAGTTTGGCTTGCTCCTCCTAGGCTATTTTAACTTTCTTCCTTCTTTCCTATATTTGATTGATTGGCTAGCATTCAACATAGTTTATCTCGGGGGTTTTTTTTGGTATGGTTTCATATCTTGTGAAATATGTTCATTTAATTTCTGATTTAAAACTGTACTTTCTGTTCAGTGGAGCAATTCTTATGTTCTTATCTCTTTTTTCAGTATGTGAAATTTCTTGGAAAAGAGTGATGTAGAAGTAACAGATGTATGAGTAACATCACAGGCAGAAGCATGAGTGATTCAGGGACTGGGCCATGTGACTGGAAAGAATGCGCTGAGTAGTAGAAGAAGAGTTTGGGTTTTTTACCCCACCTTTCTCTCCTATAAGGAGACTCAAGGTGGCTTACAAGCTCCTTTCCCTTCCTCTCCCCACAACAGACACCTTGTGAGGTAGCTGGGTCTGAGAGAATTCCGAAGAACTGTGACTAGCCCAGAGGTCGGGAACCCGCGGCTCCCAAGCCGCAAACGGCTCTTCGCCGCTTGTGGTGCGGCTCCCGGCGTGGCTGCCCCTTTCTGCAGGGGAGAAAAGAGAAAAGCGGGGCCCGGCTCAGGCCGTGCCGCTGCTGCGCGCTCCCCGTTCTAACCGGGAGCGCGTGGGATCAAAAGAGGCACCCAGCTGAGGCTGGGACGCTGCTGCGCGCTCCCCGTTCCAATGGGGAGCGTGTGGGATCCCCTCCCCTGCAGGGGAGGGGAGAGAAAAGAGGCGCCCAGGGATCAAAAGAGGCGCCCAGCTCAGGCTGGGGCGCTGCTGCGCGCGCTGGGACGCTGCTGCGCGCGCGTGGGATCCCCTCCGAAAAGAGGCGCCCAGCTCAGGCTGGGACGCTGCTGCACGCCTGTGGGATCCCCTCCCCTGCAGGGAGGGGAGAGAAAAGAGGCGCCCAGCTCAGGCTGGGATGCTGCTGCGCGCGTGGGATCCCCTCCCCTGGGAGGGGAGAGAAAAGAGGCGCCCAGGGATCAAAAGAGGCGCACAGCTCAGGCTGGGGCTGCCTGCCTCCCCGTTCCAATGGGGAGCGCGTGGGATCCCCTCCCCTACAGGGGAGGGAGAGAAAAGAGGCACCCAGCTCAGGCTGGGGCGCTGCTGCGCGCTCCCTGTTCCAATGGGGAGCGCGTGGGATCCCCTCTCCTGCAGGAGGGGAGAGAAAAGAGGCGCCCAGCTCAGGCTGGGCCGCAGCTGCATGGTCCCCGTTCGAAAGGGGAGCGCATAGGTTGGAGGGGAGAGAAAAGCAGTGCTGGCTCATGGATTCTTCAAGCAACACACTATAGTAAAGGTAAACAACACACTATAGTAAAGGTAAAAAACAAACAAAATACGCAGTGTTATTTTCATTTTAAATGTCGAAAAGTATTTGTGGCTCTATGTGTTTTCTTTCCCGTGGAAAATGGGTCCAAATGTCAAAGTGTTCCCGACCCCTGGACTAGCCCAAGGTCACCCAGCAGGAATGAAGGAGTGTGGAAACACATCTGGTTCACCAGATAAGCCTCTGCCATTCAGATGGAGTGGGGAATCAAACCCAGTTCTCCGGATTAGAATCCACCTGCTCATAACCACTACACCACGCTGGCTCAGAAAGTCTCCATCAACTTCCATCTTAAATGGTCAAGTTGATCCAGAGTTCTTGTCCAGAGTCTAGAACCTTTCCCCACACCTAACAAAAGAAGCTGTATACTACTATGTGAGATGGCATAGTGGGTACAGCAGAAGCGTAGCTGGGCAGGAGTGCACCTGGGCGCACTCCATGTTTTCCGCCCCCCCTGCGGCCCTCCCCCCTGTGGCCCTCTCAGTTACCTTTTCCAGCCGGCAGAAAGCTTTCCATTTACCTTAAGAAGACAACAATTTCCTGCAAAGCTTGCCTTTACTATGACCACTGATAAATCTCAAGGTCAAACACTGCAGAAAGTAGAATTCTACATTCCTGTACCAGTCTTCAGCCACGGACAGCTTTATGTTGCATTGTCAAGAGTCTGATGCTTTGCAGATGTAAAAGTTCAAATTGTCCATGGACCAGAGCATGGCAAATTACTTCCCAATTCTGACAAAACCTTTACAAAAAACATTATACAAAGAAATCTTTCAGTGTTGATGACTGATGTGGAGAAATCCCTGCTACCCTGCCACCAACAGTTTTCTAGAGCCTGTTGCATTGTTTTGCACAATGGGCTTTATTGCTAGCTTCATTTATAATCTGCCGGAATCACTGACAAATAGGTTGCACAACGGTGTGCTCTACCATGCATTGTTTTGTAATGTATGGTGTTTGTATGAAAAAAACTAATAATTTTGTTAAAAGGAGAGTGAGATTCTAATAACGTAAATTAATATTTTGCTCAGGACCATGGCAGTAGGATTTAAAAATGTTTCATTCTTAGTGGCACAAGTTAGAACAATGGATCTCCAGTACAGAGATGCCCATTGTTTCATTTCCAGGTACACGGAGTTTAACATCTTTACCTTTCCCATATCACTCACCCAAAGAATGAACTGTATTATTCTATAATTGTCATCAGAAGGAGAATCCATTCTTAAAACGGGGAGTAACTGAGAAGGAATGGTATAAAGAACTACTAAAATCCATAGAAAGAGCCCTATGGTACAGAGTGGTAAGCTGCAGTACTGCATTCAAAGCCTTTGGCCCCTTCCGCACACGCAAAAGAATGCGTTTTCAAACCACTTTCACAACTGTTTGCAAGTGGATTTTGCCATTCCACACAGCCTCAAAGAGCATTGAAAGCAGTTTGAAAGTGTATTATTCTGCATGTGCGGAATGAGCCCTAGTTTGATCTGGATGGAATTTGATTTCAGATAGATGGTTTAAGATTGACTCTGCCTTCCACCTTCTGAGGTTGGTAAAATTAGTATTCAGCTTGATGGGGGTACAGTGTAGATAACTGGGGAAAGCAATTGCAAATCTCCCCATAAACAGGGTTTGCCTAGTAAATGTGACATCACCTCATGGGTCAGTAATGACCTGGTGCTTGTACAGGGGACTCCCTTTACCTAAAATGCATTCAGACTGAAACAAATGGTAACTACTGAGATAATTCACAGATAACTGCTCCTGGAAAAAAAATGTTCAGGGCAAATGTGTCCAGGGTTAGTGGCCAGACTGAAGTATTCTGGATTAAACTGAAGCATTTTGGGAATACTCCCTAACTTTGATGTTTTTTGTTTTCCCAGTCAATTCGTAAATGGCTGATCCTGTGCTGAGGTTGCTTAGCAACCTACTTTGTCAGACAATGTTCTTTGCAAACAGAGTTTGACAGCTTTGTGCAGTTTTCAATCCACAATATTTCACACAACGTTGGTTACTCTTTCATATATTCTGATCTTCAAAGGTGACACACAAAATCAAAGCACATTAATGGAAAGTCACATATATGCCTTTTCATACATGGAGTTGTACTGTGATAACAAGAAGAATGAAAATTTTGTCTGCTCACATTGTGTTTTGTCACATGCAGTTACCCATGACGCGGGGTTTATTTCATGAGTCACAAAAGGAAACTGACACAAATGAGTGCCATGGAATCCTGCTGGTATGTGTTAACAGAGCTATAGATTCGTTTTCAGTTTTGCCTGAGCATCCTTTATTTGAGGCCTGATTAAAATGTGATGCAAGCAGGCAAGAAAAATGAACTTGTGCAGGACTGGCTGTGCCTGGCTTCTCCTTAAAAATAGCTGCTATATAAGTCCTGGAGGACATCAGGGATCTCCAGCCTAGGTGAGTATTGTGCTGGCATACTAACACTGCAAATGTAGTTGCTGAGGATCTGATATAAATGATGCTGTGGGCATTTGCAATGCTACATAGGCAAATCCTTTAACCTTGCAGGGACCTGTTTAAGGCTTCTTGCACATAGACCAAGTCCTGCTAAATGGAGCCATTGATGGCGAACCTTCTAGGGCAGTGGTGGCAAACCTATGGCCCTCTAGATGTTCATGGACTACAATTCCCATCAGTCCCTGACAGCATGGTCAATTGTAGTCTATGAACATCTGGAGCTCCATAGGCTCGCCACCATGGTTCTAGGGCCGTGGTGGCGAACCTTTGGCACTCCAGATGTTATGGACTACAATTCCCATCAGCCCCTTCCAGCATAGCCAATTGACCATCCTGGCAGAGTGTAGTTAACCCTGCAGGGTCGTCGCTAAGGAATAGGCGAGACGCGGAGGAGGTTTCATCTGGCGGAGAGCGTCAGCAACAGGAAGCGCGGGATTTCGTGATCCTGACAACTCTCCCCTGTGCTGGTCTCTCGCACCTTTTATTAGGGTTTCCTTGTGGGCGTGTAAAGGAGGTGGGTAGGGAGATGAGCGGGAGACCGGGAGACCTGGAGATCATCATGTGATGCATGATCTCACCTGGCTGCTACGTGCGGAGAGGAGCATCAGCGTCTGGGTCTAATCCTCACCTGGGGGCAGGGGCCCATTGTCCCTTTGTCTGAGACACCTAGTGACTGTGAGCCAGATAGTTCATGACCCGTGACTCATAGGGGGATGAGGAGTGGGGGTGCGGTGCGACCAGAAGGCCGTAGGTCCGCTGGTGTGCCAACGTTCTACCACGGTGCTGCTGGGTCAGCAGTGCATTACTACAGCAGAGGCTGACGGGAATTGTAGTCCATAACATCTGGAGTGCCAAAGGTTCGCCACCACTGTTCTAGGGGAATACACTTATATGGCAGGGGCAAAATCTAGTACTATTAACTACATGCTGGCAGATGAAGTCTTGCTAATGCAGTCAGTAACCTTCAGCTTCTTCCTTTTCTGGAGGGGGATCATTTCCCCCTTTTTAAACATTTGGTCATAGAAGACGAATTGTATCAGTTCAATAACATTTGCCCCTTAGAGTTGACAGCTCTAGAGCAAACGGGTGTTAGGGTAAAATGGTCTTCAAGGCTTGATGACAAGGTAAAGGGAATCCTCACAACTGAAAAGCTAAGTATTGATTGCAGAGTGATATAAAATCCTGACTGTCAGAATGACCCCTTATAAATCTATGAAGTCCTGACTCAAGAATTAAAATCCTGTCTGTTCATCAACGTAGAGAAAGGACCTGCGAAACTTAGACCATGACCTAAACATTGGTTCAACCACACCTGCATTTCTGACATCAGGCTGCAAACAAATGCTGAAGTCTGGTAAGGAGACCAAATATGAAGCCTATCTCTCACCATAAGAAAATGTACACTAAAAAAATTATAGTCCAATCTAACTAAGGCAGCGAAGAGCAAAAACCAGTCCCTATTTTGGAAACTAGCTTCTGGTGGCACTAATAAACTGGCATTTTCCTTGTCATCATGCATCCCGCCCATCAGATGCGTTTCTTTCTTTCAATCTTTATATGATTGTCCAGAACACTCTCAACCCTCGCCTGAAATGGTGAATCCGACTTCTTTATCAGGAATGAAAAGATTAATGATGATAATAACATTAGCAACTATGTATCATTACATGACTTTAGAGTAAAACAGAAATGTCTCAAACTTTAATAGGTTGGCAAATAACTAATATCACAGTCCTCATTTTATTGGATGTTCTTTTCAACAACTGAGACATCTGTTAAAGGTAGCAGTATGGTCCAGATGGCTTAGATGTTATTAATTACATCCCACAACAAATTAATCTGTCTGATCCTATTACTCAGCCTGCTACCTGATTTTCTGAACTATCACATTTATTAATACAAATTATGGCTTGTGTTGATTTCCTCATAACCAGTTTCTGACTTTACAATCTTTGCCTTTTGTTTATTGGCATTTCAAATAATGCCAGGAAATGATTCACTCTTCAACCAGCCATATGTTTAGATATTTATCTAACTAATTCAAAACTCTGCATAATGCTTTTTAAAAAGATTAATAGTTTACCCTAGGCATGAAGCAGGTAGAATATTTTGCTTAAATGTGGCTTAAATAGGGCTTAACCCAGGTGAAAATAATCTCTAGGAAATCCATTTTTGGGGTTCATCCAAAAAGTGATCCAGAGGTCAAGAGTAAACCATGCAATAAGCAGAACAGTATTCAACATGAAAAAAATACAGAAGAGCAGTCAGGGATCAGAGAATGGCAACACAATCAGTACCCAGGACAGTTCCCAGGCAGCATAGACCTTGCTCCCAAAAGGTCCAGATCTATAGCCTTTTCAGGATAAAGATGGCACCAGATTTGAGAATTCATCCGCCATTTCCTGGACCATCTGTGTTCTAGAATGCTCCATTTGGGTCCTGGTGCCTATCTAATTCTGTCCCCAAGGCACTAATTCTGTCCCCAAACAGAGCATTCTAGACAAAGACGGTCCAGGAAATGGCAGATGAATGTTCAAATCTGGTGTCATTTTTATCCTGAAAAGGGTATACACTGAGCCCTTATTATCTGTATATATAATTGAACAGTATGTTCTGATGATGAACCAGAAAAAACGAAGGACTCTTGGAGATGTCCAGAGGGCACCCTTTTCCCAGCAAAAAGGGATCAATTGAACTATAACTTCCACAGTCCTTCACTTTACCTTCAGAGTTGTCACCTCCCAGAAGGCCATGGGGTGAAGGTCTGAAGAGCAACCACAAGCCAAGGAAGGGCAGAAAGAAAAAGAAAGAACTAGGGTAGGGTGGCAGAAAGATAGATAAGAGAGAGTTGGGGCAGGAGAGAGAAAGAGAGCTGGAATAAGTGACAGAAAGAGAAAGCTGGGATGGAGGTGGGGTAGAAACAGAGAGAATGGGAGAGCTGGGGTAGCAGAGCAGAAAGTTAAAAAGAGATCTGGGGTAGTGGTACAGATGGAGAGCTGGGGTAGGAAGGTAGAAACAGAGTTGAGGTAGTGGGGCAAAAAGAGAAGATTAAGAGAAGGGGTGGCAGGATGGAGACAAAGGCAGAGAAAAAGAGGGAGAAGAAAAAAGCTAGGGGTGCCTATGGAGAACTCGCCCCAACTTCGTAGGCACCCACCCCTGGATCCAGCTTTGCAAACGGGGAAGGGAATGACTTGTTGTCTCCCCTGCCCTTTGCAAAGCTGACACATCTGAGTTTATGTTTCCCAGATGTCACTTTTACAACAAGGTCCATAATGAAACCATAGGCCCTTTGCTAGCTAGATTGCCTAAAGGAATAATTACTATAAACTGGAATACCTGTTCCTGGGTAGGGACCACAATATTACAGGTACTGTTGCTCAGTTTTGCCTTCTTTTAGATAAATATAGGAAAAATTGGGACACTGCTGGGTCATAGCGCCCCCACCCCCATCACATAATCCTCTAAGTGATAACTACTTAAATGTGGGGATAGACAAACTTACAGTCTGCCCTGAAAGTCTGTATCCGTATTTGTATTGGTAAGGTTGTTTAAGATGCAGCTAAATCAGGCTAGGATATGTGTAATGTATCAGTTCTGATATTGTAGTATTTTGGTTTTTAAGTCAACGGTTGTTTTAAGTCAATGGTTGTTTTTATATTGGTGATCTTGTTTTGTACACTATGCTGACAGTTGACAGTTAAAATAAAAAATAAACCACAGTTTTCTAGAGCCTGTTGCACTTTCTCATCCAACAGGCTTTATTGCCAGTATATCTTTATTGGCCCTGCTACTTTCTAAGGTTTGTGTTTTCTATGGGAACTACAGCCTCCTTGTTTTCAGTCTGGTAGTCTGTTGCTGTTCTATTGTTTCCAAGATGAGTTGTGGGCATCTCTAGCAGGAGGTGGTAGGAGATAAGCCTATCAGTGAAAAATCAGGTTTTCCCTTGAGGAATTCTGGTGCTCTGTGTGTATATGTCTGTTCCAACTTGAGGAGTTTCTAGTCAGCTGCACAGATCATTAGATCTCAGATTAATATTGATGTCATTGCCTGTGCCTTGCTATGTTGCAGCCAGGGGCGTACCTAGGCAAACTGTAGCCCGGGGACAAAACTTGAGTTTGGCGCCCCCCCCCCATGGGCGGCCACCCTCCCCCATCACGACCAAACAATGATTTTTTTGCACCAGGTCATTTCTAATCGCCATCACATTATAGAACATGCCTCAACGCAGCAATAGTCCATACCACTCAGCAGAAATCAAACATTTAGGCAATTTTTTCAAAATGCTTTCAAAATGTTTTATCACTGCTGTGAAAACGTTTACGCTGTTATATCCAGCACCCCCAATTGACCCCAGCATTGGAAACACAGCACAGTGCTGGGAGGAAGAGAGAGAGGGAGAGGACAGGGACAAATTTCAAGTCATGTTTTCCACAGTAGTTGCACACATTGGATTTTAATACTGACAAAGGCACTTACTGACATGAACTCACAGTCTTCTGAAAATAACTTAACTTAGAAAACATAGTCTTGGAATAACCTTGAACAACTGCTTTTTCCTCTGAAATATGTTTAAAGCCTAGAAGGTAAGAAACTCATCTATGACACTAAGAAGGCACCCCAGATTATCTAAGAAGCTCAGTTCAGAACTATTCCATTGTAGAGATAGAACCAGCCAGCTTTGCTGAAGTTTGGATGTCTGGGCACTCATTCTGTGGGCAGCAGCTTCACCTTCAACTGGGTGCCCCCATAGCATTTGCCCCTCCAAAGCAAACTTCAGCAAAGTTGACTGGTTCCTTTCAGGACACTCAGCAGCAGCCCTGAAGTAAATTTGGTGCCTCTACGCAGAGCAAGACCCCCAGCAGAGCACTGCCATTGAAATCTCTACCACAGAGACAGCTTGGCATAACAGCAAGCCTCACCCAATCCCACACCTCTCTGCTTCAAATAGAGGAGAAATAGCAGCATTTTCCCCTCCAGAAGAACAGAGGCACACACACCTTTCCCTACTGCCTTCCACACACCTCCCTTTTAAAATGAAGCCACTCTACAACAACACCTAATGAACTACGCACATCAAGGGGGGGGCACATTTGCAAGCCCTGAATCTCCTACCAAATCCACACAGCACTACACCACAGCTGCAGAAACACAACCCCCCCCCCCCCAAAAAAAAAACTGAAGTGGGGAGACCCACAGATCTGCCCAGGGCACAGCAAGAACTACAGGAAAACAAACCACTTCTAAAGAAAAGGTTGTTTTCTTTTTAAAAAAGCTAAGACAACAAACTTAAAAGTAGAACCAAAGCAAGTTAGCAAGTAACAGCCTAGCCACAAAGCAGGGGTGGGGGGACAAACTGGGTGACACCTATATAGAAATTTCAAACCTAAACTAACAGAAGAAGGTAAAATTATGAAACCACAATACTGGGCGCAGTGTGTAACACACTTCTCTCTCTGAAGATGCCAGCCACAGATGCAGGTGAAACATTAGGAACAAGATCTACCAGACCATGGCCACACAGTCCGGAAAACCCACAACAGCCAGTTGAATCCAACCAGGAAGCCTTTGACAATACAAAATAAATTTTGTTTTGTAAAATAAGATGTCAATGGTAAATTTTCCTTGCAATAAGAAAAGTTCTGAAGTAATGTGAACACATAGTTCAGAAATTAGTTTTAAGTCTACTGAGTTATACCTTAGCTAAGATTTTACATCCTTTTTATTAAGGATTTTAGTTTTAAGAATAATTGAATAATATAAAGAGATCCCACCAGTGGTGGGATCCAAAATTTTTAGTAACAGGTTCCCTCGCCAGCTCCCCCTCAGCAAAGGGGGCAGAGGCGTACCTAGGCAAACCTGAGCCCTGGGCAAAACCTGAGTTGGATGCCCTTCCCATGGGCAGTCACCCCACCATGACCCCCAAAAATTTTTTTGCACCAGGTCATTTCTAAATCATCATCACATTATAGAAAATGCCCCAACTCACAAATCTGAACACAGCAATGGTGAAACACACAGGTTCTTTGATATAGACTGGTGAGATAAAAGGTACGAAAGGCTGAGAATCAATGAATTGCAGTACCTGAAAGGGATTAACCCAGTTCAGGGAGTTACATTATTAGTCGCAATTGCTACATGGAACCTTCACGTTCAAAGGCAGTATGCCTCTTGCGGAGGCGAGGGTGTTGAGATGGAAAAGCAGACCCAACTAGTAACCCCCTCTCGGCACACACAAATAATTAGTAACCCACTCTCGGGAACTGGTGAGAACCTGCTGGATCCCACCTCTGGATCCCACCCCACCCCCGTTGGCCTTCGCTGCAAAAGGCAGGAATGCCTGTTTTCAGCTCTCATATACTTAAAAGGAACAAACCTCTCTGGAAAGATCCAAATAGCGGTTTGATTTAGTTTGTTCCCTCCTCCTCTGTCCTTCTGGGCTGGCCACAAATTTACAAAACAATGGAATCAGACCTGAAGCCAACTCAAACAAACAGAACAAGAAGATTTGGAATGGCTCTCTACCCCCAATCACATTCTCTCTTGTAAGGTGGCTAAAAGTTCCTTTCCTTTCCTCCCCCACACCTTTGCTGCCCCCCCAACATCAGAGAGGCTGCCAAGCACATTCGGCAATGCAGGGTAAATACTAGTATTGGGGGGGAGAGGGGATTCTTGGGGTAGGATTCTTTAGTTTTTAAAACTAAAGAATTTTATCTCAACCTATGCAGAGGGAACCTGTCTTTGCTGATGCTTGCTGATCCAAGGACTGGGCTCCTTCAGAGGGAGACAGTCTGTTGGTTAAGCAGTTTGTAATGCCTCCCCCTCCCCCTCCTTTCTCTCCTGTAAGGAGGATCTAGGTGCAGGAAAATCAAGGTGGGCGAAAGGTCCTTTTCCTTTACTCCCACACATCTTTCCTGCTTCCCCCATCACAACAGAGCCCCCTCCCCAACAGAGGCAGAAATGCAAGGGGGGGGAGGCAACCCCAGGGGGTAAGGGAAGAGAATCCCAGGGGCGGGTTTTTTTCTATTTTCCTTTGGGTGGGGGTATTTGGGAATTGGGATCTCATTTTGTTCCTCCTTTAAAAAACTTTTTCAAGCTGCTTTGCATCCGGCAGAGATCTTGGGTTTCCCCCTTCCTTTTAAAAAAACAACACCTTTTCAAGCCTCATGCTGCAGCAGAGAGTATCCTGACGTCTCCGGTTTGGTTTTTTTTTTTCCAAGCTGCTTAGGGAGAGGAAATCTTGCAACCCCCCCCCCCCTTTAACTTTTTTACTTTTTCAAGCTGCAGTGTGCCAGCCATGGAGGGAGATTGGGACTCGGGAGTCTCGTCCCAGGAGGGTTTTTAAAAAAAATTTTTTTCAAGCCACTGAGCAGCGGTGGCTCTTGGGGCAAGGAGGGAAGAGGGGGGGGCGATGGGCAGGGCCTCTCTCTCTCCTCCTGTGACGAGGCGGCTGCGAGGGCCATGGGCTGCTGGCAGCAGGATTTGGAGGCAAAAGCCGGAGCCCGCTTCTTTCCCCACGTGCCTGTGCTGCCTGCCTGCTGCTGCTTCCTCCCAGGCCTGCTCTTTCCTTCCCTTCTGTGCTGCTGCCTGGGCAGTCAGCAGGAGAGGAGGCAAGCATGCTGGGGCAAAGGGAGGCGGAGCTCCCCGTCCTGCTCAGGTGGCTTGCTTGCTTGCTTGGGCTGAGAGGTGGAACTGGCCCAGTGGGCCACCGTCCAAAGTGGGTGGGGCTAAGGCAGGAAACAGGAAAACAATCTGGTCCACTGCTTTCTCTGCAAAGATCTACTGTTTCGCTGCAAAGGCTTGCTGGCGCCCCCACGTGACCAAACACGTGACAAAAACTGGTGTGCCCGGGGACAAAGGGTACCCTTTGTCCCTAGGCAGGTCCGCCAGTGCCCCGTGACAAGTTACCACATTGGATGTTGTTACAGATCCAGAGAAACTGCCTCATCAGAGAGACCTTTTAGATCAGCACTCAGACTGTACACCATCATGCAGATTCTCCCAAGACTTTTCCTCTTCTCTCTGCTTCTTGCTACAGGTAAGGCAAGCCATTGAAGGCTGGTCAGTGGCTCATTGGAGAAGTTTACTGGTGACTTTTCTTGGGCCAGATCAGTAATGAGATTCAAATGATTTGACAACCGGTTCTGAAATTCCACTGGTGGGATTCAAATAAATTAATGACCAGTCTGCTGCCCTAAAGACCATTCTAAGTGTATATAAAAAAATACACCGAAAGGTTGTTTATTCATACAGTTAGTACTTAAATAAGAACAATAAAAGAGGTACACAAAACTAGATGATGTTATCAGAAACGTTTTTAAAATATTAATGAAAAAACCTGCTTGAAAAACACGGATCCTCATGATTTTTGCATCCCCAAATCACCAGCACATCACAACTCCAGCCATTAGCCACATGTCTGAACACAAAAACCACACAACCCTCCAGGATACATCACCAATGTGTACTGACACAGCAGCAACAAGGAAACCAACCATTTGTTTGCTTATTTATTACGATTAGCGAACAACGAATATTGTTATTATGTGTGGCAGAGAAAATGGAACCAAACTGCAAACACTGCATGCAGGCCCCAAGCCCTGCTTTGGAGCCCCATATCACAAATCTGTGTTTGACCTGGGAAGCTCCAGCATTACATTGGAAGAAACCCCTCACTACTACCAAGAAAAACTAGCAGTGGTAAGAGAGATAGCAATGCCTCTTAGGCATCATATTACGCAAGAAAATGCCAAATCTTTGTAATAGAGGGGGGGGGGCCTCCCCCAAAAAATGAGAAGCAGGAAATTTAGCCATGTTGAGGGAAGACACTAGAATGCAATGAGATAAGCAAAGCATTCAGTGCAGAGACTATGCAGGAGGATAGCCAGTGTGGTGTGATGATTAGAGTGAGTAACTAGGAGCAGGGAGACCCATGTTCAAATCCCCACCATGCCCTGAACACAGTGAGTGACCTGGGGACAGCCACTTCCCTCTTGGCCTAGCCTTACCTCCACAAATGAGGCTGTGAAATTGAATGGATTAATTTATTTAGGGCTGCTATGAAAACTTGTTCACCCTTACATCTTTCAATACCCCTATATCAAAACAGGATGGCTCCCTATTTGTATTTTTTGACTAATCCAATGCAGAGAAGAGCCCTCACACTTGCTCACTTCAAGGTTTTCCCCTCCGCTTTATTGCGTGGTAGATTTAACAACTTGGAAATGAGCGAAAGGGTATGCTCTTGTGGTGAACAACAAATTGAAACATTGGCACATCAACTGCTTTGCTGCCCGAAATCTGCTAATATCAGATCAAAATATTCCAATATTCTTTCTAGGATACCTAGTGAAATGGGAGAATCAGGTAGACTTCCTTTCCTTCTGGACAATTCTGACAATGAAACTTGTGAATTGGTAGCACAATTTTTACTGGAGGTGATCCACAATCAATAATTTATATTCTATCTTAAACCTTTGTATTTGTATACCTTTTATCTCAGGTTTTTTATTGTGTTATGATTATTGTTATGCCAAATAAAGGCTTATTATTATGTTATTATATTACACAAGAAAATGCCAAATCTTTGTAATAGAGAGGGGGGGCCCTCCCCCCTTAAAATGAGAAGCAGGAAATTTAGCCAGGTTGAGGGAAGACACTAGAATGCAATGAGATAAGCAAAGCATTCAGTGCAGAGACTATGCAGGAGGATAGCCAGTGTGGTGTGATGATTAGAGTGAGTAACTAGGAGCAGGGAGACCCATGTTCAAATCCCCACCATGCCCTGAACACAATGAGTGACCTGGGGACAGCCACTTCCCTCTTGGCCTAGCCTACCTCCACAATGAGGTTGTGAAATTAAAGCAGAAGAGAGAAAAAGGATGTACTACATGTTGTTGTTTCTTTGCTGTCTCCAGGCTCTTTTCTGGAGTGTGAAGTTTGTTCTAGCCCAGGCAGCACCTGCAGTGGTGCGAGACAACGCTGCCACGAGAGGAGTGCCACCTGTGCTATCATCACAATTGAGAATACTCTAGGTGGGTATGAGGGAGGATGAACCAAGTCAGGATGGGGGAGTAAGTCCAGGCAAGGAAGTTTACTTGGAAGATGGACCAGGGAGGATTCCTTCACATTCTGTACAGTCTAGTTCAGACCATCTGTGGTTTCATGAGCCCCAATTTGTATCAGTCTTGCTCCTTTGCGAAGCCGGTAGAATCTCCATTTGCAGTGCCATTGGGACGATTCAAGAGTCAAGTGCAACTTTCTCAGGCATCACACTGTTCCCAAGTGTGCCCCCAGACCCAATTCTCCATTGAATAAAATTAACAGTTCACCTGGAAGCACCTTCTCTTGTAAAACATCCACATCGGCTAATGGTTTAGAAATAATAGGAAAATAGTGTTGGTGGTCAGATTAACCTTCCACAAGTTCAGCTACTCTCCTTTAATGCTGAAGAATGAAGTCGGAGTCCTCAGAAGTGAGAAATGAGCTACCTTTAGTTGGATGGATCTAAAGTTTCATTCATCAGATGGAGCTCTTTTCATTACAACTATCTTATTCCCTGCCCAGTTCCGGTAACTGGTCCCATGTTGATCTCTTTATGATGTTATTCCTCAGGCAATTTGAATCCACACACATGATCGATTTACAAAATGGGGATGATACCCTATCCTAAAGCAAGTCTGTTCTTCTGTAAATCCCATTCAGTTCCATAGGACTTTCTCCCAGGCAAGGGCATGTGGGATTGTGGCCATTGTGTAAAGTTTTCCATCAAATGTGCCCCTGCCTCCTCATTTGATACCCTAATGATCAGGAATGTTTCGCCTTCTGTTGGGTTCTAAGGTAATGTGGGTCGATTCTTACAGTGTAAGGGCAGGGGACACAAGGAGAAGACTTTGGCCCCCACCACTGCCCAGCGATGTTGTGCTCCTCCAGAAGTGATCAATTGTCATTCATTGCTATAGGAGATTGGCCAATTTTGCCCTTGGGAACAACCCCTCTGCCCATCCATGAGAAAATTCTCTTGAGGAATGCTTGCAATCCCTAAGTCCTACATTCCACCCTGTCCCACCTGCCCCAGTGACAATCCTTTTGCCAGTCATGAAAGAAACCTCTTGCCTTCTATGGCCTCTGCAGAAAACATCACGGTTCTGACAGTAGCAAAAGACTGTGAATCTTCTGATGTCTGCATGAATCCTGGGAAGTCCATGAATTTCGGACATGGAAGAATCATACGGTCGTATTCCAGCTGTTGCATCGAGGAGTCGTGCGCAATAGAAGTTCCTAAGTGTAAGTGTGCCTTTTTATTTAACTTTGTTCTTCCATTCCCTCACCCTGCCTCCATTCTCACTTTGTCCTTGGATACATTTTTTAATGAAGTTCATTCTATGGGGTTCTTTCTTCAATGGAGGCTGCATCTCAGGTGGATGATCTAGCACACCTGGACACTTCTGTCCACTGATCAGCAGCAGCATTCCTGGGATGAGAAAAGTGAATATCAATTGGTTGATCGATCAATCAGATCTTTCTTGGCATAATGACACCATGCAATAAAAAAATAAAATCACAATGAAAAATGAGGTAACAGGTGATTACGTAACCTCACAGCGATTGACAAGAACTTCACAACCATATCAGTGATGTAAGGCGAACAATCCACAAGGTGTGAATGACTAGTGGAGTCATGCAAATTGACATAAAGATCACAGAGAAGAGATAATGTGGGACAGATTCAGTACTTTGATTTCCAAAGGGTTCTTGATAAGGTGTTCCTGCATATCTCCCTGAGGGGACCACAGAGGGGAGGGCATTTAGTCTAGAGAGAATAAGGACATGTAATTGAAGAGAGGTTAGATTCACAGTAAATATTTATTGCAATCCTTTATCTATCTATCTATATATAAAAAGCTAACAGTGTTTTTGTTAATGACAGTATACCTCAGTAACTGCTGGGCCAATTCCTCTGAAAATTCCCAGCCACTATAGTCAGCGAGGCGAGAGTGTTTTTAGATGTTCACATACCTGAAATTTCACACCTGGCCCAGGTAAAACGCCTTTTTCCTGGCGTTCCATGGTGAAGGACATGCAGCTGCCTGCGTGTAACTGTCACCCTTAGAATGTTCATGCTGCTTAGAATGTTCAATCAGATGGCCAGATATGAGCAGTGAAAACAATACATAGGCAGTAACTCGAGTGGTAGTGAAACACATACACACACAAACACACGAGGGAGAGGGAAGGGAGAGAGAGGGAGGGGTGGCATGCAAGGGAAGAGCGGGAGAGAAAGGAAAGGGGCGGAGGGGGAGGCATGCAAGGGAAGAGAAGTGAGAGAGGGGAGAAAGGGAGGGGTGGCATGCAAGGGAGGGGAGGCAGGGGCCCCAGCATCTTGATATGACCCACCCACCCTAGCGGAGGAAAAGGGAAGGGAGGGAGGGGTGGCATGCAAGGGAAGAGAAGTGAGGGAGGGAAGAGAGTGAGGGGCGACATGCAAGGGACGGGAGGGAGGGGCCAGGCACCCTAGATTCCCTGAATACTGCGGTTACAGTTAAGAAAACCAGGCACGCATTACTCAGGAGTAAGCTCGGTACAGCAACCGTGACATAATTTGAATGACTGCATCGCAGCCCTCAGAGAATTTCCTCAGAGGAGGGGGCCATCATCTGTTATGACTCGCTCACTCGGGGAAGAAGGCAGAGGGAAAAGGAGGGGGAAGAGAGATGACTAATGACTCTCCACCCACCCTGGGGGAAGGGATGGGGGCCCAATGTTGCTTATTTTGTCATGCCAGTTCGAAGTGTTCAGTTGAGAGAGCAGTAAGCATGTAAAAGTCAGGTACTCATGTTACTGACCTTGGAAGGATGGAAGGCTGAGCCAGCTACCTGAAACCACCATCCATTGGGATCAAACTCAGGTTGTAAGCAGAGTTTGGACTGCAGTACAGCAGCTCACCACTCTTTGCCACAGGGCACTTCCTAATAAAAAGCTTTTCTATAAATGAGAGGGTTGTTTTTGGGGTGGATCAACATTTTACATAAAGATCCATGATTCCTTTTCCAGTCATCATTTTTTTTTAAAAAAAAAAAATTCTGATCAGCTGCTGGGACTGGGCAGTTTAAAAGAGGAATGTTGCTGTAGGTGGGGAGAGAGAGGAGGCCTTCTTCAGCTTCCTACTTGAACTGTTCTATCCTTCCCGAACAGTGACTACCTGCCAAAACGCAGGGAGCTGTGTTGTCCGTAGTGTGAAAAGAATAATGGAATCCTATGCCTTGTTCTGCCCTAAGATTTGGCATGTTGAACCAAGATGGAGACACAAAGCCAGAGAAGGAAAGTTCTCCGATTTCAACGGATCTAACAACATGTCTGCATGTCTAGTTCCATTTCCCCCCTCCTCTCTCTGACTGCCTTTTTGTCCTGCCTCCAGTGATGCCAGTGGCAACTAAACCAAATGGAATCCAGTGCCCTGGCTGCTTCTCTCCTGGTGAAAGTTGTGTTTCCGACATTGTCGCTTGTACTGGAGATCAGAATCATTGCTTCAAGATTGTCTCATCTGCACGTATTGGTAGGTCTGATTGCTCATGCCGTGAATGAAATTGAGAAGTTCTTTTTCCCCCCCCATGGGCAGAGGTTTGTGCCGTAGTATTTGTCTACGTATTATTTGAATACCATGGTTGCATTGTATTTCCATTGGGAGGAGCAGAAGGGGGAGGGAGAAGAGGGTAAAGAGGGCCCACCATCTGGTGAGGGTTCACCCACCCTGAGGTGAGGGATAAGGAAGGGGAGGGGGAGGGCAGTCATCATCTGCTTGAGGCCCATCCGCCCTGGGAGAAGGAAGGGAGGGAGGATGAGACAGGGGGCCATCATCTGGGTATGACTTGCTCGCTCGGGGAAGAAGGCAGAGGGAAAGGGTGGGGGAAGAGAGTCATTAGTCATAGCCCACCTGCCCTGAGGGAAGGGATGGGGCCCCAATGTGGCTTACAACATCCTGCTGCCAGAATTCCACGACCTGGTACGACCTGGCCTGAGCACCATCTTGATTCTGCACACCTCAATCATTTTACAGTAGCTGCTGACAAAGGTGGTCTTAAGACATCAGCTTCCTCCTGCTCTTTTATGATTTGAAAAATCCTTGCAACATCCAGCCTGATGAACCTGGAAGCTTGCATGCTACTCAGCGTCATTTTGGTTGGTTCTAATGAAAGATATTAGATGGGATTTGCACATGGTGGGGGGGTTAAGTGCAGGTGGACTCTAATCTTATGAACAGGGTTTGATTCCCTACTCCTCCACATGAGTGGCAGGCTCTTATCCGGTGATGTAGATTTGTTTCCTCACCCTTCCATTCCTGCTGGGTGACCCTGGGCATGTCACAGTTCTTTCAGAACTCTCTCAGCCCTGCCTACCTCACAAGGTGTCTGTTGTGTGGAGACAAAGGGATTTTGTAAGCCACCTTGAGTCTCCTAACAGGAAGGAAAGGCAGGGTATAAATCCAAACTCCTCTTCTTCTTGCATTTGGATTTCACTCTGAGCCAATGAGCCAGTCTACCATTTCTTTCCCTAAATCCAAAGGCAATAAACCTCTAAACACCAGTGCTGGAAGGCAGCATCAAGAGGCCTTGTCTCAGTGCTCTGAGGGTGGCCCTTCAGAACAACTAGTTGGCCACTGTGTAAACCAGAATGCTGGACTTGATTGAACACCGGTCTGAGAAAGCATCTTTTTTGGGGGGAGAGGCCTCTAGTTCAGATGGCTTTGAAAACAGTATTAACTAAATGCACAGAGGTCATGACTCATGATTACCAAAGTCCCATAACTCAAGACAGTCTACTGCAGAAGAGCAGCTGGGAAGGGTCTCAGTAACAGGATGCCTTCAAGACCTGCTCCTGGGCTTCCTGGGAACATTTGGTTAGCTATGGAGGGAAATCAGATGATGGGCTATGTGGACCTCTGATTCCTCTCATTTCATGTATTTGTTTGTTGTCTTCATTAATCACTTGCCACTCTCTTAGGACCCTCTATGCAAATTAAAAAATTCAACCTGATAGCACGAAACGTCCAAATCACAATGCAGTTGGACTACAAACACAGAATTAGAAATCTGTGCCAACAGAAAACTCTCCACAGCATGACATACCATTCTATTCTTCTTTAATGTTTATGATCCTTGCAATGCAGTACAAAGGAATGAAGGGTTGCTTTGACTGTTCACCTTGTCTTCTATCTCCAGGTGGAGAACACATCAATGTCATCATGAAGGTCTGTGCCACCAAGAATGTTTGTTTGGCAGTGGAACAAGGACGGGCCTCCCCTGTTACAGGGTCTGATTTGTTTCTCAAACAGGGCAGCTGCCGACCCAAGGCTTCAGGCGGACCTCAGATCACTGGACTCCTCTTCCCAACCATCTCCGGGTTCCTGCTGATGAAGATGGTCTTGTGAAAAAGTGCCTGTCTGAGATCCTATCACCTGTGTTCAGTCATATTTTCCTGTTTCCTGAACAAATCAGCAGTACATTCAATGGCTCTCTTCTTTGTAGTACCCAGGGGAAATAAACACCAGCAATAAAAGGAACGTATGCAGAACGTCATCTCTATGGTATGTCATTTCTAGGTTGAGAAGATGCCCTCAAGTTGCTTTCAACCCTGGGAACTAATGACCTCCCAAACATCCTGATTCTTGCCTCAGTTATCCTCAGGTAGACTTCTTTTGAAGGGAGTGGCCAGCAATTGGGCTGCAAATGTGGTGCTTCTGCCTTGAAAAACAGCATCCCCAGAGCCCTGCAAAGATTTCTCACCAAATTCAACCAGAGCTAAACAGGAACCCAGGCCTTCATCCTCTCATCATTTCCAAAGGATGAAAAAAACAATCTTTTGTACTCCAGGGGAAAAGCAAAGGGGCATTCCTGTGAGCAACCACAGGTTAATGCCTCCTACCTGCTTGAAGAAAGTTTAAATTTTACATTTCAAGAAAGCTGCTGGCTCGCAGCCTCTCCTCAGGACATGTTCTTTTACAGAAGAACCCCTTCCCCAAGCCTCAGAGAAATGCTACCCCCACCTCTCTTACACAAAGCATTTATACAATTCAGCCATCTACTTTTTCCAGCCCCAACCAAACCTTTGACACAGAGACATAGCAGCCACCCCAGAGAAAAGCATCCAGTTTAAAAAAGCACCCAGCCAAACCTTTCCACATGCCTTCTGAAAAGACTGCATTTGGTGAAAGGGCGGAGTGTTCCCCGGCTTCTCTTTGAAAAGTGTGCTTCTGCTTGCTGACCAATGAGAGCTCTTCTCAGATGTGATGCAATAAAGTAAAGAAAACGTTTGTTTCCCGCCTCTCTTAAAAAAACCCCCAATCAGCGCTCTGTGGTCTGGGGACAATTGAATCAGCTACACCCACATGCGATCATGTTATATTTCCCCAATAGAAGGAGGAATTTTGGTCACCTGCACTATGTTTGAGTGAAAAAGCACTATGTTTGGGTGAATGAAACACATTTTGCAGAGGTGGTAAAATGCGTGCCTGCAGTTTCACTGTTTGCAAAATAGACTCTGTTTTTGGCGATTTTGCAGTGTGCAGCTGTCCTGACATGCCTGTAAGCACCCCCTCACAGCGCAAGGCAGCCCCCACAGGCTTTCACAGTTTAAAAGCACACACAAAGCAGCTAACACTGGCCCTGCAGGGTAGTTCTGTCTCAATAAGGCTACCATGCCCTTAGATGTTTAGGGAAGGCACGTAAGGATCTATTGCGTTTTAAAGGGGGCTTTGGGAATTTTTTTCCTTTCCGGAGAGCCGAGGGGTCTTAAAGAGTCAAATTTTAACGTGGTACAGGCATATCATAAGAACATAAGAACTAGCCTGCTGGGTCAGACCAGAGTCCATCTAGTCCAGCACTCTGCTACTCGCAGTGGCCCACCA
This sequence comes from Sphaerodactylus townsendi, assembly GCF_021028975.2. NCBI lineage: Eukaryota > Metazoa > Chordata > Lepidosauria > Squamata > Sphaerodactylidae > Sphaerodactylus > Sphaerodactylus townsendi. The sequence continues at coordinate 42,306,856 of NC_059435.1, forward strand.
GGTGCCTTTGGGAGCTCACATGCAGGGTGTGAAAGCAATGGCCTTCTGCGGCTGTTGCTCCTGAGCCCCTGGTCTGTTAAGGCATTTGCAATCTCAGATCAAAGAGGATCAAGATTGGTAGCCATAAATCGACTTCTCCTCCATAAATCTGTCCAAGCCCCTTTTAAAGCTAAGCCCCTTTCAAAGCTAAGCTTTATCCATTTTATATCCATTTTGATCGGGTGGCGTGTCATATATCAATCAAATCGGGAGGGCTCCTAGAGCGCTGCTGTCCTATTTTCTGCAGCGCCCCACATGTGTTGCGCTCTAGGCACCATGTTTGTGTAGTTAACCATTGGGGGGGCTCTGAAATGCCGCCAATAGGAAGCCACTGCCAGGAGGCATAGATACACTTTTGAGTGTGAAAGCTGCTGGTTTGTACACTGATCGTGGAGACAAATGATTCTGAGATCTTGTTTGCCGCAGCTCCGAAACACAAGGCAAGGTGGCCGGAGAGGAATTTACATATGGAAGATTCTGAAGAGGAGGGTTTTGTTCCCCGTTTTTTAAGCTGCTTTTTTCCATCTGAGAAAGCTGATGGAGAACATTTTCAAGGTGTTGGTGTTGACCTTTAAGGCTTCACGCGGCCTGGGACCTTCGTACCTTCGGGACCGCATCACCCCACACGTCCCTGTACGGCCCCTCCGTTCTGCAGAGGCCAACTTACTGGTGGCCCCTGGCCCCTCGATGATACGGCTGGCCTCCACACGGGCCAGAGCCTGGCCCCAGCCTGGTGGAACGCTCTTCCGCCAGCTGTCCGGGCCCTGCGGGACCTTAATGAATTCCGCAGGGCCTGCAAGACAGAGCTGTTCTGCCGGGCTTTTGGAGGAACCAGCCGTTGATGGAGGAACCCCCCGGCCTTCTACATCTGTGCCTCTTGTCATCCTGGGACTGGTCGTGCTTCCCCCCCGAAAGAGGGTTTGAAATGGAATCGTCGGACGCCATTCTGCAAACTAATTCTAGTTAGTATGCTTAGTTTTCTATTTTACCTCTGCTTTTAATAAGTTTTAATAAGTTTTAGTCGTTTTATCTTGTACATGTTGGTTAATGTGCTGTACACCGCCCAGAGCCCTCTGAGAATGGGGCGGTATAGAAATTGAAAAAACAAACAAACAAACAAACAAACAAACAAACAAACAAACAAACAAACAAACAGGGGCCTACAGCCATTCCAGAAAGCCCAGACACCACTCAACAAGAGCATAAGGTGAGTTGCGGGGTCTTTAGGGATTTTTAGGGACTGTGTGGCATAGTAGAAAAGCATGCATAATGTTTAAAAATATATTATTTTTACACCTTACAGAAATACACCTTCCACAAGTTGATTGCCGCTGGCGAACTGAATTTCCAGCAACTGTGGGGCAATACCACTTTAAGAGCATTAGAATTTCAAGATTGTTGGGAAACGGTTGGAGGTTCTGGAACTCTGTTTCTCTGTTTCCAGGTTCAGTTAAGATGAAGGCATGTCTCGAAAAGCAAATGAACAGCACTTTTCTTTCCAACTCAATATATTTCTCAATCTTTATATTTTCCAACTGTCTATTAAATTTTCAGTTTTCCCAGTATCTAGAAAACCTTCCTTCTCCCATTTTTGATTCAATGTTCTTATCATAAAGTCTTTGTCATCAACCATATATATATAATGTCCCAAAATTTTCCCTTTATATTTTTCATATAGTTCAAAACATTTAGCCATTATACATTCTCCTCCAATAGTTCTATTGAAAAGGCCAACAGGTAGCAAATTTTCGTGCTACGGTATGCTACAGAAGAAAGTGGTTCATTTTTAACAATGTATTTAAAATTTGATTTTATATGGGTTCATCTTTTATGGATTATATGTCCTGTGAGATTGCAGTGTGATACTCAGTTGCTTTTGGTATGGATCAAAATAAATTGAATTGAATTAAGCCTAGTGTCAAGTCTGCTTTCAGTGGGGGTGGGAAGTTGCCACACTGTCTGAATTCATGTGCTTGCTAGTAGCCAGGTGCGTTATCTAACTGTCTCTGGTGCTGGCCTGTACAAGGCCAAATACTTTCTGTTCCCATAGCTGTATCTGTACTGTACTCCAAAGGGAGGGGATTGGGAGTATGGCTTATATAAGAGGGAGAACTGCCTTTCAGGCAGAGCTTTCTTTGAACTGTTCCAGATCTGTCTTATGCCTGCAATAAAGAAGAAGAAGAGTTTGGATTTATATACCCCCTTTCTCTCCTGCAGGAGACTCAAAGGGGCTTACAATCTCCTTGCCCTTCCCCCCTCACAACAAACACCCTGTGAGGGAGATGGGGCTGAGAGAGCTCCAAGAAGCTGTGACTAGCCCAAGGTCACCCAGCTGGCATGTGTGGGAGTGTACAGGCTAATCTGAAATCCCCAGATAAGCCTCCACAGCTCAGGCGACAGAGCTGGGAATCAAACCCGGTTCCTTCAGATTAGATACACGAGCTCTTAACCTCCTACGCCACTGCTTTCTACTTCTACAAGTGTCTTATTGTCTGGTCGAGTGGATTTGGACACCTAGGATCAAACAGAAAATCTGAAGCATGCCTATATTCCAGGGAACACCTGGACAACTGTGGTAAAAGGGGCAATACCACTTTAAGAGCATTAGAATTTCAAGGTTGCTGGGAAACAGTTGGAGGTTCTGGAACTCTGTTTCTCTGTTTTCAGGTTCAGTTAAGATGAAGGCATGTCTCGAAAAGCCGATGAACAGCACTTGCTTCTGAAGGTAACAATTCATATCTCACACTCTTCGTAGGCATTTGTATGGAGAGACAATGAAAAAAGGCTAAATATTAATAGATAATACTATTTCCCCCTTTGGCTGCTCCATCTATCATCTGATGGAGATTCCTGCCTTTTCATCCTCTGGTACTTCTCCGGCACTTATTTTGGGCAAGAGACCTTCATCAAATCCCATCTCCTTCCAACTGTCACCAGAGGATTTATATCTGCTCCTGTTCCTCCACACAGATTTCAGGTAATTCAGAGGTGTTGACTCAAGAGAAAGTTACTACGGCGTGTTCATGGCCACATAGTAGACCAGAGACAAGGCAAATTTTGAATTTTGAGAAGCAACATTTTTCTTGCTGTTTGTTAGGATGTGGGGGATTACCAGCTCCCTGTGCTGTTCCATGAACCCCTTGCAGCCCATGCTGCAGGACTACCCCCCTGAGCTTTTGGATGTCTCCTCTTCATTGGGTAAAGCTGGGTCATGACTATCTGAAGCAAGTGCTCAGGAAGTGCTTCTTGTACTTTTTTGGCATGCTACCTGTGTTGTACCAATAAACACCTTTTAGATTTTACAGCTTAGTGCAGTGGTGTCCAACTTTGGCACCCCATGAGCCTCAATTGGCCATGCTGGCAGGGGCTGATGGGAATCATAGTCCATGAACATCTGGGGCACCAGGGTTGGACACCCCTGACTTAATGTATCTAGAGAGCAAGTTCTTAGGTTGTTTTTTTAACCTAAAAGAATTGTCTGCTCCAGGTACAGTCAGACCTAAGAAAATTTTTCTTGTTGCAACTGTGCTGTCTAATTTCTTGATTTCTCTTGAGTTTTCTCATGCTGTTCTGCTATAATGGGTTGTACAATTTATATTAGAAACCTCTATTACATGTCTCAACCATCATAATTCTCAGACTGTTTATAGTCTACATAATTTACCCTTGGGAGCCAGTGTCATTTCAGAATCCTGCTTTTTGTAGATGTCAGCTTTGTACAGTTTGTTTTGCATTACATCTTACTGGGTTTATGGGTTAAGATATCAACTAGCAGATTAGGCTTCCAGAGAATCTGCACATATAGACTTTCCCATCCATTCTCATCACACAACTCTAGGTTTAGGGGATCTGTGCTGCTGTTCATTTCCAGGAACAGTGACTCACTCTTTTCTATGAAATTGTTCTGTAACACTGCTATGGTTTCTTCATATTTAGTGCCAGTTGCTCCAGCTTTTCATGGTCTGAGTTTAATACAGTTCTTACTTTGGCCTGTTTGTCTTGCAAGCTGTTTTAGCCCCTGTTGTTTGACATAAATCTATACAACCACCTTTTTTGCTGATTTTTGGAAGGACTTGCTGCCACTGCATACGGTCATAGAGCAAAAGGTTCATTATGCTTCCTGCTTCTCTTTCCATGCTCACTGACAGGAGTAGCGGGGCAGCTAGATTAAGTCACTTGGTAAATAGGACAGTTCAGACAATCTGACTCCTCTTTGTTATATAACTGTATTATTACCTGGGTTTAAACCTTTGTCTGAAGTCTGGGAAGATTGAATACCACTCCAGCACATTCCAGATTTCCACATTTGATGAAGTATTCAATGTTTCTATTTTCGAAGTCTGAACTTCCCATTACTGAAAAAGCAGCTGACATAAAATACTATTCCTGAAACTCTTCACAGTGTCAATATTTCAACCTAGACACCACATGAAACTCTGCCAGTTCCATGAAGCAACAATTGCACAAATTACTTTCATTCTAGACATTGTTATAATGCTGAGTAACAAGCCTCAAAGGCTTCAGAAGACCACTTGAGGACAAAATAATGCAAAAAGCAGTCTTTATATTGATTACAATTTTGAGCTCCTATATGAATTAAAAAAAGATGAAACTAGATTGATAAAAAGGATGAGTGGGAAAATCAAATCTGAACAAGCAGTAGCTGTGGTGGAGTTGCATTTCTTTCTCCCTTCCAGGGGCTTTTGTGTCTGTTTAGTAGGTATAATTGATTTGCCACCGGGATCATGGATGGTCAGAGCAAGTGATTGAGTTCTCTCTCTCTCTCTCTCTCTCTCTCTCTCTCTCTCTCTCTCTGTGTGTGTGTGTGTGTGTGTGTGTGTGTGTGTGTGTTTGTGGGTAAATTATGTCCTCAATAAGACTGCAAAAATTCTCATGCCCAAAGTGACCTTGATAAGCTGGACTTGAAAAGGTACCGAACAGTAAATCTTCTGTGAAAAACACAGTATTGATTTATAATTGCTGACTGAATAATTGACTTGGACACTGCTTACACAATTGGCTGCTGAGCAGGGTACAGCAAGAAGGGCCTGTGGGGGTGGGGAAATCTAAGACTCCCATCAAGCTATGTGAGAACATGGAAGCATAAAGTACTGCCCACTACACTGTACTGTAGTGAAAAGTAATCTGATGAAGAGGCTGAAGTTGATTGTGAACAGCTGAATAGCTTCCACCAACACTGGATCCTTGTTTATGAATGATGAACAGAATGTGAGCTGAACCAGTAGGGGTTTTTTTTTTCATAATCTCTACCTCTATGTGACCCATCCTGCAGAACACATTTGAAACCTTTTTAACTATGACACTGTCTTTGTACTAACCAGGTAAGCCAGTGTACTTGACCTTTATGTAGTTAAACCATACAACAGGATTATGTTGATATAGCAGAACAGTAGTGAATGTTCACATTAGAAAAATTCTTACTTGGGAGTAAGTTCATTAAACTTGAAATAAGTGACTTTTACTCACTAATAAATATAGGATTGGAAAATATGAATGAGTGTTTGTCCTTCCCCAAACCTATGTAATTAATGTAATATAAGACCAACAACCCAATCCTGGGGGTCGGGTGTGTGTGTGCTGAAACAGTCCTGGATGTGGTGCAGACCTGTGTTGGTCGGTGCATTTGCCCACCCACCTATGCCAGTGGGGAGGGCAAGCACCATGGTGGGCAGGTGCTGCGCAGTTCTGCAGTGCACAACCTGGAAGAAGCTCCTGCCCCCAGAGCTACACAGGTGTAAAACAGGACACAGGTACAGCTGGGAGGGGCTAGGGACATTCCTGGGGGTGGAGCTGACCGTTGTCAGCTTCCACTGGGCTTTTGGCCCAGGAATGCCCCCAGCGTAGCCCTCCATCTTACACCATGATAAATGTGGCATAAGTCTGTTTTATCTATAGAGTTGTCCAGATGGCAGTGGGGATTTTTCCTCTGCTACTTGAAGTGCTGCCCAGAGCTCCATTGGAAGTGGCGTAGCACAGTCTTCACTGCACCATCCCCAGCAGCTGTAGAGCTTCCGCCCCAATCTGGACTGGGTTGTTGCCCATCTCCATCCACACCTCTCTTATCCCGTATATCTAATTCTCATGATTGGCCCTGCCATACAAATTTTAAAAAATCCACCAAGACTACCTAGGGCTCAGGTACATCTTTCTGGGCAAATATCCAAGTTTACAGAAAAATATGCAAGCATCCCACGGTGCTGCACAAAAAGGGGGAAGGGTAATCAGGGTGAGAGAAACCCAGCTAGATTGGTGACAGATTGCGAGGGAAACTGGGTAGCTGGACAGTTGCCAGATGACTGGGCAGAATGAGGAGGAGGAAATACCAGGCAATTCCTAGAGCAGTGCCAAAGCATCTGTCAGATACAGGATGTTTTATTGAAGGCAGGATATTTATTTTGACATGAGGTCAGATTTTGCCAGATTTTGCCACGCTCACTGTACAGATGGAAGAAATTATTAATTAAAGAACTGGAAATTGTGAAATTCCAAAATACCCCTAACACAAATAAAGACAATGGTTTTGATGCTTTTATATTCTCCCTTCTGTACGAGTTTTTAGATAGCAAAAGTAGTGTAACTAAAGCAACTGAACAACAGAATAAATCACTTCAGGAGAAGGAGGGAGGTTATCCTATGACCCAGGGTGCTTATGTCGACTCAAATGTATTCTATCCTTTTTCTCCACAGTGAATTTTTATTTCAGTCAAGCTGACTGTAAACCCCTGGAGTGGTGGAGGTTCTTTCCCCCCTTTCTCTTTGTAGCTTTAATTCTTTTTTGTTAGTTTCTCTGTGAAATTAATTGCTTAGCAGTTCAAAACCAGAGGCAAGGCAGGTGGGAGACTGAGTAGTAATTAATTAAATTTTAACAGAACAAGATACAGCAAGACACGTTCTGTTCCAGAATTCACTGTGCTAAACTACCAGCTAGTATGGTGAAGTAGTTAAGAGCAATGGACTCTAATCTGCAGAATCAGGTTTAATTCCCCACTCCTCTGCATAAAGCCTGCTGGGTGACCTTGGGTCAGTCACAGTTCTCTCAGAACTCTCTCAGCCCACGTGGAGGCAGATAATGGCAAACCATCTCCAAATGTTTCTTGTCTTAAAAACCCTATGGGGTCACCACAAGTCAGCTGTAACTTCATGGCACACATACATACACAGGGGCTAAACTAGACATTATATCATCCATGGGTCCAACCTGTGGATGCCCATACCATTTTGAGAGGAATGTGGCCATTTAAAAATGTGCGGAGGACCTGATTGGGCCGGTTTCATAGCAGGACAAGGGATAACCAGGCAGTCTTGTTTCTTCTCCATGTGCTCCTTCCCACCTATCGCATTTTAAAATGGCAGAATGCTTTTCTAAAATGGAGTTGGTGTCCATAGCTTAACCCCATGGATGCTGTAACACTCTATTGACTTGGGTAGAGCTAATGAGTGAACTTACCCACTTGAAGCACCGATTATCCCGACCTAAGTTTTTTTTTTTAGGGTAAAAAACAATCCATGGCAGTTTGCAAAAATCTAGATATTATTTTAAAACAGGTCAATTTTTGATTAAGAGTGAGTCAGAAGCAGCTTATACCCAGAAAAGGGGAACTATTTACCCTACCTGGCCACTCAGCTCTGCCAACCCATGATTCTCCTTGGTTCAGGATGAATTTTACATTCTTGTCATTGCCTTCATCATAATTAAATAATCCTTGGGGGAAAATCCCTCCTGGGATTACTATGATTGTGACCCATAGAATGTTGCTTTGGAAGATATAAGGAGTAATTTAAGGATGTTCTCTTATTTATTCATTTAAGGAAGATATTTGTTACTTATAGGCAAGTGTGGAGAAGTTTAGGACCAAAACAGACTGTGCTTTCTGTCATCTGCGAATGAACAGTCTTTCCCCTGCTTTCTGTTTTTGCCTCCTATAATACTGCAATAATGTCATAAATGTGTAAAACCATCAAATGATCTGTAGTGTTCCTATGTGATTCATGTACCGGGATCCTGTGGTACAAACAGCAGGATGCTAGCACATAGTTTCTCACTTTCTCCCGTCAATGGTGAGCCATTCTTCTAGCATAGAAACAGCTGCATTTGAGTTCAGCATGTTCTCTCATTTGATTCATCATTTTCCTGTCCAAAACAAAATCCCAGTCCCTGAAGAGATTAAAAACTGCGTTCTTGCTAATATCACTGTGTTTGGGTCCAATGTAAAAGCAATTATTAAGCCTGTGGATTTTCAAATCAAAGTCCTTTGGACCACTTTGAGGAAAAGGTGTGGCAAGGGAAGAAATAATTATATTCATGACTTCTTGTGCATCTTCTTAACTTTACCAAGCTGCAAGAAATAAGTTCCATTTGGGCTCTGTTGTCCTGAAAACCAGTTGAGAAACACAAGGATAAGACATAGGTCAGCCAAAAATGTGTGAAGAAATATGATAGGTCTACCCACAAGTAAAATCAGTAAGACATCAATGAGAAAATTAAGGCTGGAGCTGCTTCCACACAGACATTCTGCTTGGCCCTCGCTTCCAAAATGGTGCACTTTTCAAAAGCGTCCCCTTGACTGCATCATCTATTGTTCGCTTTCCAGGTTTTCCTCTACTTTGCTCTGATTTTTCCCCACAAAACTACTTTGCCTCTATCTTTTTTAAGATTGAAGTCCAAGCATATTTTTATAAAGTTTGAATGGAAAGATCACATTTTTAGTCTCCCCTAAATTGGCACCATTTTACTTCTGCAAGCCATTTCTGTCACTGTTGAGTTCATGGAGTTGCCATCTTCTCTGGAACTCGGAGATGCCAACTGTGGTTTTTCGTAAATGATGATTTATTTGTTAATGTACTTAATTTATCTGAAAAATGGGGAGTCCCCCTTTCTACCTGAGATCCAAGGCAAGTAACAATGGAAGTTTAATACAATTAAACTGCCAAAACTGTCAACTAACTATATATTGCTGTCCCTCTTTAAATCACCAAATGATCTTCTGAAGAGTTTTGACTTCTCTCCTGAGGAGGCCTTTCTCACATTTTTGGGATGTGCTCCATAAAAGAGAGGCATTGACAGGAAAGGTCTGCCAACATGCCTCAGCTGTCTGTACCCTAGTACAAGAAGAAAAAGAAGAGTTTGGATTTATACCCGCAATTCTCTTGTAAGGAAACTCAAAGAGGCTTACAAACTCCGTTCCCTTTCTCCCCCCCCCCCCCAACAGACACCTTGTGAGGTAGGTGTGGCTGAGAGAGTTCCAAAGAGCTGTGACTAGCCCATAGTCACCCATCAGGAATGTAGGAGTGGAGAAACAAATCTGATTCACCAGATAAAGTCACCTAGCAGGAATGTAGGAGTGGGGAAACAACTCTGATTCACTAGATAAGACTCCACCCCTCATTTGGAGGAGTGAGGAATCAACACCAGTTCTTAACCACTACACCATGCTGGCTCAAGAGCTACAAGGAGCTTAAGGTTGCCACCTTCAGGTTGAAAATTCTGGGAGATTTGGGAGTGGATCCTGGGTTTGGGAGGGGAAGGGTCCTTAGTAGATTATAATGCCATAGAGTCCATCCTTCAAAGCAGACATTTTCTCCAAGAATATTGATCTCTGTCATATGAAGAGCAGTTGTAATTCCAGGAGATCTTCAAGCTCCAGGTGTGGGCTGGCAACTCTGAAGCTACCACTTGGAGTCACACAAGAAGTCCTTGAGATTCATGGGTTCCAGCCATGAAAGGTATTAAAAGTAATCACACAAGCACTTTGGAATGAAGTCATAAACATATCAACAGCCAATTTAACATAAACCTGGACAGTAGGAGAGCTACATTATTTCCAGCTAATTGTGACTTCTGTGTTGTCTTCAAGAGCAGCCTAAGATAGTGTGTGTTGCAGTAGTTGAGCATCAAGAACACTGCAGCATGGACCAGTGACAGCAGTCCAATTGAGCCTAAGAAGAGTAGTGGCTAACTAACAGGCCTATAGTAGCTGGAAATGTGCATTTGTTTTAATCACTGCTTCACTAGTAAATTTGCTGGGTTAAACTATATACTGAAATTCTTATTCAAATCTGAATTTGCACTCTTTCCAATGATGGAAATGCAATTCTTTACAGAATGTTAGCCTTACTGACAACATTCCTACAGTATTATCATACTTTAGCCTCTTCTTATTCTCCCCCAGCCACTTGGATGTGATGCTGGTCTCACATGGAGGTAGAAGCATCTGGAGGCTTATTAAAACAGATGCATAGCTGGGCACCCTCAGAATATTTGTGACACGCAAATGCAAAACTATAGATAATCCTATTTAATGTCAATTGAAATATATATGTATACACACACACGAATGATAACACTGAATTCCGCAAAACTTCCCAAACAAAGGGAGATTTCCCCCAAAAACCTTTGGCATATGGCCAAAAAGAAATGATTTAAATATTTTTAAAGCTACTACTCAACAACAGTGAGTGATCTACTATATTCAAGGCTGCAGAAAGACTGAGCAACACCAGTAGGGATTCCACTATCCACTCGTAAAGACACAATCAGAACTTCCGGGCCATCTCTGCTCCCAAATCAGCTTGATAAATTGGAAACTTGCCTATGACTGGTCAAGATCTACTTCACTAGAGAAGGCTTCATCAGTAATGTCCAGATAGCCCTTTCCTTCAAGGGTCTCGGAAAGACCTCTTTCTGCTAGTTCAGGGGTCTGCAACCTGCGGCTCTCCAGATGTTCATGGACTACAATTCCTATCAGCCCCTGCCAATTGGCCATGCTGGCAAGGGCTGATGGGATTTGTAGTCCATAAGCATCTGGAGAGCCGCAGGTTGCAGACCCCTGTGCTAGTTAGTTCATATTGTACCAACAAGTGGAAGGTAAAGATAGTCCCTTTTGCAAGCACCAGGTCATTACTGACCCATGGGATGACATCACACCACAGCATTTACTAGGCAGACTTTTTAATGAGATAGTCTGCCACTGCCTTCCCCGGTCATCTACACTTTACCCCCAACATGCTGAGTACTCATTTTATTGACCTGGGAAGGATGGAAGGTTGAGTCAACCTTGAACCAGTTATCTAAAACAGACTTCTGTCAAGATTGAACTCAGGTTGTGAGCAGAACTTTGACTGCAGTGCCACACACATTATTTAAATTATTATTACAGACCTATTAATAGAATGCTGTACTTTCAGAAGGTTATTTCATGCCAAAATACTTTATCTTATAATTTTCCAAGGAATTTCTTCTGTAATCTTTTAGAAGATTTTTTTAAATGTTTCTCAAGAATAATTTGTTTTTGTGACTGATAAAGCAGTCTTCAGCGCAGTGTGAGTTATATCAAAAGAATCTCATTATTAACTTTAGAAGGATTAAGGAATGGATGTAGAAATTGTTGCGTGTTATATGCTTTTTCATAGTAACTTGTTCTAAATAGTTGAATGGGATTTCATTAAGATTTAGAAAATTATTTTTTCTTTCATCTAGTTTCTAGTACATTTTAACCCCAGGTAACATCCAATTTTCTTCCCATTCTAAGAACATTATGTTGCTCACTAATATAGACATATTTTGCAATAAATGTTTAATTTGCTTAATGCTCCTCAGCAAAAATGCAACTCAATATAAAACAATACCTCTGTGAAAATAAAATCATAATCTGTAACTGGATTAACTAATAGCCATTATATGTTTTATTGGATTGTTGTGTACTGAATATCACATTTTTATTCTGCCATAGATATAAGTGCCCAGATATTTCCGGTTTGAAAATGTACCTAAAATATATCTTACTGGTATGTTTTCCATGTATTCCAGTCAACAGAAATGGTATTCAGGAGTCCAGAATACTGAATCAATTCCTGAAAGTCCTGAAAATGTTCAGAAACATTTTTGGCCACCATTTTAAGTCTCCCAGGACTGTTTTCCTCCTATTTCTTAGGGTTCTCTGGCAATGGGAAGAAGAGGAAGGAAGGCAGGTGTCCCAGGCAATAATTAACTCAGATATTAGCTGGAACTCTTGAACTGTCTGCTCAATCAAGATGATTCTCACATCCCTCCATGAGAAAAGACTACATAGGTCGAATCCCCACTACCGTCTTAGCCAGGTTTCAGAACACAAACTAACCAGGTTTGAGGGACGACCTCCCCTTTGCTTGCGTGGCAGATTCCGTTTCTGGCGCTCGTTCTCCCTGTTAATCTGCGTTCTGGCAGGACCTGGTTGCAAGTGGCATAGACCCCATTAACATGGTTCAGAGCTGATCCGAGGGGAGGGATGAGGGTTGAAACCCTGACTTGTTTCCCGCCCTGGAGTGTGACGCAGAATTCAGGCAACCAATCAGCGCTGCAATGTGTGCGCAGCCTTTCCTTAGTTTCATTTCTGCTTTTGCGATCAGCCAGCAGAAGAGGACACAAACGTTAAACAGTCAAACGTGTAACTTTGAATCGTTAATGGTTTACACAGGTAACGATTAACTGTTTGCACAGTTAAACAGTTAAACGTTAAACTTTTACACACTGGTTTTTTTTGATCACACCCCTACAATGTACGTTTCCACAGTGGGAAAAGGTCCCGCCCCATCAAGGCACGCCAGCCAATCAGGGGAGACCGGCGAAGCGAGCTCGCCTGGTAGTGCGGATTGCTAAGAGTTCTGCAACTGGGTGTGTCTGCTGTGTGCTCGCTGCGGTGGGGAGGGAGAAACTCCGATGAAGAGGACACAGTTTCACAACGAACAAGTTTGGATTTGCGTGCAAATTTCAAGTGGGGATTCGACCATATTGGGGTTTTTAACAAACTGGTTTCTGGTTATGTGGACCAAACCCCTGCTCCATGCATCCTCACAGCAGCTATTTTTTTAAAACCCAAAGGGCAGTCAATCAGGCTCTTAATGTCACTGCAGGGGAAGATGGGCTCCTGCCTCTCCCCTCCTCCCCTGCTGTTTTCCACATTGAAACAGTGCTGAGGAGAGTTGTTTTCCCATGTCTGCTGCCCCACTTTGAATATTCTAAGTATGGGGAAAAGAGAATAAGGAGATTGTTTCCATTTCAGAGCTAGACTTTTTGGAGTGTGCTGATATTTTCTGCTTGCTGCTGCTCTCCTTTAGATTTATGCTGCCTGCTGACTTCCTGGGAAAGGCCCTCTTGTTATCTGTCTTCTGGACATTTTCAGCACTAGTAAAATTTGTTTCAAAATATTATTTGAAGTTTTTTGGTATCTTTTTTTGCTGGGTGTGTGTGTGTTCTTGGGGTGGGGGTAGTCTCCCCTCCCTTTTCTGGTTCTTTAAAAATAACTTCCCTTGGTTTTGTTTTGTGGTTCCATGGAGTTTGGAAATGTTCCTGTCAGTTTTAAAGAACTTGATTTTTGTAGTAGGTTTAGAAGAAATGTTTAATAACAGTTTAAATAACTGTTTTAATAACAGCGAACTTTAGGTGAGAGTTTAGGAATTTTAATTATAAGGTTGTGTGGGCTTGGATTCCTTGGTTCTGTTGGGCTTGGTCTGACAGCATTGGAAGCTTTGGGCTAGTGATTAATCTTGCATGTTTGGCTATGCTTTGTTGAATATGTGCTAACATACATGCAGCATTTCCCACCTACCGATGTGGTTTGAATGGGACACATTTAAATCAGGGTTTTCTCTCCATCCCTGAGGCCTGCCTAGTGTATTTATTTACTTATAACATATTGAATAAGCCACCTTGGTATTCCTTGATGGTCTTCCATCCAAATGAACTAGGACTGGAGAGAGGTGGGTAAATTTCTCCTCACTCCATATAGCTCACATGTCTCTTGCTTTCACTCTGGCATCCCCAATAAAATCACTAAGGCCATTTCCGCACGAAGGCCGACCCAACGACGCTGGGACCGTCCGCATGGACGGTCCTGGAAACAACCGGGCAGCTGGCGCCGCGGAGCGCCGGCGCCCGACCAACCCGGCATGTCCCCGGGCCTCCGGCGCGTCGCTGAGGCCTGGGGACACGCCCCCTGGCCCTGCTGGCGCCTGTAGCGGCGCAGGAGCGAAGTACGTGTCCCCAGACACCGGCGACAGCGCTAAAGCCGAATAAATAATGCCGAGGTGGGGAGGCGTCCTTGAAGCTGCTGCCATTAAGCTCAGCCAGCGGCCGAGGGAGTGGCATTTCCCCAAGAAGCGGCTTCCAAAGCTCTGGAAACTTGCTCCCGCAGCTCCGCGGCAGTGAAGTGCTGGGCAGCTTGGCGGCTAGCGATGCAATATAAGCCCACGAATGCGAATAGGCGTCCTGGAGGCGGCGTTTTAAGATCTCCAGACGCCATACGTCATTCTACCGATTGAGAAGCGGCCTAAGACAATACAATGGGGAAGGGAAAAGGATGCCAACCCCTTGGAGAAAAACAGTTCTGCCTGCTTAATAGAGGCTTAACGGGATGCTATTTATCAGGTGATGTTATTTACCTCCATGTCACGCAAAGTTTCACGTGTCTATTGCCATACATTAAACCTCTATTAAAGGGGCAGAATATTTTTCTCCAGACCTGTGGGCAACCCGAGGAAGGGAGAACTATATACACTGCTTTGAGTTCCTTGAGGGAAACACAGGGTTTTAAAAATGCACTAGATAGATTTTATTTCTCCCCATTAGTTGAGTCATTATGTTAACTCATATTTGAAAAAGACCGCAAATATGATTCAATGTTACAGCATTTAATCAGAAAGTGGAAGGTTTTTCATTTTTCATAATGACAGTTGTATCTAATTTGTGGCCACTTGCTCACTTTTTAGAAAGAGCATGCACAAAATTGCCCTGCTCATAGTATTTATGCGGCCTAATCCAGTTTGCAGGTGCAGGGATATTATGCAAAATTCAGAGTCTATCTAAGTAAAATTAATCAGAAGAATCTTTTGCAATGAGCAGGGACCTGTCATGGGCAGAAGTAACAAATTGCACCCATTATCAGGAGAGTCTTTGCATACCAGCCTTCAGAGTTCTTTGAATACCTTCGAATGTCTTACAATTGCTAACTGATTGCTTTTGGTCTGTGCCGAATATGCTTCTATTATAGAATCTGTTTTGATTTTCTGAGTAAAAGATCCCCATAGAAATACTGAGGAAACTGAATAATTCTCATTTTTCTAGTACAAAATAAGCCAGAATGACTGTCCTCAAAAGAAAGTTATCTTTTGAAAAAACAGCTGCTCTATGGATGAACATTAAAGAGAAGGCTCTGATTTTTGGAAGATCTTAGAAAGTTCTTGAGTTTTTTGTCACTGTGCCATGAATTTTCTTCCTCAGTGTCAGTGCAATCCTGAGTAGAGTTACAGCCTTCAAAGCTTATTGACTTCAATTTATATAAAATGGTGCAACTCTGTTTTGAATTACATGGTAAGTTATGCAAACTCTTCCAAACAGGTGAAGTGCCAAGAAGCATTTATTGATAACGTTATACTATGCTGTGAATTTTCTCCCGGTAGATTGATTACCAATGTAAATTATTTTTTTAAATAACTTGTTGCTATGTGTGTTAAATGTCAGGTTTTTAGGGCTTTTTCTGTCAGTATTCAGAGGCAGATTCCTAATACATAAGGCCATAGAAAGCAAGGGTAGTTTTGCAGATACCTGTTCAGTAAATAGTAGTGCAAAGTGTTGTGCTAGTTATAGCACACCATAGAAAGAAGGTGTTGGAATAAGGTGAGAATAAGACCAGAAGAGGGAAAAGAAGAGTTGGTTTT
Source organism: Sphaerodactylus townsendi (assembly GCF_021028975.2). Lineage (NCBI taxonomy): Eukaryota > Metazoa > Chordata > Lepidosauria > Squamata > Sphaerodactylidae > Sphaerodactylus > Sphaerodactylus townsendi. Next base: position 42,322,606 of record NC_059435.1, read on the forward strand.
TATACCCGCTTTTGTGTACCTTCAAAGAGTCTCAAAGTGGCTTGTGAGGTAGATGGATCTGAGAGAGTTCTGAAAGAACAGTGACTGGCCCAAGCTTCATATGGAGGAGTGGGGAATCAAACCTGGGTCTTCAGATTAATCTTTAATCTCCAGATTAAAGTCCACTGCTCTTAACTACTGTACCATGCTGGCTCTCTAGAAAATGCTCGAATAAACTCTAGTACTTTGAATAAATCTTAGATATTTATTGATTTCTACTATTTAATCTGGAATGTATGTAAGGCAGTGTATTCCTTGTGGGTGCCATGGAGCCTACTAACACCTTTCCTGGCACCCACCAAGTGTTTTTAGAAAGTGAGTGGAGCCAGTGGAGGCTTTTCTCCAGCAGGGCTTCTAGGGTTGCCAGGTCCCCCCTGGCCACTGGAGATCTGATTGTGCATATTTTTTAAAAAGTTGCTTTGGCAGCAGCTGCCACTACAGCACAAAAATCTTCACTGTGTGAAAAGGTGTGTATGCAAGAAAATATTTTTAAACAAAAATCATTTAAATAGTGCAGCGTAAGTGCTGATTCTATAACTCATCATGAATTTAGGCGTTTTCTAAGAGGGAGAGCAAGAAGGGGTGAACCAATGCTTGACTCTTGTGGCCCTTTTTTCCAGACCTCAGGTAATGCTGATCACCACTCTGGGATCAGGAAGGAATTTACTTCGAGGACAGATTGGCCCAGGGGTCCTGGAGATTTTTGCCATCATCTGGGCATAGAACGGGGTCACGGGGTGGTTGGGGGGGGCAGCTGTGAATTTCCTTCATTGTGCAAGACTAGATGACCCTTCGGTTCCCTTCTAGCTTTATTTGTGTGAAATGTTGAAAAGAGTTACCATTGGAGTTACACATTACCCGACTCACTGACAGTTTGTGAGTGACTCTGCCTCCTGCAGCAGCCATGTTGTGGTTGTGCCTGCCTTCTTCTGTCAGAATTTAAAAGGTGCCTGCGAGCTCCAAAAAGGTGCCTGCAGGCTGGAGGATCTCAAGGGTAAGTAATGTACACTTTTAATGGAGAATCCTAATGTGGTTGTTAATCTATTGCATGTCAATGCTATCTTGTTTATTTTCTTCAAATCTGACTTGTGGCCATTTTTTAACTTCTAATGTAATTGCAACTCGAGTTCTCCACAAAAGGAATGACACATGCACTGAAGCTTTGAATTGTGCTTATATTCCTTTTAAGCAACTACGTACTTCGCTTTCAGAGAGAGAGAGAGGAGGGGGCTAATTATTTATATTTCCTTTGCAGCAGAAATAATGGTTCATTAATTTTCTATTTTTGTGTGAAAATAATTGTGCAATATTTAAATTTACTATTAAAAATGTTAAATAGCAATGACTAATCAATTTGCACCCAAAGAGAAAAGCAGTTATTTAAAACCTTACTCCCTAACAAAAAGGAATTCAGCATCTAACAAAGAAGGCTTTTTTTGAGTGAACAGGAAATGATGAATTAGCCTCTCTCTTTTTCCTTCTCCTTATCACCTACCACCCAATCTACCTTTATTTGCCCCTCCTGTGTTCAGCTTTTCCTCTTTCTTTTCTCTGGCACTCTACATAGGAAAAAATATGATGGAAATGCACAGTGCCCACCACTGCCCTTCCCCCAGTTGAACAACATGGAACCTGCAAGACCTTCCAGAGGGTGCCTCACTTTCCACTTATCTCCCTCTCCACACTGTTTTCATATTCTCATTTCTTCCTTCTTCCTTGTCTCCTTCTCACAGTAACCTTGTGAGGTACCGGTAGGTTAGGCAGAGAATGTACAATTGCCTTGAGGTTATGCACAGCAGAGTAAGGATTCAATCTGGGTCTACCACATCCTACTGTGAAACTCTTCTCTGTTTTGTGCTGTTTTTATGCCCTGACATGTTTTTATGGGCTTGTCTTGTTTTTATTTACTAGTTGATATGTTATTGTTTTAGTTGTAAGCCAACACAAGCAAATTCTAGAGATGCAGCATACACATTTTCTAAATAATTTCTGTAGATTATCTAAATTAAAAGCAATACATCAGCAGTACACAAATATGAAAATATAGAAACAGTAATTTTCTTAGTTGATATAGCACCAGAATAGGAATAAATTTGTTCTTTAATAGCTCAAGCCGTTCCTGTTTTTTTGGGGGAAGGGGGATGCATGCACACGCCCGCGCAAACACATGCACTTGTGAAAGATCCACAGATGAATCGTTTGGCAAATCTTTCCCCATTGTGATGATATCCCCAACTGTTCTTGGGATATGCATGGCTCTTTGTCAACTACTGGGCACTAAATAAATCTCATTGGTTGCAGAAATCATAAAGCCAAATAGTCAAGAACACAACACCCAAACTCAAGAGCAGGGTACAGGGTGATAGCAGTGTTCAGAAGAAAAATGCAGAAGTAAATGGGATATTTTGCAAACTGGGGATGACCTGCATTAACATGAAACCCATCAAAACAGATTTTTCTTTTGAGCTTTGTAGCTCTCTCCCTGCGTCTAGCTGCTGAAATTGTTGAGATAAAGCATTTTTCTTCCCCCACAGTATTTCAAAAGCCACCCCCTCACAGCATCCTATCTCCTACAGAGCGGAATGCAGTGAAGAACACATAGAGGAGGAGGAACAGGAGAGAAGATGGGAAATACCATGGTTTGGGGTATTCAAAGTGCTGTATGTAGGAAGTGCTCCTTTCTTTCATCATGTTGTGTTTCCTCTCCCTCCCCCCCAAATTTATTGTGATTAATCACATAGACTAACCACCAGCCAGCTTTAGGATTGCAGTTGCCAGTTACGCAAATCATTTGTCACATTCATCAGCTTTGGCTCTCTTGACCAGCCTATAAAAGAACTGTCATCATTTAAAATATGTGAAGGAACTGGAGTATTGTTGTCTCCCACCTACTGAATCCTCTTTGAAGAGTTATGCCATTCATAGTACAGAAAATAGAGTCCACCCATATGCAAAGCATGTGAATGTCTCCAAGATGGAATGCTATGCAGACAAAACCAACCTTAAGAAATCTGGTCCAGGGAGAGTATCTTACAGAGATACCCATTTTGGAGGTAGAGCTTTTCAATTTTACGTCTGCATCTTACCTAGCATACTTTGTCTTGTTCTCCCCCATTTTCATTGGCTGGGGTTTTGTAGACTTTTGCATGTGCAAATTGGTTTTTTCGGCCTCCCCTTTTAAGTGTAACTCTTGAACACCCCCACCCTGACATGCTCCTGCAGTTGGAATACAAGAAAATGCCCTTTGCAGCTCCTTTTGGGTTGATTTAATATCAGTCAAAATTCTTAAATTTCACCCATTTTTCTTGCTAGTATTTATTTCACTGTGTTTTAATGCAATTGATACAAGAAACAAAGGATACATTTTGATAGTAATGGGTGAGATCGAGTGATAACTTGGATCTCTTTTTTTTGCCTGAGTCTTCCTTCAAGGAATAAAGCCTTTCACATAGAATGATTTTTTTTTCTGATGGAGAAAGTCTTCCTCTATTGAAGGAAGCATTACTCTGTTGGAAGAATACTTGGTAGAGATGAGTCATAGGCTCTGACCCTAAATTTCTACAGAATTTCATTATTGTGGTCAGGGAAAAAGATGGTGGCAGTTTCATCTGAATGGGGAGGGCCCATTGCAGAAAATGGGATTAACCACTGTGTTTATAAAAGCCGGCAACTTCTCTATTCTGAAGGAGGAAAACAGGATGTGACATGATGTAAACATTTGTCTCTGGAAAAACCAAGTACAAATCCCTGCTTCTGAGAGCAAAACTCATTTCCACTCATGGACAGGGCTGGCTGGATCCCTGGCCTTGGTTTATCCCAGAACATATGTGGATTGATAGTCCCCACATGCCTTGCTGAGCATTCTGGGAGGGGTTGTACCTTGGGAGGGGCTGTTGCTCAGAGTATCTGTGTGGCACACTGAAGGGCCCAGGTTTGTTCATTCATTCATTCCCCAGCATCTTTGGAAAAAAGGATCAGGTGGTAGATTATGTGAAGGATCCTAGAGAACTACCACCAGAGTACTGGCCTTGATAGACCAATGGTCGGATTCAGTATAAAGCAGCTTCATGTGTGCATGTGCCCTTGGTAGTTGGTGTTGCTTCCGTTAATCCCTTACAGAAGCTCTCTCTTGGTTGCTTGCTTGTAAGGAGTATAAATTGCCTCCTCCCTCAGAATCTGTTAAAATAACTTCCTTAGAAATAAAGGTTTTTGTATAAAAAATAATTATTACTCAGAATCCCTTGTCCTTATGCAGACAGCCCCTCCTTTATCCATCACAAGAGTTTATCCCTGGTTCCGTTGATACACTTAGGGGAGCTGGGAAGGAAATGCAAGTCAGAAGCCTTAAAGCTTAATCAGGTCCCTTTGACAGTTCTTTACAATAATAAACATGTCCAAGGGTATCATCTTTACAGCTTAATGGTTTTATTTAAAAAATGTTCTTCTGAAGAAAGCTGTTACGGTGTCAACCCTCCTGCTTTTACCCTGAAATAACGAAACACTTAAAAAGCAAATCCATTAATTCTGAAATAAATAGCAGTTCTGCTTCTCAGCCACAGGGCTATTACTATGTGTACCCGTTCCACGTAAAGAGAAAATATAGTGGAATAACAGGAACTTGTAGCAATGCTCAATTAGTTAAGGCCATTGCTTAAAAACAACAATTGCTCAGATCTATGTAACAAACTATTCCTCCCACGGACCCCAACTGCGCTTTGCAAACTTCACAGAATAATTCTCATGCCTGACATACTGTGCCCAGTATGATACTCTTATTGCCAGGTATGTCTATATTTGTTCCCTCTTTGGTACTCCCATGAGTTATTTGAAGAATAAGTCTGAGGTGAAATGCATATTGCACAAGAAAGGCATGACTGGAAGTAAACTGCAGCCACCTTCTGGGAGAAAGCACCACAGCAATTTATTTAACAGTCTGATTCTGCTTTCTCTGAAGTCACCATAAAGGGGTGCAAAGCGGATCCAGGGAATTACAGGCCAGTTAACCAAACATCTGTTTGAGGAAAATTAGTAGAAACTATAAGTACGTCATGGAACAAAGCCTGTGGAGGCAAAATCAGCATGGCTCCTGCAAAGAAAAGTTCTGTCTCATCAAATTTTTGGAGTTCTTTGAGCAGATGAACAAGTATGCGAATAAGAGTGATCTGGTAGACATTATATACCTGGACTTCCAAAAGGCTTTTAACAAGGTATCTTACCAAAGACTTCTGAGTAAACTTAGCAGTGGTGGGGTAAGAGAACAGGTCCTTTTATGGATTAGAAATTGGTTTAACCACAAGAAGCAAAGAGCAGGAATGGAGGAAATTTCATGGAGGAAATAAATAGCAAGAACAAAGAGTAGATTGCCTGCCTAAGCAAAGTTGTGTGTCTGGTCCACATGCTGAGTTTTTTTTACATAACCTCCTGACAGCTTGTATCCTGGGAGTTTGTGGTGGAGGTGCTTAGTGCTACTGTCTGTAAACTTCCCAGTGACACCCAATGAAATCAATAATCAATCGGTTCAAAACTGACAGAAGAACTTATTCACATTTAACTTGTATAATTCGTAATGATGGCCAATAGTTGGGTTGCCAGGTCACCCCTGGCCTCTGACAGGAAATGGGGAGTAGGGTGGCTTAGGGATGGGGCCTGAGGAAGACGGGGCCTTTAATGTGGCAGCATGCCATGTAGCCCAGCCTGCAAACCATCAATTTTCTCCAGGATAACTGATTTCTGTAGTCTGGAGTTCAGCTGTAAATCTGGGGGATCCACGTGTCCTGCCCGAAGGCTGGCATTCCTAGCCAATAGTTTTGGGAATTTAAAAAAGAGATTAGACGAATTCATGGTTGTCAGATCCATCAATGTTTATTAACAATGATGGCTAAACAGAAGTTCATATTATGAGGCAGCACGTTTCTGAATACCAGTTGCTGCACAGCAAAAAGGAGAGGCTTTGGCTGCTGTGCGCTGCTACTTGTAGTCCTTCTTTGATGTCTGCGTGCTCACTGAGAATCCTGGACTGGATGGGTTTATATTCTTAATGTTACTGCAGCAATGGTAGCTTTTGATTAAACATTTTGATACCAGGTTTGCTCTGGTTCTACTTAGTCCCAGCCAGAGGTGGGATCCAACCAGTTCTCACCACTTCTCTAGAAGTGGTTACTAATTTTTTCTGAGTGCCGAGAAGGGGTTACTAAAGCAACCTCCCTGCCCAATAGGGACTGGAGGTGTGTGTGTGCGGCGGCGCCACTGTTTGAATCCCACCTCCATCAGAACCTGTTACTAAAATTTTTGGATCCCACCACTGGTCCCAGCACTTGCCTTTTGCATTTACCAACTAAAGGGCAGGCTGGGACAGAATATTGGCTGAAGGTTTTGAAGCATCTGGCACAGTGGGGCAGAAATGGTATCCTGTATTTATTTATTAAAATAAACTAAAACTTATATTTGTAATGATATGTTTCTTTTTTATTTTTAGTGAAGTAATTAGCCAGGAATATTGGACCTGACCCTGACCTGGATGGTCGAGGCTAGCCGGATCTCGTCGGATCTCAGAAGCCAAGCAGTCCTGGTTGGTCATTGGATGGGAGACCATCAAGGAAGTCCAGGGTTGCGACACAGAGGCAGGCAATGGCAAACTACCTCTGAATCTCTCTTGCTGTGAAAACCCTACAGGGTCACCATAAGTCAGCTGCAATTTGATGGCATTTTCTATCACCACCACATTGGACCTGGCTTAGCCCCTACAGAGACGGGAGGACCCAGTGACCACTGGGTAGAAGATATAAGCCATAAGCCAGTACAATGTCGTTACTGCACCAAAATGGCAGGTGGGTTTAAACTGTACATTACAGCCCAAGATAAAGCGGAAAGCACTGGTGCTTAGTTGGCATTACAGGCAAAGCAGAAGGAAGATTGCTGATGCTATAGGAAATCTGTGGCTTGTGCAGTAAGTCCCTGGAATGAAAACATTTCTGCATTCTGCTCTTAATTCATGAATTAGATTAGATGCTTGATGAGGGGATTGCCCTGGGAAATCTCTAAACAATTCTGGTATAATTTAACTGCTATTTAGAATGCCTGATATTTTCAACTAGTCAGAACAGCTGCCTTTGGGTTTGCAGAGGCCCACCACAAAACCACAGTGACATCCTTGCACTGTTGTGATTCATTACCATCATCTGAGTCTAACAGAGGAGGGAAGGGAGATGAATGAGCATGTTGAGGTTTAGTCAACTAAGAAAAATATCAACCCTCAGAGGACAGCACAGATGGACCACCCCCTGGCCCACTTCCCTTTTGTCTCCAGACTGCTTTGTTCTATTCCTGTTGCGGTGCGCATGGAAAAGTGAGCCTCCCTTTATTAGTAGATATATTGGGCATTATTGAAATATTCATGTTAACGATATGGAAGGAAAGACAGTCTGCTTCTCATATGCCTTGAAAACTTTATACTCAAGGGCAAGATCACAAACTCAATTTGCATCCCTATTTTCTATTTGTGGACTTAAAAAGGGGGAGGGGTGTAGGTAGGGTTCCCATATTGAGTTGGCTGGGTGTTACCTGGCATCTGAGCATGCCATACAGCACCCATATAGTCTGTCAGCTGGCCCAGGTCCCTAGATTTTATTTTGAAAATGTGCATATGCACTAACACACATGAAGCAAGGCTCTAGAACAGGGGTAGGGAACCTGCGGCTCTCCAGATGTTCAGGAACTACAATTCCCATCAGCCCCTACCAGCATGGCCAATTGGCCATGCTGACAGAGGCTGATGGGAATTGTAGTTCCTGAACATCTGGAGAGCCGCAGGTTCCCTACCCCTGCTCTAGAAGGTGAAATGTACAGGCATTTGCCTAATGTGTGCAATGGAAACAGTTCTGTTCTGTCTTCCCTTCCTCCTAGCCAGTGAGGAAAGTTATAGCTATGACTGACAGGTATGGGAAGTAAGAAGGAATGCATGGTTTCCCAGTTTCCATGAATTCCTCCTTCTAAACTTGCCTTAGCTGAGGGTCTGCAGCAGCAATTGATAGCTCCATCTGTGAATCTCATTGTGTGTGTGGTTCTTAGGCTTCAACTGACTCCTAAAAGTAAGCAATTTTAAAGGAAAGTATCTCATGCCCTGATCTACTTGCCCAGGCTAGCCTAATCTCATCATATCTTGGAAGCTAAGAGCTAGCTGTGGTTAGAATTTGGATAGGAGACCACCCAGGAAATCCAGGGTTACTGTGCAGGATCAGACAATGGCGAGCACTGTGGAACATCTCTTGCCTTGATAGGGCTGCCAGCTCTGGGTTGGGAAATTACTGCCAATTTGGGGGTGGGAAGGAAGCCTGGGTGCAATGGGGCTTGGGGGAGATGACAGAGTTTAGCAGGGCTACTATGTCACAGAGTCCACCCTCCCAAGCAGTCGTTTTCTCCAGGGGACTGATCTCTGTAATCTGGAGATCAGCTATAACTCCAGAAGATCCCCAGGCGCCACCTGGAGGTTGGCAACATTATGTTACCATGTCGGTTGTGACTTGATGACCCTTTCCACCACCATCTCATGCCTCCTTGTGAATTTCCAAATAAGTAAAAACGTTTTAGTATCATAAGAGGAGTAGAATACAAAATATCAGGAGCAGAATTCCATTCATAAAAAGCATTAGCTAATTAAAAAAATTAACTTGGCCCCAAAAGGTCAGTAGTGAAGGTGCCAGAAGAGCTTTACGCAGAAGGACTTTCATGTGTCCTGCTTTTTCTTTAAATGGGGCCATACTGGCCCCTTTTAGTCTCCTGTAGATCCTTCAGCAGCACTAGTGGATCCTGTTTAGATACCTAGATCTTTATATGGATCCTGAAGACCAAGGGAGCATATGGCTTAAAGTGAATGCCATGCAGCTACTAATACAACGGAGAAAGGTTCAAAGGCATGGCAGTCTAGATACTTTGCCAAGCTAGTAATTGGAGCACAGACCAAGACCTGAAGAATTCACCACCTTAACCCTGGGTAATTTCTGTCCTGTAATGTTGATTTTCCTTCATGTGCAGAAACAAGCTTTGTCTCCATATACTAGGGTTGCCAACTCTGGCTTGGGAAATTCATGTAGAGTTGAGGGTGGTGCCTAGAAGGGCAACATTTTGAGAAGGATCTCTACACGTGTATAATGCCATAGTATCCACCCTCCAGTGCAGTCAGTTTTTCCCCAGGGGGTCTGATTTCTGTAGTCTGAAGATAAGTCATGATTCTGGAAGATCTCCAGACCCCACCTGGAGGTTGGCATGCCTGCCAAATACTGTTCTGTGTATCCATTGCCAGATTTTCCTTCAAGTCAGAGTGAGTGTCAGAACTCCCACAGAATCTACTTTTGAAATTACTAGTGTGCTGCTAACAAGAGAATGATAGTGGTGAGTAGTGTGCTGAGTAAAATGATCTGGTTCAGCATACATGCTGGGGGTTGCCCACCCCAGTTCTGAGTGTTCTGGGATTCAGTTATGCCGAGTGGATGGGAGAGAATTGCTCCTAAGCTCTCCTGACCCCTTATGCTGTTAAAACTCAGTGCTAGAGAGAAAGATAGCCATATGATACTTTTTCTGGCAGTACATACACTGCCACTAGGGAAGCTGTATGCCACACAAGGAATAAAAGGGGAATAGAACAAGGGGGAGTGGGATTTAGGAAGAATCCTGTGTTTGCTCAGAGTGTTTTTATCTCCTCCAATATGACAGCATATCATTCTGCTAAAAACGGAACTCTGCAACAAATCCTAGCTGTAGTTCTTTACAAGATGGGCAGCACAATCCCATGGGGGGTGGTGGTGGTGGCCGGGTGGTCAAATGGGCTCTTGGAGTTGGCATGGGACTGTACCAGCAAGTTTGCCCACCCTGCTGGCGTAAGTGGCACATGCCAGTAGGGAAGGCAAACTGGGAGGTGGGTGGGTGCTGCAATCCTTGGTGGCCCCCAACCTTGAAGAGAACTCGACCCCCAGAGCTGCACTGGTGTCCAGGAGGGTCCTGACATGGCTGAAGGCATCAGTCAGGTTCCACTGGGCTTTAAAGCTGGAGATGTCCCCAGCATAGCCTTTGGACTTATGCCACTTGAAAGGGCTGTGGAGGGTTTTCAGGCGGCTGGGGAGTTTTTGGCATTTGCTGCCTTTCCATGCCACTTGGAGGCCGTTCAGAGGTAGTGCGGTAGCAAGTTGGTGATCCCATCCCCTGCCACCTGAGTCCTGTGAATTGGGCAGTAAAGCATCTAGACTGGCAGAGGATATCACTTTGTGTGACAACAGGAAGGATGTTTTGGCAAGAGAGGTCATTTGCAATTGGTTATTAGCACCTTAAAATATGTACCTTCTCTATCAAATACAAGGAAATCCACATTTTCTGAGGCTGGTGATTCAGCCAGCATATTTAAAGTACTATTGCGCATAAGATTGCATTTGCCTGTTCTTTAAAAAACTTTTGGAATTAAATGGATCAAAGAAGGTTCTGCTCTGGGAGCAAGTTTTTAAGGCAGGATGTAGGATTAAGATATTACTGGGGACAAATAATTTTTAGGGGTATTCTATGGACTAAAATACCTACCATTCAGAGGCGTTCCTCCCATTGGGCAAAGTGGGCAGTTGCCCTGGGCGCAGCCTTGGGGGGGGGGGGCGTAGGTTCGTTTGTGGGATTTTTTGCATTTTCAGTGTTTTTTTCATTTTTGGCCTGCAGGGGGCGCAGTTTTTAGGCTAGCAGCCCCAAAATTTCAGGGATTCTTCAGAAGACTCTCCTGATGATATCACCCAGGTTTGGTGAGGTTTGGTCTAGGGAGTCCAAAGTTATGGACTCCCAAAGGGAGTGCCCCCATCCTCCATTGTTTCCAATGGGAGCTAATAGGAGATGAGGGCTACACCTTTGAGGGTCCATAACGTTGGACCCCCTGAACCAAACTTCACCAAACCTGGGTGGTATCATATAAGTAGGGAGTCTCTACGAAGATACTCTGAAATTTTTGGTGCTATATCTTAACTATTTGCACCCTGACAGCAGGCACCCCCTAAATGTCCCCAGATTCTCCCTTTTAAATCCCCAACTTCACTTAGCCAATAATGCTTGTTTTTCTTTCTTTCTTTTATTCTCTCAATGCCTAATAAAGGTTATTATTATTATTATTATTATTAAATCCATCCCCTTCGGCATAGATTTAAAGGGAGAATCTGAGGGATCCCCTGGTTGGTTTAAACATTAGAAAGTGATGATTCTATGTTTCAAGGGGTGGGGAGAATCCACCCCAAAAAGAGCATCACTTTCACTGTCGTTTAAACTGTGGACCCCAGATTCTCCCTTTAAGGTGGATTTAAAAGGAGAATCTAAGGCTCCCTAGTTTAAACACCATTGAAGAAAATAATGCTGTTTGGGGGTGGATTCCAGCATCACTTGTTTAAACTAGGGAGCCCAGATTCTCCTTTTAAATCCACCTTAAAGGGAGAATCTGGGGTCCCCTGTTTAAATAACATTGAAAGTGATGCTGTTTTCCCCAATTGGGGGGATTGGATACAACACCATAAAATGTTTTCATAGCAGTAATAAAACATTTCGAAAGCATTTTCTGCTGTGTTCAGATTTGTGAGTTGGGGCATGTTCTATAATGTGATGGTGACTTTGAAACAACCTGGTGGAAAAAATCATTGTTTGGTTACCGTGGGAGAGGTTGGCCGTCCGTGGGGCGGGGGGGGGGGGGCATCAAACTCAGGTTTTGCCCAGGGCTCCAGTTTGCCTAGGTATGCCCCTGCTACCATTGTTCCTTGTGGTGAAGAATACATACATTGGGAAGGACGATAAAGAATGCTTGACTGTTGTGAAGCCTGCCTCCTAACTTGTCTGACTGTATTGCTTATGCTGTGGAAATAAATTTTGTGGTTGTTTATAAATGGTGTACTATTATGTATCTGCTACTGAGAGTTACAGCAGCTCCTTTAATATACTCATAGGCATTTCATTCAGTGAACTACTAAATTATGGCCCTATAAAGCTTCAGGCTGTACATCTTTTGTTTTGTATTCTGCTGCAGACTGCAGTGTTGGATTTCAAGGCTAGCTCTTCTGCATATTAATTTCTCTGTAAAACTGTAAATAGGACAGAATGCTGGAAGATATTATTGTGATATTCTCTTCAGATCAGTGAGCTGCTTCAGAGGAAATATCTTCCCTGATTAATGTTAATGACATGGAAGACTATTATATACAAATATGTATGTGAGAGATGCATCTTCTAAAGGCATTGAAGAAAATGCTATACACATATACAACTACACACACGTACATATATAACTACACACACACACACACACACACACACACACACACACACACACAACTATGTAACTGTGTGTGTATATATAAAATCCAATGCACAGAAAGCTATAAAGAAACAAAGGAACCAAAAGAGATTGCAAAAAAAGCTAAAATCGTAGATCAGTATTTCTCTAGTGGATTATGGAAAGTTAAGGTGTTGACTATGCCTACATTATGATTCCATTATGCTTCCTTGATACTGGCGAACAAAACTTAGTGCAGAGAATATTCTTATCCATTAAGTTCAAACTGGCTTCTGCCTTCATAATGTGAATTTAAAATGTTGTGATGTGAATGATTAAAAATTCCTGTCTTCCGCTTTGTGATTATGGTGGAGGATGATCAGACAGTCATATAGATAAGAGTGGCAGAAGATCAGTTGGTCAATTTAATTAAATTTAAAATGGGAAATAAATATATACCAAAACATCACCATATTGTTGAAACTGTTTAAAGTCTAGTGGGTCTGTTATATCCAATTGGCCCCATTGTTCTGTCTTTCACTGCAGGGGCTTGAAGCACTCTTCAGACTCCTCAGGAACAAGGGTGACTGAAGCAGAAGCTGGCCATCCAAGGAGTTTTGAGGCCAAAGTGCAGCTAGGTCTAGGATCACAATTAGCACAAAAGAGTGCTGAAGTATACCGCCCATGTAAAAGGTTGAATCCTGATAGCTATAGTTTGGAGAGGGTGCAGAGAATTCTGTTTCCAGGGCTTCCTGGGGTCAGGAGATGATTGTGTCAGGCAGTTTAATTCTGTGGAATAGACGTGCTTTGGATTATTTACCTGTTAGCCATTAACACAAGTAACACAACTTAAGGCCTTCCTGTATGTTCATTTGCTTGCATAATAAATACACATTTGTTGATCGTTTCTTGCATCTAATCAGCTCATCTTTCCCCAAAAGAGGACTTTGGGGATAGCCTTTTCCCAGTACTGAAATCAGATCTTTTAAAAATAATCTGTTGTTCTTCTTTTATGCAGTACATTTATTGAGATGGTTGTGTGGAATGTGGTTTTGTTATTATTCTTATCACCCACTTTAAAGACCCCTTAAGGTGCCTTAAAATGCATATAAAATCCTCATCTTCAAATAACCATTAAAATGTTTATATCACATAATTGAAAATCTGGATTTTCCTCTGCACACCAGATGGCACTAGTTTGCTAGCTTGCTTCCTTGGGCAGACTAAACCGAACAATAGTCATGGGAGTCAGAAACACAGTTACAGGAAGCTGCTGAATAAAAGAGAAGGTTGAGCCCGCTATTATAGTTTTATGTTCACAGGCCATCCTTTTTTATGTCACAGCCTGAATCAAGCCTTTGACTATGGAAATAGTATTATGTGGTCACAGAAGAAAGATATGTTTTATTTCTATTTTGTTGCATCTTAAAGTGCTTTTTTCCTGGTTTGCATTTTATTGTTACACATTGCAAGGACTGCCCACGAGACTGAGAATGTTTCTAGGATTTTATTGGGACCCACATGTTGATCACCCATATTTATTCCCATAGCAAATGCCCTTCCTGAAGAAATGGCTTTAAAATGACAGGCTTCTTATTGTCTTAACAGGTTGATTCATGTGTCTGTGTCAAGTACCATCAAATTACTTCTGACATGGCAACCCTATGAATTAATGACTTCCAAAAAGTCCTGTTAACAGCCTTTCTGAGGTCTTGCAAACTGATGGCCATGGCTTCCTTGATTGAGTCAATTCATCTCATTTTGGATCTTCCTCTTTTCCTGCTCCCTTCAACTTTTCTTAGCATTATTGTCTTTTCCAGTGACTCTTATCTTCTCATAATGTGGCTATAGCACAATAGCCATTTTAGCTTCTGGGGAGAGTTCAGGTTTGATTGATCTAGAACCCACTTGTTTGTCTTTCAGTGGTCTATGGGATCTGTAAAACTTTCCTCCAACATTACTTTCTTCCCCCCAGCTTTCTTCATTGCCCAAGTCGTTCTACTCATGCTTACAAATGTGCCATAATATGGATAGAATGGCTTTAGAAAATGCATTGCGTTGAAAGCAGTATGATGAACACAGCTACAGTGATGTTCAGCTGTCTGCTTCACTGTATATCTGGATGTGCATTTTCATTTAAAATATTTTATTTCAAAAAATCCAGTCATTCCCAAAATGGGCTCAAGACAGCATCTGATTTTTGCTCACAGTTCTGGATCCAGTAAGAGATATGCAAGGAAAGCTCTGCTAATGCATGCAGATCTCCTTAGACAGATCAGGTGTTTTATTTTGGATTGTAATTAGCACTATGTTATAAATAAAATTTAAGGAAAAAAATAAGGAAAAAGCTGATTGAACTCTGAGCTCATTTTCAAATCCACTTTTCTAGTTATTATTACTATCAATATCTCACTTGAATTAAAATGTTTAAGGCAATTTACAAATTTACAATTCAAAAGCCAGACTGATAACAATTCAATAGTGCATTTAAGCAACAGAATACGGAAGGTGCAGTAAGAGCGTGCATGACTCTAAGATATCTTGAAACGCCAGTGCAAACAGAGATGCTTTCTGAAAGTCAGCAAGAATGAGCATTACTAGATATACAGCTGCACCTTAAATTCTTCAGTTTCTTTTAAAAATAAATTTTGCATAGTCCCCTCCCCAGATACACACTTTCTAACTATATCCTTATTGCTTTTTAAAAACGTGGATTGATTTTGTGCATTTAGAGGGCTTGTAGTCGTGACATCACAGTGAAGAACATGAAAAAAAATTACAGTTTGCCTAGAAGCAGTGCTTAATTTCTAAAATGATAGGTGCCAGTATTCAGGCCTGCCTAGAATCCAAACCTTCTGAGATGAATGGCCTTCTTGACATGCTACAAGGTGTGCAAGATATTAGTCTGCAAATGCTCATAGGTACTTCTTTATTAGTACAAAGCACTAAGTAGTTCTGGGTAGGATAACATTCCACTCAGAGATCACAAATTAGGCCAGTTTGAGACATTATAGCAATTTCCTGAATGAAGTACTGTTATTAGAGGGGAAAATCCCTTCTGGACTTGGAGGCATTTTTCTATGAGTGCTATCTAAATGAGCTACAATCAGCTAAAGATAAAATGATTCAGAAAAGAAAATCAGCCAAGCCATGCAAAGGGAAATTACTAACTGGGACAAGATGGGAAATTACAAAGATACAAAGACGTTTAGCTCTGACTGGCTCTAACAGATGAGATTTTCAACGTTATTCCCTACCTTCATAGTAGTGTAGAGTAGGAGGGTGATTCTGAATTGGAAGAAAATGTCTCTCAAGAGATAGAAAGAGAGGGTCTGGTTACAAGTTACCAGGCAAAGGTACTTTAACCACTCTGGTTAGTAAAAGGAATCCTGGATGGTCTGGGTAGTTGTGGAATAAAGTTGGAGCAGTGAATGCTTCATTGGGGTCTAGCAGCTTGAGACCAGCTGAGCAGACAAACAGTTTTATTACAGCCATTAGGCCAGCAAAAAGAGAACAAACGCAAGATCAAATCATACATATATACAGAAATCCATGGTATAAAATCTATACGCAAAAATAACATCACCTTGTAATTACAGTCACCATCATGCAGTATGGCTCTCTGTCCTAACATAGATCTATGCTTATTATGTGCCAGCATACAAAATTTGGCTACCTGCTGAGATATAAAGGAAACTCGGTCTTCCAGTAAAATTCTTGCAAGAACTGAATCAGGATTGACTATGGTTGAATTTGTATAATGAGTTAACAGTGGATGAATTAAAGACTTCCTTTCCCCTTTATGGAGCTCACAATGCAATAGGATGTGTGACGCAGAGTCCAGTTCCCCTGAATTGCAAACACGTACACTCCTATGCCATGGGATTTTTTTGAAATCCGCCCATTAGATTGGCTGATGGAAAAGTGTCAAAACAGGCCCTAGAAAAGGCCCAGTGGCATTTTGCAGATGCTATTTTAGACAGGTAAGGGGCAGCCGAAATGCCTGACCAAGATTTTAATGGTTTATATAACACGGGTAACAAGGGGAGATCAATATTGTTGAGCCGTTGATAGACCAGGGACAGCTGAGCAAATGATAACATCTCTTATGGCAGAAACAGGTACCAGCAAGACCTTTTGTACACAGAAATAACACATGGGATTTCCTGTCCTCTAAGCCCTTATCTTTCTATTGTCTTGCTGCTGTTCCTTATTTTTTAAGCTTCCAGAGTTCCTGGAAGAAATCAAGCGCAAGGTTACAGTGATTCCAGAATCACCTCTTGCTTGAAATCCCAGTCAATTCAGTTTCTGGGATGCTGTGCAGTTTCCGGGCTGTTCAGTTTCTGCTTGTTTGCCCTGGGTTTTTTTTTCATTGCTGTTCACCATGTATGATGCAGGGATGTAACAGGAATTCCTTCAATTGTTGAGATTTTCATTGATCATATTGTAATAAATTTCCTGAAGATTATTTTGCACTGGATACTCAAACACTTTGGCTGAACTCTTTTTTACATATGATCTTGGTAGATTACCAGCTTTCAAGGATTTGCTCTAAGATTAAAATGGAAGTGTATTAGTTCCTAATTTGGATCTAGTTCATATGACTATTTCTTTTTAATGTGGTTCAGCTCACATTGTAACTCCCCGCCCCCTCCCCCAAAGATACAGCATATGCAGCTCTGGCAAATGTCAGGGAGCTTACCAGATCAGTAATCATGCCAAACAGCTTTAACTTCTTTGAAAAAAAAGCTTTAACCCATTAGTCAATGCCGTACAGTGAACATGATACAAAGAGGTGTCATCACTATGAAGAGATGGAATGTGCCAACCACCCAAACATTTTCACTGTCATATCAGTTCATGCTGGCAAATTTACAAGCTATTGTTCAGTTTTCAGAGTCTTGTTTCTTCAGCGGAAATGGCTGCAACATAAAATGGCAAGCAAAGTTCTGGCTGTGCACCACATATCACTTGTCCGGATTACAGTCTGAAACATTAATCGCATTTCTCAGATAAGGGAAACCCCTCCAAATGATGATGACCTCAGAAGAGATCAGGACTTGCTTGAAATTATCTTGGTTTATGTCAGTTAAATGTAGCTGATTTATTTGTGTACAATCAAGCAGGAATAAATAAGCTTCATTCATTTGAAGCAAGAGACATGCTCGCGAGCAGAAAGAAAATTTGTCTAACCTTAGGGCAAACATTGATGTGTATGCTATTCAAGGGATGCCTTTGTGCTGTTTGAAGGTTGGTTTTTTTTTGCTACAGTGAAATGTCTTAGAACAAATTTGCTAGTCTTGAATGGCATGGGTCCATTGTAATGTAGACTAGACATCCTGCTGCCTTGGAGACCATGACATTCCTGATGGACTATGAAGAAAATAGCTCCTGAGAGGGTGCTGTAGGGGTAATGAGGGCATTTTTCTGTGTTACAAAATGAATGGATACTCTTCTGTGGCCGTTTGTACACAAACCAAATAAAACATTTGAGGCAGGAAATAAAATGCTCCCTCCATGGAGTTCCACATGGTTTTTAATCCAAAACGTTTTATTTCCTGCCTGAAAACATTTTATTTGCATGCTGTTCCCTAGCAATTCTTTTAAAAAACATTTTGAAAACATTTTCACTTGCTGTGCAATTTCTGTAAAACGTTTCCACACCTCCTCTTAGTCCCCTGACTTCCTCGTTGGGGCCATTTTTGGAGCTTGTGCCGGCTGTTTTGTGCTGTATTTCCATCAGGTTTTTTCTATTGTGTAAGATTGTGCCTAAGTAGCTACGAAGACATGACCTCTAGAGAATCACAACACAAGGCATTGAAGCTTCACAGCTATGAATCTAGGAAGTTAAAAAAACCAGAATGACTACAAAATGGTGGGCAGGAAGCATTTAGAAAGAGTGAGTGCAAACAAATGGGATGGGGGTTGAAAATGTTTTGAAAACATTTGCAAAATCAATGTAGGGGGAAATTTATCCCTAGCTTCAACAGTTTTTCCCTACTGTCACCTGGTTGGGTCCCATAATTCCTAAAGTTATCATTATTTGTAACACACAGTAGTTGGACTGAAACTCTAGTGTATTATATCCTTAATTGAGTCTTCATTCTATTTGGAATTTGAATGAAGTGTTAGTAACTAATAGGTAGCCAGCATTGATAGATGTTGCTTTCTTCCAAAGACATGTAGAATGGATTTCTGCTGCTATGAAGTCCAGTCGTTTTTCTTAAGAGGCAGAAGTAACAGAAATGAGCAGCAGCAGTGAGCACCACTTTGTGAAATCTAATGCTTGTAATTTTGCTAAGTGTAGCTATCACTGACTTCAATAGCTGGATTGGTCCATTACCACCAATGCTACTAACCTTAAATTATCCAATCAGTGTTAGGAACGACAATTGCAATTAGGAGTCTTCAGGCAATTTTGCTAGGTCTAAGGATTTTGAGTAGCATTTCAACTTTTTTAAAAAAATATTCCCACCCTTGGCAAATTGTGGATATGGATAAAACAAATGAAAACATAACAGCCCTACAAAAACTTGGAAAAAGCCTGCACAAGTTGTGACCCATTCAAGCTGGCTGCAACCCTCTTCAACCTTCTTAGGTGGCAACCTGCCAACCTGCCAACTGTCCTGTTTTTGCCACCCCAGGCAGGCAGCAAAATCAAGAATTTCATCCATCTGTCCACAGTTCATGGTTAATGAACGATGATCAGTGTTGCAGATCATAATTCAAACAGGTGCGATTATGTTTTCTTGTTTACCTCAAAATTCTTTCTCTTAGTCCCTAATGCACAGGTGTCAAACTGGTGGCCCTCCAGATGTTCATGAACTACAATTCCCATCAGCCCTTGCCAGTATAGCATGTTGGGAGGGACTAATGGGAATTGTAGTTCATGAACATCTGGAGGGCCACGAGTTTGACACCCCTGTCCTAATGCATGGGTTTGGGGGCTTTGGTAAAAGGCCACTCAATGCACTGAAATCAAACGAATTTAAGAATTCAGTCTGTGCATTGGCCTGGGACTTGTATTATGGCCACTAAAGCCATTTTTTAAACAACCAATTGCCTCTGGAACTCTAGGAAATATGCAGTAGAATTATTTTCATGTGAATAATCATAACATGGGAGCCAAGAGACTGAGGCCGTTGGTTGGATGCCCTGTCCATTTCTCAGAGATGGAAAATTGTTCGTCTTCTTTTTTTCTTCATCTTTGAGGTAAATTTTTATTTTGTTTTCCACCATCATATATACAGTGTAAACAAATTTAAATGGTCTCAATGCACACAATTGACTAAGAAGTAGAGCAGGAAAAAACAGACAGCTTGTAAAACAACTTTTTTTTTTAAAAAAGCTTTATTTAATTCAAAAATAGCCAAAAAACTTTATCCCAAACACAGTAACAGTGAACTATGTTCATTATATACCTTCAAAAATCTTCAACATACACAGAACAACTTAAACGAGCTGTTTTTTTTGAGGGGTTGACTCTAATCAAACTTTAAGAATAGGAACATAGCAGAATGGTGGCCAATATAAATTTTTTGGATTTGTACCGCCTGTGACATATGTACCAGTGGACGTATGAAATGCACATCAGCTATCACTGCTATCCCAGCAGGCCATGAATTGGGAATGTATATATGTTTCTTTTCAAATTTATGTCCTAGTACTCAACCTGAGTTTCTGAAGCAGCTGTCCTGATAGCCGGTTATTAAATGTGGACTAAGATTCTCACTGGTGTTTCAGCAAACGAAACATTGCTTACTCTTCTGGTCATCACATGCAGCATCTGAGGAGGCATAAGTAGGTGGGTGAAAACTTTTTAAAAAGTTTCCTGATCTTTAGCCATCCCCTAGAATAATTAAAACAAATTTCCCAGACAGGTTGTGGAGTATGTCATGAGAATTATTTTTAGTGGGTTTAGCAAAAACAAATAATTTTGTGCGAGGCAAATAACTAAATCCTCAAAAACAGGGATTCCATATAACAGAGAACTGTGCCAAAATAGAACTAATAGTCTGAAACATACTGCTACAAGGTCACACACTTGCCCATCCACCTGCGTGTTTGACCTATTTGGCTTCCTTTGTTTAAATTTGGGCTAACAGTAGAGAATGGATGATGCTTCAGATTATTGCAGGTGCTGGGAAGCAAGAATGGAGAAAAGAGCACATATGGACAGAGAGTTCTTTCTCCTCCCTTCCCTTTCCTTTCCCTTTTGAGGCTCTGAACTAAAGCTTAGATAAGATCCTTAACTGTTGCCTGCAGAGCCCTTCCAATGAGGTCATTCAGGAAATTTAATCAATCATGTATAATTGTCTCTACTTCCTAAACCTTTGTGCAGCAAAACTCTGCCTACTGCCATGATGCAACTTATGGCACCAGCCACAACATCTGTTTAAAAACTTTCTGTAACCAGGCACAGATTCCTGTAACTGATCTTCTCACTCACATTGCTTTCACTTGAGGTTCAGCAATGAAAAATGTTGAGTGTGAAAAAGTTAGCCGATGGCCAGCGTGGTGTAGTGGTTACAGTGGCCCTTTCCGCACAAATCTCCTAAAACGTTTGTAAAAACCGCTCCCCTTTTGTTTGCACTCCCCCCCCCCCCATCAAAATGATTCCTGGCCACTCCTATATGACCCCCTCCTTTATTTATTTTTTTAGTTCTGTGTTGAAGCACTCAATGCCTCAATGCTTCACAGCCTCCAGCTGCATTCTATACTCCTTGAACACTCAGTGCTTAAAAGATTGCCCCCTCCCAATAAAAGAACAGAGACATGTTGCAAATAAACAGGCGAGGAGGAACTGAGTAAGCTCAGAAAATGGTGCTGAAGTGGAAGTTCAAGGAAGCACAGAAACGTGGGAAACGTAATCAATAGATTTGCGCAGCAACTGAAGGCATTTTCAAAACATTTCAGCCAGAGAATTGTTTTAAAAGGGGATTCATTTGAAATATTTTGAGGTTGGAAATAAAACGTTTTGGGTTAAAAAAAATGCAGAAATCCATCGAGGAAACATTTTATGTCCTGCCTCAAAATGTTTTAAATAAATTTTGCAGAAAAGCCAAGTGTCAGGTTCAAAGCCCCACTCTGCCATGGAAGCCTGCTGGTGTCACACACTTTAAACCTTATCTACCTCTCAGGGCTGTTGTGAGGATAAAATGGAGGACAGGAGAAAGATGTAAGATGTTTGGGTCTCTATTGGGGAGAAAGGTGGGATATAAATGAAATAAATAAATAAATAAAATTAATTCTAGCACTTGGGTTGACACTTCAGATAGCCACTTATGCAAAACAAAGTGTGCTCTGTATGTTAGTCAAACCAGTCTAATAATGAGACTGTGCAATCATTACTAAGTTATTTTTCTCCATGGGCCATTGTGTTCACTGTTGATATCCCATCCTGTTAAATTCCGTTGGAGGAGCCATGTTAACCCATTGCATCAAAATGAAAACCAACGCAGTACAGTATTAGCTTTCTTCTATTATGACATCCTGTCCTTGCCTATGCACAGAATACAAGGGAGGCGACAAAGAACACAGAGTGTTCTCCAGTATATAGGGAATTGTGGTATTCCTAGTAGGTACCTTGATAATGATCACACTCATGGGAGTTTTGCAGATGAAGGTTTGATTTCCCTGCTGGATACACGTACTGTTTTGACCAGTGGATGCACAGGGAAGGAATCTGGCCTCTCCAATGAAATCCGTAAGATACCTCTACAGTTCACTCAGGTTTAAATGTCATGTTTCCTGTATCATGTGATTACCATGGAGACTTTCAGCCATATATCAGTCACAATTGCTCCAGGGGAACTCAATTGTGAATCACCGCAGGGGCTTTTTGGATTGGGAGTGTGGAGGGAGGGGGGCTTCTGGTGGATCTGCCTCAATGTTTTATCCAACTTTAACTCCAATTGAACTTGAGTTTGCAGTCAAGCTCCCTATGTGCTCAGCTAGCTACAAGTTACAGTGCAATCCTAAAGAGAATTACTGCAGTCTGAGTCATTGTTTTAGCAAGTTTCGACAGGAGTAACTCTCCTAAGGATTGCAGTGGTCCATTCCGCACAAAGGCTTTATAATGTTTGCAAAACGTTTTGGAAACGTTTTGAAAATAGTCATTTTTATGTTTTTGTTCCGCATTGCACCAAACTAAAATGTTTCGACTTATGTGAAATGTTTTGGCTCCTCCACACAGAACACCCCCCCCCTTCTTAATATGCATATACAAATTCAAAGCCACAAAGATTTTTAAAGTGGTGTGAATTTTCCGGCTCTCTGATTGGATCTTACTGTTGCCTGTGCTATGATTGGATGTAAGTGTTGCTGCTTGTCTGTTTTGATTCCATTAGTCAGTGCACACACAGAGCGAAGGTGAATTTTCAAGACTTTCAAGAGTGGACCTGATTGGTCCACCCATCCCCCTTCCTTTTCTCGGCCACAGTACAGTATTATACAAACAAATCACCACCCCTTATCCTACATAAAATTGTATTTCAAGTAAGAATAGTATAAGAATACAATATTAATAACTGCAAGAATCTGCCCCTTCCCCACATAAAGTGGCACGTCAAGGATTCAGTGGTTTTATACTTGTGTCTCTGTGGCATCAAATTCTCCATAGACAAAAAGAAAAAGATAAAAGAAACATGGCACTTTCCTGTAATGGGAAGTCTACAGTGAGTTTATTACTGTATTTGGATGTGGAAAATCATAATCAGCCCTCACTGTCAGGAAGAAAACGTGCTTGGGGAACATCACAAATGGCGAGCAGCCACAGAATCACCCTAAAGTAACAGCTGGCGGGAGAATCAAATGTATCAGAGTAGAAAGGGGTGGAGGAGACTGCCAAAACTGACAGGAAAAATGAAACATTTTCTGCTTTCCACACAGGCAAGCAGGGAATATTTGGAAAACGTTTCAGGGAAAAAGAAATGCTAGAATGCGTTTTCAAAATAAAATGTTATAAGGGAAAATGTTTTAAAACACATTTTCAAAATTGAAGCTGTGCAGAATTCCAACAGGAAACTTTTTTTATTTCAGCCTTAAAACATTTCATTTGCGTTGTATGGAATCGACCACTGTTAATGCTGACAGCTGATAAGAACAGTCCTAATCTCACCATATGCCCAAGTGGTTGTGTGAGAAGTTCCCATACAAATGGCTGGCACAAATTATCATTTCATCTTGAGCACCTCCAACCCCTTATCACTATATAGCATAAATACAACATTTTGAGGGGTTAATTGGCATTAACCTTTCAATCTTTTAATGCACTTGTGGAATAAAAAATGAGTCCCACCATACTCAATAGACTTCACCATCTGAAGTACACTGCCTATGCAGATTTAATTGATTATAGTTCTTTTTTCTTATGATGCACCTTGGGCATTTTAGAGCAGACAAGCAGCTTTTCTTGGATGAATACACAATTCACTTTTATTTGAAATTAAGCCTGAAATGGAATGTAAAGTCCAAACAATAAATCTCCACAACAAAGATAAGTGATTAATCATTAGCTGAGGTTGGAAAGGCATTGATTCATATCCTTTACAGCAAAAGTTATAGGGTTTAGAAGTGCTTGTTTTGTTTTGTTACTACGCACCTGCCAGGTCTTACAGTCAGAGCTTTGCTGGATTCAGCAAACTGTCCTCTGTTGTGCATGTGATTAGAGAGGGGGCTGCATCCTCTTTTCAGATGTCAAGGAGGCCTGAAAGGCCTATTGTTCTTTGTATTACCACTTAAGTTTTTATGCTGAACGTAATCACCTAGGAGTGCCCAGAGCTTTCTTGAGCTGAATGTAAGCTGCCTGCCCACAGTGGAAATACAAGCACCTTGCTGATTACTGATAGTTTAACAATCACTCTGGTGAGAAGGACACAGCTGCCTGATGACGGAAATGGTCGGAAGCCTCTGCCCGGGTTGTCTGCTTGTGCGTATGTTTGACCTTGAGGGGTGGTTTGCATCCTGTTCTAGATGAGTGCCTTCCCTGGGTCAGGCAGCCTGCAGAGAACAGGAAAGGCAAGTTGACAGCCCTCCTTTTGTGAATTGTTCCCAATGACATTTTAATCTGTTCAAAACTACAGGCTATGTTGTTATTCTTCCTATCAGTTTCATTGTTCCAGCACCTCTTGAGAACAAGAAAGACTGGATCGGTTTGTTGGGCAACTGAAATGTTGCAGGGCACAAGTCTGAATGCTGACTGTGTAACAAAGGAGCTGCAGTTTTAGAAGCTTGCAGTGACACCAATGGCCTTGGCGATGGCAACAAACTGTTCACACCTTGTTCCCACTATTGAATGGAAGGGGAGATAAAGCCACAAAGTGTACATTCACATGCAGTCTTTAAAAACATATACATATATTTGAGAAGGGACAACATAGACCAGGAAAATAGCCTTGGGTTGCCAACTCCAACTTGGGAGATTCCTGGAAATTTTGGATGTGAAATTTGTGAGGATGGAGTTCACCTTCAGAGGATGCCATGTCCTCAGGGAGTGTCTGTAGTCAGGTGTAATTCTGTGAGAGCTCCGGACCCTACCTTCTGGTTGGTAACCCTAGCTACATATTATGCATCAGCTATAGGAATTCATATATACAGACTTTGCTGGAGGTTTAGTATGAGGAAGTGGCAGTCCAACAACTCTGATAATGTAAAAATTGGCCCACAGATGTGTACACGTATATTGGTGCATAAATGTTACAGAGACTGTCCAAATTTGGAGAATGGGTGGCTTTTGACTGTGAATACTGACAAACTCAAGACTAATTCTGTTGATATCCAAAGTACATACTGATGAAAAACGACAGAGGTAGGATATAATGCTACTTTACCTTTTTGGCCAGTGTTGGACACCTGCAAAATATCTTCATTAACATTCTTTACAAATGGTTCAAGAGACATGTACAAACAGTTCAAGAGACATGTACAAACAAAGTCAGCTGAATGTTTATTACTACATTCAGAGGATAATGTCTTTTTGGCTGATCTTTATAACTAAGTAGTGATTGCACTTCTTGTAAACAAGGTTCAGATCACAAAATTGTTGACATAAATCATTTTAAACTATGAGTTTTCCCAGGGAACAACATTCCCTGCAAGCCATGAGAGTTTCTTCTTCCTCCTTGGCACCCACTCTACTGCACCCCCTTTTGGATTCGGTTGCCCAACAAACAATAAAAATTTAAGAACTTCAGAAGCAGGAAATCAGTCAGCAAGGTAGGTCAACTGCTGGGTAACAAAACAAGAGGAAGATATGGAGACTGCAGAGATGCTAGAGCTTTATCAGTGGACAGAGGTTGACTATGTGCATGTATGCCACTCATGGGAAGGTTGGAGGTTGTTGGATGCCAGCAGGGATGCTGTGTCATCAAGTACAGTGGGGCCTTCGAGATGTATTTGTGTCATGTATGAACACTCTGTGGAATAGCCATAGGTTACCAACTAATGACACTGAATGATACCATACTGGTTTGCTGCTGACATCTCAGGATGGGGCTACCCATAGCATCTGTTTGATTCCCAGGAGGTTTCCAATCCATCCACTGCTCAGATAAATTAACTGTACAGCTTCACCAAGTTGCTATATCACATGCCTTCCCAAAAAGTGAGCAGACTCGAAATTGAACTCTGTGGATGAATTCAGTGCAAAAGCTATGGGACCTGGTTTTTTGAAGGTATGCATAAAAATAGAAGGTGGCAATGCAAAAGGAAAAAAATAATTGATGTAGTCTTGATTAAACTATTGTCAAAGAGAGCAAAATGTTAAATGGTATTAGGATGCCTTCTAGGCACAGTAGATTAAAAAGTATCTTTTTATTACAGCTGTCAAATGTGACAGAAGGAAATGAGCTTTCACTGGTTAAAAAATAGTAGAAAAAGATAAAAATAGGCCATGCATTTGGTTGGAGTGCGAGAAAAGCAATTAAGAGAAAAATATCAATCTGGGCTTAATTCAGACATCGTTTGTGAGAATGAATGAAGGAGACGGCTGGAATGACATGTTCCAGTTCATGGATTCTGCAGGGGACCTGAGGTGACCAAACTGCCCCAGTCAGTTAGTCTTCCTTTATCCCACTCTTTGGCCCTTTCTGCACGGGCACCAAGCGGGGGTATGTCGGCATAAACAATGCCGACGCACCCCCCCCGGGACTGTTCGCACGGATGGTCCCGGCAGGGCAGCAGGCGGCGGCGCAGCCTTCGCACAGGCTGCGCCATCACAGAATGTTGTACCTCTCCTCCTGGCTTCAAGCCAGTAGTGGGATTTAAATTTTTTAGTAACAGGTTCCAATGGTGGTGGGATTCAAACAGTGGCATAGCGCCAATGGGGCTGGGCGGGGCATGACGGGGGCACAACCAGGCATTCTGGGAGCGGGGCATTCCTGGGCAGGGCTGTGGCAAGGATGCAGGGCGCGCGCCCCAGGTGCAGTTCCCCTTTGCCCCGCATCTAGATTCAAATAATGACTGTTTAAAGTATTAAAAAAGCAATATACCATATGGTAGTGTATTATTTCTTTTTTATATAATTATATTGATTGATTTTAAATCATAACATAAGGAGAGAAACCAAAAACTGTTTACAATTGTTAACATATTACAAACATATCTAATTGTCTATCTCTCTCAACCTCCCCCCACTAAAACATATTGCCTCCCTCCTTCCCATATTTTTCTCCCTCCCTACTTTCTACTTCCCCTTCAGATTCCTATAACTACTTTATCTATTCCACAAAAGAAAACTAACAGAGGGAGAGATTCAAAATCCTTAATCTAAAAGAGTAGTTTAAACTCCTCTCTTTCCAATATAAATTTCAAGGGGAAAAAAGAAAATGAAAAATCTTTACCTATAATACTTTCCCAACCTTTATATGAATGAACAACAAAAAAATAGAATTACTATATATTGTATTATTTCATACAGTTCATGCACACATGGGGGGGTGCCATGGGGGGCAGGGGGGCTGCAGGGGGCCCTGGGGGGCGATTTTGCATCCCCCACTTGATGAGATTTGTTGTACCCAGGGACAGAGATTACCCCCTTGTCCGTAGTGGAGTTAATAATTAATAACTGGTTCTCCGAACTGAGAAAATTTTAGTAACCGGTTCTACTGAATAGGTGCGAATAGGCTGCATCCCACCTCTGCTTCCAGCGTGTCGCAGAGGCCAGGGACACCCTGCGCAGGCTGGAGCGGCAGCTGTGGAGTTTCAGGCCAGGGGGGCATGTCCCCTGGCCTCTGTGACGTGCTGGAAACCAGGAGGAGATGTGCAGTGTTCCGCGACGTTGGGGGAGGGAAATGGCGCCTTCCAGCCGCTGCTTCTGAAAAAAGCAGCGCCAGTGGAAGCAGCGCCTTTGTGCCATTCGGGGGTGGCGAGGCCAGTGCTGCTGCAGTGCAGCAGCGTCGGCTGTGTGAACCCTTCCCCAGGAACGCAGTTTTTAGCGTCCCTGGGTTGCTGTTAGCCGCCCGTGTGGAAACAGCCTTTAACAGAAGGGGTTTCAGAGTCAGTGGGGACACTTATCCCAGCGTTTCCATCATGGACTGCCCTGTTAACAAAAGCATACTCAGTTGATGGATTACACCTCTTCATAACTATTATTCATCAACAAGTACAAAAGGATTAGTGAACCAATATGGGGGAGGACAGAAATACTGAGCAACAGCAAAGTAAACTTGGATGTTTTTGAATTTTAATCCAAACTGCATATGCATCATCTCTGTATATATTGGGCTCAACCTCATAATGGGTTAAAAAAAACCACCACAACCTGTACTTTGAACATATTCTGTCACAGTCTCTCATAAACGTTTCAGCAAAAATACTTCTTAAATGTTAAGCACTAAAATAGTAATATTAGGTAATAGCCCAAATTCTGAGGAAAATACATTTATCTTAGTGTTTAATCTGCGTACTATACTGCGCACATACACATGTGAAGAATAATGTCCTACAAATTGACTTCATTTATTAGGATAAAAGTACTCCTTTTTATTTCAAGTATAGCAACGTGGTTTCTTGTAACTGTAAAAGATGTTTAAATATTGTAGAAGCTCCGTAGGAAATCTGTCACATCCCTTAACAAAACTGAATAGTTACTAACAGTTATGCTTCATTTAAATTTCATGCATGCCATTGGGGCTATTTGAAAGTCTTTTTGTAGGTAATCTGTATGATAATGTTCTTTATATGGATATTGAATATCTAAAAACACAAAATGTTAGGTTCAGGTTAAGCAATCCTATTTTTTTTTGCTGTCATGTCACAGCTGATTAATGGCCGCCCCAGAGCGGCGTGAAGCCACCACTTTAAACCTCGCAAACCTAGCGAGGTTTTTGCAAAGCGGCGGCTTCCCGCTGGCATGGTGTGAACTGCACCACCGAGATGACGCCGCTTTTCCCATTGCCTCCACAGACCTGCCTGTCCAGCATCGCTCTAGAGGGCTGCAGAGACCCGCCCACACTGCCCTCCAGGGTTGCCACGCAGAGGAAGGCAATGGCAAAATACCTCTGTTAGTCTCTTAAGTTGGCTGCGATTTGATGGCACGTCCCCCCTCCCCACACACAACACACATGCAGAGTTGGTTTTAGCATGTCTAGTTAGTTCTTGACTGCTCTCTTGATGATGCATTCTACTTAGCTTTAGTTGAGATGCATGAAATTTAGTTGAGATGTATGAAATTTCCAGAATCAAACTTCCTGTGGTTACTAGGGCTGTCAACTCTAGTATGGAAAATGTTTGGAGATTTGAGAGTAAGGTTGGATAGGGGAGGGAGCTCTGCGGGGATATGATATATCTTGTGATGTTGTGTCCAGGTCAACAGTCTGATCCTTCAACCCTTCCTTTTTCTGTGAAGTAATTTCTTCCCTCTGAAATTCAAATCTTCAGTTTAAATTTCCTACCTCATTTCATTTTCTCATACATTTTTCTTCCACCTTACATCACTTGTAGACTTTTGTATGTATGCATTCTGAACTAACCCACTTATCCTAAATATTTGTGCTGGTATACCCATCTGCTATCCTTTCAAAATCTTCATTTTTCCTCAGTGAAAAATAGAATAATCCATTCTGAAAATTCATAGGACATGAGCCAACAGCTGTGCCATCCCTCTCTCAATCTTCCACTGGCCACTGGCCAGAGGTGTAGTACCAACGGGGCTGGGTGTGGTGTGATGCCCCAGGCGGAGCCGCGGTGGAGGCATGGCCAGGCTGTGGAAGTGGCATTCCGGGGTGTGGTGGGGGCAGGCGTGGTGGTGGCAGGGGCACAGTGCGTGCGCGCGCTCCAGGCAGAGTTTCCCCTTGCTCCTGATCTGCCACTGGTCTTTAGTTTCTTTTAAGTGGCAATCAATCAGTCTCCTAATATCTGAAGCATACCATAGAAAAGGTAGAAATCCTCAAGAATCTATCCAATCTAGGACGTCTGCTTCCTCCAAAGGAACTGATGTCTCTAGTATGGAGATATTATTTCTGGAGAACTCCAGGCTCTATCTTGAGATCAGTTATGCTAGCTGGAACCCTTGAAATTGGGCCCCCAGGAGTGTCAAGGAACCCCTAAGAATAACATAGGGGATGAAGTGAGCATCTGCAGGGGAAGAAGTGTTGCTGAAAATCCACATGAAAATCTTTCATGGTCAGAAGTGACTTCTGCAGGTAGGAAAGGATATAAGTTTAGGATTGCCAACTCTGAGTTGGGAATTTCCTGGTGATAGGGAGTTAGAGCCTGGGAACAAATTTTGGGATGTGAAATGGGATAGTCTAGCCAAATCTCATCAGATCTCAGAAGCTAAAGTGAGTTGGTACTTGGAAAGGAGACCACCAAAGAAGGTACTTTTCAGAGGGAGGCAATGGCAAACCACCTCTGCTTGATCACTTGCCCTGAAAACCTCTGGGATTGCCAGTCAGCTGTGACTTGAGGGCACTTCACATACACACATAGTTATCTGAAAAACAAGCAGGAAAAATGCAGACACAAAGCAACAAATAAGGGATTTTGGGAGAAAGAAGGATGTAAAAGTAGGTCAAGAGCACTGAGGAGTATCAGGTTAGAATATGAAGAGATAAAACAAATATTTAGACAAAGCTTCTGCAGCTCCTGTATTATTAATCCTTTCTACCATTTAGAAAAGCTTCTGTTTTACATCCTTGAGCTTTCTGAAATTCCCAGAGGACCCAGTTCAAGGCTACTTCTGTGCTTTTCCTGAAGGCAGACTGTCTAATTGCAATCCTTCTAACAGAAGAGGGGATGTTAAAATGTGGTAAAAGGAACAAAAGTACTATTTTGTTTCTTGCCAGGGGAACTATTTGGATGGTTGGAGTTCAAGCATTCTTGAGAGCATGAAAAAAATTACAAGTGTCCTGTAGTTTCTGGAAAAAGAAAATATACACCCCTCCTTTTGTTCTCACATCTGACAGCTTCTACAGTTATTTAATATTTTTAGACTGGGATCTGGTTGGGAAAAACTTTGAAGTGGAGAATAAGGTACTTCACCCACCTCTCAGTTTCTCAGGGAAGCACAAAGGCCCTTTCCGCACAGCACAGGGAAAGTGGGTTGCAGGCGGGATAAAGGAACCCACTCTCCCTCTTGCCCCGTTCGCACACCTCCATGCAGGCAGCAACTGGAGCTCACAGAGGCAATGTGGGCTGCCATCATGCCTTCGCACCGAGGCGCAGCTTTTAAAAAGAGACTCACCTCTCGTGCCACATAGCCATGGGCAGCCACGGTCCCCACAGCCATGTTGACGTCTCGCGGTCCCTGAAACCCCATGTGGCTAGGCAGCCACAAGGCAGGGACCATTAAAAAGTGGGAAGCGTGGCTGACGTAAAGTGCTTCCGGGGCAGCCATTCGCTCACAAGCAGCTGCAAAACACAGTGAAATGAAAGAATCATGAATAGCACAATTCTCAAATAACCCGTTTCAGGGGTGGAACATGGGGCAGCCTCGCTTTAGGGGCAAGAACCATCCGAAGTCCCCCCCTGGAAATGGGTTTCTTACCGATAGTATTCCGGGTTAATTGGCCCATGCGGAAAGGGCCGAAGATACACATTTGCTTACCTGAGTGTTTCCTGTGATACGTCAGTTCCTCAAAAAAAGACCACTATATGTACATATTTCAAGCATTTGAGATGAGCTCTGCTTTACAACAGCTTATGGAAGTAAATTTTGTTAATCTTTAAGGTGCTGTTTGACATGTAATTTTGCTACAACAGATTGACATGCCTATCTCTATGGACTTATGATATGAACAATCCTTCTCTCTGACACATTTATTCTAATTTTTCTTCCAAGAGGATAGACTTTGGAGGCAGATCTCTATGCATAAAGAGAAGCCTTCTTTGGCATCCCACCCACCCCCGCCCCCAAACATTCAGTTATCCTCTTCAAAAGTAAGGGCACTGATGCTGTGGCTAGAGGTGATTTTCACCAGAATCTCTTCTTAGTGTTATAAAGTTAGCCTATGAGACTTACCAACTGCACCATTTTGATGCATGCTTCAGAGAAAATCAGTAGAATATGAAAGTTTTACATTTGATTGAATTGTGCCTAAAGACTCATTCATCATTATTTTTGATCCATTTGTATTAGTTTGCCAAATTAACAGTGCAATACATCTTTCTAAATCAATGAGTATAGAAGAGTGTACACCTTGCACTATTAGAAGATGACCTTTTAACCCTTAAATCACACAGTGCAATCGTAAACAGTCACAGTATTCTAAGACCAGTGATTTCTATGGATTTAGAGTGATGATCTAAATAGCCCAGGCTAACTTGATCTCTTCAGATCTCAGAAGCTAAGCAGGGTTGGCACTGGCTATACTCTTTTCCACAAAAAGAACTAAGTGGAATTGTAACTTCATCTGCCCCGTGCTGGGCCATCTTTGTTTAGAATGCTCCGCTTGGGTCCTAGTGCCTACCTAACAGAACTAGTAGGGACTAGGTCTAGGACCCAAGCAGTGCTTTCCAAAACAAAGACTGTCCAGTATGTGGCAGATGAAGTTACAATTCTTAGTTCTTTTTGTTGAAAAGGGTATAGCATTTGGAAGTGAGACCTCCAAGGAATATCAGGGACACAATGCAAAGGTAGGCAATGTCAAACCACCTCTGAAGTATCTTGATTTGGAAACCTACAGCCGTGGCGGCGAACCTTTGGCACTCCAGATGTTATGGACTACAATTCCCATCAGCCCAATTGGCCATGCTGGCAGGGGCTGATGGGAATTGTAGTCCATAACATCTGGAGTGCCAAAGGTTCGCCACCACTGCCCTACAGAGTCAGCTGTGACTTGATGACAAAAAAGTATATTGATTTCAATGGGCCCAGACTAGAGTAACGCTGCCTAAGATTGCAATGGAAATATGGAATGACTACACACTCTTCGTCTGTTCTTACAGTCACCAAGAACACAGGGAATGAGTAAATCCACATTTTACTTTTATTTAAGCACTGTGGCTGAGAATATAAGAGAGGTAATAAACTAGTTTAGTTTAAACTGTTGGGCTAGCATTTGGGAAACCCATGTTGAAGTCCCCACTTATGCCATGGAAGCTTGCTGGGTGACCTTAGGTCTGTCAAATACTCTCAGCCCTGAATAGTATCTGGAGGGGAGACCCCCACAAAATACCCGGGGTTGTGACATGGAGTCTCCCAAAGTCCTGTGCCTTGAATACCCACAGGGTTGCCATAAGTAAGCTGTGACTTGACTGCAAAATAAAAAAAATAAACTATGCAGATGTAGCAGCTAAACTATGCAGATGTAGCAGCATGTGTTTAGTAATGCTATAACCCAGAGGTTCATGATCAGTCCTCTAAAGGAATCTGCTATTTATGTCCAAATCCAAATCCAAAAACCTTTATTAGGCATAAAACCAGTGCCAAGAATTTCAAATACAATAGAAAGATCATTATTGCTCAACTTGCAGTACACCAAGCAAAAACATAGCAACAGCTTCAGATATTTCCACACTAGAGCTATTTAGAAGCTTAGCCATTTTTGTTTTATCAGAGAGGAGCATAAATCCTGTTGGTAACACAGTTCTCAAATTGGTTCTGATGTTGTTGTACTTTGAACAATGGAGCAGAATATGAGAAAGTGTTACAGTTGTATCAGGACAGAATTGACAGCGGCGGCTCATCTTGTGGAATGCCAGAGGAATGGGCCTTGAAGATGTGCTTGTGAGAAGAGTTACACCTTGCTCTGGTCATGACCCATCTGCTATTGTAATTAATAAGTTGTTGCAGATATATAGCAGGGCTAGTTTTCTGAGGGATAATCCCAAAGACTATTGGAGAGCAAGAGCTTTGTGCTTTGCTCAGGAGAAATTGGTACTCTTGATCCAAATAATCTAGACTTTGGCGATGGTAAAATCTCCGGAGCGGTGAGCATTTATGGGGCCTCCCAAAAGAAGCCCAAGGAAAAGATCTTTTTTTCAATATGCTTAGCCCACCATTTCGAAAGCTGAAGCTCTCTCATTTCCTAACTGGGACAAACTGTTAGGGTCAGTGCAAAAACAAAGACGCAGCCAAAACTTAAACTTTACAGCCCATGCCCTTGTTTCTAATAAATGTTACCCTGATTCCAAACAAAGAACACCATAGGGGACACAATCTTTGGAGTGCAAAAGATCTTTATTAAGGAAATTGGATTGGATGCTTTCCAATTTCTGGTGCCATGCTTGGATCCAGATGGGGATACCATACAAAAGGTGCTGGAGCCACATGGCGTTAAACACCTTCAAGCAGCTGCTGGTATGAATCTACCACCACTGATGTTAAAAAACTTCCAGTACTGCAGCGGATATTAAATTTTTTGCAGGCTTTAAGGGTGTTATCTCTGTGTGTGGTCCAGCTTGACTTATGATGGAATGTTATCCCAAGGTGTTTGAACAAACCCAACTTGCTCGATGTCAGCACCTTGGAGAGACCATCTTGAAGGTCACAAAACATTGGAAAAGACCACAATTTTTTAGACTTGATTGGGTTAATGACCAACCTGTTGTTTTGAACGGTATTCACCACACTTAGTCAGCATGTTTCTGAGAGACCAGATCTTGTTCTTGATAATAAAACTGCATCATCGGCATAAAGGAGAATAGACAGAGAGGCACACCGTTCAGATAGAGACGTGAAAGTTGAAACTATTCAATGTGGGGGCAAGATCGTGTAAAAAAAGATTAAATAGCATGGGTGCTAATACACACCCTTGTTTTACCCCCTGAGAAACTGATATTTTGGGTGTTAAGGAACCTGATGGTGTACACCTTATCCTGGCAGGTGGGATTCCTGTAAAGAGATCTAATTAATAGGAGAAGCCTAGGATCAATGGCGAGCTTCTGCAAGTTTAAGCCATAGCAGCGATCTGTCAATAGAGTCAAAAGCCCCCTTAAAAGTCAATAAAAGGCTGCAAAAAGATTGGATTTTCCTCTACAGAGGTATTTGGTCTACTTAAGGAGTGCTTCCAGCGTCATACAGTGGTCCAGGGTGGTCTTTCCTTTCGTTAAAAAACCAATCTGCTCTACATTCCGATTGGTCTATTGGATTTAAAATCCAATTCAAAAGATGGTTAAGTAAATATTTGGCATACAATTTACCTGAAACAGACAGCAGGCTGATTGGTCTGTAGTTTGAGGGGAGATTACGATCACCCTTTTTAAACAATGGAATGATGGTTGCGTTAGTCCACATTGTGGGCACTGAGCCAGAGTCATTCACAGTAGTGAATAAGGCGGCTAACAGAGGGGACCACCAATCGGGAAAAGATTTGTAAATTTCTGCCGGGACCCCATCTGGACCCGGAGCTTTATTAGTTTTAAGATTACCAATTAGTGTTGTGATTTCCTCCTCTGTTACCGGAGGCCACCTAGGAATATCATTAGACAAAGGGGGCTCAACCCTAAGAGTATCAGAGTTCCCATTATTGAAAAGATTACAAAAATAGCTATGCCATATTGGGGGGTCAATAGTAGAGATGATAGTAGTAGAGGAACTCATTCCCCTAGCAACAAGGCGCCAAAAGCCTCTAGTATCGTTTGAGCGGGCTGCCTGTATGAGATGCTTCCATTTCTCATTGGTTTGTTTATATAACCCTTCGCGAAGGACACACGATAAATGCCTCTTCAGCAGAAAATACTCAGCAGGAAGATTATTTAAACCTTGCTGTTTAGTCCTGCAGAATATTATTCGCATTTGCTTTTTTATAAGCCTACCCTCTTCAGAAAAATATGTGACAGTAGGAGTTCCTCGCAAAGGACCTGCTGGAATCGGCGCTGCTAGAGCATCAACTAATTTCCTGGTCAGAACTTCAAACTTGCCAATACATTCAGCAGGTGAAGGAGATGATAATAGAGCATGCCTAAAGGACAGCATAAAGGGACTGTGTAATAGTGAATCTGCTTTAAATTTAGTTTCCTTATTCCAGTTAATTTTGTGCGGAGGGGATACTGGACTAATGTCATTCCTATTTGTTGATGCACAGGAAAATAGTTGCAATACAAGTGGCATATGATCGCTCCAAACTTGGGGGGAAATCATGGCACGGTGGATAACATTAAAACAAGATTGTGAGACTAAAAGGTAATCGATAACACTGTTACCACGCGGAGAGTGATAAGTAAAATCAGCCATATCAGTAAGCTGAACCAGCCCATTTAAAATAATTAAATCATAATGAAGACAGAATTTTATCATATTGGCGCCAGCATGGTTGCAGATGGTATCTGTTGAGAGTCTAGGGGCAGAAAAATGCCATGGTAGAGCCTCAGCTTCTAGGCCAGTCTGAGAAATAAGTTTTGACTCATCTTTACCAATTCTGGCATTAAAATCCCCCGCCAACAACAACCTGTCAGGATTGTAATTTTGAAGAATATCATTAACATAATTATATAAACCCGACCAGAGTTGGTCGTTCTCTGAGACCTCAAGACTAGGGGGAAAATATAGATTTATAATTAAAAAGGTACAATGCTCCCCACTTAACAACAACGATTGAGCCCACTTCTCAAAAGGTTGAAGTTCCTTAATAGTAAAAGGAAAATTTACAGAAGTGAGGATAGCAAGGCCAGATTTAAAACGCCCTTTTGCATGACTTTTAAAAGCTGAAAGATGATAGGTGTTAAACCCTGATAAATGTGGGGGGGTAAGGGACTAAGTTTCTTGGAGCATAATGATATTGAACCTGGTTAGGAGATTGGAAAATTCAACATCCTGGATCTTATTATGCCAACCAGCAATATTCCAAGTTATGATCTTTAAGCAATGATCAAATAGTCAATCTAATTCAATAAGTTTGTTTAAAGAGCCATTTATGTCCTCGTAAACACATCCATTAGTCCCACTATTAGTTGCTTGAAGATGTGATCTATTCTGGAAGGAGGTTGAAACATGCGTAAACCCATGGCTCTCACCAGCTGTTGGAGAACAGTTGGAAGAATTAGAGTTAATTCCAATATTAACGGACATAAGTTCCTGTGCCCAAGAGAGGCCTTCTGTCTGAGTGGGGATATAAACATCTCTGAAAGCACGAGGATCCAGTTCGAGTTCTTCATTACTGATCACAGGATAGGTCTCTAATTCAGATGGAGATGAGGATGAGTGGTCTCTGGGTATACACTCCAAAGAGGGCAAAAGTGAGCAAGTTTCTGAAATTTTAGTTTGTGGCGCCGCAGCAGGCAGACAGGGGTCAGGAATGCCAGCAGGCCTTGTAGTCAGATTATTGTCCACTTGTAGACAGAAAAACAAGGGATCCTCAATTGGGTTCTGATTGCAGCCCACCTGTAGGAGCGCAGATGAAGCAGATAGAGCATCAACAGCAGAGGATTGACATCCATAAGGCACCAACTGGTTGGCTTTCAGACCCCCATCTGTATCTTTAACAGTAATAGTCTGGAAGTTCTTAGTTACATCAGGGGTTACACGGGAAAACTTCTGTCTGCAGACTGGTACATCAGGTGGAATGAGCGGATGAATAAGAGTATTATGAAACATTCTTTTAACTATTACTCTTTGTTGAGCAAGCTTCCATTTTAAAGATTGTCCTAACAACAACTTAGGAATATAAGTAGTATTAAATGATAATATAAGTCTTTGAGGACAAAAAGCAGGAAGGGAGCCAAAGGAGTCCAGGACCTTCACAGAGACTAGGTCGATATTCCTATTTATGTATTCTCTGTGGCACAAAACATGCTGAAAACACTAAATTATGTTAAATAGTGGCAAGAAGAACAGAAATTTGAAACATAATTTTGTTGTCATTTCCTAACTGGCTGGAAGAAAATTAAAAAGTTAATGTAGTAGCTTTTGTAATGATAAACAAGGTGTATCCTGAAAAATAAGCTCATTTTGATATCAGTACTGGTGTGCATTATGCAAAGGAGAGGTCTTAGAATGCCTTGTTATCACATATGTTCAAAATGAATCAGACACATCTACTCCCACTATTTTGCTTAATTGTTCTGTCCTGCATAGGAAATGAGTCACGAACTGCCTGGAGCAACACTGGTTGGTCAGTTAACTCACACTCTCAAAATGAACTTTCAGTTGCTGTCAGTGCATTGTAGTTTATTCATGTATTCAGTAAATTTAAAAATCTTAGCCCCAAGGTAAACAAACTTTTCTTGTAGGTAATTTTTTTCCTTTCATCCCAAGGAGACATTTTTCTAGTAATGCTGGAAGACTGTAGGGAACTATATATATGCATACATACATGAGGTCACATTGCACAATAGAAAAAACAGTTTTAATACTGAGTCTGAGTTGCCTATACATTTTATAGTCACACTTATTATGAATCCTTGATTTGTTTGCAGTTCTATACATATACACAGATGTACAGATTATTGTATCTCACGATATGAGAAATGATGAACATGCCCTCTAACACAGAATGTTTCTGCTGTTTAAATTTGATCTGAAGGGGGAAAGCAATAGATTAACACTGACATTTTTATGACAGGGAGGCAGAGATTTGCAATAAAAGATTTAGCAGCTTTAATTTCCCTGAGGGGACATAACATCCTCAGCCCTTTCCTTTAATATGTTAAAATTACAATATTATTGGTGACATGAGCCCATATTTGTAACTGAAGTCTAGCAAATCCTGTCATCAAAGCAGTTTTCTTGTTTACACCAATGTTCTTGTTAGATATATTAAAAATAAACTGCTGTGTGGTGACCAAGAACCCATATACTATTAGTAGAATATTTCAAAATTTTGCAAAAGCCTGGTTTGATAAATACACTAAATTCATTGATTTCAAAAGAATAATGGTTTCACTGGGCAGCCGTGTTGGTCTGCTGTAGAACAGTTAGATTCAAGTCTAGGAGCACCTTAAAAACCAATAAGATTTTCTAGGTGCCAGCTTTTGAGAGTCAAAGCTTCTTCCATTAGAAAATGAAAAAGAGTAATAGTATTTTGATATTAATAAACCCACAGGCATTAGTTAAATGCATAATGGCCCCATCCAAAGGGGGACACATGAATCCGCCTGTGGGAGCCGTGTGTGGCCGAACCGGCAGATTTATCCTCTGTAAGTCACTTGCCCTGGTGGAGGGGTGAATCCACTGTTGTGCAGCTCCGTGGCCCTCCCTGGCACTGGGATGCACTGCCAGATGCTCACCAGCATCCCAGTGCCCCTGCTGCCATTGCCAGCATAGCAGGGATGGGCCAGGAGTGTGACTGGGGAGGAGCCCACATTCATTGGCTTCCTCTTGGCCATTTGCTACCTTACACTTGCAGCAGGGGCCTCAAACTTAAGTCTACTGAGCCCCATAGAGGCTTCTCGGTGGCAGGGAGGCTTCTTTGCTTTGCAAGGCTCCCCATGCTGCCAGGAAGCATCTATGGGAGCACCAGTATGGTCCAGCCATGACACTGCAGCTGGCCACTTGGCCCCTTAGATATCAGTGCAAAAGGGCTCAGAAAGCAGCATGATCTGAGTGCCAGTGTTAGATGAACACGTTATCCTCTATGAAGGCAGAGGCACGTGCGGATTTTGACGACTGTCATCTATATTGGATGACATGGGGCCAGCTCTACATTTCTTTATCTAACCCGCCAAGAAGATTCTGTATATGCCTGGAACAGATGTTTAGAAGCTGGTCTCAAGTGTCAAAGGAGAACAAGTTTAAATTGAATAAAGACATTGTGAAAGTAATACTGGCTGGGATGGCTGATTTTCTGGACAGGGCTGATCCTGTCAGCATTATACATCTGGGTGGATCCGATCGCCATTCATTCCAAGTTCTCTCCATTTGTAGGCTGCCCAAATGTCATAACTGGTGGGCAATTTCCTCAGTGCTTTTAGTCCTCTTTCTCAGAACTGTGCTGTGTCTGCTCTGCTTCCTTCTGATACTAAACGCCTCCCTGTAATACACTTTAAGTAAAAATTTTCTTGACCGTAATACAAAAAGCCTCTTACTGCTCTAAAATTTGGCAAAAAGGATATTTTCAACGAACATTATACTGAAATGCAAAAAAGTTACAGCACAGCTTGCATTTCCTAAAATTGTTAAAAAAACCCTGAAAAAATGAATATTTCTCAAACTTTGGAACTAATCACATCTTAACCATCTGTACCGGTTATTAGTTTGTTTTCAGGAACAATCCAAAATACTGTTTTTGACTTGCAAAGCCCAAATGGTCTGGGACCAGGGTTTCTAATCTTGTGAGTTTACCCAAGATAAGGTCTTTCGACACCAAAAGTGTAGAACTCCCTTCTCAGCGATACTCATTGTTCCCTCTTTATCACTGTTTTCCACTAGTAGGGGAAGACCTTTTTCTTTCCTCCGGTTTCCCCCCTGTTCCATATTTTTAATTGATTTCTCTCTGTTTTTATATATGTACTTTAGTTCTGGTGGTTAATTCATTTTTCTAGTTGTTAGTCTCCTTCATAGCTGCAATAGGGCTGAAAGGCAGGATATAAAACTTTTTAATATATAAATAATAAACCATTCTGAGGAACTTCATGCCCAAGTATTGCAATCTTCTGTGGAGGCTCTTTCTGTGGTGGTACTCAAATTATGCAACACTCTTTCCAAAGCAATTTGTTAGGTTCCTTCTCTCTCTCTCTCTCTCTCTTTACCATCAAGTCACACCTGATTTATGATGACACCACTGGGTTTTCAAGGCAAGAGACATTCAGAAGTGGTGCATCATGACCCTGATATCACTTGAATGACTTCCATCCAAACACTAGCCAGGGC
The DNA here is from genome assembly GCF_021028975.2 of Sphaerodactylus townsendi. NCBI lineage: Eukaryota > Metazoa > Chordata > Lepidosauria > Squamata > Sphaerodactylidae > Sphaerodactylus > Sphaerodactylus townsendi. The sequence continues at coordinate 42,363,108 of NC_059435.1, forward strand.
CAACCTAATTTCTTCTTCACATAACTATCACAGAATATTTATTTCAGTTGAAATAAACTACTTTGATATTAAGTATGAAATGGATTTGCATTCGTAATCATTACTAATAAAAAAGCTAATATTGACAAATATACTAAGTAAAAGATACCTTTAATAATCTTTTTAAAAGGTAACTTCATCTGACGTCTAATAGATTTGTTGAATACTTGTAATAATTATAAATATTTGATTACATACACAGAGAAGAGTATAACAGTAAATCAAGATGTCTTTTCACCGGTCTGATTAATAAAGTATGATGTACTTGACTTGTAATTATATATGCATTCAATATTGTCAAGAGTTTAAGTAATATCATCATAAGTAATCAAATATGTAAATAAATGAATCTTTTTATCAAAACATACAGTGGAACTTTGGTTTTCGTTGGTAATCCATCCGAAAAGAATCGATGAAAACCGAAACCGATGAAAACCGAGGCAAACTTTTCCATAGGAATCAATGTAAATTCAATTAATCCATTCTAGGCACTCCAAAAAACATACAAAAACACTTTTTTTGGGAATAAACATAGTATTTATTGCTGAAAACAGTAACAAACAATAACTCTAGGACCAGCTTCAGAGCCAGTGGACCAATGTCGCACCAGAAAGCTGACGCCTCTTTAAGATTTGTCTGAAATGCCGCAAGACATTGCCATTAAACAAGTTGCAGACACGGCCTGCAACAGCTTTGTCTGGGTGATTTTTCTCAAACCCCTGCACCTTACTGCAAATCGATGAAAACTGAGGCAAATCGATGAAAACAGAGACAAATTTTTCACTGAAAAAATCGATGAAAACCGAAACCGATGAAAACCGAAGGCAATGAAAACCGAGGTTCTACTGTATGATGTAGGAGATGCGTAATACCTAAAATATAACTCCCATTTTTTATTGAACTTGTGTTTTGAACTTCTAATCACAAGATTAGTCAACTCGGTCATATTAAAATACTCTCACATTTTATCTTCCCAGTAGTCCTCGTTAGGAATTTTTTCCATTTTCCAATTGGATGTGATTGAAACTCCAGCTGCTGTTACTAGGTACAAAAATAATTCTTATAATTTTATTAGCAAGTTTTTGGGAAAGATGCTTAGCAACATGGCCTTTGAATCCATTTGAAAAACAATCTTCATTTTTTTTTTTTGCATTTCTGTATGAACTTCTTTCTGGAACTTTTTTGCCTTTTTATAGGTCTATCACATATGAAAAAAGTGTCTGTTTTTCCCCTGACATTTTCAATTTGTTCCCTTGTACTTTTTGTTGACCTTCCTAATAACTTCTGGAGTTAGATACCATCTGAAAAAAAATTCACACTAATTTTCCTTTAAATATTGCCATGTGGTAAATTTTATACTTTTAGTCCATAGTAATTCCCATTATTGAAAGATAATCTCTGCTGGAAAATTTTGCATCCATTTTATTATATACCGGTAGGTTTTCACTTGTTCTGTTTCAGCATCATGTATATATCGAATAAATAAATAAATAAATAAATGTTGCTTCTGCAGATTAATTCCTTTTTCAAATTCTGACATAAACTGCATCCTGTTTTCTTTAAAAATTTCCCAAGTCTTAATGCTATTTAAAATATGTCAACCATTGGATACACTTTCCTTCTTCTTTGATTTCCAGCCAGGATTTAATTTTCCCTTGACTGTTAACCATGTTCTTGTATAAAATCATGACATGTCTCTGAGGCTGGCTCTGCTGGCTCAAGTGGGCTAAATAGGCAGTGGAAGCCAACTAAGATTGGCTCCACCCCTGGGAATGCCCCTGCCATGCCAACGCAGCTCGGGGTAGTACAGAGCGCCACAGCCAGGCATCCCAGGGCCCTGAAGTGGCTGGGCGCCAATGGATTTGTCCCTCTGCTAGGGTGTGCTCTGGGAAATGCAAATTTGCTGGTATAACTTAGCCAGTGCTGCTTCCAGAAGGGGATTCCCTGCCTCTGTTGGGTTGCAATTTTATTATTTTAGTCTCAGATTTTAACCCATTCTGTAATCCAAACTAAGCCTGCCTCCTGGTAATATATCTTAATATTAGGCACAATAAGACCTCCTCTTTTCATTTTATAAGACTTTGAATCTGATTCTGGTTTTTTTAAAATAATCTCAGTTTATTTGAGTTTGCCAATTTTTCAAAGTTTTGTCCTGTATGTAAATTGGTAGCATTTGAAATTTAAAAATTTAACTTCGGCAAAATGTTCATTTTGATTGCTACTGTTCTTCCAGGCCAAGATAATTTTAACTTGGTCTGATTGAGCAAATCTTCTTTTATTTTTCCCCAGATAGCTGGATAATTATTTTTAAGTAGAGTTTTGTTACGTCCGTTCAGGTTTATACCTAGGAATTTCACACTTTTGGACATCACAGTTTGTAACTTCACCAATCTCCATTACTTCTTATTATGTTAAAGAATTTAAGATAATCTTTGTTTTTCTTTTATTGATTTTGTAACCTGAGAATGATCTGGTGCCTGAGAAGGAGGGGAAAGGACGCCGGAGGAAGGAAGGAAGGAAGGAAGGAAGGAAGGAAGGAAGGAAGGAAGGAAGGGAGGGAGGGAGGGAGGGAGGGAGGGAGGGAGGGCCGGGAAAGGAGGCGCGCTCGCTGCATCCCAAGTGCAACTTGCTGTCATTGGCATCACCGCCGCTGTCTATCCCGCCCACCCGCTTGGGCGAGAAGCAGGATAGATAGAAGCGGTGATGCCAACGACGGCAAGTTGCACTTGGGATACAGCGAGCGCGCCTTCCTTCCTTCCTTCCTTCCTTCCTTCCTTCCTTCCTTCCTTCCTTCCTTCCTTCCTTCCTTCCTTCCTTCCTTCCTTCCTTCCTTCCTTCCTTCCTTCCTTCCTTCCTTCCTTCCTGGGTAATTGTCCGCTTGTTTATTATGGCAAAGTGTGGTTCTCAGGTTGCTCAGGTCCCAAGCCACACAGAGCCACAGTACAAGGATGAAAGGGCCGCATGCGGCTCTGGAGCCACAGGTTGCAGACCCCTGACATAGATGGAATTAGTACCCAATATCTAAAGCTTTGTCAGCAAATACACATGGATAGTAAGGGGGGAACGCCCAGTTTGTACTAGGAGGCCGTTCTGAGTGCCAGGCTCCTACTTCCGGCAGCAAATAACCACATGGACACAGCTGGTAGTGTTTCAAAAACAAGAAAACATTTATCTCCTACTTCCAACAGTAACATACACATGGTACACAGCAAGCGTCTCTCAATAACCCACACCCAATTGTCTCGCCTCTGCTCTTTATTGAACTTCTAGGCTCTGAGCCAATCACCACCTGGGGGAGTATACCACTTTGCCTTGCTGACTCAGAGGCTTAGGCCATAATATATAACACTGAAACCTTCAGTATTCTAACAAGCTTGCCCTGTCAGATCTCAGAAGCTATGTGGGATCAATCCTAGCTAGTATTTGCATGGGAGATCTCTAAGAAACACCAGGGTAATGATACAAAGGCAGGCAATAGCAAACTACCTTTGTATGTTGCTTGCCTTGAAAACCATATGGAGTTGCCACAAGTCAGTTGTGAATTGACGGTACTTTCCACCACCACCATCTAAAGCTCATATGCCAATTATCTGGATGAGATAACAACACATGACTCCCATTCCTAATACCTAGTGAATTTTGAAAATGTGAGCACAAAGTAGATGCTTTTCTTAACAATAAAGATTATTGCAGCACACATTCATGGCAACATAAAAATACATTCTCTGCAAGATGCCAGTTTAAATTTCCAGAAATGTGGTCTGTACTGTTCATTTGGCTTCTTGTGGAGTATCATCTGTGAAGCCACATCCCATCCAACATAAGCTTATGCACTCAAAATGAAAAGCCTAGTTATGTAATAATCAGCCAAAGTGAGCTGTACAGGTTAATTCCCAACTTGTCAATAAAGGCTAGGGTAAAATAGAATTAAAAAGCAAATAAGTGCATCTGAAGGGAATAATCTATAAATCCTATAAATTAAGAACTACAACCAAAAGCACCTTCATGCATTTTGCCATTTCCAAGTTGGAAGGTAAGTCATGCGGTGCTTTCAATTGCAGAACACAATTCTGATCAGACACTGGCCACAGGCTGAAATTCTAAGGATACTACTGCATAAAATGGAACCTACTTCTGAGGAGGTTTCCACAGGCTTGCTCCTAACAATCCCATCCATGCAGCTTCCTTCTTTTTTTCCCCAGTGAAGATAAATTAAAACCATGTACTATGCAGCCTAACAAAATAGGAAGCCGGTGGTCTTTTAAAGATGAGCAACGTTTTCTCCAGCACCAGCTTTGAACAACCAGAGCTCACCCCATCAGATGCGCTGGAGTGTGCGCCCATCAGGTCGATGCTTTTACGTTAGAAACTGAAGGGGCTGGCGGAAGACATTCCCAAGAGGGGCCAGTCATTAGAAAGAATAGCGCGTTCCCTTAACAATGGCTTAGAGGACCACTCCCAACTGTTGACAGCCAGGCAAAATAAGACGAACATATAAATCTGACGCAAGATACGGGGCACAATAGGGCGTTGCAGAGGCCCTCACTCGCACAAGTGTCTGGGGCGGAGAAGAAAGGCGGACGAGATAAGACGACTGTGCAACGCACAGCCCTCCTCCACTCCCCTCCTGTCCGTCCATTACCTGCACTTTCTCCTCGTCGTTCTTAGGGGAGGAGCAACGAGAGAAGGCAGAGGGAGAGAGCGGGAGGAAGCCTCCTGAAGCGGTTGGCGCACCTGTGGGGTGCTCGCCCTCTTGCCTGGGCCTGGCCTCTTTCCCGCGCAGTTTGAGGAAAGCACACGGCTCCTTCCTTCCCTCCGGGGAGGCGGGACACGCGGCGGCTGCTATGACAGCTGCGGAGGCGTTCGCCTGGCAGGCGCGCTTTGCGTAACAAGCCAAAGGTGTGTGTGTGTGCGCGTGGCTCCGGTTGCGCGCGCGCCCGCTCGCTCGCCCGCCATCCCTCGGCCGGAGCAGGAAGGGGCGCACGAGGAAGGGCTCCTCCGGCATGTAGGTGGCCCAGGGGCTTCTCCAGGATGCAGCCTGCCTGCGTGAGGGCCGACCCGCTGCTCCTCGGCCGCAGCCCCCCCGCCGGCGCCAGAGACCAGGAGCAGCAAGTGCAGCTACGGCAGAAGCTGAGGGAGCTGCCGGCGTTGCTCCGGAGCGGACTCACGCTGCGGAGGAAGAACTCCGCCACCGGAGGCCGGGTGAGTGGGCGAGCCAGAGACCCGGTCGTGCACGCCCGAGGAAGGCGAGTTGCCCTGCCCGGTGTGCTCCGCAGACCAGTGGGCAAGTTGAGCAGCCTGGTTGTCGCAGGCTGCCTTTGCTCGGCCACCCTCGCATCCTCTGCTGGGCTTTGGCGCTTTGGACGGAAAAGAATGGTTGGAAGCGCAGTTGCTCTTGAGCAGCTGCCTGCAGCAAAAAGGGGGAGCAGCTATAGCGACCCTAAACCCTCCTGTGCTCTCGTGTGAGTCTGGTGAAAGACAGTGGGGCCTGCCCTGACCGATCCAGAGGCACGGCAGCGAAGGAACCGGAGTTCTCCCACATACGTGTGGTCGTGTTTGGGGGAGTGTTTCCATTTTGGAGCGTTAGTTGCTGATGGAGAAGGAAAGAGGCCGGCAGGTATCTCACTTCCCGCGAAGAATGTAGTACTTGGGAGCCATGCAACCCAACCGCAGCGATGCTTATTCAGAGTTAAAAGGGACTTTCTCCCAAGTAAAAATATGTCTGGGCAGTTAAGCTGGGCAGTTGGCAATGGTGAACTGTGGTTAGTGCAGACTGACGAGGTGACTTTTACTTATTTATCGCCTGCTTTTCTGACTGAGACTCAAAGTAGATTACAGAGTAGGGAAAGAGAAAAAAAAGTAATCATACGGTATTAGGATTGAGAGAGCTGAAGTATGAGGTTTACAGCGTTATCTGCATTTATAGCGTGAAGTCAGTTTTATGTATCTGCTAACAAGTATGATGCTTTGGATAATACTTCGCATGTCTAATTATTACAACAGCCCTGCAAGGTGTATTGCCTTGTTCAATCCATATTGCAAATGGATGGAGGCAAAGGTGTCCTGAGGCTGAGAGCACAGCTTGCCTAAAGCTATTTGAAGAGTTTACAATTTTTGTGGTTGGATGAGGTTTGAACCATTCAAGGACTCCCTATAACTCAGACTCTTTTTGCCACTGCACCAGTGAAGTAGTTGGTCACTTAGTCACACCACAATAAGTCACTAAATTTCTGTGGTGCTTTTGGCCTATATAAATGACCCTTTCACTGACTGGCAACCCAATCCCTTCCCATGCACAGCTCATTCAAAGTAAATTAAATACAAAACAAATATACAGTAAACTAACAAGATTTATTCAGCATAAACTTCCATGGATTTGATGCCAGTGAAGTGGACTGTACTCCATGAATGTTTATGCTGAAATAAAATCTTTTTATAGTGCCACACAACTCTTGTTTCTCCCTCCCTCCCTCCCTCCCAATAATAGCCCTTCATGGCTACACCTCTGCATCCATTAGCATTTACTCCCAACTTAAATAAATATGAGGTTGCATCTTGGTGGTCTTGATACCTCTTCCTGACCTAAACTACTCAGAGAGCCAGATTAAATGAAGTATGAGGAAACCCAAAAGACTCATTTAAGTAGTCATGGTCATCCGCAGACGCACACTGTCAGGTAATGTGTGAATTGGATTATCAGAATTACAGTGAGCAGCAGTTTGCACAGTACATAGCTGTTGGTTGCATGTGAGGGTTGCCCATATGAGCTGTACAGAAGTTGGTTTTGTGAAGAGTAAAGCATCTTGTGCTGATTTTATTTTCTGTTTCAAGGTGTAATGCTTGATTTGTATATGGACTCTTCTATTGGTGACTTGTCAGAAACAAAATGGTATTTTGGCATCCAAAAGTTCATTCTACATATTCTTTTTCTGGCTGCTGAATTTAACTACCATGTACAGTTTGGAGCTCTAAACTGTAAGATGTAGTTATGGTCCTATTTAATCCACACATATAAATCAGAGCTTGGTCACATTGGTAGTGGTGATAATTAGTTTTAGACAAATCTTATGAATATAGGAACCATGTATTTGTGAAGTTCTTGGTTTAAAAGCCTTTTGAGTTTGTTTTTGTAGTCATAACTGTTCTTTGGGCTTCTGTCTTTTGGAATGTGTGAATAATAGAGCTTGGAGCTTAGATGCCTCATAGTGGTATATGATGTGTAGCATTTAAGCACAAACCAAAGCGTAGAATGTGGGTAAGCCCCAAGTCATCATATGTCACAACAGTTCTCTTTAATATTATATGAGTGGCCAATGCTCTGTACTAACATTAATTACTTGTTAAAATTACATCTGTATGGCATCAAGAGAGGCTCTGGAATGAGGTTACACACAAATAACACGTTTGCTATGCCCTAGTTAAGATAGTCCTTCATTACTCTGAATTATATAAGTATAATTACTGTTCTCATACAGCCATTTGCAAATAGGAACTACAAGATAGAGAGATGGCAACTGACAGTACCAAGATAGATGATTGTCACAGCCAGAAATGTAGCCAAAAATAATTGCCTTCAAGTCATGCATTTGGGTAACTGGTTATTCTTAAAATTACAGGTAGAGTAACAAGTTTTGATTCAAATAAATTATGAAGCATTAATCTGGCCATTTGACATTTGTCATAGACCTGTGGCTTGTGTTTGTACCTTCAGATATAAATTGTTTATTCATCAGGCAGCTAAAATCTTCTGAAGTCTACTTCAGTGATCAGTATTAAACAATTGAAGCAGTGCATAAAAATACAAATAACTAGTAAGAGTTACAGAAGATAATATTGAAAATACTTAATTTTGAAGAAAAGCAAATCTAGACGGATTAGCTTCAAAATCTTCTAGTATTATGCTTATATTAAAGACAGATTTGCAGAAATTAAGGGCAGTCTCACATGACCATTGGCCTCTCTGGTCTATTTCCTGCCAGCAGAAGTTGTGATCATATATGAGCTGAGATTGGAGGATTCACAGGTGCAAACAACATATAAATTTTTAATATGGGAAAATGGAACATTATCACTTGAGAAGAACCACATCAAAGAATAATACAGAATGAGGGGGAGGGAAATTATTATTTTGTCCTTTTCTCGTTATTAATTGGGGGAATATCTTTCTGCAGACTGTTTTTTTTTAAGCAGATAGAATGAAAAGTGTGGTGGATGGGATGTTGTGAAGTTCAGTTAACCTTCATTGTAGGGTGTGACCAACTGCTGCTCCATGTACATCACACTATGACACAGAGTTCCCATCTATACTCAGTAGTGCAATATAAGATTACAACCTGGGTGGAGCTTGATTTATAGTGAAGTCTTGTCTGTGTAACTCTGTAATGTGGTTGTACTTGAACACTGTGGGTGTTATTTGTGTATGTAGTCCTTATTTTATAGTTCTTGCTGTGCCCAACATATATGTGCAGCTGATTTCTGGTTGATTGCACATATGTGCTGATTAGGAGTGTACGATAAGAATTTGAAAAGATATTTTTCGAATCTGTATATACTGGAGCTGAAAAATATTGGCATTCCCAGGTTCCAAATGACAGCATTGTATTTGGATCCAGTTTTTCTTTCTGGGTTTCCAGTATTCTCAGCTCCATTGTTCTCGTGGGAAATCTTACTGTGTGGCTGGGGGGGTGGGTGCTTTTAAGGGTACTGGCACCAAATTGCAGGATAGCTGCTGATGCCTGTCCTTTAAATGACCCCACATTTCAAGTGAATTGGACCACAGAGTCCAAATATATGGGCCCTTAGAACAAGGTGCCCTCAGCAATCCTCCATTGTTTCCTATGGAGGGAAAAATGTAAAATGAGTAAAATGGAAAGTGTGAGAATCAACCCAATACTATTGAAGTTATTGCAGAGTCCAACCAATGTAATTCCCATTAATTTGAAACTCTCTAACTTGAAAAATCTGAAACTATGTAAAATGCAAGAATCCACAAATCAACTCCTGCAAAAGACAACTATTTTAAAACAACAAAAACAGTTGAAAGTAGCAGAATCTTAACTAAAATGGCCTGGCAAGCTGATACCAAGCCCTGGGAGACACTGCAACAGCGGGGGCAGGAGGGCAACGGGAACAGTCCTGAGAACTAGCAAATACTTGTCTCTGATATTGACAATTAAACCACCGTATTTCTGATATTTTTTGAGACTTGTTTTTTCATTATCATGGGTTATATTTTTGGCTTGGGTATACCAAAACACCCATCCCTAATGCTGATGATATTCCCCAGAGGTGCTTCTCAATTTTCCAAGTCTTGGAAAATAAATATATATATATTCTTTTTACTTCCAGGCAGCTGTGAAATATGGCACACCTGCCAGTATTTAAGGGAGAACAGGGTTAAGTCACTGCATATCCTGGTCATTTCCCCATTTCAGCAAGAAGATATTTGCTTAGCTCCTCCACTATTCTGTTCATCTGTGTCTGTCAAACTTTATTTAATCCCAATATTTCATGTCACAATGTAAATTTGTATATATAAGATTATGTCAGCTGATACATTTTTACTTAATATTTTATGTAGATGGGTGGGGATTAAGAACATTCTGATCTTTGCTGTGTTGTGAGTTAAATTGTTTATTTAACACCACGGAGTTTGAATAATGTAGGTTTACATCTAAAGTGCTCATTATATGGTTTGTATTAGTTCCTGGTGAATCTGCTATGGAGCAGTGGATTGGGACCAGTTACTAGGATCCATTTATATTTAAAGTTAGTGACATAGTTTATATAGAAATAGCAGCTATAATTTAAATGGGTGGCTTTTGCTTTTTATAGCATGAACATTTGTTACCATAAAGATGCAACTGGATAATTTGTAATAGGTGTCATTTATATGTCTGAAAATAGATCATATATGCAATACTGAATTTTCCCCATTGTAATTCTGTTTGTATAGTCTCCAAGCAAAATAAATCAAACTAAACATTTTTTATAGTTTTCCCCTTATCTAAAGCAGCCTGGCAAGCTGATACAAAGCCTGGGAAACACAGCAATGGCTGTGTGTTGATATTTAAAATATATGAGTGGGTCAAATACTTCTTTCTCTTTATCTTTTCCGGTCTTATCCACTGCTATCAGTTCAATCCTAAAACCACTTTAATGGGGGGAGGGTCGGGTGAGTCCCATTAAGAGATATGAGTAGGATTCTGAGTAGACCTGCTTAGATTCCTGTCCAAGTCTAGTTGTTTTCAGATAAACTTTGCTAAAATGTATCCTTTCTGTTGATTCTATTTGTTCTGTTTGTTTGCTGTGTTTGGATTATTGAAATAGTATTTGATTAGATTAGTTCAAGCCTAAAGCACTATGGAATTCATTTCATTTCTTCCCTGTTCTCTTTCAACGGGAAGAAAGATACTCTGCTTTATTTGGGTTCCTTTTTCCAGGACCCCTGGAGGCAGGAAATTGTTGTTTTTTCCATCTTCAGGAGGAAGACAAATTGCCTATATAGTTTACAGAGATTTCTGTAGCTGTCTCAGCAGCCCCACTACATGAGTCAAACAAACAAAAGCTACATAGCTGACCCACTCAGGTAAACATGAAGGACAGAGAACAAAGAACAAGAAGAAAACATGAAGGACAGAGAACAAAGAACAAGAAGAGAGATTTTAAGGAGCATGGGGGAATGAAAGAGAGTCTCCAACCAGGGTGGGTCCAGAGTGTCTTCCTCACTGTCAACAAGAAGTCTTCATGTTAACTAGTCTCTATCGAAGGGAGGGGGGAAGACACTATGCTTGGGATGTAACAAAGCTTGATTAATTAATCGAAAGCCAACAGATTCTAATCCGGAGAGCCAGGTTTGATTGCCCACTTCACATTAAGCCTTTCCTAATAGGCTTGGTCTTTCTGAACTAAATGTGAAGGGGTCTATAAAGGTCAATCATCTTGCAGTGTTAAAGTTTTAGACATAAAGTTGCTAAACAGATCTCCTGTGATCTGTGATGTTGTGCAGGAAGGTGGGATTCATGTCCAAGACCACCCCATCCTTATGAAAGACATACATAGAGAATGCTCAGCTTCAACCACCCTCCTGACTGAAGAAACTGCTACTGGGCAGAAATCTTCAGGGTAAGGAGCTTCAGAGAAACTTCCCTCAAGGGCTCAACAGTAGTTTGGTTAAAGCTTGAAGGATGAGATGAAGTATTCAGGAAGCTGTTGGAAACAGACAATTTTACTTTCAGGAATCTCTTCACTGCTGGGTGTCTGGAAACAGGTATGTTCATAACCACTGAAAGAAGAGTTCTCAGCACTGCCACTTGATGATAAAAAAACTTCCTTTTAGCATTTGGGAAATCCCTATTCTGCAGGAAATTTAAGATTTGAGGAAGATTCATAGAGTTCAGTTGCAAGTGTTTTGTTTTGCACCATCTGTATTCTGTTGCAATTATATGACATTGAAGATTTGGTAGGAACAAGAAGTCTGCTGACTTTGAATAACAAATTTGTTTTACTGCCTAAAGAATCTTCTCTGCCCTATCTAGGGGAAGAAATAGTTTTTTTCCTGGGCTGAACTTGACACTGCCAGGATGTGAAATGACCTGAACAAGTATCAATAAACCCTTCTGAAAGTTGATGCGAAATCTGTGATTTGAAAGGCATCTGGATAACTTTGAGTGCCTGTTCTTGGAAGGAAGTACTTATCACTAGGCCCTCAAGATAAGGGTGGATGTGAATCCCTCTGAGCTGCAAGTTTGCAGCTATGGAGGGCATCAGCTTTATGATGGCCTCTATAGCTTTGTTATGGTCTGCTGTAGCCAATCTGAAAGGCATGGCCGTGAACTCTTTCTGAAGTTGAACTTGAGATGAAGTTGTCTGCTAGAACTTTGGGCATCTAGAGATACTCCTTCATCATATCTATGGAAGTCCTGAAATTTTCTGATTGGAAGGGCTCATCTGTGGCCCTTGAGGACTCTATCCTGGGCTTCCTATACATCTCATATCTGTAAAGGAACTTGATAATAAGATAATTTCTGTTCTGTTGGTTAACAGAAAACTGTGTAAACCCTTAAAGTGATGGCATGTGTTTGGTGGGTGTAGTTTTCAGTAGATGGTTGGAAGCATCCAGGGTGTGCGATCTCTTGATGGGAAAATGAGAAAACTGTTGAGTTTGAGAATCTTTGAGGTGGGATGATTAATTCTATGGAATAGCTGTGATCTGTTGTCTCCTTTGCCCATTTGTTGGTAGTTGCCAGGGTCAGTAGAATTATTTTTGTTCCTAATCTGATGTTGTTTCACTCCTGTGTTGGAAGTCAAAGTATTCCTGTGTGGGGGCTCTGGTGTTTTGCTGAGATTTTAACCATGTCTCTTTCTTGGAGTCAGACCTGAATTGTGGAAGCAGTCTGTCAGAGTGAACAAATAGAGAACTGCAAATCTCCTGCCATTTATCTTCCCTTTAATAGATGAACTGCATGACTGAATTCTTATCTATGTCATCCAGGTTGCCCCAACTAATTGTTTGCTGAGGACAGACCAGTGTGCCATGTGAGACTTGGAAAGGGGTCCATGGTCCAAGACTTGAGCCAGAGATGTTTTCTAACTGTGGCACATGAAGCTTTGCCTCATGCCAAATAACATCTAGTGGAGGTGGAAATTGGATGTCACTGAGTTGTTTCAAATTTGTGCATTTTATTTCAGAGAGAACATCACCATGTGTTACTATAGAATGTGTGAACACGGTGCAGAAAGCAGTATCCATGCCACAAATTGGATCAAAAGGAATATAGTTGAGGTATTTTCTTCAAGAATAGGGATATGTAACCCAAGAGTCTTAGTTGAATTCCACGCTATGCTGACTACTTGGATTGTGCCAGTGTAAAATCCCTCATAATATTTAAGATGGAAATGGTAGCCATTTACTGTCATAAACTATTGCTATTCATTGTTAAAACGGCTGCTGTAGTCAGTCCCATAGGAGTAAGATGTAATTCTTAAATAAGGAAATGCTATAAGGCATTAGTATGCTCCTTGTGTTTCAGGAATGCACTTTCATCTCTATACATGCTGGAGAAAAATAATAGAATGAGAATTAAGTTGCTGCATATCTCTTGTAGCTCCTTTAAGATAATAGAGAAAAGAGCTAAGCAGTAGTAGTTGAGTAATGTCACAGTGATTTCATTAAAATTTATTGAGCGATATTACAGTGATTTCATTAGAATTTGCATGACCCCGTATATACTTTATTTGCAGTTAATTTTTGCTGACATCTTGAGCTTTTCTTGTATTTTTTAGCTGATTGCTTGTCAAGCTTGACAGACAAGGGGGAGAGGGAGATGGAGAGCCCCTGTTATTACCCATCACCCTCTGCTGCTTTTCTTTTATTATTGTTAGGAAATGAGTGGCAGGAAGAACTTTTTGGCACCTTATTTATTTCCTGCACAAAACTATTCTGAGAGGTGCTGAGTCCCACCAGCATCACTCTATGCTGTACTTAAGCTAGGATTCAGCTGAATGATTCCCATTACCAAGGGAGCTGCCTCCCTGTGTTCCCTGGCTGTACAGTCTTAAATTTGCACGCAGGTTTGTATACCTTTGTGATATTCGCATCCTTGCAGCTTTTGCTGTTCCGTTAAGTATCTTAAGTCTGAGGAGATATTATATTCTACTACTTTAATCGGTCCGTAGCTCATATGTGCAATCTTTACACTTACTTCATTTTATGTTTACCTTGAAACATATAAATGAAGAGAAACTCTGAATTCTTTTTCAAACCAGGAAACAAGACCTGTGATCAATTGTCAGGTTTGATATATACTGAACTTTCTATTTTGAATCACCCCCTATAAAATTTTTATGTCGGGACGGTTGATCATGCTCAGTCAGTTTTGTTGGCTTTTCCCAAGACAGTGATGCTAGATGGCAACAGAATGAATGAGGTAGTTTTAACTTCTCAAAAATAGTTAAGGTAGTTTACTATGTACATTTCAAAGAATGATTGACAGCTGTTGGTGACTGCTGGTTTGATATTTCTTTGAGCATATAAGAAGGCACAGTAAAGACAAAGTAGCTGATGATGATTACTACAACCACTCCTACCAGGTAGAGTACTATGAAGGGGTTGTTACTTCATATTCCTGGCAGGAAATACTCTTATTTGATTCCATTGGCCTTTTGACCACAATTTTTTAAAATGTACATCGAATACTATTTTATGTCTCCTGGGTCTGCTTGCTCCTGTTACACTGGGCTTTTAAATCTGTTTTATCTGCACACTTCTATTACTTTGAATGCGTATCCAGGTCTTGGTTGTGACTGGGTGAATTCTTTTGAATTTGAATTCTTCAGTTTTTGTTTAAACACTTTCCCCCCAACAAGTATGCATGAAGCCTATACTCTGAAATAACTGAAGCCAGGAGCAAAGCTCAAGTAGGTATTTGTTATTTAGCCTCAATCCAGTTAAATGTAGATGTGCCTAAAACAGCAGTTGGAGAATTATGTCTTATTTAACTCATTGGTACTAGCTTTTGAGTAAATGTGTATAGAACTGGGCTTTGGTTGCAGTGGGATATGCACTTCAATCTGAGGCATATGTACTTGGAACTACGTCTCACAGAACTCAGCAGGGCTTACTTTCAGCTAAGTGAACATTGAACTGTTGCCTAATCATAACTAGTTTTTGATTAATTGCTTAAAATGGGGAAGGATGTTTGTGTGTGGATAACTGAAAAGTTAAAGAGCCCCATCCAGGGGTGGGAGGTTGAATCTGTTGGTGGAAGTGGCGTGTGGCTGCACCGGTGGATTCACCCTCCTTGTGACACTTACCCCAGCGGAAGAGCAATTTTGCTGGTGTTCCGTGGCCACCGGCCCCCTGGCATTGGGACACGGCACCAGGCTTGGCACCAGCATCCCATTGTTCCTGCCACTGGCATAGCAGGAGCAGGCCAGGGGTGTGGCAAGGATGAGCTGACTTTAGTGGGTTCCCTTCTGGCCATTTGTGGCTTCATGCCTACAAATCCAGACTTATGCCACCTGGCTCTTGGATGGGGCTGAAAGACTCGTTAAACTTAGTGGAATTTACTTACAAGTCAGCATGATTGGCAATTGTTTTGTCCATTAAAGAACAAACTCATTCTTCTGTTCACACTTCAGTACTAGGAAGATATAAAACAAGCTTTAATATGTCGCCTGAAAAGAAGAGCAATTGCTTGAAATGCAACAACAGGACAAAACATATAGATGTTTCTTTTCAAGTTCTTGAAAACCGGTTACTGAAGTTTATACTGTACTGCCAGAAGTTATGCTTTGATCTGTTAATCTCCCTTCTGAACTATGAAAGACACATACTGAGTAACAGCACTTCTAAGATGCTGCTCACAGGAAACAAACAAAGCAAATATTTTATTTAGTTTCTTCTGTAGCACCTGCTTCCCTTCCTAACTAACAGGTTTCAACACCAACCTAATATCTTAGTACGTGAACTCTTCCTCTATCACACTCTTCAATGTATGGCCTCCATGAGACTTGGATCCTTCCCTTCAGCTATCTTAGGAAGCCTCTTTTTTCCTCCCATGTGTAATGGTAATTGTGCTAGAGCAGGCTTCCTTTTTGCCTAATCATGCCAGTCCCAGTTATTGATTGCTTCATACTGACTTTCAGAAGCTCATTCAGTATGTTTCCGCTCACTCTTAATTCTCCATGCATAATATCCTCCAGGGGACTTTTCAACCTCAGCTGACCTTTAACTTGGCCTGCCACCTTTCCGCCCTGACATTTCTATTGTGCTCTTGGGTCATCTCAGCAATTAAGTGCCATGACATCCCTGATGGCCATCCTGACCATGACCCTCCACTCATCTAAATTTCTTGCCCGCAAACACTTATGGCATAACTCCATCCATTCTCCCTTGCTGTCCCTTGAGTTTGGAACTTCCTCCCTGAATATGTGTGCTGGGCCATGTATTTTTCCCATCAAAAAATATAGTTATCCTTTTCACATTGAGATGTTCCCCATCACAGTTTTGATATATCATGGGTTGGCATAAGAAGTTAAATGGGATTTTGTTTTACTTTTGTGGAAGCCGCAAACAACACCTGAAGGCCAGCAGATGAGGCAGACTTATTCACTGTACAAAGGGAGGGCCCAAAATGTTACATGGATTTCCAGATTGCCGGGGTGGGTGGGTGCTGCACCCCTAACCCCTGCAATGTGGAAGAGATAACTGTATTGCCAGAGTACTCAACAAGGCAAAGATGCACAATCTGACTGAAGTGTTGATAAAATTTTATTCAGGAACCAACATACTTGATAGTAAAGAGAAGACACAGAGATATGGTCCTAGCTATTTCACAGGCTGAGCAAGAAGTTTGGAACATCTGAGAGGAAGCTGAATAGTTTACATTAAAATATGTAATTGGATGGAAATTTTTGGCTGTTGATTTACAGTGAGGTTGGGTTGAAATTCCAGCATGCAATTAACAATTCTAACGTGATGGACATGGGAATAAATCACTGTGCACTGACTGTGCAGTTACATGGCATTAAAATCCACCTTACAATAGACCAGAAATGAAAGAGAGTGTGCTTTTACTTTGCTGTATTTCTATGAGGCATTCTTTTCAACAGTGGGCCCTAGTTTACAGAAGGCAAAACAGGAACACTGTATAAGTATGGGTAATGAGAAAATATTATCAGACCTTTATTATTTTTCTTCTGAAATGCTTGGATGCATTTTTGTCTCAGTTATACTCTGTTTTGTATTATAAGAGGTTTATGAACTTATTTCCTGTCTATTTTGGCACACCTGATTTTTCTATGGAAAAAGAATTTGGTGAACTCATTCATGGCAGGATGTGGAGAATATAATGTTAGCAATACGGGTATTTCTGGGTGAAAATTCAGACAGTAATTGTTCAGAAAAAGTAGTTTGGTATTCTATCTGGTAGAAGCATTTCCTTCAAAAGTTTTCTTCTGGCCTAGGAAACTACCTCACTGTCTTTTCCTCAAGATGTAATGTATTGTAACTAGTTATCTTTTTGAGCATTACTTTGTACTGAACACAAAGGTTTGATGAATTCACTGTTGTACTATGAAATAGCAAAGATATCTGCCTTGCTTTCCTGCAAAGTCGTTTAATAAATCTTCATGTACACTTGTTTGATAAAATGTAACGTCTTGATTGAATGGATGTAACTTTGTAGGACGTGCAGTTTGTGTTTCTTCCTTAATCACAATAAAACAAAAAAAGATAGCTTTTCCCTCAACAAGAGGGAGAACAGAATTCAGTTTCTGGAAATTTAGGATAATAGTTACTCTTTCTGTATTACTTTTCACATATTTATCAGCTGTGACGGGTAGTGGTGGTGAGAATAAAGGAAAACTGTATAACAGCATTAACTGTTGCTGAAATAAAAACAAGCTTACCCCCATCATCTTTAGTTCATTGCATTTATGTTAGACTTTCCCCCTCAAGAGCTGCTGAGAGGTAGGGGTGAAATGCACAGAATTCTAGTGGTACAGGTTTATCTTGCGTGGATCAGGTAAATCATGTAATTTGTTCTGATATCATATATGAACTTTGTAAATTTGGTGGAAGAGAGCCCCTATAAGAAATCTTGGACTTGGAGGCATCTGATAATTTCTGCAGTCCTATACTAGGCCAGTTTATAGAAAACTAGGAACTAAGCTCTATCCTATTAACTCCTACCTGACCCCATTTACCTAATGAGATCCTATGACTGTGTTTAATGGGCCTAGGAAATAACAAAATCCAAATTTACCAAGATCAGGGATGCTGATGGGGCTTTCCTTGTCTCCTTCCACATTTGCTTTTGCTGAGTTTGAAGTTGGTTTCCATACTGTGATAGCAGCATCAGCTGAGATATGGAGAGGAAGATGCCATTCTGCTGCCCCGTGGTTGCATGCCATTTATTTTTTTGGTTATATGTATGTGCTATATTCATAGTCAAATATTACTTAGAGGCCCAAATAATGTGTACAGTGTGCTCAGGTCCCAGACACTTTCTGGGATCCCAGATACATTCTAGTATAAAAGTACATTAGATTTTTGGAGATTTTGTCACTGCATCTATAATCTTTATGACTATAATTGCTAGAAGGTACTAGATTATTTTATAATTATAATTGCTAGAAGGTACTAGGAGCCGCGTGGTGTAGTAGTTAAGTGCTTGCACTGCCACTCACACGGTCAGGAGTTCAAGCCCCCTGTGGGTCAGATATCCTGGCAGCTGGCTCATGGTCAACTCAGCCATCCATCCATTCCTTGGTCGGTAAATGAGTACCTAACACATAGCTAGGGGGTAAAGAATAGCCGGGGAAAGCAGTTGCAAACTACCTCACAAAAATGGCTTGCCTGTGAAATCACTGCTTGCAGTGGCATCCCAGGGTCAGACACGACTGAAGGGGAAATTTTACCTTTACTTTACTAGATTATTTTGGTGATAGGAAAAAAGCTACAATAATTTAATTGATTTGGGAGGATAAATAAATGAGTTCTGAATTGGAATATATTTATATTCACCTGCCCTCTATTTGTCAAATGGTTTCTTCATCAAGTCAGTACACATTTGCAATCAGGAGACAGGCTACAATGAGACAGAATTGAATTTCATTGTAATAAGCCAGTTTACATATAAATAAGCAATGTCATATAGCAAAGAGTTCTGACTAATGCAAAATGATAAGTAAGCTTTCAGTTGGATCCACCCAGTTTTCTCCTTTTATCTCAGCCAATTTGTCTCCTTATTACAGCCTCTATTCCACATGGCTGTTCATGGAGGCCCCATGATCCCAAACAATGGGTGGGGGACTTGGCAGCAGCCTGAATAAGTAATGGGAAGGTGGCCCAGGGCAGAGCCCTGTGTTCCCCAATCACATGGCCCTCTGCCTGGCCCCTTCCAACATCAAAGTTAAGCCCCATGCCACCATGTTGTCCCACTCATCTACTAGCATGCCGCTTTGGGCGGCCACCTCTTCTCTTGCTCCCAGTCCTGCACCACAAACACAGCCCTAGGCAAGTCTGAGGGAGTAGGGCTTCAGGTTGTCAAAAGGGACCCCTTTATTTTTCACAAGTAGAAAATCTGTTTTGAGCCAACCCTTTGTACTACCACTGATAATTGCTAGTGGTGCTGTATACATGTGGAAGCAGCCTTATATGTTTTTGCTAACCCTGTTAAGATTTCCAGTCAGGTACTTTTCCACAGTTCCTGTGAATCTTTGGGAAGGGTAAACTTGGTCCAATAGAGACAGTATCCAGACTTCTGGCTATTTCTACTGAGAGTCCATCTAGAATGCTCTGCTTAGGCCCTAGTGCCTATCTAACAGAACTAGGTAGGCAGTAGGACCCAAGCGGAGCTTTCTAAAACAAAGAAAGTCAAGCATGTGATGGATGAAGTTACAATTCTACTGACTACTTTTTGCTAAAAGGGTATAGGATGGGTAGAAGTCTGGTGAAAGGTCTTATCTGGGCATAGTGGGAGCTGTCCAAACACTGGAGAACATGCACAGTTCAAAACCACCATGTACACTATAGTTGCAGAGCTGTTGGACAGAGGACAAATATCCTTTGTCCAGCAGAAATGTGAGAGCAAAGGAAAGAAATTCATGTGTATATATATATATATTAACTACACTCTATATTTCTATATTTTAACTACACTCTACCACAAACAAATATATCCAACCATGTGGTCAGGAGAAGATAGTCAAATAAACTACTCCGTGGCTGTAGGCAAGGTTTAGTCTCTTATATTCGCAATTCAGGACAATACCTGTTCTGTGTAGCTTGTAGTGAAAAGGGTGTCTTTTGCTCTTCAGTTGATAAAACGCAATAAAATCTGGAAACTGAATAGAGGTGGGGAAGGGAGATAGTGAGGCATTGGCTACTGGAGGGAGACATAGGAAATATGCACACTATAAAGGGTAAGTGGGCTTTAAAGGAATGTGACAGTTTAATGACAAATATTTAAACAAGGGAAAGAAAACAGATCTGAGATAATTCTGTTCCGTTTTATATTGTGCTATCTCTTATTTTCCACAGAACAGAGTTCATGATAATACAAATCACAACGGAAAATGCTATTTTCTGCCTAAACATATATATGGAAATCACATTCTTTCAGTAACATGAATCTAATGAATTATTTCAAAATTCATACACTCTGTTACAATTACTTCTGAGTGTTCCCCTTGAAGAACAGTTCTAATGCCGCACATTTTAGCTGACAAGGCGTGACCCACTTACTCTTCTATCAGTGCACAATGAGAATGACTTCAACAACATTTCTGCTATTCCAGAAAGATATCCTCCAGGAAAAGTGATATGTATTTGTATTTACTTAAGTTATACCCTACCTTTCTCCTCAGTGGGGGAGTCACAGTGACTTACACTGATCTCCTCTCCTCCATTTCATCCTCACAACCACCAGGTTAGGTAGGTTAGGCTGAAAGTATGTGACTGACCCAAGGTCACTTAGCAAGAGTCTGTGGCAGAGTGGGGATTCAAACTGGGTCTCCCAGATTGTCCAGCGCTCTAATCGATATCGTACTCTGGTTCTCTAAAGTCTGGAGATCAGTTGTAATACTGGGATAACTCCAGGCCTCACTTCCAATGTTTCTGGTTTTGGGATGTGATGAACAATATGCCATTTTAAAAAAAATAACAAGTCCAATTTTTTAAATGGTAGAAATTAAACTTTTACTCTTTCAAGTGCCTCAGTATCTTTTTAAACATTACAAATTTGTTTCAAGTGCTTTTCAAGCTTTCATTGATTGCCAGCTTATTTATTATGTTTTGTATGCTTGTTAAATGACAATCACAATACATTTCTCTTGCAGATTATATCCAGAAGAATTTCAAATCCATATCTGGAAAACCCTTCCAGCAAGGTATTTTTTAAATCTCATTTAATGCTAACTTTTTTTTGCTTCATGTGTTCATTCTTTTGCATGTCTTCATTCATACTGCCTGAAGCTATGTACATCTGCGCTTCTGAGTTTAGAATAGCTATGTAGGTCAAAGTTTTCTAATGTAAACATAGTTTTTACTGCTGATAAGGAATACTGATTATACATATAGAAAGCTCAGTGTTGGTGGCAGGGGCTAGCTACGGCATGGCCAGACAGAACAGAGTCCAAGCAGGCATCAAGTGAGGTGTAGTCAAGACTGGACAAAGTCAGGGCAGGCAGGAGGCCCTCTGAAGTTAAGGCACAGGCAGGAGATCAAGCAGGCAGCCTGAGAGCCAGAGGCCAGAGGAAGACTAAGCATGTGGAGCTTACCAGGAAGTACATTCATTGCACCCAGGCAGAGTCAAGCCCAAGGCAGGCTTTATATACGAAGTCCTGGCTATGAGACTGGGATCCTGCAAGAGCTCAATGCTCCTCAGATGCAGATGCCTCCATCTGGCAGAGCCTTCTGTCATAGCTTGCAACAATGCGAGCACTTTTTCTTTGCAGCTATAGCTTCTGTCTTTGCCTCCCTTGAGCAGCTGGCTCATTACTGCTCTTCTGAAATACCTGAAGGCTCTCCCAGCTGCATAACATCAGGCTCTGCCCAAGCTTGCAAGGAAGAGCTTGGAATTGTCTTCTGCCTGCAGTTCCTTGCAGGGAGCCATTTCTGAATGCACCATGTCTTCAGGCTCTACATCAGAGTCCTCAGTGCCCAGGGGCTGGCTCATGACATCATGCTTGTACTTTTCAGTTGTGTTCTGTAACATCTGTGAAGTCTTTTAGAATGCTATAATCCTGAAGGCTTGTATAACGGTACATTTGAGCCAGCCAGTTAGGTAGTGCTCTGGTTAACACTGTGGTTCTCTTGTTCTGGCAAACTGCACCTTTTCAAATTAACCATATAAAAGCCTAATCCGTCACAGCTTGCATAACTCTGTGCTCTATTTGTCTTCTACAGATTTATGGCGAGGATGCCTTATGTGCTGGGAGAGCTCTCAGAAATGTTTTCATTCTACAAGCTTCTGATATGATGAACGATAGAATGTCATTGGTGGGACTTTGCAGGTAACCACGTTTGCCTTTTGTTTTAATAACACATGTCTTTCTTCTTGCTGTGTTTTCCTCCCTTGGATTTGCAGGCTGGATAAGCCAATGTGCTAATGTTCTGGCCCAGTGGACAGATGATCCTACTTTATCCTACCTTTTTTCTGTTATCTACATGGCAGTATATGAAGAGGGTTATCTTTGACAGTAATTCCAGAGAGGTAGCTGGAAATATTGATGGCAACAAAAATAATTCAGCTGGTAGTATCTTAAAATACTAATAGAATTTTATTCCATGAGTTTTTCTGGACTAGAAACCACTTATTTATATATAATGAGTGACTCTTCCTTAGGTATGGAAACAGCACAGGCTTAAGGGGCCATGAAATGTAGTTATGTCACATCTATATACTTTCCCAAATGTGCCCCTATTGAGGACATCTAAATTAGGGGATTGGGGATATACATACCCCAAACAGATTTTTTTCTACGAACTTGGGAGACTCCTGGCGGTGGTGGCAGCTACTGTGACACCCAGGTGCCTGGTGGCTGCTTCAGCAATATGTGAGGGGAGAACCCTCAGTGGGTGCTGCTGAGAGCTATGATGGGTATGTGGGAAAGTCTCAGTGGGCCCATCCTAAAGTGCTGTAGGTGAGCTGCTGAAAGTGGAGGTGTGGGGGGCGGGGAGAGGTGGAAGCCCCAGGGGAGAGAGAGCATGCTGAGGTAGAAAGAAAGAAAGAAGGAGAATGCTGGGGTTGGGTGACAGATTGATGGGTAGGGGGCAGAAAGAGAGATCTGATGAGTTGGGGAGGCAGAAGAGAGAGTGAGATGAGATCGGGAGCTGAGAGAGTATCAAAAGGGGTGAGAGGCAGAAGTAGGAGAGAGAGAGAGCAGGAAACAAAGGTGGGGGAATACCTCCTCCTCACAAATTTCTTGCAGATTCCCACTTATTCAAATCTAATGAAGAAAAACAGAGAATGTTCATTAGTTTTGCTAAGCTTGTAATGGGCGGGGCGTCCCAAGTTTAGCCAAGTAGTAATTTGGTAAGTGAAATGCCAAGTATCTGGTAATTCATGAGAGCAATCTTCAAATGAAAAAAGAAAATCTGAGGGAGACAGTATAGCAGTGATTCTGACATGAACAGTGGCCCATTTATATGGATAAAGTTAATATCATTTATTGATTCATAACATTTGATACAAGGGAGTTGCAGAGCAAGTCTACTCGTATTTTAGAGAGTATGAGAACAAAGTTAAAGACTGGCTAATCATGCATACTAATACATTGGTCTCTTTTCTAAAAAATAGGTGATAGGATTTTGGAATGAACTATTGGATTTAAAATAGGATGCAGTTCATGCAGTTGTGATTTGCGAGCTCTGCTGATGAACATATACTGACGAACATGACAAATATTAATGAAATGAAAGACATATTTGTTAAATAACCACCTCAAGATACTGATGAACTCAAATCAGACTTAACTTTTGCTAATGAAAGCAGCAAAACAAAGTATTAAATTTTAAAATAATTTTTGTATAATGTCTCAATCTTGGTTTTTCAAAATCATCCTCTTAGTTCCTGTCTCAAATAAGAAATTTCTGGAAGCCTTTCTTAAAAAAATAAAATCGAACTAACTGTCATTAACGGACCATCTAACATACAATCTTTCAGGAGCTGGGTTGCCGACTCTTGAAAGGTCTGATACTTTAGCATTCTAGTGAGATATGTACTCTTTCTATTATTCACATGAGTGTCAGTACTCGTGGTTGATAAAGCAGCCCAATTCCAAAGATGGGGGGGGGGGGGGGACTACATGACTTGGAAGATGACAGAAGTCTCAAATGGCTTATGAATAAATAAAATTATCTGTATAAACCTGTTTGGAAAGGGCAAGAAAAGTCTACATTGAAGAAATAACTTGCCAAATCTTGAGAAAATTAGAGGGAGGGTAAAGGAAGAATGGATGCGAGGCTTCTTGTTAATTTATGAAGTGAAGTCTTGTTCTTTCAAGACCAGTGTGAAATTTAGTGGGGTGTTTTAGAAAAAGCAAATACATCCACTTTTCCCCTCTCATGCAGCATATTCTGTACTTCCTTGTCCTCCTTGTCCTGCCAGTATGCATGAACAGCTAAACAGAATCTCTAGGCCTTTGTAATTTATGGGCACCCAATTCAGGAGGTGGGCAAATCCCTCTCTGGATGTGGTGAGGGCCTACACCAGCTGAAATGCCTACCCCAGGGCACTTACCCCAGTGGTGGGGTAAATCTGCTGATGCCCAGCTGCTGCGGGGCCTGGGACAACTGACCATGGTGCCTAGCCTCACATCAGTGCTCCTGGCCTGTGCCACCCCAGCTGCATCAGTGTGGTGGGGGTGTTCTGGGGTGGACCAGGGGGTGGAGCTGACCTTAGTCAGCTTCCACTGCCTGCCCAGCCCCTGTACGCTGGTGACAGCTGACACAGAGAGACACAACCTTTTCCATGGCAAATCTCTGCTATCCCTGATGAGGAATTCTTGGGGGTGGGGGGGGGGGGAATTGTTTTTGAAATTGAATTTTTTTTTAAGGGGGAAAGGCGGGGCACAGATATGATAAAAATAATGGTTTTGTACTACTAAACCTGTGCTGTTCATAATTTTCATGTACAAGTAAGGTTAACATTCTACTTCATGTTCCCGTTAAGCGTAGGTATTGTTCTGTAGATATTATTTTATGTGGTATAAAAATTTGGCAGCCTCATGAAGAAGAGCTTTTTCTTATGTTAGTGTTCTTTAGAATGCAGCCTTATAATCTATTGTCTTTGCCAGGAGAAGTTGTACTGGATCTGAACTCATAGACTGGCTCTTGGAGTACTGTCCTTTCATCAAGAGTAGATCTACCGCAGCTGGTGTCTGGCAGCTCCTGTTGAACATGGGAATTATGTTATCAGGTTAGTTTTACAAAAGCAGGTCTAATGGTCTCAAGAAAGGTATTCCAGTTTCACTTGCCATTCTGATCCTTTTCTGGACATTTGATTTATAATATTAACAGAGGAACAAAGGAAAAGGCAGATATCCATTCTAAAATTTTTCTTCTGATATCCTACTTCTGATATCCTACTTTCCTTTCATTTGTGATTTCATATCCTGAATAATTGCCATCTTCCAATGCAGCTGATAGTATTTATATCTACATTTAAATGGACAGGCATTTTTGGTAGACATATTGAAATGTGGTTTTTATAAAAGAAAATGTTTTATCTTACATGTTCTTTTCTGCAGGTCTAATGGTCTCAAGAAAGGTATTCCAGTTTCACTTGCCATTCTGATCCTTTTCTGGACATTTGATTTATAATATTAACAGAGGAACAAAGGAAAAGGCAGATATCCATTCTAAAATTTTTCTTCTGATATCCTACTTCTGATATCCTACTTTCCTTTCATTTGTGATTTCATATCCTGAATAATTGCCATCTTCCAATGCAGCTGATAGTATTTATATCTACATTTAAATGGACAGGCATTTTTGGTAGACATATTGAAATATGGTTTTTATAAAAGAAAATGTTTTATCTTACATGTTCTTTTCTGTTATTAATTGAGCCTGCAGAACTTCATATCTTTTGATTTCAGTCTACATCTAGGCCATTGTCAAATGTTTGGCTTGCCTCATCTTCTTGATAAGAAATTCTCCTTGTTTTTAAAAATCAATTTCATAGTCTTCATTCACCTAGAACTTTGTAGAATCTAGAACGTTGGAATCTAGAATCTAGAACAACTTGCTTTCATGGGTAACCTTCAGGCTCTTCACAATATGTTTAAGATTCTCTTTTTCAGTTCTATCATTTTTTGTCTGCCTATAATGTTATTATTGTAGATCTTTTCAGTACAATACAGTACAAGGCTTTCAAAAACAGCATACAGCTGTAAAACTGATTTTTGAAATATGGCACCTCAGTTAGTTCTAACCATGTTAATACATTGTATGTGTAAATGTGCCCTTAGTAGTAACTAAAATCAAATCAGAGGGAAAATTTCCAAGAATTTATTTAGTATTTTGCTGGTGCTTTTTGTTTCATAGCAGATTGGTAAAAGAAACTCTCTAAAAATCATTCATCTTTTTTCTCCCATACAGTGGATCGACAAATCTGTTTTCAAGATAACTATGCTTTCTACCAGTTTTCAGCTGATGAGTGTACATATCTTTTCTGTGAATATGAACAAGATGAAGGATGGAAAAATGGTGTTAAACTTCTGTTGCAATTAGTGCCTGTTATTCCTCCAAGGATTAATGCATGCAATCTGTAAGTATATCTTCTTGTAACTGTTCCTAATGAACTTTTTTGGAATGATATTAGCTGTAGTAGCAAATCTTATAGGCCATAATCCAGAAGGGGAGGGGCAGCATATCAAATCCAGTAAATCATATCAAGTAAGTGTTGTAATAGAATAGCCACAGGTTGTCAGATGATTTCATAAACTCATTATTGGTGTGGCTAGGGTGGTAAAATTGTATTTTAGCAGCATTTAGGGGAATAGAAATTTATACATTCTTTGAATTTCACTCTTGTAACGGATTTTATTCTGACATCATAGTTCTATCACCATGGCAATGGGGTCATGTGGTTGAAGATGACAGGGAGTAAAGAAAGGTTGGAACTAGGGACATAAAATGTCAATTCTTTATGAGACAGGAGGATGTGACAAGGGAGTTTAGGGGGACTACAGAGACATAGTAGACTGTCAGGCTTATCTGCAGAGCAGCAGCGTTTGCTTATTCAAGGTTTCTGGGTGGAAAAAGTTCCATGTCTTGTGGAACTCAGACAAGCAGAATGGCTTTCTTAGGTCTGGATCTGTAAATCCTAAAATGATAAGGAAAGGAATATTAATTCCATAATAATATAGCCAAATCTACTGGGAAGAAGTTGTCATTAATCTTGGTAAATGCTACAGAAAATAAGATTGTAAGATAATAGAAGTTTTCAATTTGAACCTTTTGGTTTCAGCAACAGATTTCTTTTAATTTGGGCATGTCTGAATAAAATATCCTTGGATTTGGAAAAAAGCTGTTTGGGAAATGGTTATACTGTAAGAATACCATGTTTTTATGCTTCATAATGCTCCATGCACCAACTATGTTTGATTCATTCATTGTGCATCAAGCTAAGTGCAGTTCCTACTTTCTGTCGTTGGATGAATGTATGCATATTAGAGCTGTGCATTCAGAAAAAATAAAGCCTAAAAAACTGAAAAAAACCCCAAAACAAATGAAACTGAAAAACCAGAATCCCTTTTTGGGCTGTCCCACAGTCCATTATATGGGCCATGGGTATTTTTTTAATCTAATTTTTTAAAAAACCCATGAGTGAGGCTGGGAATTGGGCTTTAAATTTTAACTACCGACCTTCCAAAAACCTCAGCTTGGCTGGTGCTTTGGTGGGCTTCCAGGTTGGTTTTGCGGGGCCCCTTTGCTGGATTTCTCTGGAAGGAGCAATGCCCAGTGTGTTTGTTGTGAGGGGGGAAGGGCAAGGAGATTGTAAGCCCCTTTGAGTCTCCTGCAGGAGAGAAAGGGGGGATATAAATCCAAACTCCTCCTCCTCCTCCTCCTCCTCCTCCTCCTCCTCCTCCTCCTCCCTCCCTCTTTCCTTTCTTCTCTCTTCTTCTTCTTCTTCTTCTTCTTCTTCTTCTTCTTCTTCTTCTTCTTCTTCTTCTTCTTCTTCTTCTTCTTCTTCTTCTTCTTCTTCTTCTTCTTCTTCTTCTTCTTCTTCATTCTTTGCTAAGGAGATGGGGGCTACTCTTTTGAGGGTCCAGTAACTTTGGACACCCTGAACCAAACTGTACCAAACTTGGGGGGTGCCATCATGATAGTCTCCAGATGATACCCTAACATTTTGGTACCGATACGTCCAAAAATGCGCCCCTTGCAGGAACATCCCAGAAATTTGCCCAAGAATCTTTGTTCTGCGTTGAGTTTTATGCATTTCTGTCAATGGGGGTTGCAGGCTGGGGGGGGGCACATTTCTGAAGGCAAAGTCTCAAAACTTTCATGGTCTCATCAGGAGACTTCCCTAATGATACCCCCCCAGGTTTGGTGCAGTTTGGTTCATCGGGGCCAAAGTTATGGACCCTCAAAACTGTAGCCCCCATCCCCTATTAGCTCCCATTGGAAACAATGGGGGATGGGGCATCCCCTTTGGGAGTCTATAACTTTGGACTTCCTGAACCAAACCTCACCAAACTTGGGGGGTAGCATAAGGACAGTCTCCTGATCTGTTGTGTTTTTTTAATGAGCTAATTTTCTTGGGTGTTTTTTGGAAGTCTTCCTTCACTTTTCTATTAACCCCTCCCTTTTTAAAGGAACCATCAGAAGATCGAAGACACAAATGAGACTAATGCTGAAATTCTTGCTCGACTGACTTCTGCGGTAAGTTTTTTTTGCAAAAGAAGTTAATTATTTCTCTTTTGTAAGAGGATGGATATATCACAATATTGATATTTTGTATGCTTGGTAATGTAATAGGGTAGTTAACAATATTATTGTATAATAGGTAGAATTTGTGTTCTCCCCCCTTTTTCCCTCATAATTTAATCTTGCCCTTCTTCCCAGAAAGCTCAGAGCAGCGCACATGGTTCTCTTTTCTATTTTATCTTCACAACATGCTTATGAGGTAAGTTAGGCTGAAAAATGGCAACTAGCCCAAAATCACTCCAAGTGTTTCATGGTTGTGTAGTAATTTGAACCTTGCTGTCTGTCAGTCCCCTGCACAGACAATAAAGCGCTTGTAGGTTTTCAAGGATTTTATTGAAGACGTATGAGAGACAGAAGAAGACAGTTCTGGCAAAAAGGCACCAAGCAGTTGATAATATGGATAGCATAATCCCCACTGCCACATGGGAACAGAGAGAGTTAGAAGTGTCCACCCTGGAGGCCCTTCCCAGCCATGGAACTCCAAGGCCAGCACTGTTGATAGTGAGGCAGCTGCAAAATCTCTCACAGAGATTTCCTCCCTCACAAGAGCATCCTGCACTGTCCCTCCTTGAGGTCCAGTGCTAACCCACCATGTCACAATAATGAACAGTAACTAAAAATGCTATGGAATTAGGCAAATGTACCACCACTGCTAACAGGGAAAGGCTATTGTTATGGTTAGCCTTCATATAATCAAGGGAATATATGTATGCCTTAGTCTATGGACAAGTGTCGTTTTTCTCATACACACTGAGTTTGGCTGAGGAGATCCTAAGAAATGTACTGGCAGATCATTATCATGTATTAAAAGCCTAGATATTGAAGTAACAGGAGATTAGTTTTTATTCTTAGAGATGAGGGTATGGGCTGACTCTATGCATCTCCCGTAACTCCAACAGAAAACAGCAGTTAAACTGGAAATTGATGCTAGCTCAATACATACTTCAGGAATCTGGTGTCAACATTGAGGTGTAGGCAGGAAAGGATGTGCTGAAGACAAGTCATGTCTAGATTGGAACTAGTGAAAATTTGAGGCAAATCTCCTAGAGGATGACTCAAGTAGAGTCGAGTGCAGGCCCAGGTTAGAGTCCAAAAGCCTGCCCAAAGAATGGGCTAGAGTGAGAATGCAGTACGACAACTAATGCTGGCTAACGGGGGAAGCTATTGTACAAAGAAGGAAATGAGAAGTCAAGAGGAGACATACAGACACACACCCAAAATAAGGATATATAATCACATAGGCAAAAAAGTGTCTGGATGTTATCCAGGAAGAGAAAGCCTTGATCTAAAAGAACCAATGTTTCTATAATGGTTAGAATGCTGTACTAGATCTGGAAAGCCCCTGTTTGCTTGCTTACTTTTTCATGGAAACCTATTGGGTGACCTTGGGCCAGTCACTCTCTCTCAGCCTAACCTACCTCACAGAATGATTGTTGTGATGAAATGAAGTGGGTGGGGTTTAGAAAGATGATTTAAGAGAAGAAGAGTTTTGGATTTATATCCCCCCTTTCTCTTCTGTAGGAGACTCAAAGGGGCTTACAATCTCCTTGCCCTTCCCCCCTCACAACAAACACCCTGTGAGGTAGGTGGGGCTGAGAGAGCTCCGAGAAGCTGTGACTAGCCCAAGGTCGCCCAGCTGGCATGTGTGTGAGTGTACAGGCTAATCTGAATTCCCCAGATAAGCCTCCAGAGCTCAGGCGGCAGAGCTGGGAATCAAACCCGGTTCCTCCAGATTAGATACACAAGCTCTTAACCTCCTACGCCACTGTTGCTAAGTAGGTTTGCCAGATCTGGGTTGGGAAATACCTGGAAATTCTGGGGATGGAGCCTATAGAGGGCATAGTTTGGTGAGGGGACAAAACTTACTGGATTACAATGCCATAGAGTCCACCCTCCAAAGCAGCCATTTTATCTAGAGTAATTGATCTCTATTGTCTGGAGATCTGTTGTAATAGCAGGAGATTTCCAGGGCCCTAACCCTAACCCCTAACCCTAACTGTAAGCCATTTTGTAACCCTAATTGTAAGCCATTTTGGTCTCCATTGGAGACAAAAATGGAAAACAAATAACAAAAAATTATTGTGTGAGCAGATATGACTGAAGGCGAGGCTGAAATTTTTCTGGAAGAACAGTTTTGTCCTCCTTATCTGTTTACTAAAAGGGTACCATGAGCTCCCCGGCTCAAATTGTGGTTGATGCAATATCACAGTCTTGTTGCTTGTTATAATTGTCTGGATAACAAGTTTTTGGTTGCGTTTTTCTTCTTTGATATGAGAGTCTGAACTCTCTGCAGTGTTTTCACAAAAAGAACAAAGATTTGCCCTTATCTCAGGTGAAATGCATTCAAAAGGATTACGGTATTTGCCAAGTCAAGTATGTAACAATCACCAGTACATAAAATATTCAAGTGCATTGTTATTTTGTAAACTAAAGCCAAGGTTAAGAACTAAGTATGAATGCCAGTGAGATATAGCTTTATTGTTACATGACTGGATGCTTTATAGCTCCCATTTAACATTTTCTTAAGCCTTTTCTGTTTAAATCCCATAGTGAAGTACCTGTACTATTAGAGAAGATATTCTGCCTCTAAGGTTCCCTTTTATTGATGACTCTGGTTGGAATCTGCTAATAAAGAAAATGCTTTAAAACAATGGAAGGGTGAGGGACTTTTGAAGGATAACAGTTGTGTTTGAATAGTGCCCATTCAGACTGTAGGAACAACAGCAGAGGACTCTTTTCTTGATCAGAAACACTGTGTTTTAATCATTAAAAATTAGGGCCATATGAAAGATTTAGTGTTTATGTGGAATGTTCTCACTGAGGATGATATTGTTCATGATAGGAATTTTAACTTTTGCATAAAGGAGCTGACTTAACAAGGATGATAAATGCTTGAATGGTTGCAGTTGCTCAGGATATCTTTCTGAATATATTATGTTAATTCGCTCTATTTGGTACCATTTTAAACTACTAGATGACAGATCTTATTTTTATCTCATATTTATCTCATGGAAAAGGATGCTTTAGAAGTGTGCCGTATTTTAAATATGATGACATTGAGAGAAGGACTGTTTTATTGTGTGAGCAAATATGGCCGAAGGGAAGGTTGGAGTCTTTCTTAGAAAACCGTATTGCCTTTTTTGTCTTGGTCAACAGAAATTACTGAAAAAAGCTTATCCGTTCCTGGCCTATGGGCATGGTAATTGGGTACCTAATGGATACAATTGTTTAAACAAGCAATATCTAAAATGGGATATAAACAAGCAATATCGAAAATGGGATATAATTTAGACAGCATATTTAGTTTTTGCTGGTGGGTGAAAATGACTCTATAAAAGCATTTATTTTATATCTCATTCTGTAAATAAGGAATTAGTATTTCAGTCTTGTCAGTATTACAGTTGCTTGAATTTTATGGGTTAAGAAAAAAGATACAAAGTTGCCTATTTGCGTACTTGGCTAATAAATATAAATGACATATACCACCTATTGAATGAAGCAAAGGGAATTGGAAGCATAGTAAGAATAGCAAGTATGCCTAAGTTTGAGAGCCTCTAAAATTTGCATGAGACAGATATATCCAGTGCTTCATGTCTAGAGGAGCCTGGAGAAGCCTTTACATATTTGGGTGAGATGTGAAGAGTTGATGTATTTTGTCTGCAGAATAAGGATCTGGAGTGCACACAGACCCAAAAACTCATTCCAGAGCTAATTGCAGCATGGGCAACAGGGCTGCTGAAGAGTCAGGGCTCCTGTTTTGAGCATCCCTGATTTTATATGGGTGAGGCCACCTTGACTCTAAGCCCCAAGCCATCATGTGGGTAAGGCTCTTACTCTTCCTTGCCACATCTTCATTAGTGCTCAAAGGAGATGTGCTGCATCCATTTCCCCTTGCTGTGAGATCTATGATTCAAGAATAATGGCATCCCTCAATGGGTCCCTATCCCAGGTACATGAAGGCATAGAGGCCCCAGATTTCTATTATGAGGATCACCCTTCATCTCCCGAACTGATGCTTCAGGATGCTCACCTAAGTTGGACCGTATACTACTGAAGCAACATTTTCTTTTCGCTACTCTCAACATGGGTGGGAATCAACCTGGTCCTTGGTAAGCCAACTTATGGTCACCAAGAGGCCCCTCTGCAGATGACTGGTGAGGATGTCACATCCCTCATCCAAAAGATGTACTTTATTGGCCATGTACAGTGTGAAAGACAATACTGGATGCTTGGGTGCACAATCTAAGTGCTACCAATGGTAGCAGTGCAGCCCCTTCCTACAACTCACCATTCACTTTAGCATGCTCTGCTTCCAGATGCCCTGGTGCACTGCATACTTCCAGACATGCTGCTGAAACATATCTGCCCATACAATCAGCACATCAGACACAAGTGCTCAGGTGCTCAGATTCTACTAGGGCTTGCAAAATAATGGACTTACCACCTGCACATTTCCCCATGTTCTCAGGTGAATTAATATGATGTGGGGTAAGGTAGACCCCTTCAGGTATACCCTTTTCAACAAAAATAACTAAGTAGAATTGTACCTTCGTCTGCCATGTACTGGATCATCTTTGTTGCAGAATTCTCTTCTTGGATCCTAGTGCTTACCTAGCAGAACTAGATAGCACTAGGACCCAAGTGGAGCATTCTAAAACAAAGACGGTCCAGCATATGGGGGATGAAGTTACAATTCTACTTACTACTTTTTGTTGAAAAGCGTATAGTGGTGCACTTAAAATTACAGAAATGTTTAGTAAAAAGAGCCACAAAATTTGGGTTAGATCCAGCCAAATTTCCCCACTCAAGCTCATCTAATTCTTCTTCCTAGAACATTTTAATTTTAAACCATTTCAAAAGGCAGAAGTTGGCTTCATGATGTACTATTTCTGTACCCTTTTCAACAAAAAGAATTAAGTGGAATTGTACCTTCATCTACCATGTGCTGGACCATCTTTTCTTTAGAATGCTCCGCTTGGGTCCTAGTGCCTAACAAAACTTTGTAGGCACAAGGACTCAAGTGGAGCATTCTAAAACAAAAAAGGGTTTGGCATGTGGCCGATGAAGTATCAATTCTACTAAGTTCTTTTTGTTGAAAAAAGTATATCTGAAGCGGAAGGGAAATTTTGCATTATCAGGTACTTAAGATTTTTTGGAGAGTCAGAAATTCTTGGGGAAGTTTAAGGTTTTTTTTTTTGCTGTGCCTTGTCTCTGTCTGAAGGAGAGAGGCCTCTTACATCATAGCATGAATATTCACAAAGAATGGCACCAAAAATTTGCCTCTCATTTTATAAATTATATGCTGTGGGAATGAGAGCATAGCATATAGAGTAGTTCTCTTGCATTCTTAGGAGATCTTCCTGGAAGAATAAACCTGTAGAGGAACAGTTCATTAAGCTCCCCCAGCGGAAAAAAAACACACCTTTCAGCAGCAATCACCTGTTTCATAGATGTGTACTCATAGATGGAATGAAACAAGTAACCAGAGGAAAAGGGCAATTTTTGTATCTGAGTCAGAATCTTTTCTTGCTCATTTTCCTGCTGATCTTCTACTGATGGTCACAATGACATGCAGACAGGAAAATCCCTCCCATCTTATTAAACATGAAATCCAAGGGATGAGAGGATACTTGAGAATTCTAGATCCCTTGATAAGCAGGCTATTTATATCATCAGTTTTATTTGTTGAGGGGGTACAAGGCTGTTGATCCAGTGTCATATAATGAGTTGGTATCTTGAGCTTTGATGAATTTTAAACAAAGAAGGAATGTATTTATAGTAACAGGCTGTTAAGTGTGCGCGCGTGTCTGTGTGTTTGAGAGAGAAATCTGGTTATTCACAAAGATTTTTCCCGTTTGATGGTAATATATTTTCTTCTGAATCATTATTTGACAGGAAAAGCTATACTTTAAATTATGGGATTTTATCCCATACTTTGCCTCCACTACTTAAAATAAGCCAGGGGTCTGCAGCCTGTGGCTCTCCAGATGTTCATGGACTACAATTCCCATCAGCCCACATAGAATTCTTGGATACAGACTTTTACAGAACTGAACAATAGAAGTGTCCAGCATCATTGACTGTGCACTGAGAATGGTGATGTCATTACAGTGATTAGCATTGCTGGTATTTGAATTACCAGTATGAAAACACATGATACATCAGCCATGGGGAAACTAAACAGGTCTGGTCAGAACCCGGATGATAGTCACTGGGTGTCCCATGTAAACAGTCTCAAGCTCTATAGTGAAAGAACAGTTGAACTAAAATTTAAGTGAATAAGAATTAATGTACTTGATTACCTGTTACAGCAGATAAGAAAATTAACTTCCCAAGTTATCCTGTTTTTAATAACTGGCTTCTATACTTTATAAATCTCTGAGGGGAAATGATGGTGGCAGTCATAGCAACATCCGCTCCTGTGAATAAATTTTAATATGTGACATGAAATGGTTGTCAATTGCTTACTGCCCTAGTTCATGTTTTGTCTAAGTAAATCCTCCAGTGGCCTTTTGTAACTGTGCTGAAACAAGCAAGATTTTTTTAAAATGAAGATAGAGAGTCATTGAATTTTTTAAATTAAGTACATGACCATGGGATCTGGGGTCCCAGACTGCTGATAGTGCTGGTTTCTGTAGCTTCTGAATGAGCAGCTGGTTTTCTCTTGAAGTCTGTAATAATTTCTATCAGGGCAATTGTATTGCTTTATCTTTTTCATTTATTAGATGCAGAGAGAACTGGCTGCTGTTCTTGCAATCAAGACGAGAAAATCAGGTGTGTATAGCAAGCTTTTGATTCTGCAGTTTGAGAATGTGTTGAATGACAAATAGTTTAAAATTGTGGACAAATGTTTTGTGTGTACCTAGGAATATTTACTGATGTTTTGTTCATGTGTTGCTCTTGTTTATCTTCATCCAATGAAAACGAGCTGGTTTCAGCTTACAAATGTGTAGGTCCTGTTTTTTTAAAGGTTGTTTGGTTTCTATTGCTCTAACACTCTCTTTGACTTTGAATTGTACTGGATGGTTTATTTCACTTTTTAAAATGTATATTATTCAAACATCTGGGTGTATGTCATCAAGATTGCTTTCTTTTCCTTTCTGGATTGTTGCACTGGTGGTTAGGAGTGTTTGGGCACTGGGTGTGTGTCAGGGTGATAGAGAATACATTAAAGGGTGGGTCCTTGATGCCCTCCCCCCAAGATTTGTGTAGTACTACCATTTGCATACACTGCTTGCAGATATATACAGGATCAAATGGAAAACATAAAAACTTAGTTATATTTACTCACCTTAGCAAATACTTGAGAATAGAGATGCATGTGGTAGGATGTAAGTAGTTGAGTTTGAATGCCCTATGGGAACACTGATACAATTTTGGTTTAGAAATCAGGCAGCTTTTTTAGCAGTTTCATGAACACCAACAAACTACTTGAGCTACTGTTGGCAAAGAAACCAGAGCACTGAATCCTTTGTTAATGGAATCCTAACTTGACTTTGTATTGCAGTGTTGGGCTGTGGCATTTTAAACAAGTTTCTCTGTTCACCTAAGGGTGAAACTATAGCAATATGTGCTGTTTAGATAATGAGGTCTTACAGAGGCCATATTTTTCAGTATTATATTAGTCCTGCGGTAATGCCTGTTTGACCAATTGAAGTATGCATATTTCTAATTTTGTGTACGCTTGCAGATTTTCAAAAAATTAAACTCTGCTGTTAGTGCTGCTGCATGCTTCCAGTTAAAGTAATACATGTAAAGTGATTGTTGGATCAATCATTACTTTAAGTTTTAGATTAGATTAAGGTTTTAATCATTTTTAGAGACAGAGTACATTAGGATGGCTGATTACTGTAACAGGCAGGATGCTATACAGCAGCAATAAAGTTTATCAATGCAGACTGTGTAATGGGAACTAGTGTAATAGAGTTCAGCATCTTGGTTTGACAGAGGTTTTTCAGTCAGTCAGTATTTGGATATTGATGTATATAATGTTCTTCCCCTGGTGCCAGGGTAATTTGATTTAAATCAAATTGATTTAAACCCTAATTTAAATCACTAGTCAGTAAGACTTGATTTTAATAATAGTTTTCTACATAAAGTCTCATTCGTATTGGTATAATTGTAACGTTTGCAACCAGATGAAGGTTTTATGTTTAGATTAGTTTTACAGTTCTATCAAAAATTGCTGGTTTGGTGTTATACTAAGAAAATACACAGCTCACCTCTCAATAATTTCATAATGATCTATCTTCAGTTTCATTTGGGCTATCAGGACTTGTAGTTCTTCATTACAGTGCTTGCATTTTGCATGTCTGCCTTACTTATATGTAGAGGAACTTCATTAAAATATTCCCAAACTTGTTTTTTTATAATGGCCTGCTCAAGGACATAGGTAAGGGGGGCGGTTCTTGGGTTCAACCCCCCCTTACATGTCTGAAGCTCCGCCCCCCGTTTGAGTTTTTTCAGTGGCAAAGCCACAAGGGAGCGGAGGGTGTGTCGTGCACTGGGCGCACGCCTGGGGGTGGTGCAAAAATCACCCCAGGCCCCGCCCCTTCCCCCCACGCGCCCCTCCATGACGCCCTCCCACCCCCTTCCCATACTTACCTTAGTTCTTTTTTCAGAACTTTTTCAGGCTTCCAAAGGCCTTGTTCTCAGTAAAACCGGCCTGAGGAACTACAGTTCCCAGGAGACCTTGGGGCTCACAAGGTCTCCTGGGAAATATAGTTCCCATCAAGCCTTTTTTTTACTGAGAACAAGGCCTTTTGAAGCCTGAAAAAGTTCTGAAAAAGGAACTAAGGGGGGGAAGGGGAAGGGGGATGGGGGTGTGCTGCAAAGGGGGGGCGCGCCACGGGGGAATGGGGGCGTACTGCGGGGGGCATGGGGGTGCCGCGGAGGGCATGGGGGGCAGAAAATGTGGAATGCGCACCGGGCACAGTTTGGCCCAGCTACGCCTCTGGATGTTTTTCTATTTTTTAGTGGGTTTTTTGGTTTTTGGCCTGCAGGGGGTGCAGTTTTTAGGTTAGCAGCACCAAAATTTCAGGGATTTGTTGGGATCTCCTCACACTATCTTGTGGTCAGAGACTATGAAAAGTAATGAACTGTATTTTATAACAGAGTGCCATATTCTAAATTTAATATTTTAATTGCAGAATTTTTAAATTCTTAGATGACTTCCTTAAACTCTAGCTATAACTGCCATCTTTCATAACTATAATCTACCAATTATCCCTCAGATGTGTAAAATATGATGTTTTATAGGGGTAGAATCCTCTTTCCTGTTTGACATTTGAGAAATTGATCCCTGGAGATCTGTTTTCTGTCTGGAAACCAGCATAATGAGTACCCTTCTCAAAAGGAAGTTAATGACCGTTTGTGCACTAGTGATAGGAAATTGCATTGCGTTTCATATCCTTGTCAATTTAGAAATTAGCATTACAGCAAAGTCATATTTATTTAAATTGATTGAAAATATATACCATAACAACTGAGGACACTGGAGAACCCTATGATTAAAAAAAGAACAAGGAATATCAGTGACATTTGTAAATTTGGTATGTACAGTTGTTGTCATGTTGGTTTCAGTGGACAACCCCCTTGGAGGTTCCCCCCTTGGAGGTTCCCCCCTTGGTGGTCCCCATAACATCTGTGGGACCTACCGCTCCCTCTTGGGAGGGTTTAGTTTTTGGATGCAATATATTGTACACTGGAACACTGTTTTAATAGGGCTTTTAGCTGTTTTAATTTTAATAGAGCCAAACAGATGTTTATTTATATTTGTAAATTGTTTATGTTTTTAATTGTGCTCTATCTATATATTTAAAATGTTGCGCATCGCTCAGAGCCCTCCGGGAGAGGGCGGTATATAAAACTAATAAATAAATAAATAAATAGATAGATAGATAATGATAATGATAATAGTTAAGGAGACTACTGTTGGAATGCAAAGATACGATATGTGTGGCTGTCATTTTTTGCCCCAGACTATGTTGGCTGGGTAGTGTTACCCTCCCTGCCCTCTGTTCTGGCTGATTGATCCCTGCCTTTCCAAACAAATTATATTCCTCATTTCCTTTTAAGAAAATAAAGAACATACTTGCAAAATTATGTAATGTGCTTATTCAGGATTTATTTAATGGGGGGGGGGGGTTAAGTTTCCTTTGCCCTTGTCCTTCATTTGAAGCCACCTGAAAGCTCACTCTCTGTGGGAATTCTGTTTGCCAGATTATAGTTCAGAATAGAATTATCTCCAGATGAGTGGTGGCCCTTCTGGAAAGCCAGGGCTGATAATGGAAGTGCTGAAGCAATCTTAATTTTGGCTGCAACCGATGATACATGATAATGATTATCCATCTTAAGTGAATCTTCCATCAAGGTTAAAGTAGGTTATGGCTTTCTCTAAAATAACTCTGGTGAAATTAAATAAGCTTTACATCTCAAGGAGGGCAATCCTCTCTGTACATAAATACACCCACTTTCTATCCCGGAGCAAGCCTTTACTCTCTCTTTTTGGTTTATATAAGATCTGGAAGGGAAGAAAATCTTCCCAAGGTCAACAAGGGAGTTAAGAAAATCAAACCAAGCTTTCTATCCTTAAGTAGATGATTGTTTAAAAATTGGGAAGCTATTAAAAAGGCTAATTTGCAGATGAACACATTTGAACTTGCATTTCAATAAGCTAATGTTCATTTAGCATTTCTACTTCAATTCATTTTTAACCCTTTTCACTGGCTAAAAACCAGAGGAAAATTATAGGTAGAAATTGGGAAAGGTTTCAGTGAACTTGACTGTATCCTTTTCAATATATTCTTACTTTATGAAAAGTGAAACAGATGTGTGGCTCTAACAAACACTACTTTTAATAATATAAATGGTTTCCTTTGCTCTCAGCTATATCTGTCATGGAGACACAGTTTATGTTGGCACAGTAGACAGTTTTATCACAGACCCTTGACTATGGCCCAGATATTATAAATCTTATCTGAAAATCTATTATTTAAAAGTTCACCCCAAATTTTACATTTTCACATCCCACTTTTATACTGCACATCTTGTTTTTTAAGGTTTAGTACCAAAAAGTGGGAAATTATCACTGTGTTTTAATGCTCGTGGATGGAATTCAGTAGCAAATTTGTTCAGTAGATGTGTTTTTCATCTGATTTTTATAACTGTGTGGAAAATAGGCAGTAGATCTTTGCAGTGTGTTTCCTTGTGGAGTATCCCCATTGGTCTGCTGATTTTTCCCCCAGTGAGCCTGTTAGACTTTGAAGTTCCTCAAGACTGCTTTGTGTGTGTGTTACATAATTCTTGTTCCTCTCAAGTCCGCTAATGCTACTCAAACATCAAGCTAGTTCCTCAAGTTCTGAGCAAAGTTGTTAAACTTAAAATTGTAAATAGTGAAGTTAAAGCTTACTGGGATTGCTTAGCTTCTTCGATCAAATAACTTAGAGGGAAGGGGATTCAGTCTCCTTGGATGCTTGGTTCTAAGTGTAGGTGTTAATGCTTAGCTGCATATTACTTGATTTCACTGGCCAGAAGCTTTAGTGAGATGGTTCTCATTGTGTCAGCCATATTACCTGGCTTGGCACTTGGAACTTCTTAAATCACATAGAGTGTTCCATACCCCTAGTGCATGAGGGTTGAACTCATTTGTTACAACAACTGGATATAACATAACCGTGACTTGGTTGGGCTGGGTGTGTATGTGTGTGGC
This sequence comes from Sphaerodactylus townsendi, assembly GCF_021028975.2. Classification (NCBI taxonomy): domain Eukaryota; kingdom Metazoa; phylum Chordata; class Lepidosauria; order Squamata; family Sphaerodactylidae; genus Sphaerodactylus; species Sphaerodactylus townsendi. The sequence continues at coordinate 42,403,301 of NC_059435.1, forward strand.
TGCCTCGGTTGATGAGCCCCCAGCTGGCTTCCCAGCCCAGATTGGCACTGGGGAATGAGGCTGTTTCAGCCTGAGAGAGTTTATCAGGTCAGTGAGCCAGCTGAGGTGACCCTTCTTTGCTTCCACTGCTGGTAACTGGCTCATTGATAAGCCCTTTCAAGGGGCCTCATTCGGCCCCTGGACCACGTATCTGACACCCCTGCACTAGTGGGTGTTCTTAAAAGCATCTCTGATGTTAGAACTGTTTGTGCAGTTGAGAGTTTATACCAGCATTATTAAAATCACAGTAGCAGTAAGAAAAGTTAATCACATGGGTAAGGTAAAGTGTGAACTATTTGAGGGGAAGGTTTCCTAAGAATACTACTTGATAAATTGACTTGTAGTTTAAAGAGAAATTATCTTGGGAAAGCATGTTCACACAAATCCTTTGCATATATACATGATTACACACATAGAGACACATTTGTATATAATGCAAAATCCCTCTGTTGGAATTGCCAAACATTGTGATTGTTTATTTTTTATTTTATTGGCCCATCTTCTGTACACGGCCAATATGGACACAAATGCCCAGTAGTGTTGCCAATTTGTTCTATAACAATATATGTAGTCTAATTTTATTCTACTTTTTGGTTAAAACCCCCCCTTTATTTAGCACCTTCTTGTCTAATATACCTAAGAGTATGATAATGATCTTTATGTAGATTGTAATGGTATATGCAGATACATACAGTCTAAGACTTCTAGACCCATTGTTAGGTTCTTGAACCTTTATTAGGTATAAGGAAGAATGTCAGCAGAGGGCACTTTTATCATGGCATTGATATGCTGAGTCATCCTATTGTTGCTGAAGTTCTCCATTCTTCAGAACCATTAAACTTGCATGAACTGTGTCCTATATTCAGTCTGACTTTCCTTGAAGTCATTGGAGCTTGTGCCTGTGCATCTGGTCCTACATCATGGTACTCAAGGAGCTCTTTTTCCAAAGGCAGCATTAGAGAAAATCAAGCATCTATCCATCTAATACACTATTCACTATTTCTTCTAGCTTTGGAAATGAATCAAAATGATGAAATCAACAGTGAAGAAGAAGCAGAGCAAGAAGACCCCAAAGATGTCTACAATACACAGGTAAAAAATGATTTGCTACTGTCTTGGATTGTCTTGTGAAATACAACACTTGCTGAGAACCCTGAAAATAAGTAGATATCTTCCCCCAATAGCATGGCCGTTGTTGATTTCGTCCATTTGCAAGCTTTGGCTTTGGCCCAGTGCTCATATTATCAATGTTGTTATGGCAAAACATAAGGAGAAGGCCCTGCAGGCACTGGTGTTCCTGCCTAGGGACATGGGGTACCCCTTGTCCCCGGGCGCATCGATTGAGGTCACGTGGGGGGCGCCAAAACATCCTCCTACAGAGCGAGGGATTGAGCAAGCCCTAGAAAGCAGGCACTGAAGCAGCCGACTGCTCCCAGTGCCTGTCGTAGGCCCGGCCGCTCTGTACGGTGGCCTGGAGTGTCCAGGGGGCGGGGGAGAAGTCCCACTGGGCTCCCAGGAGCAGGACTGGGGAGCTCCGCCTCCCCTCCCTCTAACCCAGCATGCCTTATTTCAGAAGCCTTCTCCCTGGCAGCCGGGCGCCGGCAGGCACAGGAAAAGGCAAGCTGAGCAGGGAGCCCAGAAGCAGCAGCAGAACTGAAGATGATGCTGACGTTTGCTTGGTAAACCTTCAGATGGGGGTGATTTACATAATTAAAAGTTAATTCCCCTTGCACTGGCTTGGAGCTGTTTCTCAGGCTAGCAGCCTACCTCACAGGGTTGGTGTGAGGACACAATTAGGAAAGTGGTGGGGAGAGAGCCATGCCTGTTTTGCTGGGGGTAGGAGGTGATTTGTGAGAGATGATGCTGATGTTTGCTTGGTAAACCTTCAGATGGGGGGTGACTTGTGAGAGATTTACATGCTTAAAAGTTAATTTCCACTTGCACTGGTTTGGAGCTGTTTCTCAGGCTAGCAGCCTACCTCATAGGGTTGGTGTGAGGACACAATTAGGAAAGAGAGTTGGTGGGGAGAAAACCATGTATGTTTTGCTGGTGGTGGGAGGTGTTTTGTGAGCTGGTGCAAAAAATCATTGTTTGGTCATTGTGGGGGAGAGTGGTCGTCTATACCTGGGGTGAGGGTGGGGGGGCACCAAACTCAGATTTTGTCCCCGGGCTCCAGTTTGCCTAGATTCGCCCCTGCCTGCAGGTGTGGAATTATGTCTCATAATAGAGTTTTCTCAGTACATGGCATTTGTATTTGATAGTGGGTCTTGTCCACATGTGTATGTGAATGACAGAGAGCTGACATAATTCATGATTCATTAAATTCATTGGCTGTATACTGTAGGCACCTGAGGCACAGAAATAAATGCCTTATCCTTATTGTGCAGAGAAAGAGAATAATAGAACTTTGGTGTGCTCCAAACTATTTTGTGTCAGTGATTCACTAATGCCTCAGCATTCACCTTTGGCAGTGACTTCTACAACAAGATCATATGAGTCAACACATGCCATCAAATACAATGTATCAGAAGAGATAATACTATTGTATGTGCTGTGATGGCATTCTGGTTCAGTGGATTAGATATTATGTAGTGAGGAAATGTGTGAATTTGTAATATGAGAGATTTGAAGAAGAACTCTAAAAAGTATGAAAGGGCATTTTGGCCACATAAGAAGTGTAAGAAGTGATGTAAATTCAGACAATCAGCTCTTCGTTTCAGGAGTATTTTTTTTTTAAATATTCTCTTGAAGTAAATGCATGTGCAGAGTGTAATGCAGAGAATGCACAATTTAACATGTGCTGTTGTGGATCTAATCTTTTGACTGTATTAATGAACCAGATTGGGAGATTTAGTGAAGATTTAGGTGTACTTTTTATTTAGTATGTAGTTATCACTACCTGACATTAAATTCATTTTAATTTAAGCTTGTTTGGCCTATCTTAAAATGGACTTTATTTCTCCTGCATAGATTCACTGAATTTACATCACTTCTTATAGTTTTCTACCAGCTAGGGGTGTGGCTTTGGGACAGAGTAGTGGGAAGTAAGATAATTGAGGAATGCTTTGTTGTTCCTGTTGAATGATCTGAAACGTGCAGAATGTGATGTCTACTTAAATACCACTTACATTCTAGGGAAACTCAATAGGAAATGACATATTTCAATGGTAGGTAAGCCAGACTTGTTATTTCTAAAGAGTTTACTACACAGCAACTGAAATGATCCATAATTTAGCTACTTTTCATGTCTAGAATTTTCTTCTCGCTCTGGTTCCGTTGGTTATCTTAATTAGTTTATATGAATACTCATTTCAAGGTTTTTTGTTCAAGATTTAGAAACAAAAGAATTCATTAAGCATTCATCTGTGCTAATAAGCAGCATGCTAATAAGATTATATGGGAGATTATTGAAAACAGTAATGATTTTAATTTCAGTGAAACCAGTCATTTAATTAGTCTGGAAGCTGCTCCTAAAATTTCACATATACTGTGCAGTGTGCGTGTGTATGTCAGCTACTGTCTATCTTGGCTGCATGAAAGTTAATGAAATAGAGCATAAATGCAAGAGTATGAGAGAGCATAGTACAATATGACTGAAATCATAACATTTAAATTGTTTTCTGCAGACAAAACTCAGATGAGTGCAGACAGCTACTTGCCAAGCAGCAATTTACCATGTCTACGTATAATCTCTTGGCAGGCCCATCATTTGTATTATTTTGTAAAGTGGCGGGCAGCCCCATCCACAAGCTGGGTGCCTGGCAGTGGTGCTGTGCCTGCCCACCCCACCCAAAGAGGCTTCCCAGTGGCGTGGGGAAGTCAAAAAGCTTACTTGCCGCTGAGAAGTCTCAATTGGGCCTCTCTGGACTTACACCAGCCAAAAGACTTGCTTAAGTGCAGACTGCGACCTGCTGGCATGGTCAGCTCCTCCCCCGGGCTTACTCCCACTACTGTATGTTTCCAATGGCAGAGGGTTGGGATGCTGGCATGATGTTGAGTGCTGCATTCCAGTGCGGCGGGTAGTGGGCACTGCATGCTAGTGGAATTGTCCCTTCACAGGAGTAAGTGGCTATAGTAAGTGCCCCATGCAAGTGGTCTTCCAGGGTGAGTGCCCCAGGATAAGAGCTCTGCCAGCACAGTGGTGCACCACTCTCTGAAGCGGATTTGCCCCCTCCCTTTGGATGCGGCTCAAAAAGAATGATCCAACTTCCTTGCTTGTGGACCCAAAGGTGAAAAGGGGAGCGCGGCAGGGAAGGAAGAACCACACACACACTTAATTGTGGGAAATTATGCCAATTCTTTTTTATTGGTTGCAGCTGCAGAAGCACTGGTAAATCATGGGGATGGATCCTGTATCAGGTATTCTACCTGGCACCCAATATTACCCCATGCCCCTGTTACCCAGGATGGAGACACAGTTTCTCAATAATGTGGGGAAAATTAGCTCAGAGCAGCCTGCTTATTAATATTGTAAAAGGCTGGGTAGGGAATCTTTAATACCAATGTATACAACGATCAGCTCTTGGAAGAAAATCCACAAAGAGGAATATAATGCAAATTTGTAGGGATATGAGGTTTACAAGCACTTCATTCAATGCAATAAACCTACACACACAGAGTTCCTAAGAAGAAGATCTGGGGTTCAGAACCAAATGGCCAGTGTCTGGGGACAACGAATTGGGCACAGTGACAAAGATGGAAAGGTGTCACTCACACTGAGTGATTTGCCCTTTGGAGGGTAGAATATTTATAGGGTGAAGAACCTCCTCTTTCCATTCATCGGAAAGAATGGGGGATAGGGTCACCCCTTTTGGGGTCCATAACTTTGGCCCCCCTTAACCAAACTGCACCAAACTTGGGGGGTATCATCAGGACTTTCACTGGTGCCGATATGTCTAAAATGCTCCCTTGCAGGCCAAAATGTGAAAAAACACCAAAAAATAAAAACGCATCCAAAATTCTCGGATGTTCCGACAGATTCAGGGCAGTCCGAATCTGCAAGGTTTGGAATTCAGCCAATCCGAGCCCATTGATCCGAATCTGGTCCGAATCGGAACGAATCCGGCTGGTATCGACCAACTCTAAGTGTAGATGCATGGAAAGCAAACTAGTTTAGGAGAATCCCAACCTATGTTTTGTCCTGTATTAGTTATGTGCCCATTTGACCACTTTGCCAAGTAGTGCTTTACCATCTGCAGAGACTCAGTGAAAGAATATGACACTCCAAACACTAAAGGAAAGCAGAGGTCATACTTTTAACTTTGTAGGTGATAGTAGGCTCTGACTACCACAAAAGTGAAGGAGTGTGTAATTTTTCTTTTCTGCAAAAAGACAGGCAGTGTGGTAAGGTGGTTTAAGAGTGGCAGACTCTAATATGAAGAACCAGGTTTGATTCCCCATTCCTTGACATTAAGCCTGCTGGGTGACCTTGGGCTATAACTATAGTTCTCTCAGAACTCTAAAAACACCATCTACCTTACAAGGTGCCTTTTGTGGGGAGGAAAAGGGAATGTGATTGTAAGCCCCTTTGAGACTCCTTAAGGTAAAGAAAAGTGGGATATAAAAACCTACTCTTCAGAATATGCTGGTGTAAAACTAGAGATTAAATTCCTGAGATTAAATGTCATTTAGTAATATTTTGAGTTGAATGTGATAAAAAAGATTTGCCCTCTGGTTCCCCAGAGATGCAATATTTCACTTTCATGCAGCTTCCAGCTAATTCATTTATCAGCATTATGGCTTTCCTCTAGGGACATCTTTTCCAGGACTCGTTTTACAACTGAAGTGTCAACACTGGACTGTGGCTACTGCAAAAAGTGCAGTAACATATAATTTTTCTTTTGTGCAAAAATTTAGATTGATGAAAACCTCCTGTGCTGTTCTGAGTGTATTTCTGCACAGGACTTTATTTTTTAAGGGTAGGGAGTGATTCATGTAGTCCATTCAACAATCATACATAGCCATGTGCTCATCCCTCACCAAAGTAGCTTTACTAGGGTGGGAATAACCCCCCCCCTCCAGTTAGATTACAGAGAGCATATGGATGATGACTTACCTTTTTCTGTAACTCATGATTTTCCTGGGCTGATGGTTCTTCAAGTAATTTGGAGCAAGGCATTTAATTCACTGCTTATGTTTGTGACTTGTTTCTGTCTGAAAAAAGTGAATAAATGCATTGGGATAAGGGTAAGTAGAAGTCTCTGCCTTTCGGGGAGAGTGTGAACCCAAAAAAATTGCTGGTCTATGCCAGTCCTGTATTTCCATTGACAATCATACCTGTATTCACATGCACTGTTACAGACAGTAATTTTTTTAAAAGATCAATGTAATTAACTTGTTTGTTACAAAACTAAGCATTTGCTTTTAAAACTTTTTTGGGTACATTATATGTCTGAAACATAAGAATTATTTCATATGTATTTGCATGCCATAGTTTGTGTTTTAACACATAACAGCTGAAATATTGCATGGACACAAAGAAGGGTGGAGTGTAACAGAAGATTGTGCTGTTATTTTTAGGAATGACTCTGCTGCTCTCCATCCTTTTCCAGGGCTGTTCTTGGCTAACTTTCCCATGGATTTCTAACCTCTTGCTGCATTTTCTCTTATGTAACAGGAAACAAGTTGATGGGAACAAACATACTGTTCACATATTAGCTGCACCCATAGTCGCAGTTGATTTAGTTAAGCAGATAGCATAGCGCAGAAGAAGGGTATCAGTAAGAAATGTTTGTTGTCTTTTGCACAGCAAAAAGCGATATTATTTTCTTAAGCAGAAAAGTCAGAGGGAATTTATTGAAGATGCGGTGTGTTTTGTAAAGTCAAACATCTGTGAGGGTCATGTCCTGGGACTGTGGATTTAAGTATCTATTCACTTTCCCTCCGTCTCTCAAGGCAGGAGTTATGTGCAAGCTACAAGAAGAGGACATCAGGCGTCTTGAACTGATCCAGAAACTGCCAAAAGAAAACTGTCATCCTCCAGAGAGAGACAAAAAAGAGCCAGAGAAGACAGACCAAGTAAGATGTGTTTCAATTTGAATTTTTTTCAGGAAAAGTTAGGAATAATTAAGGTAATCGTGTTGGTTTGGGTGGAACTTAGTTACGATTAACTCATATTCTTTGTATGTGATTCTCTTCTCCCCTGCCGAAAGAATTTTAATACTGCAAATATATGAAACCCTGAATGTATTCAAATTGCAGCTGGGGTTTAATCCTACTAGTATTTCATGCTGCGAAAACTCACATGTGATAAATAATAGATCTCCAGTGTCATGTGCACTGGTGCGGTCCTTGGGTGTTTTGAACCTAGGCCGCAGAAGGGGTTGAAAGCAAATGATCTGCTTGCAAGCAACCCAACAGCTTGCCAACAACCCACACATTTCCTACAGAAGTAGTTCTTTATGCTCTCCCCTCCCCAAATTTAGTAGGAAGCACTTAGCGGCAATATTCTGTACCAGCTTCAGTGTTCATATCTTCAGGGCTATCTGCTGTTGTGCGCGCTCTCTTCTCTCATAAGATCACGTTGGGGAAGGCAGTATTGATGGAAACACATATTTGGTTTTTGGATGACTGATTTGACCAGAGGTTTGTTGTTTCATTTTTGTTGCAGTTTATGGAAACAAAGCATACACGAGTTTGCTTGATGAAATGGCATTGTATTCCTCCCAATAGGTACCTAAATGGTCACTGTTGTAAGAAAAGGGTTCCCAGTTGCTTTAATACTGCAGTGCAACTTGTTTTATTTGCTTTGTTTAATGCTTTGTGCACTGGAAAATATCCCAGAAACAGTAGCAACAACATTTTATTTGCTTGTATGTTAATATGTAGTATGTGTGGAACTGACAAATATTTTCCTTAACTCATCATCTGGTTTTGTGGCAGACTGGAATAACAACTGTGTCTTGAAGATGTCATAGTCTTTGTGCTTCAGCAGTGCATAGTGGTTAAGAGCAGGTGCTCTCTAATCTGGAGGAACCAGGTTTGATTCCCCGCTCTGCCACTTGAGCTGTGGAGGCTTATCTGGGGAATTCAGATTAGCCTGTACACTCCCACACACGCCAGCTGGGTGACCTTGGGCTAGTCACAGTTCTTCTGAGCTCTCTCAGCCCCATCCACCTCACAGGGGTGTTTGTTGTGAGGGGGGAAGGGAAAGGAGATTGTAAGCCCCTTTGAGTCTTCTACAGGAGAGAAAGTGGGATATAAATCCAAACTCTTCTTCTTCTTCTCCATAGGATTTCAGTTATTTAGATATAGCAGATACGCATGTATTAGCAGTAGACAAGGTAAGAAAAACTATTCCTTTAAGATGTAGAATGATGGGACTTGTAGTTCTCAGCCACCAGGGTCATGTGACTTAGCATTCAAGTTGTGATTGGCACAGATTAGCTTCCTTTCAGGTGCAACTTTCCAGCCGGGGAAAGTTTTATGACACTTTGTTCAGGGTAGAGAGGAAAGATGTGTCAGACTATTCTCTTGTTCACAAAGCATAAAAGGATGAACTCTGCATAGATTTCCTGCTTAGAAAGACAGAAAGATGAATATAGGTGATCACTCATTTGCATGAATTCATCTATTTGCTCAGTAAACTCTGATCTGAAGCTATGTGTGAGGTTTTTGCTGTTGATACTACACAGATGTGGCATGGAAACCATCCCTCAGACCTGCATAGTCTTTATAAGGTAAACAAAGTGTAAAGAAACCAGGTTTTCCAACCCACTTGGTACATTTAATTCCTCTGTCCCGGTTGCCAGCTTTGGGATTGTAGAGGGAGCCTGATTGCTTGCTCTCTGCAAGTAGCCCACCCTCGAGGTGGGGAGAGAGTTCTTCCCTCTGTCACTTTTTGTCTTTAAAAAACCAAAACCAAAATTTACCAAGCACAATTGTTAAGGCTCAGCCCTAGTCACATCCTACAGTTTACTAGGCAGACTGTTTACAGGGTGGTTATCTACATGGAAAACAACAAACATACCTGGGGTTCCTGATGTCATGTCTGGGGGTGACTGTTGAGGGTTTTTAGAAAGTTGGCAGGGTCAGGTAATGTCAAGGCTTCCGTTGGCCATTGGAGATTTAACTGACTGTGCAGATTTTTTTAAAAAATGTTACTTTGGCACATCTTTTGTGAGGGGGTTATGCAGTTATCAGTTAGAACGCTTAGGAAGAAAATGTAGTTCTATATCAAATGTAGGTATCAACAGAAACATGCTGTAAGGATAAGGGATAATGCAGGAGATGACACACTTGTCTGGTGTGCTTTGCAGCCATCATTGGCAGTTAGAAAGTATGGCCCAAATAGTCCTAGCAGTTTTTTCCAACCTCTGAGGGTGGGTGCAAAGGTAGAAACTGCCCATCTTTGATTCCCACCCTGCCACCCCCAGTCCCTTTGCTGAACTGCCCATTCCAGTCTCTCTAGTGCCCTCCTTCTGTTGTCTCTTCCATTTCATTCTCCCTTGATTTAAACCTACACACCAGTTTGCACTACTATTCCTCAACCCATCATTCTTCCTTTATGTATGTTTCCCTCTACTCCTGCTTCTCTAATTATCTCCTTCTGTTTTCAAGGACCACTTGGGATTGGTATGGCATCTTCCCTCTGTAACTTGTATAAATGGGCTGATGTCACTCCCCTCAATTTAGACTAATTTTTCTGCAAACCCGAGGTTTTCTTCAGGTCTACTGAAATCTCTAACCTTGTTGTTCAGATTTTTTAAGTCTGATGGTAAGCCCACATTGGAATTAGATACAACAAGCTGGGACCCACAAGACTTGCATGGGTAGTGGTGGTGATTTCCAACCTTCTCCTTAGCTCACTTGCTCTTCCACCTTTGGTCTGGTCTCCCATTCCCCTCCCCCTCAACAGAGAGAGAAACTCATGAGGTGGGGGATGTCACACTCTACTTTCCTGTGTTGCTCTCTCCACTGCTCTGGCCTCTTGCTAATTTCCCCTCCCTATCCTCATTGCCCTGCCCTCTCACTTGCCTGCCACCCTGCTGGTCTGCCTGTCCATCTGTGGGGAACAACAGAGGAAGTGGCTCCTGTTCTGTTTTCCTACTCAAACATGGTGCCTGTTGAATGCCATATATCAGGTTTAGAGAAATTGTTAGGGTATAAATTGCCCAAAAGCCTTTCAGGTTGATTGGTTTTTGTCTTGACATGATTCAGCTGCCATGTCGAAGAAGGAAAGTCAGCTTGAGGGCAACATATTTCTTGATTGTTTAATCATTGTAATATGGTCACAGGAATAGGCGAACTAGGATTCTACACAGAATTTGTGTTTTCTGTTTTTCTGTTTTTCCATCTAGCTTCAGCTGAACCTGTACCCATTTTCCAAAATACTGCTACTGCAAGAAGTATGCAGCTTCTGATGTGTGAGACAATGGGGTTCTTTAAAAAAACCCTTTTGAATATCTCAGCTCATTCTTTAGGTAAAAGCTGAAATCAGTACATCCAAACTAGTCAGATATTCTTTGGTTACTTCTTTTCCTCAATGAACCTTTTGTCTTCCTTTCATTATTTACTCAAAATTGCCCTCTTGGAAGAAAGGCGTGGGGTGGGGGGAAGCAATAAAACTTGATTTGTAACATTTGCTTATCTTCCTAACATATTCAGCAGAAACACAGTTTTTATGTTATACAATTTTCATAGATTGATTCTTTAAGAAAATGTATGTGTTATCTTCAGAGATCTGTTTGAGGAAATGTGGAAAATTTCTAATTGGTTTTGGTATTTTGTCTTTTTGACATTTCAATTTCTTACCAGTCCTCTACTATAACATGTAGTTCTATCCTTTGCTGATCATTGTTCGACCAAATTATTCTTTTGAAATTCATTGTTCCTTTCCATTGTGTTTAAAATAGCTTGCAGATATGCTCATGATAATCTCTCCTTCAAAAAAATTGTATTTATTTTTAAATGTTTTTGCTCCTTTTAACTCTTTTCATTATTATACCTCTTGCTTATTTATGTGCATTTTTTCTGCTTAGGATGGCTAGGTTTAAAAGAAACTCCTGTATGTGGTAATTCGATCTGTGTGATGTAATCTTTCATTTACTATAAAAGGCAAGGGTTATGTAATGTCTTTTATCTACTAAAAACTTAACAGAGGATTGTTCCCCTTAGTGTTAATGATATTCACATTAATGGTGAGCCTAGGAGTATGAACAATTTTAGTATACAGTAGAATTCAGGTATTTTCTTTCCATTAAATTCTTCTCCCCGTTTGTTCCAGATGGTTGCTAAGCATTGAACAAAATAAACCTTTTTAAGACGTCTGGTTTGTTTAATTGCTTCTATTTCTAATTCATTCCATATGGAGCACCAGTTTAGTATAAAAGGAAATTCCATACAAATTTCAGATAACCCCTTCAATGTATGTGGATGACTAATTTTTAGCTCCTTGAAAATAAACTCAGTTAAGTTTTTTAAAAAAAAGGTTTAGGGAGTTGGAAAGTGGAAATTACTTTTTGAGTTATGTTCATTTATGGTTTACTCTGTGACTTTATATGATTACAAGGTGTATTGTGACGGTCCTGTTGTAATTCTGCAAATATAGTAGCACTCAGATGTATTTTCTTCTTCTTATTCAGCCTTGCTGACTGATGCCCCATTTGTTTGTTGAGGGCCAATCAATATGATTGAAGAGATCAATGATTAGCATCCCCTTGTTCTTTATAAAACTAAAAGTATCCAAAGAAATGGTAATTAGGATCAGAGCCATCATCCTGGGAGAAAGAAGTTTATTGCTTTCAAGCTATTTTACCAATTCAAATTACCCCTTCATCAGCTGCTTTTTTTTCTTATGAGGGGAAAAATATGGGTACCAATATTGTTTGTATGATTGAGATCAGGAAAAGGCAGTAAAGGGAACAGGTTGAACCCCTTTGCCCTACTTGCAAATCTCCAGTCTGAATTGCTTTTCACCTTGGGTTGTCTTTTTTTAAAGGAAAATATTCTGTTCATGAATCTAGTTTTGCCTAGAAGGCTGTACAGACATGTTAAAGGTCTGCACCCAAATGACTAGTTAAGGAAATCCCTTTCAGAATTTGGAGAAGACTACCAAGAATGGTTGTGGGAAAGTGAAAGAGTGGTGGCTGAGATTGAAGGGAAATAGTCATGACATCTAGAAAGTCACAACAGAAGGCTTTTATTTATAGAACATAATAAAAGATAGAAAAAGATACAATTCAACTTTGGGTGTGATGAATGTTTGTTGAAGTTTTTATATAACCTGAACAGGGGTGGGTGGGGAATGGCGTCGGGGGCAAAATGGCACCCAGGGCCTGCCCCCAACAGGGCTCCACCCCGCCCTCCACTTACCTTGGAGCAACTGGCTGAAAAAGCAGCCAGTTGAACAAGCAGCCTGGTTGGGCCTCCGGCTGGAAAGGTTAGTGGGCTGGAAAGGGGGCAGGGCCCCACCCCTGTGGCACCCCCGCATCCCCTCCCCCCACTTACCTTAGTTCAACTGGCTGCAAAGAGCAGCTGGCTGAAAAAGCAGCCTGGCTGGGTCACTGGCTAAACTAAGGTAAGTGGGGGGGGAGAAGCGGGGAGGGGCATTGGGCCTGGCTAGTGGGGTTGGGCAGGGGCACCCAGTAGCGGCCTCTGCTGGGCCTGGCAAGCCAGGGGGATGGGGAGGCGGTGTGGGAGCGATTTTCCGCCCCCACGTGACCCCAATGGTGCATGCCTGGGGCGCGGCAACCCCCCAACCCTGTTGTAGCTATGCGATGTCTTCTGAATCCAGCAACTTTCTCATGGGTGCTGAAAAAGATTTTGATAGAGGTAATTTTAGGCAATGGTAAGCAAACATCTAAAACGTTACTTTTTAAAGAGCCATTTGAATAGCAGCTTTGTAACCTGTGTTCCTATTTACTAGGGCAGTGGTGGCGAACCTATGGCACGGGTGCCAGAGGTGGGACTCAGAGCCCTCTACGTGGGCACTCACAGAGTGCTCCCCCCCCCCCCACATCCAGGCTGACCTGGGCCGCTGGGCTTGATTATTAGCATTAAACATAAGATCTAGTTTTGGGGTAGCAGTGTAGTTAACCCTGTTAAGCGCTGTTAAACCCCACTGATTTTCATGTAAAGAACTAAAGCGACCTTTACCTGGGAGTAAGCTCAGTTGCTGGCAATGGGGCTTGCTTCTGAGTAAACCCTCCTAGGGTCATGATTCACCCGTTGGAAGAGTTGCACGGTTGCTTCAAAGCAAAGCCACCGACTACCACCAAGCTTACTCCTGAGTAATGCACGCCTCGGAGCCAACCATTTTTTCTAAACGAAAACCTCAGTGTTCAGGTTAAATTGCCGTGTTGGCACTTTGCGATAAATAAGTGGGGGTTGGGTTGCAGTTTGGGCACTCGGTCTCGAAAAGGTTCACCATCACTGTACTAGGGAAATTCAGGAAGTGATTTATCCTAAAACTAAGAGTTCACAGTAAGCTCAAGTTAAGCTAGTGCAGTATACCCAGAGGTGCAGTTTAAAGAAAAGCTTTGAGTGGCGGAAACCGGAGGGAAAGTAGAAAAGGAGGGGGTCAGTGAAGCGTCTTATCTGGATCCATTGCCTCAGCAAATCAGGCTGTAGCAGGTAGTGAGGGGTTACTAGTTCCTTTTGCTATAGTGATGCTTTTTAGCAACTGTACGACAATCATAAATGAATAGTGCTAAGGAATCATGGTTACAAGATAACAATGGAAATGTGTTACTTTTAGTTGAAAGGAAGAAGATATGAACAATAGCTGGGAGATTGACTGTTGTTAATAAGCGATTTTTGCCTAGTCTTTTGAGAAATCTGCATTGATATTCTTTGACAGTTCATTAAGTGATCTCTGTTACCTAACCCTGACATCAGCCTCAGTTTGTTCTTGCTCTATAGATATGGTTTAAATAGCTGAACGAATTATTCCTGAAAGGGAATAGAGCAGTGATGGCGAACCTTTTCGAGACCGAGTGCCCAAATTGCAACCCAAAACCCACTTGTTTATTGCAAAGTGCCAACACGGCAATTTAACTTGAATACTGAGGTTGGCTCCGAGGCGTGCATTACTCGGGAGTAAGCTTGGTGGTAGTTGGTGGATTTGCTTTGAAGCAACCATGCAACTCTTCCAACGGGTCAATCATGACCCTAGGAGTGTTTACTCAGAAGCAAGCCCCATTGCCAGCAACTGAGCTTACTCCCAGGTAAAGGATCGCGCTTTAGTTCTTTGCATGAAAATCAATGGAGTTTAACAGCACTTAACAGGGTTAACTACATTGCTTCCCCAAAACTAGATCTTATGTTTAATGCTAATAATCGAGCCCAGCGGCCCAGGCCAGCCTAGATGTGTGTGTGGGGGGGTGGGAGCAAATCTGTTTGCGCGTGCCCGCAGAGATGGCTCTGAGTGCCACCTCTGGCACCCGTGCCATAGGTTCACCACCACTGGAATAGAGTAAAGGGTTTATTATTTAGCACCCACAGGAAATGGGAGTTGCTGGTTAATCAAGTGAACCAGATACTCAAATTCATAGGTCTTTCCACTCCCTACCCAGAGGAATCCAAAGTAACCATGTCCCACCTTCATTGGTAATGTAGCAACAGACTCCACCCCTAGAAGGACCCCTTCCCTGACCACAGAGACATCCTCCAAAACAGGCAAATGAGCAGGCCAGCTGCTTGGGATTGCTCCAGCACAGTAGGTGGTTCACAGCTTCTGGCAGCCTGAGGGGGAAGGATGACATCAGCTGCCAGAAGCCCAGCAGTATTTGGGCAGATGAAGCTGGCCAACTGGAGAGGCAGAAGTGGGGCATACATTCAAAAATGCAGAGGTTTTCCGGTTGAGGGGAAGGAGGTTGCCCTTTGGTGATTATAGGTTAACAAAACATTCTGGAGAATCAAATGCCTGATAACGAAGCTGCTACTGTGTATGTAAACACTTGCACAGTTCAGACTACCTTGGTTTCCCTGGGACAATGCAAATATTGTTTTCAGATGAGTAGCTGTATTAGTCAGTAGTGGTGGGCTGTTTTAGGATGAAGGCTTTTTTCTTAGCTTTCTTCTATGCTGTTGCCCTATGTTGACTTACCAACAGTTAGTTTGTCTTTAGGGGACCCTGTGAGCTTCATGATTGTGCAGGGATTTCAATCTAAAGCTAGCTAATCCACCACACTAGTTCTTGTTCTCTGTCCAGAACAAGCCACAGCCATTCTGTGAAGTGTTCTTCCAACCATTTGCAGTCTTTATCAGCTTTGTACTTCAGATGCATGGCTGTAAAGTTTTATTGCACCAGGTGCAAGACTGTAAAAGAACTGGTCCTTAGGGATGTCAGCAGGGATTTTATACTTCCATTCAGTGTGAAAATCTTTTTTTTTTCATGACTACATCTACGCTCATCTGCAGCCTTTTTGCATTAGAAATACATATGACAAAACAAATCTTTGTTCAGAAGTGTGGATGTTTTTAGTTGACTATTCTTTATTATTAATTTTATAAGTTGCATCTTGGGGAAACTATAGAATGTAAATATTCTGGCACAGGGAATTTCTAGGGTTTCCCATTTGGACTTTTTTTTGTTTTATCATTGCAAAAGTTAACCATGTTAGAAGTGACCCGTTGCATCAGACACTCACTCCATTTAGCTCGGCATCATGATTCATGTTTCCAACAATGCCGAGTCAGCCTCATAGTAACCTGTTTGCTGTACAGACTTCTTTTTAAATTGGGCATCTCATTCTTTTTCTAAATAATGCTGTAATTGTTCTAATGAGACATGTTAACTGCTAGTGTAACCCCCATGCCCAGAATGGGTTGAACCAGTAAGGGGGTGGAGACTCAGAGCAGCAGAAAGGCTGCAGAGCTCTTTGGAGAAGACAAGGCTACCAGACTCGGACCTTGATTTCTATAAGCCCTTAACACCTTGTTAAGGTAAACTGCACACTCAATGTGGGAACTACTGGGAAGGTGAAGTTGTTTGTTTTGCTATGTTGTAAATGTTGGAGTTTACACATTGTTTCAGCGGTTTCTTTGTGGTTGTAATGTGGTGAGAGTTCTCCTGAAACCTTCATCATAGTTGCATCCTGTTCATCAAGCCCTTGGAGTCTTCAGGAGCCAACCCACTTGCAAAGAAGAATTGGACTTGGCAGTATCAGTAGACTGTAACTAGAAGGACTTGAAATGCAACCTGAACAGGACCTTGAATTGTAATGTTAAATGTTGATGTTTAATGTTATTTGTAAAGAGAAGTAAACTGTTTTGTTTAAATTTGGTTCTTTGCAACTCCTTCCAAGTACTGCCCCACAGAACCCACAAGCTGAGGTTACACTAGCATGCTTGGATTGTGTTCTTATTTTCTGTCCTGACATTATGTTGAGAGGCGTGTGTAGAGGGGGTGCCCCATTCACATGTCTTTGCTTCCTACCCTCTCCCCATATATAAAAAGTATATATTTTTACAAACTAGAGAAATTCCCAGGCCTGCCAAAAAATACCACACACCTGTGAAGTTGGTACAATGTTGAATTTTCAGGTGTTACCCCCCCCCCAATTGTTTCACCAAGGTGTGGTTGGCAAAGTAGTGGTAGGGAGGACCTGTTCTTCCTAGTAGCTAATGTGGTGGCATGGGCTCAGATAATCGGTTAACTGTGGTTAGTCTAATTAATTCATGGCTTTGCAGTTATGTTTAAAATGAGTTGATGCGTCTGAAGAAAGTGTATAAATATTGTATTTAGGTAAATTTTTCAGTTGTGTGCTAATGTACAGAGGCTCACTTGATCCAATAACCACAAACTCAGTTTCCTTTTTGGAATGAACTTGGCCGCAGCCTGTTTTATTGAACAATACGTAGGAAGCTGAACAAACATAAGGTGCACATCCTAGCCACCAGACAGCAAGCCTGCTGAACCCAGCACTGTCCCCAAACCCAGTGTTGGGGAATTGGAACAGAAATTTACTAGGTTCCACCTGAGCATGTGCCCATTATGTGACTCCCCTTCCTGCCAGGGGTAGCAGTCTCCCTAACAGAGCCTCTGCGACTTGCATTATCGAGCCCGCCCCACCCCCAGACCTCTTATTGAGGCCCCCAGCTGCGGGGAGGTCCGACAGGCAAGCTTGGCCTCCCCAGAAAGGATGTGTTGCTATGCCCATGCCCCCCCCAAGGCTGTAATGTAAAGAATTAACAATCAACAAATAAACTCAACTAGCCCCTGCTCAAAAAGATGGAGGGAGGGTGGGTCCGTTTGCTCTGTAGCCTTGAAAGAAGCAGGGGCCTAACAGGCGCTGCCTTGTATAGGCACCTTATATAGGTGTGCCTCACCCCCTCGTCACATGATGGGCCCCTGGGCACGCCCATGCGCAGTGCACCGGGGCCTATCCCTGCTTGCCTGTCCCCAGCTGCAATGGCAGCCCTGGGTAAGTCCGGGACTGTATTTTCTGGTTAGTTATAATAATGTTAAAGCATGGAACATTCAAATAAGATTTTGATAAGTTGATATCTAACCTAAATCCCCAATAATATGTGGAAGTGTTAAACAAGTATGCTATTGAAACATTTATCTGTCTGTTCTACTGAGTATTCAGTGAAGCAACCAATAATTGCCCATGTAAATTCTTTATAGTTTACATAGTACATGTAAAAAAAAAATTAGTTTTGAATTCTGGTGGACACATATGCTCTTCCTGTCAGGCAGACTTTCACTGTTAATAAAATGCAAAATTACTGTACCTTTATTTGTTTAAAAACCCCTTTGTGCTCATACTAAATCTAGGAGCTTCTTCCTCAATTTTTATATAGTGACATGTGGAACAGATTTATATAAACAGGTGGAATGTTTTTCACACCTGGGAGTAAACCTTAATTAAGATATAAAACATGGTTAGTTATGGAAATTTATCTCTTTGGCAGTTTAGCTTATTTACTGTGTGTCCCAATATAGAACGTGGGCCTTGGCAACAGCTCTGAAAACAGCAGCCCTGTTTGGAGGAAAAATGGGGTGGTTGCCAGTCTAGCACTTTGAGAATTGAATCAACTCAAAGCCAGGAAAGTGCATGTGATGTTCTGGTTTTATCGCAGTTATTGTTTCCAGTCCTTTTATAGCTGTTTGCCTCCAATTTACTATGTACATGTTAAGTACTTGCCACTGTAAGCTTCAAGCTCTCCTTCGTAGACAATATGCCTAATGTAGGCATATTGTATTACATTGTTGAAGACTAGAACCTATTAAATGGGCAAAGGCTTTTATAAAAATGAAAGGCAGGGATTTGGGGGGGGGGAGAGAAAACATGCATAGTCCTGGGAAATCAGTGACCATGTTGCAATGATCTCATATTTCCCTGGAATATATATTAAATAAAATACAGTTGGTTGGATTTTGTTTTTTTCTAGCTGCATGCAAAATCCTGGAATTAAATCTACTGGCTCTGATTGCAGTCCATTGTAAGATGGATTTGGATGGAATGGAATCAATAAAGTTTTGCCTGTCAACTGTGCTACCTAGAAAAGAAAGCTCTTAAAAAACAACAGGATTTTCATGCATAAATTTTAACCAAAAATCAAAGGGATTCTTTTACCATTTAACTGTTCAAATGCATCAGCACCAGTGGTGGGATTCAAATAATTTAATTGATTAAATTAATGGGTGGGGTTGCCAGTCTCCAGTGGCACCTGTGGATATACATATACTCTTTAATTTCTATTCTCTCTTGTTCTTATTTACTCTTTTTTCTGTTTATATATTAGTCAATATTATTTACTGTCATACTTTGTACTTTATAATAACCATTTGATTTTAAATGCAATTTTGTAATAAATCTCATTAAAGTTTTTTTAAAAAAATCATATGGTACTTACCAAACTTGCCTCTTCTTAACCCAAGAGAGCAAGAAATGCAAAAGCCAGGGGCAGGGCCCAGGCCAGGACCCAGAGGCGTAGCTAGGAAAAACAGAGCCCAGGGCAAAATCTGAGTTTTTGGGGGTGGGGCTGTATGGGTGGCCACCCACCACGAACAGACAATCTACTAACAGCAAAGCCCATTGTTGGGGATATGGGCCCTAGAAAAGGGTAGAAGAGGAAGGACCTCCCCAGCAATGGACTTTAGTGGGGCTTTAGCAGCCCCCATCCCACTTACCTGGATGTGCATCTGTGGCTCAGAGGACAGGTTGAAGAGTGTGCTTGAAATAGGACAGAAGGTGAGGATAGGTGCAGGGTGGAGAGGAGTGGGGTGGGGGGAGGGTGGCAAAGTGAGGGCTGGAGTGGAGGAGGATGGAACACTTGGGGTGGTGGGAGGGTTGAAAGGACAAGCTTGGGGTGGCAGATTTGGAGAGGGTGGAATGGGAGACTTTGGGTGGGGGAGGTCAGAAAGGTGAGGGTTCTGATGGGGCAGGGTGGCAAGGCAACCCTCCCATGGGGGAGGATTGAAAGGTAAGGTTTAGGGGGGTGGGGTGGAAGGTGTGGCTAGGGGTAGGGGATGGTTGTTGGAGAGCATGAAGGTTAGTAGGTCAGTGTTGGGGTGGGGCAGGGTGGTAAGGTGAAAGTTGAGGTGGGGAAGGGTTGAAAGGTAAGGCTTTGAGTGGTGGGAGGGTTGGAAGGTGTGGGGAGGGGAGGGGAGGGTTGGTAGGTTAGTATGGAAGTGGGGAGGTTGGCAGGTTAGTATTAGGGTGGGGGAGAGTGGCAAGGTGAATGCCGGAGGGTGGGAGGGTTGGCAGGATGAGGCTTTGAGGCGGGGGAGCATTAGAAGGTAAGGTTTGGTATGGGGAGGATTGTAAAGTGTGACTAGTGGTGGAGGGATAAATAAAGTGCACAAAAAACAAACTAATTTATATACCTTCACAGAATGAGCATTAAAATTCCTAGTATGTCAATAGTGAATATTGTCAGGAAAAGCAAATAATGGTCCATTTGCGCAGCCTAAATAAAACATTCTGGAGACACTAAAAAAGGTGTCCTGGGAAGGCATTCTGCACAGCTTTCTTCCCAAGATATCCTCAAGATGACTTATTTTTGCTCAAGGTGTCTTTTTGGAGAATGCTTCAAAGTGCACATTTCCCCCCCCCCCCTCCCCAAGCCGCCTGCAAGTCATCTCCTGCCTGGCTGTGCAGAATGCAAAGCTCAGGAGGCGTCTTATTTTTCTCGCCCAATCATTTGCTCTCTGATCAGTTTCACCTTCAGCTTGCGACATTTTGTGTGCAGTTGAAGAGGTTCTCCCTGCCGCCATTTGCTGAAGGTTGCTCTGCAGTCTCTGCTCCTGGGCACTTTTTCAGCCCCAAAAGTACATAGTTGTACTCAGGCTGGTCCTGCCAATTCTGGCAATATATAGTTTTTGTATTTTCTTTTAATTTTCGAGGAGCTATCTTCGAAGATACTCAGACAGACATAAGAGAATCTTAGCCTCTCAGAGGACTCCCACTGAAAAGGATTGGGACCGTGGAGAACAGGTCTACCACCCATTGAGAAGCCTTATTATTCATTATCACTATGATTATAGAATAGATTATACATTTTTAATTGGGTAAGAGGTGGGGAATTCTTATCATTGTTAGAGTATTGTATTCCTCTATCCCTGCCCACATGGTGTAGTGCAGTGATGGCGAACCTTTTCGAGACCAAGTGCCCAAATTGCAACCCCAACCCCACTTATTTATCGCAAAGTGCCAACACAGCAATTTAACTTGAATAACTGAAGTTTTAGTTTAGAAAAAATGGTTGGCTCTGAGACGTGCGTTACTCGGGAATAAGTTTGGTGATAGTTGGTGGCTTTGCTTTGAAGCAACCGTGCAACTTTTGCAATGGGTGAATCATGACCCTAGGAGGGTTTACTCAGAAGAAAGCCCCATTGCCAGCAATCGAGCTTACTCCCAGGTAAAGGATCATGCTTTAGTTCTTCGCATGAAAATCAGTGGGGTTTAACAGCACTTAACAGGATTAACTACACTGCTTTCCCAAAACTAGGTCTTAGGTTTAATGCTAATAATCGAGCCCAGCGGCCCAGGCCAGCCTATATGTGGGGGGGGGGGGGACTCTGTTTGCATGTGCCCACAGAGAAGGCTCTGAGTGCCACCTCTGGCACCCGTGCCATAGGTTCTCCACCACTGGTGTAGTGGTTATGAACAGTGGACTTTAATCTGGAGAACAATGTTTGATCCCCCCACTCTTCCACACGAGAGGACAATCTTATCTGAACTGGGTTTGTTTCCCCATTCCTACATATGAAGCCATATGAACTGGTCACAGTTCTTTGGAACTCTCTGAGCCCCACCTACCTCACATGGTGATTGTTGTGGGGAGAGGAAACTCAAGCCACCTTGAGTCTCCTTACAGGAGAGAAAGGCGAGGTATAAATCCAAACGTTGCTGCTGCTTCTCCATCCGTCCCTCCTTCCTTCCCTCCCTCAAATCAAATTTGATCTGATAGAACCAAGGAAAACAAAGTTGTTGAAATGGCAAGAACAGATGCTAGCAAGGCATATGTAGAATTTGTTTTTTTCTTGTATCAGGTGTGGTAAAGCTTATTTGATGTAACTATATAACAACATATTGATTCAAGCTTTAACACCTGTTTTATCACAATAGTCTATATTCACCCTTAGATGATTCCTTGATAAAGATATGGTAATAATGCTTTTCTCCCTGATGTAAACAGCAGGAATATCAGATTAATAATCAAAACATTAAAGGAGGAGATTCTGCTAAGTTCTGTTCAGCTATTACCTAATGTGCTATAGTGTCCTGAGGAACATCTATTATATTTGGTGATGCTACTATAGTGTTCTAAAATAAATAATGGTCCTCAAAATAAGTGACGGTAATATGTGATAAATCCCAGATTAAAATGACTGTTACCATGAGTTAATGCTTGTGGTATATTGTATATGGTATATTGTTTGTTATTAAGGAATGAAAACATTCTTAACCTGTGAAGGGGGATAAGCACTCTTCACTGCCTGCAAATTCAAAAGAGATAGAGAACCCTCATCGCTAAATCAAATCACACAGTGACAAGAGTGAGCATTTTTTTCACTGATTAAACAATGAAAGAGCTAGCCCCAATGATGAGAAGGAGGGTGTTCCTTTCTGAACTCATCTATCACTTCCTAATCAGGATGTAGCATGGTGGGCTGAGGATGATTTGTAGTTTATATCGTTTTTGAATTATAGACAACCCAACCTGCCTCCTGCTGTAGTGACAGAAGCAGAGCCATTCAAGAGACAGGTTAGTCAGAACCTGTCTGTGTTTCATTATTGCTTTAACTCTTTCTTGCTATACAACCAGACAGGTTTGTGGCACATCTTCACAGGCAAGGAGAAAACTTTAGGTTTGTAAGAATGTTGGTGATGTTCCTTTCCACTTTCAGTAATCCCTGGTATTGGCACTAGGCTTGGAGATTCCGGTGCACTGAATCCCAGATTCGGCCCGAATCTGGGCACATTCGGGCCAAAATCGGCCCAAATAGGAACGAATCCGAGTGCAGGGCATTTGGGCTTTTGGGGGTAATTTTTGGGGTGTATTTTTTGCATTTTGGCTTGCAGGGGGTGCATTTTTAAAGCTAGAGGCACCAAAATTTCATGGAATCATCTGGAGACTCTTCTGACAATACCAAGTGAGTTTGGTAAAGTTTGGTTCAGGGGGTCCAAAGTTATGGACCCCCAAAGGGGTGCCCCATTCCCCATTGTTTTCAAGGGGAGCTAACAGGAGATGGGGCTACCCCTTTTGAGGGTCCATAACTGTGCAGGCTGCACATTTTTGAACATAGGGGCGGTAGGGGGGCGGGTTGAGAGAGTTCTGAGAGAACTCAGCCAGTAGGCTTCATGTGTAGGAGTGGGGAAACAAAATAAGCCTTTTGGGGGTCTATAAAATTGAACTGCCAGAAGCAAAGTTCACCAAGCCTGGATGCTATTACCAGGAGGACCTTCTGGAGCCACCTTGAAAGTCTGGTGCCTTCATCTTCAACAATGTGCAGCCTGCACAGAAATTCCCCATTGGGTACAATGGAGCCAAGGCACTGCAGAACAAAGAATCTCAGGCAATTTCTTGGGGTGCCTGTCAGGGGTGCATTTTTAAAGCTAGTGGCACTGAAATTTCAGGGTCTCATATCCTGATGATACCACCTGTGTTTGGTGAAGTTTGGTTCTGGGAGTCCAAAGTTATGGACCCTCAAATGAGTAGCCCCGTCTCCTGTTAGATCCCATTGGAAACAATGGGGGATGGGGCATCCCCTTTGGGGGTCCATAACTTTGGACCCCTGAACCACACTTCACCAAATTCCATTGGTATTGTCAGGAGAGTCTGCGAACGATTTCTTGAAATTTTGGTGCTGCTAGCTTTAAAATTGCACAAATTCAAAAAACACTAAAAATACCAAAAAAATCAGAAGGAACCAAATTTTTTGGGTATATCTGAATATGTCAGAGGTGTAGCTAAGGAAAATGGAGCCCGTGACAAAATCTGAGTGTTGCACCCCCCACCCCATATGGCCAGCCAGCCTCCCCCACCATGATCAAACATTTTTTGCACCAGGTCATCTCAAAGTCACCATCACATCATAGAACATGCCCCAACACTCAAATCTGAACACACCCAGAGCTTCTTAGTTTAAACAACATTGAAAGTGATGCTATTTTTGAAGGGGGGGGAATCCACCTTGAAACAGCATCACTATTAATGTTGTTTAAACTAGAGAGCACAGATTCTCCTTTTAAATCCATGTTAAAGGGAGACTCTGGACTCCCTAGTTTAAACAACATTGAAAGTGATGCTGTTTCAGGGTAGATTCCCCACCCACTCCCCAAACAGCATCATTTTCAATGTTGGTTGATGTGAGTTTTCTGGGCTGCGTGGCCGTGGTCTGGTAGATCTTATTTCTAATGTTTCACCTGTATCTGTGGCTGGCATCTTCAGAAGTGTATCATAGAGAGAGAAGTCTGTTATACACTGTGTCCAGACTTCTCTTATAACTTATTATTTTTATTTATTTTTTTCAGTAACAAATTGTTATTAAAATTATAACAAAAATAAATTAAATAAAAATAATGGGTTAGGGTTAGGGTTAAGGCAAGGGCAGGGGCTCTGACTTGCCTTAGTGTTACGTTGAGTTCTAGGGCGCAGTCCGAGAATAGGGCTATGGTCAGTTTTAGGTTTTGGGTTTTGGGAACATTTTATGACTGAATAAATGAAATAAAAATAAAACGTTAGGGTTGGGGTTCAAGCAAGGGCAAGGGTTTCGGCAGCAACCTGTGATGGACCATAACCCTATTCTTGGACTGCACCCTAGAACTCAATATAACACTAAGGCAAGCCTGAGCCCCTGCACTTCAATTAACCCTAACCCTAACCAAAAGTCCAATAATATCGTGATGGTCAGTTTTAGGTTTCAGGTTTTTGTTACAATTGTGGGAACAATTCATGACTGAATAAATGAAATAAAAAGAAAAAGTTAGGGTTGGGGTTCAAGCAACGGCAAGTGTTAAGGCAAAACTCTGAAACCTGAAACTGTCCGTAACCCAATTCTCGGACTACGCTCTAGAACTCACCATAACACTAAGGCAAGCCAAAGCCCATGCCCTTTCCATAACCCTAACCTACTATTTCTATTTAATTTATTTTTTGTTACAATTTTGGAAACAATTTATGAATGAATGAATTAAATAAAAATAATTAGTTAGGGTTAAGGCAAGAGCAGGGGCTCAGGCTTGCTTTAATGTTACATTGAGTTCTAGGGTGCAGCCCAATATTAACACAATGGTCAGTTTTAGGTTTCGGGTTTTTGTTACAATTTTGGGAACAATTTACAACTGAATAAATTAAATAAAAATAAAAAGTTAGGGTTAGGGTTAAGGCAAGGGCTGGGCTCAGGCTTGCCTTAGTGATATATTGAGTTCTAGGGCGCAGTCCAATATTAGCGTGATGGTCAGTTTTAGGTTTCGGGTTTTTGTTACAAATTTGGGAACAATTTATGACTGAATCAATGAAATAAAAATAAAAAGTTAGGGTTGGGGTTCAAGCAATGGCAAGGGTTAAGAAAAAACCCTGAAAACTGAAACTGACCATAGCGCTATATTCGACATAGCCGACAAAACTAAAAACACTAAAAATACCCAAAAAATTAAAAATGAGCCCACGTTTTTCTGCGCCCCAATGGTGGGTGCCCTGGACATTTGTCCCCAGATGTCTCCATTGTAGCTACGCCTCTGGAATATGTTAATTGTCTTATTTGGGCATGCAGATAATTTTATGCCTGAATAAATCCGAATCCGAATTTACCAAATTTCTAGGTTATTGACCAAGCCTAATTAGCACCTTTAGCCTTAACTGAGGCATGACTGTCACTGTTTAGTACTCCTATCTTGGCATGTCTTTGATTACTAGATCGAACATCTTTTCACCTGAAATATAAGTATTGCTGTAAGTTAGCAAAGAGCCTTTTGCAATTTTTGTTTTTAGAATTTCTCTGAAGCCTGGGCCAGTTGCTGGCATAATTGTTTGCTGAGCATTTTGTGATATAAATTTAGCTTTCATCCTAATCCAAAAAAGCAAAGTTTAGTTGAAGGGATGGATGGCACAGGATTAGTGCACATCACATGTACAATCCTTTTAAGATATAATCCTACACCTTGTGTACTTGGATAACTTAATTTAAATCAACAGAACTTAAAAATATAATTTCATACATATGATACATTATGATAGTTACCAGGATGATAATATCAGCAATTTTTGAAAAAGTGCTAAGTTGTACATTTTATTTGTTCTTTTGAAAACTATTCTTGGCAACATAACTTTTATTATTTGTTTTGGATGAGTAGGATTTTCTTTGTCTTGACACTATGAGTACTGATATTTCTTAACAACTCGATTTTGCTAAGGTAGGATGAGAGCTTTTTACTATATAGGCATGTACTGCCACTAGGTCATAGTTTCACATATTGCAGCTAGAAGTTTTATCATCATGCTCAGAAGTAATTTTGATGACTGCTGCCTTCTATAGGTCCACAGATAAATGAGTTCCAAAGGTTCATGTAGTGTGCCAGAGGGAAGATATTGTACCCATACATTGCAGTGTCTTCATTGTGTGAATTGGCCAAGACTCCTAAAGTGTTGAATGAATGATAAGTTTATTTTCCAGCCAGATTATATTATATGGTTCCTTCTGGGAGAATGGCTTACAAATCATAACTAAAACAGCATTGTTTTAAAACAATACAATAAAACCCCAAACTCCTCCTGTGTCCCCAAGAAAAATCTGCTGTTAAGTTAAACCCCATTAAAAGTCCTGGCAAATGAAATGCCTTCTAAAAATAATATAGATTATAAGTGACTGTGTTCATTTGGGATTAATCAGCATTCCCCAGTTCTAAGCACTGATAATTTCATGGGACAGCTCTATAGGCTTCAGTTTTTTGGATGTGAAAGCACTAGAAGATTTCAGTATGATTTGTAATATGTTCATATATATATACACGGCGCATAAACAGAAGTCTTGTGGCATAAATCACCATCTTGCTTGTCTTAGCGGTTTTAGCCATGGCTTATACTGTAGCTGTGCTTTTATAATGTTTTAAGGATTTTGCTGTTATTTTAATTGTGTTTTCTTGTTGTATAGCCACCCTGAGCCCTTCAGGGATGGGCGGGGTAAAAATAAATATAAATAAATAAATAACCAATGTTTATTATGGCATAATAAAATCTTTTAGACTTTAAGGTGCCAGGAGACTTTTGCTACATCAAGCTAACATGACTACCTCCCTGGCAGCAGACCATAATGGAGGTGAATAGATTTTCCAGACAGCAAATCCTAAAGACTAATGTGGGCAGCAAACTTGTTGCCCTAGTCTATGTGTGTGTCCACTTGCTGATATATCTCCCCAAACTCTCTTTCTCTGCCTCTGGTATCTGTCAAGTGTTGTTTCATTCATATGTGAGTATTCTTTTGTTTTCTAAGCAAATTGATCTTTTTAAGGACCACCTGCAGTCATTAAGAAACACTAATTGGAGGGCAGGATGTATCAGTATTGTGTATAATCCTGTCGATAGTTAATATTCTGCATTAAAATAACCAAAGCATGATAAGTCCAACCTGGAGATAAGGTAGCAAATTGATCCAGTAATTCAAGTTCCTGAATGGCCCAAAATATCCTATACCAACTGCACTGGCTGCTGATCGAGTACCGGGTCATGTTTAAAGTTTTGGTTTTGACCTTTAAAGCCATTCGCGGCCTTGGCCCTGCATATCTAAGGGACCGTCTCTCCCTATATCGCCCTTCTAGGCCCCTCCGTTCATCAGAGGCGGACCTACTGGTAATCCCTGGCCCCAAGGCGATCCGGCTGGCCTCTACAAGGGCCAGGGCTTTTACGGCTCTGGCCCCTACCTGGTGGAACAGGCTTCCAGGTGAGATCAGGGCCCTGTGGGATTTACAAAGTTTCTGCAGGGCCTGTAAAACGGACCTGTTCCGCCAGGCGTTTGGCCAGCCGGGATGATATCAACCGCGATAAAAAGCAAACATCTGGCCTCCCATGGGTTCATAAAAGGGGGAATAGAATAGCTGAAGCCATCTCTAGTTTAATATTTTATGTATTTTATGTATTTTAATTAACTTATATATATGATGTTTTAAATTTTTATTTTGTTGGAAACCGCCCTGAGCCTTCGGGGAGGGCGGTATACAAATACAATAAATAAATAAATAAAATAAGCCAATTATTCCTGAAGATATAATTTCATGCTATTTTATTACGTTATTTATTGTGACTCTGGTATTGTGGGCTTGGATGTTCAGAATGTAGTGAAGGCGCTAACTATATTGATTGGATATGTTACACACCGTTAGTGCCTGTATTGCAAGCCAAGAGTATGTTAACAGTATGAGAGTGGATTATGTGTTCACTGAGCAAGTGGGCGATCTGCCTGTAGCATGACCAAATGGGCTCACTCTCACTTAACCCCCATCACGCCAAATCTTACACGTGCAATAAGTACCAAGCAATGGATGGTTGCTTTCTAGTGTTAGACTTGGCAATTCCTATTTACTCCTCAGATAACATCATGCAATTCTGTGTGTATACCTGAATTTTTGTCAGTTTCATTCAATTTGACCCCTACTGTCCTAGTCAGTGGCGAAGCCACCAGGGGCGGGTGGGTGGGCCGGGCGCACGATTTTGGGTCACGTGGGGGGTGCAAAATTCCCTCCAGACCCCTCCCCCTTGAGACCCCCCCACTTACTTTAAAAACCAGCAGGCTGGAGAACAGGCTTCAAAGGCCCTGGTGGGAACTACATTTCCCAGGGTCTCCTGGGAAATGTAGTTCCCACCATGGCCTTTGAAGCCTGGAAGGGAACAGGCCTGTTCTCCAGCCTGCTCGGTTTCTAAAGTAAGGGTGGGGGGGCGCCGTGGGGTGGGGGGTGCTGCGTGTGGGGGAGTGCCGTGGGGGGCGCTGCGCCGAAGCCCCCTGAAAAAGTCAGAGTGCCCACCAGGCGCACTCTGGCTCAGCTACGCCTCTGGTCCTAGTACTAACCTTTACACTTTTTCTGTTTCTTTCTCTCAGAATTGCTTGTAGTTCTTTCCTCCTTAGTAGTTACCATGTGTGCAGTTAAATTCATACACAACCCAAAAGCTGTGATGCTCATAGGGCCATAATCATAAAATGACACAAACCTGCATGAAGCTGTCTGTAGGAGGAGAAGAGTGGATACTTAAGAGTCAGCATTAGGGATGAAACTGATTTTACTTCTGCGAAGGAAATAGCAGGGGAAAATTGCATAGCTGAGATTAATAGTTCATTGACATAATTGCTCACATTTAGCATAAAAGCAGAAGGTTCAGGTAATAAAAGAAAGTGTGTGTAACAGTAGCTGGAATGAAGGTCAGTGCACTCAGAAAAGTCTAGTCATTGGAACATTTAGCACAATACAAAAATTTAAGTGAAGTTTTGGAATACGGGTATTAAAGATGCTAATGGGGGTCATGGAACATTCAGTGTACTCAATGTATTTAGCTTCTTCCAATTAAAATAATTTGAAAGTCCTCCAGTTTGACTGCTGTCTCAGAGTTTATTTCTAGCAAATCAGACCTGGTATACCTGATTGTGTCTCTTTGCTTGTTTATATTAGTGTGCAGTATGAAGCATTTCATATTCTGGCCTTCATACAGGGCATGTATCATTTGATTATTATTATCCAGTAGCTAACACAAACTATTGGTCTTGGATTATATGAGTGCTCTGCCTGTGGTGGCCAATTTCGACATACAAGTTGTCAGTTGATTCTTGTCAGACTAGATGATGTCAATGTGTGAAGAACTCTTGGTGGAGGAAGTTAGAAATGTCCTTGCAAACACAATTCCCTGATTCTTTAGGTGAATCTTTTAGAAACATTTGTATAAGTAATATGCACAAAGATGGATTAAATGTTCTTCATGCTTTATCCAACCTTCCATTTATGCCTAAGGCAGTTGACTTCTTTTCTGAATATGCTGTTTTTAGATAGGGGCTGTCCATCACAGAATGTCTGTTGGCACATTCAAAACCTGTCAGCATTCTTCTCTGAATCTACCAACCTTATCACTCAAGGTTAAGCCCTGGTACCAGCATCAAGTTGTGGGAAGATAGAAGAACATATCAACAACTAGATGCATCAGCAATATCTAGCTGTGCTGTGTCAGTTTTAGCAAATGCAGCTGTGAAAACAAAAGGGAGCTGTGTGGCCTTTTTTCTTTTGTTGATGAATGTGACAAACAGGCCATACGTTTCTGAACATTTTCCCATACTACCTTTTGTTACAAAGATCAGCTCCCTTTTGTGTTTTAAGATCTCTGTTCATTATCCAGAAAGAAAATAGTGGGGTTGTGTAGCTCCTGGGTCTTGTTTAGTTAGTATTGTTGCTTGAATTAGGCTTTTATCAATCTTTTGTTCTTGTTACTACTTAAATTGGCAGGGACGGGTTCTGTCTGAAACGGGCATTTTGGCTCTTGGGTCATTTCACCAATAGCAAGATGACAAGAAAGGAAAATATTATAAATTACAAAGTGATTCTATAAACTGGATGGATAAATTGTAAATGCTGTTTTCAACTGCAAACTGCAAGATAAATAGAAGTCGTTTCAAGTTCATTGTTTTATTAAGGTCATTTCTGCATGGTCCAAATATCTTAGGTTCAAGGGAAGTATCCTGGTCTGGCCAAGAAGTTTGCACGGTTCCCAGTCCTAAAGTGGGTTTGTCCCACAGTATTTCCTCCATCCTGGAATTTTCAAAAATCCCGCAGTGAATCCACTACCGTGCAAACACCATGGGAACAGAACCAGTTTGTTTTTCCCACCCAGCCGCCTGATTTCCGCACCCTGCTGCTTGCCCCCTTGATCTCCCCAACTAACGTCATGTCTGTTCTCAACTCTGCTGAGCTGCCGACCATTGCAGCCCACCCTTCCTGAAACGTTTGCTCAAACACTTTTTCTGCTCATGATATCGACCGGGTGTCATTTTACCTGGGTTAATCAGGAGTGGAGTCCCAAAATGTCCCTGTTTTCTTTTCTGTACGTGTACTGGTTGCTTGGAGAGCGTAGCTAGAGAGATACGCATTTTTCGCCGAATGCATATCCTCCCGGTTTTCACTCGATTCCTTCACAGAAACAGGCAGCCATGTGAAGAGAGAAACTGGGATAAAATAGACCCGGATTGTAAGATACCAATTGTAACTGGCATAATTGTGCTGTGCGGAAACAGCCTAACCGTGGTATCTTTTTTTGTGGTTACTTCCTGAATAGGTGCAATATCCTTTGGATAATAGACATGCCTCTAGTTATTCAAAGCAGATCTATATATGTTAAGACATAGTCTAAAAATAATCCAAGTTCAGTTTATTTCAGTGCATAAGTATGTACTGACAAGGGTCTCCCATTCCTTGCAGTATTTCTGGGGTATTTTGGGCTACTCTGGAAAGGGAGGAGTGGAGAAGTTGCACTTCTTTATGCAGAATTTAGATAGAATCAAGCTCACTGACATGATCCCACTAAAGTTGAATGCCATTAAACATTATTATTGCAACATGAAAAATTTAAATTTTTAACTCTTCCATTGGAATGAATGGGATTTCATGTGCTTATCTTTGATTGGACTGCACTTATTGTGCTTTAGTTATATCAATGCAGAAAATTAACTC
The DNA here is from genome assembly GCF_021028975.2 of Sphaerodactylus townsendi. Classification (NCBI taxonomy): domain Eukaryota; kingdom Metazoa; phylum Chordata; class Lepidosauria; order Squamata; family Sphaerodactylidae; genus Sphaerodactylus; species Sphaerodactylus townsendi. The sequence goes on from NC_059435.1 coordinate 42,434,434, forward strand.
TGGACAGGATTTAGCGAGGCCCCCATGTGGAAGGATAAGTTTTCATTATTGTGTTTAACCCATTATGCCTTGAGTGGTGATTCTCCTGCATGCTACTGAGACCAGAGGCTTTTCAAGGGCTGCAAGGACTGCCATGGAAAGAGGAAGCTGTAAAGCCCCGGCTAGCATACTATTTTACATAACTTACCTAAAGATATTGTTTCAGTAGTACAGAAATAAATTTCAGGAATTAAAAAATGAAGTCTTAGTAACGAATCACTAGGTTAAGCAATTTTAATCTATTTACATAGGGTGTTTTTTTTTTTGAGATTGGAGATTCAATAATGTGCATCTGGGAAAATAATATCAAAATAATGACACATCCTCATAGACTTAATTCAAAGTCTGTGAATATTGGGGGGAAAAGTGAAAACTGTGCATTAAACTGAGCCCTCCGGGGGAGGGCGGTCTATAAACCTAATAAATAAATAAATAAATAAATAAATTACTTTTCACTGAATAATTTTAGGTTTCTGCCTGTTCTTATCTCATTCTTTTATGGCAGTGCTGTACATGTGTAGGCTACAAAAGCATAGACCATGAAATCAAAGATTACAATTATGCATCAGTATGCCTGCAACATGATGTCTTGCTAATGTCCTCAGGGAATTTTCAGCAAATATCTTTTGTTAATTGGCTCAGTACCTGCGTGTTGGACATGGCAAAATTGAATAATTATTCATATGCCCCCCACAATTCTCTCTTTCTATATTACATGTATGTATATTATACATAAATATAATACATTGAGATTTTCATGGGTTACAAGCTCTTTGAGGCAATACCCCAACTATATGCAGGTTTCTTTGGTATCTAACAGAGCGTGGCCCTGCTGCTGTGATTAGCTTGAGAGTTCTTTCATGCCATTAAGATTATAATGGAGAAGTAAAAGGTTAACCATAAAATGACATTGCTCTGCAATATTGCGGTTTTCACCAGACATAAATTTTCTGTCGCAGTATAATTGTATACTAATTTGGTTCTACTTAATGGCTTTATTGTTTCGGGGTGTAAAAAGAAGCATCATGTGTATTAAACAATAGAATTTTGAAAAACACTACTGTTACGTATTTAACTTAATTAAATGTCAAATGTTTCTTGCCATGTTGGAGACTTTTTTTGGAGATGGAACTAGTGAGGATCTCTTTATCAGGCAGTATGTATCACTATGCACTCTATAGTCACAGGCTGTCATTCCTTAGGGATGATAGATTAAAGTTATGGGTTGGATCCTGCAAGCTTTGTCACTCAATCTCAGGTAACCCCCTCCTTACTGTGGATCCCATTCCACATGGCTTTAGTCCATGCAGGTCTCCTGATTCCCAGCACAGTCTCTTGGGGGGGTCAAAGGGGACCCCTCCTCCCTTTTTTACCAGTGGAAAAACTGAGTGGATCCAGCCCTGGGTGTGCAGAAATAATTGTGTTCAATTTGTTGCAATTTAGAGGTGTTAGCCTGCTAAGCATAAAGCCCAAATGTTAGCTTTGCAAGGTATACCTTTTTAGTATGTTCTCCCAAGCCTTTAAGAGGTTTTTCATTTCAGAAATTCTCATGCCGGTAAAGATTATCTATCTGTCCATTTCAGAAATTAATTATGAAAGTTGTGAGGTTAGATGCAATAAATTTTTTTCTTGACTGTTTTCATTGCCTTATCCCGATGAATGAATCGCTTAACAGCACAAACAACTGTGTTCTTAAAATGTTGCAAAGTACTCTGTTGCTGACTGTATACCTCAACAGCTCTGTTGGATTTGTTTAGTTACTAAGTAAATCAAAGGATCAGCACTATTTTGCCCTAAACAGAACATACAATCGATAGCTGTTATTGACAAACCCATGCAATACAATGAAGACTGGCAACCAGAATAGAAACTTTCTTCTATTATCCCCCCTCCCAATTTTAAAACATGTTTTGAATATTATCCTTCGTAACTGCAGCTCCGAGACTGTCTCTAGGAAAGGAAAAATCTGCTCAAATTCTGGTGCATTGTGAATCTTCAGCATGCAAATCAAGGGCAGTGGCGGCTGTGTCTGGCAGCCCGCTGGCAGAGGGAGAACACAGCTCTAATTGAGACTTCCCCCACCCCTCCCTTTTCCCACTCCTTGGAGATTTTGCTCATTTTTCTTTCTGTATTGTTTGTCCCTCTCTCCAAATTAAAGCTGAATGATGAAGTGACTGCCGTTCACGTGAAGGAACTGGACCAAGATGTGCTGGTGCTTAGGAGAGTGTCGTCACTTAGCCCAGCCCCCACATCAGGGAGTGCCGAGAGTGATTGGAGGTAAGAGTTTTTTCCTTGGGTGCTCAGACGCAGCCACACGCACACGAGCTGACTGCAGAGCTCTCGGCAGCCAGATGAACTCAGCTACCGGCAACAGGACTGAGATGGCAAGAGACATCAGCATGTAGGGGATGCCTTTGTTACTTGCCCTACATTATGGGAAGTTCCAGGCTCAGGATCTTTGACTCCCATGTAGAAAGGAAAGATTCTGCCTTGCTTCTAGGCAGGGAGCTGCCTTTGCCCACATTTGATGTGCCTTATTTTAAATATATTGATGAAGAAGATGAGGAGGATGAATGGAGCAGCCGCTCTCAGTCTTCAACAGAGGATGACTCTGTGGACTCTCTGCTTTCTGACAGATATGTGGTAGTATCTGGGACCCCAGAGAAGATTTTGGAGCACCTCCTGAATGACTTACACCTGGAAGAAGTACAGGACAAAGAGACAGGTAAATTACAACTCCTCCTCCTGAAAAGCAACCTCATCTCTAATTTGTAATGGTACTTTGCCAGTTATTGGGTAATTATTGAATAGAACAGCATTTGCCGCTGGGATTTTGAACAGCATCTATTTAAAGTGATTTGCGGTGCTGCATTTAAATTTATGCTGGTTGTTGCATTTGCATTAATGTTTAATAATATAGTGGTAATTTATCCTCTGTATTTGACCAAAGTGGATCAAAGAAAGGGGGAAGGGTTTGCTTTTGTTCCTACTAACATTTTCAGCAGCTCATTTTGTGCTGTAATATGTCAAAATACAAAGAAATGAAGAGGGGGTGTGATAAGGTGACCTGCGGGAGGCTGTGAACTGGGGCTTATCACTGCTGGGCATATATATGTCAGCAATTATTGCAAATACTCTGCAGCTACTTGTTCATACCAACTTCTGCCTCTTTCTTAATTAATTGCTTACCTATTGCATCCTTAACATATGTTTCTAGTGTCAAGAATACAATACTAATTATCTTTCCTGTAGCCTGTGATTCTCTGTAGCCTGAAGCTATTACTACATTGATCAGGTTATTTAGTATGCATACATAGCAGTATTCTTCCTATTTATAAATTCAAGGGGGGGGGGTTGTCCCTCATCAGACTGCTTGGGCATTGATAAAATATTTGACGGTGGCTTATTTAGACAGCTACCTTTGTTAGGAAGCACAAGATGCAACCATATAACCTTTTGTGGTACTGATGTGCCTTTAAGCCAGGGATTTTAATTTTGTTTCAGCCTGAAGCAATTACTATATTGATCAAGCTGCTTGACACGCAGGTTATTTTTTCAGCTTGAGCAACTGGCTTTAATGTACACTTTGCTGTCACACTGCTTCTCTGGTAGTTCATCAGGATCACCTGCAATTTATTTACAGTTTTAATTAAGGCAGTTTTGTGGCTAACCTTTTCAGCGTAATGACTGAAGGGCTGCGAAATGTAGCAGGAATAGAGTTGGTATTTCTTTTTATTGTTCTCAGTGGAACAACAATGCATGTGCTTTAGTGCTTTTTTCCAAATGAGATTACTAAAAATAAACACATTTGCCAGGATTAAAAGGATTAAAGCATAAATAACATCTGTGAATTCCTGTAGGACACTTGTGTCAGGTTCTGTGGCCTCAAGTAGGTGGAATATTGCTGCGTATAAATAAATAAGCATTTGTTTTTAATCATACAGTATAGTTTTCCTGCAGAATAAACCCAAAAGAACGACCAAATGTCTGCCTGTTGGGTTGTCCACTGAGCTGTTTTCAGTGCCAAAAAGGTCAAAATTTTATGTTAAAGCATTGCTCTCTGATTTGCTGTGTTTTCGATATAATAATGCTGTGGATATTTTCTCTAGAATTAAATCAAAGATTGTGTAATAGAAGCAGTTCATGCCAGGATACTCTTGGTGAGGCTGTTTAAATTCCCGTGAGGTAGGGGGAATCCCTGTCTGAATGTTTGTCTGGTCTGATTGGTTAACTTGCCCTGTAGACTGCTGTCAGCTTTATGCATGCACAGAACAGTAATGCAGTACATTATTCTTTGCTGCTTTTAAACTCCTAAAAGAGTCTTTGGCTCCATTGAAGTGTTCAGTAGCTCTTATCTGATTTCCTTCTCTCTGATCCAGCTGCTCATTAACATTTCAGTGATCTAGCCCATAGGTGAAAAATGGTCCTGTGAACATGACTGGCTGAGATGCTAATACATTTTGTAGCTGGATGATTCGCCTCTACATCTCTCTGCTCTTATCACACCCTCTTGAGGCTTCCAGGAATGCACAGTTTTATTTCTAATAAAACAATTGCAAGTTTATTTTTAAAATATATTTTGCTGAGCAGAAATAACCCAAAGTAATTAACTATGAACATAAAATGTGTCCATATTATTAGATATATTTTTAGTAAAATAATGTGATCTTTTAAAATATAAATTGACTGGAGATGTTTTCAGATAGTAGGTTTTAGATATAACTAATAAGATGCAATATGAACCATTACAGAAGATATTTTGGTGGGAATATAGTAACCGTGGTATATTGAATAATATCTGATCAGACCACCCTGCAATTACTTGTATTATTCCTAGAACCTGAAAATTTCCTTCAGTAGGGTTGAGAGATCTATAAAGCTCTTAAGCAAATATAAAAACCTCTGAAGTCATCTGAGGGTTACAAGGAGGCTTCTTATAGGGGAAATAGTTAATGTCTGAGCCCAAACAAATCACTGAAAGGTGGAGTGCAACCTTGTTAAAGGTCTTTGGTTCCTAATTTCTCTGACAATTCTTGCCCTTAGCCAAGTCAGAACTTTTACCTTTTGTGCAAACTGCCCATGTTCTCACTTTCTGCTTCACTAGCAGTGCTGGGTGCATGACTGATTTTGAACAGAACTGTTTCTCCCTGGATAGTTGCCTTGAGTCTCTCTCCACAATTCCAGGAGCTTTTCTGGTTGGCTCCTAGCCCTCTTTGAGAACCAGTTAATAAAGTTCTATTGATTCTTTCAGTGCCTTGCTCACTTTGGAACTTGCTTGGTTTGTCTCATGTGAACACAATCAAAATAGGAGCATGCTAATTTCAATAAACTGAAGCTAGAGAAATGTCACTTATTTCTCTTTGTGGGCTACGGGAGGTAGACTGTAACTAGACCCTTATCTTTATGTGTATTTACAGAGAGTGGGGTTTGATCAGTACCTGGATTCTGTGCAGCTTCTGTTAAGGGCATTAATATCTTCTGGAACCTGACAAGTTCATACGAAGGATACAAGTTACACTGCCTTTCACTGGTTCAGGCCTGTGGTCTGTGTAGCTTACTATTGTCTTCTTTGACTTGGGGTTGATGGCACATTCACGGTTCTCTCCTAACCCAAAATACTCTTTCCCTTATTTTCTGGTAATGAGACAGGACCACTGTTACCCACAGGTTCATAGACAATCATCAGTGGAAATAAATGCGGAGCATGGACATTACATTGCATTTCAATAATATGGATTGATTTTTGTTAGTCATGTGTGATCGTTTATACTGTCAACACACAGTCCCCATTTCCTTCACTTCTCTGTGTGATGCAATTTTGAATCTGAACAGTTTTGGCTGTAATTGGATCAAGTCACTTTCTCCCACCCCCTGACTGAATTATTCCCATATCCTTCATTGTTCCAAGTGCCAAGTTCTGTTTTACTTTCATAAAGGGTGACAGAAAATTATGTCATTTACCTTCTTGAGTGTTTTTACTATTAAAGATTTCAATTCTTTATACTCTCCTATAGATACTTCTAAATAAGTACTTGAACTCTGTTTGGTTAATGATAATTGGATATATTCTATTAGAACACAGAGGAATAAGAAGATACTTGGTATGAATTCATATTAATGGTGTTTATTTAGCTCAGTATTATCTATTGTCCAGAAGCTATCCACATTCTCTTGCAGACGTCTTTTCTGGGCCTGCTCATTGAGATGCTAGGTACTAACCCCTATGGTACCATCATATATGGAGATAGGTAGGTTCCTTGTTTCCTTGGATCAAGGGAAGGCAAGAAATCCCTATCTCAACAGCAAAAACATGACCAAAAAGATTGGCACTAATAGCACACCAGGGAAAGAATGCACCATGCTGTCTAACTCGGTAGGCTGAATAGACAGAGTCTGGGGTCATTGTGCCTTCCAGGATGTCTTTGCTTCCAGCATGGTCACCCACAGGGCCTCAGGTCAGTGAAAAGAAGCAGAAGGTTATGTGCACTCTACTTAAATGCTCCTTGTAAAGCCATGTCTTTCCCATGCAGGTCTGGGTGGGGACCTGGCTCATTGCCCCGGACCCCTTCTCTGCTTGTCATTAAAAGGGTCTCTTGAGAGGAAAGTAGCCCCAATTCCCCATCTTGCAAAATAGAATCTTCCCAACTGGCAAAGTCCCCCAAAATGTCCCCACCTGTCTCATGAGAGACTGGTGAGCTCAAGAAAAGCTCAAAAAAATTTCCCAGCTGAGGTCCTCCCTTCCACATCTTCCACACCTTGCATCCTTTCCCTTCAATTTCAAGGCTGGCCTGTCCTATTCCAGTCCAACCCAGCCAGGAATTGCAGGCTGGTGGCACCCACTGGATCCTGCCTGGGTTGTCTTTTGCAACCATTACACTGGTTGGATGGAACCCTGGTTCTGCTGCAGTTCCTGCAGCCTTGGGCCACCACACTATGGTGTCTCGCAGCTTTGGGCCTGTCCCCTTCTTAGTCTCCCTTGGCACCCTCCCTGCAGTTGCTGGTCATTTCGCTGCTTCTCCTTGCAACTTGGACCCAGTAAGTGCAGAACCATCCCCAGACACTTGCTCACAAAACACTAAAAACTAGTTTGTGCATGTGGAAGTTTTGTCTTTGCAAAGCTTTGTAAAAGCTTTTGTCCCTTCAACCTTTCTCTTGTCTCTCTGTCTAGGTAGTCAATTTATGCTCCATATTCCCATGAGGAACACTTTGTACAAGATGTACATTTATGTAGAGAACACCTTGTGCAGTCACAAGGGTTAGACTACTGTAATGAATGGATGTATTTTTCTCTTTGTAAATACTTCTTCAGACAGACAGGTGTTTTGAAATCCATAAGAAATTAGACAGATTGTCATGACTGTCCTTCCAGCTACTTAAGATTACATTTTCCCTGGTTGTGCATGTATGTACCTATTCCTTCTGCTTCCATAAATACTTTAAAAATCACATTATAACTTCTTTGCTCATACCACCATACCACCATTTTCCTCTGGCTTTCTGTCCACATTTTCTTTGAGTGAGTTTCCCAAAGGTTTTGTTTATAGCACAGTAGTAGAGCTACTTTAACACTCCCCCCCAAATCGGAATAGTCCGAGTAGATCAGGTTGATGGTCTATGACTCAGGGGTGGCCAACCTATGGCACTTCAGATGTTCACGGACTACACTTCAGATGTTCATGGACTACAATTCCCACCAATTGGCCATACTGGCAGGGGCTGATGGGAATTGTAGTCCATGAACATCTGGGGTGCCATAGGTTGGCCACCCCTGGTTATGTCATCCAGGATACTGTTTGCTACTGTTGTCAGTTGACATGCCCTGGAAGACTTACAGCAAAAGCACCGAGGAAAAAGCCTCCTTGTGCTGCTGTCCCTCCAGCACAACTGGGCAACATGCACGGTGATTTCATTCATCCTCCATTGCTAACAGACATTAATGGACCTCTCTTTCATGAAATTGTAAATCTTGAGGAAAAAGAAGGATTTGCAGTGTTCATGTATGAAGGAGAGAGTTTCAAATCTTTTTTTTTGCAACCCTGAAAGGTAATTAAAAGTGATAGTGTGGATAAGACAATGCTTGTACTGCTGCTCCTTTCCCTGGATTTAGAGGCATGTGGTAAAATGATCTGTCCACCCCTCCCACTGTGTTGCATACAGTGTTTCACAGTCCATTTACCTGGTGCTGGTAAAATAAAAGTCCAATGTGTTTTGGCTCCAAACTCTGTGAAGCTGGCACAGCAGGGGAAAAAAGAGGCTGCCATGAAGGGCAGAGACCTTAGGGTAAGGAAAGAGCAGATGTCTGTGAGATAGAAATGTGAACTGAGAGAACAAAGTATGAGCTATGAGCTGAAGAAAGCAAAAATGAAGTGCTAATCAATGGAGGGAAGATTAGCAAAGGGAGAGATCTGAAGAAATCTGTAATAGTGCAGAAAAAGTAGAGAGCAGATGCAATGAAGTACTGAGAGAAAACTGATTACAGAAGTTTAACTGGGGAAAGTGTGTTTTTAAAGTAGTGGTGTATCCTTCTTGACTCAGTAGTCCTAATTATTTTAATCTCTATTCTAGAATCAAATCAAAGTTGGGCAGAGTTACAGCTTTCTAAATCCATGACAGAGAAAAAATATTAAAAGGATGGCACTGTTAGTGTCTCACACAGCAGAGTGACAATTTGAACTTGAATCTCCCAGCTCCTACTCAAAACTGCTACAGTACATTACACTAGCTTTCATGCTCTCCACACACTTGAGTCAGCCTCAGATGGCATTTGTTGTGCTATCCAGGAATATATTAAGTGTATTTTGAGAATTGAAGTTGTATTAACTTGTAAATATAAGAATAGTAGAGAACCTGAGACTAATATATTTGAACAAGTGGGATTCCACGAAGACTCACAGAAGGCATCTCATTTCCACTATTTCTTTATTTTTCCTGAAAACCCCATAGCCCTTTTCCTGCTTTCTTCTACCCTTCCTACCCAACTGCCAACCTACATTTTATTTGTCCCTTTGACTTCAGGTCTTCCTCTGCCCCTCCTCTCTTTGAAGCCTCTACTTAGGAAAACCATGGCCCAGTTCTGTGGTACTGGCCACTGGGCCAGGCCTACTTGTATGACAGAAAACTCCCAAGGACTTGTGAAGGGCTTGTCCATTTCTCCTCTATCCTTCTGTCCACACCATTTCCACTTTTCCTCCTGCTGGCAATCCCCATTTCCTGTCCTGTTTCCCTGCCTCATTGTGTCCTTCTCTGCTTCCCATCTTCAACTATATTAAGATACTTTATTTATGCCTTACCTTTCTCCACAGTGGAGATCAAAACAGCTTACAGTACTCTCCTTTCCTTTTTATTGACACAACAACCATGTGAAGTAGGCTGAAAGTACGTGACTGGTATAAATCATCTAGTGAGCTTCAACAGGAAGCTGAGAAGTTGGACCTGGGTCTCTAAGACCCTACTGTGAAGCTCTAGCTGCTCTAGCTGCTCTAGCTGTGAAGCTCTAGCTGTGCTTGCCTAGCAGTGCCAAATGGGAGAATCGGTTGTTTAAAGCTACAGGCGTTCCTTTTATCATTTTTTTTTTAAAAACCCATGTATTATTTTTTATGTTTCAGATTTCTTTGAAAGCCTGTTCCATTGTTCAGGCTTGTAGAAAGATCTGTCTTGCCTGTTCACAGATCCAGTTACTGGATATCTTTCTTCAGATCTGGCTGCCTTCGTGCTTTCAGTATAATCTATATACTAATAGCAAAGTCAGTAGCATGAAATCCAGAGTTTTTAACCAGAACACAACCCAGTTACTGTATTCATTTTACTCATTCATTCCAGTGTTTCCAGTGTAGTTTGGGCTCAAAGGTTTTTTAGTACAAAGATTTTCTTGTTTGATTCAGTGTTTTCTGTGGAATACAAAAGAACATATTCATTGCCCTCCCACAGTATGTGAAGGATAGCAGAACAGCACTCTTTTGCAATATGTGCATAAACATCGTAAACTAAAGCTTCCAAGCAGCCTTTCTCTCTGATCCCCCATTCCCAGTTGAATTCTAGCTACACAACCTTTTAATAACCCACCAGAATATTAGATCTGTATTAGTAGCATGTGTTATGGATTGGGCTTTTCAGTACCATTGTGTAGATAATGAAAGATTTTTTTTCTCTTTAATAGGGTATTATAGTATTAGCCCTATTTTGAAACTTGCTTTGCTAGCCAATGAGAGTTTAAGATGGAGCATAGTAGCATCTGTGATAGCTTGCTGCTATGACTCCCTCCCCATCCTTCCAGAAAGCAAATACTTGGGATCTTAGTATGTTTATAAGCTGCCATAGTCTTTGGTTGAAAATGTGTATCATTGTTCCTTTAGAAACAAATCCTGTTATAAATGAAAGAGAGAGATACATAGATCTTTAATGAAAAGTTAATGATGTATAAATGATTTGGGGGGGGGGGGAGAATACACACGAATGTTGCATTATTAAAAACGTTTATTGCTTTTCATTTTAAATATTGTCATGCCGTGCATTACCATACTATTTTTATTTGTCTGTTAGATTCTGTCAGTGTGATTGCACATTTCATTTTCTAATTATCTTCATGCTTCTTCATGCATTCTTTCTACCTAATAGCCTGTTTTCCCCTCTTTAGGTTTTTTCCCCCTTCAACAACTATGTTGATTAAAGAATTTACAAGCTGGGTTGAACAAGAATATACGTCTTTGATTTGTCGAAACTTTTGTCATAAGCTGTACTATCAAAGCAGCCAGAACCGATGCAGAGATGGCAGACAAAAAAAGTGTGCAACTGGAAAGCTATGAAAAACGTTCCAGTTTTCATACTGCCTTTCATGCTATCCACAAAGTCCCTTTTTCCAGTTGTTCAGGGATATGTTAACTAAATACATAATGCTGATCTTGGAGTGTGTTGATGATAGCTAATTTGTGGAAGCTCATGGAGTTTGCAGATACTTGAATAAGGAAACACTTAGCATTTAATTGCCATTTATTGATTTGCTTGGCATTCTCAAAGGTAGTAGAGTCCACCCAAAGTATCTTGCTCTGTGCACATGGTCATAATAGGAACCTTGCAGGACCAAACTAAGTGCTCATCTAAGTTAGCATCCCCCAGATGTTAAGCTCACAAGCAAGTAAGATTTTCCAATCCTCTGGCACCTGCAGCTATAGTTCAATACTCCAGAAAAAAATTCAACTATGTATTTTGATGTCATAACTGGAAATTTAATTTTTTTGATTTGATATAATGGTGAGGTTCTACATGTTACTATAGCCTCAGGTCACATTAAACCATCGTTCAAGTGAATTCTGTCTTCTTATCTTTATTGTACTTCTGCTTTATCCCGACTCTGTCCTTGGTTCAAACCCCAATCCAGAATTCTTGTGAGTATTTCAGCCAGAGTTATAGTAATGGTCAAATGTAAAACCACATTGGCACAGAGAGAAACAGGTGGAATTTTTCAGGTAATGAGAGGGACACATGTGACTGTGTCTACAGAACCCTAAATTATGGCCCTGCCCTTTTCTTTCTGGAAGCAAGTGAAAGCAAGGGGCTGGTGTTACATAGTGATTAAGAACAACAATGGCGTAGTGGTTAAGAGCAGGTGTACTCTTATCTGGAGGAACTGGGTTTGATTCCCCGCTCTGCTGCCTGAGCTGTGGAGGCTTCTCTGGGGAATTCAGATTAGCCTGTACACTCCCAACACGCACCAGCTGGGTGACCTTGGGCTAGTCACAGTTCTTCAGAACTCTCTCAGCTCCACCTACCTCACAGGGTGTTTTCGTGAGGGGGAAAGGGTAAGGAGTTTGTAAGCCCATTTGAGTCTCCTATAGGAGAGAAAGGGGGGATGTAAATCCAAATCTTCTTCTAAATCCAACATGAAGTGTGAGATAAATTTTTCCTTGTACCCCATCTGGGTAGGTTGCTGTTTTAAATAAAGGTGGAACTGCTTTTTACCTTGCAGGAGAAAATATATTTATTATTTTACAATACAAATAGCACAAAACAGTTTGGGGAGTAAACTGTAAGGGTTTTGGAGCATTAATTATGAATCTGCTTGTCAGCTGAGAAATGAATGTGTGCACTTTGCATACATTAAAAGCTAGAAAACGTTTGAAATGTGAGGAAATGCGAGAAATGCATCTTACTTCATCAAGTATGCCATGTGCAATATTTAATCTCTTCCTTCAGACTGAATAGTCAGTCATTCTAAGCAAACAAGATACAATTCAGCTACAAAACTTAGTTCACACCTCTTTAAATGTGGACATATTATTTAACCAGTACCAAAATAAAGGAGCTGTTTCATGAATCCAGGCATGGAACAGATGGCTAGAAGGAACAATGAAGGATGCACAATGGATCCTTGCATGGCATTAGTGTGTTTTTGCACTCTCTTTGGCAATTGTTCTCAATAGCCTTTAGGCTACTAAAATAAAACAGCATGTATCATGCTTGGTTTGTATCTCTGTGTCATCTTTAAATTGTACAAGCAAAGATTTATTTTTCCTATTTATCTAAGTGTCATTATGAGGCTTTAACATCAGCCTTGCAGTTTTAAGTTGTCATGGCTTTCTTGTGTAAAAGTAAATCTTGCATTGCATTTCTTTTCCATTGACAGGAATAAGTGGAAGATTCCTTTTGATTGTATATTATCATATGTTGTTTGCATTTGTTTGGCACACTTTCATTTTCTCAGTGACAATTAGGCAAGTAATACATTCATTCATGTTATAAGACTTAAGGAAATTTAATTCTAAATATACATAACCCAGAAACAATTGAGCTGCTTATTGTTTTATGCACGAGCAACATCTGGGCCACTTAAGAAAAAACTATCCTTAGTAAGTTTACATGAAAGTAAATTCCCATTTGATTCAACAGGGCTTACATCTGGGAAACGATTGCAGGCATTTATATGTAAAATGACTATTGAGACAATGATAATATATAATTTTCCCTCCCTAAACGTAAAACAGTTTTACATGGTGCAGGTAGGGGTAGTATATAAGACTAATAAAATAAAAATAAAATAATGTTGATTGTTTCTGTACTTTGTGGGTTAATAGAAGGAAACTATACATGTGACATTGCTTAAAAGGTATAGCTGAACTGTAATTACTTGAATGCATTATCAGCACACTATACATTGGCATTCTTTTGTCACTGATCTTTTTCTCTCAGTGTAATTTTCCTTTTAATTTAATGTTATGCCTATGCTACCATTTTTATATTAAAGTCCACTTCTTTACTTTATGGCTCTCATCACAAAGAAAACCTATACATATTCTTATCATAAAGGTGCATGTTATAAATCAAGATTTAACTGAATAATATTCCTTCATGGTCAGACATCAGTCTCTACTGACCAAAAACAAAAAGTTATCTATCATCATCTATACATTATTCCCAAGTGTGCTCCTATCTGTGGATATCTAAATCCATGGATTGGAGCCACACTTACCAAAAACAGATTTTTCTGCGAACTTGGGGGACCACCTTTGTTTGCAGAAAAATCTAAAATGTTACAAAAATGCATTAGAGGGTTTAAATAAAGCACATGTGCCGACAGCACACTTAACTTTGAGGGTCCTGGTGGCAGTGGTTTCAGCTGCAGCGGCACTCAGGAGCCTAGCAGCTGTGTTGATGGTAGTAGCAGGTCCCCACTTGTAAATTCTAATGGTGAAGCTTTGCCCCATCTGCAGATATCTACATATGTGGGTCAGGGCTATATAGAAAGAAAACTTCCATGAATTTGGGGAACTCTCCAGGTTCACAGAAAAATCTGAAAATGTTAAAAAAAAAATTCATGGGGAGTTTGAATGTCCTCCCAAACAAAAGCAATGTCTGCATATGCGCAAACAATGCATTTCCAGTGAAGCTCTGAGAAATATGAAATAAGAGCATAACTATTGTTATCCCAACCCTTGTTAACAAGTGATTGTAATTGTACACTAGCTCCTTTTTGTTACATGATGCAATTCAGAAATATACAGCACCCAAAGAACAGTAATTTTAAAACCTTAGGCTGCCACATTACCATAAAGGTTATTGTTACATTAACAATACAATCCTATGAAGAGTTGCTGTAGTCAAAGCCCATTTTAAAAAATGGATTTAAACTGGAGTGACTCTAAACATGATCACACCATTAATCTGCATTTTTCACATCTTATCATATGAAGAAAATGTATGCCATATCTACCAGTATATGAACTATTATATATAAGAGCCAGTGTGGTATATTGGTTAGCATGTTGGATTAAGGTCTGGGAGACCCAGATTTGAATCCCCCTCTACCATAGAAATGTTCTGGGTGACCTTGACAAGTTACCCACTCACTTAATCTACCTTACAGGATTGTTGTGAGGACAAAATGGATAAGAGGAGAATGATGTAAGCTGCTTTGGGTACCCACTGTGGAAAAAGTTGGGTGTAAAATGAAGTAAATAAAATGTATCCCATAAATACAAATATATGAATTATTGCATATATAATAAGCCCAAGTAGCTGTAAATCTGTAAGTACACCATCATTTTGAAATAAAATATACTGGTAGTTCAGTGCAGCTTCTGTTTCCATGGGTGAAGTATTCTGTGCTACTTTTTTTTTTTAAACACATGCTGGGAAGTTTGGTCTTGATGTTTGAGGAAGTGGAAAATTAAAGGTAGTGCTGACAATACCTCATAGAGTTCAAGCAGTTCATTATATCACATTTCACAGAGTCACGTCATAGGCTAGGAAAGCAGGAGCAATCCTAATTGTCTATGTCTTTGATGGTCATTGTAAATTTAAACTCCCCCACACACCCCTTGGCGAAAAGGAAGTGCTGAAACTGCACCTCTGTAATTGCTAATGAATTATGATTCTTGTGAACACCTCTGCTGACGATGTTTAGTTGCTTTATTTCAGGTTATTTGTAAAGGCCACACTTACTGGCATGAATGCATTAAAGTTTCTGTTAACCTTTGTAGTTTTACTCAGACAAAAAACAATTTCCAAGCATTTGTGATTTTGCATATTGAGCTTTTGTGCTGCAAGTTCAGGGGTGGTAATAGTCATGGAGCAGCTGCCTTGAGGGCCTTCCTTGAACTACCCATGGTCCTTTGAACATTGCCTGGCCCATCTCTTACTTAAGCCTGCAGTGGTCCCAGCAGGATGGGGGTGGAAGTGATTCTTGAACCCCATCCTGGACTTCTACCTAGGACTCGAGAATTGCTAAAACCACCCCATGGACATTGTGGTGGTGGTGGTGATGATTGCTTTCCATAGGCAAGGGAAATTATTCTATGTAGAGTCAGCATAAGTTTAACATTATTAGATGGCACTTAATACATACTCAGAATTGATGTGGATTCTGAGTATGGCTTAATTTCCAAGAAAAGCTGATTATCATGACCAAATATATTTTCCATGGTATATAATGGTGCAATAACAGCAGTTTTATATCATCTGTCACCAACCCAAGTGGTCTTTAAAATAAAGATGCACAGGAATTATTTGACAGTGAAAATTGCCTTTTTTTGCAATTGAAATGATTATAGATGAAAAAAATGCAAAAGCATGAACAAGGTCTCAACAGAATGAGAAATCTATGAATGAAAGCATTACTCAACGTAAACTCAACAACACTCAAGATGTACTCCAAAACCTTTCATTTTTTATGCTAGTCTATTTACCGTGAAAGTACAGTTGGCACATTAGGAATTCAGTTCAGATGCCAGTTACCTAGACCTCAGCTTCATCATTGTTAAGAGTTGAAATTAAGGACAACACACTACTGTTGGTTTCTCCACATCTCCTTAATTTTCTTTATTTCTAAATCTCCTTATCTGTTTTTTTCCTTGTCAGCCTCTAGAGTTAATTTCTGATCCACATCCTTTCCTTATGTCTTCTGACAAGGAAGAGAGACAGGAAGTTTGAGGGAACTAGAGCACAGACTCCACAATCACTATGGAGAACCAAAGATTAATATTTCGCCATGGCTCTCTTTTTTCAACTGATGTTCCCCTCTCCTTTCCCTTAGCTTTTCTCCTTTAAAATTAGAAGGTAACTAGGAGGGAGAGCTTTGAACACAAGGCTGATTAGACTAAACTGTGCCGTCGAGTCTAGCATTGGTAAGGCCTGTGGCTGTATGCTGCTGGAATTATCACACTCTGATTTTCTTTTGCATTTCCATCACCTCTCAGTATTAAAGGGTGAAAAAAGAGCAGCAAGCCCTGCTGTTTGTGGCTGTTCTGTGACCCTAACAATGGAAGCAATGACTTTCATTTTTCATCTCCTATCAATATTAGTAGATGTCAGGAGATATCATTGTAATGCTGTTCTCCTCTGGTTGTGGGATGGAGTCTCAGTATAGAGCTTGGTTAAGACATAAATAGAATCTTGTGATGAATGCTGTTCTGTGTATTATTCCAAATAAGGGTCATGGGAGAAGGCAGGTTTTTAGACTTCAGTATGCTTTTATTTATTTTATGTGCAAGCTGTCACCTGACTATCGTGCTTCCATGCCATGTCTCTTTAATTCTATCACAATCCATCATAGAGGATAAAAGCTGCAACTGAAAGGTATATAGTTTTTTCAGTGAAACATACCCCAAATCTTCCATGAATAAAAGTGATCCCAGGACAATTCTTCAAGGTATGCCTAGGACATAAAATAAATCTTGTTTTTATTTTTGTACCACATACAGAAAAAAAAGAGAGCGTGTGATTTACTTAGGGTCGGCCTGTAAAATGGAATTCTAGATATTCTAGATAAGCTAAAGGGAGCAGTGCTCCACATAGCATGTAATTAAACTAAGATTAATAGCTGCAAAGATTTGCTGACAGACACTAGTTTAGACTACTTTAAGAGGGAATTAAGCTAATTCATAAATGATATATAGCTATTAATGTTTGTCATTTCTTTAAGAAGCTTGTTATCCAAAGATCTTAATATCTAGGTCTTGGCTTAGTATGTAGGAAATTAAAAATCCCAGGAGAAAGTGGGAATTCGTTGTGAGAAATCCGCAAACCTAAACTGAGCAATGAATACAGAGGGTGGTGTTGGACAGATCCCAGACACTGTTTTTCCATTTGTAAGATGTGAGTGTTCTCAGTGGATTTTGTAAAAAGGGAATCAAGAATTACTTTATTATCCAATGTGCTGGTTTACAATACCTTGAGTCAATAGCTCCTCTCCCACTATTCTTACCACCTGCTGACCCGGCCTGGATTTGGTAACTTGTAGTTCATGGCTCATTTTTGGAAGTTCCTCTTGTTTTGATGTCTTTTTCTAGGTCTGCTTCCAACCATTACATAATATTCATTACTTTTTTCTGGGCCCATTCCATAGTTAGTCGGCTCCCTCCCAGCCCTTGCTGTTGTTGCACCAGCTGACTGCAGCCCGCACTTAGGCTAGCCTAAGTGGTGCAGCCCACTGGGGTGCAGCCCACTGGGGCTTCTCAGGGGTGGGGAGGCTCTTTGCCTTCCCCCTGCCACCAGGGGGCCCCTTTGGGAGAGATGAGGTGGTGCAGCTGCAGCTCAGTGACCCCACACCCAGCCTGTGGATGGGGTTGCTCATGTGTAATATCACCTGTACAATACTTTCAAACTGTTTTCTGTGATTGCAACGTTCTTTGATGTCCAGAAAACATTTTCAACAATGTGTAATCACATCTTAGGCCTCAGCTCCTTTTTGAGTTCCTTTTTTCGTTTTTCTGGACTATATAATAATTTTTCCATTGTCGTTATCCTGTAAAAATTGCAAACTTGAACAAGCAGGTACACCTACTATAGGTGGAAAATATTTCTATGATTGCTTTTATAGGAATAAATGAATCTTACAAGTCGAGATTTTTTTCCCATTTTTCAAAATCTCCTGAGTACTAGCTGGATCAGACTCTTTATTGTCTAATAATGGAGTTAATATGGAGAAATTATCCACTAATTTTTTTACACCATTGATCCCTGACCTCTTGCCATCACAATTGCATCTCCACTCAACATTTTCTTCTCTTGTTTGTTTAACCACAAATAGGGGGATAAAGATATATCTAACTCAGACTTTGAGATAACTAATATTTTCACACTCTCATCTTTCCTAACCTACTCTAAGATTATTTTTAATGTAGTCACATAATAATAATTAACCATGTTGGCAGCTGACAACCCACCATTTTGTTGTCTGTTGTATAAAACACTATGATTTATTCTTGGTCCTTTTTAACATCAAATATGTTTTTTAAATGTCTTTTGAACTGCTTGCAATTTTTGGCATGGAGATGGTCAGTGGAATGGCAGAAACAGGAAAAAGTAGCCTTGGCAAAATTTTAGATTTTCCTCTTCTTCTTTTATGAGTCAACTTCAAGTTATATTCTAGTACAGTGTTTCCCAACCTTTGCGATGTCATGGTACCCTTGACCTCACTCTTCATATCTCACAGTATCCTGTGGGTGGTATGCCCCTGCCACCGCCTTCCCCTCCCAGTGGCCCTGCTTGCCACCCCCACCCACCCCTCCCAGCGTGAAGGGAAGTACTGGGGGGGGGGGCAGTGAGAAGCGGCTTCTGACCTTGCAGCAGGCCCTGGCCCCAGAGCCGTCGAGAGACACCGCAAAGTGAGGGGGGCCAGTAGCATTGCTGCGGTATCCTTGGAACATTCTCACGGCACCCCATGGTACCCTGGAACCCCGGTTGGAAATCACTGATCTAGTAGTTCATTGATATAACTAAAGAGGTTATATACCTGATATTATTTTAAAACCCAGGTATATAACCTCTTTAGTTAACCAATTTGATCTTGATATCTGAACTATTTCTAGCTTTAGCTGTACATCTGCATTATTTATGATTAGGATGTTGTGGGTTTTTCAGGTTGTATGGCCGTGTTCCAGTAGTATTTTCTCCTGATGTTTTGCCTGCATCTGTGGCTGGCATCACAAGAAAACCTGGAAAACCCACAACATCCTAGTGATTCTGGCTGTGAAAGCCTTCGACAATACATGATTTATGATTGTTTACATAAACTTTTTTGTAATGTTTTACTTTCTTCTGAATATCCCAACACTTCTACAGTAATCATTCTCTAGAGTGCATTTAAAAATCACATCATTATGTATTGCATGTAACACATGACACATTCTGACATCTTTTTCATGACTTGAAAGACCTGATACTCTATACTTCCTCATTTTACTATTTTACTGTGTTCCGTTGGAAGTCATGTATTTTCCCCATGGTGAAATACATGGGGTCCGGATGTGGCATTTTAAATGCTATCCTAAAATTCTTCTGAAAAAATGATCTGTAGGATGACAAATAGTTCCTTCAATCTTGAGGTACCCTAGCACAAGAATATATATTCTCACCACCGTGTATTCAGTATAGCATTCTAGAAGCCATCTTGCAAAATGAGTAAATTTATTACTCCTTCAGGAAAGAAGTTGGGTTCTTAAAATTGTAGATATAATATTTTGCAAACTTACATATACAGTCTGCATAATTTATTAGTTTTCTCTGGTATTAGAATATTTGTTAATAATGACACTTCAGTGAGGAATGCTATTCTGCAACATTTGATCAAGTTACTAACCAATGTCCTATAACAGTAATCTAAGCTATCAAGTTTGAAAATTATTTCTCAAGCAATTTAAACCAATTGAGAAACTGTTTAGAAAGCTAGTCACCATTTATTATTGCCCCATATTGCTGAAATGGTGCAATTAGCTGTTATTTATTTTCTGTAATTATATTTTATTTACAGCATACTGCACAGAGTTTATAAATTGTGCTCTGTGTATATTAGGAAGAAACGTATGTATAGGCACTTAAAAGAACACAGTATTTGATGTGGTAATCAGGGAGTATTCTTAGCTACAGTATGAGGAGAAAGTGATATGCAAAAATCTGTCCAATCATATTCTTATCCTACCCTTCCTTTGAGGAAACAAAAATGGAAGCTGGTAAATCTTCACAATGCAACAACATTTTCAACAATTCTTGAAACTGATAAGCTTTCAATTTCTTAAATTATGATAGAGAATAAAAACTATGATATAGAATAGTTCACAATGATTACAGTTGAAAAATGCTCTTTGGCAGTGGCATAGCTAGGGAAAATGGAGCTTGGGACAAAATCTGAGTTTTGCACACCCCCCATATGGGCAGCGTCCCTCCCACACCACGACCAAACAACATTTTTTTGCACCAGGTCATCTCAAAGTCACCATCACATTATAGAACATGCCCCAACACACAAATCTGAACACACCCAGGGCTCCCTAGTTTAAACAACAATGAAAGTGATGCTATTTTTTGAAGGGGGGAATCCACCCTGAAACAGCATCACTTTTAATGTTGTTTAAACTAGAGAGCCCAGATTCTCCCTTTAAATCCACCTTAAAGAGAGATTCTGGGCTCTCTAGTTTAAACAACATTGAAAGTGATGCTGTTTCAGGGTAGATTTCCCACCCATCCACCCCAAACAGCATTATTGTCAATGTTGGTTGTTGTGGGTTTTCTGGGCTGTGTGGTTGTGGTCTGGTAGATCTTGTTCCTAATGTTTCACCTGCATCTGTGGCTGGTATCTTCAGAGGTGTATCACAGAGAGAAGTCTGTTATGCATTGTGTCCAGACTTCTCTTATAACAGACTTCTCTCTGTGATACACCTCTGAAGATGCCAGCCACAGATGCAGGTGAAACGTTAGGAACAAGATCTACCAAACCACAGCCACACAGCCTGTAAAACCCACAACAACCAGTTGAATATGGTTGTGAAAACCTTCAACAATACATTCAATGTTTTTTTAATCTAGGGAGCCCAGATTTTCCCTTTAAATCCACTCCAAAGGGGGTGGATTTAAAGAGAGAACCCAGGGAAAATTTGAGGGTGCCTGTCAGGAGAGCAATATTTAAGCTAACAGTACCAAAATTTTAGGCTATCTTTATGAGACTATCCTGATTATATCACCCAGGTTTAGTGAAGTTTGGTTCAGGGGGTCCAAAGTTATGGACCTTCAAAAGGGTAGCCCCATCTACCATTAGCTTCCATTGGAAACAATGGGGGATGGAGACCCCTTTTGGGGGTCCATAACTTTGGACCCCCTGAACCAAACTTCACCAAACTTGGCTGGTATCATCAGGAGAGTCACTTGCCAATAGCCTGCAATTTTGGTGCCACTAGCCTAAAAACTGCGCCCCCTGCAGGCCAAAATGGAAAAAAAGTAAAAAATACAGAAAGCCATAAATGAACCTGCAATTTTTGCGCCCAGCACAAGGTGGCGCCCGGGGCACTTGTCCCCGGATGTCCCCATGGTAGCTACGCCTGTGCTCTTTGGGAGCAATGGGGAGTATTTACTTCTTAAGTGAAAAAGTGCTGTGTTCCAGTGGCGTAGTACCAATGGGGCGGGGCAGGGGCGTTCTGGGGCAGGACGGGGATGTGGCAGGGGTGCAGTTTCCCCTTGCTCCACTCCTGCTGTCTTCCAAAGTGTTCCAAAACATGTTGTGAAAACCTATATCCATAGTGCCCTTGAAAAAAAAGCAAAGGTCAGCATGAATTATGCCTTTTACAATCTGTGCCATGGAAAGTTACTTAGTGACCTTGGGCCAATTATACACTCTCAATTTACCTACCTCACCAGCTGTTGTTGGAGTAAAAGGAAGGAGGAGGGAATGCATCCATTTTGAGTCCCCATTGTGAAGAAAAGTGGGATATAAATGAAGGAAATAAATAATAAACATATTAGGAAGCCAATATTAATAAAATAGCTGTGCCACTCATGTCATCTGAGTATGTGTAGATTTTTCCCTTTGACAGCATTATCTCCTTATAATAAAAATGCATTGCAGTGGCCCTAAGTATATCAAGATAGTCTGAGCTGGCTTTAAGCAGAATTCATTTTCTATGCATTAAAAACTGACAGCTGAGAACGTGGGAGTGTTTCTATCAGTTCCTCAAAGTGAACTTGCAATCAACAATTGAGTTAAGCTCTGAGGTTACCCTTGCTCACTGGAGAATATGCCCTTTCCTTTTAGAGTAGTGATTAGGAAATCATGAAAGTGAAACCTCCTGAGATCTTATTATGTTGTCAATTTCACACATGCATGTAGAGTTCAGGAAAACAGGGAATGTGCAAATAACGCAGAAATTGGACCCCTGGAGTTCCATGGCTCAAACATATGGCTGTTTCCATGCAAAGCATGATTGGCTTTAAACTGGGAAGCTGTACTTTGAAATCAGTTAGAATGAAGAAACTGTCAGAATAAAATGAGCTGAATTAATTATTCAAAGAATCTAGCATTGTCTATTTGCCAGGCAAAGACTAAAGAGATATAATAAGCAAAATATTTATTAACATATTCATAACACATGCTGTGCATTAGACTCTTCAGTACTTGTACAGACATTTGGTTTGGTTTTGATTGTGAATACGAAAACCTCATTGGAATTGATCATATAAAAGTATATGCTTCAGTGATGAATCTGTTATTGGATACAAGATTAACAAATTCTTAAGTTTTGGGCTGTCAATCTACTAGAGAGATTTTTTTTCTGTTGGTGCTTAATCCTTCATTGTTAGTAGATCATCTTTAATATCTTCTTATTTCTGGGATATTCCTTATTTATGAACATTCTGATACACTGGGCTGTTCTTTGTCATTACAGCACATTAAAATTGCATAACTAAACAAGTTAAGCATATGGCAGTATAGTGAAAGACGTCACATTCAACAATGCTATCAGAAGGGAAAATGTAGAGCAGTTTCACCTCGAAAATTATTTGCATTGTATTCAAATAAATATTGCAGCATAAGATGAATATTTAGAAGTATAATATTTGGCACTCTCTGTCCAGGCCCTCCCCCCAAACCCAGTGTCTTAACTTAGTGGTTACCAATAATAGCATTTTGACTGCCCCATACAAAGAGTTATCTAACTTTTTTTTGTATATTTCTTTACAGAAACTCTCCTGGATGACTTCCTTCTCACATACACAGTCTTCATGACAACAGATGATCTGTGTCAGGCACTGCTTAGGCAATATCCTTCGATAAGCTCGTGAGAGAGGAATGTGCTATCTTCACTTCTTGCCTCTTCATCCTCCTTTTGCCTCCTTTTGTGTTGGTGGTCAGATTCAGTTTGGGGACTCTCTGCTTCACTAACATATTTGTTGGCAGGAATGCCATTTTTCCCCAGAGATGACTTTACAGGAGCTCTTCCAGTTCAGCTGCATTCCATGCCTCGATTGCATAAAGTGGCTATTGGGTCTTTATTTGATATGAAAGGTGCTTTTGATTTAAAGTTGGATATAGCTGATACACAGCCAATGGTAATTTAGCATTAAATCCAGCAGCATGTTCTGGCATCCTCAGGGAAACAGTGGTAAGGGATAAGAGAGTAGACTTAGTCTTGGGTATGGAATAACTGTTTTTTCTCTCTTGGACAAAAATGAAGGTGTGCCATTCAGAGGCAGCATCGTCTTCATGCAATGCACAGAAATATGGGATAGCCAGTTTTTAGTACTTATGCAGGAAGCTATTTGAGAATTGACTGGCTGACAGCCAGTGCTGAACCAGTTGCTTCAAATCATCCCTGGTTTCCCCCCCTTTTTCCACCCAGGCACAAGTAGCCCTCCAGCCTATGCATGGGAGCCTGTCCTAGGTTGATTCCGCACTTGCGTTATCGATCTAAGTTCGAGCTGCGTTCGACCTAAGTGCTCCGCACAACCACTGGGATCGACATGGTTTTGTACCAGCTTCGCCCCGTGTAACGGTCAAATTTCCGACTCCAGTTGGGAACTACTACTTTTTCAGGGAACCACGCTCAAACTCAGCTCGATTCCAGTGAAGTGCAGAATCTCTGGTGCCAGGAGTCCCCATTCAGCCAATCCACGAAGCTGAGTGAGCCTTTGGACATCGCGATACAGACATTGGCCGTAAAAAAACGCCACCTTTGTCCCTCTCCATTTCCTGTGGCAGTTTTTTATAGCGATGGTGCAATTAAGTGGGATAGAATAGGAACATACGATGACCGTAGAACAGTAGCCAATCAGAACGGAGCGGCAAAGAGGCACAGATGATCCCGCCCTCTGAGCTGTGATCAAGCTGGTTGCGGTGGGGAACAACAATGGCTTCGACCTAGGTTAGTACCCTTCTCAGGGAACTGGGTCGAACCTATTTTACTCGTGTGCGGATTCGCCCCTAGAGAACTAGAGTTGCTCACTCTGCAGTGTGTTTTGTATACATTCACTAACTCTCAGCTGACCTTGCCTTATAAGATTGTGAGGATAAAAAGATGTATTGTGAACACTGCCCTAAATTTATTGGAGAAAGGAAGGGATAACTATAAAAGTACATGGGGGAGGGGACTTGTTTAAAAAGCAGTGTATCTGTGCAAGTATGTTCTTATCTTAAACGTAAAGTTGCTTAGCTCAGAGAGTGTCACTCCTGTACTAAGTTAACATTAAATTGGAATGACAGAGGAGGACAGAATATCCAAACAAGTCTCTTCTGGTTCTTCTTGAGATTTTATGCCTCTGTAGTTTTGTTCCTTAACATATACTGTACTTATTGTGCTAAAAACCACCAAGGCAAGGAAGAAATTCTAGATGTTTCCTGCAGAAAACGTAAAGTTTTACATCTGGTATCTCAGTGGACTTCACTGTACAAAGACTGGTTACATGAAGATGAAAATTTAAAGCAGTTTCTAAAAGTATGTCAAGACAGGTGCATTTCTGTGTTCTATGGTTATTTTATTTACAAATATACTATGTGGAAAAATAAAATGATAAGACAAGGTTTCAATGGAGTTCTCCAAAATATGCATTTCTACAGTTTTTGCACAAGAAATGACAGACCCATTGCCAAATAACCAAAACTGGGTTGCCCTATGTAAAATATTTGGTATAGCAAACCTGAAAAATGTTATGAGTGTGCCATGATTACTTTTGAAAGAATGTCTGCCCTTTTAGTTGTGAAGGCAGTATTCAAAACTTCTGGTTTTAAATCTTTTCCCAGTTCAAAAAGCCTATTCTGTTTTGAAAGAAACAATTTTTGGGTGCGGGATGGCATGGATAGAACAGGCAGTTGGGGCTGATAACATATTTCGATTAGAACAGAGAAATTTGCAGGCCCAGCATTGGCATAGTCAGGCCTATCCAGTTTTTTTTTTACTGCTGCCTGTTAGTCAGTGCTGTTAACTAGAGGCAAAATCACACTGGAGCACTATGTCTAATAAAATATGCACTAAAGTAAAACTGGCTTACTTTATCTCGATTTGTGGCAGACTTGCCTCAAAAGTTAGCCACTACCTATAGTTCGATAAAATTGGGAGACTTCATTCTACTTGAGGGCTCTGTAATATGATCTCGGTCTGATTGTTTACAGTACCTGCAGCCAAAATGTTCTGAATATCTCTTGGGAGCTGTTGATGCAGAAGTTAAGAATGGAATATATGCTGCTTGCTTGATTGGAATGCATGAGATGATGTGATGTTATGACTCAGTGTTTTATAAATAGATCAGGATTTGTTGATGCATTGGTAGAATTTATAACAAATGGTTGGTTCATCCCTCAAATCAAAGTTTTGTCATAGACTGACAGCTGTTTTTATAGACATCAATAGGGAATGTATGAAAACACCATATGCCTGCCATTTTGGGGGTGTACTGATGAAAGGGAAGTACCAATTATATGGCCACTTCTGGGGTGGGGTGGGGTGGGGGGATGAGAGACCCCTTCAGAGTTGTTCCTAGAATGTTAACTAGCCCTATTCTAGAAAGTGTTTTGCAATAGGTTGTATTAGTGTAATAAGCTAGGTACTACAATGGTATCGCAAGAGAGGGTTACAGTTTATAATTCTCTATCTTCCTCTCTATAATTCTTTAATAAATTCACTTTGGCTTAAATGAGCTTGACTTCCCATCTGTTCTTTTCCTCCTTTAACTGACATTATCACTCAAAATGATTCTGAAACTTCAATTGGTCCAGAAGGCAGCAGCTAAGTTACTGTAAGGAGTTCGTTATTAATTACTTTACATTTATAACCTGCCCTCCCCTGAAGGGCTCAGGGCGGCGCACAGCAAGAGGACCAACAATGTAACATAATGTAATGTAATATAAAAATATTCAAATGTTTAAGGTCTTCAATTGCACGTAGCAATCTGGCATCCTGCTAAACTCCCAGAAGGAGAAGAACAATGCATAAATCCCACTTGGTTGGTCAAATCCCCCACCCCCATTTTATCAGCTGTTGAGGCTTGAGCATGCAGATCTTTCTTTCCCACCACACCTCAGGTTTATCATTGGACACTCATTTGCTTTCGATATTTCATTCTGTCTGGAATATATTTAGCTCTTATCAGGCAAGTTTTAAGGGTTTTGTTCTCCCTTTTTGTTAATGTTTCTGCATATCTGAGGGCTCTCTCGAGTAGGTAAAGACCACCTTGCCTCTGTATGGCCTGGGAATGTGACTTTTGTTGTTATAATAGGAACCAGCCAGACAAATGTTGTGCGTATTGATACCTATTTTAAAGGATGCTTAGATTTGAAATTGATTACTATATTTGAATCCTTCAAAACAGTGTGTTAATTAGGTTAACTAAAGCTATAATGCTAAGAATACTTTCCTGGGAGTAAGCCCTATTGAACAAAATGTTGTGGATCCATGCTGAAGAGATATTTACTTGCAAGCTTAAGACAGGTTGCCCCTGAAGGCCTCACTGATCACTGGCTGACTGCATTTCAGTAGAAATTATGTATTGTGAAATTTCAGCTTGGTAGCATTTATTTTAACGAGTTAAAAACTCATTTTCTGAAAGATAGAGGTAAATCGTTTTATACTTCAGTTCTAATCAGTTTGGTTGATCAGTATTCTCTCTCTCTTACTTGTCTTTAAAAGACAATATACAGGAACGTATTAGATGATGTGTATGAGTATCCTGTACTTGAGAAGGACTTGAAAGAATTTCAGAAATTACTTGGAATGCACCGTCGTCAGTAAGTTTTTTTTTTCTTTAAAAGAAGGTATCTTTTTGGAAGTTTAGACTTGACAATTTTTCCTGGAGTTAAATAGCAATGCAAACTGCAATATACATACATTTTCACACATTTAATATTTTTTCACATGAGTTTTGTTTTTGTGCAATTGCACAGGATTTGAAAATTGTATGTACCATATAGAATGCAAAGAGAGACATTATGATACCATCAAACACTTATTTAGCTTTCCACCACATAATGGAAGATTTGTAGCCAGCTGCTGCATTAATAAGTATGTCGGAAGGAGGGTAGTTGGGGAGGAGGGCAGGGACAGCCACTTCATCCTCCCCCCCTTGCTAGAGCCCATTTATTGCAATCTGAAATGGGCTTTCCTGCAAGTCCATCATAAAGGATTAAAACTGCCAACATAGTTCATGAATTTCCTACCAGAAAATAAAATGATTTTGCTTAATTCCTACCTTATAAAAGATGCTTGTTACTTGTGCTCCTTGGACACAAAAGCATATACTATATTGGTAAATTTTAAATCCCTGTCTGGCTATGTAATACAGTGATGCTACTTATTGACAAGAATGGCTTTACCTTCAGTATGTATGAAGTTCGGTTGTCAACTGTGTTGAGAAATTCATGGAGATTTGGAGATGGAACTGTGAGGGGCAGGGTCTGGGGAGGGGAATGATCTCCGGGAGGTGAAATGCCGAAGAGTCTATCTTCTGAAAAAGCCATTTATTTCCAGGCAAAATGATCTTTGTAGTCTGGGATATCCCCAGGCCCCAGTTGGAAGTGGGCAACACTAGCAGGAAGCTGTATCATTTTTTAAAATTTATTTTGGCAGTGTTTTAAAGTTTATATTTTTCTGTCATATGGGAAAACTGAAAACCTTTTTTTAATTAAAATGAGCTCCTGTCATATGAATCATGATTAGAGCTAGAAGACAGTTGACAATGTGTGTTGCCCGAGTTATTTAAAGCTGAGGCAGTTGTGATGTCATGTTAGTCCTCAGTTCTGACATAAAAGGCTGAAATTCTATGCACACTTCAGAGTAAGACATATTAATTTCATTGTGACAGGTTTATAAATGAACATATGTAGGATCAGATGGTAGTAATTGTTTGGCTAAAGCTATTTACATCTTCTTTCTGTATGTGCTTAGTCTAAGACCAGATATAATATCAGTTTCTTAGTGTGTTTTTGTCAGAATAATGTATCATCTTTTTGTTTCAGCACCGTAGATGAATATTCACCTCACAGAAAGGTAATGCAGACATTTATAATATTTGAATATTATCTTGATTACTGCTGTGTACTCTCATTTTTCACTTTCTTGGTTTCTTATCAATTAAGTCAAGTGATCCAAAACATACAATGGACTAGATCCATAGCATTACTAAAAGCATTTGTTTCTGCCACTATTGCTCTGTTTCTGATTGTTTGAACT
The DNA here is from genome assembly GCF_021028975.2 of Sphaerodactylus townsendi. Lineage (NCBI taxonomy): Eukaryota > Metazoa > Chordata > Lepidosauria > Squamata > Sphaerodactylidae > Sphaerodactylus > Sphaerodactylus townsendi. The sequence goes on from NC_059435.1 coordinate 42,462,888, forward strand.
AAGTTAAAGTGAATGTGGCATTATTAGCTTTTAACCAGTAAACTTTGAGATGCTGGAATCCAAAATGAGCCAATCAGCATGTTCTTGCCTGTCTAGAAAGAGACAGCTTTGAATCTGAGCTGACTTGGGGAAGCAGATCTGAGCAAAGACACTGATTGCAAATGTCAGATAGTTTAGCAGAATAGGGTGATTGCTGCGAAGTGATGAAAATGCATGCCCACACAGCGCGGAGTGCTCCTCTTTAACTAATGGAAAGAAACAGTGAGAAATCTTACCCTAAAAATTAGATGGGACAGTATTGCTGTCATCAACAAGTTTAATAGATTGCCATTTAAGACTGTAATAAGCCTTGAAATACTGGTGCAGGAAATACAGGAAGCAGAAAATAAGATTGCACAGAAATTTCTCACAGACCCAATTTGTTTCTGTTCTCAGAGTGCTTTCAACCTGCAGTTCTCCTGTAGTTTAACAAGACAAACTTCGAGTTTGTTTAGCTCCCACAGGATGGGTGGATTTCCTCTTTCTTTCTTTTTCAGTCACCCCTCAGTTTTGGCCCAGATTTATTTTGAGCTTCACAGTGATTGCTTTGCATTCATTAGTCAATGTTTCTCTTTTTCACTGCTCAAAGCATAAAGCTATTTTCCATCAATTCAGTCTCAAGGAGAACTGGCTCCAGAACAGAGGAACTGTGAATGAAATTGAAGAAGGTAAGTGTGACTGAAAGAAAGCAAATGAAAGGAAGGAGAATGTGTTCATATTCCTGCATACGTATCAGAACCTTCCATTTTTCAATGACAAACTTTAAAATTACAATGAAAGATAATGGAAGTATAAGCTGAGAACACTCTTACACAGTGAAAATACATTACACCGTTTTGCTGTATATTCCAATCAGAAACAAATATATCTTCTCTGATTTGGTTTAATTTCTTTTACATCACTAGTAGATAGCATTACATCAAGAGCCAGTGTGGTGTAGAGGTTCGAACTTTGGAGTCTGATCAGGGATTCTTCAGTTTAAATTCCCAGTTATAAAGCTCTCAAGAATGACATTAGGTCCATTGTGCAGTATCAAGTCTGCCTTCTTCTCAGGGTTGTTATGAGGCAGAACATAAAACCATGCATGCTTCCTTGATGTCCTTAGAGGAAATGTGGAATAAAAATGAGATAGATAATAAGAATGAAGCTTACAAAATGGCTGATGGAATTTTATAATGTAGTTTGTGAAGTTGTTAAACATTTGGATCAGGTCAGCTGTTTCCAGTAAAGTATGTAACTGGTCCAAAATAGCCCTGAGAGCTTCCATAGCAAAATAGGAATTCAAACCTACATCTCCCAGACCCTGCTCTGAAATTCTAACCTTTATACCACACTGGCTTTCATAGGGTGGCTGCTGTTGAACAGTAGCAAGCAGCCAGGCCTAGTTGAGTCATCAAGTCACGTGATTTCAAGTCACCCAAAGGTTGCTGCCAGACCTAGGGTTGCCAACCTCCAGGTGCCACCTGAAGATCTCCTGGAATTTCAACTAAACTCTAGATGACAGAGATCTGTCCCTTGGAGAAAATGTCTGCTTTGAAGGGTGGACTCTACAATATTATATTCAGTTGAGGTCTTTCCTCTCCCCAAACCTTGCCCTCCTCAGACTCCACCACAAAATCTTCAGAATTCCCTAACCTGGAGCCAGCAACCCTAACCAGGCCTGGCCCCAACGTGTCCTCCCTCAAAGGCCAAAAGAGTCCTGGAAAGAGTCCTGCCTTTTATTCACAGAAGGAAGCTTGGAATGCCATGGTTGCCTAGCAACAGCCACTTATGGACTCCGTTGTTTAAACCCTCCAATATATATTTTTAGATTGCACATTTTTTTTTTGCAAACCTGGAGTATTGTTCAGGTTGGTAGAAAGGTCTGTTTTTTTGAGTCACAAGTCACCAGATTTAAGTGTTCAAAGATTTGGCCTATGTTTCTATTAGAATATAAGATTATTGTATAATCTTATATATTAGAGTGGGAGCAGATATTAGAGTGGGTGTGCACTACAATGTACCGTATAAGCAAGCATGCAAAATAACTTGCATATGTCCATATAATTCTAATGGCAATAGTTGGGTTTTTGAAATCAGTCATATTTGCTTAACGTTTTATTTATTAATAAAACAGTTTAAGATTCCTAATGTTAGGAAATTTTAATAGTAAAATTTAAGGTTATTGTTATTGATGTAAAAACCTGTATATCATTTAGCTGAACACTCTTATGGTGTCATACAACAATAATATTCAGTTTTAAATTTAGTTGGCATTCAGTACTGTAAAACCCTGACAAAACTTAGAAATCAGTAAACATAAGCAGAAAGCAGGAACAAATCAAATGCAGAATATGAGTAACTCAGGTATCATACAATTTTATCAAAAGCATATACTGAATTGCAAATGAGGAAAATATACAGTGGCTCTGTCAACTTCTTACTGCTAATTAATTAGGACTGTTGGATTTAGGGTGTGTGTGCGGTGGGGGTGGTGGTTTGGCAGTTTCTTCCACAGCTGTGTTTATGTAACATAGTCTATAAAATGTGGCACGTTTTGGCAAATACATCTGTTTTGTTCATCTGTTTAACTTTTGCAGATGCAATAAGTCATGTTTGGGCGTGGGGGCAGTTCGTCCCAATCCTAAATGTACGTGGGGTTGTTTGACAAATAGACATTTTAAACTAAGGAGCAAGTGGCCTAGAATGACTTTCTCTCCCATTTATTTCTGCAGGTGCCCTTGATCATATTCAGCATAGGTAGTTTTGGGACTCCCAATTTTGGATCCCCCCCCCCCCCGGGCTGGATCCGTTTACCTTTTCCTATTCTCTGTTTGTGGCATTTGACTCACAATTCCTAATGTTTTACATATGATGCACTACGAACATAATTGAGCAAGTACTAATGTCATATTTGTATTCACTGTTGGGAGTCAATTGTGCATTGTCAAACTCTGTTCTACAGGTTTTGTTATGCAATGTCCATATTGCAGTTGATTGGATTTGCATTTTCAAATTTCCTATACAGTGTGCCACAGATTTTTGCTTGCAGTTGCAATCAGTCATTGAACAGCAACATTGCACTAGTAGTCCAAATCGAAATGCTTTTCTGTATAGTGTTTCAGATTTGAGATATTAAATACCGACATTGTTGATTTATTCTTCCTGAACACAAAACTGGTAATGTTTGATTTATATACTGTTTGATTTATATACTGCCCTTCTTCCAAGCAGCTCAAGGTAATATATATGGGATTTTTGTTTTATCCCTGAAACAATCATGTGAAGTAGGATGAAAAGCGGCAGTGTTCCTTTACAAGATATTTGAATCTGGTTTATTGTATTTAGGCTGGAATTCTAACACATAGTATCATACTGGGTAATATAATGAATAAAGGTGATCATTGGTTTCATCCATCTTAGATCAAGGGTTCTCAACTTTTTTGAGCCTGTGGACGCCTTTGCAAAACTGATACAGTGTGGTGTAATACAATGTGGTGGGCACAGCCGCAAAACATGAGTCAATGGCTGCTGCAGCTTACCCTCAGTCACATGGTAAAGATCTGGTGGTATGGTGGCAACTACTCCTTAAGCAAGACAGTTATATTTTATATTTAGGGTACAGCAAAAGGGTGTAATGTATTTTCGCTGCATAAGAGTTCTGTGTTTTCATTTCAACCCTCTATATTTCTAGAAAGAAGAAAATATACTGGTAGGTCAGTAGGTGTGGGTTAAGTTCTCAAAGAACAAATGTCAAATCAGATGTCAAGAAAAGCATTAACATCTTTAAATTTGTCAAGATCTTTTCACTCACAGTAAAATTTATTACTGCTTGTCCAGGGATGACCGTCTTACCCATCCCAGACTGCAGCCATGACCACCTCAGGGGTATACAGGCTCCCCCTTAAACACAGAGGCAGGCCAATCAGTTGGGCAGCCAGTGAGCAGGCTGGGAGAGCTTGATGGATTCCCCGTGACCAAATGGGAGATTGGAAGGCAGGGATGGAGGGGGGAGGTGAAGGGAGGGGAGGTAAGAAGGGGAGAGACCAGACGGAGAGGAGGAGTTTGGAAGCAAAAGACCGGAAATGGAGAGTGAACCTCAGTTAAGTGGATACTGCATGGGCCAAAAACAGCGGTTTAAAAATGGTGTAAAATGGTTTAAAATGGTGTAAAAGGGTTTACACCATTTTCACACTGTTTCCACACCACTGTTTTTGGTTTATGCGAAATCCGCCTGAAATCCACCTGAAATCCACCTAAGGTCGAGACAAACAAGGAGGGTGGAGGAGCCCAAGGCTCCAAAGGGGGAGGAGACCAAGGCAGGGAAAGGCAGAGGCAAGGGACGTGCAGAAGAATGGGCAAGGAGGGACCCAGGGCTCTCCCCAGTGGCCAACCTGTGTCTGCTTCAGGCTGCTAGCTAGCCTTGTCAGCATCCCCGCCCTAGCTGGAAAATGCTAGCTCACCCTGTGGCTTCGGAGGCTCTCCAGTATGAGCTGCTCCCAGGAGAGTGGGGACGGGGATGAGAGGAACAGTACTCATAGAGGGGTAGAAGGGACGGCACAAGCCCCCCTTGGTGAGGAGGTGGTGCAGTTCCACCCTGCTGATTAATGGAATTATTCTGTCTCCTTTCTCTGCAGTTTTTTGCCGGGTGTATATAACAGAGCACTCTTATGTCAGTGTAAAAACTAGAGTATCCACTTCAGCTCAAGAGATTGTAAAAATTGTGGCAGAAAAGCTCCAGCATTCACAGGAAGATCTGACTTTGGTGGCTGTTTCATTCTCCGGGGGTAAATTATTTTCAGCTATCAGTGTTCCCATGTGTTTTCCCCCTGTATCTTATCTCTAAAGAGAAGGTTGGCATTTTCTTACGTAAGGATAGGGCTGTTTCCCTATGGGTCGGCAGCTGGATGACCATAGCACAATAAGAGCTGCCTAGCAGAGCGGAGTTTCCATGACAACTGGTAATTCTTTGGTACTGTTGAATAATACATTTCTGCATCAGGTCTGGATTGCAAAGGACTTATCCTGTACAGAAACATGTTATAAGGTTTGCCACAACACATGGATCTGCTTGTTCATAATTTAAACTAGCCTGAAGCACCTTTACAAAGGAAGGGACTCTGTTAGATGGATCCCCCTTTGCATTACCAGTCGTGAAGGGATGTCCTGGAAAAGCAGCGCTGAAGAGGAAAATAATCAGTGTTTCCAGGAGCAAAAAGAAAAGCCCACATGCAGGTGGGGGGATCATGCATGCATCCAAGACACACACACTCCCAGTGAATGGCCAAAGGACCAATATTTATACCTCAAAATGGGTCCTGAGGCATCTATTTTGCGGTGAGCAGTGTCTTACTCTTATGCCAGTGTTTGGTCCCTGTGCCTTTGTGGCACCCCTATTAGAGGAGGGGTCCAACTGCTTACAGCATAGTGGTTAAGAGTATTAGACTAGTATCTGGAAGGCCCCAGTTTCAAATCTCCACTGATGCCAAGAAAACTCACTGGGTGGTCATGGGTCAGCCATGCACTCTGAGCCAAATATACCTCATAGAATGGTTGTTGGGATAAAATGGAGGAGAGGAGAATTATGTTAGTCACTTTGGGTCCCCACTGGGAAGAAAGGCAGAACATCAATCAATCAATCAATCAACCAACCAATCAATCAATCAATTAATCAATTAATCAATCAAGCAATTAATTGATCAATTGATTAATTAATTAAAAATAAAGTGCATTTGCTTTTAATAGGGTTAAAGTCAAAATACAGTATTTATATTTCCTCTCCTTTCACTTCTGTTAAAGAAAAGCATGAATTGCAACCCAATGACATGGTGATCTCCAAGGCCCTAGAGTCTGCTTCTCGGATGTTTGTTTTCCAAAAAGATCTAACAGATACTCTGGTAAGGATGGGTGTGCTGCATTCCTAAAGTTTCTTTTAAAATATTGGAACGTGAGGTTGTCTAATATTGTACTATAGGAAAAAATGGATATGCTCTCAATATGCAAATATAGTACCGTTTCTGGCCCTTACATAATGGGGTATCTCAATAAGGCTTCAATCTTGAGTCCATTTAACTTGGCGTAAATTTAGTTGAAAACAGCACCTCCAGTGCATTGGATTGGGGTTTAAGATTACTTTGCATTTGAATAGTTCACTTATACATAAGATTACCCACAGTTTTCCAAGGGTTTTTAAAATCTTTGTCAACATCAAGAAAATAATTAGCATTTTTCAGTTGAGTTCACAGTTTTTCTTGTCAAATATGTTTTTAAATCATAGAATTGGCAGTTTTATATAATTTGTAAATTTATTCTGGATAGAGGCACATTGAACTAAGGCGCTGTAAATCTAGTATTTTTGTTTACGTAGATATTAGCAATGAACCTTTCTTGCAGTTGAAGACCTGTTACTTGAATCGAGGCCGTAGGCCAGACTTGTTTGAGATTTTGAGTGTAACATTTCCTAGGCTATATGTTTTTGTCTTCCTGCCCCCACCCCCTAATTCTTAGATATATGGGGTTGTCTGATACAATAAGGGAACATTGATCTTAGTAATGAAAGATGTTTCAGTCTTAGGGGACCTAATTCCTTATGGGCAAACAATTTATGTTAAGTAACAATGCATTTCCTAATCTGAGCTACACGCTTGTAAATCATTGAAGTCAACGAGCTTAAAAGGATACAGTTCTGCTTAGGAATGCACTGTTAGTGAACTGAATAAAGATGACTTTTTATGGTTGGGGTTTCAATTAATGTATGCTTCCTCAGGAACTCTTGCTATTCATATATCAATTTAGAACCCTTTTGCTGAAAATGATGAAACCCATCAAAGATCAGTGAGAATTCTGGGAATTAACACTTGGGACCTCGCTTTGGAATTAACATCCTTTGACTGGAGCCTTTTTAACTTGGTTCATGAGGTAAGAACACACCAACAGTTAATGGAAGTCAAGTTAGACTTATTGGTTTTGCATTTTTCATAACTGGATAGTTGCTGAGTATCGTAAAAATTATTTGTGATGCTGGATTCTGTTTGAACTGTTTAAGGTTCATTCCTGAATCTTTAAAATGAGTTGTCTGATCAACTGCTGGGTTTCCGATTTGTTGAACACTGATATGCATTTTATTACAATACCAATTACTATTTAACTGTCTTCCAGCAAGAGCTGATATACTTCACCTTCAGCAGACAGGGCAGTGAGGAAAACACTGTGAACCTTAGTCTTTTGCTTCAAAGATGCAATGAAGTTCAACTCTGGGTCGCCACAGAAATACTGCTCTGTAGCCAGCTCTGTAAACGAGTGCAACTAGTGAAAAAATTCATTAAGATTGCTGCACAGTAAGTTAGATGCAATGGGAATCCTCTGTTGAATATATTCAGTTTCTTAAAATAATATGATGGATAATTAAAGGCAATCTATTGCTGTTCCTGCATGTTTTTTATTATTACATTGTGATGTACATATAAAATGATACAAGAAAAAGAAATGTTTTTTGTCCAAACATAGGTGTGCTGTATCCAGTTCAGATCACTCTATTGTAGTGCGTAAACTGTGCTGTTGGTATCTGGCAGCATCTCAACAATACTATGAGATATGTGTGTGTTTATCTGTATGAGAGAGAGAGAAGCAAGAACTGTGCTTTATTTATCCAACTTATTTTCTTTTTTAATGTTTAGTGTTTTGCACAGTGGCACAACTCATTACAATATTGTTTAGCAGGAGCCACCTCCCCACACCCAAAGTATCACAGGAGCCAGTGCATTCCAGCTTCTCCCAGCCCCAAGAAATACTCACTATGTAGGATGCGGGGAGGAATTGAGCATAGGCTCAGCATCTTTAGAGACAGGCAAGGCAGGGTCCAAGGGAGGTCTAGGGAAAAGTAGAGTCTGGGCAGGTGAGGGAGCCCGGACAGCCAATAGGACCAAGGAAGGGCAGGCTCAGCCCAGACCAAGAGGCCCTGATTGGTGAGTTGAGGCTCTGGGAGGGGGACAAGTTGTTCCTCTTGGAAAATAAAAATCTCCAAACAAATGATTGGTCTGATGGTCAAACTTTTATATTTGCAGACAGAAAGTTTGGGGATCATACCCACATTGAAAATTTATGCGCATATGCCTCCAGATTAAAACAAAGGAAGTTACTTTATAAAATTCCATAATGCCCCTTCCTTCTGCATTATAACAGTGGTAGAATTTGATTGGCAGTTTATAATTTAGGCAAATACTAGACATTTGATTGGACTGTCTTAACACAAAGAACTTAACAGAACCTGTTTTGGCCAGCAGCCCCCCCCCCCCAACATCTTTGTCTATGCTTACTGTAACTCTTCTGTAACCCTGACCTATGAACTCTACCTCTTTGGTTCACAACAAATGGAATTTGGCTTTTAACACAGACTATTATAACAGAACCTGTTAAATCAAACAAATACTAATTTGTCTTACAAAATAAAACAAACATATTTAAGTAATACAAACATAATTCTGACATCCCACATTCTCATAAAAGAGAGGAGGAGGCCAAAGAGGAAGCTGATGGCTGGGGAGCTTGTCAAGCTACAAGGGACAGGCAGCTAGTGAGTTCTCCTGCCTCACTTTTGTGGCCTATGAAACTGGCAAGGAGCTGGAGGGCTGAGTAGGTGTCCCTGCCAACAAGGGGTGCCAAAGACAATTAGATAGAGATTAGTTTTATCTAAAAGGCAAACAGTTGAAATAGTTATATTACTTCAATATCTTTAGATAAAACATGAGAAATAAAAGCCATAGAAATTGAACATCAGAGTCTTCCTGTTCTTGAGGGTCTGCTCACCTCAAGGAATGGAGAGGTGGGTAAGTCCTACTCCAAAAGATCGGGGATGGAGCGAGGGAGAGCTGTGCCCTGTGTGCGCACGCGCCTTGTACCCCTCCAAGCCTCCGTCTGCCCCCGGAGCGCCCCGTCCCCGAAACGCCCCCCAGAACATCTCCGCAGGGGGATGCACCCCCTCCCCCTAGGCGCTGTGCCTCTGCAAAAGAGCCACTCAACTAGCAGATGTAATGCGATGAAGGCCATTGTAAACCAGCATTCTTCTATATATGATGAATTCCAGTATGTCTGTTCATACAAAGTTTGGTGCAGATGCAGTGGCACCATAGAGTGCTTTTGAGAAAATGAATCCAATAAAATCAGATCTTGCTGCTTCTCTTATTTTTGTAGAGTAGTTAAACAAAGTGCCTTTTCATATGACTTGCAAACCACTGCATCAAGCACAAAACTCTAAAATAGAAAATATTGCTAATATGTTACCTCAATCCAAATGAGTTTCAATTTCAGTTGACACCATGGAAGTATTCAAATACCTTAAAACCTGTTCTTATATATTCTGGAAGTTGTAATAGTAATTCACATTTAAGCTAACTTCATGGGGGTTGGGAAGTCGCTTGCAAGTGAACTGTAGTGTATATGTGAAAGGTCCTTTCTGCATATTCAGTTCATAATGCAATTAACTGTGGAGTTGTCACAAATTGGATGCATGGAATCCAGCTTTATTTTTTTATGGTAGTGCTGCTTGTGGAGGGATTTTGCATATTTCAGGAATACAAACTCCATTCTTCTATGAGACAGTATTAGTATTACTTAAGCTATTGCTACATAGAATATATCAGCATATACATCACATGTCCCTATGGGATGGTGCTTATAATGTGTATGTGTTTGATAACATCCAGTTACTACTCATTGGAAATAAATAGGGTGAATGTTAAATACATTTTCTAATAACAAACCACATAATAGTCTAGTGGATGCAGAAAAGGGTGTAAGAATTATCAGGATATGTGCAAGAAACATTCTGAGAGATTTAATTTAGATAACTTCAAAATCGTGCAACGAAGAAATTTTAATTCCGTAGTAAAAAAGCAGGAACAGTGTTGGTTATTTCTGAGATTATCATTGTTCATTATTGGAAAATTAAGCAATATGCCACAGTTTCCCATACATTTGATAAATGGTTCTATGATTATGTGCAATATAGTTATTTTAATATGACAAATTTAAAGTTTCAGCTCAAGTTTTAACTAGTGCTGAGGAATTTGGGGCAGATTTTATGAACATTTAATCTCTTGAAAAGCACCACTTGATTTGGTTGTTTGTGGAGAACTGGAAAGTCACAAAAATATTCTGGGGCAATTTATAGATTTAAAACATACAGGCATTTGAGGTCACGTCAGGTTTAAAATATATTTTAATCTGAAGTAGTCCACAGTGATTGCTTAAAATGGATTTTTATTCCACAGTTATTATTAAAGGCAGACATTCATATTTGTCAACATACTCCAAAGGGTTTTAAAAACAGGCTGTTTAATGTTCATGGATATCACTGCACTAGGGTTGAAAAAGTACACAGGCATTTTTTTCAATAAAATAAAATAGCACAAGACAGAGCAAATCAAAGGAATATTAACAGTTAACTACGTATAAAAATATGCCTCTGAAAAAGTGAGGTAGGAAAATAACTACGAATTATGAGGAAAGGCAAGGAGCTGTAGTATTGAGGACATCTTCCCGGACTTGTACTAAGTTGGATAAGCATAAAAGACAACTTTGTTGGGTTAATATGGTAGGAACAGTTAATGTAGCATACTTTTCCAATTAAATAATATATTTATATAAGCAGAAAATGACACTTTTTTCCCTATGTCATAGCTGCAAAGCTCAAAGAAATCTGAACTCATTTTTTGCCATTGTTATGGGTCTCAACACTGCATCTGTCAGCCGGCTTTCTCAGACATGGGAGGTAATGCAGTATTACACTGATATTTTTAAAAAAATTCTTTTAGATATTTGTTTTGTCATACTGTCTTTGTATTTAAATCAGGAAAGTGCATTGCAGGTGAAATTAATTGCAGACAGAAATCATGCAAAAAACATCTAAAATTCTCAGAAAATATTAGAATAAGGATAGAACAAAGGAAGGTTTGTGAGAAACTACTTATGCTGAAAAGGTGCTGTAGTGTAATAAAGTTCATGATAAAGGTTGAAGCATAGAGGTTGGTTGGCTCTTCTTCCTATGGTGAGCTTGTTTGATTTCTACTGTCTTGCTATGTGGATTGTGTGTGCTGTGTTGCAAAATATGGCTGATGTCAGCATGACATGAAACTACACAGTGCAAAGCCAAAATATATGGTGAGTTTGAATGTAAACAATGACTTGCCACATCAGGCACAATTCCCTTATAGAGGTAGTTTCGAGCAGCCTCCTTATGGCACCAAATCAATCAGAAACAACTCATTCTAAAATTAAATAATAGGTTGGATCATAGTTAAGGGTAAAGTGACCAAAGCAAAAATATTTATTACTGCACAATTGACAAAAACATTTCAAAAGCAATGGCTGGCCAGCCAGTCTTTTTAAAAAACAACTGATCACTGATGTATATGACTGAACAAAAGGAAGCACTGTTGATTAACAAATACAAGGCCACAACCTGGTATGGTTGCCAAATCATGGGTAGTATTTGAGTAGTATTTGAGTAGTAGTGAGATCATGCCAATCCTAAACTGAGGAAATGAGGCAGGGTTCTTGTTAAGTATGAGGTCGTTTTTTCAGTGAAAAGGACAGCATTTTTCAAGATTGTTGTGAATTTCATTCTTTAGATTTGTCATATTGTTTAGATTTGTCATATTGTTTAGATTTTACTCATTGTTTAGGTTTTACTCATATATTGATCAAATTCACATGAAAGGCAAACAGATAAAAATGGGAAACTTAGATTTTAAGGAGCAGTATTGCCAGCTGAACAGCAACTCCTCCACTGGAGTGGCATTTCTTTTTGTGGAGGAGAAGATGGAAATTTCTCTCTCCACCCCTCCCCCACATGCAAACTACCACTTTGTCCTTCTCACTGTTCCTGGAAATCCACTGACCCAAAAGAGCATAATGGGAACACAGAAAACTGCAGTGAGAGGGAGGGACAAAAGTTTCCTCCTCAAACATGGCTGTACTGAAATTGCTTAGAAACCAAGCTAGAATTATTATGGTGTTGTACAGAATTAATTAAATCCCAGTTAATAGTCCTATATGTATTTTATGCATATTCTGTGCAGAAAGTCAGTGCTGCTTCCTAGTGCTGTATCGTGTGTTTACAGAGTAGACTTACTAGGGAAAGCTTAACCTAAGTCTGATTTGTTTGATAGAGGGATAATGTAAATCAGAGTATCTGAAGAGAAATATTTTCCTTGACATTTCCGTGAAAAGGCATATTGAGTGTTTAACTTTTGTGGGGCGGGGGCAAGATTTTGTTTTGGTGAAGTTTTGGTGAAGAAAAGAGGCATTGATGGCTATGAAGCCAGAGATTACTTTGTACCAGTCTCTCTTCAAATAAGTTACACACTAGTAATTAACTGGCTGAATAGTAGCCATGCCTTCAGGAGAGCATTGCATCACATTGTCCAACAATATTCCATTGAGAGCAAATTATATTTTTCTCAAGAGAACAATTATTCTCTGGCTTGGAGTGCTGTGTGGAATAGTGTTGTATGAGTTTCACACCCCATTAATGTCATTGACATCACTGTTATGAGCAACACATTAAAATCTGTTGAACTCCAGATTTCTGCAGCAATGCCCCCTGCCTTTTGGTGGTATTTGATTGTAACTCTATCATTTGAATGCTTGGAAGCATATCCCCTTCATTTTACAAAAAATCAACAGATCTTCCCCCTTCCCTCCTCTCGGCTATAGGACCAACTAGGACAAGCACTAATATGGTGCAAAAGATGTTTCTTTCATTTTCTGATCCGGAAAAACTAAAAAAATAAAATGAGATGTCGCTGAATAAAGTGAGCTTTAGGATAGACGTTAGGATACAATTATAATAAAATAATTATTATAAAAATTATAAAAAAAATGTCAAAAGGCAAGATGGTATTCATAATGGGGAATTACAGTAGTAAGAAAGAAGTGACTAATTGAAAAGTTATTTTTATTAAACATACCACATACGTGATACTGTTGCTGAAAAAAATAGGGTTGTTGTTTTTTGTATACCTGACTACTAGTAATTCAATTTCTTTTGATTTCCCTCCTGTAACATAGAGAATCCCTGGAAAATTTAAGAAGCTCTTCACTGAACTTGAAAGTTTGACAGTAAGAATAATGCTTTCTATATAAAATACCCCCCCCCCCATTGTATTATTAAATAATGGTAACAATGCCATTTTAGAGCTGAGATTTCCTAAGCCTTTTTTTTGTAAACTCTATGCATCTTACAAATGGTGTGGTTGTCTCAAACATATTTGAATGTATCTTGGTTCATTTAGTCAGTCTTCTATATGGAACCTTTATCTGTCTCATATTTCAAGGAACCTTCCATATCTAGGACATGTTGAGCTCAGGGGCATGAAATGGATTTCAGATTGTTTTTTTTAAAAGAATATTGATTTTTCTTCTTTCCTTTCATTACAATCAAATTGTTTTGGTAGGATCCTTCCCTGAATCACAAAGCCTACAGGGATGCATTCAAGAAAATGAAGTCTCCGAAAATCCCCTTCATGCCTTTACTCCTTAAAGGTAATACTGTTGCCTTTTGAGGCCTTTTATCCTCCTTAATTGGAGTTTATAAGCTACTGACAAAATGTGTGCAGTGATGTTTTTAAGGTTATATAATATTCAGCATATATTTAGACCAGTAATATGTCCTCATAGAAAATGTATGAACTATATACTTATTCTAGATAGCCAATAAAAAGATCAAGAAAAGAGAACATGGGCTGGCAAATGAGTAGCCAGTAAAATTTGAATAAATGCACTTTTTGAAAGCTTTAGCTGAAGATTCTTGGACTAGAAATTAGAAGTGGTTAGTTTGATCAATATCTGTTTTTACCCGCTAGAAGATAGTCCTTTCTACTGATATTTATGTATTTCACAGCATGTTTCCTAATAACTATGGCATGCCACTATTAATAAAATATGGATTTAAGAATGTTACTGCCCAACTGTATGTACTGTATTGTCTAATATTTTAATGCTGTCATGGGGGTTTTTCTCTGTTGTGCTGTTGTACCCTGTTTTCTCTTTGGTTTTGCCTGACTGATAGATGAAATCTCCTTGTGATGGAAATTATTTTACTATAAATAATAGCTCAAACAGTGACTAGTAATACTAACACCAAATTCCCAACAAGATGCCTTGCTGTGGATTGTGCTAGTGATCTTGTATCCCTGTAGGCTAAGCGTAATGGATATAGTTCACACTTGGGTGCATCTTTAAAGGAACACATTACAGTGTCAATATTATTGCCAAGCAATTCAGTTCTCTTGATCATTCCATCCTACTATATGATTGATAACTGGCCTTTGTTTCCAACTTTGTGTTAAGATGTACCTTTTTATTGTATGTTTATCTAAGTGGTAGTTGAATATGTCAAGCATTGTGAATCATCTTAATTTGCTTCATGGAATTGTAAACTAGATACGCATTTTTCCACATTATTGTATTTACAAAACTATAAAATCTCTATCTTTCTCCCTTATTCAGTAGTCTCCTTTGAAAAGTTATGTATGTAGAAGATTTGTAGGATGAGTCAGTATCCATGGCCATATGTACGGATGTTTGTAGGCAAGAAACTGAAGCTTGCAACAACTTATTTTTAAAAAAATGGTATAATAGGTTTAGTTGACTATATTTTGCCAAATATAAAAGACATCAACAGCTTCTGTATAGCCTTGGGACATAATCTATTCAGTGACTCTGCTGTGTTGTGCCTCCCATAGTTAGTGATCTCAAAAGTCAAACCTTTGTTAAGAGTCTGCAATGAGGAATAGGGTACCAAGGGTTGTGATTTGTCAGATGTGTTTCAGTGCCAGTAGTACTGACAGAGCAGTTGATACATGTGGATTCTGGGCTCCAGGTATAGCTATATATTGGTTTGGCAAAGTGTACCAGACTGGTGATAGCACAGTCTCCCACAATGCAGTATTTCTTGCATGAATTTATGGCTTGTGGCCAATTGTAGTACATAGCTGAAAAGCTTCATAGTGTGCCAGTGATGGAGTGGCATAGTGTGCCAGTGATGGATAATATCTGTTGGTAGTCCTAGGAAGATATGATGCCAGTGGAGATTTTCCACATTATTACCTGTTGTATGTAATAAACTATTTCTAAATGAAACAGATTCCGCCATGTACATGTGGCCTCCAGTTGCAACCCTGCAGTAAACCTGTATCATGTATGAAGTAACCTCAAGTATTAAGAGCACTGTTATTACTTTTGAAGTGCTCATTTATTAACTATATCCAGGTCTTATATTCCTACAGAAATCTGAAGGTAGTTTCCAAGTGGCCAGATACAAAGCTGCTTAGGTTTAGAACCCTTGCTAGGTATGCTATTTTTGTTTTTTGTTGTTGTGGAAATTATTTACGTAGTATCTCATACTAAAATAAAGCTCTTAAGGTAGCTTACTGTGAAAATTAAATTAATTTGTCAGTACATTAGTGAAAGCCATAACAAAGTATAGAAGCTAAAACCACAATAAAATCGCAACAGAATATAGACTTAAAATATACAACAACAATGAAACAAAAATAAAATGGTTGCAGTTAAAACATCCCATAGCTATTAAATAATACAAATATTTTAAAAGTTAGCAAAAAAGCATTCAAATATATTCAAGCAGCGAATTTAACATAATAGATGCTGAGCCAATGCAAAACAATGACAACAACCCAGAAAAATAAACATATCTTCACCTTGTGCCTAAAATTTTAAAGGTACCAGGCAAATAGCTGTCAAGTGGGAGCTCCATAACTAAAGCCCCACCTCAATGAAGACCATGTCCTTCATGACGATGCATCTTACCTCAGAAAGTCAGAACAAAAAGCAGTACTGACAGTGGAGATCTCAGTGCTCAAGCAGGTTCATGTAGGAGGAAGTGGTCCTTATAATATGTTTACATGGTTGTCTTTATTTGTAATCCACAAATAGCATTGAATTACGGGTATAAGCACAAATGCTTACATGACCAGAAGGGAGGACAGAACATAAGCAACACTGTGCCATATAGGTTTGATCCATAGTTCGGTAGTCCTGGTTGGGCTCATCAAGGAAAGGGGAGGGGAATTAAGACCTTTAAGTAAGAATAAACCGTATAGGTACTACTGGAAATTTGAAATAACTCTTCTAAATGGGGGGAGGGGGGGTATGTGACAAATAACCCTTTTAAAGTAGTTGAATTTCTATACTAAGCTGTGTTGTTTCACAGACACTGCTTTTGGATATCAGGCTGATATTTTCAAATATTTAATAAAACACTGTTTTGCTTTTACATTGTAGCTCAGATGTAATTTTCTGCTCCACTGAATTAATCTAGACTTATACATTTTGGCAGCAAAGCAATTTTTTTTCCTTTTTACATTCTTCTCCATCCCTCCCAAAGGTTTCCCCTGCAGTCTTTAAAGAACGTGTGAAAAAATAACTCTTCAGTCTTCAACAGTTTATTACTCCTGACAATAACAATTTCACCTCCTTTTCCATTTAGTGGTGGGGCAGATGAAGCAGTGTGATTGAAGTATTTATGAGATTTTGCACCTGGGTTCCAGGAAGGGAGACTGGAGGGAGCACAAAACAGTATGGAAGGAGGGAAGAACTGAGCTACAGGCAGTGTCTTCTTGGCTATGGCCAGCTGCGAATGGTGTTCAAAGGAAAGGCATTTGAGGAGCACACTTGCAATCTATATATTATGGCACAGATTAAAGTGCCAGTGCAGGGAACTGGAGGTGTGCTTAGAGAGGAGGGTGACAATTGGTGGTCTTACACCCCCAAACAAGAGGCCTAGTGTCAAATGTTATTGACAAGCCCTTTCTATTCATCTATACTGTAGTGTTTTGGGACCCTGTTCGTTATTGATTTGAAAGCAAAAGTGTCATAATCCACATGCCTCAAATAGGAAGACTGCCTCTGCAGGAAAGCTCCTTCGACAAGACTGTCCGATGCCTGGCTTGGTTTCAGTCAAGGGGGGTTGTGCTTCAGTGGGTGAAAAATAGAAGGATGCATCTTTCAAAAGAACTTTAAAAAATCTGAGAGGTTTAAGTTATGAATGGTGGATTTCAAGATGAAATGTATAGGAAGTGCTGCAATAGTGTTGATGTCAGGTCACTTACAAGGTTTAAAAAAATCTTCTGTTTTAGGAACACAGATAATATAAAGTGTAACAATATTCACCAATATATTTTAATATAGACCCCCCCTCCATATGATGTTGCTGAGCATAAAATTGAAAACAGTTTTTTTTGTTTTGTTTTTCAGATGTAACATTTATACATGAAGGAAATAAAACTTTTCTGGATAATCTTGTTAACTTTGAGAAACTGGTAGGTAATATTTCTCTTTATTAAATTTGGCACTGTGAGAAAACTAGTGCTATTTTATCTCTTGGCTTTTCTTTCATGCAGTTGTACTATTGTTTCTCTTGGGTAATGCAGGCGTCCTCATTTTACTCCGTTCTATAATCAGAATTTTCTATTATTTTTTCTATTATCGGCTGGATGATTTATTGTAACCAAACAAGGAGGCTTTTGTCTGTCATCCATTTTACTGTCTTAATGTCAGTTGTATGCCATGAAAGTAGAATCCAATAGTAAGGAGTCTGCTAAAAATATATATCAGAGGATGGACACAGAGGAGTTTCCCCCATAGTTCTGAATCATGATATTTATAATGTGCTCTGTGGAAGTAGTGGAAGAATAAATTTATTAATTTAAAATGGTTTAGATGAGGTTTTCTCTAGAATTATCTTTCACAGATTGCAAAGATATGCACATCTATTTATTTTTATTTATTGGTCTGGCATGTTATGTAATAAATTCCATGGGTCTTGAGCATGTTGTCTGATGGAAGCAAGATAACAAGGAGTCTTGTCAGGTTTCATTAGTCCCATAGATCTGACAGAGGCAGATTCCTCATGGGTCAAAACCACGGTGTGAAAACGTTGTAAAAAGTTTAAAACAGTGTAAAAGGGTTTACACCGTTTTCACACTGCTGTTTTTGACCCATGCGGAATCTGCCGGAGTAGGATCTGTCTCCTGAAAGCTTATGCTACTATAAATTACTCTTTAAAGTGTCACGGGTCTTTCTTGTCCCTTTTTGACATAAATGTCTTTAGTCCATAAAATTTTCTCATTGGCCGTTTCCGCACGGCCCTTTTATGGCGCCCTGGGGACGGCAAAAACGCCGTCCCCAGGGAGCCATTCGCACAGGCGGCGCTGCTGCAACGCAGCAGCACCGACCTGGCTTTGCTCCCCCTCCCCCAGGGCGGTGTCAGGCTGCCCTAAAAAGCAACCCTTTAAAGGGTTGTTTTGCCCCAACAAGGCGTGTTCGGCGGCTTGGTTGCAAGCGGCACCGCCGGGAACCACGCTGTTTCCACCTTTCCCACTCACCTTGTCCCCGTCGATTCGGCCTGCTGGCCTTGAAGCCCCTCCTCACTTTGTCCTCTGACCCCTGGAGGTCGGAGGGCAGCGTGGAAGCAGGGCCGGAGAGCCGAATAACAGGCCGACCACGGGGACATAAAGGTGGAAAGGGGCAAGCGGTTCCATCGCGGAGCCGCCTGTAGATCGCCAGCCTCTCCTGAGGCGGGCTCACACGCTTTAAGCGTCGCTTGAAGGCAGATCTCATGCCCCTCCACAGCCCGGCTTAGAATTCTTTGCGAGGCGTGGGGGCGCCTAGAGGCTGCGATCTTGCGGAAACGGCCATTGATTTATGCTTATATTCTCTCCCAAATGTTGTGCCCATGTTATCATGTAGTCTTTCATTTGCTCTATTTCAATATCATATTGAAGTTAACATCTTGTAAATGTCTCTTAATAGATGTTTCTAATCTCCTGTAATTAACTGTTCAAAATTAGTTTTCTTTCTCAAATATCCTCCTCCTTTCGTTAGTTGTTCTTTAAATTTCAAAACCATTCATTATACAGTAACCATGAAATATTATTTCCCCATCTTTTATTGTCTGCCAAGATTTTATTCTTTCTTGTTTATCATATTTTTATGTTATATTGTCCTTCTTTCTCCTTGTTCCTTCATTACGATAAGAATCACTTAGAGATGTCAATGGTGATATTGGCAGAGTTATTCTTAATCTACATCTGAACCATGTTTTTAATAGACTATCTCTATTAAAAATTTTCTCATCCTGTTTCAGTATCGTCAATCATCTTAACTGCTGATATTCTTTCTAGCCAGAAGATCTTTTAGTTTTTCCAATCATCATTAATTCTAGCCCAAACCTTCTCACAGTTTTCTTTGAAAAGACTATCATTTTGTCCTGTTACATTTATTCCTTGTCCGTCGCCATGTTGGTCCTCCAACAGGCACCTTGTGAGGTAGGTGAAGCTGAGGGAGTTCTGACAGAACAGTGACTAGCCCAACATCACCCAGCAGGCTGCATAGGGATGAGCAGGGAGTCAAACCTGGTTCTCCAGATTGGAGTCTGCTGGTCTTAATCGCTACACCATGCTGAAAAGATTAGCAGTAGTAGTGCATTCTGTCAAGTTCCCCTGCACCCAGTGGTGAGATTCAGCCAGTTTAAACCGGTTAGGGCTAAACCAGTTGTTAAGAGATCACACCTGGGCATCCCCAGAGGAGCATGGCTAGGCGCCCAGCCTGTTGATTAGAGGAAAGGGCGGCTGGCTGCCCAGGTCGGGAAAGGGAAGCAGGAGGCGGCCAGCTCCTCCCAGGCACCAGCAGGCCTCCTCCTCCAAAGGCTGCGCAGCCCAGCCCAGAGGCACACAGCCGGCCGTGGAAGCCAGCAAGGGACCCGCACTTCCCAGGCTGCACCCAGTATTCCCTCCATCGCAGCCAGGCCGGAGCCTCCCTCAGAGGAAGGGTGATGGCAAGAGGAGCTGGCTGCCTCCTGTTTCCCTTTCCTTCCCCAGCCTGGGCAGCTGGCCTTTTCCCAATTGGGCCGCCCCCCTCCCCGGCTAGGAGGCGCAGCCAGGTAAATGGGCAGTGGAGGAGGGGCGCACATGGTGGCAGGTATGCACGCTGTGAGGGCGCACGGCAGGGAGGCGAACCAGTGGTTGAGGGATTAGAATCCCACCACTCCTTGCACACGTGGAATAACAGGATGGAAGATGCAGTTTTTAGACATTCCTGAAAAGCATCTCTACTACTTGCATGGTAAGAGAAATGTTGTACACATCTGGCACACCATTACAGTGTAGAATGTCAGACCAGGATCTAAGAGACTGAGGGGAACTGAAAATTGCTAATTTTCATCAAGTTGTTCTCTCTCATCCTAATCTTACTTCACAGGGTGGTTTTAAGGATAAAATGGAGGAACGGAGAATAGCATCAGCTCCTTAGAGGTTAGGCAGTATTAAAATTTGCTAAATAAAGTTGTACAAGTCCATTTACTATGCTATTGTTAAGATGGCAGTTGGCTTTTTAAAAATAAAAATGTTTATGCCCATGAGGCTAGGGCCCCTGGTTTCACAACTAGTAGTATTTATGGTTTCAGCCCAAAGACAAATGGCTTTAACACTCTGGATACATGCAGACTGCAAGATTGCAGATGGTTTCTGTGAGCTGTGAGCTAATGATTGAAGTCTTTGTGACACTTTCCTCCTGTAAGATCTTCTGTTGTATGATTGCCAAGGACTGGCAGAGGAAAACAGCTTGCTTCCTGTGCTAACACATTTGTACCACTGCCACAATATTCTCATTTTTAAAAGCTTTACTTAGATTAATATTTACTGGCTGAATGCTCTTTGGTTTGTTTCATTTTCACAGCATATGATTGCAGACACAGTCCGATCATTGAGACATTGCAGGCGTAACCAGTTTGGTGAGTAGACTGCTTTCTAGCCAAACTGGCTTGGGTATAAAATGCATCCTTCCAGGCAGGTCTCTTTGACCAAGCTTATGACACAATAAACTACTTCTTTTACCCAAGTCTTGTGTCATCTTAATAACTGATATTTGTTATGACATACGTTTTTATGGACTAGAGACTCAATTCATCAAATGAATGTGTGTAGAGCAAATAGAAGCTTGGGGGTCTGTGAGGAATCATGGAGGTGCAGGGGAATGATTTTGAAACCTCATCTTTAGGGAGCAGATAAAGAGGAGAAAAGGGGAGAAGTCAGCCTGCTTCAGGCCCCAGGAACTTATAGAATCCTGAAGTCACCTGCGATCCAAAATATACAGTTGATTTTACCTCTTAGTAGTTGTTGTCTCTCATTCTTAGGGCATTTAGCTGCATTGGTAACTTAAGCTAATTCATGTATTTGAACTTCCTTCTCAAGGGTAGAGGCCACATGAAAACAGATGTGGGGAAACCAGTAGCTACAGGCCCAGAGAAGGTCACAAGTTAGCATTCCTTAGCCACATCTGTAGCTCATTAGCACAGAAATGAAATGAGCTGGAAATCAAATTTGCATAGTTTGGGAGTATCAAAGTATTTTACTTGGGACCTGAATTCAGAAAAAAAAACCCTGCAAACTAACTTCTGTTATTTATTTTTATCTTGTCTAACCTTTAGGAAGTGAAGTGTCCCCAAAAGAACATTTGGAGCTGAAGTCCTATGTTCATCATTTGCACATCATAGACAACCAGCAGATGTTGTTTGAGCTTTCTCATCGGATAGAGCCACGTGTATGAGTTCACGCAAACTGCAGTACTTTCTATTGAGTGAATGTTTATGCCAAGCAAGTTGCTTCCCTGGGAGAGAAACGTTTACTGAGTTTTATCAGTAGTTGATGCCACAACATATGCAGGAATCTCATGGAAAGTGAAAAGAGGAACAGTTTGTATCAGCCTTCCAAGTGTGTTTCGTTCAGCTGCAAAGCGGGCAAGAAAGAACTGCATTTCCTCATTCCACGCTTGAGTTTCCTTAAAAACAGTGATGGTCCAGAGTACTTTTCAAACCAGATTCTGTCAGTGTTACATTGAAAGTAAATACTTGTACCAGCATGAAAGAAGCAGCACCATATGAGAACAGTGCTCACAATTCTCCACACAAGGGTGTACCTCATTGATCATAAGCTGCCAAAGTATTGACTGTTGCCAAAAAGAAGCAGGAAGAAAGTACTGTGAGCGATCTTGGCTTCCCTGGGATAAGTAGTAACTACTCCAAAAGTTGAAGCGTAAAGCAAGGCACCTGGTTAAAGAGCACAGCATGCAAATAGAATTCAAACCAATGATAGAATAGCCAAACAGCAGCAGTTCTTTAATTCTATCACTTCTACTTCAGAATGTGCTTCACAGAAAAAAAATCATGGCTATAATTTTTGGTAACGTGAAGTGTCTCTATACTTGATTAGCTAGAAAAGAGCATGGTACTTACAGTGTTTCTCATTATTAACTTTTTTAACATTTAGGATTCTCTCTGTGTTTCTCCTTTACTAATGATTCAGATTTTGGTATCAGTGTCCACGGCTGACAGGCTTAATTGCAAATTACAAAAAAAAAATGCTGTGTATGTTTCTTTCCATGATTGTTGTATATAAGATAACTAATTAACTTTAGATAGGTGCAAGGTAGACACTGGCTAAATAGATGTGGAAAACTATCAGAGGGTAAATGCAGCCTACAATGGTCCTTACGTATGGATGCCACAATAGCAGTGTCTCTACATCACAGAACTAGGGTCTGTTCTGCATTGTTTTGTTGCACACCAAGGGCAAGCATGTGCAGCAAATGAATTTTTAATAGCTTTCCCCTAGAACCCAAGAACTCAGGGCTCTCCCCAGTTGCTTGGGCAAAAAACTGGCCCAGCAAGCAAAGAAGTATGTTGTGTCCAGAAGCATAGCAAGGGAGGAAAGTGTCCAGTGCACCGGTGCATCCTCCCGCCCCAGAACGCCCCCGTCCGACCCCACAACGCCCTCTCCACACCCCCACAGGGGCGCGTGCCTGGAGCTACGCCTCTGATTGTGTCATTGTTTGGTACACATCCTAGAGGTCACCTATCCCTATGCTACATGATTTATCTACCAACATTATTAAAAAGGAATTCTTTACATGCAATGAACACCTAATCTGTTAGAGCACACACTTGTTATTTTAGAAGACCAAATGGACACAGTTCAGACTTGACCTTATTGCACTTCTGCTATTGTGGAATAGTCCCACAAGTCTCTATTCAGAAGCAATAGCAAATATATCCACAAACAAAGGGTATAGATTGCCTGTGCTCAGGGAATGGCAATGGATAGGCTAGATATGAATTCTGGATATGCACTCTAGCATACAAAACGGGAAACTCCAAAGTAACTGAAATGGATCACTTTCAAAGCAAATTCTGGAAAAGTTCTCATCAATTTTCTCTTTGCAGCAAGTCCTACCAGAGTCCCAAGGTAAAATCTGCTTGCTGGTTCTTGGGACTGACTATGGCAAGGAATAGTTTCTCATCTGGCCTCAGCTTTAGCTCACATGAGAATCTTTTCTTTGTGAACTAAGCACTATTGTTAAGTTCACAACATGCACAGTATGGGAAGGGAAGTTGCCTTTAATTGGTGGTGTTACGTGCACTGTCCTACAGTTTTTGTGACACAAGAGCTCCCTTGGGAGAGAAATCTGGGTCCCAGGCAACAAATGTGTATTAATATAGGTAGCACCAAAAAGTATTTTTCTGGAAAGGCCCACACTGTTTTGTTTAAAGATCACGTTCTGTGATGTCAAAATAAGACTAAAAAAATGAGCATCACTTTCCTCCAATAATTCTCCATCTCCACCATCAATTTTCACTTTGATAAATCATTATTAATACCTATTATCAGAAGTGCTCTTGAAATTGCCATCAATTCACACTTATTACTGGAACATCTTAACTGTAATGGTATTCAGTAATCTCAAGGAACTGCTGTATGTGTTTGGTTACATATGATGCAAGTCAATCCATTTCACTATGAAAATCTATTTATGTGCAGCTTTGTAGAAAAAACTTTTATGTGGGCAATGAGCAAACAGGGCTGGGGAAAAATAGTTCTGTTTGAAATGGGAGTCTGCCAAAGCAATTGAACTCTCCTTTTCTTTAACAGAATTGCTTGTAGTCTAAAAACCACTCATGTTCAGGAACTTTTTCTGTACAAGATTCTTGCTGGTAGTTTATACACTACTAGTAGTAAAGCCCATTTTAAAATGAAATAAAATGGGCTCTAGACAGGGAAGAGGGTGGCCTGATCCCCCTTGCCTTGTTTCCCAAGCCCTGTGCAGCTTGGGAAACAGGGAAGGGCCCCCGATCCTCCATGCAAGGCTCAGCTAGAGAATTAGGTTCTTTCCCCCCTTTTTCATGTTTCCCAAGCTCTGTGCAGCTTGGGAAACAGGGAAAGGATTTGGGGGGTCTGATCCTCTGTGCTGCACTCAGCACGCTTCTCCCCCCACCTCTCTTCCCTAGGCCCGCAGATCTTAGGAAGGGAGGTGGGGATGGTTGGAATGTGAGGGACCAACTTTTAACTAATGGCTGCACAGGACACACTTCATGTGAGTCCTGCATGCCTATTGGCTGGGGGTTCATTGTCAGACATTCCAAACCCTTAGTGAATTATGTATAAAGATTGAAAAAGAAATAAAATCCGCTTTAAGTTATAAGGATTTCTTTGGCAGGAAGAGGGATTCATTCAAATACATTTTGGCCTCCCTCAATATGAAAATTGTGAAATAGTGTACAGGTATAAAGGAAACATGTTTTTGAAATATGACTGTAGTTGCTAATATGAATATGCTATATTATTTCTCTTTTTTTAAAAGAAAGTCTATCCTTTGCAATTTGGGAAAATTGACTGTCCATTGAATAAATATATTCTTAAGGTAACTGGACAAATTAGTTACAATTCCAAACAAGCTATTAAGTTTTCCTTTCAGTGACTTAGATTTAAGTACAAAATACTTGGTTCTTCAACAGTGGAAGTTTGCTGCAAGCAAAAACAAAACAAACTTCTGGCCAACTTTGTCTGCATGTACCATTTCTGGCACATACAAATAGATTTTGGGATCACCAATCCTGTAAATAATCTTTTTAATGTGGGCAAGCCAGTCAGACCTTCAGAAGATAGTAATAGACATTATAACACAAACATGGGATCCTAACCCCACATTTGTCTTTACACATACAAAGCTGTGATTCAGAAATAGATTGGCCAAAGATGCTGTCCATGAACTATTCTCTTTTACAGATTGGTGTTTTTCCCCCCGTTGTTTAGTTGGGTTTTAATTCGCCCACCTGATCTGTGAATTTAGAAGTTTGATTAGGGCAGGGGTCTGCAACCTGCGGCTCTCCAGATGTTCATGGACTACAAATCCCATCAGCCCCTGCCATGCTGGCAGGAGCTGATGGGAATTGTAGTCCATGAACATCTGGAGAGCCGCAGGCTGCAGACCCCTGGACTAGGGGTTAAATGGAGGAAAATGGCCAAGGGATGGTGTATGAGCCCAGGCCCTCTATTCTGGCGTTCCAAAATCTTGCAAGCCAGACTATGAGTGCCTCACAAGCTTCTCCAGAAGGCTCTCCTCTTGCCTCCCCCAAAGCAGCCTTCTCCATGAATGCTTTCACTTTTGAGAATGAGGAGGAAAGTAAGCAAGGCTGACTGCCGGCAATACCAAAGTCCAAAAACCTTTCATTTACAGCAGTTAAAAAACAGGAAAAGAAAACAATCCTTTAAATAGCTCCACTACTGGTTGGAAAAAAACTTTTTCAGTATACTGAAGAAGAATGAGGGCTGTCCACCCCAACTTAGTTACTAAGCAACCCAAAAAGGAGCCTCCTCCTCCTCTCTTCCCTTCTGCTTAACTGACCTTAATTATATCAGCACCAGGTGTTTTCATTCTAAGGAGATGGTCATTATTTCTTGCAGGCAGTATTCCGACTGGTGATGTTATTTTGAGCTATAATTCAAGCCTTGCATACAGATGGGGTTGGCAGGTGAGAATCATGTGAAAAGGGTTTAGCAAACTCTGCCATTGAGTTTTCATTAATGAATGCACACATTTGGGGAATGCAGGTGTGCTGGTGTAAGGTTTAGTTCTTCGTATAGTAAAAACTTTAGCTTTAATGTCCCAGTTCATTTTGCCGCCTTTTTAGCAAGGCAGTATAGTGAACTGCTGCTCTGAAATCTTCCTTCTTCATGGACAAGCCCACATTTCCCACCTTGCATTGTAATACAAAGATCTCGTATCTTCTCAGTTCTTTAGGTCTATAGTAACTGTCGTGGAACACCTATGGACAATTCTATTTGTGTGCCTGCTTATTGTGTGCTATTAGAATGTGTGCTATTAGCATACTTATTGTGTGCTATTAGAATGAACAATTTTTATCTCTAAAGCTTGACTTGAGAAAATACCTGTGTGTAGAGCTCAACTGGCCAATACTTGTGCCATCACCAACCAAACTCTCCCCATCCATCTCTAGAGTAGCTTTAGAACTCTTTAACACAATGCAAAGGGGAAAGGGGAGGTTTAAATAAATAAATATGCATGTAAGACAACACCCCATGGGTCAGTAATGATCCGGTGCTTGCACAGGGGACTACCTTTATCTTTAATACAACCCCTCCCCTCCAAAAAACAGACAACCCTCCTGACACATGGGAATGTGGGTAAGACTGATGACTGAATTGCTAGTATGCTTATCTGTCAATGGACTGTGAAGTCAGGAGGGAGGTGGGCTCACTCTCCTGTGGCTCATCTGAAAATCATATGCCTTATGTCTCACTCCATTCAATGGGAGAAATTGGATACCTGTTTTACTCTCGCACTGAAGCTGATGGAACTTACCAGTTTGCCCTTGGCTGGATAACTTCTCTTACTAATCTGTATCTGCTGTTCTTCATGGTTGCAAGAGAGCAAACGAAGCAAGAGGCAAAGCCAGTGTTTCAGAGGAGGCTTTTGAAGTAGTTGCTTCATTAGTTTAAACATGTGTTGGATCCTAATGAACAAGGGAGGGGAAAGCTGCCACTAACTGGATGAAAAAAATATTTTGGGTTGTAAAAATACAAGTAAAATAAGCTGTAAATATTAACCTTTTAGCTGAGTAAATCACTATTTATTTGCATAGGCTATTTATTGTATTCTTGTTGTACTTAAATACTGGGCACTGTTGACAAATACAGACAAGGCCATTTGTCTAATCCATTCTGGTCCTTCTGGAGTGCCATCATGCAGTTAGCTTGCATTAACAATTAATACACTAGGTAGCCCAAACCAAGGATATTTGCCTAACTTCTCAGGGACCATACCTTGTATTTGTCCACCATTATTAGTACTGGTATGTTCTGATATACCAGAAACATGGTTGCCAATGTACTCCTTTACATATTTCATGCTTGTTGGCCTCTGTATATATCATTGTGTTGTGTATTTATGAGAGCTAGTAAGCAATAATTTATATGTCAAAATGGCCAAGCAATATGAATATAAAACTTGTAAAAGCAAATGTTACATTTAGACTTTTTAAAATATTGCTTTTCAAAATATAAACTCACATTAATGAGTCTCTGTGTGTCAGCACTAATCTGTGTTCCTGGACTAGTCACTTCATTGGTGGTGTAGAGTACTGTTTTCATGCATGAACTTCAACAGTGAACAGGGGGCTCACCGCTCAACACAGCCATGAACTCCACTAATTCTCAGTTTTGTCCTCACAGTTGTTGTTATATGTTGCTGATGTTAGCAGTCTCCTTGTAGGGCTGGGTAGGGATTTCTGAGAAAATGCATGAAGCACTTGGGAAAAACATCTTCTGTGTGTTGCTAAATGTAATCATGGGTCTGTAATATTATCCAACTGTATTCTCAGAAGCCTACTGCGCAAATTGCTGTACTTATTAGCAGGCTACAAGATAAGAAGTTCAGTTCCATCCAGTAAAAGCAACAGCATGACGCAGAACTGAATGAGAATTTTATCTAAATGAGAAATATCATTCCAATTAGAAACTCTTCTTTAGCATAGTTGGGATGAACAAAGGTGCAGAAGTGGTGCAAAAAAGTGTACAGTGGTGTCCTCTTGGGTCCTGTTACTGTTCCAAGTATTGTTGCTACCTTTCCTGGTTATAAAGTACTTGCTTCTAGACTGGACCCAGGCCTTGCTGGAGCTTTCTAGCTCAAGGTCTGCTTGTCAACATTCAGGTTCATTTTTAACTCCCTGTTTGCTCCTCTTTTTCTTCCAGCCTTGGATTTCTCGATTAAGTTCCTAGTAAATTGTTGATTGACACTGTGTTTATTACATTTACTGTCTCAACAAAACAAACCATAAAACAGTCAAAGAAAATAGCAAGCACCAAAATAATTAACAAGCACCAAACGGTAGCAGTAAAAATGACCCAAGATCAGTACAAAACAGAGATGAAAAGTAATTGCTGAGCAGCAGAAAGCCAACAAAATAGGCACATAACCAGGATGAGCACAGACAAGTCAAGAACAATATCCGTCCAAACAAATGAAAAGGTCATTTTCTAGCACTACTCTTCTAGTCTTTAAGCATCAAGGTAAACTTTTGGAGGGACATTTGGGTGGTGTGTGGTTTCCGGGCTGTATGGCCGTGTTCTAGCAGCATTCTCTCCTGACGTTTCGCCTGCGTCTGTGGCTGGCATCTTCAGAGGATCTGATGTTGGGAAAGCAAGTGGAGTATATATCTGTTGGAGTGTCCAGGGTGGGTGGGTAAACCTTGTCTGTGAGTAACAAAGGCGGCAACCAGGTCAATAGTTGAGGGCATCTGAATAGAAGTATTAGTAACAATGAAGACTATAGCCTGAAAAATACTAGGGTCAAGACTGTGTCAAATGAGATTGCAAAAAATTTAAAATATTTAAAGCAAAAATTTTTTGAATGGGCGAATAAACCTGGAAAATGGTTAACAAGTAAATTAAAAAAACAAAGAAATGATAGATTAATATCAAAATTAAAAGAAGATGGTAAAATAATAACAGAGGGGAAAAAGATCGAAGAGATTCTGGTGAACTATTTCGCCAATTTATACAAAGAATCTTCTAACTCAAGTGTGCAAGAAATAGAAATATACACAAAAGATATTGAGATCCCACAAGTTAAGCAGGAAATACAAGAAGCATTAAATAACCCGATTAGTAAAGAAGAAATTTTGGAAACAATCAAAAATTTAAAAAAAGATAAATCCCCGGGACCAGACAAAATTACAGAAAAGTTCTACAAAACTACTTCAGAATTAATTGCCCCTTTATTGGAGAAGATTTTCAATGAAATAATGGAAGGAGGGAAACCACCAGAATCATGGTCCAAAACACATATAGTACTAATACCTAAAGAAAAAGACGTAGAATTAACTAAAAAACAATTTAGACCCATTTCGTTGTTGAATCAAGACTACAAAATCTTTACCTCAGTTTTAGCTAAAAGACTCAAAGGGTGTCTGAGAAACTATATAAACATCCACCAATCAGGATTCCTACCAAACAGAGAAACAAAAGATAACATTAGGATTTTGATTGACCTGATAGAATATATGGGAAAAAAAAGACCAAAAAACAGCGTTAATTTTTCTCGACGCAGCTAAAGCATTTGACAACGTGAATTGGATATTCCTGAAAGAAATAATTAAAAAAATGGGAATAAAAGGAAATTTTTTTACAGCAATAGATAAAATATACTCAGATCAAGAAGCACATTTAATAATAAATAATAGTATATCTAAACCCTTCTCAATTACCAAAGGAACCAGGCAGGGGTGCCCCCTTTCTCCTTTACTTTTTATAATTTACATAGAAATTTTGTTTAAAAAAATGAATTTGGTGGAACAATGGAAAGGGATGAATATAAAAGGACAGAGCTACAAGTACAAAGCGTATGCGGATGATGTAACAGTGATTATAGAAAATCCTACAAAAGATAAAGTAAAAAAAATATTAACGTAATTGAAGAATATGGAAGAATAGCAGGACTAAAAATTAATAACGATAAGACAAAGGTTCTCACGTTAAACATCCCACAAAAGGAAAAAGGAGAAATTTTCCAATCTACCGGGTATGAACTAACAAATAAGATCAAATATTTAGGAATTTGGCTCAGAGGGAAAAATAATTATCTATTTGAAGATAATTACGTCAGAGTTTGGAAATAAATCAAAAATATGTTAAATCAATGGAAAGATATTACAGTATCCCTTTTGGGTAGGATAAATATAGTTAAAACATATGTAATACCTAAATTGATGTTCTTATTTAGAAACCTGCCAATTATTCTCTCAAAAAAACCGGTACAAAATTGGCAAAAAGAAATTATGAAGTTTATCTGGGGAAAGGGGAAACCTCGGATCAATTATACTAATATGATAGACTCAAAGGCGAGGGGAGGTTTAACAGTACCGGACCTATACTTATACTTTGAAGCAAATGCTATTCTGTGGATTAAAGACTGGATCTCGCTAGACAATGAACACTTGCTGACAATAGAAGGATTTAACTTAATGAGAGGATGGCATGATTTTCTATGGCCGGTAGAACAGTCAAAAAATTATCGAAACTTCTACTCACATATAATAAGGAAAGCATTAGGAAGGGTGTGGAATAACTATAGAAATATGTTTTATCAAAAAACACCCATCTGGGTTTCAAGATCAGAAACCATACAAAACAAAGAACATGCAGATCTAAAAAAAATGGCCCACATATAAGGAGACTCTTAAAAAAGTAAACTCAAGGAAGGTATTAAAAGAAAGAGAAGAACTTAACCAAGAGGGAATTAAATGTGGTTGGTTTACATACTGGCAAATGAAAGAGATCTTTGAGAAGGATAAAGTAAATTGGAACTTTGCAAAAGATGATGAAGAATTAGATATAAATTTACTTAAAAACGACTGTAATATAGTCAAAAAAATGTATAACCTACTACTAAAGTACAAAACAGAAAAAGAAACTGTCAAATCAAATATGATCTCTTGGGCAAAAGATATAAAAAAAGAAATACAAATGGAGGAGTGGGAGCTATTGTGGAAAAACTATAATAAATTCACGTGCTGCCAAAATCTAAAAGAAAATTTCTATAAAACCTTTTACAGATGGCACTACACTCCCATTAGATTAGCAAAGATAAATAAAGACGCTAATGTTAGATGTTGGAATTGTAAAAAACAAGAAGGAACGCTATTCCACATGTGGTGGAAGTGTGGAAAAGTGGCCACATTCTGGAACAAAGTGATTAATACAATAAATAAGGTCTTTAAAACTAAGCTAAAAAAGAGACCGGAGATATTCATTTTGGGAATTACAAATGACAAAATAATAAAAAAAAATATGTCGCTCTTTCTCTATTTAATAACAGCGGCCAGACTTGAAATAAATCAAAATTGGAAAAATGTAGCATCCATAAAATATGCGAAATGGGTAAAAAGGATTTATGATATAATGAACTGTGACAAATTAACATGGATTTTGAGAGACAACCCAGAAAAATATAACGAAATTTGGCAACCGTATCTTGTATATTTGGATGGAAAGTATACATAAAGATATAAGAATATGTAAATGAAAACTGAATTGTATTAGGAGATGTGTAGGTGATAATTATAGTAAGGTAAGACAGGAAAGATATATACTAGATAGTAGAGGACGTTATTTTTTATTTTCCTTTACAGAGATAGAAGCCATAATGTACATGAGTATTTTCTCCTTTCGGAAGTCAGAACGACAGATTAATTGCAACAAAGTGTTGGACGAAGACAAAGTCAACAGAGTTCACTTGTGAAGTCATTTTAGTTTAATGTGATACGAAATGCATTGTACAAACTTTGTAAGAATTGTGTTGGATTGCAGGAAAGATGTTGGATAATAAGATTTTTATTCTTTTCTCTCTCTCTTTTCTTTCTTCTCTTCTATTTCCTGCTTTACTGTTTATATAATGTGTATGTCTTTTAACTTCAATAAAAAAAAACTTTAAAAAAAAAAGACTGTGTCAAACCAGCTCCACACAAACACAGGATGACCATAGACAAAAGAAACAAAGGCCAGGATACTTCTATTCAGATGCTCCCACCAGTGACCTTGCTATCTACAGGGTTACTCCCAGGCTATAGTCTTCATTGTTACTCATACTTCTATTCAGATGCCCTCAACTATTGACCTGGTTGCCGCCTTTGTTACTCACAGACAAGGTTTCCCCACCCACCCTGGACACTCCAACAGATAAATACTCCACTTGCTTTCCCAACATCAGATCCTCTGAAGATGCCAGCCACAGACGCAGGCGAAACGTCAGGAGAGAATGCTGCTAGAACACGGCCATACAGCCCGGAAACCACACACCACCCAAGTGATTCTGGCCGTGAAAGCCTTCGACAATATTTTGGAGGGACAGCATTCCAGAAAGTGGTCATTACTTCTGGGAAAAAAGCCTTGTCTCTGGTTGCCAGCTATTTCACTTAAGAATGTAAGAAAGAGCCTGCTGGAGCAGACCAGAGTCCATCTAGTCCAGCACTCTGCCACTCGTAGTGGCCCACCAGATGCCTTTGGGAGCTCAAATGCAGGATGTGAAAGCAATGGCCTTCGGCTGCTGCTGCTCCCGAGCACCTGGTCTGCTAAGACATTTGCACTCTCAGATCAATGAGGATCAAGATTGGTAGCCATAGATCGACTTCTCCATAAATCTGTCCAAGCCCCTTTTAAAGCTATCCAGGTTAGTGGCCATCACCACCTCCTGTGGCAGCATATTCCAAACACCAATCACGTATTTCGTGAAGAAATGTTTCATTTTATTAGTCCTAAATATTCCCCCCAGCATTTTCAATGTATGCCCTCTGGTTCTAGTATTGTCAGGAAGAGAATTTTTTTTCTCTGTCGACATTTTCTACCCCATGCATAATTATATGTTGTTCATAAATAGATAAATTGATAAACCACATAAATAGATATATTGATAAACCACAACTGTCTGGTTCTTGGATGTATAAGCACAATCATACTGTGACTATTGAATGCAGACATCACTGACATCTAGTGTCTGAAAGCAGGAATCTTGCTGGCTGCTTAAACTGTACTGAGATAAATTCCATGGAGGAAAACGAGCCACTAAGATTAAGGACCAGTGGACTCAATTTTCTGGGTTTGTTAGCTCTGCATTCCTGATAGATGAGTTCTGATGTTCAGCTTCCGTGTCTACTGACAGCTTTAGTGTTCTGCTTATATGATGGATGTACACACTGATGCAGTGTGTTAATTGGGAACCCAGACCATGCCATTATGATCTGTCACTCACATGAGCAAATCAGTATCTTGGTAGACATGCCTGAACAATTGCTGGTTTGGCTCACCTGTTCACCAGAAGTACAGTCTGCCAGATCAGACCAATGTGGTACAGTGGTAAGAGTGGTGGACTGTAATCTGGAGAACCAGGTTTGATTCCCCAGTCCACATTAAGCCTACTGTGTGACCTTGGGCTAGTAACCACTCACTTAGAATCTCTCAGCCCTGACTACATCATAAGGTGTTTGCTGTGGGGAGGGAAAGGGAAGGCAATTGTAAGCCATTTTGAAACTCCTTAAGATAAAGAAAAACAGGGTGTAAAACCAACTTCATCACCACCCCCATCAGCAAAAGAGTGAACTTGTAAGGAATACTACAGATAATGTATGCAAAATGCTTGAGCATTCCAGTGCTAGGAGCAGCAGTGGCGTAGGAGGTTAAGAGCTCGTGTATCTAATCTGGAGGAACCGGGTTTGATTCCCAGCTCTGCCACTTGAGCTGTGGAGGCTTATCTGGGGAATTCAGATTAGCCTGTGCACTTGTAACTTCAGCTTGTGGGTTCTGTGGGGCAGTACTTGGAATGAGTTGCGACAACAATTTTTAAACAACAAAATGGTTTACTTTTCTTTACAATTAACACTTTTAAAACATCGACATTTAACGTTACAATTCAAGGTCCTGTTCAGGTTGCATTTCAAGTCGTCAATTTCGTAATGCTTGTGGCCATCAATTATAGTCGGCGGGGGTCTCTCCGGAGGGTCGTGCCAGGCATCGGAAACGGGAGCCTCCTTGAGTAAACTGGAATGAAAGACAGGATGGATATTACTTAGAGAATTAGGCAAGTCTAATCGGGCAGTGACATCATTAATCACTTTAGTAATCTTAAAAGGTCCCACGAATCTTTTGCCCAGTTTTGAAAATTTATGTACGTCTCTGAGATTCTTGGTAGACAAATATACCCAGGCGCCCACACGTAAAGGGAAATCCGAGCGGTGCTTATCCGCTTGAAGTTTTTGGGAATCTTTAGCTTGCTGTAAGGCGGTCTGGACTGTTTTCCACCCCTCGGCCAGAGATGAAATCCACTGTTGGAACTCTGGAGGATTCAACGCTTCTGCAGGTAGTTGCGGCAACGGAGGGAAGGACCGGCCTGACACAATTTCGAAGGGGGTTTTTTTTGTACTGCTATGAACCGCATTATTGTAGGCGTATTCTGCAAACGGAATTAAATCGCACCAGTTGTCTTGGTGATAGTTGGTGTAACAACGTAAATACTGTTCCAGGGTTCTGTTTGTTCTCTCCGACTCACCGTCACTTTGAACGTGGTAGGGGGCGGCAATTGCCGGGGCGGCCCCCAACAAGCCCAGGAAAGCTTTCCAGAACTTTGAAATGAATTGGGGCCCGCGGTCGGACACCACCTTGACGGGGGAGGAGTGTAGACGATAAATATGCTGAATGAACAGACGCGCTAACTTAGGAGCGGAGGGGATGGAAGTACATGGGATGAAATGGGCTTGCTTGGAAAATAAGTCCACCACCACCCACAAGACTGTGTTGCCTTGACTTTCTGGCAAATCCGTAATAAAATCCATGGAGATGACTTCCCAGGGACGGGAGGCCACCGGGAGAGGCTTTAACAGACCATGGGGTTTTCCCGGAACGGATTTGGCTTCCGCACAAACAGAGCATCCTTTGATATATGTCTCAATGTCTTTGCGCATCGCGCGCCACCAAAATTGACGGCGGGCCAAATGCAGAGTCTTAAGGAAGCCAAAATGTCCAGCCGAGCGGGCATCATGACAGGCCTCGAGAACCTGCTTACGGAGGGGGGGAGGCACGTACCAACAATCCCCCCGCCTCCAAACACCATTCTCCAAGCGTAATTGGGAGTCACCTTCCCCCGCTGGTGGCTCGCGCAGCCCCGCCTCCTCGAATTCCTGTAGGAAAGGAGAGACCAGGCTGGGAATGGGTGGTGAAGGAGGAGTGGACGTCTGAGATCGAGTGACAGCCAGCCCCAATTGGGAGGGGGAGAGAACAGTGCGCGGGATATCCCGTAAGGCAGCTCCACCCCCCTCCCCGGGCAGGCGCGAGAGCGCATCAGCCAGTTTATTGGTTTTTCCAGGGAAAAAATGGACGGTGAAAGAGAAACGAGAAAAGAAATCGGCCCAACGGAGTTGTTTTGCGGACATCTTGAGGGGGGTGGAAAGGGCGGCCAAGTTCTTGTGATCCGACCAAACTTGAAAGGGGTGTTTAGCCCCCTCCAGCCAGTGGCGCCAAGTGGAGAGCGCTACTTTGATGGCCGCAGTCTCTTTATCCCCTACAGTCCAGTTGAGCTCAGCACCGGAGAATTTTTTTGATAAATAAGCACACGGAACAAGCCTATCATCTTTATTTCTCTGCAACAGGGCTGCACCAAGCGCTTTGTCCGAGGCATCCACGTGAACCACAAAAGGAAGATCTGGGTCAGGGTGTTTTAGGATAGGTTCGGTAGTAAAAGCTGATTTTAAATGTTGAAAGGCTGTCTGACATTCCTTAGACCAAGAAAGGGGGGCCCCGGGCTTGGCAGCCTGTGGGTCTTTACCTTTAGTGCGTAAGAGGTCTGTGAGTGGGAGAGTCAGTTCAGCGAATTGGGGTATAAAATCACGATAGAAATTAGCAAACCCTAGGAAAGACTGGAGTTCTTTCCGATTGGTGGGGGCAGGCCATTGGAGGACTGCTTCAATCTTAGCAGGATCCATTTTTAACCCCTCAGAAGAGATCCGGTAGCCCAAATAGTCGATGGAGGATTGGTGAAAACAACATTTAGAAAGTTTTGCAAAGAGGGAGTTGTTGAGCAAGCGTTTTAATACTTCCCGAACCAAGGCTTCATGCTCCTCCATGGTTTGTGAATAAATTAAAACATCATCTAAGTACACCACTACTCCCTTGTATAATAAGTCATGTAGAACTTCGTTGATGAGGGCCATAAAAGCTCCGGGGGCCCCACTTAACCCGAATGGCATTATTAAGTATTCATACTGTCCAAATTTTGTGTTAAATGCAGTCAAATGTTCATAGCCTTCCGCAATCCTGACTCTGTAGTATGCTTCTCTTAAATCCAACTTAGTAAAAATACGTCCCTTGCCCAATGCATCTAAAAGGTCCTTGATCAAAGGCAAAGGGTATTTATTGGACAGGGAAACCGCATTGAGTCCTCGGTAATCCGTACAGAGCCTTAAAGACCCGTCCTTTTTTTTAACAAATAATACAGGAGCAGCATGTGTGTGTTTGGTAGCTCGTCGTATGAACCCGCGAGCAAGGTTCTTGTCTAAGAAGGCACGAAGTTCCTTCTCCTCATTGGGACTCATGCGGTAGATTCTACCCTTGGGCAGTTGAGCCCCTGGCTGTAATACGATTTTGCAGTCAGTGTCTCTATGGGGTGGCAATTGATCGCATTCTTGCTCCTGAAATACTCTGGCTAAATCTTGGTAAGCCGGTGGAATGCCGGTGGATTCGGGAGCAATTGGAGCGTGCATCGCTGACGAAGCCAGGGGGTGTATGTCATTAGGAGGTGAGTTATCCCCCCAATTCATGTGTTCTCCACAGGGGGGGTCAGTGAATTCTAAGATCCGTTCTTTCCAAATGAATTTTGGTTCATGCAACAACAACCATGGCATGCCCAGGACTATGGAGTGTTTGGCCACTGGGGCCAGAATAAAACTAATTTTCTCCCAATGGTCAGCGCAGTGGAGGAGAACCGGTTGCGTTTTGAACTGGGCCGGTCCTTCGGCCCCGAGGGGGCTGCCGTCCATTTGTGTGAACGGTATGGGCTTAGCTAGGGGAACTCGGTCTAGTCCAAGTTCCTCAGCCACTTGGGGCCGCATTAAGCAATGGGAGCACCCAGAATCTACAAGGGCTGAGGCTATAATACGAGTGTGCTTAGCGGGGTTGGCCAGAATCGCTTGAATCGTAATGGGAGCGCTGCCTTCACTCACCGCATCTGGAGTCGAACCCATATCCATGGGCGTTGAAGAGAGGCAAACCGCCACTTCCCCCTCTTCTGGGTCGCCTTCGGTAACCGCCTTAGACGAGCCCGTCGGAGGCGGCCCGGATTTACGTGGTGGCTTGGCAGATGGGGTGCGCGCAGCCGGAGCGGTTGGCTTCTGTTTTTTCGGGCAGTTGGCAGCTAGATGACCCGGTCCTCCGCAGTAAAGACACAATCCCAAACGGCGACGGCGCTCGGAGGTGGTTTCCGTAGAGACTGCTGGGCTTGGCTTGCGAGTCGCAGCGGTGGTCGTAGCAGCGGGTTTTGGGCGTGGGCGGCCCCCGGCGCGAGCGTAATCCAAACGAGACGCCACTTGAGATCCTAATTCGATCCATTCAGCAATAGTGCGTGGGATCCGAATAAGGAACACCATTTCTCGCAGTTTGCCGTCGACGGCATCCGAGAAGTATTCACATTTCATGCGCTCAGGCCACTCAGGAGGGAGTCGAGCAGCCGCCGCACGAAATTCACGGGCAAATTCGGCAAAAGAGCGGTTGCCTTGCTGAATAGATTTAATGGTGCGGATGGCTTCATTTTCAGCATCCGGATCTTGGAAGCGAGCCCTTAAGGCTTGGAGGAACGCAGGCACCGTGCGAGTATCCTCCCCTTGCAGGTCAAAAAGAGTCACAAACCAGTCGGCTGCCGCTCCATCCAAGACGGAACCGATGTCCCGTATTTTTTCGCGTTCAGACCGGTACAAATCGTCATAGTCCTCCATGTGGGCATCGAGTTGCAGGATGAAGTAGGGGAGTTTGGAAGCGGTCCCATCGAAACGGGCAGGTATCGGAGGTCTGTAATATCCTCTCTCCACGGCCCTCGGAGCTCGCTGGGGCGGCGGTTGCGCAGGTTGAGGCGGCGGCGCAGGGAGAGCCGGAATCGGTGGAGGTGGGGGCACCAGCGCCGGCGCCGCTGGTGCTCTGGTGGGAGCAGGTCTTTGGAAGGTGGCAGATACGCGAGTAGCAGGACCCAGAAGCGTCGCCCCTCTGGCGTTGGCTGTACCGGTAACGGCGTAGACTCCAGCTTGGGGCATCTTGTCCTGCTGCTTCTTCAGCTCCTTTTCAAAGGCGGCTAAGTCTCTTTCCTTGCGAGTCAAGGCATCTTGGTGCGCATGCAAAGCTGCTTTCTCTCGTTCCAGTTTGGCCAGTTCGTCTCGTTGAATGGCTGCAGTTAGTTCACTTTGTGCACGCATGGCCTTAACGTTTTCGCGTTGACGCTCTAAGTCCAGTTTGGAGTGTTCCAGGACCTTATCATGGACCGATAGATTCTGCATATATTGCCGTTGCAACGCGTCTTTGGCACGGTCCAGTTCGAGTTGGATTTCTTTGCGCTGCTGTTCCTGGTCCTTTTGCAGGTTTTCACGCTCTTGCTGCAGCTGCTCCCGTTCCTCTTCCCATAGCTGGCGTTCACGGGCCCATGCTTCCTGGGCATCTCGCAGTCGGCCCACTTCCTCATCCCAGCTCTCTTTTGACGGGAGGGGAAATAGGTCCGGATGAGAAGGCAGGCTTTCTTCGGATTCCTCCTCATCGGAATGCAGCACCTCGTGTCCACCGGCGGCTCCACGGGGCGCCTCTGGTGCAGCTGCTGATCCGGGATCTGGGGGGTCCGATCGGAAGCTAGTACGGATACCCCTCCCAATCCCCGATATAGTCCCGGTTTCTACGGTGGTCTTAGGACGGGCCCCAGTGCTATGCCACGGTGGATTCTTGGGAGCATCATCGAAATACGAGTCCAGGAATCGTTCAATTGACTCCTGGGTTGCCGCATGAAAAGTGGTCAGGCCCATCTCCTCCGTGACAGGTTGCATCTGAGGTTTGTAATCCACACGGAAACGGGTAGGTATCCGATCCACAGGTGCCCGATCCATAGACAGCGCCCCAAACGACTCATGCAAGTCCACATGATCGTTCCCTCGTCCCTCGTCCCAACGAAGTAAGGGAAGACTCGTGTTGATACGAGGACGGGAAAGAGTTACCAGCGAGACCCGTTCTCCCGCCGGTTCCTCCAAATCCAGAAGGGAAAGCTCGGAGCCCTCTTTGGGGGCTACCGCACCTTCCACAGTTTCAGGAATATTCAACCTCTCCATGCCGAGACACCAGAGGTCCACTACACTGGGAAGATAGATGAACTAGGATTCCTGCCACAATGTAAGGAATTCCATAGAAGCAGAAATAAAAGGCTTTTTGGTGTAAAAGACCGTTTATTCAGACATCCTAGAAAGCTCACGTACACGACGTGGCAGGAATAAAGTCTCCCGCCAGAAGCACAGGTTATAATTCTGTCCATCCCATCCCCCCTCCCGGTTTCTCATGGGAACGGAGTTCTCATCTCTCTCGAAGAGATAAGGCCTCCACCAGAGTCTCCGCCGCACTGCAAAAGAGCTCTTTCAGCCTCTCTGCTGCTCCGAGTCTCCACCCCTTACTGGGTCAACCCATTCTGGGCCAACCCATTCTGGGCATGGGGGTTACACACTCCCACACACACCAGCTGGGTGACCTTGGGCTAGTCACAGTTCTTCTGAGCTCTCTCAGCCCCACCCACCTCACAGGGTGTTTGTTGTGAGGGGGGAAGGGCAAGGAGATTGTCAGCCCCTTTGAGTCTCCTGCGGGAGAGAAAGGGGGGATATAAATCCAAACTCTTCTTCTTCTTCTTCTTCTTCTTCTATATTAATACTCAACATTATTACTGTCATTGGGACTAGGGACTGCTGGAATGACCTGCATTCTGTTGGACCATTTTCGGATCCACTTCAGATGCCTGAGTTGAGATCAGTTCTCTAGCTAAGATTCCAAAAGGACATGGGGGTGGGGGTGGGGGTGGGGGGGGGGTGGGGGGGGGGGGGTGGGGGGGGGGGGGGGGGGGTGGGGGGGTGGGGGGGGGGGGGGGGTGGGGGTGGGGGTGGTGGGGGGGGTGTGGGGGGGGTGTGGTGGGGGGGGGGGGGGGGGGTGGGGGTGGGGGGGTGGGGGTGTGGGGGGGGGGGGGGGGGGGGGGGGGGGGGGTGGTGGGGTGGGGGTGGTGGGGGGGGGAGGGGAGGGGGGAGGGGGGGGTGGGGGGTGGGGGGGGGGGGGGGGGGGTGGGGTGGGGGAGAGGAGGGGGGGGGGGGGGGGGGGGGGTGGGGGGGGGGGGGGGGGGGGGGGGGGTGGGGGGGGGGGGGGGGGGGGGGGGGGGTGGGTGGGGGGGGGGGGGAGGGTGGGGGGGGGAGGAGTTCTCATCTCTCTCGAAGAGATAAAGGCCTCCCACCAGAGTCTCTTGCCGCAGATGCTGGCCCATCGCCGGAGTTTTGGAAATTCAGTCAAAGGCCGAAGTGGCTGTTCACCGAACATCAACACCATTGAATCCCTTACACTCATACCTCCCTTTAAGAAAAACTTCTCCCCCAGGTAATTGTCGCGGAAAGGTGCGGTTGGAAAGCAGAAATATGAGGAAGGGAAGCGTCAATATTTTCTGAATAGACCCATTGACTATACCCACAGCAATAACCCACCCAAGCGACTAAATATTGCAAGCGTTTCCGATGTATTAAAGCGAGAGTCCAGGATGAAGCGTCAATTTCGGTAATGCTTGTGGCCATCAATTATAGTGTTGGCGGGGGTCTCTCCGGAGGGTTAGGTGCCAGGCGCTTCGTGGAAGCGGGAGCCTCCTTGAGTAAACTGGAATGAAAGACAGGATGGATATTACTTAGAGAATTAGGCAAGTCTAATCGGGACAGTGACATCATTAATCACTTTAGTAATCTTAAAAGGTCCCACGAATCTTTTGCCCAGTTTTGAAAATTTATGTACGCTTCTTCTTGAGATTCTTGGTAGACAAATATACCCAGGCGCCCACATGCGTAAAGGGAAATCCGAGCGGTGCTTATCCGCTTGAAGTTTTTGGGAATCTTTAGCTTGCTGTAAAAGGCCGGTCTGGACTGTTTTCCACCCCTCGGCCCAGAGATGAAATCCACTGTTGGAACTCTGGAGTGATTCAACAGCTTCTGCAGGTAGTTCAAACTAGCGGAGGGAAGGACCGGCCAGACACAATTTCGAAGGGGTTTTTTTGTACTGCTATGAACACGCATTATTGTAGGCGTATTCTGGCAAAGCGGAATTAAATCGCACCAGTTGTCTTGGTGATAGTTGGTGTAACAACGCTAAATACTGTTCCAGGGTTCCTGTTTGTTCTTCTCCGACTCACCGTCACTTTGAAGGCGATGGTAGGGGCGGCAATTGCCGGGGCGGACCCCCAACAAGCCCAGGAAAGCTTTCCAGAACTTTTGAAATGAATTGGGGCCCATGATTGGACACCACCTTGGACGGGGGAGGAGTGTAGGCGATAAATATGCTGGAATGAACAGACGCCAGCATAACTTGGGAGCCCGGAGGAGGATGGGAAGTACATGGGATGAAAATGGGCTTCTGCTTTGGAAAATAAAGTCCACCACCACCCACAAGACTGTGTTGCCTATGTTGACTTTCCTGGCAAATCCGTTAATAAAATCCATGGAGACTGACTTCCCCAGGAGACGGGAGAGGCCACCGGGAGAGGCTTTTAACATGAACCATGGGGTTTTCCCGGAACGGATTTGGCTTCCTGCACAAACAGAGCATCCCTTTGGATATATGTCTCAATGTTCTTTGCGCATCAGCGCGCCATGCCAAAATTGACGAAGCGGGCCAGACCCGATGCAGAGTCTTAAGGAAGCCAAAATGTCCCAGCCGAGCGGGCATCATGACGAGGCCTCGAGGAGCAAACCTGCTTTACGGAGGGGAGGCACGCGTGCCAACTTAATCCCCCCGCCTCCAAACACCATTCTCAAAGCGTGGTTGGGAGTCACCTTCCCCGCTGGTGAGCTCGCGCAGCCGCATTCTCCTCGAATTCCTGTAGGAAAGGAGAGACCAGGCTGGGAATGGGTGGTGGAAAGGAGGAGTGGGCGTCTGAGATCGAAAGTGACAGCCAGCCCCAATTGGGAGGTGGGGAGAGGAACAGTGCTTGTGAGGATATCCCGTAAGAGCAGCCTTCCACCCCCCTCCTCGGGCAGGCAGCGAGAGGCGCAAGATCAGCCAGAACTTTCATTGGTTTTTTTCCAGGGAAAAAATGGGCCGGTGAAAAGAGAAGCGAGAAAATGAAATCGGCCCAACGGAGGTTGTTTTGCGGACATCTTGAGGGGGGGTGGAAAGAGCGTGCCAAGTTCTTGTATTGATCCGCGACCCAAACTTGAAGGGGTGTTTAAGCCCCTCTCAGCCAGATGGCCAAGTGGAGAGAGGCGCTAGCTTTGATGGCATACGCAGTCTCTTTATCATCCCCTACAGTCCCAGTTGAGCTCAGCACCGGAGAATTTTTTTTTGATAAATAAGCACCACGGAACAAGCCTATCATCTTGCTATTTCTCTGCAACAGGAAGCTGCACCAAAGCGCTTTGTCCGGAAGGCATCCACGTGAACCACAAAAGGAAGATCTGGGTCCAGGAGTTGTTTTTAGGATAGGTTCGGTAGTAAAAGCTGATTTTAAATGTTGAAAGGCTGTCTGACATTCCTTAGACCAAGAAAGGGGGGGGGCCTCCGGGCTTGGCAGCCTGTGGGTCTTTACCTTTAGATGCGTAAGAGGTCTGTGAGTGGGAGAGAGTCCACAGTTCAGCGAATTGGGGTGGAATTTATAAAATCCACGATAGAAATTAGCAAACCCTAGGGAAAGACTGGAGTTCTTTCCGATTGGTGAGAGAACAGGCCATTTGGAGGGACTGCTTTTCAATCTTAGCAGGATCCATTTTTTAACCCCCTCAGAAGAGAGATCCGAGTAGCCCAAATAGTGCGATGGAGGATTGGTGAAAACAACATTTAGAAAGTTTTGCAAAGAGGGAGTTGTTGAGCAACTGGCGTTGCTTTAATACTTCCCGAACCAAGGCTTCATGCTCCTCCATGGTTTGTGAATAAATTAAAACATCATCTAAGTACCACCACCTACTCCCTTGTATAATAAGTCTATGTAGAACTTGCGTTGATGAGGGCCATAAAAGCTCCGGGGGCCCCACTTAACCCGAATGGCATTATTAGAGTATTCATACTGTCCAAATTTTGCAATGTTAAATGTGCAGTCAAATCGTTCATAGCGCTTCCCTTGCAATCCTGACTCTGTAGTATGCTTCTACTTAAATCCAACTTAGTAAAATATCGTCCCTTGCCCAATGCATCTAAAAGGTATTACACTTGAGTCAAAAGGGCAAAGGGTATTTTATTGGACAGGGAAACCGCGATTGAGTCCCTCGGTAATCCGGTGACAGAGCCTTAAAGACCCGGGTCCTTTTTTTTTAACAAATAATACAGGAGCAGCATGTGTGTGTGTTTGGTAAGCTCGTCAGAGCATTATGAACCTCGCTGAAAGCAAGGTTCTTGTCTAAGAAGCCGCACGAGAGTTCCCTTCTCCCTCATTGGGACTCATCGCGGTAGATTCTACCCTTGGGCGAGTTGAGCCCCCCTGGCTGTAATACATGTCTGTTGCAGTCAGTGTCTCTATGGGGTGGCAATTGATCGCGATTCTTTGCTCCTAGAAAATACTTTCTGGCTTAAATCTTGGTAAGCCGGTGGAATGTCGGTTGGATTCGGGAGCAATTGGAGGCGTCTGCATATAGCTGAAAGCCTTAAGCCAGAGGGGTGTATGTCATTAGGGAGGTGGAAGTTATCCCCCAATTCATGTGTTCTCCACAGGGGGGGTCAGTGGAGAATTCTAAGATCCGTTCTTTCCAAATGAATTTTTGGTTCATGCAACAGCAACAACCATGGCATGCCCAGGACTATGGAGTGTTTGGCCACTGGGGCCCAGGAATAAAACTAATTTTTCTCCCCAATGGTCCAAGCGCCAGTGGAGGAGAACCGGTTAGGCGTTTTTTTTGAACTGGGTCGGTCCTTCGCCCCGCCGAGGGGCTGGCTACCGTCCCATTTGTGTAGGAAACGGTATGGAAGCTTAGCTAGGGGAACTTCGGTCTAGTCCAAGTTCCTCAGCCACTTGGGGAGCCGCGATTAAGCTTAATGGGAGCACCACCACAGAATCTACAAAGGAGCTGAGGCTATAATACGCAGTGTGCTTAGCGGGGTTGGCCAGAATGCGGCTTGAATCGGTAATGGGAGCGCTTCGCCTTCACTCCCACCCGCGATCTGGAGCTCGAACCCATATCCATGGGCGTTGAAGAGAGGCAAAACCGCCACTTCCCCCTCTTCTGGAGTGCGGCCTTACGGGTAACCGCCTTAAAGAGCAGAGCCCGTGCCGGAGGCCGGCCCGGATTTACGTGGGTGGCTTCGGCAGATGGGGAGTGCAGCGCCAGCCCGGAAGCCGGGTTGGCTTCTGTTTTTTCGGGCAGTTGGCAGCTAGATGACCCGGGTCCCTCCGCAGTAAAGACACAATCCCAAAGCGGGCGACGAGCGCTCGGAGGTGGTTTCCGTAGAGACTGCTGGAAGCTATGGCTTCGCGAGTCGCAGCGGTGAAAATTCGTAGGGCAGCGAGAGTTTTGGCGCGATGGGCCCCCGCGGCGGCGTAATCCAAACGAGGCCACTTGAGATCCTAGTTGATCCGATTTCAGCAATAGTGCGTGGGATCCGAATAAGGAACACCATTTCTCCGCCAGTTT
Source organism: Sphaerodactylus townsendi (assembly GCF_021028975.2). Classification (NCBI taxonomy): domain Eukaryota; kingdom Metazoa; phylum Chordata; class Lepidosauria; order Squamata; family Sphaerodactylidae; genus Sphaerodactylus; species Sphaerodactylus townsendi. The sequence continues at coordinate 42,507,685 of NC_059435.1, forward strand.
GCCGATGGCCGCATCGCAATCCCGGTAGTATTCACATTTCATGCGCTCAGGCCACTCAGGAGGGAGTTCGGAGCAGCCAGCCGCGACGTAAATTCGCGGGCAAATTCGGCAAAGAAGCGGTTGCCCTTGCTGAATAATAAGATTTAATGGTGCGGATGGCTTCATTTTCAGCATCCGGATCTTGGAAGCCGCAGCCCCTTAAAAGGCTTGGAGGAACGCAGGCACCGTCGGCGAAGTATCCCTCCCCTTACCAGGTCAAAGAGTCACAAACCAGTCGAAGCTGCCGCTCCATCCAGAAGACGGAACCGATGTCCCGTATTTTTTTCGCGTTCAGACCGGGTACAAATACGTCATTAGTCCCTCCATGTGGGCATCGAAGTTGCAGGATGGGATAAGTAGGGGAGTTTAGAAGCGGTTGATCCCCATCGAAGCGGGCAGGTATCCGGAGGTCCTGCTTAATATCCTCTCTCCACACGCGGCCCCTCGGAGCTTCGCTGGGGCGGCGGTTGCGCAGGTTGAGGCGGGCGGGCGCAGGGAGAGCCGAATGCGGTGGAATTGGAGGTGGGGGGCACCAGCGCCCGGCGCCGGGCTGTAGTGCTCTGGTGGGAACGAGAGTCTTTGGAAGGTGGCAGATACAGCGAGTAGCAGGACCCAGAAGCGTGAAAGCCCCTCTGGCGTTGGCTGTACCCGATAACTTGGCGTGGAAGACTCCAAGCTTGGGGCATCTTGTCCTGCTGCTTCTTCAGCGGCTCCTTTTCAAAGGCGGCTAAGTCTTCTTTCATGGTAGTCAAAGGCATCTTGAGTCGGCAGCATGCAAAGCTGTAAAACTTTCTCTTTCGTTCCCAGTTTGGCCAGTTAGGTTCGTTGAATGAAAGCTGCAGTTAGTCTTCACTTTGTGCACGCATGGCCTTTATGCGTTTTGGCGTTGGCTAGCTCCTAAGTCCAGTTTGGAGTGTTCCAGGACCTTATCATGGACCCGATAGATTCTGCATATATTGCCGTTGCAACAGCGTCTTTTGGCAGCGGGTCCAGTTCGAGTTGGATTTCTTTGCGCTGCTGTTCCTGGTCCTTTGCAGGTTTTTCAACGCTCTTGCTGCAGCTGCTCCCGTTCACTCTTCCCATAGCTTCCAGAAGCGCTTCACGGGCCCACATGCTTCCACCGGGCATCTCTGCAGTTGATGAAGCCCACTTCCTCATCCCAGCTCTCTTTTGACGGAGCCCGGAAATAGGTCCGGATGAGAAGGCAGGCTTTTCTTGATTCCTCCTCATCGAATGCAGCACCTGCGTTAATCCACCGGCGGCTCCATCGAAGCGCCTCTGGTGCAACTGCTAACGATCCCGGGAATCTGGGGGGGTCCGATCCGAGAAGCTGAATACCGGATACCCCTCCCAATCCTCGATATAGTCCCGGTTTCTACCGGTGGTCTTAGGGCGGAGACCCCAGTGCTGCTATGCCACGGTGGGATTCTTTTGGGAGAACATCATCGAAATCTGAGTCCAGGAATCGGTTTTCAATTGGAGCTCCCTGGGTTGCGCGCATGAAAAGTGGTCAGGGCTCCACATCTCCTCCGTGACGAGGTTGCATCTGGAGGGTTTTGTAATCCACACGGAAAGCGGGTAGGTATCCGATCCACAGGTGCCGATCCATAGACAAAGCGCCCCAAGCGACTCACATGCAAGTCCACATGATGGATTCCCTCGTCCCTCGTCCCCAACGTAAGTAAAGGGAAGACTTCGATGGTTGATCTGAGGGACGGGAAAGAGTTACCAGCGAGACCCGTTCTCCGCCGGTTCCTCCAAATCCAGAAGGAAAGCTTCGGAGCCCTCTTTGGGGCTACGCGCACCTTCCACAGTTTCAGGAATATTCAACCTCTCCATGTCGAGACACCCAGAGGGAGTCCATCACTACACTGGGAGAGATAGGATGAACTAGGATTCCTGCCACAATGTAACGAATTCCAAGTAAGCAGAAATAAAAGGCTTTTTTGGTGTAAAAGACCGTTTATTCAGACATCTAGAAAGCCTCGCCGCATTACACGACGTGGCAGGAATAAAGTCTCCTCGCCCTGAAGCACAGGTTATAATTCTGTCCATCCCATCCCCCCTCCCGGTTTCTCATGGGAACGGAGTTCTCATCTCTCTCGAAGAGATAAGGCCTCCACCAGAGTCTCCGCCGCAGATGCTGGCCCATCGCCCGGGTTTTGGAATTCAGTCAAGGCCAGGCGGCTGTTCTGAACATCAACACCATTGAATCCCTTACACACTCACTTAGAATCTCTCAGCCCTGACTACATCATAAGGTGTTTGCTGTGGGGAGGGAAAGGGAAGGCAATTGTAAGCCATTTTGAAACTCCTTAAGATAAAGAAAAACAGGGTGTAAAACCAACTTCATCACCACCCCCATCAACAAAAGAGTGAACTTGTAAGGAATACTACAGATAATGTATGCAAAATGCTTGAGCATTCCAGTGCTATATTAATACTCAACATTATTACTGTCATTGGGACTAGGGACTGCTGGAATGACCTGCATTCTGTTGGACCATTTTCGGATCCACTTCCGATGCCTGAGTTGAGATCAGTTCTCTAGCTAAGATTCCAAAAGGACATAAAAATGAGTTGAATGTGACTGGAAACTAGTTATATGGGCTATTTCACAAATGACAAAATCACCATGCATGTACACAAGTTGCTCACCCACAGTGAGTAACAATGAGTAAAAAGGTGAGCATTATAGGTTTTTTTGGTGCCATTCTCCTAGCCCTACTGCATGCTTTTAATTCCTCTAATGATAGAAAAAGAAACCAGGAATAAACAAACAACTGAAGATTGTTTGATGTATGCAGCCCGGACAGGCACAAGTTGATATTCCTCCCTGTCTTTATGGTACTGCTTGGCCTCAGTTCATCAGACAATGGGTCTGTTTTCTGTGCAGTACAAAGACCCAATCCCCTGGCTTCTCTTGTACTCTTCCAAAAGGACAGGCTTTGCTTTAATCCTTGCCTTCAGGATAACAATTCCCCCTTTTAAATAACCATGATTGTTTTCCCTGCCTAGTGTCATATCTCTTAGGGGTGGGTATTTGAACTTTCAATAACTACACAGTCTGCTACAACTTAGCTTTCTTCTATTTTATATGTTGTCCTTTCAGTGCTTATAAAATAATCTGTGTCTTGATACTGGGGTCTTTGATTAGGTAAACGCTAGCTGGTGCCTGATGAGGTTGTTATTATTTCTGAGAAAGACAAAAGGGTGAATCCAGTGGTGGGATTAAAATAATTTAACAACCAGTTCCGGTGGTGGGAATTCAAATAATTTAACAACTGATTGTTTACAAGCACAGTTTTAACAACCGGTTCTGCTGAAGTGGTGCGAACCTGCTGAATCCCACCACTGGGTGAATCAAACATTCATGCCCTTTTCCAGGTATGTACATAGACTGTCCAATGCCTATAGGCCTATTTCAGTGGACAGATGCAATACTGCTGTTGAACTAAGTTTATTAGCATAATCCACTCTTTGACTGGCACCTCATACAGATGTTAGTATTCCTGTCCTGCAGTACTCTGGTCAACCAGTAGGTGTGCTGTGAGTTCTGCTCCAGCTTCTTTAGACAGCAGAAATAAAATCCTGAACCAGCTGTAGCTAGTTGGTAACAAGGGGTTGCAGCCCATCCATAACTTTAGTTCCAGATCAGGCTACCAGATTAAAACTCAGTAGGTCACAGCTGCTTGCTAAAAGGTTGGTTTCCTCCATTCTGTATATTATATTGAGGAAGTAGTTCGTATATTATTAACACTAGTAAGGCTGTTGAAAGGAGAGAAAAGAAGGCAATATTGGGCATGCAGTTAAATATGCCCCATTTCAAAATAATGACTTTGTCATTCCTATATTAACAATAAGCTCCTTCAACTAGAGATCTATAGTCATACAACAAATATAAATAACAATTATAGAATGATGATAAAAGAAATGTATGCCACTAGTAAAATTCCAAGATTGTTACATTATTACTTAGCAGGAGAGTGTTTTAAAGAGATTATAATAGACAAGAATTTGGCCATACATGGTATAACTGAAATTGTAATTGTAATTGAGGCTGCCAATTTCCATCTTCAGTCATCTTGGTCTGGCCTGCTATGATTCCATCTGGGCCCGCCTGTTCCCTCCCTTTCTTCTTCTTATCTTTCTCTTTTTCCTTTCTTTTTAGCCTTAGGAACGGGCGCCTGTTTGAACTGTTTTAAACTGTTTGAACTGTTTTAAAACTGTATGTAACTGCTGCTGGAGTTTTAATATGTTTAAGTTATGTCATTTGAGTTGCTGTTGGACAACAGCCATGTTGTGAGCTGCCTCGAGCCCTCCGGGGAAGAGGCGGCCTATAAATTTAAAATATAAAAATAACTAACTAACTAACTAACTAACTAACTAACTAACTAACTAACTAACTAACTAACTAACTAACTAACTAACTAACTAACTAACTGCAGGAGTAATGTTAGCCAACAAAAAGAAAACTACCCGTGATTCAACAGCTGGTTGGTACTTACCCAGAATGCAAGAAATACGAAGTTCTCACACGGAAGACCATCGGTCACAGAGTAATAAAACGTGAACATGATCTCAATCATGCCAGAGGCACAATGACAGAAGCCTCCAGAGAATGGAATATTATTGAATAGATCCACTTCAATTCAGCTGTAGACAGAGCATTCAGGAATATCAAGCAAGCCTTTATTGGCATAGACAACAGTACAACAGTAGTAAAAAAACTGATTAAAAAAACATATACAGTACAGGAAATAAATGTTAAGTGGAGGAAAATCTACTGGCATTTAGTAATTTCCAGGAGGTCTGCCACTATCATACAGAGAGAAGGATCAGGATTGTCCAGCAAGTAGTGTAATCTAAATAAATCGGGAAGCTCAGGTAAATGTAAAGGAGTAAGATTCACATACTTGGATCTGATTTCCTTGAATCTGAAACAGTGTAGTAATTGGTGGGCCAGAGATTCAACTGAGCCATCATTACATTGGCACAATCTTTTAGCCTTTTCTTGCTTGTTAAATCTGCCATGTAACAAGGCAGAAGGCATAACATTAAACCTGGCGAGCATTATGGCTCTCATTTGAGCAGGGTTTATTAAACAATACAGGTAGTGTGCCAAGTGGCCCTGTTCAAATGGGAGAGAAAAATATAGGGGGGAGCATGTTTTCTTGGCTGCGGTGATTAGGGTAAAGAACTCTCTATCCAATAGTTGACCTTTTAATTTTCTATAGGCTTCTGAATGGGACAAAGGGCAAAGTGAATCCACTGACAGTCCAATAGAAGCCATTTTTTCTTCGATTATGGAAAACCAGGGGTTGGAATGGGTGTCAGAGTGCAGACAGTGGACCAGGGAATTACGGTCTGAGAGAAAATGGATTCGCAGCCAGAATCTAAAATCCCTCAGCCAAGCAGCTGATTCCAAGGAGTTTTGACCTAACTCCAAAGGGCTGCATAGGGCACGCAATTTGGGAGTCCAGTTATCTTATGAAAAAAATTGGATTGAAGGGAATTCAAGGAGTGGTTAATAGCTTGAATTCAAATTGGGACTCCGTAAAGCAATCTCAAGGCGACTTTGGCATTGAAAAATTTGAGGGCAGGAGGGATAAAGGAATGCATTCAGGAATATGAGATTTCCATGCCAAATTGTGACTGAACATAATACCCAGATATTTGAAGTGGGCCACTTGTTTTTTGTCCCTTCCATTTATGCATTTCCCTCCCAAGTCTTGCATTTCATTCTTCTGCTTTTTAAAAACACCATTACTTTAAATAGTGTCTTTGCACACTTGCAAAGAGTAGAAAGAATGTGTAGTACGTGTGTGTGTGGGGGGAGGGGGGGTACTATGCCTTGCTTTGGAATCAAAATCAGCTGAACTGAAAACCTTTCCGCTTCCAAGTATCTCTTTTGGTTGATGAAGCTGCTCTAGCCATTAACAGAGCTGTTGTATCTTTAAACAGTAGTCGTGTCTGCATCAAATTCTAAAGTATTTCAGTGATGAAATTCTGAGAAGCTGAGTGGGTGCTTCCAGGGACCTGAAAGGTCAGGGTGACGAAGGAACACATTTCACTTGGGCGAGGAAATTTTGAGGAAACATTCTGTGCTCTTGGCAAAACACAGAAACCAATTTATTTTATTTAAAACATTTATTAGCTGACTTTCTATTTTACAAGAATTCAAGATAGCTTACAATGTTAACAACAAAACACAATTAAATACATGAAGAGCACTACTTTAAAATTAATAATTTAAAACTGCCCGTAGGCAGAAGAACTGAAACTAGTCAAATGTCATGAATAAAACTGTCTCCATCTGCCTCCTGAAGGTCAAAAGGTTGTTTCATAATCATGGGGCTGCCAGGATTATAAGAAGAAATCAGGATTATAAGAAGGCAGAGAGGCTAGGATGGGAAGAGCTCTAAACAATGTGGATAAATAAATAGAAGCAGGATGGACAGCAGGCAAAAAAGGAAAAATAGATGGTGAGGACAGAGGGGAAAAAAGGCTATAGATGCTACCCAAATTAGTCTGGGGTTTGTTCCCTTTTAGTTTGGGGATATTAGCAGGAACGCATCCAACAATGCAAGAAGTTCAGGTTGTAAGATCTCCACCAATGTTTGCAGGGATTTTTCCCCTTCAGAGAGCCCCAGGGGACCAGAATTAGAAATTCAACAATGTTATTGAAAAGATGGCCACACACGCACACGCACGCGCACGCACAGAGAGAGAGAGAGAGTGCCCTGGAAAAGGGAAAGGGGCTTGAGGTTTATAGCAGTCTTTCCCCTTTCCCCCAGCTTGCTCTTCCACTGGACTGGCTTAATTGGCACAGCAGCAGCCTGGCAGGAATGTTTGGCTTTCTCTTTTCTCTTGGCACAACATAGCCTGAGGTGACTTTTCCTTGGATTAGACGAGGCCCAAATCAAGACATTTTGCCTCTCCAAGAATCTCCTGCTTGCATTCTTTTCATGGTGGCAGTGGCAGAATCATGTGCACATCTCCTTTGCAGACCACAAAGTCTTAGAGGGCAGGCTGCAAAATGTTTGCTTGGGCATTGACCTGGCCACCCCAAGCAGCACTATAGAGGGGAAACCAAAAGTTTTCTCCTGCAGTGCTCAGTGTTGGTTAGCTCAAAGCTGAGCAGCTGTCCCCACCAGACTGCTGGTAGGTGCTTCACTTATTGCTTGCAAAGCAGTCTGTAGAGGATTGGTTTTGGCTACCAGCAGCATGATGGGGGAAGAAACAGAAGATGGATGTGCCAGGCAAACATGCTCAGTTCATAAAGCATGTCAGAATAATTTTTGCATTACTTGGCATTTGTAAGGAAGATTTACATGGTCATGGTGTGCCTTCTAACAATAAATTACTAGACCTACAATCCACCAGGTTCTGGGGGAAAGGATTGTGGAGCTAGTAACCCTGGCATCAACATCACTGCCAGTTCATGCAGTGTAAGTGGCATTTATGCTGGTACAGGGGGCATTTCTGTCTTCCTAACTCACCAGCCAACTTACCTTTATCAACTCCCCCTCCCAACTTCAGTTTTACCTCCTTTCCGATCTTGCACCCAAGTAAACTGCTGCCAATTTATGCAGTTGTATGGTGGGGAATCTACTAGGACTCATTTCCCCCTATATCCCCTTCCCCACACCTCATTTTCCCCTATATCCCCTTCCTCACACTACTGTCTCTTTTCACCCTCCTGGCAAACCCTATATATTCCCTTTCCCCTTTCCCCTGTTTTCTTCTCTCCTTTACATGCCTTCTTCAGCTATATTTAGTATTTAATTATTTTATCCCCACCTTCTCCACTATGAGCCCCCAAACAGCTCATGTCATCTTCCTCTGTTTCATTTTATCCTCACAACAAAGCTGTGAGGTAAGTTAGGCTAAGAATGTGTCAGTGGCCCAGCATCACCCAGTGAGCTTCCATGATAGAGTGGTGATTTGAACCTAGGTATCTCAGATCCTAGTCAAAAACTCTAGTCTGAAACTCTAATCACTACACCCCTCTGGTAATCATAGGGTGCCTGCTACTGAAGTAGTTAGCAGCGGGGCCTGGGTGAGTCTTATAAGTCAGGTAGTAGAAAGTGCTTGCTGGTGGGTCTGGCCCTGATGAGTCTTACCTCAAAGGCCCAAATAGCCCTCAAAAGGGCCCTTGTGCTAGAGACCTAATCTTGAAGGCTGGCAATACTGTATAGTCTAGCAATAACCACTGAGGGCATTTGCTTCTTAAATCTATGAGTGCTTCTATTGTTTGGGTTTTTTTTAAAAACCCCATTATATTTTCTTTTTTAAACTTTCACTTTTCTTCAAGCCTGGGTTGCTTTTTGGGTTTATAGAAATATCTGTTTTGTCTGTGCATGGATTTAAGTACCCACAGACATGGCCAAATTGAGAATTAGATACATTGATAGTTATTTCATAACTCCCACCATATATTTAGAGTGGATTGTGCTTGGGAGCAACTTTATTGGGATTGTCTGCTGCTCCCTCCCCCCTTCCCCCAAGAGCTGTCATGATTTTCTAGGCCACCCCTAAATGGATTACAAAGAAGATTTTTACCATTCAAACAATACTGGTAGGAAAGTCTCCTGAGAAAGAAGAATAAAAGCAAAACTTGTTGCATTTGTTTGTGTCCCTTCTGTCTTACAAAGCACAAAAGAGTGTGATATGCTAGCTGATGTGTGAAAAAAAGCCCAAAAATTTGTAATAGGAATCCTCCAGCACCATCTAGTGGCCTTATATTTTTTTTCTAGTGAATTGTGTTCTTCAGAGGCATTGATGAATTTACATCACTTTAAATTCATCTAGGGTTGCCCTGTAGCCACATTGTGTTTGGCTTCTTCTCTCTTCCAAATCATCGTCAACACATAATTGGATGCCTCTAAAATCTACATGTTTGCCATCTATGATATCAAAACAAGATAACAAACAAGTTACAAGATACAAATAGAAAAAGCAACTGGAATCAAGACAGAACAAAGGTTTGGGTGTTTTTTCAAAGTCATCAGTATCAGAGGCACAGTGGTTTGACTGGAGTAGCTGTACGTTATCAGCCATGCTGGCCAAGCTCTATGTTTAACAGAAATATGTTATAGTAAGCATATTTACGTTGACCACCTTATTATAAGAGTTGTGTTAATTATCTTATAGGTTGGGGGTGGAACTATTGAGGCCTTGTTGAAGGAGAGGATGAGCTGGAGATGATCACTAATAACAAAATCACCTATCTGGAAGGATTGTACATTGGCTGACAAATATGGGGACACAAGTATGTATATTACACTGCATCCAATAGGTGAAATAAAAGTACATTTGCCTGAGTTGGAAAATTTGGTCAGTCCATTCAACCAAATTTTATTATAAAGAAGAGACAACTTGGCTAGGTGAAACCCAGTCAAGTTGGAGATAAGATCCTTAGATCTCCTTGCGAATGGCGTGAAATGGAGTTGAAGGAGTTCTTGATCCATATCTTCTTGGGTGCAGAGTTGAATAGGGTCATTTCCTACCCCTGTAGTAAGCTATGGTTAAACTAAAAGCAGTGAAATTTAACTGTATCCAGAATCGTGTTAGAGGTGGGGAAAGCAGATTTCTAGTTTGCATTGTACTGCTAAGTCAAATTAAATTATCAGTATGCGAATAATCTGCAAACTATTGTTGAAGGCTTTCACGGCCGGAATCACTTGGGTGCTGTGTGGTTTCTGGGCTGTATGGCCGTGTTCTAGCAGCATTCTCTCCTGACGTTTCGCCTGAATCTGTGGCTGGCATCTTCAGAGGATCCTCTGAAGATGCCAGCCACAGATTCAGGCAAAACATCAGGAGAGAATGCTGCTAGAACACGGCCATACAGCCCGGAAACCACACAGCACCCAAATCTGCAAGCTGATTGGCCAAATGTATACCAGTGAGGTAGCAAGTATCTAACATTCTTACAGGCCCTTTGTACTCAAATTAAGATGTGTGGCTGTAAAAAAAAAAGCAGAACAATTTCTCTCTCAAAAATGCCAGAGCATCATCTATTGCTGGAAATGCCAGCTGTTTAGAAACTTAGTGATCTCTCTGCCCTTCATCAGCTTTCTTTACATTCCACTCAATGCTTCTTGTAGATGCCATCGTGTGGTGCTGAAGGGTGAGTTTTTAATAGAAATGTTTAAGATTCTGCTTGATGTGAGCACGCCAGCTGTGTTGGTGTCACACTTGCTACCAATGTACTGCGCAGTCTACAGCCGTGCGAAGAGTGGGAGAGGAGCTCTTATCATGCAGCTCATGTACCAGACAATCTCAGCAGGTGTCACTATGGTAGGGGAAGTGCACTTTCGTTAGACTGCGGTCAATAGCTACAGCTGTGGAATAATGGAGAAGCAAACCAAAAAAATAGCCATACATGGGAAAACGAAGTTTTTCAAATGACAATTCTGTCAAGTTATGGAGAAGTCATCCTCAAAGTTCAGCATGTATGGCTAGTTTTCAGTGGGCACTTTGCAACATTTGTGCAACTGATGATGTACCATAAGGACATATTGATGAGAACTGTGAATATATGAACTTGAATGTGTGTAAATTGCCATCAAGTCACACTGACTTTCCTTTGAAGGCAACAGTGGAGCCTTTGAGCAAGTGATGGAGACGCTGCCCCAGAAAGCGGTAATTACAAAGCTATGTGTGGCTTGGGAAGTGTATTTACACAGAGTGTTAGCACACTGTGCTGCTGTGAATAGACTGCAGTGGTGGCGAACCTTTGACACTCCAGATGTTATGGATTACAATTCCCATCTACATCTGTTCCCATCTGTTATGGACTACAATTCCCAATTGGCCATGCTGGCAGGGGCAGATGGGAATTGTAGTCCATAACATCTGGAGTGCCAAAGGTTCGCCACCACGGGAATAGAGTATCGGGCTTTGAGAAAGAACCTGAGAAATTCAAACCTTACTGGAGGTTAATTGCCCAAAGAAGTTTCAGTTTATGTATGAAGATGCCTGAAAGTATCAGGCTGATACTGACCTTAACAAATATAAATACACAAGAGCACATGTTCTGTAATACTTTATTTTGAATTTTGGTTTTAGACATTCTGTCTTGTTTGTAGAATTCTGTGCAGGTGGTGACCAGCTGAACAAAGATTGTGAGTTGACATTTATATTGATTGTAAGTTATATATGGTATATATGCATAAACGCATGTAAAAGAAATAAGTGAATGTTATTTGGTACATTAGGACTTATAGCTGCTTTGATCAGAAGCTGAGCTACAATGCAATATCACTTAAGTGGTTTCCACATGGGGAGAGTTTGTGTGATTTCCTTGTTGCTAGTGCAGTTGCAGATAAAGCACAGTGGCAGTGAGGCTTCCACAGGGCGGGTTCTCCAGGCTGGGGCCCCCTCCTCTCCCTTGGGCCACCAGGGCTTATAATTTTTTTTTAAAAAATTGGTACATTGATATAAACATATGCTAGTGAGTTTTTAAAAACCATTACAATATCATTATATTGATATACCATTACACCAATCGGTATAACAGGTTCTGTGAATTCTCAGCTTTCATTTTTTAAAAGTCAGTTTCCAGGTCCTTCCACTGCTTTTTCCTTCATTTTCTTCTGAAGAGGCTAGAGATTGACTTGTTTTTAAAGTGAAAGCTGAGAATTCACAGAACTTGTTATTGGGGTTGCCTGGCAACTGGTTGCAGCATTGTGTGCGATGCTATGTCACTTACAGTAAAAAACCAAAAAACAGAAAAACAAAAACAAATGAACAGAAGTGATAACAGATAGCTCTAGGACCAACTGAATCTCTATGGTAAAACTGTGGAGTTTCCTGTGATTCCTAGCACTACCCTCTGGCACTTCTGGTAAGAACATGAGACAGTATTTTGTTTTAAAATTTTCTACTGCCACCAGGGTTGCCAAGTGTGGATTGGGGAATCCCTGGAGATTTGCGCATGAAGCCTGGGGAGGGAGGGGAAGGCCTCAGCAGAGTATAGAGTCCATCCTCCAAAGCAGTCATTTTTCTCCAGGGGAACTGATTGCTGTTGTTTGGAGAACAGATAATAATTCTGACAGATGGGCAAGCTGCCTACAACTGCTCCAAGTGGTGGCAATCAACAGGACCTGGGGACAGGGGATCCCGTGCTCCTGCTGGGCACTTACAAGCCTAACTTGTTACACCTGCTGTCATAATGGTATGTCATTATAACAATATTATAATTGCAAAAATAAAATCCTCATGGTAGAGGAGAGAGGAAATGGCTGCTGGTGGTGGTGGTGGGGGGGGAGGCAGGGACAGGAAAATTGGCTTCAACGTGGGTGAGAAAATATGATTTTTTTACACCCACGCAGCAGCTATGCAGGAATTTCTATCTTTCCCAAAACTTTTAAGCAAAGCAGGTAAAGATTTCAGAAAAGCATGAGGAATCCCCAGAAGTGCAGAAATGTTTCATGATGTGGTGGGGAAGCAGGAACAACAACAACATCCCATTTCCCAACAGCATTGATCTTGGGGCAGATGACCTCTGTAGAAATTGCCTTGTTGGATCAGGATAATCTATTTTTGGATTTATGGCCAATAATGTGAAAGGAAAACCCAAACATTTGTGCAGGACTGTAACGTCAGAGGCTTGAATAGTCGGATGTTGCCATATGACTTCTCCATGGACCATCTAATACTGTGGGTGAAATATTACATATTATTAAAGTGGCATCTTGTCTTGCCCTTTTTATCGTCATCATGACATCTAGTAACATAGGGGAGGGTAATGGTATTTTGCTTCCTATTGCTGAAGGAATCAGGGTTGTGCATGTGCATATATACATACACAAAAGCAAGCACTCCCTGCACCACAGTTATCCGTGAAGAGCTGCTGTTCTCTCCAATATTGTTTCATGGGCCAGCTTCTCTTACTGCTCATGGTGCCAGAACTGTAGGCACCTCTGAACAAGGAGAGCTAGAGTTAGCATGAAGCAAACTGACTCAAGCAGCTGTCAAAGGGACGCTGGCCTAGGGTGGACTGCTAGCTGGAATTTTTAGCCTCAACTATGGTGCTTGCCAGGGGGTGCAACCTCAGGACATATTTAAGGGATGCAGTTCTTGCATGTTTGTGCTATCTTGTAGTGTGCAGTATCTGTAGTATAGTAGAAGTATAGGCACATAGAAACATTTATGAAATACTGCATGCATGCAGTGCTGCTTTATCTCTTACCAAGACAGAAACATGAAAATGGATGGTATTGTTTTGCGAGGTGAATTCGGCAAGACTTGAAGATTTGGTATCTGATTGCTTATATATGTACATATACCTCCTGGATTAGTGCAAACAAACCAGCAAGCTCAGAGTTGAGCTCAAACCATTGCTGTTTTAGTTGGCTGAGCACCTGAAGTAATATGACAGGTGACCTCTGAAGCGGTATAACATCTGTGAGGCTGCTGTCACTGCAGGCTGGCAGATAGAGTGAAAGTAAGAAGACAATATATACTCACATCTAGAGAATCCAAACCTTTAACACCTGCCACATTCCACATCTAAACCAGCCCAAGTCTATGAGGCTCTTGCTCCTAACTTAACTACAAACCACCAGACTCTGCTCTAACCTGTAAAACTTAATACTGGCTTTTCCCACTGATCTGCCTTGACTGGCTCTTGCACACTGATCAGATGTTTATATATTTGATTTCTACTAATCAGGATGCAAGATTTCTAAATAACAATGTTTCTCTGACTAGCTTAATGTCTGCTAGACTTTTTTCATTTCAAGTATAATCCATTTATAAGCCTTAGCTTCTAGACAGTGGGAATCATTCTACTTCCACAGAATTATACAAATTTACACTAATTAAATGTTTATTTATTTATTTTTTAAACCCAACACTTTTCTCTCACATGGAGACCCAAACAGGCTAATAACTTCATTCTCTCCTTCATCATTTTATCTTCACAACTACCACCTTATGAAGTAGGTTAGGGTGTGTGTGTGTGTGTGTGTGTGTGTGTGAGAGAGAGAGAGAGAGAGAGAGAATGGTTGATCAAAGATCACCTAGTGAGTTTCCATGGCATAGTGGGGAACTGAACATAAGTCTTTCAGATCCTAGTCTGACATATACCATGAGGAGAAAAGAATGCTTTATAATTGTCTGTGACTCCTTTCTGTTGCCCAACTTTTAGGATTTTCAAATGTAGAATCTAGAGAGACCTTTATAAAGTTTCACAAGGCACACCTTCTGTATTATCCAGTTCCAGATGGTATCACAGTAATTCATTACACATATTCAAATGTTATAATTGTTGTGCTCTTCAGAATACCATTTCCATCACATGTGTGTGTGTAGAAAAAGCCATAGCTTCAAGAGGAGATTTTGGATTGATAATTAGTTACTTGAAGCCATGGAAAAGAGAAACATGCATACACCAAATATTTCTAGGGTCTACAAAATGGTTTTCCGGTGTTATACAAGAAGGACTGATTTTATTCACAAATACAGGTTTTCAAAGAGCATTACAAAGCAATCTTGGCATTTATTTCAAAGCAACCTTTCCTCTGCTTTGTAACCATAGCTTGAAATGATCAGGTTCCAAGGTGTAAGAGATCTTCTTGTTCTCTGCAGATTCCAAAGTGCATTAGCACAATGTGCCCCCCAGAATGGTTGACCATTGCCTCAATATCACAATTAGAAACAGAAATGCTTTATGGATCCTCTTCACAGCAATTCTTTCCTCTGTCTCCCATCCCGCCCTCAGCGTCTCCCGCTGATCGGTTCACTTGCCCAGATGCTCTTGCCAAACACCCACCTGGCCCAGCTGTGTCTTTCAGCAGCTCTTGCTGGCTGCCAAAGCAGCTTTTAATCTTTCAACTTTTCAATGGGGGCTAAAGTAGCAGTTTTTAATTATTCTTTCTTATTCTGGTTACTTAAACAGCAGAAGAAGGAAGTAAAGTGCTTTGTAAAGCTCAGCTGCCAACTAAACACAGGCTTTTCTGTTCCCAGTGTAATACATGACAGGACTGGAGTGGGGTGTGTGTGTGTCTCCTTGCTATCATCTGGGTGGATCAACTGCATCCTTCTCAAACATTTTGATTCCAACAACTGCAGTTTTTAGGGAGTTTGACTCTCTTTAGCCCGCCATTCTTACGTTGTGAATGTCTGTTGGAGGCAGAACAAGGAATAGAGGATAGAGCGTCAGTTTTTTGGGGAACTCAGCAGATGCTTTTTTAAAGGGAACATAGCAAATGCTTTTCAACCCACCCACCCACCCCACACAAATATACACACTTTAGTCCTGCAGTGCTGGTATCCTGTCCGTTGCTGCCATTATTTTGTTATAGAACATTTAAAGGACGTTCATTTGTTTCTAAATATATCTCTGTAAAAATCATCACCAAACATATGGGATAGAAGATTTAGCCTATCTGTTCCGGGTTTCCAGATATTGTAAGGATAAGGCCCTTTTCATCTTGAAGCTCTGAAAAACTAAAATGAAATTTCCAACCTTTTAAAACAAAGTTTAAGATTTGTCCTTGCACCCTAGAACAGTTACGGGATTGCTAAGCATATATTTTCAAAACTTTATATGGGTATCTCAAAATATTGGAGTGCTTAGCATATGCAACTATTGCAAATAGCAAATTGGGAAGAACGTGTCTTTTCCTTCCTTTGCCTTCCACAGTTTCAAGCAACTTAGCCCCATGATAATGGAGGAATCTTGGTCTTCTAAATTCACTTGTACCTGTGCCTGAGTTCCAGAGCTTCTTTATGTTTGGGAATCAGGAAAATCTGGACATCAATAAAAAAGAGGGGATGATGTCATTACAGAGCAATTTGTATTAGCAACAGAATCCACACAGATTCAGTTCCTTTATTTATACTCTAAATGTGCTGTTGTGCCATATTACTGCAGAACATATGGTGGATTCTTCATGGGTCAAAAACAGCGGAGTGCAGTCGGTGTAAACAGAAATGCAGCTGCCCCAAGGTGTTTGCAGCATGCAAATCAGCCAGGTCATGGGCTTTCACACAGAGGTGCGGTGGGGTTTTTTGGGGGGGTTGTGCGTCCATTCCTGCATAGCTATGCAGGAATGCACACATGAACCCCCACAGCCACGCTGACATCCTGCAAGACCCAGATACGACCCTGTACACCTGTGTGGCTATGTGGAAGTGAGCCAAAAAATTTTTTTTAATGCAACAGCGGCTGAAGCAGAAGTGCCTCCTTCCCAGCCATTTATTCTGCGCCAGTTGCGGAATGGCATTTTTGAAAATACTTGCTCATTTAGCAAGACACATATACGCTGGTTTGGGAAAATAGGACGGTGCAGCTTTGCTTCAGCAACAGTAGCTGTGAGAAGTCCTTCCCCCAAACATTGTTTTTACTGTCCTCACACCGCTGATTTTGGCCTGTGTAGACTCCACCTATGTGAGGCTACTGGATGTCAAACATTTGACATAAACTGTCCGGGAGCGGGGGCCCACCCCTCCCCGGACTTGCCGCTGCCGCCGCCTCCGCCATCTTCGGCCCGGCCAGCCTCCCCTCAGGGCTCGGGCGGACCACCCCCGTCGTCGCCCGCTCGGCCACGGGGCTGAGAAGCGCGGCTCACCGCGCGGCGCCGGATGGAGGAGGCGGGGAGTCCCTCCGTCGACACCGAGGCGGCTCCAGCACCGCCGACGAAACTCGGCCAACCCAGCCCTGGACTGAAGCCGGGGAGGGAAGAGGCGAGCCTGCCAGGGCGGCCGGGGCCTCGCCTCCGGCCGGCAGACACTGCGGCCGAGATCCCCGGGGCCGCCGACGGGGGTTCTGCCGGCCTGATGCTCCCCGGACGGGAGCAGTCGTGGCCAGCCGCTCCGCCGGCAGGCGGTGCTGGAGGAGGCGGGGTCCCGGCCTCACAGCTGGTGCCGGGCCGAGCCCGATGGTCGGGAGGAAGGCGTGGCTGGAGAAGGGAGGGGTTTTCAAGAACGGAGCAGGGTGGGGAGGGGATAAAAGGAGAGGAACGAGGACACCTGGGAGAGAGTTGTTGTGGTTGGGGAAAAGGGAAGGACGGAGACAGGAGACCAGAGGCCGGAGGCGAAGCAGGGAGAGGTTGGGGAGAAGACACAGGGGTTGGTGGACGAGGAGAACAGCAGGCAGGGAAGAGAAGTGGCAGAAGGAAGGGAGACGAGAGGAGAGAGGAGGAGAAAGGAGCGGGAGGGCTAGAGGAAGGGAGTCCTGTGCTGTGAACAGGCTCTCCTCTTGGCTGCTTAGTCTGGGCTGGAGGGCTGGAGGAAGGGAGCCCTGTGGTGTGAACAGGCTCTCCTCTTGACTGTCTAGTCTGGGCTGGATAGCCTGGGGTGTATTAGGGCACCCAATTTAAACCACCCCACACGACCAGGGGTGAGGTCGGGAGGTACCAACGCCCGGGAAGGGATAGGCGGGACGGCAACCGGGTACCCCTTTTGGTACCCTGGAGGGGGACCCTGACATAAACATTCTTCTGAAGAAGACCCTCCATGATTGCAAATGAGATATTTATTTACTTCAGATACACTTCACCTTTCTCCCCAATGGGGACTCAGGGTGGCTTATATAATTTATCTGTCCTCCATTTTATCCTCACAACAACCCTGCAAGGTAGGCTAGTCTGAGAGTATGGGACTGGCTGAAGTTCAGTCAGCAAGCTTCCATAGCAGACTGTCTGAACCTGGTTCCCCCAGATCCTAGTCCGACATTCTACTACACTATGCAACATTTTGTAAAGGGCAGCAACTACATTTTCTGCAGTGGGTATATTCTTGTGGCTATAATCCATATGTCCAAAGTGCCTTTTCTAGTTGTAGGTTAATAATAGTGTACACAAAAATGAAAGAAAGAGTAGGCCTTGATGGGAAATCTAAAATGCAAGAAGGGAGACTGTGACAAGAAAGTGCTGTTCTGTACCTATAAGGAAATACTTTCACTATTAAAATATGCCACTGATTCAAAGATAAATGTTTGAAATAAAATTTAACAGTTTCTGTGCTATTCTCAGATGCAGCAACCTTGGAGAATAAAACAACAATTCCACCATTAATTGACAGAGCTGCCATTAGATAACTAGGGCATAACTGCAAGATGCAGCCTACTTTTTTAGTTCGTGGGTACTTGATGGTTAGTTCGTGGGACTCATGGTTAGACATACATTGGTAGAACTCTCCTCAAAACTCACCAGGAGTACCGTGATGGGAGAGAAGGATTTTCCAGTTTCCTTCCCATTCAATTTTCACCAGTGGAAAGGGCAGGGGGTGGGACTTTTGCCCCCTTTCTCTGGTTCCATGTAGCCAAGTTGATATTTCACCTAATCAAAAGAAGTGTTGACTGTACTACTTCCTCATTTCTCAACAATTAGCCTCAAAAGAGTAATTATTTTTAGACGTATGACAAGCTTTCTATGTTCAGAATTGTTCATAACAGTAGTAAGCCGCATGCTGTGCAGAATTTTATATACATTTTATGCTGATTGTTGAAGGCAACCGAATCTCAAATATTACTGTCATTTGTTCCTTTCGTGTCACACATACATATTTTAGTGCATTATCAAATGTTGCCTCAAACAGGAGCATTAGGCCTATTATTTCTCTACAGATAGCAGTTCCCCACCTCCCCTCCCCCAGATCAACCCAGGCAAACTCTCATCTCTTTTTATCTTGATAAAGAAAGGGTGGTCTATTCATAGGAAAATAGTTGGGTCAGGCTCTCCGGGGCTTTTTGTTTGTGCTCTACAGGGTGCCTAATAGCACTGCAGGGGTAAGAATTTAGTCACTCAGGCAACCTACAGTACACCCTGCCAACCCAAAAAAAGTGTTAATTAAAGGGTGTCAAATTCAAGAAGTGGTTTGGAAAAGGGGTGAAGGGACATGGTTTTCCAAAGAAAAAGGAAAGTATAGTTATGTCTTTCACCAGTCCTTGTACATTTTGGAGGGACTGTGTGTCACTTCTGTGAATTACTCTGTGGCTTAGTATAAATCAAGTTTGCAGTCATAGCAGATATTCAGCTTAGTCCTCTTTATTTATAGTTATTGTTTAATATGGATAAATATCGTTAAACTTGCACAATATATTCCCCACTGTTGTTGCAAGAAGTACTTATCAGAATGAATGAAATGTTTTTCCCCTCAAGATTTTGCATAAAGTGCCATGTATTTGTGCTAAAATTATCTTTTAAATCTCACACAATATTTGACACACAAAAGCTTTAGTTTTCACTTTGTATTTCAAAATGCTGTGCAATTTGCTATAAAAGGTGTAACGCCAGCAAATAAAACTGTCTGATCTTCTGTTTGTGTCACAAAAATCAGACTTGAATATAAAACATAGCAAGAAAAAGTTCTGCTGTAAAAGACCATGAATTCTAAACATTTATTATTTCTTGTTAAATCAATGGGATGAAATAGGTAAGTTAATTTTTCTTCTTGAATAAAGACTTGGTGGAAAAGAATAATACACATTATTTAGTTACCACCATTACTTTGTATGCATATGTAATATGTAATATGTAATAATAATAATAATAATAATAATGTTATTTACAGTCAATGACCAGAACAATGTATAAACAAAGAAATAAAACAGCCGCTCTTGTAAAATCACAATTGTTTGGAATCAAAATATAAAACCGTACCCTCTTTTAGTTCCATACTATAGTTTCGTCAGCTTTAGACAGTGCTGTTAAAAGAACTATACAATGACCTTTAACTTTAATAAATAAGTAAAGGGGAGGAGAGAAAAAAATGCCCCAACCTCTTAAGGGCTGAATTCCCACTGAAAATTTAATCTAGATACAACCAAGTTTCAAAACCGCCCCATCCCTAGAGGATGGGGCGGTATAAAAGTTTAATAAATAAATAAATAAATAAAAAATAAAAGAATCGGCACCTTTTGATCCAGATTCCAACATCCTCACTGCAGCATGTTTCTAGTGAAGACATCTAGGCCTGCCCCTTGGGGAAGGGGGGTGCCTGCTGTCAGGGGTGCAATTGTTAAGCTAGGAGCACCAAAATTTCAGAGTATCTTTAGGAGACCCTCCTGGTGATAGCACCCAGGTTTGGGTGAAGTTTGGTTCATGGGGGCCAAAGTTATGGACCCTCAAATGTGTAGCCCCCCCATCTCCTATTTGCTCCCATTGGCATGTTTTTCCCCCCAAAAAACATATGCTCAACTGAGTCAACTTCCTTCAGGGAGAAGGAACATAGCCTCATGTCATATGGGATTTTCTTATACCTACACTCAGTGGTGTGATTCAAATAATTTAACAACCAGTTCCGGTGTTGGGATTCAAATAATTTAACAACTGGTTGTTTACGAGCACCATTTTAACAACCGGTTCTGCCGAAGTGGTGCGAACCTGCTGAATCCTAACACTGCCTACGCTCCAAAACATGAGAGGGCAAGGAATTGCATCTGGCCAGTGTGAACATTCGCCTCATGTTGTTATCTGCCGAAGGACACCCAGCAAGCTTCCATGGCGTGGGCAGGAATTCAAGCCTAGGTCTTCTAGGTATCAGCCTGGCACTCTTAAGCACTATACCACCCTGGCTAAAATAGTTTAGGGAGATTTATTCAACCTTGGAACAATTCTCTTGAGTTTTAGCCATCAGGTGACAATGCTACTGCTCTCCCAGTCCTTTGGTCAGTGATTTTTCCCATCTCTCTTATAATGGATGCTGAGGAACTGCTTACTGATTTGCTTATTAGTGGTTTGTTTGATTTTAAGGTTTGCTTTACTGATTTTATGTAATTATTGAGTATTTATGTAGCAGACTGATAGCCCAGCCTTGATCTTGCCAGAGATTGGAATCTAATAAGAGTTTGAATTTAAGCAGGGTTGGCTATAGTTAGTAAGTGGATGGAAGATTTGGTTGCTAAACAGAGGAAGGCAACGGCAAACTACCTCTGTACATTTCTTGCCTTGAAAACCTCATGGTGGCCTTTTCTGCACACACCACTTAGCCATTTCAAAGACGTTTTCGATCCCAACATTTGCAACACAGTTTGTCTGCTCTCCCTTTCTCAAAACATTGTTTGCTGGTGGCCGTATTTTCCATTCATGCACTGTTGCGACACTTCATAGCATCGTAGATTTGTTGATACCAAAAAGGGGGAGGGAGGGACACACCAGAAATAATTTTAAGAGGAGAGTGGTGAAGGAATGAGGTGAAGCACTCAAAAAATGTCAGAGCATGTGCTGAAATTGAGGTTTGGTGACTGCAGAGGAGTCATGGAAAATGGCCCTTGGTTTTGGCAGAAAAAATATAACATTTCAACGTGATTGTACTGTGAGGGAAACTGGCTTGGGAAAGTTTCAGTGAAAAGAAATGTTGTAAAAATGTTTTCAGATACAATGGAGAAAAGGTGTTTTGGAAACGTTTCCAAAACCAAGAAGGGGAACATTTTATTTCCTGCCTGAAAACGTTATAAATGGTATATGTGGAAAAGGCCAGTCTTATGATTGCCATGAGTTGGTTGTAACTTGATAGCATGCATTTATTATTGCTGTAGTTAATTTATTTACATTGTAACCTGAGAAATTCATGTTGGGAGATGACTTAGAAATATCTTGATGTAAATATAGTGTCATCCAAGTAGAAGCAAAAGTGCTTTTTGGATGGGTGCATGGAGGAAGCAATTCTGATAGCCCAGTTTTGATCTTGCCAGAGATTCAGCAGAGAATTAAAACTTAGCGTAGGAACTCTATTAAGTCCATATGTATTAATGCTGTGTTAAGTATTTCCTTCACTTCAGTTTTTCCTTCAGTGTGGCATCACTGACAGTTTGCAGCAATGAATAATACAAGACATCTCTAACAGCAATCTCAGCACCTCACAAAAGTACTATTCCTCAAATAATTTGGGATGAATCATGACAGTTAAGTGATATAAAAACAACCTATGTTGTTGAACATTGTTGCTTTTGAAAATGTTCTGAATCTTGGATTTAAGTCTGTGCATGCGTGTGTGCGCGCACTCGCGCACCATCTAGTCACAATTGATTTACGGTGCCCCTTTAAGTTTTCCAAGGTAAGAGGTGTTTGGAGATGGTTTGCAATTGCCTGCCGCTGCATCACAACCCTGGTAGTCCTTTGACTACCATCAAAACCCTAACCATGGCTGACCCCTCTTAACTTTTGAGATCTGAAGAGATTAGGCTAGTCTGGGGTTATCCACGTCAGAGTTAAACCCATTTAGTCTGACTTAAATGGTTGGACAGTGAACCTGATAGAATCCAACCTGCACAGAGGTAGGATCAACTACAGCAGTGTTCAATGGACTCATTGTGATATTCTCCACACCACCAAATTTTTTTAAATTGTGTCTATAATCATATCAAGGAAATTGTATAATTAGCCACTCCAGAGGAACAGCTTTTGCATTGTATTTATAATGTGTACTGGATCATTCTTGGGAAAGGGTATTATAAGAATGTACCACTGTAGTGTCAGGTTCAACAATAGTCTAGATCTTAATAACTGGAAGTACAGAGTAGAAACTGAAAAATTCAGCACTGCAGACTGATGCTGGAATGAGGAACTCTGCATTTAGATGCAACATTCTGGTTGAGAGGTGGGATAATAATGTTGGAAAAGTAATGTGTTATGTGGTCATTACTTTGATTTCATCAGTATAGAATGCCCTGGCCCACTGGTATCCTTAGCAATTCTATAGTGCAGTCAGGGTGTGTGTGTGTGAATACAAGTGATATTACTACTAACGAGCATGCATTACAGCTCTCAAAAATAGTTACTAATTGTGTATGAGAAACAATATTAACTGGATCCCAATAATATTAATAAGTCTGGTGCCAAGCCTTAGATTTTGATGTGGATGTTTCTGCTGTCTTTTAATAATATTTATTTATTTATTTATTTATTTGATTTGATTTGATATACCACCCTATCCCCAAAGGGCTCTGGGCGGTGTACAACATAAGACATCATGCATAAAATCATCATAAAACACAAGTATCACAGGAGGAGCGAATAAATAATTAGTCAATAAATAAGCCTATAGTTAATATGCCTGGTCTTTGTACCATCACATAATAAATACTTCTGATGTGTTAAAATTTACGTTCACACATGTAGCTAAATATTCATCTTTGGTTGAAAGTATTGCTCATTTTCCCCTTTGCTTATTCCAGCAAGTTAAGTGCTGTATGTTTGGGGTTTGCTAATGCAACAGTCATTTCTGAGAGCCATCCAAACAAAAAACCCCACATCAATAAGATACTAAACCCTTCATTACAGTAATGTATGTACTGAGGATTCCTCCTCCTTCTCCCCTGCATCTCCATTTCCCCTCCACCCCAAACCTTTCTTCGTTCCCTTGGGCACAGTCTCCAAACGGCAGCATCTCAGACCCATCACAGTGCCGCACACTTAAAACGGCTGCAGGAAATTTGTTTTACAAGGCTGGTTTTAACTGAACTACCTGCTGTGCACCACATTGCTACTGTTTGAGAAATGAATGATGGGAAAAGCAAGTCTGTGATTTCATTTGTTCAGACCGATTAGTCACACGTTGCATACGGTATCATTTGCTTGTCACTTAATGACTGACCAGCCTGCCTGAGTCATTAGTGCCGTAGCGCAATGAAAGGAAGACATAAGCATAATGAGGAGCTGAAGGAAAGTGGAGTGCTGTTTTACCTAAAAGAAATGGTGCACAGAAATCCAGCACAGCTGCAGGTGTTCCAATGACAATGTGGGAAGCAGTTAGCTTCCAATTTAGCAGAAAATTAAGAGTGAAAAAACTGTTATTTGTGAGAGAAGATACTCATGGCAAGCAATCATCCATGCTCTATATCCACAAGATGAGCATTCAGCTGTCTTTGTCGTGACTTAAAACAATTGGTATCTTGGGCAGCATTCAACACCAGATTGGTGCTTATTATCTCTAGTTTATTCTTTCTTGGGATATTTTGTTTTTCTCCCCCCCATTTTATGGTTAATTTGCTTGCATGAATGTAAAGCCATTTAAGCTGAAAAATCTGGATTGTGTTTTATTATTATGCTCTGAGCTGTGTGATGCAACATAATTGGCAATTTTCAGATTCATAATTTATTTTGATTCATGCAGCCACACTGAAAACCTCACTTCTCAAACTGATAACAAGCTAGACGAGAGCCTGCAGATTCCTTTGGTTAAATAACAGAAGTCACAGAGACACATTTTGTAAAATCAAATTATAAGTGCTGGCAAGATATATCTGATGCATGGCCAAAAGTGAACCAGCTTGCTTTTGGGGATGCAGGAAGACGTTCTCTGCATATAGCTATAGCACAGGTAGAGTAGTCAAGGTGCTGCTCCATGGCATGGAAAATGTATGTACATTCTGTTCCTTGCTCTGTCTTGGATTTCCCTGTGTGATAATAGGCAAGTCACTTAGTATTACATTTGAAAGATATGTAGCAGTTGCACCTGTGACTAAAGATTAACAGATACATTATACCACTTCATGAGCCACTTCATAAATTACACTTAGTAGGTACACCTTATTGGTTTAGCAGATGCCCACTCGTGTCACAAAGTTTATGTACAATGTCTGATCAGTGGTCAGACCTTACCATTTTTTACTTGAGAGTAGCAGCGGAGAGTGGGGTGTCCAAATGTGATTGAGGTACTATCACTAGGTGAGGTATCTAACTCTTCCTCTGTGCTGTTTTCCCAGTCTAAACCACCACACCATCAAATGTGCTATTATAGGGAAGAAATGCAGGCATTATACAGGGACATACATCATATTTGGTTAGAAGACTGATGGCAGTTGTAGGAGGGGCAATCTAGTAAACAACATGGAGGAGGATAACATTAAACACCCCCAGCACTAGAACGACTACTCAAAGCCTTCTGTCACTAATTTCAAACTAGAAAAGGAAAGCTGACCAGAAATCTCTGGTATCAGATCTGTTCCAGCATTTAGACAGGTACCCTCAAAAATTTGGCTGAGAGAAGCAGGAAAAAATACTGAGAAGAACATTTTTTTGGCAACCGATTTCAATAATTGAAAATGGTCATTCAGGTAGAATAACATCAAGAGGGCCTCCTTTATCATGAAACAATATAACCAAAACAGTAGATTCCAGATAGGACACAATTTTCTGGTTTCCATCTGCAGCGAAAGACAGGGAAGAGAGAAGTTGCCATTTACAAAAAAAAAATCATTTGCAAATATTTTGAAGCCTGGCATTGAGTTTCCCCCTCCGTTTTGGAAAGAATTGTCATTATTTTCATTAAATTGTTGAGGTGTGATCATCCCATCATATTACACATGCTATTTTCTAATTTGTTCTCTTTCAGTCACTGGTATCATTGTCAGATTCACTGGGAGTCTGTTTCTGATTTTCTTACCAAATAACACCTCTGCAGATTACTGTCCAGTGCCCAATGGTTAAGTTCTGTAATTTAATACTACCAACTACGTATGCACTTATAAATCCTTTGTTTTTATAAACAGTTTCTTAATCATTTTGACTTAGTTTTTTGCTAACCATTATACAGGGGATATTCCTCATTAGAAATGACATCTTAGAAACATATTTTAATAAACATTTCAAAAATTCAACATAACTAAATTGTGGCCCATCATCAGATACCACCTTTGTATGTATACCACATTTCGCAAAAAAAAGAAAAAAAAGAAGGTAATTCTTCAGACATTTATGTTTGGAAATATTGAAGATTCTGGACCATTTCAAACAAATTTCCTCCTAGAAATTTCAAACAGTGAAACCAGGTCAAGGCTGCCTATGATTGCCACAAGAAATCTAGTTCTAGGCCCCAGATAGAAAAGCTGGTACAAAACATAGCATGGAAAGTCCTCCAGTGTTTTGGGCAACAGATTTTTGGGTGTACCAATCCATTAACATTACTGTTGGCATAGTTTGAAAATGGATGGCTGTGAAGACTAAAGGTAATGCTAGAAAGGTAAGAAGCTCTGTTATGATTCCTTTTGATTAATCCAAACCATGGAGAACATTTAGAACTGGATATGGCATCACTACTTCAGGAATGAAGACCAAGTCACAAAGTTTGGGACTATCTGAGGGGAATGCCCACCTGGTAAAGAATAACAATGAAGAATTTGGTTATAGCTGGCAACCCAGGTAGACTCTCTCTGCAGCAGGGTGAGGAATTATCTTGAAAGTTGGCTGACTGGAAAATTCCCAGAATAAAATATGATACTGATGGCTAGCTCCAGATAACAAATGGACTGCTGTATTTTGAACCACTGGAAGTTCCAAATTGTCTTCAAGGGCGACTCCAAATGAGTATCTTAAAGTAATCCAGACTTGAGGTTGATGGAACATGGATTAACATGACCAGATCAAATGACCACAAATAGGGAGCTAGCTTCTTTAAAAAAGTGATGCTGAAAAATTTATCTTCTGCTGTCACCTGTTTCTCCAATAAGAGGCTGGGCTCCAGTGAGCCTTCAAACTCTTAATGGAGTTTTCAAGTGAAAGTTGCGCTCCATAAATAGTATGGAGAACAATCGAATTTAAAATGGTAACCCTTCCAACCAGTACTATATCTGTCACATTTGGATTCAGTCTTATATTCTTCTCTCTTAGCCGTTAGACGACTGCATTCAGACACTGGGCCAGGCAAAAGACAGCTGCATCTGGAGGCGTATTCAAAGTGATGACATCCCACTTCAAGACTTCAGACAAACTAATTAAGGGACCTTAGACAGATATTAAACATGAGAAATAAAGCAGAACTCTGTGAAAAAGCCATTTCTCTCAGCCAACCCACACCTTCTCCATTACTAGCTTCCTTTCTTAAAGGGCTATCTTTTCCCACAGATCCCAATGAGTCAGTTGCAATCTTCAGGTCAGCACCTGCTTATTGTCCCCCTACCTTTAACCCAAATCAGTCCCTGGGTCACTATCCACTCCCCATAAGCCGCGGGGTCACCTCTTTAAAAGCCACGGGGGTCCTGGACGCTCCCCACATCTCCGGCGCTCACTGCGCGGCTGCCAGGGATTTACCTCTCTCCCGCCTCCTGGCTGCGCGGCAAATTAGCTCCGCTAAAAAGAGCAACTTTTTTAAAAACCCAGCGGAGTGCTACTTGAGGGTTGTGGGGAGACTCTCGGACTGTTTCGCAGCGGCTGATTGGCTGTGACAGCGCAGCTTACGGCCAATCAGGAACAGGAGGCGCCATCTTGTTAAGTGGGGGGGTGTCCCCGTCCTAAAGAGATGCGCATAACCAGTGATGGCCGTAGACGCATTAATGCGACATCCAGTCGAAGTCGCGTCTTCACGTCTCAACTTGTTCAAAAGCCCGTGCCGAGCAAATGCGCAAGGAAAATGTTGGCATGGCGAGCGAATGAGAGGAAGTTACAAAGAGGCGTGCGTTCGCCGAGGCGCTGGCTTCTGCTTTCACTTCCAAACACTGCTGATGGCGTGTGTCTCCACAGAAAGCGCCAGCCAGCGATTTACTGCTGGCGATCAGCGTATGTGCCGGCGATCTTAATAGAGGGCTGTTAGCGCCTCTTTGATGACGTTCGCACTCCGCTTTCGTCGCGAACCTATCATAAACAACCTCTTCCCAGCCAATCACACTGGAGACCTGCCTTTCGGCTGGCCGCCCACTTTCTGCGTAACTCATGGCGCTTACCACGTTTGTACGGCGTATCGGAGCGCTCCGGTATTCCCTCATTGCAACGGAACTCCCGCTCTTTGCTGCCCGCGTTATTTCAAGAATTGCAAACGTGTGGGGAACAAATGTCTCCGTGGTCAGAAGCCACGGAGGCTTTTCATTGCGGGGTCGCAGCGGCGTTGCAGTTTAGTGAGGTAAGTGGGTAGTGGCCCCCTCTGCTAGGTCTATCGTGCAAGAGTGTCCTTTAAACATGTATAGCCAAAGCATAAATCCAAGGGCAAAATGGATATTGTATGCAGGACTCTCGTGTTGATGAAATAAATCTCAGATAAAGATAGAATGGAGACAAGCACTTAACCAACAAATAACATTATTACTTTAACAAACATATAGACTAGAAAATGAGAAATCAGTGTGACACAGAAGTGAATTATACCGCAAAACCCAATACAAGTCAGTTACTTTGAACAAGCCTAATTGTAGTAGTGCTGGATACCTAATTAAAGTTATATTTACTCCAAATTATATCCCTCCCAATTGGCTAATCTAGAGCAAGGATATAGGTGCAGGGTTGAGTGAACTGGGACCAAAAGGGGTGGAGGGATAACAGTAATGGTCATAAGAGTCCCTAACCAGGATGCAGAGGGAAAAGGGCTAGCAGATAGGGGATAGAGAAGCTCTCTCTCTCTGTGTAGTGCTGTCCAGTCAGTCATAGCTGATTTATGGTGACTCCAAGAAAGGACTTCTAAGGCACATGAGAAACAGAGATGGTTTGCTTCTTCTGCAGAGTCTTTTTTGAGGGTCTGTCTTCCAAATACTGATCCCGCTTAGCTTCTGAGATCTAACAAAACTGGGCTATATTATGTCACCTCGGGAATTAATCCTGATTAATCTCAGGAAGGATAGCAGAAAAGGAGAGAGAAGTCATGCTCTGCTTGTCTTGAAGATGAAGGATCCATTGATGTTTGTAGTAATAAAAGATGGTTCTAGAGAGGAACTAGCTATAAAAATAGAGAGCCTTCTTATGCACCTGAATTTACTTGGGTGGACATTTGGCCCATTTAGGTGCAGAAATAGGATACGTACTGGCATTGGACCAAAACTTTGGAACTTAGTTGTTGAATTTTGGGGTGTGTTGTGATTGGTGTATCTTTGGATCTGGGACCCTACTGTGGGAAATATTAGATTGTAAGGTGAAATGGCCAGGGTCTAAGTGTTGGTGTCTAGAGGGAACAAACACATGTCTGAAGTGAGAGCTGTCACGTACATATTGTTGATATGATCATGTTTTGAATGAACAAGTATACCATCAAAGAAAACAGGGACCATGTGACATGCTGTTTACCATGACTCTGCTGTTCTGCCCTGCTGCAGCCTCTGCTGAGTCATACCTGGGTACACTGGTACTTTAACAAGCTGCAGACAGACCCTTTGCTCAATAAGAGATAGGGGGTCCCACCCTGTAGCTGACCTGGGTGGTGGTCAGTTCTGAAACCAGACCAATCACCTTCAGACAATTGTGTGGTGGCAAAATGTAACCGATCAGGTAAATTGCCTGCTTGAAACACTGTATTAGTGGCTTTGAAATGAGTTCTTTGGACATTGTGTTTTGGCTGACTACAGCACATTGTCCCACTATTACTGCAATAAAAGCTTATCTGCTTCTTTGAACCAATCTACCTGTCTCTGTGTAACTGGGAGACTGTTGGAATTTTCCAACACTATTGGTGCAAATGTAGGATCTGGGCTGCAACCAGCCTAAGGCAGATGGGACACTTGAATATGCATAAGAAATGTACCTAGCATTGGTGTGATTATTGACATGGATATGATGACAGAACTCATGACATGGGCAAATGGTCTTTCCTGAGTTTATCATCCGTGAATTGCTTTGGTGAAGGAAATCTGAGTCACTTCATATATTTATCTTGATAACCCTGATTGCGGTTAATGGGCACAAAGTCTTTGGAGTTTCCAGGGAGCCTTGATCAATGCTTTCTTGGTTTATCCAGGAATTCAAGCTACTTTCCACAAGGAGTGCTTGTTATCAATTCTTACTTGTATCAGGAGGTTTTCCTTCAGTGTGCAAATAGATTCATTTCCTCTGGATCCTGGCCTCATAAAGCCAAGATTTTCCCCATTCATGACACCTTACGGTCATGAGATTTTGAGTTAGGTTGGGTTCAACAAGGGTCCATGCCTTTTCTATTTTAACTCTCACTTTGTGGAATGAGATACCTGAGCAGGTGAGAAATATACTGTTTCTAGAAAGGTTTCAGAGGAATAGCAGGCTCATTCTATTTGCCTGGCCTTGCAATGGAGTATAGACCACAGGTGTTTTTTTTTAGGGGGAAGGGTGGTATTTGGGGTTTGATTTTATTCTGTATTGGTTCTGGTGGGTTTTCCGGGCTGTGAGGCCATGGTCTAGTGGATTTTGTTCCTAACATTTTGTCTGCATCTGTGGCTGGCATCTTCAGAGATGTATCACAGAGAAAAGTCTGTTTCACACTGTGTTTAGTGTGGTATATTGTCACACTAAACTTTCCCTTCTACCTTAGACACAGTGTGAAACAGACTTTTCTCTGTGATACACCTCTGAAGATGCCAGCCACAGATGCAGGCGAAACGTTAGGAACAAAATCCACCAGACCACGGCCACACAGCCCGGAAAACCCACCAGAACCAGTTGAATCCGGCCGTGAAAGCCTTCGACAACACATTTATCCTGTATGTTTTTAATTTATGATTTTTAAGCTTCATTGAGCCGCAAGGAAAAGTGGAGTTATTTACATGGTTAGCAAGTTCTTTACTGAGAGTTCAGAGAGCTTCACAAATAAAACACACCACAGAACAGGAGGCTGTGGTGATGAAGGGGAAATCAGATAAAATTGCCTTCCCCTCCCTCTTCTGCTAGCAGCTTGCAGGACAAACACCATCTGCTTGCAGAAACAGAAAGATCCTTTCCAACAACTATGAAATTTTCCTCTGGATTCAATTTTTTAAAAAGTATCTGACCTTTCTCGTATTTATTTTTCTCACATTACATTGTTTACTACGTCCCTCCGATACTATCGCAAATAATTCCGCTACACCATCCATGTAAACGGTTGAAATACTCTTGCAACAAGCTGATTTGATCTATGATATGTAATGCTATGCCTCTATTGTTGTAGAACCAAAATGATGACAACAACATCCCAAAGTTTTACAGTACTAGCTGCTTATTTTTTATTTAGGTCTCCAGAGGAAATCATGTTTGCCTTTTTTCCCCATTTTAATGCTTCCTTTTGCTCTCTGTCTGTTCTCACCAGCTGGTGAGAGAGACTGTTCAGCTACACCCTATTTCCCTTCGCCTAATAGACACTTAGTCCTGTTCTGCCAATTCTGTGTATAGTATTTCCTTGTATTCATTTCCAATGCTCTGGTCAGCTTTCAGCAGCTACTTCATTAACCATAACTTATCAGCAGTTTATGAAGGACATTTTATGAGGATGGAAGCACAAAGATTCCTGCTCACTCAGTCCCTTTTTTTCTATAGTAATCCTAGAATTATGTGCACTATTTCACAGCTGTAGTTTCAGCAGTTGTGTATTCTTGCTCCTGGGCTTTTCATTTTGACTTTTGCTTATGGGCATGCAAGCCTTCATGCAGATTTGAAAACTGTTTCTGTTAGAGCTGCTGTTGTGTTTTAGCCATCTAAATTGTGGATGATATCTTAAACTAAACTACTGTTTGAGGTCTCAAGCTATACATTATGGGAAGAGCATGGACACATTCTCCCTCTGTCTCCTCTCCTTTCTTTTCAGTATGTGTCACTGGAAAAAGGTGTGGTGACATTATGGCAGGAGTGTTTTTTCTGTCCTCTGCAAGCAGCAATCAGTGAAGCAGAATGGGGACTGATAAATATTCACATGATGACATCACATTGTGAATTTTTCCAACACACATTGCTGTATAAATGTAAGGGTCCCATTACTGCTACTTGACACCATTCATCCAACTCTTGATTTTTCAAAAAACTATTGTGTTTTTTTTCTTGAAATACTTAAAGCTATTATTAACATCAGTGTCATTCCATGCAAGGTGGCCCAAATCCTATTGTGTGAGCACATAATCCAGTGAGATCATTTCGTAATCTGATGAGTAATTTTTGGCCAAGAGAGAGGAGCAGGAAGAGAGATTAACAATGCAGTCCTATGGGGTGGACTGAAACCCCGCAGGAGGTGGTGTGACCTGGCACTGGTGTAAATGCTACTTGAACCAGCATAAGGGGCATTTATGCAATGCTGGGGAATTGCACGGCAACATGACACTCGGGCGCCAGCACCGTTGTAGTACCAGGACTCCTCTAGTGTAGGAGATGACACCAAAGGGGGTGTTCCCAGGGATGAGGTCAGCTGTAGTCAGCTTCCTGAGCCCTTGTGGCCCAGGAATTACCCTATTCACTGGCGTAGATTTTTGTTGGCAAAAAGGTAGATGGAGCCCATGGAGCTGCATAGAGCAATTCCTTAGGGGTTCAGAAAAGCAACTGTTGCCTTGCAGGCCATGGTGCAGCAGCAAACCACTTTGAAGGTGGTACAGCTGCACTGTCCATGGCTGTGGCACAACTACCCACACTCTTTGGATTACCAATTCTGCCTCCCATCCCAAACAGCTGATGGGTAAAGATAAAACGAGGAACATACTTGTGCCCAGAGGTGGGATCCAGCAGGTTCCCACAGGTTCCCGAGAGTAGGTTACTAATTATTTGTGTGTGCCGAGAGGAGGTTATTAATTGGTGATTTTGCCACGTGATTTTTGCCTTAGTTACGCCCCTCCTCCGCTCCTCAGCAGTAGCGCGCAGAACTTGAAGCAGTCTAGCAGGAGGTGCACCAGTGTGCGTGGCAGCCTACGCCTGTGTGCATTCATTTCCTGCCCAAGGACCGGCGCAGTGGCTGCATCCTTGCCATAGCCCTGCCCAGCAATGCCCCGCCCCGGAATGCCTGGCCACGCCCCGTCGTGCCCTGCCCAGCCCCATTGGCTCTACGCCACTGTTTGAATCCCACCACCATGGGAACCTGTTACTAACATTTTTGGATCCCACCACTGCTTGTGCCATAGCCTAAATGACAAAAAACCCTACAAATATAAGGAACCTGCTTATGCATCATGTTAATTTCCACTCTTCAGCTATACTTTGGAATGTATTAACTTGTAACTTTTTTTTTAATGTGACGGAGAAACAAACTAAACCTACCTGCTGGGGGCAAAATCTACTGAGATGATTGAATGAAACCAGCCTCTTTGTTCATCATCTCTGAATTGTTTACTTGGAGGAGGGGACAGAAAGGCAAACAGTGTGCCCTCTGCCTTTTTGAAGCTTTTAAAATCTAAATAACATAAAGGAGAAACACACAAACATTTTAAACCAGCCGCACATTCATTTAGGTTCTCAAAAAGGATGACATCTTTTCCTTCTCTTAGGGCTAAATTTTTCTCCCCCTTGTTCTGGCAAAATTGCTCTGGTGTAAAGTGGGGAAAAATTTCTTACCCCTGCTGTGGCAGAGAAAAATAAAATAATCTCAGTGAAAGCGTGCTCGTGGTGAATTTGGGATTTCCCCACAGAGTAAATTGTCAGAATCACATAATGCATTGTGTACTTGTTCCCAAGTGATGTCCTCCTACTGTGGGGTTTATGTTGCAGTGAGTCATCCTGGTGGGAGAAGGAACTTCATAGGAAATGGTTGACTAAATAGCTATTATATATCTTCAAATCATTCTTCATTAGGCAGATTGATGTTGATTTAAGCTTCTTATCAAAGGCCTCCTTTGATAGCTGCCAAAAATCCTCAACAGTAAAAATTTGTCCTGAAAACTTTGAGCTCCCGTGTCAGTCTGAATCTATGTAAAATTCCTTCCTGTGAACCAGTAGACAGTCAGTGGCTACAGCACAGGTGATTAACAGAACAGCAGCAACTTCTGGATGGCAGAGTGGACAGCTGGAAGAGGGGCATCGAGTGTCTGGTCTGCATCTAGCAATTCTCTTGTATGGTAGATGATAGGAAACAAGTTTTGTTTTCCCTGTGGCTTGTCCTGACTGGCCCTGGCCCTGGCCCAGGTCAACATGCTCACATACATGTACCTGGAAGAGACATCACAATGCTCCAGGAATTCCCCAAATTTCTGTTGTTTTACCATAGAAGCTTCTTGACATCACTTCTGGGTATGAAACCTAAAATAAAATTGTGAAGAAGTTCGCAGAGTGTCCCCCCCACCCCAATATTTCAGTTAGCTGCCAGATTTTCCAATTTGAAGATGACTCATTATGCACAGAGAGCCTCTGTGTGAACTTTGTTAGATCATGGCCAGCATGTTGTTTTTCTGAAGTGCAAATTCTCTGCCCTGAGATAGATATGCCTGTAGGATTTCTTGTCTTGTTTATAAAGGTGGCTGTAATTTCATACAGGTATTCCTGTAGCCTTTTTGAAAGCAAATTATTTTTTTCAAGCCTTATTTCAAGAGCCAGTATAGTTTTGCTGTTATGTATATGATTATTGTTAGCAACATTGTATCATTTTCTATTCCATGAGATACATATGCAATAATTCCAGTGCATAGATGAATTTCTTCTGAAGACATTATGCCAAACAAAATATTAAATTACCAGTTTGCTTCAAATTTTTGCCTGCATTGGTGGAGCAGGGGAGGCATTTATGCAGCACAACTTCTACTTCCTGCGCAAGCTATTTCTAGAGGTCTCCCATCCCCCTGGAAGCAACATTTCATGCGTATTTTGGGTTGCAGCTGGAGGGGAAGGCATGGAAGTCATGCTTATACGGATGGAAATGCTTCCATCTGCAGAAAATCTACAGAGGATCCAAGCTATCAACCAGATTACTACATTTTCGCATTAGTTCTTATTAGTGTTTTGTATCATAATGTATCATTAATCTTAAGAAACCTCCCTTTGTCCTCCAGCGCGCAATGCTCTAAGCAGGCTTGGAAATCAGTCCTAAAAGACACCATTTCCTGAAAGCCACTGGGCCTCAAGTATGCAGCTCAGTGATGGAGGATACTTTTCTTATGTTCTTATGTTCCAGGATTTAGTCCTTGCATTAAAAACTGAGCTTGAATCTTGCCAGAACTAAATCCTGTTACATATGGTGACACATCTTACCACTTGGCCATTTAATTTACAGGGAAATTTCCTGGTGTGCCACTACCCCACAGAACTCGAAGTAAGGAGTAAGCAGGGCTAATCCTCAGCAACTCCACCAGAGACTCAGGGTTTATTTGTTGCAGACCTTTCATCAGCAATAATAATGTGTTGTCAGCTGGTCACCAGTGGTCTTCTGCATTGTTTGTTGCCAGTTAGTGGAAAGAAGTCATTGATGAGCTAATGCCTGTTGTTGATGCTGCTGAGCAGCTCTTCAGGGACTGCTCAGCTTGATTTGATTCAGGGTCCTCTTCACTTCCTAGTCCACCCTTGACCCTACCATAAATAGGCAGAGTGATTTAGTGGGGGGGAGGTGGGAGCAGCTGTGCTGCAACTGATGATGGCTCAGCTGAGCCACTTCAGTGGTTTGCTATGCCACAGCCAGCTCTGAGATGGGTTGTTTTAATTTTTTATTTCAATAATTTTATTTTAATACATTTTAAATAATTTTAGCATCTTGGAGTTTCTGGTTCAGAGCCCACAGTGCTTGGAAATGCTACTATGCAATGCAATGAGATTTATTTATTTATTATTTATTTATTATTTAGATTTTTATACCGCCCCATCCCCGAGGGGCTCTGGGCGGTGTACAACATAAAATCTCAATGCAATCAAACAAAGGAGCACAGTTTTACAAATTGCACTGGCTCCATCAATTTTAAATACAGTTGCTAAAACCTTTAAAAACAGCGATAAGAACAATAAGAGGCGTCCAACAAATGACATGGCAGTTACAGGCGCAAGGTTTGGGCTGAAGGGACCAGCATCCCACCACTTGTGGTGGTCATGGGTTCCTGATCTCAACGTCTCCCCATGCAATCAGCCCCATTGGACTTCGTCCACTTATTTATTTATTTATTTATTTATTTATTTATTTATTTATTTATTTATTTATTTATTTTATTTTTCAGTCTTATAGACCGCCCAACCCCCGAAGGGCTCTGGGCGGTGAACAGCATAAGATAACAATAACATAATGGGCTATAAACAATTTAGGTTAAAATGCAGCAATTAATAAACACAATGCCCGCAACAATTCCTATTAGACTCTCCCAGAAGGGGAGAAAAAGAATGGACCCATAGATGGTAATGGGCCCGAAATATAGGAGGGGACGGGGGACACTCATATCAGCGGCTGGACACTCCAAAAGCCCGGCGGAACAACTCCGTCTTGCAGGCCCTGCGGAACTCGCCAAGATCCCGCAGGGCCCGGACAGCTGGAGGAAGAGTGTTCCACCAGGCAGGGGCCAGGGCTGTAAAAGTCCTGGCCCGCGTGGAGGCCAGCCGCATCATTGAGACTCCAAAACTGAATGGTTCTGATCCAAAGACCACTCTCAACATCAGTGGTACCAAATGGGAACACAGACCAAATTTGACCTGGCTCCACACAGAATCTCTTGGAAGTTGGCCACAAGAGTAGCAGGAGAGGTGAGTACTTGCCCTCCTACGTTTCCTTCAATTTCAGCCTTGTGGATACATGGGAAGGGCAAGTACTCACCTCTCCTGCTACTCTTGTGGCCAACTTCCAGGAGATTCTGTGTGGAGCCAGGTCAAATTTGGTCTTTGTTCCCACTTGGTACCACTGATGTCGAGAGTGGTCTTTGGATCAGAGTTTTGGAGTCTTGGCACACCTGTATGGCTGCATCTCTTTGTGTTAGGCACAGCTAACGTGGGAAGCCCGCACAGTACTAGAAATGTCATTAAATACGCTGAAACGAGAAACCAAAATTGCAGCTGAGTGCACTACAATGGATGATTACAATTCAGAGCAAACTATTTCTAGCAACAAAGGCCCTGAACATATTAACTCATTCAGTGAGTTGCATTGTGTATAATTCTTGCTTACACTTGCTGTCATGCGCTGTAGTTAAAATTTACAATCTTTTATTGGACATGAGAAGATATTTTTATTTATACCCTCTTTTGTTAGCCATTTGGCTTCATAATAATTAATCAAGTCACCAAAGCAGTATCATAGTGGGGAGCGAGGAGGCCTTATTTGCATTATTAAGATATTCTAACAGGGTATCTCAGTGTGTTAACAGCTCCACTACAATATGGGCCTCTTGTTTTATGACAAGTTGCAATTTTCTTGTAATGTTAGTTGAAGTTCATCTCAATAATTATGCTAAATTAAAGAGTCCTGCATATATAGAAATAAACATTAAAATGCATTAAATTGAAGCAAAGAATGTAATCTAATTCCTCTATGACTAAATGAAAGCCAGTATTGAGAGTGCCAGTTAGTCCTTGTTTCACCCTTTCAGGCCTTGTTAAATACAAAATTCTCTTTCATAGATGCCCTTCATACATACACGTGTGTGCACAGCCAGCTTGCGAGCTGCTACAGCAAATCACAGTCCGACACAGCAAAGGCATTTGTGTGAAATAACATCAGCAAACAGATAGGGCCAATCTCTTAGCTCTTTCACATAGAAACATCTTCCTACTGCAATAGAGAATGTAATTTCCATTAGACACATGGGCCCCTGCAGTTTGAGATTTTATGTACATATGCATCTGCCTTCATATCAAGTGAAATGATTGGTTGCCTGGCACTTGTCATATCAAGTGAAATGATTGGTTGCCTGGCTCAGTACTATGGATTTTGATTGATGGTGGCTGGTCTAAGGTGGGGAAACATCTTTCCTCTGTTTATGGAGATCATTTAACAGGAAATGCCTGGAATTTAACCTGAGGTCCTCTGCATGCAAAATGTGTTGCTGGCCATACATGTGAGGGGCACTAAGAAAGCAAGGATTCTGTAATCTAAACCAAACAGGGTGAAACACTGAGTGACTGGCACATTTAGGGAACAATCCTAAGGAGATCTACTTAGAATCATACTTACAACTATTCAATGGGGCTTACTCAGTGGTGGGATTCAAATAATTTAACAACTGGTTCTGGTTGCCCCCCCCCCTCATGTCCCACTTACCTAAGACAGCAGTGGTCCAAGCAGCCTGGCAGGGCAAGGGGCGCCCAGGGGTGACCCCTCCAGACTGCTCCTTTAGTTGATGGAGGCTTTGCTGGATGAACAAGCAGCCTGGAGAGGTGGGGCTGGGTGAGGGGCGCCCTGCAGTGATACCTCCAGACTGCCCCTTCACCCAGAGGGGGTTTCCCCAGCTGAGCAGGCAGCTTGGAGAGGTGGGGCCGTGTGAGGGGCACTCTGTGGCAATCCCTCCAGACTGCTCGTTCAGCTGGTAGAGGCTTTGTCAGCTGAACAAGCAGCCTGGAGAGGCAGGGCCGGGCAAGGGGTGCCCTGCAGCGACCCCTGCAGACTGCTCGTTCAGCCGGCAGAGGCTTTTCCAGCTGAATAGGCAGCCTGGTGAGGCGGGGACGGGCGAGGGGCACTCTGCGGCAGCCCCTCCAGACTGCTCGTTCAGCCAGTGGAGGCTTTGTTGGCTGAACATGCAGCCTGGAGAGGCAAAGCAACAACCAGTTTGGCAAACTAATAAAAAAGTTAAGAAAGGGTTCTGCTGAACCAGTTGGAACCGGCTGAATCCCACCTATGGGCTTACTCTCAGGAAAGTGTTCTTAGGATTGCAGTATTAGTACCAACTGAAATTTAATAGCAGAGGGGTTTAAAACCTCATTCTCAGCTTTTTGTCTCTAGTCTCTTTTTGTCTCTACTCTCACAGTTTCTCAAAAGTTCCCAGTTGCCCATGACTGGCACTAACTGTATTTAAAAAGTGCATTGTTAAAGATACTAAATCTAAAAATCTAGATTAGCAACCCAAATTTCTCCCATCAGTTGAATGATTACATAAAAAGTCATTTAAAAATACTTCAACCCTTTTTGACCATCCTAATTGCAAGTAGAAAGAGATAATGTTAAGACGAATAACCTTTTTAGGCAGGACCACCCCAGCACAAATGCCAATACCAAACCACAATTTCCCACCTGATGTGTCTCAGGCCCAGCTCTCAATTGATCAACAACATAGATTGACATCTAATAACAATGGCAGCCTGTATTTTGACCAAAATGGAACATTGGATAAATTAAAAGAAATAGACTGACTAGAATCGTCATGCAAATGTCAGACACTCTCCATTATTGCCTGGAACATAGCAAGCTGGAAAAATAAAACTGGCAATCAAGACTTGTCCAACTTTCTTTACTGTAGTCGACCCACGTGGTCAGCGCAAGAACGAGACGAGACGCGGAGATAACATCTGGTGGAGATCGCCAGCAGCGGGAGACCGGAGGTCCGTGTTCCTAGCGAATCTCTCGTCTGCCGGTTCCTGGCACCTTTTATTTGCCATTACTCTATGCTCAGTGTAGGAGGGAGGCACGGGGGGGGAGTTCGAGGAGAGGCGGAGGTGAGTCGGAGATCACCATGTGATACATTGATCTCCACATCTGGCGCTCACGATCGCGGAGAAGGAAGGGCGTAAGCGTCTGAGCCTAATCCTCACCTGGGGGCAAGACCATTGTCCCTAAGCCCACGATGAGTGGAGCCAGACAGTTCATGACCACATGTGAAACTCCTTAGAGGGATAGAGAGTGGGGAGTGCCCGGATGCGACCAGCAAGGCCATTAGGTCCCGTTAAAGCGTCCCAACGTTCTACTACGGCACTGCTGGAGTCGGCAGTGCCTCCTTTTTTACCTTTTACATTTGCCACAGAAAGAGGGACCCGAAATGCTAAGAGAGCGATTTAAAGGGGCGCTTGTCTCCTCCGCCATCTGGTCAAACTGGCCGAGCTGCTTGTGTAACATTAGAACTTGTGGCTGCGGGGCAAAGGGAAATTGAGGGTTTCTTACACCGTTACAGGGCAATATTAGACACGCATTGAAGGCGAAACAAGATCCGATGCCAGGCACACAGGTAAGAAACCAATGCAGAGCTGGCCACAATAGCACTCAACCATTCTCCCGGCAGCCAGCTCCAGAGGGCTGACCACCAATGGGGCAAAACATCATACCACTTCAGATTAGATACAACTTCTTGCAGCTCACGTACTTTCATATGAATCAATTGGGAATTATCAGAAAGATTAAAACAACACATATTATGTACATTCTCACAACCCACTTTGGTGATCACAGTAATAACAAGTAATCAATAGCGGACTTACGATTGTCTAGGGTCGCTTGGCCATGAAGTTCCTGCTGCTTTCCCGGAGGCCAGGGCATCCAGAAGCGGTGGAAGTAGAAGTTGATGGACTTAAGGGCACGGAGCCAGCACCGGCCAATAGTCTTAACATTGTAAGAAGGCGGTCGGGGACTCCCACTAGGAAGTCGCGGAGGAGGCGAACTCCAGCTTAGGAGAGAGGCGACTGTGATAAGCTCCGACAGGAGGGAGTCCGAAAGAGCAGAAGCCGGAGCCGGCGGCGGTGGCGTCCAGGCTCCGGGGTGGAGCAACCTGGGGTAGAAACGATGGTGAAGGCGACTGAGGCAACAAGAAGTTCGGCGAAGAAGAGAGTCGGTAGGGAATGTAGTGCGCGTTCTCTCCCCGCAGGTCAGGAGGAGAACCAGCCCCACAGGGGAGCAGGATGTTTCGAACACGGGGAATGTCACTCCCGTAATAGCCGTGCAGTTCCAATTGGCGAGCGGCAGAATGGGCCGAATTGGAGTTCCCCGTTTAGCTGCGCCCGGTGATGCGAGCGCCCAGGTGTTAGATGGTCGATGGTTAAGCGACAGTCTTGAGTGACAAGGGAGAGAGCGCCAGCGAAGGTTTGGGCCGGGCAGGTCCCCAGTCGGCGCTCATAGAATTACCCTGATGGATGGGAGGCATTCATGAAGGGGGGCTTAGCTGAAGACTCAGCATTAGGAAGTCTCTCGAGGCAGCTTTACAGGCGAGGAGCAGGCAGGAGCTTAACGAGGCTCCACGACTCCTAGAGTACTGGCCCAGGCAGAAGGATAGAAGAGGCGTTGGCAAAAGCGACGGCAAACTGCTCCCAGATGTTGGTCTGAGTGGCTTCTACCGTCAGGGGTGGCCGATCGCTGTCGACGCGGGAGAGCAACAGAGCAGGCAAAAGGATGGGAGTGATGGCGCGCCCGAAGGTTGGCGGTGATGATGTCAAAGAGAAGCGGCACAGAAGAGGTTCTCGGGTGTCACTGC
Source organism: Sphaerodactylus townsendi (assembly GCF_021028975.2). NCBI lineage: Eukaryota > Metazoa > Chordata > Lepidosauria > Squamata > Sphaerodactylidae > Sphaerodactylus > Sphaerodactylus townsendi. Next base: position 42,548,582 of record NC_059435.1, read on the forward strand.
GGGGGGTGGTCTTGCCTGGGCGCCAGCAGCGACTCTAGGAAGGAAGGCCAGCTGTTAGTGAATTACGCCTTGGCGATCTCCCCAGGTCATTGTTCGGGTCTTTGGGGCGTTGGCGGTAGCGTTCCTGTGGGAACAGCTGAAGGCGGGAGATCCTTTAGAAGATGTGTTCCATCTCCGGGGATGGGAGTTGGTTTCCTCACAAAATGGCGCCATTCCATGGGTTGGCCTATGTCATGGCGAATCCCGGAGAATCCCACAGGGACCTGTAGGAAGAGGACTGAAACACACCCCTTTCCCAGCAGGTTCACGGGGGGGCGGAGGTCCCGCCAGGCTCAGTTCTAAGCCGGATGGCGGGAGAGATGGGATGCCGAGTTTGAGTGTTTAGATTTAATGTAGGAAGGAAGAAGGCTTGTTTTGCAGCCTGTAGAAGGGTTGCTTTTAATGCAATGGCGAAAATCCCTCCTGGGGGGCAGCCATACTCTCCTCTTTCTTTAGTTGTTTGACAGAAAAGGAGGGCAGGGAGGTAGAAGGCGACCCTGGTAGAGGAATTGGCTTCAAGAAGCGTCATCAGGAAAAAATGCGCGCGTCAAAGCGAGGAGGTCGAGCCTGCCGAGGAGAGAGGAACAGAAGAGGTCCTGGGGGGGGATTGTGGGTATGCATGCTTAATCAGCAACACAAAGGGGGGGCTTTAGGAAGCACCTTTTGGGGGGGGGATAAGGTGCATCGGGGAATAGAAGCAATCAAGGCAATTAGAGGGCAAAATTCCTCGCACACACAAAGGGAGAAAAAAAAAAGGGAAGGGGGGGGGTTTCTTTGCAAAGGAGTTGCACTTACGTATTGACCTGTGGTGGCTAGCATGAGGAAGCTGGATGGTGCTTTAAATTTTTGTGATCGAATTATCACCGAGGGAATTGCAGCCCGCCCGGGACGGCTCCTTAAGGCTGACTTGCCCATTGGCAGTGGTAAACACCACCCACCAAATCATAGGAGGATCTGTGTGTTTGCAGCAACCCCTTGTGTAGGTATTAGGGGCATAATGGCGGCAGCCCCTTTTTAAACTGGGGCCTGTCCTGACGAGCAGTGCTTGCTGCGGTATCAGGACGGGCCCAGATTTTTTAATCAGGGAGGGCCAGTCCAGCCAATGATGGCCCTCCCGCCTTTACTGGTCGAAAGACAGAAGGAGAGGAGGAGGAGAGGGGAAACAGTTTTTCCCTCGCGGAGGAAATTAGAAAATAATAATTTTGGGAGGGGCAAGATTAGGATCAGCGGTCTGATGGCGGCTTTACCGTCCCAGACCAGAAGTCGTTTTGACCCACAGCTCATAGGGTCCCTTCCCCAGAGATTGACATGGATGTCTAAAGCGATGGGGCGGACTGTAATTACGCTTCGAGTCCCTGGGCTGTTGACGCGTGGCTGGCCCGGATGCTCCGTCTGGTTTGTCTCCACCCCCAGATGTGCGGGCAAGCACCTCGATTGAAGCCACTGAGTCGAGACCTTCCACTTTCGGCTGCTCCTGATGGCCCGGTAACATCAGCGCCCGGTGTCCACAGGCCCTTGAACTTACATCCCTTCTATGGGCGAGCTCCAGATATGGTGGGAAGCTCCCGATAAGCGTCTCCACCCGCTTCTGAAGCGGTGGTGTAGAGCTCTTGCTCATGTTGGCTGTACTGGGAGCTCGTAGCCTTTATTGGAGTGTTCGAAGCGGCGGAGCAGGCGCATGGGGCAAGAAGAATCAACTGGCGCCAGCTGGCTCCGGCCGGGCAGCTCCCTGCAATGGGGATGTGCTTTAGTCCAGACCTGGAGATGGATGGGTCCTTAGTGCGTGGAGTGCGATCACTCGGGAGACGATGAACAGTCCCTGTTCAGCGAAGGAGGCTGCTGGCAGCACCAGCCCAATAGTCCAGGTAGGAGATGGGCACCGTCATACTGGAGTTGAGGCCCGGCGAGAACCGTGCGATGGGGGGGAACTTGAAGGAGATATAGGCTGGAGTGCATGCGAAGCGAGATGCCCGCGCGAGAGGGGTGGTTTTATCCAGGGGCCTTGGCGTTTAGGGTCTGCTCTAATTACTCTCCTCTCAACTTGGTCCCTGGAGCTGGGGAGGCATGGCCGAGGCCGAGGAGGAGTTTCCCGGCGGGCAGTGGTTTCTCCAATGGGAAACCTTTCTGGCTTAGCGTGGGCACGGGTTTTACAGGTGGCCAGCGCTTCTTCCTCCTGAGGGAGGACCCTCCCTCCATCGGGGTTGCTTGAGGCCCCCCCCACCGGGCTACCTACACTCCCGCCGGAAGTGTCAGGGGTCACCCGCATGGTCAAAGCAGTCATCCTGAGACTGTCTCCACGCCCGGTGGAGAAGTGCTGCTGGCCGAGGGAGGCTAAGCAGTGGTGAAGCGAGGAGGACCCGATGTCCTAGCAATGCCGCTTAAGCATGTCGGCCAGTTCAAGGATTTTTGCCCAGGCCGTGATTGCCCTGCGGCACTCCGTGGAAAGCGTTCTCTTTGCGAGAGCGCATGAGGCTTCGTTTGGAGCCTCACCTCGCTATCTACCTGCCTCTTGAGCGCTTCCTGGAGCCTGTTCATAAATTCGGCATGGGGAGCTCTTGGGGTTTTGCGGGATGGAGGAAAACTCTGGGTTGGCTGGCGGCGTAGGGGACTTTGACAAATGCATATAGAAGGCGCCTCAGAGCTCTGGCGACCGTAAGGGGTGTAGCCTCAGGCAGGATTTCTAATCTGATCGTTGGGATTGGCAAAAGCATCGAAGCTTACGTAAAAGCTGAAGCTGGTGTAAAGCGCCCGCCAGAGGTGGCTGCTCTCTGTTGAAGCACTGCTGGCGGAATCCCACTTTCCCCAGACCACAAATTGTGCAGGGCTCAGGAGCATGCGAAAGGTGGTCACTTCAGGTCATCTGGAACCAACAGGTGGTTCCTTGCGATGGCCTCCAGCATGCCTCTCCGCGTGGGACTGAAGTGACTCCCTCACGATCCCGCATTGCTAGGAGCTCCAGGCAGAGATGTGTTATAGCTTAGGGGCGATTTTCGACATAATCGTCCGCCCGGATGGCGCACCCCTCCCCTCAGTATCTGTGAAAGTGGATGGGGCACAATGCAAGAATCTGCGGCATGCGTCTTCCGTCCAGGGTTTCTGCTTTTCTTCTGTAGATGTCATTGGCTAATACGTTCTGCGGCGAGTTTTGAAAACCAGCGCCATTCTGATGGCGCTAGCCCCAGCCCAGGTGCAGTGGCCGAGGAGGAAATGAAGAACCTGAACAAGGGGAGGCTGACTGGCAGGCAGCAGGAGAGGAAGTTTGAAATGGGTGAAGAGAGCCCGAGGGCGAGGGGGGGGCAGAAGGAGGACGAGAGTCCAATTTAGTGGATGAAGAAAATTCGGGGTTGAAGTTGAAGGTGAAAAGGTCGAGAAAGGAGGCTGACCTACAACAGAGGCCATGGGTCTGCAGGCTGATAGCTGACAAAACATTGTCTCCAACGTCCAGTAGCAGCGACGATTGGTAGCGAGGGCTCTGTCGCGAGAAGAATTAAGCCCGATGTTTTCCCAGTCCGCAAGATTCCAATGTCCCCCTCTGGAATTACCATGGACACTGAAGCTTCAATCTCCTCTCAACCAATTTGCGCCAGCTCCCCTTCTCTTTCACCGGGGACCCTGCAGCATTTGGATTAAGCTTTAGCTTTCGGTTAGATCCCAGCGATGCTTGTCGCAAGCCCACTGCTTTTGCAAGCTCCCCATACTCACCGGTGTTCCGCCGAGGGCGAGAGATTGTCCCCTAGGGCCGTGTCTCTAGATCTGCCCGATCCAGAGGTTACGGCGATGCAAGCGGTGGTCCCTGGATGCGCCCGATCAGCGGACTTGGTTATCAGCGGCCCTTCCCCAGGCGGCAGTGGCGAACAGGGTGGAGGTTAGAGGATTCGGGTTTGACACCAGCTTGTAGTGCGACCCACGTGGTCCAAGCGCAAGAAGCGAAGACGAAGGCCCGGAGATAACATTCTAGTGGAGATCGCCATGGCAGCCGGGAGACGAGGAGGTCCCTGTTCCCTAGCGAATCTCTAGATGCGGTTCCTAGCACGCACATTATTACTCTAGTCGGTGTAGGAGGGGACGACGGGGAGTTCCGAAGGAGGAAGCCGAGAGAATCACCATGTGATACATGTGATCTCATCTAGCTTCACGTCGCGGAGAGGAAGCGTAAAGCGTCTAAAACCCTGAAAATCCTCACCTAGAGGCAAGACCATTGTCCCTGCGCCCGATGATTGAAGCCAAAGAGCAGTTCGCATGACCCGTGACTCATGGGGGATGAGGTAGGGAGTGCAAGTGCGACCAGCAAGGTCGTAGGTCCGTTGGCGTCCCAACGTTCTACTACGGCACTGCTGGGTCGGCAGTGCACTACTACACTTTACCACTTTGACTGTATACTACTACAAAATATCTGGTCAGGAGTACCAACTAACCAGGAACGATATACCATTCATCATATTCCAGCTACTAAGTCTTATAAAAGGTTGCTATATAAGGCAGGCCTTTGTATATCTTATTTAATTGTAGATCTGAGGTTCTAAATTGTTCATAAACAAGCTCCTGTTATGTCACAATTCCACACAGATGTCAAGAACCCTGTATCCCTTGGCTCTGGGAAAAAGTGCAAATCCATCTGGGTCAGCTGCAATATTTCAGTTTTACAGACCAATCCAGGGGAAGGGTGAATGAAGCCCTGGAGGTGGAGGGAGCCCACCCCACCAGGTTTGCCCACCCTATTGGCGTAAGGAGCACCTATGCTGGCAGAGAGAGCAAACATGTCAGTAAGCAGACACCACACAGTTCCGTGGCGCCCAAACCTGGAAGGACTCACTGCTTCAAAACTATGTTGGTGTTGGAGAGCACACTGGCACAGTGAGGGGCAAACTGGGGGTGGAACCAACTTAAGTTGGCTTCCACTGAGCTTTCAGCCCAGGAATGCCCCCTGCTCGTCAAACGTACATCACTAGAAAGTGTGGGATAAGTCTTTTAATTTGTGTGGTTATTTGAGTGGCTGGGATGGGATTTTTTTTAAATTTTGGGCCTTCCCATGCTGCCTGAAATCTCTGGAGGCAGCACGGTGCCATCTTTGGCTGCTGCATGCTCTAGATTGGGCTGCCCATTTCCCATCTAGTCATGATTTCCCTCAGAGGGTTGTTATGAGGACAAACATAATAAAACCTGTAAGCAATCAGAAAATGAAAAGAGCTATAAATGATAAATTCTTAGTTGTTCCCCATCCATACAGCAAGCCCAGACAGCAGTGGGCTGCTCTGAGTGCTTTTTTTTTAAAAAGTAGATAGATAAGATCTAAATCTTATTAACAAATGAATAGCTCCAGTGTATGTGAAACTTAAAAGGATAGAGTTGAGTAAGCCATAGATGTATAAAAAGATGCTTTCTCTCACAAACTCATACATATTGATGGGCACTCAAAGCTATCTTACAATTACACCTTTATCTAAGATGCAAATAGGAAAACAGACTATTGTTCCTGAAATAGATGAAAAATAGCATCACCACAGACTGAGGGATGATCTGGCCAAATGCATGCAAAGATCTATGTACCGTAGAAGTGAAAGAGACAAGGTCTGCTTTTTCACTTTACTTTTTGCAGTGGATAGTAAGATTTCAGCTCACATTGAGAAGGTGTCATTGTGGTAGCCATGATGTTCTGTTGTTTCACAAAACAAGGAGGTTATACTTCGAGAATTCTCTCCAATTCAGGTAATGGTGTTTGCTTTTTGGTCACTGATGGTGAGTTGACATCTCTAGAACTTGGCATGCAGGCCACACTATTGTTGCAAGGACAATGGATAATATCAGTATAGCAAAGGGCAGGGTTGCCAGGTCCCACCCTGGCCTACAGTGTGGGATGGGGGGGGGGGGTAGGCTTGCCATATTCAGAGTGGGAAACTCAAGGAGATTGGGGGATGGTGCATGGGGAAAGCAGGAGCCTCAGTGACATACAGCGCCATGAAGTCCCACCTCCAAAGCAACCATTTTCTGCAGGGGAACTGATTGCTGTAGTCTGAGATGAGCTGTAATTCCAGGAGATTCCTAGATCCCACTTGGAGGTTGGCATTCTCAGCAAGGGGACCTGGATGAAACAGCTAAGTGATGTATGTGTTTGTGTGCGTATGTAAGCACACACTTTTAAAAACCTGTTTAGCAGAATTTTAGAACTGGCTGACACAAAGCTTTCTTGTAGGAGGGATCTTCCAAGAGCGGTTGTAGGAAACTAAAGCTGGTGTGTATGCCTTTCTTAGGATTTATTTGTGGAAGTGGAGGTTTCTGTGGACTGTACTGTCCAAGTTCCTGCAGAGCTTGTTGCCATGGAATCGTCACCATCCAATCATCTCTCCAAAACATGGAAGATGCCAGCACAATTATTTGGCATTCTATTCTGCAGGCATCTGGTCTTAGTATTGCTAAGTGCTCAAATTCACCAAGCCAGCCATGTGTCTCCACAACACTCATTTACGCCAGAAGTACAGAAGGGGGGGGGGGGGAGAATCTAATAGCTAAAACATTACTGTTGTGCAAAATGGAAACCATCAATTTAGAAGTGTTAATGTATAAAAAGCAGATAAGTGATTAAAAATATTTTAGAATCAGCCAGATTGCATTTTCTACACCACTGCCCTCCCCATATTTCAGCCTAAAATCATTATTTACGCCCATGGTGCCAGAAATCATAAAATAGAAATTTCTTTCTTTCTTCAATTAGTCTGAATAGTTTTTAATAGTTATTTCTTGAATTAAGAAATAATTCACCTTAGCAAAATGTTTATTGGCAGAAATGGATGACATTAACTTCCTTCTAAAAGGCTTTTACAAGTTCTCTAAAAGTCTGTACCCCCCCCCCCCACTTTAAAAATTAATAAAAATTTGAAGAGTCTGGTTGTGCTTGGCAAAAAGTGATCTGAGATTGAGGGGTAAAATCCAGAGGCATTTGGGGGAAGTGGTGCCCGGGGACAAAATGTCCTCTGGGCGACCCCCCGGTGGGTCATGTAGCCCTGCTCCCATGCATTGCGTAACCCCACCCCTGCGCATCCTTGCTGCTGGCTTCTGCTCTCTCCAGGGCCTGGGGAGGGCAGAAGCCTGCCTGCATGGACCCCGGGAGGGTGGAGCAGAGGCATATCTAGGGAAAATGAAGCCCAGGGCATAATCTAAGTTTTCTGGGGGGGATTGCTCCATTTTCCTTAGATATAGTGGAGGGGGGGAAGAAATCAAGCCATCTGTCAATCTCAGATTGATACCACTGGGCAGGCAGGAAGGGACCCAGGTCTACCACTTGAGCAGGTAGCAAGGGACCCAGGTCTACAGCTGGGCAGCTTGGGAAGGCTGGAAGGGGCACAGGTCTATGGCTGGGCAGGCCAGAAGGGGTTGAGTCAGCGTGCTGGCATGGGCTCTGGTTCTGGAGGGTCAGCGCCCTCCCTCGACCTGTGGCGCCCACCTTAAAGAGATAATCTGGGGTCCCTAGTTCAAGCACTATTGAAAGTGATTCTGCTTGGGGGTGGATTCTCCCCCTCTACAAAACCAGCATCACTTTCAATGTTGTTTAAACTGGGGACCCCAGATTCTCCCTTTAAGGTGGATTTAAAAGGAGAATCTGGGGTCCCTAGTTTAAACAACATTGAAAGTGATGCTGGAATCCACCCCCAAACAGCCCAGATTCTTCTTTTAAATTCACCTTAAAGGGATAATCTGGGGTCTCCAGTTTAAACAACATTGAAAGTGATGCTGTTTTGGGGTGGATTTTCCCTCTCCTTGAAACAGCATCACTTTCAATGTTTAAACTGGGGACTTCAGATTCTCCCTTTAAATCCATGCCAAAGGGGGTGGATTTAAAATGAGAATCTGGGGAAATTTGGGGGTGCCTTCTGTTAGGGGTGCAATTATTAAGCCAGGGTATCTTTAGGAGGCTCTCCTGATGATACCACCTAGGTTTGGTGAAGTTTTGTTCAGGGGGTCCAAAGTTATGGACCCTAAAAGGTGTAGCCCCCATCTCCTATTAGCTCCCATTGGAAACAATGGGGGTGGGGCACCCGCTTTGGGAGTCCATAACTTTGGACCCCCTGAACCGAACCTCACCAAACCTGGGTGGTATCATCAGAATTGTCTCCCAAAAAATCCCTGAAATGTTGGTACTGCTAGCCTAAAAACTGCGCCCTCTGTAGGCCAAAAAACTGAAAAACACTAAAAATACAAAAAAACCCACAAACAATCCTGAATTCTTTGCGCCCCCATGTGACCAAATGGTGGGCGCCTGGGAACATTTGACTTCCTGTGTCCCTATGGCAGATATGCCCCTGGTAAAATCCCCTTTCCATGTTGTCTCAGTCTGGATGGCAGCTGCCTGTGTGTTTAATTTGCCTTTTGCAGACTGATAGACATGTGTAATGTTCATCATATTTCTTTTGGTTGCTGATTTATGGAAACCTAAGACTTTTAATTTAATTTTAGCCCATCCTTCTCCAAAAAGGATTGGGTTGCAATGTTATTTAAAACTATAATAAAACAGAAATAAACTAATCATTACAATGTTTTATGACAGAGATCTGAAAAATCAGATCACCATAGAGCACAAGTTCTATCAAATGCCTATGTAAATAATTTGGTTTTGTTCCACCTCCAAAAAACAAACAACCAACTCCTAGAAATGTTGGAATCTTCCTGCCACCCTCAGGAATGCTATTACTTCATTCAGGGGCCATTAATGAGAATGTTCTGGAAGAAGTAGATTCTATTCTTACCTGTTGGCAAAATGGAAGTTGTAACCTGTTTCAGTGAGCTGAGATTCTTGGGTTTAAGGAGGAGTTCCAAATAAAATCATTCATTCTTTCTGACAGAAATAGCCTGTCAGTTCAGTAAGTGTGTGGATTTGTAACTTTTAAAGCAGATTTCTGAATCACCTTACTATGCAAACCAATACATTGTTGTAGTCCTTGTCTTACCCACTAAAAATAAGAAAATAAACTTATTTTGTTTGTTTGTTGTGAGAGGAACGTGTTTGTGTGAATCACTCTGAGAAAGGGAGGCTGGAAATAGTAGAAATCACCTCAGATTCCTATTCTGCTTCTCCAAATTTCCTTTATAATAGCATCATATAATCCAGTAGCTATTTATTAGTATGACCTTACTGACCGTTTATAACCCGCACTGTCAATAAAATTGACATGGTCACTACTACTGGAAGATGTAATAAGGTGAGTGTGGAACTGGAAAAGTACCTAGCCATCACCCTCCTCCCCCAATTCACCTTTTCCTCTAATCACTCAAGCATGGGTTAGATTGACCAAAAACCCCAACTTTGTTCCCTACGGGAAAGTTGAAGGTAATATAATGTGATGAATGTATCTTAATGCAGAAATCTCCAATGTGATGCTCACCAACACCTTTTCTGTTGCCCACCAAGTATTCTTAAAAGTGAGTGAGGCCATGTAGGGCTTTTGCCCAGCATGGCTTCTGACTGACTATTGGAGATTTGATTAGCTGTAGAATTGAAGACTTCTAGTTTATTGCTGTAAGAAGTTGATCCAGTGACATGCATCCACATGTCTCAATTTAATGTTAAAACCTCAGAGGTGACTGGAAAGTACCATTTAACAATTCTGGTATTTACTTTTCCTCTGTCATACTTCTTCTTGCTTCATACACTATGCTGTTCTTTCTGCTAAGACTTAGAGTGCTATGCATCTGCTGTCTTGGTCTTCTCTTAGCTACCTAGAGTCGTTACTACTTCTAATTTTTCAGAATTAAAGCTTTTGTTGTCATGCTGCTTGATGTTCCTACTGCTCCAAATGACATGTATGTGCATTTCTCTTAACTATTCTTCATAAACACATAAACAGAACCTAGTGAAGAATATCAACCATCTTCTTGGTCATATTTTCTAACATATTTATAATATTCTACTTATGGTCTCTGGAGAAGTACAGCATACATACTCCTGCACTGCACCAGTGTAACCTCAATACCCAGTGGTGTTAGTAAAGAAGAAGGGCTTAGTTGATATCCTATACTGCGTCAAATTCTGGTTATATTTTTAAATTTATTGTTCATATTTCCTGAAGAAATATATATGTACCAGTAGGTTGCTATAGCAATTGCTTTGCTTTGTTATTTCATTATAATCATGCAGCAAAACTGTCTTTTGCATTATAGATTTCTATCTGTATAGAGATAATCTAGATGGGAAATTAATCCTGCCTGGGATTCTAAGCAAGATCAGTGTACTTACTAAACAAAACACTGTTCCATGAAACTTATACAAAGTCAGCAAATCATGGATTCTACCTCAGCTTTCTAGCATACTGACTTCAGACTGCGGAAGTAGACTGTTAGCCTGACATTCCCATATGAGCTTGTGCTTCCTGTCAAGAAAACAGCCTAGGTCCGTGGTGGCGAACCTTTGGCACTCCAGATGTTATGGACTACAATTCCCATCAGCCCCTGCCAATTGGCCATGCTGGCAGGGGCTGATGGGAACCAGCAGTCCTGGAGGTGGAACCGCTCCTACTATTTTATACACCCAGCTCACACGGGTTCTTGAGAGTAAGTGAACACACAGCAGACCAAATATTTCTTTTAAGTTTTATAAAAAGAAAAATATTAAAAAGTCAGCATGAAAAGTCCTTCAGCATGAATAATTACATGTGTATAAATGGCAGAAAATTAGCGGAAACATAAAATAGAATAAAGCACTCACAAATATTCAATTATTAGTACAATTTTAGAAGTCTGCCATTTAGGATTGGCCTTAATTTCTTCCAGCAAGCATAAAGTCAAAGAGAAGTTACAGCATTTTAGGTTGGTTCAGAATAGAATAGCAACTCTAGCCCCATAGTAAGTTTTTTTAAAATAAGGATTCATCAATCATGGTCAGGTGAATCTAAATCAACCAATTAGAGCCAAATTTGAGAGGAACTTTCCAGAGCCTAGCTTCTGGTCATATGTACACATCAGCCAATTAGTGACTTGGGTTAGGGTTAGGGTGGCACAGATAATCACAAAGTCTCTTTAATGTTTTGAGAGACTAGGACGGGTACCTAATACTCCCTGCTCATTCTCACAACATCAACCAGGTGAAACAAGATCTAATCAGGACAGGGCCTTTTAATTAAAGGAGACAGAAAAAAAATTCACAGGTCTATTTTAAATGGTTCCTTTTCACAGCCTGCATAACTTGACCAAAGTTCTGACAGTGATTGAATTTCTTGACACTTCCAATTGGGTACGTTTCCTTGCCCTTTAAAGATCTGTAATAGCTACCATTGGAAGGTTATATTATTGCTTTTCTATATACAAAAATTAATTGTGCATTAATTCATCAGAAATACAAAGGGCATATTCCAGACATGATTAGCCTTTTTAAGAGTCACCAATTAAATGGGAGAAAGTTCAGTACATGCTTAATTTTCTTGTTGACATCAGCTGAGATTTAAAGTGCTCAACTTTGTCTGGACTGTGCCTGTAAAGTATTGCATAGATAGATTCAACATCACTGGATGTTGCTGGTTGGGGCTCAGTTTATACAGGGAGCCAGTAATCTTGTAGTGATTAACAATGCAAAGAAACATATGTACTAGACTCTGTAGACATTTTGATCGAAGTAATAGTGCCCGGGCTAGTCCAATCTCATCAGATCTTGAAAGCTAAGTAGAAATTGACCCTGGTTAGTATTTGAATAGGAGACCACCAAGGAAGTCCAAGGTTCAAAGACAGGGAATGGTCAACCACCTGCAAATATCTTTTGCCTTGAAAACCATATGAGTTACTTGAAGTCGGCAGTCTCCACTTTAGTTGGGAGAATTAGCTGGAGACAGAGAGCAAGAGGGGGTAACTAGGATTGATAACCTATGTATACCAGAATAGTCCTGGGTGCAAACTCTCAAATGAGCAGGCAGTTGTATAATTAAAATATAATTGTATTAAAGAATAAAAATAGTAAAACATGGAATATATTTTAGGCAATGAGCACAAAGCATACAAGGGCTGACTAAGAGAAAATAGGGTAGAATTTGGACAGGGTTTCAGGGATGGGTGATATTTACCTATTTTTAAGAGACATCCAGGAAAGGCAGCTCTGAAGAGGAAAATGACCAGCATTTCCAGCAGCAAAGAAAAGAGCCTACCCATAAATGGGGGCGTGTGCATGGATACAGTATATGGACACACTATGAATGGCCAAAGGACCGTTATCTATACCCCCAAATGGGTCCTGAGGTTGTATGAGGAAAGCAGGCAGGAAAGCCAGAGACAAAGAATTAATTGCTTTCTAGGGTTCCAACAAAAAGATAGAGGTTCGAAGAGTCATCAGGACCCCAGACAATGCCTGGGCTATTGTTCTGAATGCTGATTGACTGCTGGAATGGGTGCAGATAGGGTAAGTAATGGTCTGCTTGGAGTGCTGATTAAATCACCTTGGGGTGATACAGTGGGGATGAGCTAACCTCATTGTCCAGCCAGGGCAAAAGTTCAGAAGGCAACTGCCTTGGTCCAGGCTTGAAACACAAGATGGATCCCAAAAGCCTCTGAGAGGCAACAATTTTGTGGGGAGCAGTATCTTGCTTTTATTCCAGTCTTTGGCTCCTGTGCCATCGTGGCAGACCTTAGTAGGAGGAGAGGTCTGACTGCTTACAACACCATAAGTTGGCTGTTTACAGCTTATGGTTAGATGTAACATTACAGTTTATTCCCAAAACAGGTGCAGCCACCGTAAGCTACTTGACCATCTGAGGCCACTCCTCCCAACACGCTTTTACATCTGACTAATAGCCAGATGTCAACAAATTGTTTAGCATAAAGCACTGTTATTCTCCTTTAAGAGTACCACTGATATAAGAGAAGCCTTGCATTGCTTGAGAATCATTCAGTTTGCAAATTAAATTGCTAGAAACTCACGGTGCAATCCCAAGGAGATTTACACTCTTCTTAGCCCATTGACTTAAATGGATTCTGGTATAACTCTGCTTAGTTATACCTTTCTGGTATAACTCTGAATTGCACTGTTAACAGTTTAGGTAATGGGACTGTTATAAACCTGCATTTAGTTCTCTTTGGTCAAATGGACAACCTTTCTCAGAAAATGTTCAGGAGCAACTGGTTCTTCCAGTTTCCCACAGAAGCAGATTATACAAGGTGCTAACTGGCAGTTCTTTTGACAATCTTAATGGCATTTCCCGGTCCCCCCTTTATGTACAGAGCAGCCTTCCAAGTGGGAGGGGGATCAGCTATAGGAACTGGATGGAAATGCCAGATTTTTTACTTTTTAAAGCTGAAAACAAACATGGATCAGCAGTGAATTTGGAGTCAGGTGCTAACATTTCTACAGGAGCTAAGGCAGGGGCAAAGAAATTTCATCTCATAGAAAAGACAACACTAGTTCCAGTGGGCAGGTTATATATACCTTACACATTTATGAGCAAACTTTTAGTTTAAATATTTAAATATGTGAAGCCATCTTTTTTAAAAAACTGATCAAAATAATCCATTTTTTTCATCATAATGAAACACTTTTATCCTGGCCTAAATAATTCTAGGGCCTTCATTAGTAAACAATTACTACAACCTACACTAAATAAAGAAAATTCCTAATCTACAGGTAGTAATGACAAAACACATTCAGTAGCCAAAAATGATTAGAATGTAACTGAGGATTAGCCATAAGGAGGAGATTGTGAAAAAGTAGATACCCTCCCCCCCAAAAAATACAAAAAGGGAACTCCAGCAGGCCAGCTGGCTAATGCTTGGGATAATAACCCTACATTTCTTCAAAGAAATAATAAAAGAGAAAATGATCAACAACAATAAAGAAAGCTTCCCATGATACTGTATACTGGGGACAAAATCAAGCACATTTATAAGTAATTTGTAACAAGCAAATACCAGCAGGGTTCACAAGTATGTAAAGGCACATACAATCCAATCTTTCCAGCATTTTTTTATTATATACTACTACCTCTCTATTTGTTTCAGTGGAATTGTTACTGATTAACACCAATGAAAGTAGGAGCAGAATTAGGTCTGTATTTTAAATTCAGCCCTGTTGTTTGCCAGACCCAAATGTTAAAAAACCAAAGAAAGCATTATTTCATGTCTTGGGGAATCACACAGAGCTGACTCCCGCTTTTATTCCTTTTTGAGCAGTTCCAAGGGTTTAAGAACTTCTATATTAAACTACCAAAAAAGAACAAGAACAAGATAATGGCTCCCTTTGGTTGAGTCTTTGAGGTTCGCTTCTGAGATCTGGCACCTCCATATATCAAGTAAATATTGCTAAGGAAGTTGTTACTTGTAGGTGCTGATTCTATTGGTTGCCATGGTGATTTTATTTTGTCATCTTTGAGAAGTGAAGCTTTCTTGTCAACATGCCATCGTGTTTAGGGGACTGTAAACATTTGCCTGTGTGTCAACGGTGGCTGACATTTGCGAAATCCATCTGGAATTGCCAGCATTCACTAACTCTGTCATCATTTTAGCTACTAGATGAATTCCTGCAATTTGTCCAAGTTTTTTTTACATTGTCTTTGAACCTATGCCACTGTTTCCTGAGTTTTTCCTCATTTTTAATAAGAACAAAATAAGAGACCTGCTGGATCAGACCAGCAGCAATCCATCCAGTGCAGCATCTTGTCTCACTAAGTTGGCAACCAGTACCTCTGTAAATCCAACAACAGGGCACAGAGGCCCAGGCCTTCTCCTGATATTGCCTCTTGGCTTTACTATCTTTGAACACAGAGATTCCCATTAGTTACCACGACTGGTAGACACTGATGGACCTATCCTCCATGAATCTGTCTAATCCCATTTTAAAGCTGTCTAAACCTATGGGTGTAACTACATCCTCTGGCAGCAAATTCCATGTCTTAATTACCTGCTGTGTAAAGACATATGTACTTTTATCTGTTCTGCATCCGCTGCTCATCATCTTCATTGGATACCCTCAAGTTCTAGTATTTTGGGAGAGTGAGCAAAAGGTCTCTATTAGCCAAATCCAGATTGGGGGGGGGGGGTTGCGGGCAGAATGGCCACTGGAGTTGGTGCGGGCTCACACCAATACATTTGCCCTCCCAGCCAGCAAAAGTGACACTTATGTCAACAAAGAGGGCAGACAGGAAGGCAGGTGCCCAACCTGATTCCTGCTGCTGATTCCAGAGTTGTGCTGGCCTAACTTGGAGGCTGGAGCAGCTGGTGAGTATTATGGGGGTGTTCCTGTATGCAGAGCCAACATTAGTCGACTCCCACTGGTCTTTGGCCCCAGGAATGCCAGTGGTGAGGGAACTGGACTTGCAGCATTTGAAAGGGTGGCGTAATTTTGTTTAGCCCTATGGAGGGCTTATGGGTGTCCAGGGACTGTTTTGTTTTTTGTTTGCCTCTCCACATTGACTGAAAGCCCTCTGGAGGCGGTGTGGCAATGGCACCTTTCCCAGCCACCTTGATGTCTTGGATTGGGTTGCTAGTCAACTATTTCCATTCTGTGTATAATTTTATAGACCTCTATCATGTCCCTCCCCCAGATGTCTCTTTTCTAAACAGAAAAATCCCAGATTCTTCGGCCTTTCCTCAAAGCGAAGATGCTCAACACCCCCTAATCATCTTGGTTGCATTATTCTGTACTTTTTCCAGTTATGTGATATCAGTCGAATAGCACACAGTATTCCAGATGAGGCCATATAATAGATCTATATACAGAGGCATTATAGTATCAGCTGTTTTATTTTCAGTCCCTTTCCTAAGAATCCCAAACAGAGTTTGCCTTTTTCATTGCTGCAGCTCCCTGCCTTGACATTTTTATTGAGCAATCTACTATGACTCCAAGATCTTTTTTACCTTTCAGTCTCAGCAAGTTCAGATACCGTATACCTGAATGTGCATCACCCTTCATTTGTTTAATGTGTGTTGTTGCTATGATTTTTAGTTTATTGCTTGTGTCTGTGTCATTATCACAATATTGTAGATGTTATTGTAAACTGTTTATTAGGCAGAAGGGCAACGTACAGTTTTCAATAGATAAATAATGGCTCCAGTAACATTGATGTTTGACAAACCACACAATAACACTTTACTTTGCGCCAACAAACACCATAGGGAACAGATTGTTCATAGTGCTACTGCTTCACAGTATTCTGGCTGCTGCACTGAGAAAGCTTGGTTGAGAATCATGACCATTTATTTATTTGATTTCTATCCCTCCCTTCAAATACATTTCAGGGCAGGTTGCAATAACCTAATGGAGAGAAAACACATTCCTTCATCCTCTGAATGCCAACAATGGCTGATAAAAGATTCCATCTCTGTCTTTTTAGGATGTGGTCGTCTCAAAATTGACCGAGCTACTTTCAGGAAGACTGTTGGTCTCAATAGCCTGATGTTTGTGAAAAACAACATGAAATGCCATAAGAAGCTAAGTGGCTTCTATGGAAAGAACACAGTGGAAATTGGCTCTCTTGACATGCCCTATCACAGGGGCAGAATCACATTTGCAGCGACATTTTGCGGGATGGTTAAAATAATTGTCAGACAGTGAGGATGATTTAAGCCAGAACATAGGGGGATGCTGATGAAATACTACTGTGCACGCCACAAATTGCTTCACTTAATGGAAATATAAAAGTTTGGTACTATATGCCTTTAATTTATTTGATTGGAAGCCAAGACAGTTGATATTGGCTGAACTTAAATGGACTGTCCCACTTAATGTAGCAACAAACAACCTAATCAGGGGGTGGGGGCTGAATTGCTGCTCAGATATGGCACAGGCTTGTGTCAGCATCTTTGATCTCCCACCAGTATAAGGAGCACCCCTGCCAGTAGAGAGGGCAAGAACATCAGTGCCCACTCACCCCTCAACCCCACAATGGCAAACCCCAGGAATGGTCACCGCCACAGACCTACCACAGGAGGGGGCAGGCTGGGGTGTTCCTGGGGGCGAAGCCAATGTTAGTACTGTAGGCTTCCACCCAGGTTTATAGCCAGGAATGGGGCAGCCAGAGCCTTGGCCCTATGCCACCAAAAAGGGTGGCATAACTTATCTAGCCCTATGGAGGTCTTCAGACAGCCAGGGCTTTTTGTCTGTTTTAGCAACTTTCTTGCTCCACCTGAAAGTTCTCTGGAGAGCCTCATCCCCGGTTGCCTCAGGCTTTGGATTGTGCTATTATTCTTATATTCTTGTATTGTGATTGTGCATGCTGTCACTAGTTTCTGTCCTCTGTATCTCAACTTATTCTGTTTCAAAACAATAAACATTTGACATCAGCACAAGGCAGAATTAACATGACTAGTTACAACTTATTTTACTGTACTGAAGAATGTATTTTCCTGTCTTTTACAGCGTGAAGTCACAGGATAACTTTGCAGGTAGATTCTGTTCCAGTAGATGGCACTATTGCTATGCACAAACAAGATACTAATCTACCTATACATACTTTTTCAAAAGTGCCAATCCCAAGGAACTGTCCTAAAAGATCTATCATTAAGAGGATGCACTATAAAACAGAACATATATGTAATTTATTTTTTACTCCTTGGTCACTTCAAAAGTACTGTGAACCTAAAGGTCTGGCATTTGCTGTCACAGGAAACATAAGGAGATGAAAACTGATGCAGTCATAAAATCGTAGAATCATAGAGATGGAAGAGACCACAAGGGCCATCAAGTCCAACCCCCTGCCACGCAGGAACACACAATCAAAGCACTCCTGACAGATGGCCATCCAGCCACTGTTGAACAGCCCTTACTGTCAGGAGGTTTTTCCTGATGTTTAGGTGAAATCTTTTTTCCTGTACTTTGAACCCATTACTCCTTCTCTTAGTCTCTGACGCAGCAGAAAACAAGCTTGTTCCATCTTCAACATGACATCCCTTCAAATATTTAAACATGGCTATCATTGAGAAGGATCCACTCAGCAGCGGTCGTGGTAACAGCAGAAGCAGTTGAGGAAAAGAAAACACAGGAACCCAGGCGTTGTTCACTTCAAAGAACAGAAGGGTTTTATTCCTTGTTTCTAAAAGCACAAAACAGTCTGACAGAGTGCAGCGCAGCAACTGGATAACCACAGCACGCATAGACCAAACTGTTCTGTGCATACATATAGAGACATTCAACCAATCAGGGAGCAGTGATGCAATCACACTAGATGTGCTTAGTCATGGTTGCATCACCCACTGAAACTAGGTGAAAGGTGGAGGATTGCATCAGCCAAGCTGTCAAGTAGATTTTGGTGATCTAACTGTCAAGTCCTAACAATCATGTCATCCCTTAACCTGCTCTTCTCCAGGCTAAACATACCCAGTTCCCTAATCCTCTTCTCATAGGGCATGGAATCCAGACCTTTTACCATTTTGGTCACCCTCTGAACATGCTCTAGCTTGTCAATATCCTTCTTGAATTGTGGTGCTCAGAGCTGGACACCATATTCCAAGTGAGTCTGACCAATGCAAAATAGAGTGGTATTATTATGTGCCTCAGTCTAGACCAGTGGTGGCGAACCTATGGCACGGGTGCCAGAGGTGGCACTCAGAGCCTTCTCTGTGGGTACGCACAAACAGAGTGCCCCACACACATCTAGGCTGGCCTGGGCCACTGGGCTCGATTATTAGCATTAAACCTAAGACCTAGTTTTGGGGAAGCAGTGTAGGTAACCCTGTTAAGTGCTGTTAAACCCCACTGATTTTCATGCGAAGAACTAAAGCATGATCCTTTACCTGGGAGTAAGCTCGGTTGCTGGCAATGGGGCTTGCTTCTGAGTAAATCCTCCTAGGGTCATGATTGACCCATTGGAAGAGTTGCACGGTTGCTTCAAAGCAAAGCCACCGACTACCACCAAGCTTACTCCTGAGTAACACATGCCTTGGAGCCAACCGTTTTTTCTAAACTAAAACCTCAGTATTCAGGTTAAATTGCCGTGTTGGCACTTTGTGATAAATAAGTGGGTTTTGGGTTGCAATTTGGGCACTCGGTCTCAAAAAGGTTCGCTATCACTGGTTTAGACACTATACTCCTATTGATGCAGCCCAGAATCACATTGACTTTCTTGGCTGCCGCATCACACTGCTGACTCATGTTCAGTTTATGGTCTGCTAAGTCTCCCAGATCTCTTTCACATGTACTGTTGTCAAGCCAGGTGTCATCCATCCTGTATCTGTGTATTTCATTTTTATTGCCTAAGTGTAGTATCTTGCATTTATTTCTGTTGAAATTTGTTTTGTTAGTTTTGGCCCAGCTCTGATCTGTCCAGGTGATTTTGAATTCTGACCCTGTATTGGGGTATTAGCTACCCCTTCTAATCGGTATTATCAGCAAATTTGATTAGCATGCCCACTATTCCATTATCCAAGTTATTGATAAAAATACTGAATAGCACTGGGCCCAGGACAGAACCCCACGGAACCTTACCAGTCATTTCTCTCCAAGATGAAGTTAAACCATTGGAGAGCACCCTTTGTTTTGGTCAGTCAATCAATTAGAAATCCATCTAATAGTTGCATTGTCTAGCCCACATTTTACTAGCTTGCTTGCAAGAATATCATGGGGGACCTTGTCAAAGACCTTACTGAAATCAAGGTATGTTATGTCCA
Source organism: Sphaerodactylus townsendi (assembly GCF_021028975.2). NCBI lineage: Eukaryota > Metazoa > Chordata > Lepidosauria > Squamata > Sphaerodactylidae > Sphaerodactylus > Sphaerodactylus townsendi. The sequence goes on from NC_059435.1 coordinate 42,568,184, forward strand.
CAGCATTCCCTTCTTCTACCAAACTTGTTACTTTATCAAAAAAAGAGATAAGATTAGTCTGGCATGACTTGTTTTTGAGAAAGCCATGTTGACTTTTATTGATCGTGGTATTCCCTTCTAAGTGCTTACTGTCAATCTGTTCTAGAATCTTGATGCCAGGCTGACCAAGTGGTAATTGTCTGGGTCCTCTTTTTTCCCCCTTTTGAAGACATGGACAACATTAGCCCTCCCCCAGTCCACTGGGACTTCTCATCTCCAGGAGCTCTCAAAGATTATAGCAAGTGGTTCTGAGATTACTTTTTCCAGTTCTTTTAATACTCTGGGATGTAGTTCATCAGGCCTTGGAGATTTGAATTCATTTAAAGTCGACAGGTAATCCTGTACTATCTCTTTATTTATTCTGGTCTGAATTTCCCCTACTGCATCTTCTGTACCATTTCCCCAAGATGGAACACTGTTTTCCTTTTGGGAGAAGACTGAGGCGAGGAAGGTGCTGAGTTGTTCTCCCTTTCCCCCAAACCCTGTTAGCATTTTGCCATCTTCTCCATGCAATGACCCTACCATATCCTTTTTCTTCCTTTTTACAGACATAACCAAAAAGGCCCTTTTTATTGGTTGTGGTGGGTTTTCCAGGCTGTGTGGCTGTGGTCTGGTGGATCTTGTTCCTAACATTTCACCTGCATCTGTGGCTGGCATCTTCAGAGGTGTATCACAGAGGGAAGACTGTTACACAGAATCAGGCCGTGAAAGCCTTCAACAATACATTGAATGCCATTTTTATTGTTTTTAACTTCTTTAACAAGACTGAGATCATTCTGCACTTCAGATTTTTTGACTTTCTCCCTGCACATCCTGGCAATTTATTTGAACACCTCTTTGGTGATTTCCCCCCTTTTCCATTTCTTGTACATGTCCCTTTTAAATCTAAGCTGTGTTGAAAATTCTTTAGACATCCATCCTGGTTTCCACAGACACCTTCCATTTTTCCTTCCCATTGGGACTGTTTGAAATTGTGGCAGCAAGATCTCATATTTAAGAAACTCCCATCCATCATGCACTCCCTTCTCTTTTAGTATTCTTAACCATGGGATTACACCCAGTAGTTTCCTAAGTTTACTGAAATCAGTTTCCTTAAAGACTAGAACGCGTGTCTGACGTGTCATCATAAAAAAGCTTCACGCTGTTTCCTGGATAAACTGCGTTTCCAGCATTTATTTCATCTAAAAAACAGCATCTTTTAAAACAGACAGGGAATGGGTCTTTTCTCTGACCATTGCTTTAGAGTATTTTATTTCTAATTTTCTCTTGCCATCAGTTAGGGTTGCTACCTTCTCTTCTGGCATTGCTCTGTGCTTTTAAAAGAATCCTTATGATTGGCAGAAAAGAAGCAAGCCAGCTCACTTCCTCTCCATAGCAGGACAAATCTTTACTAACCAATTTTCTATGTCAAGCTTCAGGGGTAGACTTAGCTGGACCAATGATCAGCCTACATTTAGCCTACAAATTACTACCATTAAAGCAGCAGAAACAGGTATCAGATAGTGTACAGGTATTCCCTTCATGCTGGGCAAGAGGCATATGTGCTTTTGTACTCAGGTATCAATACCCAAGTCTAAAATGCAAATTGAGGGTTGTAGCTTTTGGCAAGAACAGAAATGTTGGATACCCCTCCCAGCTTGCAACACAATCCCTGCCTTGAGCAAGAGTTTTGGTTGTGGCCATGAAAAATGTTATTTTTCAATTCTTGTCTTTTTAAACTTAACCTGGATAAAGACTTTAACTTGAGGAAAGAATAGCCGGTTCAGCATTACAGATTGGCAGTGCCATTCTAAGCAAGAATTACACCCTTCTAAGCAGTGGTGGGATCCAAAAATTTTAATAACAGGTTCCGATGGTGGTGGGATTCAAACAGTGGCGCCGCTGCACACTGTTTGTCCCTATTGGGCTGGGAGGTTGCTTTAGTAAGCCCTTCTTGGCACTCAGAGGCTCATTCTGCACACGCAGAATAATGCACTTTCAAGCTGCTTTCAGGGTTCTTTGAAGCTGTGCGGAATGGCAAAAACAGTTGTGAAAGCAGCTTGAAAGTGCATTATTTTCCGTGTGCGGAATGAGCCAGAAAAAATTAGTAACCACTTCTAGAGAAGTGGTGAGAACTGGTTGGATCCCACCTCTGCTTCTAAGCCCATGGATTTCAATGGACTTTCTAACAGTGTAGCTGTGCTCTGGATGATGCTGTTGAAGTATGGCAACTTGTTCTGGTAAAGTTTAGCATTTCAGACATGTGAACTTTCCCCAGATATGCAACTGGATGTGAAAGGCTGCACCATGGTATGTTTTGCTTAAACTATATTTCACCCTTTATTCAACATTTCAAACAGTTCTGATTCAGTGCCAATAGCCTGACACCCTATTCCCATATAATGGACAGGCATATTTCAGTTTTCTTCTTTAAACTTGTGGGCAGAGGTGCATTCAAACTTAATACAATGCACGGCATAAAGATATATACAAGTTTGTTATGACAGGTGACTATGAGACAGAAAAGCCACACTGAGCTACACAGTGCACCCGTTTCATCTGAAGTGTTTGCAGAGCACTCCAATGCAGTTATTACAGATTAGCCCATTGAAATCAGTGGATTTGACTGGACTTGGACTGGAGTAGCTCTGCATAGAACTGTATCCTTAGACATTTAAAACCAAATACATGTTATCTCTCTAAGACAAACTTACCGTACAAGATTGATGGTCTGTGTTTAAGGCAGTCTGGGAGTCATGTCATTAATATTTCCATTCTATAAGCAAGGGATTAATGTTGAAATACACACCCCATTCAACAATGAAGCATTTGAGGGTTGGTCACTGATTGGAATTCAAGTCAAAACCAACTCTTTTGATCTTATGAAGTCATAATGTGTTCCTAGGATTTTACATATGTATTCACACACATTCCTACTTCTGGGTTGCCACATTTCCTCTGGTTTTCTTTTAAAATAATTATAATTTCTTTGGCCTCTAGACCATAGAAGATTCATACTTTACATCATAGGAGCGGCTGCTGATGTTTATTTTCATGATTCCATTTCTTGATCCATACGTAGAGTAGTCTGGACATCAGTGAATACACCAGTGACAACTGACAAGTAGTAGAATGGAGCATTCCACTTTCTCAACCATCAAAAGCGTATTTGTTAGAAAGTGAGGTCGGCCTTAAGACATTGAGACATTTGGAAACCAAACTCCACAGGAGGATCAACAATAGTTTCTTTTAAACTGGATTAAAAGAAGCCTGCCTTCTGCCCTACAAAAGTCATAAAATAGTTCTGTGCTTTTCCTTTTGAACAAACTGTGCCTGTAAAAGGAAGAGTGGGTTTTGTTACCTACACCACTTTTCTTGAGACGCTTGAACTGTTACCCAGTTTGAATTGTTTGACAATATGATTAGTATTATTAGTTGATAACATACACTAGCAGCTCTGATAGTGAAAGGCTGTGTACTAAAGCACAAATGGCTGCTAGTGCTTCTCAAGGTGGCGGGGGGGGGGGGGTAAACAACAATGCAAATAGGAGCACATCTTTGCCTTCCCCCCCAATTCTTTGGGAACCACCATTTTAATTACAAGCCAGCAGAATAAAAAAACTGGGATATTTTAGGTGCTAGAATGACAGGTGCTTTATGCTAGTCTATCAAGAAGAAGGTGATTGAATTGTGATGTCAAAGAAAGAAAGGTCTTATTTGATCCTGAAATAGCCTGAACATCAGGAGCCAGTGTGATGATCTATTTCTCTGTGATCTGGATTTTAGTGCTGAGGATAAAGATAATTTGATGGTATTGGTATTAAACGGTGTCCATGACATTGTTTCTGGTGCACATTTTTTGGAGATTTTATATACCAGCACTTTTTTCTAGGAAGTAATGGTCAAACTGGACTATTCTGCTGTAGGTTTAAAATGAAGTTGTTAAGAAAGAGAGAATACATTTGGCTCTGTTGGCATTAAAAACCAAGTAACAATAAGAGGAGGGAACTGGGAGAATATGTATGTATGAGGGACATCTTGTACAGCTTGTGTTCATAAACAGCCCTAGTGATCCATTCTATGTGCTCTCTGGGATAGGCACCAAACCAGTGGTGTTTCCTGGTATGAGCAATGATCACCCACCCAGACTTGTAATAGCAAGAAAGTGGGATGCAAATTTGGTAAATAAAGAAATAAAATAACAGGTCTGCCAGCCCTCCTCTTCCACTTTTATCAAGGCCTTTGGTGTAGAATATTAATCTTTACACTGTGACTAGCCCAAGGTCACCCAGCTGGTGTGTGTTGGAGAGTACAGGCTAATCTGAATTCCCCAGGTAAGCCTCCACAGCTCAGGTGGCAGAGTGGGGAATCAAACCTGGTTCCTCCAGATTAGAGTACACCTGCTCTTAACCATTACACCACTGTTGCTCCCAAGGGAGGTGTTATCCTACAAATGCTTCTACACATCAACTTTTAATGTTTCTTGAACAATGAAAGAAATGACTGGCCATAGTTTTCTAAAGTCTGTTGTATTTTTTTGCACAGCGGGCTTTTTTTTTGCTAGCCTTCTAATAAGAGACAGATGTATGTGCAAGTAGAAATTAGTTCACATAGGCAATTGTAGAGATCCATGTTTGTATATGACTGTTTGTGGATTCTACAACAATTGTGGGGATTCAAGCAGTTTTATACTTGATAGTGATGCCTTGTGTGGTATAAGTGTTTTAAGGATTCTGAAAACTATTTTCAGTTGGTGCCAATCTGAGAGTTTCTGGCTTATTTTTCCTCTTTGTTCCAAACTCAACAACAGAAATTTGAGGGAAAACTGTTTTGGCTGCTGTTTTGATTTGCAGGGAAGAAGACTCTTACTATAAAAGAAAGCTTTGTTCCTTCTAAAATTAAATGACAAAAAAGGAGAAGAATCCATAAGAGATTAAATTTGTTCAAAACTAGTAGGTGGAGATAAAATCTTAGCAATGCGAGGACAGCTGCAAATTTAAATGATCAAAATAGAGTGAAGAAAGACGCTGTGAAAATATAAATATCTGCTGCTTAAACTGCCTGCATTTTTATCTCTTCATTCTCAGTTTACATAATTAAGGGCAATAATATTGACAACTTATTGAAATGCTCATGCATTCCAAAGTATCCGAAGAAGAGCTAACCAAATTGCACACCTAGCAAAGATCTCGCTCTACGTCACTTTTATTTCCTTTGTTTTAAATCCATTTTTATGGGATATTTTTTCTCTGAGATGAAAATAGAATCAGTGTTTGGGAAGAAGGATATTCTAATAGATTCATTTTCATATCAGTATGAGTTTTAATTGTAACAAGGCCCAATCCAAGGCATGCTGTTCTGGGACTACATTCAAGTAAAATAAATTAAACCAAATGCCAAGTTCCAAACTAACCACAACATGGTAACCAAGTACCCAATAGTTCTTCATGCATGAATTGCACAGATTTTGATTCTCTTTCTGAACTCAGTTAAGCAATACAGGCTATTTATTCTAAACTGGGTGCCAATAGCCAGTGTTTTAGCATAACTGAAGGCTAAAATATGGACCCTGACAATGCCTTTGGAACAATTAAAAGAAAACAAACCATTTGTGTCTCACAAGAAATTTACTTGCATCTCCTGAGTCTTCAAAATCTACAGCCCTGATTATTATGTCCTAGAGAGCAGTGACATTTTAGTGTTTCAGGAAGGATTTCTTCAGGAATACTATAACTTTGTTAGTGTCTCTGTAGCAAGTGGCTCCTTGGAGATAATTCCCATGATGCTCTATCGCTTCTTTGACTTCATTCCGTGACTACTTCTGGGATACTTCTGCAAATACATTCTGAGAGAATGCCCATTTTGTTTTGTTCTCAGAAAGATTATCAGTTGAGTAATCTTGAGGGGTTTAGAGAATAATCTCAAGAAGATGACTCACCTTCTCTTTTCACTTTCTGTCATCATTCTACATAAAATGTGTGTGGTTTGGTGGAGAGGGGAGTTTCCTCTCTTCTCCAAACTCCATCGTCCCATACAGGC